>NC_133326.1:627440439-628640439 GCF_042186555.1 Aquarana catesbeiana | reverse complement strand
TCATGGTCCAGCAGGCATGGACAGGGACGTTACCTAAGTTTCACGGCGCATTGGGTGACTCTGCTGGCAGCTGGGAAGGATGCAGGACAAGGTGCAGTAGTGTTGGAGGTTGTTCCGCCACCACACCTCCAAAATGCTAATGATTGTGACACACCTCTCTCCTTCACCCCCTCCTCTTCTTCTTCCTCCATGGCCTCTTCCTGTGCTTTGTCCTCGGAACCAGCGGTGCTCCGTAGCCGTTTAAGGGGCTACGCAAGTACGCAGGCCAAAAGATGCCATGCGGTGCTTGAGCTGGTGTGCTTGGGGGACAGGAGCCACACTGGGGCAGAGGTTCTGTCAGCTCTGCAGGGGCAGGTTCAGAGGTGGTTGACGCCACGCCAACTTAAGGCAGGAATGGTGGTTTGCAACAATGGCACCAACCTCCTCTCTGCCCTCCGACAGGGACAAATGACCCATGTGTCCTGTTTGGCTCACGTCCTTAACTTGGTGGTGCAGCGGTTCTTGGGCAGGTACCCGGGCTTACAGGATGTCCTGAGGCAGGCCAGGAAAGTCTGTGTGCATTTCCGTCGGTCATATAATGCCAGTGCTCGGCTGACGGACCTCCAAAAAGAGTTTAACCTGCCCAAGAACCGCCTAATCTGTGACATGCTCACCAGGTGGAACTCAACGTTGGCCATGCTGCAGCGGCTGCACATGCAGCAGAGGGCCATCAATGAGTACCTGTGCGACTATGGCACCAGGACAGGGTCAGGGGAGCTTGGTTTTTTTCCCCACGCCAGTGGGCCATGATCAGGGATGCATGCACTGTCCTGTCACCATTTGAGGAGGCCACGAGGATGGTGAGCAGTGACAGTGCATGCATCAGTGACACTGTCCCCCTTGTCCACCTGTTGGAGCACACGCTGCATGGAATAATGGACAGGGCACTTGAGGCAGAACAGAGGCAGGAAGAGGAGGACTTCCTTAGCTCTCAAGGCCCCCTTTATCCAGACAGTGTTCATGCGTGCCCGCCGATCACACAGGAAGAGGAGGAGGAGGAGGAGGAGGAAGATTGTGTCAGTATGGAGGTGGAGCCTGGCACTCAGCATCAGCAGCAGTCTTTAAGGGATCAGTCCCAAGAAACACATGGACTTGTACGTGGCTGGGAGGAGGTGGCTGCGGACCATGTCGTCCTTAGTGACCCAGAGGACTCCGGACCGAATGCCTCAGCAAACCTACGCTGCATGGCCTCCCTGATCCTGCAAAGCATGCGTAAGGATCCTCGTATTCGTGGTATCAAGGAGAAGGACCAATACTGGCTGGCAACCCTCCTTGATCCATGTTACAAGGGTAAGGTTGCGGACCTTATCTTGCCATCGCAGAGGGAGCAGAGGATGAAACATCTTCGGGAGGCCTTGCAAAAAGGTCTGTGCAACGCGTTCTCAGAGACTGGGAGGTTACAAACTCCTGTTTCTGGACAACGTGTTGCTGAGGCTTCGGTCAGTCAAAGAAGGAGCGGTGGAGAAGGTGGCCGTCTGACTGATGCGTTCAGACAATTTTTTGGTCCGCAGCCCCAAGGTATGATCAGTTCCAGCAACCATTGCCAGCGTCTGTTTTACATGGTGCAGGAATACCTAGGGGCAAGATCTGACTTGAACACCTTTCCCACCGAAAATCCTCTGGGTTACTGGGTCTTGAGGATCGATTACTGGCCAGAGCTTGCACAGTATGCAATTGAGCTACTGGCCTGTCCTGCATCCAGCGTTCTTTTGGAACGCACATTCAGTGCTGCTGGAGGCTTTGTAACCGATCACAGGGTGCGTCTGTCCACTGACTCGGTCGATCGACTGACCTTCATAAAAATGAATCAGTCTTGGATCACCACCAGCTACCAAGTACCTGATGCAGATGTAACCGAATAATTTTTTGAAATCTCAGATCCCTTCAAAGACTGCCTATGCTGATGCTGAGTGACTATCCCTGAGTAATTATTCTCTTCCTCCTCAATCATCACGCTGATAGCTTGTAAGAACATTTTTGGTTCTGGGCGCCACCACCAGTGCCTAAGGCCCAATTTTTCAGCCCTGTTTAACAGGGGCGTGTAATTACAATTTTTGTTGCAATACTTTGCAGCAGGGCTCATTTCTGCATTCCAACTAGAGTATCTGTGAGAGGTTGCAGTGTTGTGGCACCAGCACCAGTGCCTAAGGCCCAATTTTTCAGCCCCTGTTCAACAGGGGCATGTAATTACAATTCTTGATCTAATATTTCACAGCAGGGCCCATTTCTGCACCCACCAAGAGCGAGTGAGGACTTACAGTGTTGTGGCACCAGCACCACCACCACCAAAGGCCCAATTTTTCTGCCCTTGTTCAACAGGGGCCTGTAATTACAATTCTTGATCTAATATTTCACAGCAGGGCCCATTTCTGCACCCACCAAGAGCGAGTGAGGACTTACAGTGTTGTGGCACCACCACCACCACCACCAAAGGCCCAATTTTTCTGCCCTTGTTCAACAGGGACATGTAATTACAATTCTTGATCTAATATTTCACAGCAGGGCCCATTTCTGCACCCACCAAGAGCGAGTGAGGACTTACAGTGTTGTGGCACCAGCACCACTACCACCACCACCAAAGGCCCAATTTTTCTGCCCTTGTTCAACAGGGGCATGTAATTACAATTCTTGATCTAATATTTCACAGCAGGGCCCTGTGAGGGCTTACAGTGTTGTGGCCACAACAACACCTAAGGCCCAAATTTCTGCTGAGTATATAGGGCAGGCCCCTACTTTCAAACATCTAACTTACAAACGACTCCTACTTGCAAACGGAAGGAGACAACAGGAAGTGAGATGAAATCTACCCCTAGGAAGGGAAATTCTCTCCTGTAAGAGTTAATATGGGAAAAACATTTCTCCTTTCCACTGATGCTTTCCAATCCTTGTTCCACAAAAAAACCCAAATTTTCAAAAAACATTTGTCATTGGGACAAAAAGTGAGGTGAAATCTTCTGAAGAGGAGGAAAGACAGCAAAACAAATGTCACGGGGGTGATAACCCTTCCCTATGTTTTCCAAAAAGCTTAAAAAAGATTTTTTGGCTGGAGCTAAACACGTTAAAAATGTACCCGTTAAAAATTACAAACAGATTCTACTTAACAACAAACCTACAGTCCCTGTCTTGTTTGCACCGCCTGTATACTGCTGTTCAGAGTATATAGGGCCTGGTGGCCCCACACCTTTCCTTATTTTAATTTGGGTGCGGGGTTCCCCTTAATATCCATACAAGACCCAAAGGGCCTGGTAATGGACTGGGGGGTACCCATGCCTTTTGTCTCACTGATTTTCATCCATATTGCCAGGACCCGACATTACATTAAACCCGCAAGCAGTTTTAAATGAGATTTTTTCCTTTAAAAATGACATTTTGTGCAGGGACTGTTCTAAACACGGGAAACACGCGCCACTTTACAGGCATACTATAGACACACCCCAGGTACGATATTTAAAGGAATATTTCACTTTTTTTTTTTTTTTACTTTAAGCATCATTAAAATCACTGCTCCCGAAAAAACGGCCGTTTTTAAAAGTTTTTTTTGCATTGATACATGTCCCCTGGGGTAGGACCCAAACCCTTTTTAGGACAATACCATGCAAATTAGCCTTTAAAATGAGCACTTTTGATTTTGAACGTTCGAGTCCCATAGACGTCAATGGGGTTCTAACGTTCGTGCGAATTTTCGGTCCATTCGCAGGTTCTGGTGCGAACCGAACCGGGGGGGTGTTCGGCTCATCCCTAATTGTGGCTAAGGACAAAATCCAAGGCCTGTACTATGAAATGATTATAAACCCAGTCGTCTTGTGTTCTCTGGGATAGAACGTGTCTGATGGCAGCCAGGCCCAAATCGTGAGGGATGGAACTATATAGGGCCTCAACGTCAATTGTAACCAAATATGAATGTGTAGGTATACACAAATTGTCAATGATTTTCAAAAAGTGTATGGTGTCTTTGATGTATGATGGGAGGCAGAGTATGTGTGGTCTCCGATGTTCATCAATGAGACGACTCAGATTTTCCATCAGCGCCCCACTGCCAGAGACAATGGGTCTCCCAGGTGAATTACTAAGGCTTTTGTGGGCCTTAGGGAGGGAATAAAAAGTGGGGATCTTAGGGAAATCCATGTGTATGTAATCCCACGTCTTTTTGGAGATAATACCATCTGCAAAGACATTATCGACAAACTCATAAAAAAGAGTTTTGAATCTAGTCTAGATGAAATGGGTCTATACCAATCTGGGATGTCTAGAATTTTTTTTTCTACACATACCAACAATATGTGTCAAAAAATTCTAGACAACCCAGATTGGGTTAAAATCTTAAATTTTAAAAATCTCCATAGGCGACGCTTTAAATATTTTTTACAGATTACATGCTTAGAGTTACAGAGGAAGTCTAGTGCTAGAATTATTGCTCTCACTCTAACAATGCGGCGGAAGTAACCTGTGTGTATCTGGTTCTGATACTAGCCAGTGCCTCACCAGCCACTGACCTCACCGCACGCACCTGGTACCAATGTAGTAACACGTCAAATTTTACAGAGCAGGTATATCTTATATATCAAGTATTTCTAGAGCTGTTGGCAATCACAAACCAAATTTCTATTCAATCCTCATATGTCAAACAGAGATCCAAAGTTCTTCAACCTATTTAGTCTGACATAGGATAGTATCCTCAGATAGGTCTTATTAACCCGATGGCGGCTTTTACATGCACTCCCAACTCCTGTAGCAGCCAGGAATGTTTACTTATTCAGCCGATTGCTGGCTTTCTTGTGGAAGTGATTCTTCACAGGTGTGGCAACGTGTCACCAGGTACACAAGAATTTTTTTTTTTTTTTGTTTTAAAGCACCCCTGCCCCATGTATAATTCATACGAACATAAACACATGTGGATGGTGCACCCACACACAAAAATGATGGTGGTATGCATACTAGGTATTTACACACACACCGAAGTGAAAGCAATAAATCTAGGACCATCGTTATGGACAATTTTGGGTACCAAATTTTTTTGCTATTTCACGTTAAGACACAGTTTTAGGGCTTGACATGTTTGGTATCTATTTACTCAACATAACACCATCTTTTATACTTACTATAACAAATATAAAAATATCTTTAGTATATTTTTACTGAAATTATTATTATACAGGATTTATATAGTGCCAACAGTTTACACAGCGCTTTACAACATCGGGGAAGACAGTACAATTACAATACAATTCAATACAGGAGGGATTAGAGGGCCCTGCTCGTTAAAGCTTACAATCTAGAAGGGAGGGTCAAGTGGAACAAAGGGTAGTAGCTGTGGGGGATGATCAGATGGACAAAATGAAAATACAGTTGTTAGGTGTGGGTAGGATAGGCTTCTCTAAGGAGAAGGGTTTTCAAGGATCGTCTAAAAGCTAATAGAGTAGGAGATACATGGACAGATTGGGGTAAGGAGTTCCATAGGCTTGGAGAGGCTCTGGAAAAGTCTTGGAGACGAGCATGGGAGGAGGTGATGAGAGAACTAGAGAGCAGGAGGTCTTTGAGAAGAACGAAGAGAACGATTAGGTTGGTATTTTGAGACTAGGTCTGTGATATAGCTGGGGGCAGAGTTGTGGATTGCTTTGTAGGTAGTGGTTAGTATTTTGAATTTAATTCGTTGGGTGAGCGAAAGCCAGTTGAGGGATTGACAGAGAGGAGTAGCATAGACAGAGCGGTTGGTAAGGTGGATGAGTCTGGCAGCAGCATTCATGATGGACTGAAGGGGGATAGAGTATGCAGAGGTAGGCCAATGAGGAGGGAGTTGCAGTAATCGAGGCTAGAGATGACCAGGGAGTGACTTAAGAGCTTTGTTGTGTCATTGGTTAGAAAGGGGCGTATTTTGTAAGATGTTCCGGAGGTTGAGACGGCAAGATTTGGACAGTGATTGGACATGGGACTTAAAGGAGGGTTCAGAGTCCAGGACTACTCCTAGTACCTTGGCATGTGGGGATGGGCTGATAGTTGTACCTTCAATTTTGACAGAGAGCTCAAGGGAACAGGCACG
Organism: Aquarana catesbeiana; assembly: GCF_042186555.1. NCBI lineage: Eukaryota > Metazoa > Chordata > Amphibia > Anura > Ranidae > Aquarana > Aquarana catesbeiana. Next base: position 628,634,363 of record NC_133326.1, on the reverse strand, counting down.
TGGGGAAAGAAAAAATGATAAGTTCGGTTTTGGATAGATTAAGTTTGAGGAAGTGGTGTGACATCCAGACTGATATATCTGATAGTAAAATAGTGATACGTGAGGAGACTGAAGGACTGAGTTGAGGGGTAGAGAAATAGATTTGAGTGTCGTCAGCGTAGAGATGGTATTGGAAGCCGTGGGAGGCTATCAGCTGACCCAGGGAGGAGGTGTAGATTGAAAATAGGAGAGGTCCAAGAACAGAACCTTGGGGGACCCCAACAAAGAAAGGAAGAGGAGAGGAGGCAGTAAAATTGTAGGTAACCCTAAAGGTGCCGTTAAAAATAAGTAGGTAGAAAACCAGCGAAAAGTACAGTTACAGAGGCCAAAGGCATGGAGTTTTTTAAGGAGGAGTGGGTGGTTAACTGTATCGAAGGCAGCAGAGAGGTCCAGAAGTAGGAGTACAGAATAGTGTCCCTTAGTTTTGGTCATTAGTAGATCGTTTGTTAGTTTTAGCTGAGCAGTTTCTGTGGAATGTTGAGGACGAAATCCAGATTGAAGGGGATCAAGAAGGCTATTATCAGCAAGATGGACGTTCAGTCGGTTGTAGACTAGATGTTCAAGGAGTTCGGATAAAAAGGGGAGCAAGGAGATGGGGCGTAGGTTGTTAAGATTGGATGGGTCCAGTGAGGGCTTTTTAAGTATGGGGCAGACAAGTGGATGTTTTAAGGAGTTGGGGAAGATGCCAGAAGAGAGGGAGAGATTGAAGATGTGGGTTAGAGAGTGTAGAATAAAGCTAGAGGGTGACTGTAGCATTTGCGAGGGAACAGGATCCAGAGGGCTTGTGGTAAGATGGACGTTAGCAAGTAATTTAGCAACCTCTTCTATAGTGGTGGGGTTGAAAGAGGGAAGTAATGATTGTACCTGTGGACATGAGGTGTAAGGCATGGAGGGTGTCTGAACGGTAGAGATCTCCTCGCAAATTGAATCAGTCTTTTGTCTGAAGTGATTGGCGATCTCCTGGGCAGTGAGTGAGTTAGTGGGTGGAGGGCGAAGTAGAGAGTTGAAGGTAGAGAAGAGTTGACGGGGACGGGATGATAAGTTTTTAATGAGGGTGATGAAATAGGTCTGCTTGGCAGTGAGGAGGCTGGAATTGTATTTTTGGAGGGCAGATTTATACTGGCTGAAATCTTTCTGGGACTTCGTCTTACGCCACAGGCGCTCGAGAGCATGGCTGTGTTTTTTCAGACTTCTAGTGTGATCTGTTTGCCAGGTTTGAAGGGAGCAGGGCCTGATTCTGTGTGCAGTGAGGGGGGCCAGTGTGTCCAGTGAGGCTAGAAGTGAAGTGTTGTAGACAGAAGTGGCTAGGATGGTGCAGGACAGAGGTGTGATTTTGTCATAGAGGTGGTCAGTAGCAGAGAAGAGAAGGGTTGGGATGGCAAATTTTAACTCGGGTAACAGTTAGGTGTATGGGGGGTGAGGAGGCAGAGGTGAGGGAGAGAGTGAAGTTAATAAGGTAGTGATCAGAGAGAGGGTAAGGATAGTTAGAGAGGTTGCATGGAGTGCATAGGTGGGAAAAGACGAGGTCAAGGGTGTTGCCTTCGGAGTGAGTAGGAGCATGTATCCATTGCTTCAGGTCAAAGGAGGAGGTTAGACTGGGAAGTTTGGAAGTTGCAGGAATGTTAGTATTAGTAGGGATGCTGAAGTCCCCAAGAATGATTGTGGGGATTTCAGAAGAAAGAAAGTAGGGTAGCCAGGCAAATAAGTAATCAAGAAAGGATGATACTGGACCAGGGGGCCGGTAGATCACAGCTATCCTTAGAGAAACTGGGGAGAAGAGCCGAATGCAGTTCGCCTCAAATGAGGAGAGTGACAGAGAGGGAGGTGGGTGAAGTACTTGAAAAGTGCTATGGGGGTCTAAAAGGATTCCAACACCCCCTCCTTTGCGCCCACTGGGTCTGGGGGAGTGAGTCCAAAGAAGACCACCATGGGATAGAGCAGCAGAAGATGCAGTGTCGGATTCGCGAAGCCAGGTTTCGGTAATGGTGAGTAGATTAAATGAGTTAGCAATAAAGAGATCATGGAGGGAGGTGAGTTTGTTACAGACAGAGCGAACATTCCAAAGGGCGCAAGAGAAAGGGAGTCTGGTCTTGGGAAGAAGAGAAATGGGAACTAGATGTGTGGATTGCAGCCAGAGGGTGTACGATAATGGGAGTGTTGAGTACAGTTAGATGAAGGAGGCCCAGGGTTTGGGGAAACATCACCAGAAGATAGGAGAAGCAGAAGGGTGAGGGAGGTAATGTGGGAGTGTGATTTATATGAAGGGACATGCCCCGGTGGTTTGGAGTATTGGGTGTGTGGATTTAGAATTAGCCAGAGTTCATGAGTGCAGTAATAAGGAGAGGACAGAAGTGAGGGTGATATATATAAGGTGTGGGGTGGAGAAGAAGTGTGCAGAAGAGATAGTTTAAGGATAGAAGACACAGCTGTCAGAAGGAGTGGTAGACATTGCATTTTAGGGGAGAAAGAGCTAAAAGTGTAAACAAGGTCACCTGTATTGTATTTTTCAAGGTGTTTTCTTGTGTTCCTTCACTTTGTGCATTTGCTGAAGGGCAGAGTCAGAAGTGCTCCCACTTATACAAATAGCCCCACTTTGAGAAAGAGCCCCAGTTGCAAATGTGCCCCCTGCAAATGCTTCCCCCAAAAGAAGCTTATATTTATACTGATAAGGATGGGAGGGGTGGGTGCATTTCAATTAGCAGGTAATAAAGGTTGGCTGGTTAACAGGGCAAAATTCTCACTTCAGAAACAGACTTATAGGTGCATAGCTAATAAAGATAAGGAGGCCATAATTTAAAGGAAAGGCATAGGGAGGAAACAAAAGCAATAGCAATGTCTACAGATGTTTAAGCAAAAGAGCATACCAAAGTTAAGAGACAAAGGAAACAGTTTTCAGTAATGCGATTCTAGCTGGAGTTGCAGCAGTAAGAGCATACCAAAGTTAAGAGACATAGGAAACAGTTTTCAGTAATGTGATTCTAGCTGGAGTTGCAGCAGTAAGAGCATACATGTGGGGGGGGGGGGGATGATATTTTAAGATGAGACAATCAGATGAGTTTTTTTTTTAAAAGCCTGTGGAGTGCAAAACACACCCAAAAACTTACACCCGGTGCCAAAAAAAGTGCACACACATAAAGAGTGACACACAACAACGTGCAACGGGTGTTACACTGATCCTCCACTAGGGAAGGACCTTACGCTGATCCCCCGGGGTGTTAGGCTCCAGACAGGGACTGAGGTACTTCACTTGGGTCCATCTGGCCGAAACCAGACGGACCCCCGTTCTCTGGAAGGTCTGCCGAAACAGACCCACCCAAGTACTAGGTGGGACCCCCCGAAGGGAGACCCCATGAGAGAGGGCGAACCAAGCCAGAAGGCCTATGTCCACCCCCTCCCAAGACTTTCAGAGTAGGCCCGAGGACCCACACCCTACTCATCACACAGTCACAAACGTGTATACACATCAAACAAAAAAAATACAAAAAAGTTACAAACACGGGGATAAATTAAAAGAAAGTGGGGAGAAGGAAGTGGGAGAGTGAAAAGTGACCATTGTGTAATACAATGGCCGGTCCTCCGTCCAGGAATAAAAATTTCCCCTGGTCCTAGCCTTAAGGCTCGGCCCTAGAGGCAGGTGTGAAAAACGTGTGTTGTGGTGAAGTGACCATGGTGACATAAATCAAGTGCCTGAACAATGTGACTGTATGGAACCCCTGAACTGCCACTTCAGGGGCACATTCACCACTGGCTTTTCGTGGAACCCTAACCCAGACCACAGCAGCCCCCACCCCAGCCAGGCCTGAAGTTCATGAAGCTTGGTGAGAGCCCTTTACCATCAGGCCCCACTGTCGCTCCCATCCCTCCTACCTAATTACATTCGGGAAATACTAACCACTCCCCCCCCCCAAAGGAGGAGTCAGTGTTCTCTCCCGAAAAACTCACCGGAGCTAGAGCTACCCCAATCTAGGCCAGATGGCCAGGGACCCGACCCTCTGGACAGACCCAATGGTTCTCCATCCTCATCAGAAGGCTTCCCTTTCTACTACGAACCGCTCCAGGTTACCTTTACACCATCAGGTTTTGCATAGCCATCCCTGATACCACTTCGCCGTAGATCAGGGACAGAAGCAAGTGCCACCTCCTGACAACAGAACAGATACTACACTTGATCTTAACCAAAAGACAATCAGATGACTGCAGATGAGTGCAGAGTCAGAAGTGCTCCCACTTATAGAAATAGCCCCACTTTGAGAAAGAGCCCCAGTTGCAAATGTGCCCCCTGGCAAATATGGGTTTAATAAATGGTTGCACTAATATAACATGACATAAATAAATAGCAACTACCACTATTTTATTTTCCCAAATCTCTGCCTTCAGAAAATATATAAAGTTTGGAGTTTTTAAATAGTCTTCAAGCCTAAAATGTGAATTTTAACATGTGGCAAAAAATGTCTCTGGCAGCAAAAGGGTTAAGAGAAAAGGATTGAGGAAATTGAGGCTTGGTGAGTGGGGAGTGGGTCTGTATTTTAAAGGGTTAGTTCCCCTTTACCAATAAAACTGCCAATGCAGATGGTGGGGGTCTGTAGAGAAAAATCAAACTGAGCAGCTTTTACTAAAAGCGAATTATGCCCCTACTATAGGTGTGGCCCTTTACGTACCCCATGAAGCCTGATGAAGTTCTGAGCTCAGTGTTTGAGAGCTCACTCCTGTGATGGTGAACATGAGCAGCAATAGCTAGGCCTCACTTAGCCTCATCCTAGCAACGTCCTGGGAGTTTTCAGGTCAGGCTATATGAAGTACATAAATGGCTTAAACCTATAGCAAGGGCATAATTCAACTTTAGTCAAAACTGCACAGTTCGTTTTATCTCCTAAATTGTAAACTCTAAGGAGTAGGGCCCTCTGATTCCTCCTGTTTTAAATTGTATTGTAACTGTACTGTCTGCCCCTATATTGTAAAGCACTGCGCAAACAGTTGGTGCTATATAAATCCTGCCCACTGTGTCAATTGCACAAACTGATGTACAGTTACGGCTATTCACGCAATAGAGCCAACCTGCGGTTGGCAAGTGGTTAAGGGGAACTCCACACCAAAATTTTTTTTCAAAACAGAGTGGGGCCCCCCCGAGAGTCACTATCAGACCCCTATCCAGTCATGCAGCCCGGCAGGTCGGAAAACGGGGGGGGGGCAGCGAGCCATACCAGGCCACATACTCTCAACATGGGGGGGTGGGTGCTTTGGGGTGGGGGGGCTCCGTTTTTGACAATTCTTTTATTAAAAAATAAAAAAAATTGTGCCCCACGATGTAAATCCACCGCCAATAATGCCGCCTGCTGGACCCAAAAAGAAAAAATAACAAAGGCGCTCCTGCCGTTGGTGAAGGCTGGCTGCCTACTGCAGGCTCTGCATCTGACATTTCTCATATAGGTTAGGGATAAGGTAGGTAGGTAGATGCAATGATAATTGGCAGACTCCGTGACACTATAGGTAGTCAGTTATCAAGGCCTCCAGCCAGATGCCACATCTGTATAGGTAGGACCGCTGTCTCCTATGGCAACTGAACTTGTAACAGTCACTAAAGGTAGTCGTATATAACTCTTGGTAACACAGAATAGTTCTTCTCTTATCTCACAGTATCCCACTGTAGGTCTTCACTCACTGAGCTCCCAGTCTCTCACTAGACTTCCAGATCCCAGTCGTCACTGGATCTTCTGAGCTCTTCCACAGCTAACCCACTGTATACTCCTCAAGCGTCACCCCTGATAACCTGCTGGGTCCCTGGCTTGGCACTCGCTGAAGCTTTCCCACTTCTTCATCATCCCCGGCTGGTGAGAAGACTGCTCTGGTACTTGCTCGAACTTACTCACAGTAGTCTCCGGTAATAAGGTGGCGACTGTTTCCCCTTTATCTCCAACCACAACTGGTTCCCCATCCGGCTGAACCTTTACAACTCGGTTGAACTCCAATCCTGCAGTCCCAACCCTACGCTGCTTCTCCTGCTCCTGGATAGGCCTCAGGCAGCCTAGCAGCCAGGTGTCCCCAGGATAGGCCTCTGGCTTCCAGGCTAGCAACCCAGGGTGACATACTGTAAGACACATCCACCTAGACAGCCATTCAGGTAGCACAGAACCCCGATCACCTGACACCCAAATAAATAGGCTCTCCCAGCAGGCCAAGGGACTAAAGAAACCCTTGCCAATTGGCAAAAGAGAAAAGGTGCAGCAATTCCAGAATTAGAGAGGAATCAGTGGATCTTCTAACAATTAGCCAGGACAATTACTACCTGGCAAACTAAATTTCTTAGCAACTCCTGCCTAAACATCAGGGTGCTACAGGTAATTTACCTACAAATTCTTAGTGAATTGAACACTTGCACAATTGTTACCGCATGCCGTATTTTACCACATAAGATTAGCCGTTATTTAACTCTTTAGTGAATTGACCCCATGGTCTGTTAATCCTCAGTCTCGATGGAACCTATATAAATTTAAGTGCATTGTTGCAAAATGTGAAGAACATAAGCTGGACCAGGGACAGGCAGGACCCTGAAGACACTGGGGAATTCATACAGGGTTTAGTAGCCAAAAGCGATTGTGCTTATGCCAGATTCATGTACCTCAAAGAGACACTCCTTCCTGAATACGCTCCCACCCCAGCCACAGCTATTAAAGGTATAGCTATGAAACATACAGCAAAAACAATAACAAGTGTCTGACCAAACCCAAACCTATATATGGAAACATCATACATAAATTCCCTTTCAAAGTGAAAAGAAACTCCTTCACATTACCATGAGGAAGCCTTGACTCTACAGGTTGTTTCCCATCTTCAGAGAGTAATGTTTTACATACCAAATGCAGGGTTAAACACACTACATCAATCAGAATACCAAGAAATTTTTGTAAAGTCATATGAAATTTGCTGAAATACTGCTCTACAGTAAAAGGCTGTGATGACTCTAAATCTGAATCAGAGACGGTAATAGGAGCCTCAGACACTTTTCATGGTGGAGGTACAGTTGAGTCAGAATTAGATTCTGTTATGGATTGTGCTGGAACACTCTTATGCCGCGTACACACGATCGGAAATGCCGCCAGCAAAACTCAGATGAGAGCTATTTGTTGGAAAATGCGTCCGTATGTATGCTCCATTGGTCTTTTGCTGGCGGAATTCCAGCCAGAAAAAGATTGAGAGCATGTTCTCTATTTTTCGGTCAGGAAAAGTTCCTATCCGAAAATGCGTTCGTCTGTATGCAATTCGGACGCGCAAAAAGTCACGCATGCTCAGAAACAATTTGACGCATGCTCGGAAGCATTGAACTTCATTTACTTGGCTCATCGTAGTGTTGTACATCACCGCGTTCTTGACGGTCGAAAGTTCAGAGAACTTTTGTGTGACCGTGTGTATGCAAGGCAAGCTTGAGCGGAATTCCGTAGGAAAAACCATCCAAGTTTTTTCTGATGGAAATTCTGATCGTGTGTACGCGGCATTAGAGCCTCTGCATGCAGATGGCTTCAATAATTATGCACAGACCGATAAAATAAATGTTTTTTGGTTTTTCAGTGTTCTGGCCACCTGAAGACAGCAGTACAACCCAAATGTCCAAGAATTACTAAATTCCTGTGTCTCTCAATAAATTATAAGGAAATATTTTTTTTAAGTTTATACACGTTTCAAAAGAAGTCACAAACTCAGGGTAGCTCAAGACAACAGGTTTTTGTGTCTCCCATAGAGGGTTTGCCCAGGCCAAGGCTCTCTCAGAAAGCAAAGATATCACGAAACCTACTTTGCTTCTGTCCGTGGGAAACGCCTGGGGCAGCATCTCAAAGTATATCTCAACCTGGTTGAGAAACTCTCTGCATTGGACTGGATCACCCCCAAATCGCTGGGGAAGCGGAGTGGAACCAGACATACCTATAGAGAGGTAATACTCGAGGCGGGTGCCTGCACAGAGAGTGGAGCAGCAGCAGGGATGGCCTGCAACACAGGTTGTACCAGAGCAGCCACAGTGGGAGATTCCAGGTGAGCCGTGCAACTCAGGAGCATTTGTAAAGCCATGGCAAACTGATCCATGCGGTGATCCTGCTCATCCAGTCTGGGTTTATTTCTTTTAACAGTCCTTTTATATTTTGCAAGGGAAAGAGGGTTGGGGCCCTGACACCCTTAAGTAGTTGCAATTTCAATAGGCAGACTCAGAGACTTCAATAGGAGGACAGCTGTACAGGGAAAGGCTCAAGCAAGGTGCCACTTCTGCACGTGCAGGTTTGCAGTTACCTATGGCTACAGTACCTAATGCCGCGTACACACGGTCAGACTTTTCGTCTACAAAAGTCCGACAGCCTGTCCGACAGACTTCCTGCGGACTTTCGGCGGACTTGCAGCAGACTTTCTAACGAACGGACTTGCCTACACACGACCACACAAAAGTCCGACGGATTCGTACGTGATGACGTACACCGGACTAAAATAAGGAAGTTCATAGCCAGTAGCCAATAGCTGCCCTAGCATGGGTTTTTGTCCGTCGGACTAGCACACAGACGAGCGGATTTCGGGGTCCGTCGTAGTTACGACGTAAAGATTTGAAGCATGTTTCAAATCTAAAGTCCGTCGGATTTGAGGCTGAAAAAGTCTGCTGAAAGTCCGGAGAAGCCCACACACGATCGGATTACCAGCCAGCTTTAGTCCGTCGGCGTCCGTTGGACTTTTGTAGACGAAAAGTCCGACCGTGTGTACGCGGCATAACAGTTCCTAATTCAAAAGTAACAGTTCTCTCAGCTTTACTACAACTTCTACTTGTAGATCTTCAGCCCCTTGAGCTCCTGGTCTCTCACTGAACCCTCTGATTCACTAATCTGAATCCCTTGAGCTCCTCAAGGCTTTTGTGGTGGTATCTTCCTCAAGTATCACCCACGCTTCCCTGTTGGGTCCCTAGCTTGGCATTTCGGATACCTTCAAGCGTCACCCCTGCTGACCGGCTCGATCCCTAGCTTGACACACAAGGCTGCTCTGCAAGCGTCACCTCCGCTGGTTGGGTCCCTGAGTTGATCACCACCTGAAGTTTTCCGATTCTCCACCATGCCCATTCGGTGAGAATACTGTTCTGGTACTTGCTTCAGTTACTCACTGTGGTCCCTGATAAAGGTGGTTGGTCCCTTAGTGGCGACAGCTTCCCTTCTACCTCCGACCACAACAGGTTCTCCGGCCGGCAGAACTGTCACTTTTGGTTGGACTGCATCCCGCAACCCTGCACTGCCCTCTTACTTCTATATAGTCCCTCACACAGCCTGGCAGCCAGATTCCCCCCGGATGGCAGTCCGGGTGGCAGAGAACACAGATCACCTGACCTCTCCCGAATATATAGGTTCTCCCAGCAGGCCAAGGGATTCAAGAAAACACATGCCTATTGGCTGAGATACCCCATATACCCATAACCCGACCTTGAGTTGTCCTCTCATATCTAGTACCACCAAGTGTCTGGCCACCTAGAGGTAGAAGAGAAAAGTACAAGGCCAAACTTAGGGAAAAATCAATGGATCTCTAACAATTTAACTATGGTAGCTGCCCCTGCTAAGGAATTTGGTGAGGAGCTCCCTGACTAAACCCCAGGGCGCTACAGGTGTAAACAGGACTGTAAGCTAACCATTTTATTTAGTGACAGGAGCTTTGACTAGCATTCAGAGAGCTTTAACAAAGCGTGTCCGAAGCCTTGTTCAAGCCGAAACAAGTGTAAATGAGCCCATACTGAATGTTGGGATTTCACTAGCTGTAAGCCATATTCATCAAAGAAATGCTTGAAATATATCACTCTGTGTTGTAATGAATCCATATAATATATGAGTTTCACTTTCTGAATTGAATTACTGAAATAAATTAACTTTTTGATGATATTCACATTTTTTGAGATGCACCTGTATTGATAAACTCATAGAGATAATTATGGGAAAAGTACACCTGTTAGGGCTAGTTTACACTTGCTTCAAAACATGGCTTCGGATACGCTTTGTTAAAGCTCTCTGAATGCCCCTGTCACTAAATAAAGTGGTTAGCTTACAGTCCTGTTTACATCTGCTTTGTGTTTCGATGAGGCTTCGGTGAAGCTTTGTTGGGGCTTCGGTGAAGCTTTGATGGGGCTTCGGTGAGGCTTTGTGGGGCTTCAATGAGGCTTCGGTGGGGCTTCAGTGGGGCTTCAAGCAGTCTTTGCCATAGACTTCTATGGAGGGTTTGAAGGTGCTTTGAAGCACTACTAAAGCTTCATGGGGTATAATTTTTTAATGAAGCCGAAGCAAAGTAAACAAAAGCAGGTGTAAACCGGACTGTAAGCTAACCATTTTATTTAGTGAGAGGGGCTTTGAGTGGCATTCAGGGAGCTTTAACAAAGGCAATCTGAAGCCTTGTTTTGAAGCAAGTGTAAACTAGCCTTTAGGGCTCATTTACACTTGCTTTGGCTTCAACAAGGCTTCAGACAGGGTTTGTTAAAGATCTCTGAATGCTAGTCAAAGCTCCTGTCACTAAATAAAATGGTTAGTTTACAGTCCTGTTTACACCTTGCTTTTACTTTACTTTGCTTCGGCTTCGCTTCAAAAAGTATATCCCATGTAGCTTCAGTGGTGCTTCAAAGCGTCTTCAAAGCCTCCATAGAAGTCTATGGCAAAGCTCGCTTGAAGCCCCACTGAAGCCCCACCGAAGCCTTACCGAAGCCCCGCGAAGCTTCCCCGAAGCCCCACTGAAGCCCCATCGAAGCCCCATTGAAGCCCGACCAAAGCCCCACCGAAGCCTCATCGAAGCTTCATCGAAGCACCAAGCAAAAGCAGGTGTAAACAGGACTGTAAGCTAACCATTTTATTTAACCCCATGATTAAGTCCTTGTGACGAAACATGTCGGGCGCGGCTACACGGCAATTCTATACGAGTGCTAAAGGAAGGAGTGAAGGGTGACGGAGCGGAGGGTCAGTGGAGGGACGAGTTCTGCGGATGGGTAAGACGAACGCTAGCGCACACACTTCCTGGGTCCGCCGTGGCCGTCTGTTGTGTTCTCTGTTATCATCGCATGCTTTGCCGTGAGAATTCCCATATGCTGTGGAGTGATTTGCCTTTTGCTTTTATTTTAAATGTGAGTGTAATTTAAGGCGTTTTTTAATGTGTGATTAAACCTTTTTAAACGTTAATGCACTATTGGAGCTTTTTTTCACTTATATGTCACACCACCAATGTAAGGAAGGTGTTCGATCTATGGAGTAGTGGATGTGTGTGCTCGCATGCTGACCCCCATGAGAGTGGGTTAAAAGCTCTGTCAGGCCAAACACGAGAGTGAGAGGCCTTAAAAGCTGGTGAGTTTGAATTTCAGAAGGGAGTGGAATCACGTCACGGAGGTGTGGTGGATGCTTTGAAACACAGCTGATCAGTTTGGAGTCACCTTCACTTTTTGGATTTTCTTCATTTTTTTCACGATCTATTGGGACTATTATTATTATCATTATTAACACTATTTAATATATTTATATATTTTGGATTTTGCAATATTCCCTCCAGTGTCAGAATATCCCTTTTGTGGATATAATTTTTTTAGACCACTGTCACAGGGTGTTTTGATTTTGTTTGTAGTTCATTATTTGATATATATATATATATATATATATATATATATATATATATATATATATTTTTTATTTTTTTTTGGGGGGGGGGGGGTAATAGGGAAGATCACTTTACCCATGTAGTATTTGTTTATTTTAGTTACATCTTTGTATCATCCAGTACACGTCTATATCCATTGTAGCTTATTGGTTATATAGGAGTGTCTGACACCTCCCCACTACCTGGGGGTTAGCGCCACTATTCATCCTCAATATTCCTTGGTGAATTCAGTTTTTTATTTACTTTTAGTTTTTAAGTGGCAGCTCCGATAGGGCTTTGATATTTGATATTGAAACCATAGCGCAGAGGTGGCAATACAGGCCTGGGGCGACGTTTTTTTGAACCTGTATACCTTCAGTTTTTAACCATTTTATTTAGTGGCAGGGGCTTTAAATGGCATTCAGAGAGCTTTAAAGCGGAGTTTCGCTAAAATTTTTTTTTTAGATGTCAGCAGCTGCAAATACTGCAGCTGCTGACTTTTAAAGTAAGGTCACTCACCTGTCCCGGGGTCCAGCGATGTCGGCACCCGAGGCCGAACCGTCCCTCGATCCTCGGGTGCTGCCGCCGCCATTCTCACTGAGGGATTCGGGAAGTGAAGCGTTGCGGCTTCACTGCCCGGTTCCCTACTGCGCATGCGCGAGTCGCTCTGCGCATCTACACTGGTCCCCGTTGTGTTGTGGGAACTGTGTATTTCCCACAACACAACGGGGGTGGGCGGGGACTCTGCGGCTAGCTGCGGCTAGCTATACCCGGAAGTGGGTGCAGATACCTGTATTATACAGGTATCTGCACCCCCCTCCCCCCTGAAAGGTGCCAATTGTGACACCGGAGGGGGGGAGGAATCCGATGTGCGGAAGTTCCACTTTAGGGTGGAACTCCACTTTAACAAAGCGTGTCCAAAGCCATGTTTTGAAGCAAGTGTAAACTAACCCTTAATGTGTGTTGAAGCCGAAGCAAGTATAAATGAGCCCTTACCCTATAAACACTCAGCATCTACTGCTGACTGAACGCACAAAGGCGGTTGGTCATATGCCTTCTCCAAACTTAAAAGAACTCCAGATTTAGTAAAAAAAAGTAATATACGTGTTTAGATTTGGATGACCGTGGCTGGAAATATGTGGAAATATATTGCAGTAAAAATGTTTTGTAACTTGCTTAGATCTCCCTTAATGGGAAATGTGCTTCTTTTGGCAAACCCAACAACCAGAATAATTACTGTATTTCTTGGCATATGAGTCTTTGGGAAGATCCCAATGGGAAGATCAGGGAAGAGAGTCTAGAATTGCACCATCCCAAGAGCTATTTATTTATCCGATTGGTACTGCAGATTACATACTTCCTATACCCACAGCACCATCTTGTGGCTGAATTGGAGGTTTACATTTCTAGGAAAGCAAGGGATGTTCTGGGTTGTAACTTTTTTTTTTTTTCGATCATGTACAATATTTTTGATGTGATGTTTTTTTGTACGAAACCTTTATACACTACACAAAATAGTCTGTTTAGTAACAGGAAAAATTGTGTAGTTTTCTCCTTCAGTCCTTTTCTTTTGGAATGCCTGAAATGTCTCTTGAAATTTGTGTACACACTATACGAAAATCTTATAATCGTTCCGTATTCTGAATTTTCCCTCTATTATCATATAATGTGTAGGCCCCATTAGTGAGGGTCAAATCTGTTATAGGGTAAACTTACCGTTCCATAGTTATGATCATACACAGTTAGGAACAAATTTTGCAGATTTGAAAAAATGTGACATTTTCAACTCCATTGAAAAATCTTTGTTCCCCTCAGGGGAGGGGACAATGTTAACTGACAGACCTTCCTCGGCTCTTGTATAATCACCAAGAAACATTTTGTTTTGGGGAAGATATGGCAAGAGTATGGCAAGAGCCAGTTATGATATACAAATTAACCATTTGCCACCTGCCCACCGTCAAATGACGGAGGGACAGTGCGGCTCTCGTACCGGGTGGACGTTATATGACACGCACCCGAACGGCCGACCCCGGTCTCTGTAAAGAGCCGCTGATGTGGTTTTTTAACCATGTGATTGGCTGTGTCCAATCACAGCTGGTCACGTGTAAACACGGAAGTGCCGGTAATCGGCTCTCATCGCCTTACACTGACAGAGTGTGTGGCGAGGAGAGCCGATCAACGGCATCTCCTCACGGGAGACAGCAAGGGAGGTAATCAGGGCACTGATCATCAGTGCCCTGATTACAATGAAATGCCACCAGTGCCAGCAATCAGTGCCCATTAGTGATGGCTTTTAGTGGCCATCGGTGCAGCTTATCAGTGCTGCCCATTAATGCCCATCAGTGCAACCCATCAATGCCCATCAGTGGCCACCAGTGCCGCCTATCAGTGCCCACCAGTGCCACCTATCAGTGCCCATCAGTGCCACCTATCAGTGCCCACCAGTGCCCCATCAGTGCTGCCTATCAGTGCTCATCAGTGCCACATATCAGTGCCCATAAGTGCGGCATATTAGTGCCTCCTCATCAGTGCCACCTAATTAGTGCCCATAAGTGCCACCTCATCAGTGCCCATAAGTGCGGCATATTAGTGCCTCCTCATCAGTGCCACCTAATTAGTGCCCATAAGTGCCGCCTCATCAGTGCCCATAAGTGCCACTTCGTCAGTGTCCATTAGTGCAGCCTATCAGTGACCATCGCTGCAGCCTTACCAGAGCACATCAGTGAAGGAGAATAATTACTTATTTACAAAATTTACTGACAAAAACTAAGAAAAACTGTTTTTTTCCTCAAAATTTTCAGTCTTTTTTTTTTTTTTTATATAAAAAACCCAGCAGTGATAAAATATCACCAAAAGAAAGCTCTATTTGTGTGAATAAAATTATAACAATTTCATAAGGGTATAGTGTTGCATGACCGTGCAATTGTCATTCAAAGTGTGACAGCTCTGAAAGCTGAAAAATGGTCTGGGCAGGAAGGGGGTGAAAGTGCCCAGTATTAAAGTTATTCTTGTTTCATATTAATAAACCTGAAATAGCCTTCCACTAATCTATCTCTACAGTAAAATGAATGTAATGATTTGGTATGGGTTACTATTATTGCACTTTGTGTGCTCATCTTAGCTCTTGCACTAACCTACCTAATAAAACTGACACCTTTATTTTCATAGATTACATTCCTTGATGATGAGAAGGTGAGCTGCCTTTTAATTATAGTAATTATAATGCAGTGGAATGGATCTACTGTGCATACATTGTACCAAATATAAAATCAGAATCTATTGTACAATACATATCCAATCCATTACCATTACTAGTATTTTTACTATTATTTTACTCATTGGATCTTCTTAAATGGCATGATTAGGGCTGAAACAACTAATCAACATAATCGATTATAATCAATTATGAAAATAGTTGTCAACTTAGATGGTCAGTTGATTAGTTGGCCTGCATACAGAATGCATTATTTCTTTACATATCAGAAAATACAGTGCAACCCATGTACAGCTCAGTGCACCATCCATACATGTCAGTGTACACAGTGCAGCACGCATACAGATCAGTATGCCATTCATACATGTCAGTAAGTGGCTGAGAATTTGTGAATGTGTGAGGAGCAGTGCCTCATGGGACATGTAGTCCTTGGCAGGAGAAGTAAGTGAGTGATTCTTTTTTTCCATAATTTTTATTGTTTTCTGGATAATTTGTACAAACAAGAAATTATCATACAGAATGTGTCAAATAACGCTTATATTTGAAGAATGGTAAATACAGTATGTGCGGTTCATCTGATAATAATAATTTGTACTCTTAACGTATTAGTAATTGTTAAGAATGGATGAACAGTTGGACCATTTTAAAGTTTAACATTTTAACAATTCTAGATTCCTTGTCAAAAACCCATTCTAATGCTGAGTACACACAATCAGACTTTCGGACAACAAAACCGTGGATTTTTGTTCAAAGGATGTTGGCTCAAACTTGTCTTGCATATACATACACACGGTCACACAAATGTTGGCCAACAATTACGAACGTGGGAGCGTGGTGACGTACAAGACGAACAACAAGCCGAGAAAAAGGAAGTTCAATAGCCAGCGCAGCTCCTTCTGCTTGATTCCGAGCATGCGTGACCTTTTGTGTGTCAGACTTGTGTACACACGATCGGAAATTCCGACAACAAAATTTTGTTGGCGGAAAATTTGAAAACCTGCTAGCCAACTTTTGTTGGCGGAAAGTCCGACAACAAATGTTCGATGGAGCATACACACGGTCGGACTTTCAACCAACAAGCTCACATCCAAAGCTTGTTGTCGGAAAATCTGATCGTGTGTACGGGGCATAACTGTGTATTTTAGAGTGTAATAAAGTATAAAATAGGAATAAAATAAAAACAAAAATATAAAAATAAGGAATAAAAAACAAAAAAAATAAAAATAAAAAGAGAAGGAAAAGTAATGACCGAAACTGTTGTACCTATGTGTAAGAAAGTGTCATTTCAGTCTAGAGACAAGATGTGCAGCAATGGGATAATTTCCAAAGGGATTTGCAGAGGGCTAAGGGCATGTTGTAGATAATTTATCTCAGTTCCAACATGCCCAGTGAATTAGAGAGAAAGGCTTTATTACACCACTCAGAGTATTTAAACGTTGCAATAATTTGTGTTTTTTCGGTGTTATGCCGTGTACACACGGGCGGACTTTTCGACATTAAAGGTCTGACGGTCCTTCAGACGGACGTTCGATGGACTTTTGACGGGCTTCCAATGGACTTTCGAACTAAAGGACTTGCCTACACAGGAACACACCAAAGTCCAACGGATTCATACGTGATGACGTACGACCGGACTAAAATAAGGAAGTTGATAGCCAGAAGCCAATAGCTGCCCTAGCGTCGGTTTTCGTCCGTCGGACTAGCATACAGACGAGCGGATTTTTCGACCAGACTCGAGTCCGTCAGAAAGATTTGAAACATGTTTCAAATCTAAAGTCCATCTGATTTTCTCCTGAAAAAGTCCGGTGTAGGTCCAATGAAGCCCACACACGGTCGGATTGTCCGACGGATTCATCCCGTCGGACCAGTCCGGTCAAAAAGTCCGCCCGTGTGTACACAGCATTAGTCAGAAAACTTTCCATGAATGTTTACCATCTTTTAAAAAAGCGGTTTATTGAGTTGAAAGAGTGGTTTGATATGTGCAATTTTTCAAAATATAGAAGCATTTTCAGATCTTTTTATTGAGAGTGATGGTGGAGTAGGGACCGTCTAGGATTTTACGATGGCTTTACGTGCTGTCAGCAGACATAGGATTAGCGTATTCTGGAATGTCATCGTGACCAAAAAGACATAACATTGGATGTTTAGCTATCTGTGTTGAAGTGATGCCAAAGATATAATTGAGGATTCGGTCACAGAATGTTGCTATCTCTGGGCATTCCCAGAAATGACGTGAGAGAGAAGGTCGTAAGGACTTGCACCACGAGCAAGTAGCAGCTGAAAGGTCTTGTTTATTAACCACTTACGGACCACCCGCTGTCGTTTTACGTCGCTGCTTTGAAGAGGAATATCGTTGGTATGGCAGCAGCTAGCAACCATAACCCCGGTATCCTCTTCTTCAGCGGGCAGTCCGCTTTCAGATAAAAGTGGTCTCTGCATCGGATTCGCCACAAGATCACTTTTATTGGCGGCGGGAGAGGTCCCCCCCCCCGGTGCCCTCCACCGCTTATCGGAGCGGTCGATAGCGGCGGAGGCTATAGGGTTCTTCTCCCTGTTAGGCATGGAGGCGAGATGTCGCCCACCTGCCGCCATATCATTGCAGGGCGGAAGCAATGTCAAAATGTCACTTCCACCCATAGCACTTAAAGGAACTTTTTTTTTTTTTTTTTAATGACATTTAATTATTTATTTATTTATTTATTATTGCATTTTAGTGTAAATATGAGATCTGAGGTCTTTTTGACCCCAGATCTCATATTTAAGAGGACCTGTTATGCTTTAATTTCTATTACAAGGGATGTTTACATTCCTTGTAATAGTAATAAAAGAGCCACAACTTTTTTTTTTTTTTTTTTAAACAGTGTAAAAATAAAAACTAAAAGGTAAGATAAATAATTTTTTTTTAAATTTTAAACGCGTCCCGTCCCACTGAGCTCACGTGCAGAAGTGAATGCATACGTGAGTAGCGCCCGCATATGAAAACAGTGTTCAAACCACACATGTGAGGTATTGACCTGATCGTTGGAGCGAGAGCAATAATTCTATCCCTAGACCTCCTCTGTAACTCAAAACATGCAACCTGTAGAATTTTTTAAACGTCGCCTATGGAGATTTTTAAGGGTAAAAGTCTGTCGCAATTCCACAAGTGGGCGCAATTTTGAAGCGTGACATGGTGAGATTTAATTTACTCGGCGTAACATTATCTTTTACAATATAAAAAAATTGGGCTAACTTTACTCTTATTTTTTAATTTTAAAAAAAGTGTATTTTTTTCAAAAAAAGTGCGCTTGTAAGAACGCTGTGCAAATACGGTGTGACAGAAAGTATTGCAACGACCGCCATTTTATTCTCTAGGGTGTTAGAAAAAAAATGTATAATGTTTGGGGGTTCTAAGTAATTTTCTAGCAAAAAAAAATGTTTTTAACTTGTAAACACCAAATCTCAGAAAGAGGCTTGGTCCTTAAGTGGTTAAACAGGAATGGAACGTAAGCTTTGTGTATAAGTTTGAATTGGGTTTCCCTCCAATTTTCCTTTATTGTAAAGTGATGAATCGTAAGATATCCGTTTAAGATCTTTTCTCAGATGTTTTCGTCTTCAAAATCTTTTTGCTAACTTTTTAAGATAGAATGTCCTTGAGGTTTTGAAAAATTGAAGTTTAGAGGAGCATATAGTTTTGATATAGAGTATGCTCAGTGGCTTGGTCAATAATTGAATGTTGAAAGGGATTTCTTTTTTGTTTGAAGCATCGTTTGAAGAATCATAGTCTGTTGACATCTCACTGAAAGATTTGAGTCGAGTTGAGTTTGGTTTAAAAAGTTCTGACGCTTTTGTAGGGCCTTTAGAGTTCCAGGTTTCATAGTCCTCTTCGCAGGGCTGTCTTAATGAGTGGGCACTGCCCAGGGGCTCCAGCTGCATGGGGGGCCCCTGAACTTTCCCCAAAGCAGCTGGTCCTTGAGCCCACGCTGCCCCAAAATTGGGGGCCCCATGATGGCAGCGTTGTGTAGAACAATACCTATTACTTTACAGTCAGCAGGGAGGGGTAGGGCCGGAGCGTCAGTGATGCTCTGACCCCGCCCCATGCAGCTTGAATTCTCAGGACTCGAAGGCTGCGGGGTAGGAGCTGGAGTGGGAGCTGCTGAGTCGGCTGAGAGCCCGCCTGCGGAAGTAGCATTGTGGATGATGTCATGAGCCCAGCTGTCCAGCACTGTTTGCACCGAAGGGCTTGGAATGCCCGGAGGAATGCTTCCTCCTCCACCTCTCCTTCTGCCTGCTTGATTGGTATAGGTGAGTCCAGTGCTGGAGGTGGGCACAGAGCCAAAAGTTCACATGCACTGTATCTCCACTGGAAAAGGGGGTACTACGTGGATTGAATAATGGTGCTGGGGATATCAAGGATGTAAGGGGGAAAACAAAGCTGAAGGGGGATCTGGGGTGTATAGGGGGTAGCAATGCTTGGGATAGCTCGGGTGGCTATAGTGCTAGAGGTATCAGGGATGTAGAGAGGCCACAGTGTAGGGGGTATCAGGGATGTAGTGGGGTCACACCACAAGGAGTATCTTATGGTATATGGTAACAGTGCTGGGGGGAATATCTAGGGTGTAGAGGGGTCAAAGTGCTGGGGGGATATCTAGGGTGTAGAGGGGTCAGAGTGCTGGGGGGGATATCTGGGGTGTAGAGGGGTCAGAGTGCTGGGGGGATATCTGGGGTGTAGAGGGATCAGAGTGCTGGGAGGATATCTGGGGTGTAGAGGGGTCAGAGTGCTGGGAGGATATCTGGGGTGTAGAGGGGTCAGAGTGCTGGGAGGATATCTGGGATGTAGAAGGGTCAGACTGCTGAGGGGATATCTGGGGTGTAAAGGGGTCAGAGTGCCGGGGGGGATTTCTGTGGTGTGGAGGGGTCAGAGTGCTGGGGGGATATCTAGGGTGTAGAGGGGTCAGAGTGCTGGGTGGGATATCTGGGGTGTAGAGTGGTCAGAGTGCTGGGGGGATATCTGGGGTGTAGAGGGCTCAGAGTGCTGGGGGGAAATCTGCGGTGTAGAGGGATCAGAGTGCTGGGAGGATATCTGGGATGTAGAAGGGTCAGAGTGCTGAGGGGATATCTGGGGTGTAAAGGGGTCAGAGTGCTGGGGGGGATTTCTGTGGTGTGGAGGGGTCACAGTGCTGGGGGGATATCTGGGGTGTAGAGGGGTCAGAGTGCTGGGGGGATATCTGGGATGTAGAGGGGTCAGAGTGCTGGGGGGATATCTGGGATGTAGAGGGGTCAGAGTGCTGGGGGATATCTGGGATGTAGAGGGATCAGAGTGCTGGGGGGATATCTGGGATGTAGAGGGGTCAGAGTGCTGGGGGGATATCTGGGGTGTAGAGGGGTCAGAGTGCTGGGGTATATCTGGGTTGTAGAGGGGTCAGAGTGCTGGGGAGATATCTGGGATGTAGTGGGGTCAGACTGCTGGGGGGATATCTGGGGTGTAGAGGGGTCAGAGTGCTGGGGGGATATCTGGGATGTAGAGGGCTCAGAGTGCAGGGGTATATCTGGGTTGTAGAGGGGTCAGAGTGCTGGGGGGATATCTGGGATGTAGAGGGATCAGAGTGCTGGGGTATATCTGGGTTGTAGAGGGGTCAGAGTGCTGGGGGGATATCTGGGGTGTAGAGGAGTCAGACTGCTGGGGGGATATCTGGGGTGTAGAGGGGTCAGAGTGCTGGGGGATATCTGGGGTGTAGAGGGGTCAGAGTGCTGGGGGATATCTGGGGTGTAGAGGGGTCAGAGTGCTGAGGAGATATCTGGGGTGTAGAGGGGTCAGACTGCTGGGGGGATATCTGGGGTGTAGAGGGGTCAGAGTGCTGGGGGGATATCTGGGGTGTAGAGGGGTCAGAGTGCTGGGGGGATATCTGTGGTGTAGATGGATCAGAGTGCTGGGGGAATATCTGGGATGTAGAGGGATCAGAGTGCTGGGGGATATCTGGGGTGTAGAGGGGTCAGAGTGCTGGGGGATATCTGGGGTGTAGAGGGGCCATAGTGCTGGGGAGGCATCAATCTAGCAGATATATTATATGCACAGGACAGCTTTGTTACTTTATGTATGTAGTATTTTCCCATTGTTTCTTTGCTGTACAGAATGATTGTTCATGTAGTTAATGCGGAGCTCCACCCAAAAGGGGAAGTTCCGCTTGTCTGCCTCCTACCTACTTGATGTCTTTTTACCTGCGCTGTCTCCACTGTAGGGGCCCCAGAGCATTACTTTGCCCAGGGGCCCATGATGCTATTAAGACGGCCCTGCCTCTTCGCTTATATTTATGAAGAATTTTAAGTTATTGTACAATGTTAGCTGGTTGGAAATTGAAGCTGAGAAGGCCTAATGATATCCTCACTGAGCGCCAGGCCATGAATGTGTCTGTAATCAGTATACTTTGTTGTAAATTTGAGGGCAGGTTGTTGAACTTGCTCTGAAGTAGAATTGGTAGATTATAGGGTTGAACGTATTCCAGTTACAGTATATTATTTGTATAGGAGGAGTTTCCCAATGGCCAGTCAATGCCTATCCTAAGCAAGCATGCCAAATTATAGGTTCTAACATTTGGTATACCAGCCCTTCCTTCACTCTTTGGGAGATAAAATTTAGACAAAGATATTTTAGGTTTTTCAGTCTTCCATATGTAGCACTAACTCACGGTGGAGCTGCTGGTTTAAAGCGGGCTGTTGCCGTCACCTTTGTTACCTCAATTTCACCAGAACCGGGTCTAGGGTCCCGTTGAGTTTAATACCAGACAGTGTAGACACCAGACTCTTGAGTATCTTTTCCAATGCTTTAATAAAGAGTAACTGAAGGAAGTAGCAGGAAAGAGGTAGAAGAAGAGTTGCAGGGAAGTTCAAATACCTTTTCTTGATGTAGTATTATGAATTGGAATCTTGTAGATGAATGTACTCTCCCTTTAGAGTTGAATCTTTGCCCGCCCGGATAGGTTTCTCTCACTAACCTAGCAACCGGCACGCAGCACGAACAAAAGTCTCTGCCACAGACTTGAATGGAATAGAAACCCGTACGATCCTCTGCCACAGGATATAATGGTTTACGATGGACAGCACACACAGCACTAGAACCTTTAACCTCCCTGGCGGTATGATTATTTCGGATTTTAGGTGCTGAAAGCAGTACAATTATTTTGCATGGAAATTTGGCGTTTTATATTGTAGGTCTGTAATTCTTAACAATAACACACTTAAATCTGTCCAAACCAGAGTCTAGTAGATATCCCGGGTATGATAAAGTTTGAAACACAAAAACATAAATTATAATATAATAAATAAAAATAAATAATAAAAAAAAATAAAAATAAATAGTAATAAAATAAATTTCCCCACAATTCACTATCGCTCAATTCTGCAAGTGTTCTAATTTATTATCGCTGTTTTCTAGATGGTCTAAAGCCACTTTTGACGTAAAGGGACACTTTTTGGTTGCTATGAACAATCTCCAGTTTCCAGGCAGAAAGAACAGTATATATCACATAAAACTGCATGCAGGGCATAGGCCAAAGCACTGGGGACAAAAGGGATGTGAAATCATTTCATACAGTACTGTAATCTGTAAGATTACAGTACTGTATGTATTATGATTTTTACATTTTTTGAATTTGCCGCCAGGCTCCGCCCCCGTGCGTCGCGACGCTCGCAGGGAACGGATCCTGGCAAGGAGAGGCTTCGGGCAGAGGACAGAGCCCATGGACACTGCGGGGGACATCGAAGGATCCCGGGGACAAGGTAAGTAAAGCCACACCAGGATCCTGCGATGTAATCCCGAGTGTGGCTCGGGGTTACCGCTAATGGTCCTGATTTTTAACCCCGAGCCACACTCGGGAAAACCGCCAGGGAGGCTACGCCGACCCGGCAGTACTATGTGGTATTTTAACTTTAGGATGCGTCCTCCAACTGAGTCACCAGGCCCCTCTCCAGACCAGCACTCTGCATGATCCTTCCATGATGGGTCCTCCCCTGGGATCTTCTCAGTTGTCCAGATTCTTCCCGTAGGACAGACAGCACAGGACCATTCCCTCGCCACTGTGGTAGGCCCCAGATGGGCTTCTAGGCCCACCCACATGCTGCAGCAACGTGGTCCTCCCGGTCGGAGGACCACGCGGTAGTACTCCTAACATACCTGTCGGCCAGGAGGGCCAGCAGGTGGAACGAAAAACCCCAAAACATGGCATCTGTCCCATAAATACCCTCTGCCAGAATGCAACTCGGAGGACCACCTCCACCGAGTTATCTCCGGGACAGAGGAGCACTCATACGTTTCAGTGCGTTGCCTTTCCAACACCGACCCATGGCGACAACGACACCCACAGGCACAGTGTGAAACTACATGCAACACAGCCAAACTGGAACAGAGGCTAAATCTGACTACGTATGAAACAGATAACCCACTAAATTTACCTATAAGCGGTAGATAAAAATCTACCAGCGCTACACATAGGAATGAATTTAAAGTTCTGTTGAGCGTTTTTGTATCTGTGTGTTTAAGCAATAGTGGGATTGTTTGTAGCGGGTACAATAATCTGGCAAAAGATACGATTTTAAATAAATGACATCTACCAAACAGTGATAATGGTAGGTTCATCTTCTGCTTCTAATTCTCTACAAATCTTGGCAATAAGAGTGGGATAGTTCAAATAATATAGAGACACAGGTTCTTTGCCTATTTTTATGCCTAGGTAGGTGATAGATTGGGACTCAACATTAAACTGGGAAGTGGATTTCCAATTTCTTGCTTTTTTTGCAGCTGCATGCGCGGGAGTGATGTAACGCGGCCAGTGGCGTCTCCAGCTTTCATATTTACGGGGGGCACATGGGGGGACATGGACAAAAGTAGGGGGGCAACTATAAAATGCATATATAGATCTATAGATATATAAATATATACTGGGGCCCTTTACTACGACCCCACAACGGCCCTTTCACATGTTCTGCAGTGAGCTCCCTTCCTACTGTATTAGGTCTCCCCAGGGTGGCAGAAAACAAGAGACATATGTCACCAGCATACCAAGAAAATATAAGGATCCAAAGCAGTGGGAGAACTATCAGGGTTGCAAAGGTTGTCTTGCCTCCGGGCCCTGGTGTTCTGCCACTGTGGGGTTTCCCAGCCTCCTCTTGCTGTCCTGCCCCTGCTATTGAATGCTCTGGTCTGGCATCTCTTGGAATTTACAGGCTGGTTCTCCTGTCCTAAGGATGGGAGAAATCAGTCTGTTTTTTCAGTAACTGAGAGTCCTGGTGGAGCCCTTCCTGCAACTCGCTCTTCTCCCTGCCAATGAGGATGCAGGGGAAGGAGCAGATCGGGCGGCCGTGGTTGTGTGAGCGCTCGCAATATGCAGTGTCAGGGAGGGGGGAGGAATCACCCGCAGGAGCTGACTGGGGACTCTCTCCCTCTTAGACATTGATTTTTTGTAAAAAAAAAAATGTTTTTTTTTTAATTGGGGGGGGGGGGGGGCACAGCATAATGTTGGGGGGGTCAGGGCCCCCTCTGCCCCCCCCCCCCCCCAGGGACGCCATTGTCCACGGCCCCCCCGAAAGGAAGAGGGGTGAAAATGGATGCTTCCTCCAGTGGGGACATTGCGGGCTTTGTTTGCAGGTAAGTGGCACATAATGGGCTAGTATGCGATGTATATTTATTTTTACCTATTGATTTTTTTACAATTTATTTTGTTTTTAATTTTTTTCACAATGCTTTTTGGGGGGAGGTGGGTGGAATTTAATTTTTATAATGTTTTTACAATTTCATTTTTTTTATACTTATTGTTTTTTTTTTTTCTTCTTATCAGCCTTGTTGGGGGGCTTTGGTGAGGTATCAGGGGTCTATACAGACCCCTGACATCTCCCCTTTGAGACAAAGAAAGGGACTGAGGACACAGATTCCCCAGATCCTTTGTCTGCACTGAAGATGAATGGACAGGAAACATTGTCTCCCGTCCATTCATAAACTCACGGTTTACTCTGCTCAGTTATTACAGGACACAGGAGCGATAGCTCACTGTGTCCAATTCATAACAGGAAAGGGGCCAGTAAATTATATATTTACCTGCCCCTTCCTCCACTCTCCATCCTGACAGATCCCTCCCGCAGCCGGTGGGAGAGGAAAGGAGAGATCCGGCTGCAGTGGACGAGAGGGGAGCAGAGAAGGACAGTGGGCCGGAGGAGAATGGTGGGGGGAGCGGTGAAGGACAGCGGGCCGGAGGAGGGAGCGGAGAAAGATAGCGGGGTGGGGGAGAACTGAGGGGGGAGCGGTGAAGAACAACGGGCCAGAGGAGGGAGCGGAGGACAGCGGACCGGAGGAGAAAGGAGGGGGACACATAGATGACACCACTGCTGCCCAGGATCAGCCCGGTAGCCGGGAGATCGCAGGGCACTCACGGGTGTCCAGGAGCCTGCTACCAAATGTGGGAGACTCCTGCACCTCGTGGGAGACTTGGGATGTCTGGTAACAAGATGTGCGCTTGCCGCCTTCTCTCTGTATCCTTACTGGGGACAAGTGCGGGGTGTAGCAAGATGGCTGCGACGGAACGTCACTTTCCTTACAAAATCTGATGGGTCGCCAAATCTGTCAAAACACCAGTGTTCTGTCAGAAAGCCACAACCTATCAGAATATGTAATGGAAGTGACGTTCCGTTGCAGCCATCTTGGTACACCAGCAGCAAGATGTAACAAGATGCCTGCTTGCTGCCTTCTCAGTGTAACCTTACTGTGGACGAATTTGGGTGTACCAAGATGGCCATGACAGACCGTCACTTCGGTAGCGGCTTTCTGATAGAACACCAGTGTTTCGTCAGATTAGGCGACCTGTCAGATTTTGTAATGGAAGTGACTTTCAGTCGCCGCCATCTTGCTACACCCCACACTCGTCCACAGTAAGGAGACACTGAGAAGGTGGCAAGCAGGCATCTTGTTACACCCACTGGAGTCTTGCATTTCACACTTATTTTTAACAGTAAACAGAGCTTAACCACTTCTGGACCGTGCGCCTCTTCAAATCGTTTCGCTAATTTGAAGAGGAATACAGTTGTTATGGCAGCAGCTAGATGCCATAACCCCGGTATCCTCTTCTTCAGCGGGCGGTCCCTTGCAAGATAAAATTGGTCTCTGCGGTGGATTCGCCGCGAGATCACTTTTATCGGCAGCGGGAGAGGGGCCCCCCCTCAAGGTCTTTTTGACCCCAGATCTCATATTTAAGGGGTCCTGCCATGCTTTTTTCTATTACAAGGGATGTTTACATTCCTTGTAATAGGAATAAAAGTGACACAATTTGTATTTTTTTTAAACAGTGTAGAAATGTAAAAAAAAAGGTAAAATAAATATGAAAAAAAAAAAAAATTAAACGCGCCCCGTCCCGACAAGCTCACGTGCAGAAGCGAACGCATACGTGAGTAGCGCCTGCATATGAAAAAGGTGTTCAAACCACACATGTGAGGTATCGCCATGATCGTTAGAGCGAGAGCAATAATTCTAGCCCTAGATCTCCTCTGTAACTTAAAACATGCAATCTGTAGAATTTTTTAAACGTTGCCTATGGAGATTTTTAAGGGTAAAAGTTTGTCGCCATTCCACGAGCGGGCGCAATTTTGAAGCGTGA
This sequence comes from Aquarana catesbeiana, assembly GCF_042186555.1. Classification (NCBI taxonomy): domain Eukaryota; kingdom Metazoa; phylum Chordata; class Amphibia; order Anura; family Ranidae; genus Aquarana; species Aquarana catesbeiana. The sequence continues at coordinate 628,607,882 of NC_133326.1, read as the reverse complement.
CATGTTGGGTATCAATTTACTCTGTGTAACATTATCTTTCACAATATAAAAAAAATTGGGCTAACTTTACTGTTGTCTTATTTTTTAATTAAAAAAAGTGTATTTTTTCCAAAAAAGACAGCTGCGCAAATACGATGTGACAGAAAGTATTGCAACGACCGCCATTTTAGTCTCTAGGGTGTTCGAAAAAATGTATAATGTTTGGGGGTTCTAAGCAATTTTCTAGCAAAAAAAACTGTTTTTAACTTGTAAACAACAAATCTCAGAAAGAGGCTCGGTCCTTAAGTGGTTAAAAGCAGCGGCAAAAAAATTATAAACTGCTCTCCAGGTGGTATAGGGACCTGGTCTCGGTTCCCAGGATGTTTCCCAGTGCTCCTGATGTCTGCTGGCGCTGTCACAGAGGACAAGGAACATACCTTCATATCTGGTGGGAATGTGCTTGGATTCACCCCTTCTGGAAAGGTATATTCGCGATTTATAATGAAATGTATGATATCTCCACAGCCCTCTCCCCTAAAATAGCCCTATTGTCGATACTACTGGGATCAATTAAATCCCAGAAAACCAATCTTCTTAGGTTTTTTCCTATCAGCAGCCAGACAATTGATCACGAAATACTGGAAATCTGAGGCAACCCCCCCCCCCATCCAAAGGTGGATCACCATTCTCAATGAGATTATGTTAATGGAAGAGATGCATGCCAGAGTGGGAGACGACTGGGATAAACACAAGGTACTGTGATATGTCTGGGTACACTACTCTGCATCGGATAGACTATTGAATAGAATTACTAAAGGATGAGCTGAATAACAACCTAGAATTGACAGCTGGAACAATACCGGTGTAGATGGTCCAGATGTCTTGATGACCTCACACTGGTGAACGACCTTCTAACCATCTGTGCTCATCCATGTTGTGGAAAACTACCACAGTCGCACTGAATGTACCGTATATACTCGAGTATAAGCCGAGTTTTTCAGCACATTTTCTGTGCTGAAAATGCCCCCCTCGGTTTATACTGAGTCAAGCACTTTTCTGCAGCAGAGAATGACATTTTCCGAACCGTCTTTGGGGCCCCGTATCTCAGGACCACTTGGTGCTAAGAACCCCAAATTCAGTGTGCTAATCCAGTGGAATTAGCACTAAAACGTATCCAAAGCTGGGGTTCCTAGCTCCAAGTGGCCCCGAGATACAGGGCCCCAAATTCAGTTTGGAAAATGTCAAGCTCTTTTCTGCAGCAGAGAATGGCATTTTCCCAACCGAATTTGGGGCCCCGTATCTTGGGATCACTTGGTGCTAGGAACCCCAGCTTTGGACATGTTGTAGTGCTAGTTCCACTGGGTTTGCACACCAAATTTGTGGTTCCTAGCACCAAGTGGCCCCAAGATACGGGGCCCCAAATTCTGTCAACTGTGTCCACCTGGAGCAATGGCCATTTCAGGACCCTTTGAGTCCAGAGACCCCAAATTTTGGCTGCAGCTAGGGGGCATCTAGGAACCCATAACTACCGAGTTTGAAGCTCGGGAGTCCTATGGCTGCAACTGGGCACAGTGAGGCTGCAAATGGGCATTGTTGACCCTCTTTTCCACTTACAGTAGCTGCGCATTTCTCACCCTGATACCTGCATTTTATAAATTGATTCTATGTACTGTAAATGTGGCGGCTGCTTTCAACCACCAATTTATATACCACCTGTTTTTCTTTATTCTTTACCTCCAATTACTTTTCTAAAAAAAAAATGATTAATAAAAATATATTCAACCATAAAAGCAGCGGCAAGCCTGCTGATCTCACAGGTTTGCTAATCAGACAGAAGTTCACTGCTTTTAAAATTCATAAACATTCAGACGGAGTTCTAAGTACTATATATCACTATGTAACTTCAGTTTACTGTTAAAAAAAAGTGTAAAATGCAAAACTCCGGTGGGTGTAACAAGATGTCCGCTGCCCCCCTTCTCAGTGTATTCTTACTGTGGAGGAGTGCGGGGTGTAGAAAGAAGGCGGCGACGAAACGTTACTTCCGCTACACATTCTGACGGGTTGCCTAATCTGACGGAACACCTGCGGAGATAACTTCCAGAACGAGGTCAACCGGAAGTCAGCCCTCTAGCGACACGTAAATGACGTGACATTCCACAAAGACTCCACCCCTTTTGACAGTCGTGCCAGAGCGCGGGAAGGAACGTCAGCCGCAGCTGCATTGCTCCGCCCACTCAAAACGCTTCATTGCGTCATCCCTTACGACGAGTAACTGGACGGCCATCTTTGCCATGGGCAAGTCATTCTATAAAATAAACGTCCTGTGACGCCCGTACACCCGGGCTATCCTGATACCCAGCTACAAACTTGCTGAGGCGCCTCAATTTCCCTTCGAAGTTTGGATCCCAGCTCTCCTGGCCGTAACCCCGCCCCCGTTATGTGACGCCTCGCTCCCGCGGATTGGTGGGCGGCGCGAGGCACGTGACGCGGCAGAGGGGAGAGGAGGCGGGGCCGCTCGGCGCGAGCCGGGGTTGTGGGGAGTTCGCGCGGGAGACAAACGGCAGAGCGGGAAAGATCGCGCGCGGCTGGAAGAGGAGCTGAGAAGAGAAGAGACGACACCGGGAGCCGGTAATGGCCGCTACACCTCCCCTTCCCCCTCCCTCCAGTCATGACAGGGTCAGTCCTGGGGCTGGGGTCACCTGTCCCCCATTTCCCGGACTGATCCCCCTCATTATCCTGGGGGGGGCTTCCAGGACTTATGATCAGGATTTGGGGTACGGAGGGGATTTATTTTATTCATGAGCGAAGATCTGACCGCCGTTCGCTTTTAGCATCATCGATATGGGGGGGGGGGTCATAGAAAAATGTGATAATCGCTGTTCATTGACGCAAGCGTTTGCGCTCAGAGGAGTGCGCGGAACCGCATATCACTTTAAGCGCTCTTTAACGCCGCAGAGTGCGTCTGAGCGTGTGCGAGAAACGCGTTCCTTTCAGAAATGCAAAAAAAAAAGTAGCGCAGGAACAATGTTTAAAATGACACCACCACCAATCCACACCACGTGGTACCTCAGCACCCTGTGTTTTGGTGGCTGTGAACGTGTCCGAATGGGGGGGGGGAGAGGGGGTTGTCCCTGCCAACCGCTTTGAGGTTTTTGGCGGCCGCTCGTGTCTGTAGAAGGCGATGCGTCGCCGTGTGGTGCGGGAAGACGTACACCTTCACATGTATTCCCACTCCCTGGTGTGAACAATCCCTGATGGGGCCCCCCCCCCCGGTACACATCATCAGAAAATCCCACAGAAAACGCCAATTTCAGAGCGATCGTACGATAATCGGATCGTTAGTACAGAGCTTTCGAGAGCCGATCATCTGATATTATTATTCTATTGGACACGCACAAAAAAATGATTTGTATGATTTTTGTTTAACCACTTGCCGCCCGCCCTATTACAAAATGACGGCGGCAAAGTGGTTTGATATTCCTGACCAGACGTCCTATGACGTGATCAGGATATCAAGCCGCTGCACGCCCCCCCCCCCCCCCGGGGGCACGCATCGCGGCAATCGTTGTTGCGGTATGTCAGTCTGACACCCCGCAACACCAATCTAGGTAAAGAGTCTCTGACGGAGACTCTTTACCACGTGATCAGCCGTGTCCAATCGCGGCTGATCACAATGTACATAGGAAGAGCCGGTGATCGGCTTCTCCTCACTCGCGTCTGACAGACGCGAGTAGAGGAGAGCCGATCGGCTGCTCTCCTGACAGGGGGGGTCTGTGCTGATTGTTTATCAGCACAGCCCCCCCTCAGATCCCACCCAGGACCACCAGGATGGCCACCACACTGGACCACCAGGTATGCCTCCTAGACCCCCAGGGAAATACCAATCTGTGCCCAGGCAGCTGCCAATCAGTGCCCACTCACAATGCCTACCACTGCTACCAGGGATGCCTATCAGTGCCTCGTATCAGTGCCCATTAGTGCTGCATATCAGTGCCTGCTCATTGGTGCCACGTCATCAGTGTCGCCCATCAGTGCCACCCATGCGTGCCCATCAGTGCTGCATATCAGTGCCCGCTCATTGGTGCCGCCGTATCAGTGCCCATCAGTGAAAGAGAAAACTTACTTATTTACAAATTTTTTTAACAGAAACAAAAGCAAAACTTATTTTTTTCAAAATTTTCGGTCTTTTTTTTATTTGTTTAGCAAAAAATAAAAACCGCAGAGGTGATCAAATACCACCAAAAGAAAGCTATGTTTGTGGGAACAAAATGATAAAAATTTAGTTTGGGTACAGTGTAGTATGACCGCGCAATTGTCATTCAAACTGCGACAGCGCTGAAAGCTGAAAATTGGTCTGGGCAGGAGGGTGTCTAAGTGCCCGGTACTGAAGTGGTTAATCAGTACAGTCGTCGTTAGAAAATACAACACAACACATGACATCACTTCCTACATTTTTTATTCTGTCATGTGGGAATTTTCGTGACTTTAGTAAACATCAGATTCAATCTGAGATTAGCAAAAAAAAAAAAATCATCATTCGTTCGATAATCTCAACATGTGTACCGGGCACAAGGGTAGCTTCATATCTATGTATGGGCAGTTATGTTTTTGAGTGTCCCTTTTTTTTTCAGCATGCTCTGCTTTTTTTTTTTTTGTTTTTTTTTGTTTTTTTGTTTTTTTTTTGTTTTGCTTTATGCTGGTTTTTAATGCGTTAAAGTTCACCTTCTGAAAAAAATGCACACTTTGCTGCTTCTTTTTCTCTCCTAAGAAACCTGCAGAGCATTGCACCCCTCCGATCAGCGGACTCTCAGGATTTCTCTCAGCTTAGCTGAGAGCACCAAGATCAATGAACTACCCAGAGCTCTCACCAGCGCCCCCCTCCACAGTTCATTGAGAACTACCAGCTGATGGTACTTGTAGTCTATCCATTCACAGAAAGCTGTATGAATAATTGTTGCCGTGTGGGTGGAGCCTCGCACAGCTGTGCTGTTTTTAAATTCCGAGAGGGTGAGAAGACTTCACCCCCCCACCACCACCATGGGGGATCTTCTTGCTAGGGGTCGACCAATATGTTTTTTTTTTCAGGGCCGATACCAATTTTGCGTCTGTCTTTCGGGCTGATATCAGGTGCCGATATTCTGTAGATTCAGTTTATCATTTTTACACTGTCCTTTTAACCACCTCAATACCAGGCACATACACCCCCTTCTTCCCAGGCCAATTTTCAGCTTTCAGCGCTGCTTAAATGACAATTGTGCAGTCATGCTACACTGTACCCAAACAGAATTTTTATTTTGTTCCTACAAATAGAGTTTTCTTTTGGTGGTATTTTATCACCTCCTGGGTTTTTTATTTTTTGCTAAACAAAAAAAAGACCTAAAAGTTTGAAAAAAAAAAAAAGTTTTTCTTTTATTTCTGTTATAAAATTTTGTAAATAAGTAAGTTTTCTCCTAAGGCCCCTTTCACACTGGGATGGGGGCGGCGTCGCTGTAAAGCGGCACTATTGTTAGCGGCGCTTTACCGTAGGTATTCGGCCGCTAGCGGGTGAGAAAGGGTTAAAAACCACCGCAAAGCGCCTCTGCAGAGGCACTTTGCTGGCGGTATAGCCGCACTGCCCATTGTTTTCAATGGGCAGGAGCGGTGTATACTCCGCTCCTTCCCCGCTCCAAAGATGCTGCTAGCAGGACTTTTTTCCCGTCCTGCTAGCGCACCGCTCCAGTGTGAAAGCCCTCGGGGCTTTCACACTGGAGAGACGGCAGCAGCTGTTTTGGGTCAGTTTGCAGGCGCTATTATTAGCGCAATAGCGCCTGCAAACAGTCCCAGTGTGAAAGGGCCCTTAAAGTGAATGTAAACCCGAAATTATTTTTTCTTTTTTATGTCATAATGTAGAGTATAAGATTTCCTATCATTTGAGCCCAGTCTTGCCACAAAGAGTTAATCCAGCTCTGAGCAATCCTCTTTTATTGTTCAGTGAGATAAAACTTGACAAACAGAGAAAAACTTTGTCAAATCCTCCCCCTTGCTGTGAGTGACAGGTGATTTACATCTCATGCACTAGCCTAAGACACAGGCATTATTTTTTAATTCCCTCCCCCACTCCTTTCTTCAGCAGCTCTGCAAGGATTGGCTGTTCTACACCTCAGCATGATTTGGCATGCTGAAGTCATGTGGTTACTTTCCTGTCTTTTCACTGGATGTTAGAGATCATAGCAGAAGTTCAGTGTTAGAAATACACAGGAGAAAATGCATATTGACAAGGGGAGTGTAGAGGTGGGCGGGGAGTCTACTGACATCACGACTCCACCCACCGAGCTCCAGACAACAGACCCACCCACAGAATCTGCAGTTTTTCGGGTCTCATAACAGACAGAGGGGAGACATTTGACAGGTAAAGATACATGCAGGACGCATGTATATCCTTATAGATAACCCCTATGGCAGTAGTTTAGAAAAGATGACATTGGGTTTACATCCACTTTAACTGATGGGCACTGATAAGGCGGCACCAATGAGGTGGCACTGATGGGCACTGAAAGGCTGCACTGATGGGTACTTATGGGTGGCACTGATGGCATTGATAGGCATCACTGATTGCACTGGCAGGCATTTGGGATGGGCACTGATTGGCAGCTGCCTGGACACTGATTATCATTTCCCTGTTGGTCTAGGGTGGCATACCTGGTGGTCCAGGGTGGTGCCAATCCCTGGTGGTCCTGGCAGCATCCTGGGGGGGCTGTGCTGATAAACAATCAGCACAGCGCAACCCCCCCCCCGTCAGGAGAGCAGCCGATCGGCTCACCTCTACTCGTGTCTTTCAGACGTGAGTGAGGAAAAGCCGATCAACGGCTCTTCATGTTTAATTTGTGATCAGCCACGATTGGACACGGCTGATCACGTGGTAAATAACCTCCGTCAGAGGCTCTTTACCGAAATCTGTGTAGCAGTGTGTCTGACTGACACACCGCACCACTGATTGCCATGATGCACGCCCCCAGGGGCGCGCGAGAACGGTCGTTCTGGGAGGATGTCATATGACGCCCGCCCAGAACGAGAGCTGTACCGCCTGGCCGACGGTCGGCGGGCACGAGGCTGTTAAGGTTTTTTTTTTAATCACTTTTATTGCTGTCACAAGGAATGTAAGATCCCTTGTGACAGGTACTCTTTATGGAGGGATCTATAAGACCCCAAACCCCTCTGCACTTGAAAGTATTCAAAACATCAAGATGAACGTTTTTCAACACTTTCTATTTTTTAAAACTGGTGCCTTTAGGATGCCAGTAATCTGGAAGTGATGTCATGCCATCGCTTCTGGGTTACTAGAACTGAGACGATTGCTTTATTTTGGGTCTTCGGCCAGCCAGCGGACATGCCAGCTGGTCGCTCGGGCCTCCCGGTGGCAAAGGAGAGCTGTGGAGGGGGGGAGGGACGTCACCTCCCATTGCTTGTAATAACAGCCGAGCAGCTGCTGAGCCACATCTGTGGTTGTTACCAGAAAGCCGACCGTCCGCTCTAAAGAACAGTACAGTGATGTGTGCAGCTGCATGCATCACCCTGGTACAACCCCTTGAAGCAATATCGGTACCGGCAGTAAGTTTCTGATCGATGCTTCAAAAAAAGTAAATATCGACCCAACCTTAATTCTTGCCCCTGGAACATGTAACATGTTCGAAAAGTGAACTTCTCCATAAAGCAGAGGTCTGCAAACTTTTGAAAAAAAGGGCCAGTTTACTGTCCTTCAGACTTTAGGGGGGCCGGACGTTTGTGTCATTGGAAGGAATAGTACCCCATTGGTGTTTGTGGGAGGAATAGTGTCTCATCGTTGGTGTCAGTAGGAAGAATAATGCACTATCGTTGGTGGGAGGAATTATCCATCATTGGTTGGAATAGTGTATTGTATCAGTGAGAGGAACACTGCCCAAAGGGCCGCAGTTTGGAGACCCCTGCATATTAAAGTATAACTAAAGGCAAAACTCTGTTGTTTTTTTCTTTTTTTTTTTCAGTTTTGGATAGAGTGGAGATGGATTAGACCTCCTGTCAGTTTTTATTGCTGTGTCCCCATTTTTAAGGAGATTCACCCTCTCTTTTTTTTGTCCTGTTCTATTTGTATCATTCAAAGTAAAAAAAAAATCACAAATTTTGGGTTGTCCCCAGAAAAGTAATGGAGAGGAAATCTTCCAATTATGACACTGGTTCTGATGACCTGGGGATCCCCAAGAGATTCCCTTAATTTGCAGGGATTTGCTCTCCCATCCCGTCTGGCTATGGGACGGGAAGTGAAGGGAAAACTCCCCAATGGGACACAGGCGAAAAAAAAAAAAAAATCTGACGGGTTATAACCCTCCCTTACTCTATCCAAAGTGAAAAACAAGTTTTGCTTGTAGTTCTACTTTGTTACTAGGAGGAGGCGTCTGCTGTCATACAGGAAAAAAACATCAATAACGCATGTACTTTTGCTTTTCTTGCTCTTCCATTGAAGTCTATAGAGCCATAAATTCACTGTGCTGTGTAGAAAAAAAGGTCATGCACCTTTCCAAAAAAAAAAAAACACAGTGGAAGCTGCATGGATGTGAAGGGGACATATAGGAACTCATTTTAAATAAGACTGTGATGTGTTGCGGCAAAATGCAGGGGTGTAAACCTAGCGTAAGGCCCCATTCACACCTGCGTGTCCTGGGGACTTGCAAATAAAGCGCTGCTAACATGCATCATGTATGGCAGGGATATGCAATTAGCGGACCTCCAGCTGTTGCAAAACTACAAGTCCCATCATGCCTCTGCCTCTGGGTGTCATGCTTGTGGCTGTCAGTCTTGCTAAGCTTCATGGGATTTGTAGTTCTGCAACAGCTGGAGTTCCGCTAATTGCATATCCCTGATGTATGGGAATCAACAAAAAAAGTCATACTTGCCTAGATGGCTGCAGCATGGATTTGAGCTGCATTTGTCCCCTGCCGTCTCTACTCAGAGAATTGAGCGATCAAACACCATGGATCACTCAGTTTGTCCCCTCTTTGCAGGTGCTATGTTTAGCGTTCTAGCGCCTGCAAAGTGCCCCAGTATGAAAGGGGTCTTAGAGTAGTTTGGTATCAGGGGAGAATCTGGTTACTGGGGGGGTGCAAAGGCTTGTTTAAGAAACATTGATAAATTGCTGGATCTGTTTTTGGTTATTAATATAAATGTTTTGTTCCAGTTTTTTTTTTTGCAGTGCTTACAGTAATCTCTTCAGCATCATGGCGAAGGTGCAGATTCTCAACATGGTGGTGTTGGATAACCCCTGTCCTTTCCGTAACCCTTTTCAGTTTGAGGTTACTTTTGAATGTATAGAAGATCTTCCCGATGGTGAGTTATCCTTTGCGCCTCATTTTATTATGCAAATGTGTAATAAAGGAAAATAAATGCAAAGGCTGTAATTTCATTTAAAATAAGTACAGCCTAAGCTCGCTTGGCTGTACTTCCCCTATGGATCACAGGAGTGCAGTTCGTTTTGCACTCCTGTGACCCAGTGTGCAAGAGAGAGAGTGAACTTCAGCATGCCATCACAAAGTCATCACTGACATCACAAAGTCAGTCCATGCTCAGCGTCATCACGACCACGGAGTCTGGATCCACCCACATGCTGGCAGAGAGCCTGAGACGGTCGTTCCCATCCCTTCCACGGCCCAGCTCTCTAGTGAGCTGCGATTGACAGTCCCCAGCAGGGTGGATTTTATTTAAATTACAATTTTTAAAGAGCAACTGTCTCATCTCTGTTCTGCAGCGGCTCCTCTGACCCGCTTTTGACTCAAAACAATATTGTTAAAACAATAACATTTCCAGTGCATGTTATCTCCGCTTGCAGAGCTTGGATTCATTAAATGAGTTTAGCAAAAATGTCAATATTGCAGACTATACAGCGGCATGCTAAAAACAGCTCCATTACTAGTAAAAAAAAAAAAAAATAATAAAAATGTGATAAATGTATCCCCTATTTGGTAGACACTATAACTGTTGCGCAAACCAATCAATATACACTTATTGTGATTTATTTTAAAAAGGACCTCAATTTTGTTTGGGTACAACGTCGCACGACCACGCAATTGTCAGTTAAGGTGACGTAGTGCTGTATCGCAAAAAATGGCCTGGTCATTAAGGGGGTAAATCCTTCCGGGGCTGGTTAAAGTTAACTTTTTTTCAGTTTTTTTTTACTTTTATAGGAGTTACTACACATACTTGCTATTGCCTGTATTTGATGGAAATTCCTCTGCACTACCCATCTTTGAACCTACTTTATTGGGGACTGACGTTCCCTTATTTCATGGCTAAGCACCACCCTGTGTCCTTACATGAGACTGCTTTTACAATCTACCAAGACATTGTTATGACAGTTGTAGTTTGGCCATGAAATCTGAGACAGACCAGTTGGTGTTGCAAAGTAAAACATTAAAGATTTGCTTTTCCTACTTTAACTGATAATCATCTGACAGCTTAAAATAACTTTGTTGCTGAGGAAATCAGATTGTCACCTGAAGTGTGATGGTCTGTGACCCATTACCTGCCTGACTTCACTTATTGTTAACTTCCGAGTCCCTGAGGATACCCTTTGCCATTCTGACTGATCTAGTTGTTGAACGAGTCCAAGTGCAGCTCTGGCTTTTATTGCGATCACTCACCTCAGTGGGAAGACTCTCCTTCTGTTCTGGTTATTTCTGACAATATATGTTTCTGTTGACAGATTTGGAGTGGAAAATAATATATGTGGGTTCAGCAGAAAGTGAAGAATATGATCAGGTCCTGGATTCAGTGCTAGTAGGACCAGTCCCTGCTGGCCGTCATATGTTTGTATTTCAGGTAAGAATGCCACATCAAGCTGTGTTGCAGTCATACCTTTCTGCACAATGGGAATTGATACGTTGTGCAAAGCTTAAAGTGAACCTTAATTTTAACCCTTTTGCTGCAGAGCCGGTTTTGCTTACGCAATAATTTAAGTAAAAAATGCACAAGTTAATTTTAGGGCACATAAATACATTTTGGTATAAAAGGTGAGGTAGCACTGACTAGATACCCAACATGTCTAACCTTAAAATTGCGTGCGCCCATGAAATGGCAACAGACTTCAGTACTCTATTTTCCGTAGTCAATGCGCTTTAAAAGCACTGCAGGTAATCGGTTCAGAGTTACGCAGGAGCTCTGGTGCTGAAGACATTGCTCCCACTTCAGCATGTGCGGAAATATGTAACGTGTATTACAATCAATGTTTTTGTGCGTAGGTGCCCCAAGGTGTACGTTAAGATTCGTATGTGGAGGGAGCCTCAGCTTTTGGAGGGGAGGGATTTTAAGTGACCCCTAATATCTCCTTCAATGAAACTAATGCAATGCAGATTACATTAGGTTCTTCCCAAGCCGTACGGACTGGGGAAACGGACACTGAAACCTGGAAGTGACGTTTCACGCTTTGCTTCCTGGTCAGCAAGAAGGGAAGTCAGCGACACCTGCGATGTCTGTCCTGGGCACGCAGAGCCCGTGATGTGTGGTGGAGGCGTGGCTTTTACTGAAGGTGTTTGGAAGTGATCTGGCAGCTGCCCATCTTTAATCTGACAGCCAGCAGTCAGCTTGTCACATATTCACACACTCCCATTGGCTGCAGCCACTGGGAGTGTGTTCATCCCCCCACAAAGCACAAACCTGGCAGTAATAGGGGTTAAACTTTCAGTAAATATCCTGCACTAAATTGGTGTACCTGGCAAGTTCACATGTAGAGATGTGAACTGTTTTTAAAGATGCAGCACTTAGTTTTGGTAATGCCTTTTTTTTCTGTCCCGTCTAAACTATTAAAACTCTCTCTAGCCACCCTTTTTGAGTATTCAATGTGCACTTCTTAACCTAAAACAAATGTAAACTCTTGACACCGGCCGTACGCATATATGCGACCCTGTTAATAAAAAAAACTTACCGAGCTGAGAGCGCGCTCCTAGCACCGTAGCCGGAGGGGACCGGTAAGCTGCTGATGCATACTTGCGATCCGGAGCTTTCTGATCACAATGGTCATATGACCCAAATGCCCACCTCCTGACTTTTTTTTAGAACACTTAAAGTTCCTGGAGGCAGTTGGCAGGAAGCAGTTTACATTGACCGGTCTTTATTGCAGGAAGCTTCATATGCAGAGGCAATTTCACACTGGATTACTACACAGGTCTGGAACAAATATACTAAGCACACAAAGATTCAAGTTAGAACACGTCTTGTATTTACACAAAATGTACATAGAATATCTGTGCACAATATTAACTGGTTAGAATTTGCCACTGCTGTCCCTCCAACTAATTGCCTGCCTACCTCGCTGAGCATTTGGCTTAAATACAGTTACTGAAGAAGTCAGAAGAGGAATGGTGCTCTTCCCAAACTTTTGTTTGCTCGGTGCTTGTATGAATCGGGGGGAAGACCTAGCTTGTGAAAACATTTCTCCAAATTTATATTGAGAATTATGCTTGTTGGGTTTATTGTCTTAAACAGCTAAGAGATGTTTGCTGTACCTGTCAGGGAGGGGCATACACCCTATATACTAGTTGGCTAAGTAATAAAGCTGCTACTATACTCTGTACTTGGATAACTGTATCATAAGAAACTATAACGTTGCACTCTTCCTTGTAGGCGGATGCTCCGAATTCCAGCCTTATCCCAGAGTCCGATGCGGTGGGGGTTACAGTCGTCTTGATTACTTGCACATATAGGGGTCAAGAATTTATCCGGGTTGGCTACTATGTAAATAATGAATACTCTGATCCTGAGCTTCGAGAGAATCCACCACTGAAACCAGATTTCTGTCAGGTACGGGTTCCTCATGTATTCCTTTTTCAAACTTTGTGTTTACACTCTTAAAATGTGTGATAATTTCCCTAGATCGTCAACTTAAGTGTGTCAGCCTGAAACAGGACACATAACCTTTTACATAAAAGCTCAATACTCATTAGACACACTTCCATCCCATAGCTGCATGTGTATGTCATTTATAAGAGACTGCACTGATTATTAAAAGCTTAACCACTTACAGACCTGAAGATTTTCCCCCTTAAAGTCCAGGCCTTTTTTTGCGATACAGCACTGCGTCTTTTTAACTGACAATTGCGCAGTTGTGCAGCGCTATACCCAAACAAAATTGACTTCCTTTTTTCCCCACAAATAGAGCTTTTTTTGGTGGTATTTGATCGCCTCTGCGGTTTTTATTTTTTGCGCTTTAAACAAAAAACGTAAATTTTGAATAAAAATAATTTTTTTACTTTTTGCTATAATATTCCCCCAAAAATTTAAAGCTTCATCAGTTTAGGCCGATATGTATTCTTCTACATATTTTTGGTAAAAAAAATCCCAATAAGCGTATATTGGTTGCACAGAAGTTATAGCGCTTACAAAATACGGGATATATTTATGACACTTTTATTAGGTTGTGTTTTTTTTTTTTTTTTTTTTTTTTTTTTTTTTTTTTTTTTTTGCGGGACTATGATGTTTCTGCGGACAGATCAGATACCTTTGACACTTTTCTTTATCGTACATCATGGGACACAGAGCCTTAAGTAATTACCTAATGGGTTATGGGCCACCTTCAGGTGTTGACACAGGTTATACCCAATCCAGGAAGTTCACTCCCTATATAACCCCTCCTTCCAGGAGTACCTCAGTTTTTTCGCCAGTGTCTAAGGTGTTTGTCACCAGTGAAGATGTGCTCTGAGGAGCTCTAGGAGGGATCCATGTTGGATTTAAAAAACCTCCACAACTGGATCCATCCATGCCACTGGGGCCACAGGATGGTACCCGGGCCTTGCATAGAAGAACAAGGTTTTGCCTGTAACTCTTGTCTTTGAGGGCTGGACCCTAGGAACCAGGACAATTTTTGGTCTTGCTACATTACCTAAAGTTGTCCTGAGGGGTGCTTTACAGGTCCAAAGGAGTGGAACCCCTATTAAGGGACCCGGTCTTTGAAGGTTTAACTACGCTGCCCACTGTGATGGGTGAAGTTTGGATTTGTCTGTATTCAGCAGTATCCTGCAGCGAGGAAAAGGTAAGAAAAAAGCTTAGGAACTGTAAAGCCCACCTTTGCCTTTTCTTTCAATATGTAACATTGTAATGCCTTAAAGTCTCCTCTAGAGGGAGTAAGACTACACATACCCTTTCAATCTGTGCTACAACAGAGTGGGTGTCTTATCAGCTGGAGGGGGTTCTTTAGTCCTCTCCCCCCAATTGGGGAAACTGAGTGGCTGGGGGTACTTGTACTGTGAAGGTACAATTACACCTGTAAGCAGTGGGTTCTCAGTATGACAGCACACTTGTAATAAACATCAAACTGCTAAGATATCCCCCCACCACGAGGGGTGTGGGGCGGTTTTCTTAGAGAAACATTTACATGCCTTTTGTTATATACAAAGAAGCCTTTTCTCATAGAGAAGACAGATGCCGCATGGCAGCTGCAGCCCCTTCTCCTTCTGGTCTGTGTCTCAGACCCAAAGCTGTGGCGTTCGCGCGCGCTGAGATTTACTTTGAAAGAGGAGGAGGGCGGGTTGATAAAGGGACGTGGCTAAAGCGCTCGGCGCTGTGCGCGGACTTAGTGTCCTTGTGAAGCACTTGGCGCAAGGCAATCAGGCTTATACCTGGGGGGGGGTGTAAAGGCTGATGCCCTTATCACTAGATGTGTCTACTAGAGAAGCTGAATGAAGAGCTGACGCAGGAGCGCTGGAGCACATGAGGGGTGTACACAGGCATTTTCAGTACAGGAAAAGACAGTATTATTTAGCATCAGTTTAATCTATGCTGCCATTGTTTTTTCTTACTATTGCTCAGCAAATAGTAAATTTCTTGAGTGCCTCTGCTTTTGTGCTTAGTACTATGGCTTCCAAGGTTACTACTAAGGCATCAAAAGTTCCACCCCCAGGCGCTGGGAACTCCAGTCATGCCTCCACACTGTCATCCTCTCCGGAGATACCAGATATGACAAGCCAGGGTGAGTCTTTGGAACCGATTGGTGGTGCAACTGCTTCTCATACTTCAGCCCCTGTATATGTGAATGAAGATGCATTTTCCTCTGCCCTGCAGGGCTTAGAAGGAAGATTAGCAGCTTTAATCGCATCCTCCATCCAAGGGGATAGGAAGCGTGCTAGATCCCCCTCCCCCACCTCAAACCCCTTACCAAGGGAACAGTGGGGACAGGATGAGGTATTACCCTCAGACGATCGAGAGGAAAAACAAGCCGATTATTCCTCTGTGCAGGAAACCGTTGATCTTTCAGCTTCACAATCTGAGGTATAAATCCTTACGGAATTGGTTCACTCCACTTTCGTGTTAGCCCTAACACAGTTAGCTGAAAGTCCGGTTTCTTCCTTGGGTTTTTTGAAACCTCTACAGCCTTTGCATGCGTTTCCTCTCCATGCATTACTAGAAAAGCTTATTTATGCTGAATGGGATCATCCGGATAAGCATTTTCTCCCTCCAAAGAGATTCTTAGTTCTCTATCCCATGGAGGAAAAATTCACCAAGAAATGGAAGGTTCCAGCAGTTGACACTGCGATTTCCAGTGTAAATAAAAGTTTAACTTGTCCAGTAGACAATGCGTAAATGCTTAAAGATCCAACAGATAAGAAGTTGGAATACCTGTTAAAATCTTTTTTCCTTGGCAGGGACAGTTATTCAGCCTGCAGTCACAGCAATAGGCATCTGTCAGTCCTTAAAGGACCAGTTAACAGTGGCCCTTAAAGAGGTCCCTGCACAACAGGCCCATGAGTTGGCCGAATTACCAAAGGCATTATGTTTTGCTATAGGTGCTATGAAAGATTCTATTCACCAGGCGTCCCGCCTTGCGCTTGTGCTAATACACATGCGTAGAACCCTTTGGTTAAAAAATTGGTCAGCCGAAGCACCTTGCAAAAAGCTTCTGACTAGTTTCCCTTTTCATGGGGAGCGACTAGCAATGATTTGGATAAATACATCCAGACGATTTCTAGTGGAAAGAGTGCTCTTTTGCCAGTCAAAAGAAAGTCTAAAAGTCCTTCATTTAAACAGACTTTTTCTCCTGCGCCAGGGCCATCTGCCTCTAGACAGTGGTGACGGCCTCCGTCATTGGACTCTAGAGAAAAACCTCAGGGTCAGGCCCAGACACAAAAGAACACCTGGGGCCACAAATCTGCAAAGCAGAATGCTAAAGCCTCATCATGAAGAGGCGCTCCCCCTCACCAGAGTGGGGGGTAGACTTCTGAAATACTTAGTCTGGCAAAGGGAAATTCAGAACAGATGGGTTTTCTCCACGGTGTCTCTAGGATACAAACTAGAATTTCGGGAGTTTCCACTGTCTCGTTTTCTGAGATCAAACGTTCCCAAAGATCCAGGGAAAAAGCAATCCCTGTTTCAAGCATTAGACCGATTATTGGCTCGGGGTGATCATACAGATCCCCACAGAAGAGCAAGGTTTGAGGTTTTATTCAAACCTGTTTACAGTACCAAAACCAAATGGGGGTGTCAGACCCATTCTAAATCTAAGGAATCTGAATCAGTTCCTGAAGATCGGCTCCTTTCGCATGGAGTCAATCAAGTCAGTAGTTTCCATCCTACAAGGAAGAGAACTTCTGGCATCCATCGACATCAGAGATGCATATCTGCATGTCCCTATATTTCCTGCTCACCAGAGGTTTCTGCGGTTCGAAGTAGAACAGCACTTTCAGTTTGTAGCCTTGCCCTTCGGGCTAGCTACAGCACCCTGGGTGTTCACAAAAGTCTTGGCGTACCTAGACGATCTATTGTTATTAGACCAGTCAGTGGCTTGGCGCAAAGTGTACGCATTACAACCAGTTACCTGGAAAGTCTGGATTGGATTCTCAACCTAGAGAAGTCTTCTTTAAAACCGCTAAGAAAGCTGGAGTATTTGGGCCTGATCATAGAAACAGCCCAGAAATGGGTGTTCTTGCCTCTGGCAAAGATTAGCTCCATACGAGAGCTGGTATGGATGGTCAGGTCGAAAAGAAATCCCTCAATTCGCCTTTGCATGAGGTTGTTAGGAAAGCTGGTGGCTTCATTCAAGACTATTACAAAACAGTATCCTGTCTGCTTGGAACAAAACGATCCAGGCTTTGGACTTGCCGATGCGGCTGTCCCAAAGCCTCAGTTGGTTACTAAGTCAGAATCTGCTGTAAGGGAAAACCTTCAGACCAATTATCTGGAAAGTAGTAACGACAGATGCCAGCCTTTCAGGCTGGGGAGCAGTACTTTAGAAGACGACTGTCCAGAGACAGTGGTCAAGAGCCGAAAGAGCCTTGCCCATCAACATCCTAGAAATTTGGGCAGTGTGTCTGGCTCTGAAAACCTGGACTTTCAGGTTAAAGAATTGTCCTGTCAGGATCCAATCTGACAATGCCACGGCTGTGGCCTATATCAATCACCAAAAGGGGCACCAAGAGTCTCAGCTCAGAGAGGTGAACCATATTCTAACTTGGGCAGAAAACAATGTTCCGTGCCTATCGGCAGTCTTCATTCCGGGAGTAGAGAATTGGCAGGCGGACTACTTAAGTCGCCGGCAGTTATTCCCGGGGGAAAGGTCTCTTCACCTCGACGTTTTTCGGGCTGTTTGCCAAAGATGGGGGACTCAGGAAGTAGATATTCTAGCGTCCAGATTCAGCATGAAGTTAGTCAACTTTGTGTCCAGGACAAGGGATCCACTCGCATGCGGAACAGATGTGCTGGTAACCCCATGGGATCAGTTCTCGCTGATCTATGCTGCCACGACGACTTTGCAGGATGAAGCTGGAAAGAAAGCAGGTAATTCTGGTAGCGCCAGCATGGCCCAGAAGGTCATGGTATGCAGCAATCGTAAAGATGGCAGTGGATGGCCCCTCCCACTAAGGCCAGACCTGCTCTCACAGGGGCCGATATTCCATCCTACTTTACAAGCGCTAAATTTAACGGCCTGGCTATTGAGACCCACATTCTGAAGAAACATGAGCTTTCCGGGTCAGTTATCTCTACTTTGATGCAAGGAAACCAGCTTCCAGAACTATATATTATAAAGTTTGGACTTATGTTTCCTGGTGTGAATCCAAGGGTTGGCACTCACAGAGATATATCATAGGCAGAATTCTTGCCTTTCTCCAATTAGGCGTAGAGATGAAATTGGCCCTGAGTAATATTAAGGGCCAAATCTCAGCCTTATCAATTTTTTATTTCAAAGACTGCTTGCTACGCATTCTTTAGTCCGGGGTTTTATGCAAGGGGTGATGCGGATTAATCCGCCAGTTAAATCACCTTTTAAGCCCTTGGGACTTGAATTTAGTTTTGTCAGTGTTACAAAAACAGCCATTTGAACCGATACAGCATATTCCCTTAGTCCTTTTGACAAGGAAGCAGGTATTTTTGCTTGCTGTATCCTCAGCAAGGAGGGTTTCAAAATTGGCTGCTCTTGTAAAGAGCCATATTTGATTATTCATGAGACCAGAGTGGTGTTACGCCCTCGTCCAGGCTTTTTTGCCAAAAGTAGTTTCAGGTTTTCACCTGAATCAAGATGTTGTCCTGCCATTGTTTTTTCCAAAATCATGTTCCAGGGATGAAAAGTCACTACATTGTCTTGATGTGGTGAGCAGTGAAAATCTATTTAAAGAAAACTGCTCAGATTCGTAAGACTGATTTCTTATTTATTCTGCCAGAGGGTCCTAAGAGGACAGGCAGCATTGAAATTCACTGTCGCTAAGTGGATTCGACAAGTGATCATTCAAACTTATGATTCAAGGGGTAAGATTCCCCCTTTTCAAGTTAAGGGGCACTCTACCAGAGCGGTTAGTGCTTCTTGGGCAGTGCGTCACCAGGCCTCCATGGCTCAGATCTGTAAGGCCGCAACTTGGTCTTCAGTACATACATTTACAAAGTTTTATCAAGTAGATGTAAGGAGGAATGAGGATATCGCCTTCTGGCGCAGTGTGCTGCAGGCAGCAATATAAGTCCTCAGGTCTGGGGGTGACCTCTGGGTTGTGTCTTCCTCCCATTAAGTAATTACTTAAGGCTCTGTGTCCGATTATATACGATAAAGAAAATAGGATTTTTATAACCGCTTACCTGTAAAATCCTTTTCTTGGAGTACATCATGCGACACAGAGGTTCCGTCCCTCTTTTTGGGGTTTAAGTATATTGCTTGGCTACAAAAACTGAGGTACTCCTGGAAGGAGGAAGAGTTATATAGGGGAGTCGACTTCCTGTATTGGGTATTCCACTGTCAACACCTGAAGGTGGCCCATAACCCATTTAAGTAATTAAGGCTCTGTGTCCCATGATGTACTCCAAGAAAAGGATTTTACAGGTAAGCTGTTATAAAAATTTAATTTTTTGGGACCATTGACAATTATACAGTTGTCAGAGCTAAAAATAGCCACTGATTACTGTATAAATGTCACTGGCTTGGAAGGGGTTAACACTAGGGGACGATCAAGGGGTTTCGTGTGTTCCCTGGGAGTGTTTCTAACTGTATGGGGGCTGGGCTGACTGGAGGAGGAGAGAGATCACTGTTCCTAATCGCTAGGAACAGCAGATCTCTCTCTAACTCTCCTGTCAGAACGGAGATCTGTCTCTGTACATTGACAGATCCCCTTTCTGGCTCTCGTTCCCGTGATTGCAGGTGGCCGGCGGACATCACGGCCACGCGCCTGCTGCGGCTCAACGACGTACACCTACGGCGATTTGCAGGAACGTGCCGACCTGCCGGCGTATAACGTTATACCGTTGCTCGTCAGCAAGTGGTTAACCATTGTGTGTGTGTGTGGGGGGGGGGGGGGTTCCTTCTTTCATTCAGACATTTGCTTAGTTCTTACAAAAAAAGGCTTTAATTCGTTGATTTTTTTTTTTATTGTTTTTGGTCTGGTTAGAATGGCGATGTTTTAAGCAATGATTATGCAGCAGTAATGCTGCAGTTACAATTTCTAGCTGAAACATTGTCTAATAGGTGCAAGAGCTGGGTTCAAAGTAAACGTGACAGTCATAAATTTAGACGGCAACTTCCCTTTTTTTTTTTTTTTTTTTTTTTTTTTTGCGCAGATGGGTTTGAATGGAAAGTTGGGCCCTTGCCACAATCTAAATCGGAGAGAGGCACATAGACTTTTCTGGTTAATATATACAGTATTATAGCAGGTATCTTGTGGCATCTGCGTCTAGATAAAGCCTTTGCTGTTAAATGTTTATAAAGTTAGTCTATCTTTCCCTAACTTCCCTAGCTCACTACATACCACTGCTCAGCCAGTAAAAAATGAAATGTGTTAATTTTCCCCTACTAGAAAGCCGACCGTGGGCTCTATTAAAAAAAAAAAAGGTACTGGGGTGATGTCTGCATCTGCAAGCATCACCCCGCCACAACCCCTTGACGCAATCTCTTCTATGCTGGAAAGCCTGAAATTAAAAAAAAATAAATAAAAATCTATCTCAGGCTTTCCAGCTTTAAAAAAAAAAAAAAAACGTTTACATTGCCGGAAGTGATGTCATGACTTAGCTTTTGGCTTCCAATGGTCGTTGGGGGGGGCGGCGTCTCCTCCTGCCGCCTGTAAAAGCAATCAACTGGCTAAACAGCCGCTATGATAGCTTTTACACGTGAGGGAATCGCCAGCTTAAAAATATCTGGATGATGCAGACAGACTATAGTTGCAGACATCATTTAGATATTACCACTTGCCGACCGCCTTCCGCATATATACTGCGAATCGGCTGCGCAAACCGATGTACCTGTACGTCAGTCTGTGCATGTGGTGCTGCGGGAGCTCACCAATGGGCCTGGCTGGCTCTGTCCGCTGGCCACCCGCGATCGCGAGAAAGGGAGCCAGAACGGGGATCTGTCAATGTAAACAAACAGATCCCCGTTCTGACAGGGGAAGAGAGAGAGAGAGAGAGAGAGAGATCAGCTGTTCCTAGTGATCAGGAACAGCATCTATTTTCCCAGGCAGCCCATCCCCCATACAGTTAGATACACTTCCCAGAGGACACATTTAACCACTTCCCTGCTAGTGCCATTTATACAGTTATCTGTGCATTTTTATAGCACTGATCACTGTATTGGTGTCGCTGGTCCCCAAAAAGTGTCACTTGGGGTCAGATTTGTCCGCTGCAATGTTAGTCCCACTAAAAATCACAGATCGCCACCATTACCAATAAAAAAATAAAGTCCCTAAATCTTTGCCCCATTTTGAAGACGCTATAACTTTTACGCAAACCAATCAATATACGCTTATTTTGATTTTTGCCAAAAATATGTGTCAGAAAATATATTGGCCTAAACTGGTGAATACATTTTTGTTTTTATATATTTTTTTTGGATAGGTATTATAGCAGAAAGTAAATATTATATATATTTTTTCAAAATTGTTGCTTTTTTTTTTTTTTTTTTTTATAGCGCAAAAAATAAAACCGCAGAGGTGATCAAATACCACCAAAAAGCTCCATTTGTGGGAAAAAAGGAAATCAATTTTGTTTGGGTACAACGTCGCTCGACCATGCAATTGTCTGTTAAAGGGGCGACACAGTGTCTTATCGTATAAAATGGCCTGGTCAGTTAGGGGGTAAATCCATCTGGGGCTGAAGTGTTTAAAGTCCCCATTGTCCATTTAAGGTTGGTGTTAAGCCTTTTTAAAAAAACAAACTGCCAGTCGCTCTATTAGAGGCTGGCATAGCACGCTGTAAATCCTTTCTAAAAATTAGCATTCTAAATGGCTATTTAGAGCTGTGTTCAGGCTGGTCACGTGACTTGTTTTTCAACTCCAATACAAGGCTACTGCAGTAGGGACCGTGATCTCCCTCTGACGCCAGCCGGGGAGATCACATGATAGCTCAGCTCCTCCCGCAGAAGCCCTGTCTCAGAGCTGTAAATCGGCTGCGAGTCACGGGACCGGCCTGAAGACACCTCTAAATAACTATTTAGAATGCTTGTTTTTAGAATGGATTTACGGTGTCGTATGCCAGCCTGTAATAGAGAGGCTGGCAGTGACAATTTTAGGTATTTTTCAATAATGGGGGGGCGGAGACAGAGAGGGCGCTGACCGTTAGGAGGGGAGTGAGGGGGGAGAGAGGAAACCAAGGGCAGCGTATGACGGAGGCCCCACTTTGACCATGGTGATTAGGGCTGAACAGCCCTGGTTATCGTGGTCAGTATAGAAAGGGCATACAGGAAATAGAGGGTTCAGGGAGGGTTTTTTTTACAGTTTAGAGGGGGCAGATTACACAGCACAAACACTGCGCAGGACGATGTAAGTCAGCAGAATGGCATGGCTGGGTGTACCCGTACGTTCCTTTTAAATTTACCGCCGTGCCATTGCGGGGCGCGCGCCGGCCAGGAGCTCTGCGAGTTGGGTCCCGTGGACTCGATCGCCACGGGGATACCCGCGATCGCCTCATGGAGAGGAAGAACGGGGAAATGCTAATGTAAACAAGCATCTCCCCGTTCTGCCGATAGACAGTGTCACTGATCTCTGCTCCCTGTGATCAGGAGCAGAGATCAGTGACGTGTCACGCATGGCCACACATTCCCCAGGACACACTTAACCCTTACGCTGCCCCCTAGTGGTTAACCCCCTTCACTGCCAGTGTCATTTACACAGGAATCTGCATTGTATAGCACTGATTGCTGTATAAATGACAATGGTCTCAAAAATGTCTGTGTCCGCCGTAATGTCGCAGTGACGATAAAAATCGCTGATCGTCTCCATTACTAGTATAAAAAAATTATCAATAAAAATGCCATAAAACTATCCACTATTTTGTAGATGCTATAACTTTTTTTTGCACAAACCAATTAAACGCTTGGGTTTTTTTTTTTTTTTTGTTTTTTAACCAGAAATATGTAGAAGAATACGTATCGGCCTAAACTGAGGGAAAAA
The DNA here is from genome assembly GCF_042186555.1 of Aquarana catesbeiana. Taxonomy (NCBI): domain Eukaryota; kingdom Metazoa; phylum Chordata; class Amphibia; order Anura; family Ranidae; genus Aquarana; species Aquarana catesbeiana. Next base: position 628,585,056 of record NC_133326.1, on the reverse strand, counting down.
AATGTTTTAAAATTTTTTGGGTGGTATTAATGCTTTTTTTTTCTTTTCAAAATTCTTTTTTTTTGTCTATAGCGCAAAAAATAAAAACCGCAGAGGTGATCAAATACCAAAAGAAGCTATTTGTGGGGAAAAAAAGGACGTCTATTTTGTTTGGGAGCAACGTCGCACGACTGCGCAATTGTCAGTTAAAGCGACGCAGTGCCGAATCGCAAAAAACGCTCTGGTCAGGAAGGGGGTAAATTCTTCCGGGGCTGAAGTGGTTAAGCAGACTTATATTGGCCTATACTTCTGCTTAAAGGCATTAACATCAGAGCATTGATTTAGTTACTGGTAACATGGGAGGGTTTGTTGATTTCGTTGCTGCTTTTTTGGGGAAGGCATCATTTAATCTATTTGCCTTTGTAGAAAGACTTGTTACTTGACAATTGATTTTTCTCCCAACAGCTTCAAAGGAACATTTTAGCATCAAATCCACGTGTTACGCGCTTTCACATCAATTGGGAGAGTACAGGCGAGTCAAAGATGGAAGATATTGAGAATGTGGACCCTGCTGCCCATGCGATGCTTCCTCCAACCTGCGCACCTGTGAAGGGTCTTTCTGGTGCACTTAACCCCATTCCAGAGAACTCAATGGATTGTATGTGAGTGCCGGAGCACTCCAGCTTGGGAATCAGTTTATAAACCTCTACTCACTGTGCCGGAAAGACATATTAAAGATCAAGCCGGTCAGCACCAGCTTCTAATCTCATCAAGTGGTGCTTGTGGTCACTGCCAATCTTCCAATGGTGCCTGAGACCATCAGATCACACTGCTGTAATGTCTCATACATGTTGGTAGCTAGGCACATCACAGCTATGCAACATTGTGCAGTGTTTGTATGCTCATCACCAGAGAACAGAGGTTGTGAAGCACACACACACTGTAGTTTAGCAATGTAATACTGTTTGACCTGTGAGCAGCTTTAGACTACTGAAGTGTTGCATCACTAGCCTGTGCTTAACAGGCGTTGTTGAACATTTGTTAAGGAAAAGTCACTGTTTGGCTATGATGAGCCTAGCTACCTATATGTGTGAGCTGTAACTTGAAGTAATAAGACCCTCCAATCGAGCAACAAAATGCAGATTGAAGAGTCGCTGCCTCATCCTTGTCCTGTTTTGGGTTTTTTTTGTTTTGGTTTTTGTTTTTTCTATGATCATTATTTGGCAGTGCCATCTAGGTGTTGTAAATACAGGTTTTCACTGATATCCACAATTTTTTTTTCTTTTCCTATGAATTTCATCTCTATCTTTAAACTGCCAAAGGAGACCTAACAAAAGAAAAAAACTTCTGCCGTTGTGTTACAACAGTTCTGTAACATTTGTAGATACCACTTAATTTCCTTACCGTATGTGAATCATTGCTCTTGATCTGATAGTATCATTCCTTCCACGTTAATATTTTTTTTAAGTCACCCTTTATTCAGTTACACTAGCAGACTTTTGTCTTTTATGTCAAGGTTTAATGACATGTTTGATACGTCCAATGAAGGCAGCACTGTTTCTAATATATTTGGAGCCCAAATACATCCTACTTATTGTGGACTTTTCCCTACCTCTTGTACGTCAGAGATGCACACAGGTCCAGCCCCACTACAAAGGGTTGAAGACATCCAAGGGCGGTATTGGTGTCAATGTTGCATCAGAGAAAAAAAAAATAAGCACTTAACCAGCACCAGGATATTTTAATGCGGAATAATTTGTTGCCCCTTTGATGAAAGCTCCTTTAAAAACAACCTCCACTTTTGACGTTTGCAAAATGTGCATTCTTTGTATCAATATATATAATTTTTTTTTTTTTTTTTTTTTTTTTTTTTTTATAAGCAGGTTTTATTCTGCATCCAGCATGTTGTCCAGTTTTGTATTTTGTTACTGTGTGGCTTATTTAGGAGTTTCCACCATCATTTTCTGTGGTGGTTTGATTTCTTTTTTTTTTTTTTTTTGTGTGTGTGTATATATATTTGTATGTAGCAACTTTTTGAAATAAAAGCACTTCGTGCACGAATGAGTTCTTATAATGTAAAGGTGCATAAGTTCAGTTTATCTTTATTTTTATTTTTTTTAAACAGTGTAGGGCTGTTTTTGACCTTGCTCTCCATGTTCTCAGCCATATTGTTCACCACATGTCTTTTGATGGTGAATGCCTATTTAGGGAATTCTGTCCTCAAGGAAGTCACAAGTTACTGGTGGGAGAAGTACTCCTACATCTAGTAGCCGTCAGCGAAATGGTGTGTTTGTTTTTTTTTATATTTCTTCTCTCTCCACTCTTCCCAGGCAGTCTTATTTTTTCTGACTAAGGGTCACTCTGAAAAGAGGCAGCAGTTTGATTTCTAAAGCGGTTGTAAACCCCGCTTTGTTTTGTTTTGTTTGTTTTTTTTTTTTTTTTTTTTTTTTTTTTTTTTTTTTACAGGTAAGCCTATAATGAGATTTGCTTGTAGGTAAAATGAATTTCTTTATAGTAAATCACGGGACACAGAGCACCATAGTAATCACTGTGGTATATAGGCACCTTCAGGTGATGGACACTGATATACCCAGTACAGGAAGTTCACTCCCTATATAGCCCCTCCTACCAGGAGTACCTCAGTTTTTTTGCCAGTGTCTAAGGTGTTGGTCACGAGTGAAGATGTGTCTGAGGAGTTCCAGGAGGGATCCATGTTGGATGTAAATGGCCTCCACAGACCGAATCCATGCAAAGTGCCACTGAGGCCACGGTGAATGGTACCCGGGCTTCCTATACAAAGCACAAGGTTTTGCCTGTAACGCCTCTTTGCAGGGCGGGACCCAGGGCTTTTTGGTCATGCGCACATTACCTAAAGTTTTCCTGAGGGGTGCTATACAGGTCCAAGGGAGTGGAACCCCGATAAAAAGGGACCCAGTCCTTGAAGGTTTGCTAAACACAGCTCACCGTGATGGGTGGAGTTTGGATCTATCTGATTTCAGCAGTATCCTGCGGTGAGGATAGGGGGAAGGGAGGGGGTTGACGGCGGCTTTCCTATGTTGGTTTTTTCTCATCCCCACAGAAGCTCATAAGTTTTTTTTTTTTTTTTTTTTTAACTTCCTGCCTCTCCAGCCCTCTCGCTGGGTCTGCACTGACCAAGCAGCGTATTGACGCTGTCCACGCACGAACTAGGCTAATTTAAACGGGGAGACTGTAATTGACGGGGGTGTGGCTTAAGACACGGTGCTGTGCGCAGGACATAAGTCCACGAGAGGCGCTGGGGAAAACAGAGGCAGACGCTTCTCAGCTAACCAGCTGGAGTCTGGGACATAAGGAGCGCTGGGGGCACATAAGGATGCATACAGGCATTTCCAGTACAGGAAATAACACTCGGCACCAAAGCTGAACTTTATTAGCGGCATTGTTTTTTGCTAGACTATTGCTCAGCGAGTTGTGCATTTACTAAATGCCTCTGCTTTTGTACTCAGCACTATGGCTTCTAAAAAAGACACCACAAAGGTACCAAAAATCCCATCCGCAGGCCTTGGGATCTCCAGTCGTGCCTCTACAGTGTCATCCTCTCCTGAAATACCAGATATGGCAAGCCAGGGTGAGTTATTTGAACCACAATTGGTGGTGCAGCTGCTATTCACATCCAGCCCCTGTATATGTGACTGAAGATGCATTTTCCTCTGCCCTGCAGGGTCTAGAAGGAAGATTAGTGGCTTTAATCGCATCCTCCATCCAAAAGGCTAGGAAGTGTTAGACCCCCCTCCCCCACCTCAAACCCTTTACCAAGGGAACAGTGAGCAGAGGATGAGGTGTTACCCTCAGGTGATCAGGAGGAAAGGCGAACCGATCACTCCTCTGCACCGGAGACAACGGTTGATGAACCTTGTTCAGCCTCTCAATCTGAGAAATTGCTGGTACAGTCTCTTTTGGCGAGGGTTCGTTCCACTTTCAAGCTACCCCTAACGGAGTCAGCTGAAAGTTCTGTTTCTTTGTTGGGTTCCTTTAAAACCTTCACAGCCTTTGCATGTGTTTCCTGTGCGTGCATTACTAGAACAGCTTATTTATGCTGAATGGGTTCACCCAGATAAGCATTTTCGTCCCTCCAAAGAGATTCACAGCACTCTATCCCATGGATGGAGAAAGTCACCAAAAAGTGGAATGTACTAGCAGGTGACGCTGCGATTTCCAGTGTGAATAAAAGTCTAACTTGTCCAGTAGACAATGCACAAATGCTTAAGGATCCAACAGATAAAAAGTTGGAATTCCTGTTAAAATCCTCCTTTTCCTTGGCAGGTGCCGTTACTCAGCCTGCAGTCATTGCAATAGGCATCTGTCAGTCCCTAAAGGACCAGTTTAGACAGGCCTTTAAAGAGGTTCCTGCACAACAAGCCTGGGATTTGGCCGAGCTACCAAAAGCATTATGTTTTGCCATAGACGCGTGATTTGTAAAAAGGCTTCTGTCTGGTTTTCCTTTTATCCTTTTCATGGGGATCAGCTATTTGGGGATGATTTGGACAAAAACATTCAAATGATTTCTAGTGGGAAAAGTGCTCTTTTCAGTCAAAAGAAAGTATGAAGACCCTTCATTTAAGCAGACTGTTTCTCCTGTGCCAGGGGCATCTGCCTCTAGGCAGTGGCAACAGCCTCAGACTCTAGAAGAAAGTCTCAGGGTCAGGCCCAGGCACAAAAGAAGTCCTGGGGGCGTAAACCTGCAAAGCAGAATGCCAAAGCCTCATCATGAAGGTCTGGCAAGAGGAAATTCAGGTACAGATGGGTCATCTGCACAGTATCTCTAGGGTACAAACTAGAATTTCGGGAGTTTCCACCGTCTCATTTTCTGAGGTCAAATGTTCTCAAAGATCCAGGGAAAAGGCAATCTCTGTTTCGGTCACTTACTGGCTCAGGGGGTGATTATACAAATCCCCACAGAAGAGCAAGGTTTGGGGTTTTATTCAAACCTCTTTACGATACCGAAACCATTCTAGATCTAAAGAATCTAAATCCGTTCCTGAAGATCCGCTACTTTCGCATGGAGTCAATCAGGTCAGTGGTGTCTATCCTACTAGGAGGAGAACTTCTGGCTTCTATCGACATCAGGGATGCATAGCTGCATGTCTGTTTCCCGCTCACCAAAGGTTTCTGCAGTTCGAGGTAGAACAGCAGGATTTCCAGTTTGTAGCCTTTCCCTTCGGGCTAGCTACAGCACCCCGGGTGTTTACAAAAGTCCTGGTCCCACCTCTAGCCAGGTTAAGGGCACAGGGCATAACAGTCTTGGCATACCTAGATGATCTATTGCTAATAGACCAGTCTGTGGCTCGTTTGGAGCATGCCGTGCGCATTACAACCAGTTACCTGGAAAGTTTGGGTTGGATTCTCAACCTAGAGAATTCTTTCTTAACCTCCCTGGCGGTATGATTATTTCGGATTTTAGGTGCTGAAAGCGGTACCGTTATTTTGCATGGAAATTTGGCGTTTTATATTGTAGGTCTGTAAATCTTAACAATAACACACTTAAATCTGTCCAAACCAGAGTCTAGTAGATATCCCGGCTATGATAAAGTTTGAAACACAAAAACATAAATTATAATATAATAAATAAAAATAAATAATTAAAAAAAAAAAAAAATGGTAATAAAATAAATTTCCCCACGATTCACTATCGCTCAATTCTGCAAGTGTTCGAATTTACTATCGCTGTTTTCTAGCTGGTCTAAAGCCACTTTTGACGTAAAGGGACACTTTTTGGTTGCTATGGACAATCTCCAGTTTCCAGGCAGAAAGAACAGTAAATATCATATAAAACTGCATGCAGGGCATAGGACAAAGCACTAGGGACAAAAGGGATGTGAAATCATTTCATACAGTACTGTAATCTGTAAGATTACAGTACTGTATGTTATGATTTTTACTTTTTTTTAATTTGCCGCCAGGCTCCGCCCCCGTGCGTCGCGCCGCTCGCAGGGAATGGAGCCTGGCACAGAGAGGCTTCGGAGGAGGACGGAGCCCTCGGACACTGCGGGGGACATCGCAGGATCCCGGGGACAAGGTAAGTAACGCCGCCCCAGGATCCTGCAATGCGATCCCGAGTGTGGCTCGGGGTTACCGCTAATGGTACTGAATTTTAACCCCGAGCCACACTCGGGAAAACTGCCAGGGAGGTTAAAACCACTAAAAAGGTTTGGAGTACTTGGGTCTGATCATAGACATAGCCCAGAAAAGGGTGTTGTTTTTTTTTTTTTTTTTTTTTTTTTTTTGCCTCAGGCAAAGATCAACTCCAGAAGAGAGCTGGTGCGGATGGTCAGGTCAAAAGGAGATCACTCCATTCGCCTTTGCGTGAGGTTGATGGGAAAGATGGCGGCTTCATTCAAAGCAGGTTCCCTATGCCCAGTTCCATTTGAGACTGTTGCAAAACAGTATCCTGTCTGCTTGGAACAAAACGAATCAAGCTTTAGACTTGCCAATGCGGCTGTCCCCAAGGGTGTCCCAAAGTCTCAGTTGGTGGTTACTAACCCAGAATCTGCTAAAAGGAAAATCCTTCAGACCTGTTTTCTGGAAAGTGGTAACGACAGGTGCCAGCTGGCAGGCGGACTACCTGACTCGCCAGCAGTTATTCCCGGGGGAATGGTCCCTTCACCCTGACATTTTTTAGGCTGTTTGCCAAAGATGGGGGACTCTGGATGTAGATCTTCTAGCGTCCAGGTTCAACGTGAAGTTGGTCACCTTTTGTGTCTAGGACAAGGGATCCACTCGTAATGCGGAACAGATGCGTTGGTGACCCCGTGGGATCAGTTCTTACTGATTTATGCATTTCCCCTATTCAGTTGCTGCCACAACTTCTTTGCAGGATCAAGCTGCAAGGAAAGCCGGTAATTCTGGTAGACCAAGCATGGCCCAGAAAGTCCTGGTATGCAGAGATCGTAAAGATGGCGGTGGAGGGGGGCGTGTCCGGATGTAGTGTGAACAAGACGTGTTGCTGAGGAGCTATGCCGATCCTGTCACATTCCACCACCATCCTGCAAGATAAACGACTTGGAGAGCCACAAAACTCTCCCTAACTACCCCTGGACAGCATTCACATCAGCCCTATTGAAAATTGTGGAGCTCGGCCGGCCGACTGAGTCTATACTGGGCCGCGGCCGGCTCCACGCAGCAGCCGCCACCATCTTGAGGCCTGTGAGGCCTCTGACATCTTCGGGTTAAAGTGCCGCAATTGGCGGAGCGGAGGGCGGCCAATTCATCCGTTTCTGTGACGGCTATTCCCCGGGGGTGACTGCCCAGTGTAGAGGGCTGAAAGACCGCCGGGGGATCCATTGAGACTGTTCCCGGGCGCCGCCATCTTGAGGCCTACGGAGCCTCCAGCATCCCCGGGCTCGGGTGCCGTGATCGGCGGGAGTCGGCAAATACATCCGCACCTGTAGCGGCGGTCCCCGGGAGGCTGCTGGACTGTGTGGGGACCCGAGGGAGGATCCATAGGAGCGGATTCCGGGTGCCCGAGGCCCGCTGCTATCTTGCGGCCTGTGGTGCCTGGCTCATCCTCCACCCACAGCAGAGTTCACTGAACAGTTATTATCCACCTTGTTTAGTCTGGGTAATGTGACACCCAATTTTGTAGTGTAAAGAGCCCACAGGGTCCCACCACTCCCTCAGGGGCCCCTCCACGTCCCTTCCTGCATTGCTTACCGAACTACCGGGATCGTGACCGTATCTTGGTGGCGGCCCGAACCATGCCGGAAATCAAATATGAAAACACCAGACTGTGTTTCTTTCCAGATTTGTCTCAAGAGGTGCAGCAGCACCGCAAATCTTTCACAGATGTCAGACGCTGACTCCGAGAAAAGGGAATACGTTTTGGCCTTCTATATCCCAGCAGGCTGAGGATCACTGATGGTGACACCCCCGAGGCTGCTGCGGCGTGGTTGGATACCAGCTAGTTTCATAACAACAACTGGAACTTTGATGGCTTTACGGCTTGCTGGGCCCAGCTAAATGCCTCCCCTTCTTATAATGATCCTCCTTTCTATCCCCTGTTGACTTCCAGCACAATCCATTATCTGCTCCTACATCTTTCTGCGCTGCTGTACCTTGCCATCATCCTAACCTTCTACTCTGTACCCTTTGCTGATGGAACTAAAGCTAGCTCCTCCTGCCTGAGGAGCTCCAGCAACTATCATACAGACTTTTGTTTTTGACACCTCAACGGTGATCCGTCCGCATGCGCTCTGGTTTCTGGAACCCCCCCCCCCCATCTCATCGATCCGGAGACCACCACTCACACCTGTATTGTATGGTCATAATCCACTCCTGGCTACCTGTTATTTGAGCCTCACCAGCTACAGGAACTGACGGAGGTTTACCCTCTGATTCTGGACTGGCATGTTAGTGTAGTGCACCGAGTTAAGGTTGCCACTACAGTTCTAAGGTTTCTTTTTTGTTTAGGGGTAAAACTATCCCCAGCCTTCTCCCTCGTTTTGGAAGAGAGATGGGGCATAGTAGGAAAGGCACATCGTGCCTGGGTTTGTTTGAAAATGTTTTAAAGGTTTTTTCTTTTTTTTCTTTTTTGGTGCATGGTTTTGGATAAGTCTAAATGCTGCTAACACATGGTGTACTATGTCAAGGATTTTGCTGCTCATGGTTCGCTTCCTGGTTCGCTCTCCCACTCATCCTAGTTGGTTCTCACCTTTTAACATAGATGGCTAATCCCCTAATTTTCTGGCATTGCCCTAAAATTCAGCAATATTGGAGTGAGGTGCTTGACATGGTAAATAGAGTCGCATAAACTACACTGCCACATGCCATGGAAGTCTGTCTTTTAGGGCTAATCGAAACACTTGTACCAACAATAGCAAAATGCACACTGGTCGGGTTATTGCTATTCTATGCCCGGAAAAATATTGCCACACAATGGAAAAAGCCCACCCCCCCTTCATTGACACAATGGAAAAGTCTGGTTAATAATAACCTTCCTCTATATAAAGACACATACTTCAATAGAGGGTGCCCGATGAAGTATGATAGAGACTGGCGTACATGGTTGGATGAAGTGGAAACAGCTTGTTGAGTCTCTAAAATAATATGATAGGGGTTGAGAATAATTAAAGTATTGAGTTTTTATTGGTTACAACTGGGGGAGAGGACTTGACGTCTCCAGTGACCTCTAAATGGATACAAGAAGAAGCAAGCCATGGGTTTAGCTCGGTATAGGATAAATAATACAAATTATAGTATTTCGCCATGGGATGTGTATGATACCTTGTATAGGCACCACAGTTTTTGAGTTGTGTATGTATTGTTTGTCTTGAAAAATGCAATAAAAAATCATTAAAAAAAAAAAGATGGCGGTGGAGAATCCATGGTCCCTTCCAGTTTGGCTGGACCTACTCTCACAGGGGCCGATATTCCATCCTACCTTACGAATGCTAAATTTAATGGCTTGGCTATTGAAACCAACATTCTGAAAAAAAGATGGGCTTTCTGGGTCATCTACCTTTGATCAATGCAAGGAAGCCAGCTTCCAGAGCTATATGTTATAGAGGCTGGAGGGCTTATGTTTCCTGGTGTGAATCCAAGGGCTGGCACCCTTGGAGGTATATCATAGGCAGATTTCTTGCCGTTCTACAATTAGGGGTAGAGATGAAGTTTGCCTTGAGTACTATTAAGAGCCAAATCTCAGCCTTATCGGTCTTATTTCAAAGACCGCTTGCTACACATTCTTTGGTCCAGGGTTTTATGCAAGGGGTGATGTGGATTAATCCGCCAGTTAAAACACCTTTGAGCCCTTGGGACATGAACTTAGTTTTGTCAGTGTTACAAAAACAGCCATTTGAACCGATACAGCATATTCCCTTTGTCCTTCTGACAAGGAAGCTGGTGTTCTTGGTTGCTATATCCTCAGCAAGGAGGGTTTCGGAATTGGCTGCTCTTTCTTGTAAAGAGCCATACTTGATTATTCATGAGCACAGTGTGGTGTTGTGCCATCGTCCAGATTTTCTACCAAAAGTGGTTTCAGGTTTTCACCTGAACCAAGATATTGTCCTGCCATCGTTTTTTTCAAAAGTGTAAACAAGGTATGGTAAAAAATACTCCTGCGCTTGTGAGATCGTTTGCTGTAAGGAAAGGGTAGTATTGTAGAAAGTGGAAGGACTGGAGGAGATGATGGAGTGTGTCCCGCTGCCTTAACTGACCAGGGGTGGTCTGGAAAGGACTGTTTGGTAGGAGGTGGATGGAAGGCGCGTGATCAAACGCTTGCATGCATATATATATATGTGTGTGTGTGTGTACACATGTGTGCACACACATATATATATATGTATATTTGTATTACTTTATATATGTATGCTTTTTATTTAGTTATATATGGTAACTTCTATTTAATATATATTTTCTATTATTTTAAGTCTTCACATCTGACCTTTTTGAATTTTCAATGTAAATTCATTTTACGTCTCCAGTCTGTAGTGTACGGTATATACTGTTCTGATATATATCCCACCTAGAACACCTGGACGTGGACTGGTATGGAACTTGGAATAATCAATTATCCATCACAGGACATACCCTCCTACTAGCCACACCTCCTCTCCCCATGTACACATGTCGGCCTACCGGCACATACAGACTGTGCTCCTGTTCTCCTGGCTCTGATGAAGAGGTTACCCTCGAAACGCGTCAGCCTTTTTTAAATACCTGCCTCAACATGGGCATACCCCAATTTTAACTTCTTAGTGCCTATTTTGTTACCTGTTTTTATGCAACATAGTATTTGTATGATTTTATATCTATATGATTATATGTCTGTATTCCTATACATGATTAAACCATACATGTCTTGATGCAAGCGTTTGATCACGCGCCTTCCATCCACCTCCTACCAAACAGTTTTTTCCAAAGCCATGTTCCAGAGAAGAGAAGTCACTACATTGTCTTGATGTAGTGAGAGCGGTCAAAGTCTATTTAAAGACGACTGCTCAGATCTGGAAGGCGGATGTCTTATTTGTACTGCCAGAGGATCCTAAGAAAGGACAGGACAAGCAGTGTCGAAATCCACTGTCACTAAGTGGATTCGGCAAGTTATAAATCAGACTTATGATTTAAGGGGTAAGATTCCTCCTTTTCAAGTTAGTGCTTCTTGGGCAGTGCATCACCAGGCCTCCATGGCTCAGATCTGTAAGGCCGCAACTTGGTCTTCAGTGCATATATTCACCGAGTTTTATCAGGTGGATGCGAGTAGGCATGAGGATATCGCCTTTGGGCGCAGTGTGCTGCAGGCAGCAGTATAAGTCCTCAAGTCTGGGGGTGCCCAATGGGTTGTGTCTCCCTCCCCTCAAATAGCATTGCTATGGGACGTCCCACATAGTGATTACTATGGTGCTCGGTGTCCCATGATGTGTACAATAAAGAAAATAGGATTTTTATAACAGCTTACCCGTAAAATCCTTTTCTTTGAGTACATCATGGGACACAGAGGTCCTGCCCCTCTTTCTGGGGTTTGAGTATATTGCTTTGCTACAAAAACTGAGGTACTCCTGGTAGGAGGGGTTATATAGGGAGTGAACTTCCTGTATTGAGTATACCACTGTCCATCACCTGAAGGTGCCTATATACCACGTAGTGATTACTATGGTGCTCTGTGTCCCATGATGTACTCCAAGAAAATGATTTTACAGGTAAGCTGTTATAAAAATCCTATTATCTCCTAAACCTACACGGTTTAGGAGATATTGGCCCTGCATGCAGCTGCTGATGTCAGCAGCGCATGCACTCTGTAGGTCCTGCGTATCGTGCTGGAACTTCAGAGCTTTTTGCCAGAACGGAAGGCTCCCGCACGCATGCGTGGGAGCGATGTCATCGCGGCTCTGGCCACTCGCCATACCAGAGCCAGCAATCCCGTAAGAAAGGACGGGAGAAGATGTCAGCCCCCTCAGCAGTGATCTGGCGCCACTGAGGGCTTCATTCTAAGCTAAGTATTTCATAATGTGCCCGTATATGATACATACTAGCACATTATGCCTTCCTCTTGCAGGTACCCCTCCCCCCCCATCCTTGGTTTACAACAGCTTTAACCGGTTCAATACAGGGCATTTTCACCCCCTTCCTTCCCAGGCCAATTTTTAGTTTTCAGCGCTGTTGCATTTTAAAAGACAATTGCACGGTCGTGCGACGTTGTACCCAAAAAAAATTGATGTCCATTTTTCCCCACAAAGAGAGCTTTCTTTTGGTGGTATTTGGTCACCTATGCGGTTTTTATTTTTTGCGCTATAAACAAAAGAAGAGTGACAATTTTGAAAAAAAAAACAATATTTTTTACTTTTTGCTATAATAAATATCCCAATTTAAAAAAAAAAATAAAAAATTTTTCCTCAGTTTTGGCCAATATGTATTCTTCTACATATTTTTGGTAAAAAAAATCGCAATTAGCGTATATTGATTGGTTTGCGCAAAAGTTATAGCGTCTACAAAATCCGGGATAGATTTATGGCATTTTTTTTTTTTTAATTATTTTTTTTTTTTTTTTTACTAGTAATAGCGGCGATCGCGATTTTTTTTCGTGACTGCGACATTATGGCAGACACATCGGACACTTTTGACACATTTTTGGGACCATTCACATTTATACAGCGATCAATGCTATAAAATTGCATTGATTACTGTGTAAATGTGACAGGCAGTGAAGGGGTTAACCACTAGGGGGACACAAGGGGTTAAATATGATTCCTAAGGGAGTGTTTCTAACTGTAGGGGGCGGGGATGTACAAGGGGAGGAGACCGATCAGTGTTCCGCTGTACTGGGATCACAGATCGCTCTCCTCTGAACTGACAGGACGGCCCGGTTAACGGGCAATCGCGGGTGCCCGGCGGACATCGCGGCCGCCGGGCACACGCACCGGGTCCCTAGCAACGCGGCGGGCGCGCGCGCCCCCTAGGCGGTCGGGAAGCCCAGGCCGTCATATGACGTCCACCCAGGATGGGAGATCCCATCTGTGGATGTCATATGTCTATGGCTGGGTATTGAAGTGGTTAAGAGAGAAGTATGGGGGGGTCTTTTTTTTTTTTTTTTTTAACCCATCATACTTACCTAGGTGGATGCAGCATCAGTCCCCCGGCGTCTCTGCCCTGAAAACCGAGCGATCAAACCGCAGATGGCTCAGTCCTCACATCTCCCTGAGTGGAGAGCTGCTGCCTGTCGGTCAGCAGCTCTCCTCTCTGCTCCTCCATGCTCATTGGAGCGCTGAGTTGTGGAGGGGCGGGGAGCGGCCATCTCAATGGCTCACTGAGAGGCTGAGACAGGCATCAGTCCAGGCACCTGGCAGATCCAGACTTTATTGTCGTGATGACGTGGTGCCTGGACTGATTCCAGTGACGTCAGCAGAGAGCGGACTTCAGACTGCTCTCTGCTGAAAACGGGTCACAGGACTTCAAAACTTTTGCACTCCTGTGACCCATAGGAGAAGCCCTGCCAAACGAGCTCAGGCTGGACTTCTCCTTTTTAATGCTCAAATGTAGCCAATATATTTTTGCATTAAAGACTTTGGCCTTTTACCATCTCTTCTCTTAAGTATAATTTTGTTATTTCACAGGGCTGCAAACATTTTGTTTAGAGATTTTAATTCCTGAATCTACTGGTTGCCCCAATATTGTTTTGGAACTGTGAATTGGTTTGACTGGAAACCTTGAAACCAGAAAAAGGAATTGGATCTGCCACCTCTTGTGGCAGTCATTAAATCTGCTGCCTTTTGCTTGAAGCTTGCAGATTTGGAGGGCTAAAAGCAAGGAGGTGACAGAGGAGATTTCCATTTTTTTCGTCTTCCAAGATAATGGATCTGTCATTGCTTCACCCTCAGGCAAGAGAAATGTCTGACATACAAGATCCCAACATCCTTTTATTTTCCCCTCAAATCAATGCGTTCTGCTGTGGGAGACCAACACTTGCAATTTGTAGCACTGCCATTTGGGTTTTCCCTGCACCCTAAGGCCCCTTTCACACTGGGGCGGTGTGGGCGTCGGCGGTAAAACAGCGCTATTTTTAGCGCTGTTTTACCGTCGTTTTTGCGGCGGTATTCGGCCGCTAGCGGTGCGGTTTTAACCCCCGCTGGCAGGCCGAAAAAGGGTTAAAACCACTCGTACAGCGCGGCTATAGCCGCGGTATTGCCGCAGTATAGCTGCGCTGTCCCATTGATTTTAATGGGCAGGAGCGGTGAACACACTGCTCCTTCACCGCTCCAAAGATGCGGCTGACAGGACTTTTTTTACCGTCCTGCCAGCGCACCGCTTCAGTGTGAAAGCCCTCAGGCTTTCACACTGAACAAACAGCGGAGGCTGTTTAGGGGCGGTTTGCAGGCGGTATTTTTAGCGCAATAACGCCTGCAAACCACCCCAGTGTGAAAGGGGCCTAAGTGTTCACACAAGTACTCACCCCATTTCTGGCTCTTTTGTGAACTGGAGCATTCATGTCACAGGTTACCCAGATGTTCTCTTACTGTACACATGAGAATATCGGACAAAATGCATTCGTTAGTACACAGCTTTCGAGAGCTAAGACAGTTAATGCAAAAATATCGAAGGGACAAGCATGAAAGTTTTTCTCATAAGATAACAGAACAAAAAAGACCACACATGCTTGGAAACAAAAGAATACATTACTTCTAAGGTTGTATATTGTCTTACGAGAATTTTCGTAGCTTTAGTAACCTATTCATTTTCGATGTGAGACTAGCATGCAAAAAAGGACCATCATTTGTCTGATATTCTTATTGTGTGTACTAGGCTTTACCGAAGGACTCAGTCATAATCTTGTCTGCCGATTGTTCAAAGAGACAACTCCTTTTCTTCAAGCCATTGGCTGGATAATCTTTTTTTTTTTTTTTCCAAATTCTGCTCTCTAATCCTCACTCTGTCTGGAGTACCTGGGTCTAATCTTGGACTCGGCCCAAGCCAGAATTTTGTCATTTATACAGTGATCAGTGCATTTTTATAGCACTGATCACTGTATTGGTGTCATATTTGCCAGCCGCAATGTGGGCAGTCACGCTAAAAATTGCTGATCCCCGCAATTAATAGTAAAAAAAAATAAAATAAAATAGTCCCTAAATCTTTCCCCTATTTGTAGACGCTATAACTTTTGCGCAAGCCAATCTATACGCTTAATACGATTTATTTATTTTTTTTAAACCAAAAATATGTAGCAGAATACATATCGGCCTAAACTGATGAATACATTTTATTATTTTTATATATATATATATATTTTTTGAATATGTATTATAGCAGAAAGTAAACAAAATTAGTTTTTTTTTTTTCAAATTTGTCTTTTTTTCTTCTTTTTTTAGAGAGCAAAATATAAAAACTGCAGAAGTGAACAAATATCACCAAAAGAAAGCTCTATTTGTGGGGAAAAAAAGGACATCAATTTTGTTTGGGTACAACGTCGCAGTGCCGTATCGCTAAAAATGGCCTGGTCGTTAAGGGGGTAAATCCTTCTGGGCCTGAATTGGTTAATCACATAGGGGACAAAAAGTCCCCTATGTGATGATTTTTTTTTTTTGGTGACAGGTTTCCTTTAACCACTTCAATACAGGGCATTTTCACCCCCTTCCTGCCCAGGCCAATTTTCAGCTTTCAGCGCTGTAACATTTTGAATGACAATTGTGCGGTTATGCAACACTGTACCCATATGAAATTTTGATCATTTTTTTCCCCCACAAATAGAGCTTTCTTTTGGTGGTATTTGATCACCTCTGGTTTTTATTTTTTGCGCTATAAACAAAAAAAAGAGTGACACTTTTGAAAAAAAACACAATTTTTTACTTTTTGCAATAATAAATATCCCAATTAAAAAAAAACAAAAAAACCTTCCTTCCTCAGTTTAGGCCGATAGGTATTCTTCTACATATTTTTGGTAAAAAAAAAATCAAAATAATTGTATGTTGATTGGTTTGTGAAAAATTTATAGCGTCTACAAAATAGGTTATTGGTTTATGGCATTTTGTTTTATTTGGTTTTTGTTTTTTTACTAGTAATGGCGACGATCTGCGATTTTTTTTTTTTTGTCTGGACTGTGATTTTGCGGCGGACATATCGGACACTTTTGACACTATTTTGGGACCATTGACATTTGATTGAAGAATTTTGGGACCACTGGCAATTATATAATTATACAGCGATCAGTGCTATAAAAATGCACTGATCACTGTGTAAATGTCACTGGCAGGGAAGGGGTTAACACTATGGGACGATCAAGGGGTTAAATGTGTTACCTAGGGAGTGATTCTAACTGGGGGGGAGGGGACTGACCGGGGGAGGTGACCGATCAGTCTCCCTATTTACAAAGGAACACACGATCAGTCTCCTCTCCCCTGACAGGACGTGGATCTGTGTGTGTAAACACACAGATCCACGTTCCCGTTCTGTGACCAGCAATCGCGGGTGCCCGGAGGTCATCGTGGCCGCCAGGCACGCGCATCGGCTCCCCTAGACAGCCGGGAAGCAGAGGACGTTGTATAAAGACTGCCCAAGATGGCAGAGCCACCTTGCGGCTGTCATATGTCTATATGCGGGATGGGAAGTGGTTAAAGCGGAGCGGTGGAGCGAAAGGTCCGAAAGGCTACACTGCCAGTTTCCCTTACCATGAATGGCGGCGGCAGCACCCGAGAGCCGTTCCAAAAATCGTCTGGGGTGCTGACATCATGGGAACCCTGAACAGGTAAGTGTCATAATATTAAAAGTCAGCAGTTACAGTATTTGTAGTTGCTGACTTTTACTTTTTTTTTGTGGGGGCAGAACTCCTCCTCAATGAGATGTCCTGGTTCAAAAAGACTCCCCTGTGCTACACTGAATGTAATGCCATCGCACTTGATGGTTGGTGAAACTGTCATTGGGGACCTGGAAATGATGTCATACACATCGCTTCTGGGTCAGCAACGAGAGGGGGAGGAGAGCGGATGTGTGTCTGCTCTCCTCTCTCTGGTTACGGGCCCACAGATGGGCAAGTGGAGCTTGGGATACATAAAGGGAGTGGGGGAACATTTGGACGGCAGCCCAGGCGCCAGGATGCAATTTCTTGTCACCGTGACCCATGGGTTTTGTCAAGTCCTGTGGACTCTCAGTTCAAAATGGCACACTTGTGCTTGTATCTGCAATGGGGTTCTATGTGCCATGGTAATCTCCTTCTTCAAGGCAGGTCCCCCTGCCCAGTTTCACTCCAGACTTCTTCAATCAAATGTACTTATGATGTAGAACCAGCAAATCTAATCCTCGGATCTCCCAAAACTCTATCCAGCCAAACAAGGCGCTTCTTGAGTATGATCTTCAGTCTTGCCCTGCAATAGAAAATGAATCCCTGACTGTCTGGGGGACCAGGTCCCTAGAGGAGTTGATACTCCTTATTAACATTCTGGAACTGGATTTTGGAGAAAGTGCAGAGAAGGGCAACCAAACTGAGACATGGAGGAGCTCAGCTTTGACGAAAGATTTGAGGAACTGAATCTATTCTATCTTGAGAACAGGAGATTAAGGGGGGGGGGGTGCATGATCAACATGTACAAATACATAAGTGGTCCAAATAGTGAACTTGGTGTTGAGTTATTCACTTTAAGGTCATCACAGAGGACGAGGGGGCACTCTTTATGTCTAGAAGAAAAAAGATTTCATCTCCAAATATGGAAAGGTTTCTTTACAGTAAGAGCTGTGAAAATGTGGAATAGACTCCCTTCAGAGGTGGTTCTGGCCAGCTCAGTAGATTGCTTTTAA
This sequence comes from Aquarana catesbeiana, assembly GCF_042186555.1. NCBI lineage: Eukaryota > Metazoa > Chordata > Amphibia > Anura > Ranidae > Aquarana > Aquarana catesbeiana. The sequence continues at coordinate 628,567,326 of NC_133326.1, read as the reverse complement.
AAAGGCCTGGATTCTTTCCTAAATGTACACAATATAACTGCGTACTAACCTTTATAGGTAAAGTTGATCCAGGGAAAATACAATTGCCTCTCGGGGGATCAGGAAGGAATTTTTTCCCCAGCTGTAGCAAATTGGAGCATGCCTTTCTGGGGTTTTTCGCCTTCCTCTGGGTCAACTGTGGGTGAAGGATTGTGTTTTATATATATATATATATATATATATATATATATATATATATATATAATTATTATTATTATTATTTTTTTATTTTTTTTTGGTTGAACTAGATGGACTTCTGTCTTTTCAACCTAACTATGGAACTGAGATCCATCATATTATCTCTAACACTGGACCTCATTTTTTAAAGGCCACCCAGTCAGAGTGCAATCAGACATTGCCACAGCAGTGGCCTATATCAACCATCAGGGGAGCACAAGAAGTCCAGCTGCCCTAAGAGAAAAGCCGCGTACACACGAGCGGAATGTCCGACAAAAAAAGTCCGAGCTTTTCATCGTCTATTCCGATCGTGTGTGTGCCTCATCTGACTTTTTTTTTTTTCGAAAATTCTGACAGACCTAGAAATGGAACATGTTCTAAATATTTCCAACAGAACCAAAATCGGGAAAAACGATGGTCTGTATGCCATTACAACGGACCAAAAACGACGCATGCTCTGAAGCAAGTACGAGATGGAAGCTATTGGCTACTGGCTATTGAACTTCCTTTTTCTAGTCCCGTCGTAAGTGTTGTACATCACCGCGTTCTTGACGGTCGGACTTTGGGTTGACCGTGTGTAGGCAAGACCACTTGAATGGAATTCCGTCGGAGAAACCTTCGGAGTTTATTCCAACGGCAAAATTGGTCATGTGTATGCGGCAAAAGTAGTCTTCTGCTCTCCTGGGTGGAAACTTACATTCCATCTCTCAGCTGTCCACATCCCTGGAGTGGATAATTGGCTGGCAGGCAGACTTCCTATATAATTCACCAATGCCTAGTCCCAGGGGAGTGATCACTGCACACTGAAATCTTTTAAAATCTCTGTCAGTGGTGGGGAAAACCAGATGTAGACATACTGGCTTCCACTCATACAATACTTTCACTCTGACATTGCACCTCACGTGAGGTATTGTCGCAAATCACATGTGAGGGGGGCATATGTATGCATTGCCTTTTGTGCATAAGTATGAGGGGGGTGGGGCACTTTTACTTTTTTTTTTTACTTTTGTAATGCTGTTTCTTTAGCATAAAGTTGATACATTTTTTTTTTTTTTTTTATCAAAAGGGATGAACAACATCTCTTGTGATCGTATGGGCAGTTATAGGCATGAGCGTCCGTAGAACTTTTTCCACTCCACGAGTCCTCCTTGCTTCCTCCTCCTTGGCTTAGGCTGCCTGCCTGATTACTGGTTCTCTCTCCCGCGCTGGACGGCCGCTGCACAGCCCCTCCCCCAGACAGTCCCACAGATCACTCCGCACGCAGGCAGGACTCCACCACCACTCCACTTGAGTGGGCGGCGCCAGACGAATCTACATCTCTCTCTACACAGTACAAAGGGAGGGACTTGAGCTGAGTGGCCGATCCATTGCATCGGAGGTGAGGGGAGGGATGGTCTCAGTGAGTCAGAGAGCAGCAGACTCAGAAAAAAATCTGTGGCGGCCAGTGTCCCTGTGCAGACACCTTGCTGATCCCTGATTACGGGGGGGAGGGGAACTTGCCCCCCCCCCCCCCCCCCCTGCAGACACCCATGGTGACAGGTACTCTTTACTGAGAGATCTGGGGTCCAATAGACCTCAGATCTCTCCTCTGCACTCAAAAGCATCTGATCAAACCAGAACCGATGCAGCGAGCTGGTGTATTTTGGAGAGCAAAATTTAGACAAGTCTATCACAGCACAGCAGCTATAATTCTAGAAACAACAGTTTGGTATTTCCCCAAGCAAATAAATACACAGAAAACTTTAGTTTCCAAGCTAGGGAATTCCACATCCTTGCCGCTCTTACAGTAAAGAACCCTCTACGTAGTTTAAGGTTAAACCTCTTTTCTTCTAATTGTAATGAGTGGCCACGTGTCTTGTTAAACTCCCTTTTGCGAAAAAGTTTTATCCCTATTGTGGGGTCACCAGTACAGTATTTGTAAATTGAAATCTTATCCCCTCTCAAGCGTCTCTTCTCCAGAGAGAATAAGTTCAGTGCTCACAACCTTTCCTCATAACTAACGTCCTCCAGACCCTTTATTAGCTTTGTTGCCCTTTTCTGTACTTGCTCCATTTCCAGTACATCCTTCCTGAGGACTGGTGTCCAGAACTGGACAGCATACTCTAGGTACAGCCAGACCAGAGTCTTGTAGAGTGGGAGAATTATCGTTTTATCTCTGGAGTTGATCCCCTTTTTAATGCATGCCAATATTCTGTTTGCTTTGTTAGCAGCAGCTCGGCATTGCATGCCATTGCTGAGCCTATCATCTACTAGGACCCCCAGGTCCTTTTCCATCCTAACCATGTGCTTAAAGCGGAAGTCCATTAAAAAATGAAAATGTTTCTATTAATTATATGTAAAATATTTTTATCGTTATGACATTATTCATTTTCTGTATAGCGGTTTGTGTCGCTTATAAAGTCTAATCAAAGCTAAACAATCAGCTTCTTCCTGTTCTTCAGGGACAACCTTACATCCTTATTTCTGAATTCTGCATGGGGTAAGGTGACCAGATTTATCAAATGAAATCTGGGGACATTTTTTTATTGGCAAATGGTAAACTATAAGTATAAATTATATATGCAGTGTATGTGGTATGTGTTTATAGAAAGATTGTATCATATATATACGTTATTTCTAATCATTGGGCTGTGACTTGTCATGCGACTTTATATGTCCAAAGACGCGTGACAATTCATACTAGTGGAGCCTTAGTCTACGTTTCCAATATTGCAACCACAAAGTTGCACGATTTAGAGTGCGACTTTGAGTGCGGCTTTGATCCAACTTTATGCTCTCTGGATCAAAGTCGCATCAAAGCATTGCAGGTACAAAAAAATAAAATAAATTGCAGGTACCTTTTCGAAGTTTTCGACTGACTGATTTTCAAAGTTGCATAGATGGGAACAGGTACCAGTAAAATCAATTAGCTGTCACTTGTCATGTGACTTTGGACGCATAGTGGCATGACAAGTCACGTTACCACGTTCCGAGAGAGGCAGAGCAGCGATCTGCCTATGTAAACAAGGCAGATCCCCGTTTTGCTAGTATGGAAGACAGAGATCTTCTGTTTCTGCTAAGCAGGAACACGGATCTCTGTCTTCCTTCAGTTAAACCATCCCCCACACAGTAAGAAGGCATTCCCAGGGAACACAGTTAACCCTTTGATTAGGGTTGAGGGGAGCACCCTGATATTAACCCCTTCCCTGCCAGTGTCATTAGTGCAGTGACAGTGCATATTTTTTTAGCACTGATCACTGTATTGGTGTCATTGTTCCCCAAAAAGTGTCAGTTAGGTGTCTGCAGTTTATCCGCTGCAGCATAGCAGTCCCGCTAAAAATCGCTGATCACCGCTGTTACTAGTAAAATAAAGAAAAAAGGCATACTACTGTACCATAGTTTGTAGACGCATACCAATCAATATACGCTTATTATAAATTTTTTTTTTTTTTTTACCAAAAACATGTAGCAGAATACATATTGGCCTAAATTGATGAAGAAATCAGATTTTTTACTTTTTTTTTTATTGGGTATGTTTTTTTTTCAAAATTGTCAGTCTTTTTTTGTTTATAGCGCAAAAAATTAAAAACGCAGAGGTGATCAAATACCACCAAAAGAAAGCTCTATTTGTGGGGAAAAAAAGACATCAATTTTATTTGGGTACAGCATCGCGCGACCGCGCAATTGTCAGTTAAATCATTGCAGTGCCATATCACAAAAAATGGCTTGATCAAGAAGGGGAGTGAACCTTCCAGAGCTGAAGTGGTTAAAGTCCATCTCTGGGCAATGGCAAATGTTGTTCTGTGCTTAGGCTTTACTGCCCACTCTGCTCTCACGGATTCACAAACCTAATTCAATTTAGAAAAAAAAAACAAAACCCTTTCAAAGCAATATTTCACTGTCCTGAGTCTGTTCTTATGGTTCACCATGGCTCCTCTTCTAAGAGTGAAGAATGCTGATCTAATACTGCAGCATGCCAAATGGTCTGGTTGCCACTCATCAATCTAATGTCATCAAGCTGCTTCTAGAGTCTTAACCACTTCAGCCCGGAAGATTTGGCTGCTCGATGACCAGGCCATTTTTTTGCGATACGGCACTGCATCGCTTTAACTGACAATTGCGCGGTCGTGCGAAGCTGTACCCAAACAAAATTGACGTCCTTTTTTTCCCCACCAATAGAGCTTTTTTTTTGCTCGTATTCGATCATCTCTGCGCTTTTTATTTTTTGCGCTATAAACAAAAAAAGACCGACAATTTTGAAAAAAACACAATATTTTGTACTTTTTGCTATAATAAATATCCCCATTTTTAAAAAAAAAAAAAGCTAACTTATTCTTCAGTTTAAGCCGATATGTATTCTTCTACATTTTTTTGGTAATAAAAATCACAATAAGTGTATATTGATTGGTTTGCGCAAAAGTTGTAGCGTCTACAAAATAGGGGAGAGATTTATGCCATTTTTATTATTATTATTTTTTTTTACTAGTAATGGCGGTGATCTGCGATTTTTATCAGGACTGCGACATTATGGCGGACAGATCGGACACTTTTGACACAAATTTGGGACCATTGGCATTTATACAACGATCAGAGCTATAAAAATGCACTGATTACTGTAAATGTCACTGGCAGGGAAGGGGTTAACAGTAGGGGACGATCAAGGGGTTAACTGTGTTACGTACGGAGTTATTCTAACTGTGGGGGGATGGGACTGCCTGGGTGAGGAGAGCGATCGTTGTTCATACTTAGTATGAACAACAGATCGCTCTCCTCACCCCTGACAGCACGGAGATCTGTCTGTTTACATTGACAGATCTCCGTTCTGTCTCCCTGTGGAGTGATCGCGGGTGCCCGGTGCCCGGGTGCCCGGTGCCCTGGCGCTAGTGGTGAAAAGGCGAAGTGACGCACAGCTACATCGGTTCGCCCAGGGAAGCCAACCTGCCGCAGTATAACTGCGGTGGCTGGTTGGGAAGGGGTAAGGGGACCGGTGTGGCATGCTGATTTAATAACTTTAGTACATTCCAAGTCTTTGCCCCCCAGGAACAGGAGTACAGATCAGGAGTTTTGCTTTAGGTTAATGCCCCATCCACTGGACATTTAAAGTATTGCACTGCCTTTGCTGCACCACAGCATATACAGTACTGTTTCCTGCTAATGGGTTCTATCGGCAAGGAGTTGTTGATTCTGGTCAAAGCCACTTGAGTGCCTTCACATTGGCTTTGACTTTTTTTTTTGCATGTTTCAAAGTGAGTATTAGGTGACATATCCCAGTCAGTGTAGTCTAGTAGGGAAAATAAGATTTACATGTGCTGGCAATTTCTTTTTTGGGGAGTTTCTCTAACAGTACTACATTTTAGTTGGAACTTGGGTGATAAAAGACCCCACTCTGCCACATTTCTTAACTGCCCTATAGCTGTGGTACGACAGAGTAGGGATTTGCATGCACAAGGTTTTTAGCTCCTTGTTTCTTTGTTTAGAAAGTATGGAAGGTTTACAAATACATTTTCTTATACACGTACAATTTATTATAAAACTTGTGTGGCTTCATAAGCAACAGTTAGTAGTTCTTGCACAATTCTTAAAGCTGAATTCCAGGCATGGCAAATTTAACACAGTTCCATTGACCCAGCTTGGACCAATGTAAGTATGTATGTGTGTTGCTATGGCTAATTTAGTGATTTTTATAGCATAAATATAGAATGATGACCATGTATTGTTTTAGAAGCTAGGCCTTCCCTATTCATGTGCTAATGAACCTGTTGGACTGCTTTGTGAGCTCAGCACAGGAAATAATGCTACATAAAATAGGGGGAGGGGAAAGCACTTAAATAAGCCATGTGTTGGAAGACTAATGGGGCGTACACACGGTCGGACTTTTCAGCTACCAAAGTCCGACAGCCTGTCCGACAGACTTTCGACGGACTTTCGACGGACTTGCGGCGGACTTTCTAACAAACAGACTTGCCTACACACGATCACACAAAAGTCCGTCGAATTCTTACGTGATGACGTACACCGGACTAAAATAAGGAAGTTGATAGCCAGTAGCCAATAGCTGCCCTAGCGTGGGTTTTTGTCCGTCGGACTAGCATACAGACGAGCGGATTTTTCGACCGGACTCGAGTCCGTCGGAAAGATTTGAAGCATGTTTCAAATCTAAAGTCCGCCGGATTTGAGGCTAAAAAAGTCCGTTGAAAGTCTGGAGAAGCCCACACACGATCGGATTACCAGCCAGCTTTAGTCCGTCAGCGTCCGTTGGACTTTTGTAGACGAAAAGTCCGACCGTGTGTACGCGGCATAAGAAACAGTTGTTTGCTGGACTCTGAGAAGGAAGGAGCCATAAGAAGACTTCTGGAACAGGCGCATCCGAGCTACTACCTCCTGTGTAATACCTGGTCAGCCTCAAGAACAGGGCACTCAGCCTAAGAAGTCTCTGCAAACCTCCATGTGCAATCTGTGTGGAAAAGGAAGAAAGGCTGGTGCCATGGAAATCGGCTAAAACATCCTTTTATTAATGCAGGTGAACCACAGTCAAAAAAGCCAATGTGTTTTAACCATCAGTCCTTAGTCATGGCTCATAAGAAGACTCCAAGTTAAAGTGATTGTAAAGGCATATTTTATTTTTATTTTTTAAAGAACAAACATGTCATACTTACCTGCTCTGTTGGTTGGCTGAGAGGTTTTGCACAGAGCAGCCCCAATCCTCCTCTTCTTTGGTCCTCCGCTGGTGCTCCAGGCCCCTCCCTCCTGCCAAGTGCAGGCTCGCTTCCAAGCTGCTGCATTGTGTGTCCATGCACACACAGCGGTGACTCTGCCCCGCTCTCTCTTCATTGGCTCACTGGCTGTGATTGACAGTAGTGGGAGCCAATGGCTCCCACTGCTGTCACAGCCAATGGGGAGGAAGAGACCCAGGACAGCTAAGGCTCTCGTGCACATCAATTGATCGAGATGGGGCTCAGGTAGGTATTGGGGGTGCTGGGGGCTGCTGCTACACACCGAAGGTTTTTTACCTTCAATGCATAGAATGCATTTACAACCACTTTAAGAAGATGTTTAGTATACTTATTGCGTACATTGTACATGCTTATTTGTTAGGAAGGATGGATAGCTTGTGCATGTTGTAGGCATATTTTGTAATATCTGTCAGTCTTGTACTGTACTCCTGCAATTGTAGTAGTTTGTATGTATAGCAATTTTTGTTTAATAAAAGCACATGAATACACTACAGAGGTTTTCTATGCTTCCTTGCCTTTTTGAAAAGTGTCCCTAATAGATGCAAAGCAAAACAGAATGTTCCATACCTGTGGATTCCCAAATGGAAGCTAAAAATCACTTCCTGTATCCACATCCAGCGACTGCACTGCTACTTACTGAACACAGGAGGTCACCTGCTCTGCACGGGCGCCATTCAGAGAATGCAAAAGTGCAAAGTGTTTTCTGATGGGAGAAGTGGAAGATTGTGATGTCACCACCCCACTTCTCCACCTTGTCCAATCGGAAAATGCTTTGCATGTATTGAGAAAAGCATAGTGTTCCCTGAATGGCGTCCATGTCGAGCGAGCAAGCTCCTGTGCTCACATTGCAGTAGAGCAGCCTCTGGACAAGGGACCCAGAAGCTAGTGGAGATCGCTGTGGTAGCAGTGCCTACTACAGTGATTTCCAGCTTCCCGGGGGATTTCACAGGTATGCACATACAGTATCTCACAAAAGTGAGTACACCCCTCACATTTTTGTAAATATTTTATTATATCTTTTTATGTGACAACACTGAAGAAATGACACTTTGCTACAATGTAAAGTAGTGAGTGTACAGCTTGTATAACTGTAAATTTGCTGTCCCCTCAAAATAACTCAACACACAGCCATTAATGTCTAAACCGCTGGCATCAAAAGTGAGTACACCCCTAAGTGAAAATGTCCAAATTGGGCCCAAAGTGTCAATATTTTGTGTGGACACCATTATTTTCCAGCACTGCCTTAACCCTCTTGGGCATGGAGTTCACCAGAGCTTCACAGGTTGCCACTGGAGTCCTCTTCCACTCCTCCATGATGACATCACTGAGCTGGTGTATGTTAGAGACCTTGCGCTCCTCCACTTTCCATTTGAGGATACCCCAAAGATGCTCAATAGAGTTTAGGTCTGGAGACATGCTTGGCCAGTCCATCACCGTCCTTTACCCTCAGCGTTTTTTAGCAAGGCAGTGGTCGTCTTGGAGCTGTGTTTGGGGTAGTTATCATGTTGGAATACTGCCCAGTGGCCCAGTTCTGAAGGGAGGGGGATCATGCTCTGCTTCAATATGTCACAGTACATGTTGGCATTCAGCACTCATGCAACCCCAGACCATGACACTCCCACCACCATGCTTGACTGTAGACAAGACACACTTGTCTTTGTACTCCTCACCTGGTTGCTGCCACACACGCTCCACACCATCTGAACCAAATAAGTTTATCTTGGTCTCATCAGACCACAGGACATGATTCCAGTAATCCATGTTCTTAGTCTGCTTATCTTCAGCAAACAGGTTGCGGGTTTTCTTGTGCATCATCTTTAGAAGAGGCTTCCTTCTGGGACGACAGCCATGCAGACCAAATTGATGCAGTGTGTGGCGTATGGTCTGAACACTGACAGGCTGACCTTCAACCTCTGCAGCCATGCTGGCAGCATTCATACGCCTATTTCCCAAAGACAAGCTCTGGATATGACGCTGAGCACGTGCACTCAATTTCTTTGGTCGACCATGGTGAGGCCTGTTATGAGTGGAACCTGTCCTGTTAAACCGCTGTATGGTCTTGGCAACCCTGCTGCAGCTCAGTTTCAGGGTCTTGGCAATCTTCTTATAGCCTAGGCCATCTTTATGTAGAGCAAAAATTCTTTTTTTCAGATCCTCAGAGAGTTCTATGACATAAGGTGCCATGTTGAACTTCCAGTGACCAGTATGAGAGAGTGAGAGCGATAATACCAAATTTAACACACCTGCTCCCCATTCAAGACCTTGTAACACTAATGAGTCACATGACACCAGAGAGGGAAAATGGCTAAATGGCTAATATTTACAAAAATGTGAGGGGTATTCTCACTTTTGTGAGATACTGTACATACTCACATTGGTCCAAGCTGGAACAGAGTAACTATGTAAAAATTGCCATACCTAGAATTCATTTTTAAAAATCAAGGGCTGGTTTTAAAAAAGCATTGAAAATTACTAGAAGTAGGTAATTACCAAGGCAATGTTCTGGAGGATGCCTAGAAAAGGAATTACTGGAAAGTGTAATGATAGATGTCTCTCATCATCCTGTGACAGCACAAATGGGATAGATACAGTATACGGTAGTAGAAATTCTTGGGAGACAGAAGCATCTGCAGGAGGTGTAGAATCTAATCACAGGTATATGCTCTTGTCCTGAATAAGGACTGACAGTCCCTGAGAACAGAAGCTGGAGAAGATTGCAGTTCTATTTGAAGTTTATGGTATCGAAGACAGAGAGTCTGATGCCCCATACACACGATCAGAAATTCCGTCAGAAAAAACTTGGATGTTTTTTCCGACAGAAATCTGCTCAAGCTTGCCTTGCATACACACGGTCACACAAAAAGTTCTCTGAACTTTCGACCGTCAAAAACGCGGTGACGTACAACACTACGACGAGCCTAGAAAATGAAGTTCAATGCTTCCGTGCATGCGCCGAATTGTTTCCGAGCATGCGTGATTTTTTGCGCATCCGAATTGCATACAGACGAAAGCATTTTCGGATAGGAACTTTTTCCGACCAAAAAATAGAGAACCTGCTCTCAATGTTTTGCTGGCTGAAATTCTGCCAGCAAAAGTCTGATGGAGCATACACACGGTCGGAAATTTCTGACCAAAAGCTCACATCCGACTTTTGCTGGCAGAATTTCTGATCGTGTGTATGGGGCATTAGGATGAAATGGCTAAGGCATTCCTCATTGACTCTGATATTTATAATCTGATGTACCTTGTGACCAAAAGACAATGAGAAGGTGCACTAAGGCAAAGGCTTTAAACTTGATTTCCAGGGAAAATAAAACAATATTCTAGATTTAGATTTATTAAAAATCTATTTGTTTATTAAAAAACTCTACCCAAAACCAGCGTTACATGGGTGCATAAGGATAAACAAACTAAAAAAAACTTTTACAACCTTTATTTACATAAGATTTATGAGTAAAAACACGTATACTTCACTGTTAATTTGAGCAATAAAAAAAATCCTTATTTAGTAATGTGGACTCCCCTGTATATAATCTATAATTTCCAATTCTAAGTATAGGGTCCTGATCCACCTTGTTGTTGCCTCTACGCTTTCGTAGAGTAGACCTGCTTCCCCAGGTGGACTTCAAGCGGTAATATACTTGATAACTGGAGATAGGTGAGCGCAGGGACCTTCCGCAGAACCAGCTACGTTATGGTTTAAGATATGCTCAATGGCTTCAGGGGTGGAAAAACAACATATTGTTGAGAAATAATTTATTCATGTGGTGACTAATCAGTGCAATGGTGAGCTCTAGAATAAAGGTACCTCAAAAGGTCTACTTTAAGGTTGTACCAAGAGGTTCCTATGCGCAAAGTATATAGGCTGCAGAATCTCGTTGATGTTCCTGTAGGGTCATTATAGGTCTAAGCTAGTAAATACCAGGTCCACCCTTAACAGATCCATCAATCACGGCTCCTCTGTGCAGTGCCTCTCCCCCAGTCCTTGCCAGGGTTGTCAGCCTACAAGCATAGTACTCTTAAATTGACATGTAGTTTTATATGCGCTTTAAGTAAGAGACTTATGCCGCATACATACGACCGGACTTTATGGCATACTTGGTCCGGCGGACCGGAGTCCGGCGGACAATTCGATCGTATGTGGGCTCCAGCGGACTTTTTTTCCCCAAAAGTTCGACGGACCTAAAAATTAAACATGTTTCAAATCTTTCCGACGGACTCGAGTCCGGTCGAAAAGTCCGCTCGTCTGTATGCTAGTCCGACGGACAAAAACCGACGCTAGGGCAGCTGTTGGCTACTGGCTATCAACTTCCTTGTTTTAGTCCGGTCGTACGTCATCACGTACGAATCTGTCGGACTTTGGTTGATCGTGTGTAGGCAAGTCTGTTCATTCGGAAAGTCCGTCGTAAAGTCCGTCGAAAAGTCCGCCGGACAAAGTCTGCCGTAAAGTCCAGTCGTGTGTACGCGGCATTACAGTATAAATTCAAGCTCAACTCCAGCTAACACTGTTTAGGGCTATGCTTGCAGCTGTCCATGCAGAAATCTGTCAGCTTTCCTTTAGTCTGTAAGCTGCCTTAGTGTGGAAGCTGACAGTGAAGGCATCATGATCTGGACAGGGACTGACAAAGTGCCGGATGTGGCCTAGGGGCTATAAAGTGCCCTGGTCTAGTTTAAGCAGTTATAGCAACAGTTTTTTTTTCTTTAGAAAAACGGGTTTAAAGAGGAACTGAACTCTGCTGTTTAAAAAAATTTACTTTTTATCGGTATTACCTGGCTTACTAAGCCTTGCTCTACACTGTACCTTTGTTTGGAGCTTGCCATCCTGGTAGAAACAGGGCCTTTCTTTCTCATGTCAGAGGCTCCAGCAAAGGGTAAAGTAAGCAGTGTGTAGGCAGGTGTAGTCTGCTTTCTCCACTGCAAATGGTGCTCTCCCACAGCAGCACCGAAGGGAGAAAGTCAGGAGGAACAGGGTTCCTCGATTTCCTGGGTCACTGCTGAAGCTATCCCATTGGATGTTGCCACCCCATGTGACTCTGGCCGCCATCTTGGGTCAGGCAAAACCATTTTAAAGCCCTGGCTCCCAGGTTTGGCGTGCATTTGCAAGTTGGTAGAATAGGGACAGAACTAGTGGCAGGGAAAGGTTCCTGACAAGGAGGAAAAGTGTAGGGCTCGCAACTTCTCTGGACACCTGCCTGTGTGGGACCTGTCAGGCCGTATTCTTCCCCTCTGTACAGGCGCTGTCAGTTCGGCTGCATCCTGCTGTCTACAAGCTGTTGGAACCGTGAGTGTTCCCGGTTGGGCTGACTTCCCCAGGTTATTTGTGAACTGTCTCTGCTTTATTTCAGTACAAGTTCTTTCATTGTACTGGGACTGAGTGTGTTATTCCTGCTGCACTGCGTTGCACCCCACCTACACTTGGCAGCAGTCGGCAGGATATGTCCTTTGCAGCAGGTGCGGAATGAGGGCAGGTTTGGAGGAAGTTAATTGTAGAGGGCAGGTGCTTCCCCTTCAGGCCTGTTTATTAGGCAGCTTATCAGAGAAATATGTGTATGCTGTGGCTGGGATGCTAAAATTATTCAAGTAAGACTGATGGGAAGATTTACCTGTCGTGTTTAAACTGAATCTGAAGACAAAGCCTGTCGCTTTTCTGTTTGGTGATAAATAAAGCAGATTTTAAGTTTATTGAACTGTCTGCCAAGAGCCTGCTTACCCCCCTGATCCCAACACAGAGTGGGAGGAGAGACTGGAGAGAGCCACGTGCATGTATCAGGTTCCGGACCAGCTGGTGGTGGAGCTGGCTATTAACGCCCTAGAGGGTGACTGAAACCACACAGTGATGGTGCTGCTAGAACACGAGCGAGTTACCTTGGAACAGATTGTATCACACCTGGATGGCCTGTTTGGGGAGGAGATACCGCTGAGGTGAAGGTTCTTCCTAAGGAAAATGCAGGTGGATGAGAATTTCACACATTACTCAGCAGCCATGATGAACCCGTGGAGGTGCCTGGAGATGCACTGACATAACTGACGCAGACCTCATGCTAAGGGATCAGTTTATAGTGGGCCTAAATGCTGGCTCACTCCGGAGGGCATTGCAAGAGGAAGTTAAGGTGCAACCCCCCACCTTCCATAATGCAGTGGTGGATGCGGTTGCACAGGGACAGGAAGAAAGGGATATGACGGTAGCAGTAATCAAGAAATTTGAACCTGCATACTTCAAAGAGGAGGCCCTGGCACTTTCACCCCTATCAGCCATGCGCACTGCACTGACGAAATTAGCTCAGTATGTGGCCGCCTTGAAACAGGAGGAAGCCTTCTCTAAGAAGGACTCACCCCAACCCTATAGGGTGAAGTCCCACTGTGCAGGGACCCTGTGGGCAAGAACTGTGGGCAGTCTGGATTCAGAAACCTCTCCAGGCCATCTTTAAACTACTGATTCCCGGGCAGAGGGACAGACAACCCAAAAGTCCAAGCAAGTCAGAGGACGTGTTTGCACCAAGCCCAACGGCAGCTGCCTTAGTTAACGGGCAAGAAGTCCCATGCCTGATTGACACTGGGTCAGAGGTCACAGTTATGGACTTCTATCTAGAGAGATTTGGAGCACAAGAACAGTTGGACCCCTGCTGGCTATCCCTCAGAGCGGCCAATAATCTACCCATTCTGGTAGAAGGCATCACCTGGGTGAGGATCCAAATCGAAGATCAGGTGGTGAAGTGGGTAGGGGTAGTGGTGACTCAGTCACCCAGCAGTGCCTGTTGTTCTAGGCATGAATGTTTTGAAGGACCTGAACTGACCCTGCCTGTTTGCCAAATATGAACACAATATGGGTCAGCGAGCGCATTGGTTCCAAGCCGCGTGGCTCCGAATGTTTTAGAATAACGAAATTAAACAAAACAAATAGACATGTTCTGCACATGTCTATTTGTAATGTTGAGGGCGAGGCATGCATGGGAAACTCGCAGGGGTAGGAGGGGGAACTAGCACTGGGGACTGGCTGGATGTATCGTGGTCCAGAAAGAACTATCACTTAGTCTGTTTCAGGACCGAGGTCCGACATTTAGTGATGCCTGCTCTAAAGCTACAAAGGTCAGTGAAGGCTTGAGTTTTAAAGCTCTTTTACTGCCTGCTAAGACTATGTAAATACTTTAATATTCATAGTCCTGGCACAGGTGCACTTTAACATTAAAAAAACCTCCGGGTCCCCTATGTACGCTTTCTTATTCTAAAGCACAACCTGGGTTTTGACAATGTGGCCAGGCAGTGTCCATGTCAGTATGGTGCAAGCTCTACCAACGCATACAAAAAAAAATGGAATTTTTTTTTGTAATTTAAAGTACAGAAAAATAAAATTACTACACTGGTTTGATAAGGGGATTATAACAATGGAAAGATGTTAAAATCATAGTGCTCTGAGGTCTGCCTAAATTTCCCCACCCTCTTGAGTGCAGCCCATCTATGATAATACCTATTTTCTCCCCAATCTGGCAATCTTTCTTCTGACAAGGTCCCAGACATCTCCTTTTAATACTGTGCATACACTATGGAAAACACAATAATTCATTCCTATGTTTTGCCATAGTCATGGCTGCCTTCAGAGGTCCCTCGGTGTAGGGCTTACACAAAGGAATGAATGGGGCCTCAGTGCACTTACGCAGTAAGAATAGAAGGCAGTCGAGATCACGTCAGGGAAAAGATCACTGGATTGGGGAGAAAGGTATTATACCAGATCGGCTGTACTCGGGAGGGCAGAGAGATTAATTAAAAGACGCCTTCAATAAAAGTCAGGCTGTCCTTTAAGCTAAGTGTTGTAATAGTACCTCCATACACACACACATAGGTAAAATAAGTATTAAACACGTCACCATTTTTCCAGGGAAATATATTTCTAAAGATGTTATTGACACGAAATTTTTACCACATGTCAGTAACAACCCATACGATCCATACATACAAAGAAACCAAAACAAAATAAGTTCAGAAATTAAGTTATCTGTAATAAACTGGAATGACACAGGTAAAAAGTATTGAACACAAGTATTGAAAGGGAGGTGCAAAAAGTCAATGAAAGCCAAGACACCAGCTGAATTCTATTAGTAATTAGAAAGCAATCCTGCCCCTTGTCAGTGCAAATTAATATCATCTGGTTCAGTCTCAACTGATACCCTCTCATTACCAAGGTGTCACACAAGAAACATCTCATGATTGGATGATTGGTAAAAGCAAAGAGCTCTCTCAAGACCTTCACAACCTTAATGTTGCAAAACATACTGATGGCATTGGTTACAGAAGGATTTCTAAACTTCTGAATCTTCCAGTGAGCACTGTTGGGACCATAATCAGGAAGTGGAAATAAACCGGCCAAGACCAGGTGCTCCTCTCAAGATTTCTGACAGAGGAGTGAAAAGAATTATCAGAGTTGTCCAAGAGCCAAGGACCACGTGTGAAGAGCTTCAGAAAGACTTGGAATTAGCAGGTACAATTGTTTCAAAGAAAACAAGGAGTAATGCACTCAACTGTCATGGCCTGAATGCGTGCTCACCACGCAAGACTTCATTGCTGAAGAAAAAGCATGTTGAAGCTCGTTTAAAGTTTTCTGCACAACATTAAGAAAAGTCTGTGAAATACTGGGAGAATATAGTCTGGTCAGATGAGACCAAAATTGAACTCTTTAGATACCATAATACACACTATGTTTGGAGGTCAAATGGCACATCACCCCAAATACACCCCCATACCAACAGTGAAGTTCGGAGGTGGGAACATCATGGTGCGGGGCTGTTTTTTTAGCGTACGGTCCTGGCAAACTTTATGTGCATTGAAGGAAGGATGAATGGGAAAAATGTACCAAGACATTTTTGATAAAAATCTGCTGCCGTCTACCAGGATGATAAAGATCAAACGAGGGTGGACATTTCAGCAACACAATGATCCCAAACACAAAGCCAAGGAGACTCTCAATTGGTTTCAAAGAAAGAAAATACAGCTGCCCAGCCAATCATCTGATTTAAATCCAATAGAAAATCTATGGAAAGTGCTAAAGATCAGAGTTCATAGAAGAGGCCCAAGGAACCTTCAAAATTTGAACACTGTGTGGAAAAATGGGCCAAAATCACACCTGAGCAATGCATGCGACTAGTTTCTCCATACGGGAGTTGTCTTACAAGCTATTATTACCAACAAAGGATTTTGTACCAAGTATTAAAGAAATTTCAGTTAGCGTGTTCAATACTTTTTCCCTGTGTCATTCCATTTTATTACAGATAAACTTATTTGTTTTGGTTTCTTTGTATGTATGGATTGCATGGGTTGTTACCAACATGTGGTGAAAATTTCATGTCAATAGCACCTTTAGAAATATATTTACCTAGAAAAATGGTGACGTGTTCAATACTTATTTTACCCGCTGTATGTATTCACGTAATACTGTAGTTTCCCTTTATTACAAGAAAACATGTTTAGAAATTCAAAGTTTGGGTATAAATTAAAGCTGTGTAAGATATATAGGGTAACAAAGTTTATAAAGAATGAATACTTTTTTCAAGTTGAAATGGCTAGGGCTTACTCACCACTAAATATTTAACATTTTCATGTTACCTAGCACACTGCAGCTGCATGTTTAGCTTTGCTGTGACAGCAAGCATAAAGTCTTGAAAATACAATGTTTAAAAGGAGACCTGTCATAGAATACCATGAGAATACCAATTACTTGGTTGTCAAGTTGATGGTTTTAATTCTATATGCCTGGTCTGACAGACTATGGGCAATGATCCCCTTCATTGATCAACTGGTGTCTCTTCTCTTGACTGGGGAGAGAGTTCCTCCAAATGGAGCAGAGGAACTCTGTTGTTACCCTATGGTAAGAGGAATGGATTCAAACATTGTAAGACTCTTCCATAAGCAGTTCCCTGTGCATCTTGCTCTCTGTAATTTGTGGGTTTCACATTCATAAAACTGTAATAAGAGAGGGCATACCAGCATTCTGGGGGAATATCATATACCTAGGGTTTATGGGGTTTTGAGTTTACTACCTCTACAGAGATGAGGTAGAATTCCTGGTCCTCTACAAAGAGTAAGTGGTCCAAACACAAAACGCCCCTGCTGTTACTGCAACCTAAACCACAAGATTGCTGCTTGAATTGTGAAGTTGAAAGAGCCTAATGTTTGTACTATTGAGAAGAACCTTTCTAGTGCAGTATACTTTACATTGTTCAGGTGGACTCCAATTACACCATTCGCACAATAACGATTACCTGCTGAAGGTAATGCTGGCAACTACAAGAAGAGGTTGGCAACCGATAAAGAAAGACCATAGGTGCAGTCTCAGTTGAGGTTTAGGAGGAAGAAATGAAAAGAACATGGGGATGGAATCGAACAGATTTGTTGATCTGCTTTGAATGGAATGGCGCCCTTCTCTCTGATGAGGCCTAGAGAGAGGAATGGTTGAGACTTTGCTATCCACAATTGGAGATGCACTAGTGAGAGGGTAATATGCCTGAAGCCCAGAGGTGTGCTGTCTATTGCTGCATTTGTGTTTTCATGGGGTTGTCAGTACTTTCAGTATGCAATGTTAGAAGGTCCCACCCCATTCCATTCGCAACCATTTCCAGTGAGAAATATTAAGACCCAATGACTTTGCTTTGTAAAGCCAGAATTGTCTGAGCTGTAATTGCTTTCTGAGGTTGTTCTCACTGAAATTACAGGCCAACTTTGTATTTTCTATATTTTTGACACCACATGAATGCAGCATTTAATGGTGGAGGAGGGCACACCCTCTGCTGCTGTCGTGGGGTGCTAATAGAGACAATACAGGAATACTGGTGAAAGGTCTTAATCTTCAAAAATTACTACTAAACAAAACCTACTCTAATGTATAAAATTCTCTTAGGCTGGCAAGTAATTTTACTAAAAAGATAAGAAACGAAGAAACGGAGGCACGCATGCTCACGCACCAGTGGCCAATAAGAGAGAATCAACCTTTGTTGGTTATGAAAGGGGTCTCATATCTTCATTGTACCTACTAGGCAATTTGACTAGCCAATTAGCGTTGGATGGTGACTTGCATCCAAGCCACACAATGGTCTCAGTTAAAAGAGCTCTCTTGGCTACATAAAAAACAGTTTTCCCAATGGCCATTTTCCAAATGTACTCTGCCTGGGACAGCAACAGCTGGCATTATCTGATTGGAAGACTGTTATTAACCGATTGCTGACCAGCCACCGCAGTTATACTGCAGCAGGTTGGCACGGCTGAGCGAATCGCCGTAGCTATACGTCAGCTCTTTAAGACACTATAGCAGGCGCGCGCCCACAACGTGTCCCCGGAGCCGACGCGCGTGCCCAGCGGTTGCAATGTCCGCCGGCCACTGCTCGTTACAGACCGTGAACGGGGATGTGTGTGTGTAAACACACACATCCCGGTTTTCTCAAGGAAGAGGAGACAGATCATGTGCTCCTACTAAGTAGGAACACCGATCGGTCTCCTCCCCTAGTCAGTCCCATCCCCCCTACAGTTAGAACACACCTAGGGAACAGAGTTAACCCCTTGATCGCCCCCTAGTGTTAAACCCTTCCCTGCCAGTGACTTTTATACAGTAATCAGTGGCTATTTGGCTATTTTTAGCTCTGATCGCTGTATAAATGTTAATGGTCCCAAGATAGTGTCAAAAGTATCTGATCTGTCCGCAGTCCCGATAAGAATCACAGATCGCCACCATCACTAAAAAAAAAAAAAAAAAATAATAAAAAACTTTAAATATATTGCTTATTTTGTAGACGCAAACCAATCAATATACGCTTATTGCGATTTTTTTTTACCAAAAATATGTAGAAGAATACATATCTTCCTAAACTGATGAAGACATTTGTTTTTTTACTTTTTTTTGGACAAACACTGAGATGCCAGTAATTGGCACTCCTCGCCTCACACTGACAGAGTGTGAGGAGAGGAGAGCCGATCAGCGGCATCTCCTCACAGGGGGACAGCTAGGTATCTAATCAGGGCACTGATCATCAGTGCCCTGATTACAATTAAGTGCTCACCAGTGCCGGCAATCAGTGCCAATCAGTGGCCACAATTGCCACCAATCTGTGCCCACAACTGCCAGCAATTAGTGGCCATTAGTGATGCCAGTCAGTGCTGGCTATCAGTGCTGCCCATCACTGCTGCCCATCAATGCCACACATCAGTGTCGCCTATCTGTGCCACCTATCTGTGCCCACCAGTGCTGCCTATTTGTGCCCACCAGTGCCGCCTATCTGTGCCCAATGCCACATATCAGTGCCCATAAGTTATTATTATTATACAGGATTTATATAGCGCCAACAGTTTACGTAGCGCTTTACAACTTGAGGGTAGACAGTACAAATACAATACACTTTGATACAGTAGGAATCAGAGGGCCCTGCTCCTTAGAGCTTACAATCTAAGAGGGAAGGTCAAAAGATACAAGAGGTAATAACTGTGGGTGATGTGCTGATTGAGAAGATAAATGTACAGTTGTTAGGTGGGGGCCAGATAGGCTTCTCTGAAGAGATGAGTTTTCAGGGATCGTCTGAAAGTGGGTAAAGTAGGAGAGAATCGGACGGATTGGGGTAGAGCATTCGTGCCTACACATAAGTGCCACCTAATCAGTGCCCATAAGTGGTGCCTCATCAGTGTCATCTCATCAGTGCAGCCTATCAGGGCCCATCAGTGCCGCCTCATCAGCGCCCATCAGTGAAGGAGAAAAATTACTTATTTCGAAAATTTACTGACAGAAACTAAGAAAACTTTTTTTTTTTCAAAATTTTTGGTCTTTTTTTTTTTTTTTTTTTAAGAAAAAATAAAAAACCCAGGAGTGATTAAATACCACCAAAAGAAAGCTCTACTGGTGTGAAGAAAATAGTAACAATTTCACATGGTTACAGTGTTGCATGACCACGCAATTGTGATTCAAAATGTGACAGCGGGGTGTAAGTGCCCTGTATTGAGGTGGTTAAAGGTAAGTCTATTGCTAAAATCACAGTTTGTACAGTATATGGACATATCTGTTCTGCAGTGGTTACTGGGCTGCTTTCAAACTGATCCGCAGGTGTAGCACAGTTCACCAGCAGGTAACCTGCATGGAGCCATAGACTCCTGTGGGTTTGGTGCACTTTCAGAAAGTGCACAACACCTGCAGGATATAATAGAATTCTATGGCAAAGTGCAGCTAACCCGCAGGGAAGCCACAGGTGCACTGCGCCCGCAATGTGGGTAAACTGCAGACCATCAGTGTAAAAGCAGCCTTAGTCCACATTTCATACGATTGGTCCGACCCAATCAGACCCTCCATTCACTCTATGGAGCACCAGATGTAAACGGATTTGTACACGTTTACACCCACCTACCTCCAATCCGAGCAGGCTGTGTCTGTGTCTGCTTTGCATATGCAGAGTGGACACGGACCTGTCATCTGTCCGCTCTGCTATTTGTGGCCCACGACTGGTTACTAAGTCGCTTAAGTGGCCTTTGCTCTTCAAAAGCTTGGGCACCCCTGCTCCACACTGATGTCCTGTAGGGGCTTTTAAAGTGTCACCGATGGAAAATATAAGGTACTAAAGTCACGGGCGCACACAGTGTTAAAGAGGAGCTCCATGCTCCGTCAGAAAAAATCCTGTAGCTGCTGACTTTTAATAATAGGACACTTACCTGTCCAGGGATCCAGCGGTGTCTTCACTCGAGACGATTTTTCAATCAGCTCTCGGGTGCTGCCGCCACCATTTTGGGTAAGGCCCCTTTCACACTTGTGCAACTTGTCCTGTGGGACTGCAAAGTTGCGTGACAAGTCGTTACCCATGATTTCCAATAATAACCATTCATATTAGTGCGAAATGGTGGTGGCAGCACCCGAGATCTGATTGAAAAATCGGTGAAGACACCGCTGGATCCCTGGACAGGTAAGTGTCCTATTATTAACCACTTGCCGACCGCCGCACGCCGATAAACGTCCAAACTTTGGTGGCGGATTTCGTTGTTATCGTTGTTATATCGTTGTTATGGCAGCAGCTAGTTAATAAACGATATCCGCCGCCAAAGTTTGGACGTACATCGGCGTGCGGCGGTCGGCAAGTGGTTAATAATAGGACACTTACCTGTCCAGGGATCCAGCGGTGTCTTCACCTGGGCCGATTTTTCAATCAGCTCTCGGGTGCTGCCGCCACCATTTCGGGTAAGGCTCCTTTCACACTTGTGCGACTTGTCCTATGGGACTGCAAAGTCGCGTGACAAGTCGCTCCCCATGATTTCCAATAATAACCATTCATATTAGTGCGACTTCAAGTCATGCCGATTTCAAAGTAGTCCCTGTACTACTTTGGTCTGACTTTCATGCGAGTTGAGGTCCATATACCTCAAGTTTTCACAGGCATTCCCTGAAATTGCGGCAAAATCGTGCGACTTTGAAGTCATGGTTGTGTGAAAGGGGCCTAAGGGAAACCGGCATTAAAGCCTTGTGGCTTCACAGCCTACAGCGTATGCGCAAAGTGCACTTTGCTTTGTGAATGGCCTGGTGGTGGGGGAAGGAGGAGGAGGGGGTCCAAACTTCCAGATGACTTTGCCACGGCGAGATCAGCCGGAAGTGGGAGCGGATACCTGCCAAATGTGGCAGTGGAGGGGAGGGGGGGGGGGGGGGGAGGCAGATAATCTGAGCTTCCCCTTATGGGTGGAGCACCGCTTTAAGGTTTGACATGTTTTGTATCTATTTACTTGGTTCAACTTTCTATTTTTACCTCGAAAGTGGGTAATTTATTGTGTTTGTGTGCCCTAAAATGTGTTTTTTTTTTTTACTGAGATTTTGCATTTCCTAAATTATTGTGCTAATATCGTGTGACAAAAAAAAATTTGGAATTACCACTATTTTATTCTCCTGGGTGTCTGCTTTCAGAAAATATATCACGTTTGGAGGTTTTCACTAATCTTTAGACCTAAAATTATTTTTTTAATCACTTGCCGCCCTTCCACCATCAAATGACAGAGGAGCGGTGCGACTCTTGTTCTGGGATGATGTGCATATGACATCACCCCAGAACAGCCGCTCTTGCGCGCCAGTGGGGGAGTGTAGTGCGGCGATTGTGGCAGCGCTGTCTTCCTTGGACGCAGTGTGACCCGATCTTTGTAAAGAGCCAATAACACGACTCCTTAACCATGTGATCAGTTGTGTCCAATCACAGCCTGTCACATGTAAATGTGGAAGTGCTATTTATCGGCTCTCCTCGCCACACACAGAGTGTGTGGTGAGGAAATCCGATTAGCGTCATCTCCTTGCAGGGGACACCAGGACAGGTAATCAAGGCAATGATCATCAGTGCCCTGATTACAGTAAAGGCCCAGCAATGCCCATCAGTGACACCAATCAGTGCCTATTAGTGATGCCAGTCAGTGCCCATCAGAGCCTCTCCATCGGTGACGCCTATCCGTGCTGCCTATCAGTGCTCGCCAGTGCTGCCTATCAGTGCGGCATATTAGTGCCTCCTCATCAGTGCCACCTAATCAGTGCCCTTCAGTGAAGGAGACAAATTACTTATTTACAAAATTTACTGACAGAAACTAAGAAAAACTTTTTTTTTTTAATTTTCGGTCTTTTTTTTAGTAAAAAAAAAAAAAACAGCAAGGATTAAATACCACCAAAAGAAAGCTCTATTTATGTGAAGAAAATGATTACAAATTCAGTTGGGTACAATGTTGCATGACAGCGCTGGAAGCTGAAAAATGGCCTGGGCAGGAAGGGGGTAAAAGTGCCCGGCCTGGAAGTAGTTAACCATTTCCCGCCCGCCCCATTGCGGATTGACGTCCGCAATGTGGCTCCGTTATCCTCACTGGGCGTCATATGATCTCTCATTGATCGATTTGGAATTGACCCTATGGGAAGGCGTAAGTGACCTATCTGGTAATTCAGGGGGTCCACGATCAGAGGTGAGGGACTAGTAATACCAATGGTGGAGGTTCTGCACGTTGTCACCAACATGAATATGATTCACCAGTGGTCACCGTTTCGGGAACTCTAACACTCGAACATTAATGCATGAATATATTTCGTTTATTCAATGTTATAGCGCTGCACTATTTTGCTTTTAATTACTATACTGGGATTTTGGTTTATTGACCCTGAGTGCCCAGCTGCTTCATTTATTCTGACTATTTTCATTTGCGCTAATTGATTATTATTATTATCAGCGCATTGATTATCAGTGTACTGATTATCAGCGCATTGATTATCAGCGTATTGATTATATCAGTGTACTGATTATCAGCGCATTGATTATATCAGCGTACTGATTATCAGCGCATTGATTATCAGTGCAGCCCCCATCAGAGGTGCTCATCACAATGCCAATCAGTGCCCACCAAAATGCCAATCAGTGCAGTGCCCATCAGTAAGGCCTGTCAGTGCCCTTCACAGATGCCAATCAGTGTCCATCAGTAATGACTGTCAGTACCTCCTCATCAGTGCCATCTATTAGTGCCCATCAATTCGACATATTAGTGCCTCCTCATCAGTGCCCGTTAGTGAAGGAGAAAACTAAATTTTATAACAGAAATAAAGAAAAACTTTTTTTTTTAATTTCCTGTCTTTTTTAGTATGTTTAGCAAAAAATAAAAACCGCAGAGGTGATCAAATACCACCAAAAGAAAGTTCTGTTTGTGGGAAGAAAGTGATAAACATCTCATATGAGTACAGTGCTGTATGACCGCACAATTGTCACTCAAAGTGTGACAGCGCTGACATGGGACAATTGTCCTGGGCAGGAAGGGCATACCTCCCAACTTTTCGAGATGGGAATGACGGACACCTATCAGCAAAGGTATGCAGGCATAGGACACACCCCTTACCACGCCCCTTAAAGGAAAATTGTACAAAAAAACAAGATTTTGCTTTTTTTTTACCACTACTATTCCTTCATATTGGCGTTTGGAATTTACAAATGCAGCAATTTGGAAATCAGTTGAAAGTTTTAGTGCTGGAAAACACTTTTTGAAAGATAAAAAGTGCATTTTATACACATCTATATAGATCAGACCAACATGAGGGACAAATGAGGAGGAAAGAGGGACAGAGGGACATTTCTCCAAATCAGGGGCAGTCCCTCGAAATCAGGGACAGTTAGGCGCTATGGGAAGGGGGTATAAATGTCCGGCTTTGAAGGGGTTAAACACGTGTACCAAAAAAAAATAATAGTCTCTGGCAGAAAAGAGTTGAGTTCTCCTCCCAGCCTCTTTAGAATAAAGACTGGATCCATCTACAGCTATATAATCTCCATTGTATGTTGTACAATCCTGAGGAACTACAAATCCCAGCACACCGAGCGGAGCTCTTCTCTCTTCCATGATAACAGCAGCTCGATCACAACTGGTCCGCCGTCCCCTTTAAAAGGCGGGATGTGTTTGTAGCTATAAATAGCGCAGTGACGTCTCCGGTGGAGCGGGTCCCAGTCAATGACACATATCATGTCCCGCCCCCTTTTCTATCTATCAATCAGTGGGTCTCATCCAATAGTGAGCGACGAGGGGCGGAGCCCTCTGATTCCCACGCCCTGCTATTGGTTTGCTACCGGCGTGACGTCACGTTCACCGTCTCCCGGGTGACCAGCGAGGAGGAGGAGGAGGGACCAGCCCGAACCGACCGGCCGGAAAGGGGAGTCCGCTGCGAAGCGAAAGAAGAGCAAAGCGGATTGGCGGCCGCCGCTGACGGCTGGGCGGGGCTCCTAAGAGGATTGGCTGACGTTTGTTGAATGACGCCAGTAGAGGCGTGGCCAGCAGGTGAGCGGGGTCCTAGAGGTATCGCAGAGGAGGAGGGAAGAGGCTCCGCGGCCTGCGGGTCCTACAGGTGACGGGAGAGGCCGGGCGGCTGGCCGAGGTGCGGCACAGAGAGGGGAGGAGAAGGGGGGGTCAGAGGGGACTGTGTACAGGGAGGGTGAGGCCTGGATGGGGGGGGGGGCTCTACTCCGACACATGACAGCGGAGACCAGGCCTGACATCTCCGGGATCTCACCGAGACAGGGGCCCTGAGATCCCACCACCCTACAGGGGCCCCTGTATTGTCATCACTATCCCATCCCCCTCTGTGTATGCCATACAGGGGCCCCTCCACTGTCATCAGAGACATTGCATTGCTGGGGTCAGTGTGTCTGACAGCTGGAGGGGTGAAGTGCAGCTGCTGTGTGATCAAAGATCTATTGTGTGCAGACTGAGCAGATCCTCCCCTGTGCGACTGCAAGAGCCCCCCCCGGCAGATCCTCCGCTGTGCGACCGCAAGAGCCCCCCCCGGCGGATCCTCCGCTGTGCGACCACAAGAGCCCCCCCCCGGCGGATCCTCCGCTGTGCGACCGCAAGAGCCCCCCCCGGCGGATCCTCCGCTGTGCGACCGCAAGAGCCCCCCCCCGGCGGATCCTCCGCTGTGCGACCGCAAGAGCCCCCCCCGGCGGATCCTCCGCTGTGCGACCGCAAGAGCCCCCCCCCGGCGGATCCTCCGCTGTGCGACCGCAAGAGCCCCCCCCCGGCGGATCCTCCGCTGTGCGACCGCAAGAGCCCCCCCCCCCGGC
This sequence comes from Aquarana catesbeiana, assembly GCF_042186555.1. Taxonomy (NCBI): domain Eukaryota; kingdom Metazoa; phylum Chordata; class Amphibia; order Anura; family Ranidae; genus Aquarana; species Aquarana catesbeiana. The sequence goes on along the minus strand of NC_133326.1, from coordinate 628,541,840 downwards.
GGATCCTCCACTGTGCGACCGCAAGAGCCCCCCCCCCCGGCGGATCCTCCGCTGTGCGACCGCAAGAGCCCCCCCCCCGGCGGATCCTCCGCTGTGCGACCGCAAGAGCCCCCCCCCCCGGCGGATCCTCCGCTGTGCGACCGCAAGAGCCCCCCCCCCGGCGGATCCTCCGCTGTGCGACCGCAAGAGCCCCCCCCCGGCGGATCCTCCGCTGTGCGACCGCAAGAGCCCCCCCCCCCGGCGGATCCTCCGCTGTGCGACCGCAAGAGCCCCCCCCGGCGGATCCTCCGCTGTGCGACCGCAAGAGCCCCCCCCGGCGGATCCTCCGCTGTGCGACCGCAAGAGCCCCCCCCGGCGGATCCTCCGCTGTGCGACCGCAAGAGCCCCCCCCGGCGGATCCTCCGCTGTGCGACCGCAAGAGCCCCCCCCTCCGGCGGATCCTCCGCTGTGCGACCGCAAGAGCCCCCCCCTCCGGCGGATCCTCCGCTGTGCGACCGCAAGAGCCCCCCCCTCCGGCGGATCCTCCGCTGTGCGACCGCAAGAGCCCCCCCCTCCGGCGGATCCTCCGCTGTGCGACCGCAAGAGCCCCCCCTCCGGCGGATCCTCCGCTGTGCGACCGCAAGAGCCCCCCCCTCCGGCGGATCCTCCGCTGTGCGACCGCAAGAGCCCCCCCCTCCGGCGGATCCTCCGCTGTGCGACCGCAAGAGCCCCCCCCTCCGGCGGATCCTCCGCTGTGCGACCGCAAGAGCCCCCCCCCGGCGGATCCTCCCCTGTGCGACCGCAAGAGCCCCCCCCCCCGCGGATCCTCCGCTGTGCGACCGCAAGAGCCCACCGGCGGATCCTCCCCTGTTCGATCGCAGGGCCCCATCCCCCCTCTCACAGTGGCTCCAATCCTGTGTGATCGCAGGAATCTCCCATGTGCAATTGGATCGGGAAACCGCAATTAAATTTTACTTTTCCATGTAAATAAAAAATTGGGCCCTTAAGGGCTGAAGTGACATTTGACGTCGCTCTGGTCCTCCAAGGGCATAGAATTGAGTGGGGGCCATCTTGCCCTCACTTGACTTCCTGCCCATCACTCCAGCACCTCTTCGCCACTCATAAAAGTGATCCCGTGGCGAATCCGCCGCCGGGACCACTTTTATCTGGAAGAGGATCGCCCACTGTGTGAAAATATACCAGGATTATGGCAGCTATCTGCCCCAGTAACCCCGGTATATAACGTCAGTCATGAGAGTTTTATATATATATACACACACATATATATAAACTGGGCTTTCATTTGGTGTTAAATGGTAATGAATGATCTGTTTTTTTTTTTTTTGTTTGTTTTTTTATTATTATTAAAGGAAAACTGGCCCAAAATGATATAAAAAAAATACATTTTTTTTTTCTTTTTTAATTGTAGCTGTATCTTTCTTGCTACTACTATAACCTACCACCAAAGAACAACCAAAAATAAATTCAGCTCCTGACAATTGCTGCGATACCACATATGTGTATGTTCATTGTTGTTTGTACCCGTAGTACAGACCAGAAACAATAGTGCGCATTTTTCTTTTTTTAATCCTATAAAACACACTGATACTGATTTAAAAAAAAAAGTCCCATCCAAAATAAATATTGACCCTGGCACTAATTTAGATCAAACCTTGATCTTTCTGCAAGGAAAAAAGAAATACAATGCATGTCTCTCCTCTTTTCACAGAGAGAAAACATGGGGGCAGGCTTTAAAGTGACTGATCACTGTGGTAGCCAATCACAGCAATCGGGTGACTCTGAATCTGATATTCCGGCTCCTGAACGTTAGTACAGGGCTTTCGGTGAGACCCCGGTCTCTGTGCTGGTGCGCTCTCATCACAAAGGGAGATATGCAAATATGTGGCCCCACGGAAAAAAGCCCAGTGTATTGGGGCCACGTATTTGTGTTGGTGTCAAGGGGTTAAAGAAAAACTTCAGGTATGGGTGTTTTATACATAGTTACATTGGTCCAGCTTGGGTCAATGTGACTTTGTATATACCATACCTGGAAATCACTAAAGTAGACGCCGCTGCTCCAGTGATATCCAATAGCCTCCAGTGTGCTGTGCTGAGTGGCCGGCCTGATGTGTTGTCAACACAGGAGTTTGGCTGCTCGCCACTATTGGGAAAATTGCTTTGCATTTTCCTGAATGAATGCAAAGCATTCTCTGAGCAAAGTAGAGAGCGTGACTTCACCGCTTCACCTTGTCCGATTAGAAAATGCTTTGCATTTATTCAGAAGATGCCAAGCAATCACTGTATGGCGCCTGTGCAGAGTGGCTGACCTCCTGTGTTCATATTGTAGAAGGGAAGCCACTCAGCACTGGGCCTGGAAGGAAGTGGAGATCATTGTAGAAGTGGCGTATGGCTTCCAGGGGGGATAGGCTAGGTATGGTATATACATGGTTACATTGCTCCCAGCTGGACCAATATACTACTTAAAAACCAGGTCTTTTTTTGGCACTTTTTGTTTACAAGTTTAAATCCGTATTTTTTGCTAGAAAATAGTTTATAACCCCCAAACGATAGATAGATTTAGCAGAGACCCCTAGGGAATAAACTGGCGATCCTTGCAATTTTTATGTCGCACGTATTTGTGCAGCGTTTTTTCAAACACAATTTTTTTTTTTTTTTTTTTTTTTGAAAAAAAAAAATTTCTAATGAATAAAGAAAAAAAAAAAAGCACACGATATACCCCAATTAACAGAGTCAATAGATACCTAACATGTCACGCTTTAAAATTGTGCACTCCCGTGAAATGGCGACAAGCTATGGTACTTAAAAATCTCCATAGGCGACGTTTTAAACATTTTTACAGGTTACCTGTTTAGAGTTAGAGGAGGTCTAGTGTTAGAATTATTGCTCTCGCTCTAATGTTTCTGGTGATACCTCATGTGTGGCGCAAACACCGTTTGCATATGCAACTTGCATACGCATTTGTTTCTGCGTGCGAGCACTGAGAGATGGGGGCACTGTCATATTTTTTTTTTTTTTTTTTTTACACTGTCCCTTTCGTTTTTTTTTTTTTTTTATCACTTATTTCTATTACATGGAGTGTGACCATCCCTTGTAACCTTGTAATAGAAATGAGGATGACAGGTCCTCTTTATGGAGAGATCTTAGGGGGGAAGACCCAAAATCTCTCCTTTACCTTAAAAAGCAAAGAGTTTAAGCAAAAGATTTTTTTTTTTTTTTTAAGCAAAAGATTTTTTTTTTTAAAAAAAAAAAAAAAAAAAAAAAGTGTTTACTTCCACCCTAGACCAGAAGTGACGTCATGACATTGCTCCGGTCCTCCAAGGCCATAGAGGTAATCGGAGATGATCTATTCTCTCCTTCCCTCTCTGACCAATTGGCCACACCGTCGGATTGTTTCCAATGCAAACTGTAAGCCTGAGAAACACCGACAAGCGGCGGGGGGGGGGGGGGACATCCCGCTGCTTTGGAAAGCGATCCAGTGGCTAATGAGCTGCTCAGATCCCTTTCATAATAAAGCTAGCCAATGGCTGAAAAAAAGATGTCAGGGTTATGGCTGATAGCTTCAATGGATATATATATATATGCATGCAACATCCAAGCCTGGAATTCTTTTATAAGCTGGCCATACACTGAACAAATGTCTGCTGATTCAGCAAGCAGCAAGAGACCAACCCAGTTTGGTCGTCCCTGCTCGAAAGGAATCAATCGTCCCCAGGGGAGGAGGCAGGGAAGGTGGATTCCTCCATCTACCTTGTTTGTGGATGAAGGAACTTGTCAGTTTTTTTATTTTATTTGTTTAGCCCGCTTGCAGGAAGTTCAACACCCCCCACCCTCCTCTCTGCCCACAGCCTCCAACCGGTCCCAGAAAGTTGTGGGACCATTCAAGGGGCGCAGTGTGGCTCGCGCACCTGCAATTGAGGGTTGGCTTTGAAGCTGACTTCCCACAGTTACCATGCTGAGGATCCAAAGGCCCGGCCCGAGTGAGGACATTCCTGGATCCTTGGACAGGTGAGTATCTGTCTAATAAAAGTCAGCAGCTTCTGTTTTTTTAGATGCTAACTTTTTAAAGCGCTTGTTAACACCCCCCCCCCCCCCCAAAAAAAAATAAAAATGGATCCTGCTCCTTTAAAACATGTTATACAACACAATGCTTGTGCTGTGTCATTTGGCCCCCTGTAATACCTGGCTATTCCTGCCAGTTTCTGCCCCCCCCCCCTGTAAACTGACCACAGTAATCATGGCTGCTGAGCCCTGACACTGGTCAGTTAACTTGCCTCCGTTATCCGCAGCCCTGCTCTCTGTCTCCTCTGACCCCCCTCCCCTCCCTGCCTGTCAGCTAGTGACAGTGCCCCCCCCTCCCCTCCTGCTGCTTGAATAACTCTAACATTTACACCATAAGCGCTGTCTCCAATTGCAGTGTCCCCCTCTGTGTGTGATTTATTTTTAAAAAATGCTGTAAATACCTAATTTCAGAGCGGCGATCACATGACCGGCCTGCTCTCTCCTCCCCGCTGTCGTCACTGGGGAATCTCAGCCCCTCCCGCTGCATCTGTCAGAGGAGGAAAGGAGAGAACCGGCCGGTCATGTGATCGCAAATCGCCACTCTGAAATGAGTTATGTACAGCATTTATTTTTATAAATTGCACACAGAGGGGGACACTACAATAGGAGACAGCGCTGAGCTGCACAATTCTGGCTAAAATGAGAATCACAATTTTTTTTTTTTTGCTTGGCATAAAGATCATGATTCTTGCAGGCATAGCATCATCTTTCACATTATACAAAAAACTGGGCTAACCTTTAATGTTTTTTTTTTTTTTTATTCATTGAAGAGTATTTTTCCCCAAAAAATGTGTTTGAAAGGCTGCTGCACAAATAGTGTGACATAAAATATTGCAACAACCGCCATTTTATTCTCCAGGGACTCTGCTAAAATATATGTATGTGTGTGTTTATATATAATACTGATTTTAGCTTGTAAACAAGTGTCAGGAAAAGGTTTGGTCTTAAACTGACCTCATTTACAGACAGGGGAGTTCATTCCTTTTGTTCTAAAAGAATCAAGAGATGCACTGTATCTCTTCTCTTCCGGATTTTTTTTTTTTTTTGACAGCTCTGAGCGGCTCTCCACTTTTTACGTAGAATTGAGGAAATGTTGGGTTAAGATTGTGAGTGGGGGTTGAATCGAGATCACGTTCTTTTAGCGATTAATCGTGCAGCTCTAGCTGATGGTGTTTAAATGTTAAAGTGGTTGTTAAGCCACTCTAATTTTTCTATACCTGGCTGAAGCCTCTCCTTAAGTATAATCGTATGTAGTTTATATTTAGTATACTTTACTTTATATTCTATCTACAAAATGTAGTGTCCATCTGTAAGATGAAATACATTAGGTTTTTTAAGGAGGCTTTTTGGCACTATGTTTCCATCTTTCACAAAGCATTTCTTGCACATCATTTGGTAGACTGACGTGAAATGTAGACTTGCCGCTGACATGTTTTACTGCTTGTTTGTTCTCTTTTGACACTTTTGTGTGGTATTTGCATGAGTAGCGCTGACCTTTTGCTATTAGAGCAAACCTTTATTTAAAAAAAAGAAATTGGCCAAAAACTCTCCCTACAGAAGAAGTGTACCTCTCTTTCTACTGGCACCAACAAAAGCTGCTTCGTTGAAGAGAAATCTTCCTCTGAATCCAATCTTCTGGTTCCTGCTGCAGTTTTGACAGTTTGTTTAAGAGCACAACCTGATGTGACAGTTATCATTCCTGGCATGCTGGGAATGTAACTGCTTTTTGAAACTGTTAAATCGGTGAGTTTAAGGTGGCTATACATGGACTGAAATTCATCCAGTTCAGCAGGGACTGGACGAATTTCGATCTATGTATGAGCAGGCTGATTGTACCCAAGTCTGTCGATCGATCGACTTGGGTACAACCAGCCTGTTGGATTTTCCACATTCGATTACCGCCAGCGGCTATAGCCTCTATCAGTAACCATTGTATTCTGCCAGCTGGGAGTGCTCCCCACGCTCCCCCCCCCCACTGGCAGAGTACAATTATCCTTCAGGAGGCATTCCCCCATCAATACTGAATGTGTTTATAGGGTAATTGAGTGATTTTCTTTCCTTCCACCTGTGGTTTAAAGAAAGAAAATCAAGTAATGTATGGCCTGCCTTAAACTTCGTACACACGATTGGATTGTTGGCAGACAAAGCGCCAGACTTTTGTCCGAAGGGCGTGTGCTGTGAACATGTCTTGCATACAACCGGTACACAATTGTCGGCCAACAAACATGAACGTAGTGACGTACTACGTGGAATTTCAGCTCTTGAGCGCCACCCTTTGGGCACCTTCTGCTAATGGTGTGTTTGGTGACCATTGATGCGTGTTTGTACTTTGGACTTTTGTGTGATGGACTTGTGTACAGACGATAGGAAAATCTGACAACAGACCGTTGTCTGCCGAAAAGGTACTAGCCTGCCATCCAACATTTGTTGGCGGAAAGTTGGCCAACAATTGTCTGGAGCGTACTAACAGTCAGATTTTAGGCAAACAGTCTGTCATCACACAATTCCCTTTTTGAAAATCCGATCGTGTGTACGAGGCTTTAGTCTGGTTTCAAATGGATCTGAGCACTAAAGACTGAAAATTCTATTTTATTTCATTTTTAATATTTAATGCAAACTTCCCCATCCATGTCTCCATGTTTTAATTTTATTGAGAAATCACTTTGAAAAACACCCTCTAGCATCTTCAGCTATCAACATGTTTAATGTGTAAAGCACCAAAGATGCAGTTGAACAAAGTGGACCTGACAATAGGAAACATGTCTTAAATTTATATATTCCCTATGGAAAACACAACAGTATGTCTTCACCTGCCCAATGAGATTTGGGGAAAAATAAGCACACATTCTATGCTAATCATGTCTGGAATCTCCAAGTCAAGCTCTCTGCCAGAGGGATGTATTCTGTGCTTTGTGGAATATGGAGGGCTTTCAGAAGTCCAACTTGGGTTTGTTTAGGACTAGCATAGATCACATACTTGGCCTTTGTATTTCGGGATTTTATGACTGAATGTGTAGGCACCTCGATACTTTTTCTCACAGATTCATTTTATGGAATGCCCTTTTTAAAGGGTCTGTCTTCCTTGAATTTGTTTTGTGGGGGGGAGCTGGGATATTTGGAGTCCTCAAGATGGACATAGAGGACTAGGGTGATCAATCTACTATCCTCTACCCAAATTGAAATGCCAAATCTTTGATAAGCCACCCAAGACTACTGACTCAAATTCTGATGAGTTGAGAGGACCTTGTTCCTAAGTACCAAGGTCCGCTTATTCAAGGTGTTCCCCACCACCACCTAAACGCTGGATGAAAGTGCAGAAAAAAAACAGTTGGGGAAGGGTGGGGTTTGGTGGGTTGGGGAAGTGTGGGATTAAATAATATATACTTGCCTTTCTCCTGGCCACAGTGCCTAGGTGAGGGTGACATCATCCAGCCTTCCTGTGAGATTTCGGAGAATGTTGAGTAGCGCAAAGTTTGCAAGAAGATGATCCTGCACTGCAGCACATTTTGGTGGGCTACTCTCCATTCCTCAGGATCACCCTCTATACTACGGAAGTCAGGAGCGGTCAGTAAATTTATCGAACTGACATAACTATCTGAGAGGAAACCCTGTCATAAACTTTCAGTTCTGTGCCATGTTCTTTCTCAGGCTGAATGGTGTAGTCTTGGCTGGAGTCACCATACATTCCTGTGAAAAATCCAGCAGACAGTAGAGGATTGTATTACTTGCTGAAATTAACAAGTTGATTAGTTTTATGTGGCTATACAGGGAAAGCATTGTGACAAAAGGGAGAAATGCCCATTTAATTGTAAAAATGTATAACGTTTTTCCTTTTCTCTCTTGACAGGTCCTAAACATATAGGTGGGGGGCGTCTGTCCTAATCCTAGAGGCCCTGCCCGCCCCCCACCATGGGCAACGCGGCTACGGCCAAGAAGGGCGGCGAGATAGAAAGTGGTAAGTTGATTACAGGTGATGGGTTAAAAGTGGACCTTTAAAAGATTTGCTATGTTATATGGAACATCTAGATATAATTGTACCCTTTAAAATGTATCTTTTTTTTTTTTTTGGTTTGATTTTTTTTTCCTGATAACATGTGACCGTGTTCTGTTGCTTAATAGCTGTATATTGGTGTGAGATCATCTAAGGCAGAGGTCTCCAAACTATGCAGCCAAGTTGTTCAGGAACTACAATTCCCATCATGCCTAGTCATGTCTGTAAATGCCTCATGGGACGTGTCGTTCCGCAACAGCTGGAGGATCGTAGTTTGATGATCCCTGAAAGGCACTGTTGTCTTACAAGATTTGGAGTGAGATTTGGTAAGATCCCTATTGTGCTGCTCCTGCTAGAGAGAGAGCCTGAAGTCTCACGGTGCAAGGATCTAAATGCTCCTGCTTTGTTATTCTGTTGATCTTGGCTGCTTTATGAATTTCACCCCACCAGCCATCAAATCCCCAGTCATTGGGGGACAGCTGTAACATGAGGAAGCAAAGCCCTGCTCTTCTGCCCAGATGCTCACCTCCACACAGTGTCAAACAAGGTATGGTAAGTCAGTAGCATGGACAAAAGGGTATCTGCTGGGAGACTACAGACAATACTGGTAACTAGTCATTTGCCCTCTTCTTGCCTTTTTTGGGCACAGCTTCCACAGAACAGGTTCTCTTTAAATGTTATTTAGTCTGGCATAGTGTTCAGCACCACAGTGACAAGCAACGTCCTGTGAGTCATATAACGCCAATTCCCAAAAAGTTGGGACGCTGTGTACAACCTACAGTGGGGAAAATTTTAATTATTTGTTCCCCTGCAGATTTTGTAAGTTTGCCCATTTACAAAGAAATGAAGGGTCTAATTTTTTTTCATAGGTATATCTTAAATGATAGAGACAGAATATCAACCAAAAATCCAGAGAAACACATGATACAAATGTTATAAATTGACTTGCAGTTCAGTGAGTAAAATGTAAGTATTTGATCCCTAAGCAAAACATAACTTTGTACTTGTTGGAGAAACCCTTATTGGAAAGCACAGAGGTCAGAGTTTTCTTGTAGTTAGTAGCCAGGTTTCCACACATCTCAGGAGGTATTTTGGTCCACTCTTCTTTATAGATCTTCTCTAAATCCTTAAGGTTTCCTCGCTGTCGCTTGACAACTCAGTTTTAGCTCCCTCCATAAATTTTCTATAGGATTAAGGTCTGGAGACTGGCTAGGCCACTCCATGACCTTATTGTGCTTCTTGAGCCACTCCTTTGTTGCCTTTGCGGTATGTTTAGGATCATTGTCATACTGGAAGACCCATCCATGACCCATCTTCAGTGTTCTGGCTGAGGGAAGAAGGTTCTCATCCAAGATTTTACAATGCATGGCCCGTCCATGGGCCCCTCAATGCGGCAAAGTTGGCCTGTACCTTTTAGCAGAGAAACAGCCCCAAAGCATATTGTTTCCACCTCCGTGCTTTACTGTAGGGGTTGTGTTCTTAGGGTCATAGTCAGCATTTTTCTTCCTCCAAATACGGCGAGTTGAGTTCATGCCAAAGAGCTCAATTTTGGTCCCATCTGACCACAGCACTTTCTCCCAATCCTTTTCTGAATCCTTTTAGATGTTCATTGGCAAACTTCAGATAGGCCTGTACATGTGCCTTCTTGAGGAAGGGGACCTTGCAGGCGCTGCAGTATTTCATTCCATGGCGGCGTATTGTGTTGCCAATGGTTTGTTTGGTGACTGTGGTCCCAACTTCCTTGAAAACATTCACAAGCTCCTCGCGTGTGGTTCTGAGCTGATCCCTCACTTCTCTCATGATCATACTTGCCCCATGAGGCAAAACCTTGCATGGAGCTCCAGACCGAGGGAGATTGATGGTTCTTTTGTATTTCTTCCATGTGTGAATAATCGCTCCAACAGTTGTCTCCTTCTCACCAAGCTTCTTGCTGATGGTTTTGTAGCCCATTCCAGCCTTGTGTAGGTCTACAATCTTATTCCTGATGTCCTTTGACAGCTCTGTGGTCTTGCCCATGATGGTGAGATTTGAATGGAAGAAAGTGATTCTGTGGACAGGTATATTTTATACACATAACAAGTTGTTATTAGGAGCACCTTTTTAAATTGACAGGACTAATCTGTGTACCACATGAACACATTATGTAGCCAGTCTGTGGGAGCCAAAATTGTTGGTTGGTAGGGGATCAAATACTTATTTTACTCACTGAACTGCAACTCCAGTTTATAACCTTTTGTATTATGTGTGTTTTTTTTTTTTTTTTTTCTGGATTTTTGGTTTATATTCTGTCTCTATCATTTAAAATACACCTATGATAACAATTATAGACTCCATTTCTTTGTAAGTGGGCAAACGTACAAAATCTGCAGGGGATCAAATAATTATTCCCCCCAGTGTACATAAAAACAGAATGCAATGATTTGCAAATCTCATAAACCCATGTTTTATTCACGATAGAAAACATATCAAATGTTTACACTGAGAAAATCTACCATTGTAAGAAAAAAAGTAAGGTCATTGATGGCAGCAATAAAGAACAAGGAAAAGCTGGAAGAACATTTTGCAACTGATTAGGTGAATTGGGAACAGGTCCTTCACATGACTGGCTATGTTAAAGAGCATCTTAGAGAGTCGGAGTGTCTCAGAAGTAAAGAAGGGCAGAGGTTCACCAATCTGTGAAAAGGTGCATCTAATAAATGTTAAACAATTACAGAATAATGTTCCTTAACCACTTGACCTCCCGAAGATTTACCCCCCTTCAAGACTAGGCAATTTATTGTGCTACGGCACTGCATTACTTTAACTGACAATTGTGCAGTCATGCAACACTGTACCCAAATAAAATTGATGTCCTTTTTTTTCCCCCTCAAATAGAGCTTTCTTTTGGTGGTATTTGATCACCTCTGCGTGACTCCAATACAGTGATCAGTGCTAAAAATATGCACTGTCTCTGTACTAATGACACTGGCTGGGTAGGGGCAATCAAAGGGTTAACTGTGTTCCTAGCTAGTGTTTTAGTGTAGCGTGTGAGGTGCTTTTACTAGGGAGAGAGAAAATGTATTCCCTGCTTTGCAGGGACACACATTCCATCCCTTCCCTGCTGTCAGAATGGTGATCTGCCTTGTTTACATAGGCAAATCGCTGTTCTGTGTGTTTCCTCATGATCTGCAGGTGCCTGCGGACATTGAGTCCGTGATACCCACAGATCAGCTCCCGGTGTGTATAATCACAGCGGGAGCGAGCTGCTGGCGGCACCCCCTATCTGGAAGTATTGGATGACACGTGTGTGTATGTATATGTGTGTATATATATATATATATATATATATATATATATATATATATATATATATATATATATATATATATATAGTATGTGTGTGTATATATGTATATGTGTGTGTGTGTGTATATGTGTGTGTATATATATATATATATATATATATATATATATATATATATATATATATATATATATATATATATATATATATATATAATATAATATAATCCGGTGCACAGGTGCCGCCCTGTAGCAGTAAAACCTGTTATAGGGCGGACCTGAACTGGTTAACCCCTTGGCGCCGGCTCCCGCTGGCCCTTTAAGGGGATTGGAATGCCAGGGGGTGGGGCTTGTGACCATGTTTCCGCCGTGATTGTCGATCACATGATCGGAAAACTCCTGATCAGGAGCTTTCTGTGAGCTGCCGATCACTGTGCGGGGGGGTGCACTCTAGGCACAGCATTGTGGGCGCTATTGCACGCAAATATGTGACCTCTCTGCGCCAAAGGCCAGACCGCCGAGAAGCCGCATATTTGCATGCACTCGGCACCAAGGCGTTAATGTAAGATTGCAAAGACTTTAAATATATCATCATCTATATTACATGATATCAAAAGATTCAGAGAATCTGGAGAAATCTGTGTGCAAGGGACTGGGCACCAGTAACTATCGCATGCACGGGGTAACTGTTCCAAAACGTCTGCATGCATTTCTGCGGAGACGAGCGTGGCCATGTTGGAAATTGGCAAGTAAGCCAGGTCTTTGTGCATTCCTCTTCTGCTTGGGCCCCTTTTGTAGTGGTCCTCGGAGCTTTGATCTGTGAGCTCTTCTAGTGGTCAAAAACGCTTTGACATATGACCGTTTTTTGTTTTGTTTTTTCCTTTTACAAACGCTCTTTCACTATGGTAGAAATAATTGATCTATAATCGCCAACCCATTCAACTGATATGGACACACAGGGAAGTGGATTTCTATCAATAGTTGGAAGATGCCATTGTAAGTTATCAATGAAATCTTTCCACCACGTAGACTCTTAATCTGATCAATTGAAGCGCAGCGGAATTCGTTAACAAAGCATCTTAGTGCTGCCGATTTGGTCATTTTCCGTTATGTCATTTTGATCCAATCCAATCTAAATCAAGTCTAAATTGATCAGAAAGGAAGCTGTGCCTTTTCGATCGTTTGCCAGGTGGAACGTTTTGATCAAGTGACACATCGATCCGATATTAAAGTCAAAGCGTGTAGGGCCACCGTTTGACTGGTCAGCACTAGAACATGCCACTAGATAAGGCTGCGTGTGATATATTGCAGGCTAACAATAGGACCTTGCGGCACGCTGTGTCTATACCTCATTGGCTTACCTTTTAAATAGACGATCCCCCCTTCAGTCCATCATGAATGCTGCTGCCAGACTCATCCACCTTACAAACCACACAGTGTCTGCTACCCCTCTCTGCCAATTCCTCCATTGGCTGCCACTCGCCCAATGAATTAAATTCAAAATACTAACAATAAGTTACAAAACCATCCACAACTCTGCCCCCAGCTACATCACTAACCTAGTCTCTAATCGCCCTCTCCGTTCCTCCCAAGACCTCCTGCTTTCTAGCTCCCTCATCACCTTCTCTCATATCTACCTCCAGGACTTCTCCCGAGCCTCACCCATCCTCTGGAATTCCCTACCCCAATCTGTCAGACTGTCTCCAAATTTTTCCACTTTTAGGCGATCCCTGAAATCTTTCCTCTTCAGAGAAGCCTATCCTGCCTCCATCTAACAACTGCACTATTTTTTCCATTAGCTCATCCCCCACAGCTATTACCCTTTTGTATAACTTGACCCTCCCTCCTAGATTGTAAGCTCTAATGAGCAGGGCCCTCTGATTCCTCCTGTATTGAATTGTATTGTAATTGTACTGTCTGCCCTCATGTTGTAAAGCGCTGCGTAAGCTGTCGGCGCTATATAAATCCTGAATAATAATAATAATAATATACAAGCCTTACTGTTGTCTCAACACACACAACAGCATTAGAGATCTCGGTGGTTCAGCCTACAGGTGTCCACCCATAACTGCAACCTACTTTTGTCTTGGTCTCTCTCTAGTTTTCAGCTCCATAGGTATTGGGAATCGGCACCTGCATGTTTTTATCTGTCAGTGGTCTTCTTCTCTGGGCTCCTGTGTTGGCCAAGTGCTCTTGACTCCCACCCATAGTACTCCTCGTAGCCTCTTCTACCCCTCTGATCATAGCGGGTGTTTGACATACAGAAGAGGGATTATATGCCCCTGTGGAGGAGTACGCAGTCTGATCACTGAGCAGATTAGAACTACAGCGATGCATATGTTTCTAGTGCTGGGTTATTTGGCTGTAATCAGAGCTTGCTTTAATAAATGTTGTGTTGTGCAGATGAATGGAATTCGGATGGAAATCTGTAGATGCATTGGATGTGCCATGAAACATAAATACTGCTTATTTACTGCACATCTTTTAAGTGATTGACTTTCATTAAAAAAAAACAGCTGTTGCTTAAAGGGTATCCAAACCTAAAAATGTATGTATTACAGCTTTCCAGTCCTTAAATGTGGTGCCTGCATTAGTTTTATAGCTAAAACACTTTTTAGGGTAAGCAAAAATGGGGAAAAACGTAAACTAATGCAGTCAACCCACTGAGACCGATGAGCTGCAATATAATAATTTTTTTTTTTTGTTTTAGGGTTTTGTTGCACTTTAAAGGAACAAGCTAGTCAACCAGGTAGACTTCCGCTCATCAAGTGCCTTTCACAACTCTAGCAGGTCTGGTATAGACTAGAGGAAGCCAAATGCCCATTGGTCGACGGTGCCTCCTAGGGGAAAAATATTCCTCCCTGACATCACAAGGGAAGTCCATTCACTGGATCTTATAGTAATACTATACTAGCCTTCAACTATGATAGCTGAGCATATAATGCTTTAACCACTTCCATACTGGGCCTATTCTGGCACTCCTCTCCTACATGTAAAAATCATCATTTCTTTTGCTAGAAAATTACTCGGAACCCCCAAATATTTTTTTTTATCAGAGACTCTAGGGAATAAAATGGCGGTAGTTGCAACTTTGTACGTCACACTTTATTTGCACAGCAATTTTTCAAACGCTTTTTTTATTTTTATTTTCCATTTTTCATTTTTTTGAAGAAAAACAAACCGTTTCATTAATTAAAACAAAACCGTAAAATTAGCACAATTTTTTTTGTATAATGTGAAAGATGATGTTATGCCGAGTAAATGGATACCTAATATGTCACGCTTTAAAATTGCTCACACTTAGGCGACGCTTTTAAATTTTTTTACAGGTTACCAGTTTAGAGTTACAGAGGAGGCCCTGGGCTAGAATTGTTTCTTGCTCTAACGTTCGCGTCGATACCTCATATGTGTGATTTGAACGCCATTTACATGTGTGGGCGTGACTTGCGTATGCGTTTGCGTCTGTGTGCGAGGACGGGAGTGCTTACAATTTATTTATTTTTTATTGTTTTGTTTTACTTTTTATTTTTATTTTATTTTTACACTCTCTCTTTAAATTTTTTTTTTTTTTTTTTTTTTATCGCTTTTATTCCTATTTACAAGGAATGTAAACATCCCTTGTTATAGGAATAGTGCGTGACAGGTCCTCTTTGTCTATAAGACCCCACATCTCTCCTTCAGGTTGGAAAGACCCAAAAAAAATCTCGGCCTTTCCAGCTGCGTCCCCAGCAATGTTTTACTTCCGCTGGCCCGGACATGACCTCATAACGTCACGCCTGGGCCTCCGAAGGTCATGGAGATGACTGGAGACCATCTGGTCACCAGAAATCTCTATGCTCAACTTAAGGCCGCAGCAGATTCATTCTTCAGCTTGCCGGTCGCACATGCGAACCAGTAGAAGCACCGGAGGGAGGGGGATGTCCCCTCCCGCCACCTGTAAGAACGATCAAGCGGCTGAACTGCCACTATGATTGTTCTTACGGTGCACAGAATCGCTGCCTGTAAAAGATATCTGAATGATGCCTGCAGCTGCAGTGAGTGACATGTTTTACCGCCCCCTTCCCCACTCTTCATCCTGAAACAACCCCCGCAGCAGCTGGCAGGATGGGGAAAGCTGGCAGCACTGCAGGGGGTGGGGGAGAGACCAAGGGAGCACACAGGGGTCGGGTAGCCAAACAAACAGAAGGATCGGTGGGGGGGCAGCATTTACTGTAACCAATCCCCTTTCCTCCTGCACTTGCTGAATGCTGCTGGGAAGGAGCGGAGGAGAGGTGGCTTTCAGCAGGAGGAAAGGGGATTGGTTAGAGTAAATGCAACTCCCGCCACCTCTTATTTCTGTTTTGGGGGTTGGCAAGGAATGAATCGCGGTCTACCCCTCACCTACCCACGATTGACTGATTGCTGACCCCCGCTTTGGACTATGCAGGGCCTGCACCCTAGCTGGTACCTGAATGTTTGATTATGAAAACAATAAATGATGAATCAGAAGCCATTCATCTGACTTTCCAGCTAGGTTACTATTGCCACCAGCTGAGTTTTTTTTTTCTATGTGTTCCAGTAGAGACCCCCTGATTATATGGGGTACACACCCCAGTCAATAGCCACTAGTTGTCTCTAGATATCTGATCGTGTAGCTGTTTGAATAGCTCTCAGCTAGTGGAAGTCCTCTATTTGTCTTGTATAATTGAGGAAGAAAATGAAAGGGTGTGGCTGTGTACATAAAGGACTCATTCAGGTTACTAATTAGAGGCATCTTGCAGACACACTTTATTGCTCTGCCCTTTCAGATCAGCTAGATCAGTCTTTCCCAATCCTTTTACCCCAGAGGAACCCTTCATTCATAATTTTCAGGTCTCGAGGAACCCTTACTAAAACCAATTCAATGGTGGTCAGTGAAAAAAAAATGCCCCTTACATTTGTGGTCATGCGGAATAAGGCAGCCCTTACAGTGGTGGTCAAAATGCAATCCCTACGGATAGCTTAATATTGTTGTCTTCATGCAACTGGCTCTACCAAGTGGCGTTGACCCCAGAACTATGCAGACACCTTAGGATAGGAGGTCAATCAGCCAAAGCTCAAGGAACCCTTAGCAACCTTTGGAGGAACCCTAGGGTTCCACTCAACTCTGGTTGAGGATGGCTGAGCTAGATGGTTTTAGCTGCAGCACTGACCGTCTCCTTTCATCTAGAGAGAGAGTATCACCGCTCCAGGTGGGTCAGATCAAGGTAAAAGGCATCTCCTTCAGTCTAGAAGTCCAGGTGCTGGCAATGCTATGACAGTTAGACATCAAAGAAATTCTGGACAGCAGCACTCTGAAAATATTTGCCTTTATTCAATAAGGTGTCATCCAAAATACAGGTCACAGCAAAGTGGAACAAAGCTAACACGTTTTGCACTACAAGGAGTGCTTAGTCATAGCTATGACTAAGCACTCCTTGTAGTGCGAAACGCGTAAGCTTTGTTCCACTTTGCTGTGACCTGTATTTTGGATGACACCTTATTGAATAAAGGCAAATATTTTCGGGGGGGGGGCTGTCCAGAAAGTCTCCTTTCATCTGTAAGAAAGAACTGAAATTCCATTCAGATACAGCACAGAACAAACAGCGACGTGTGCAGGGACACTTTCCTTTGCAATCGGAAACCACCGGTGTTTATGTAGTACTTAGACATGCTTTGTATGGATGATATCTTTGCTCAGCCGTGGAAGGTGAATGCATCTTGTCGCTGGTGCAGTAAAACCCATAGAGCGCAAAGAGGGGAGTGGGGAGCTATGGCTGAGAAATAAACAAGCTTTTATAGCTACCTATGAGATTTTAAATTTGTTTAAACCTGGAAATCCTGCCTTGGAGCAAGAACTCTTTTCTATTATAAACCAGAATAGCCTTTCTGTGCACTCCTCTAATCTTGGTTTAATTTATTTAGACCCAACTTTATCCTCTGTGAATGGAGGAGGTGGGGATGAATGTCACAATCTCCCCTTCTCCAATCTCAGAATGCCTTGCACTCTCTGAAAAGAATACAAGGCGTTTTTCAGATTGGATGAGCTGCAGAGCCAGCAAAATGCTGTAATCTTTGTACTCCAGTTGAAAGCGTTGGACGTTCAGTGCTTGTTGTACAGGCTGTTTGAAAGTAGGAAAGTACGAGTCTTCCCAAACGCAGCAGCCATACATGGCACACGCTTCGTTTTTTAGTGTTTTTTTCTTTTCTTTATTTTTTTTTCACAGGGCAAATGTCCAAAAATAGTCCTTGATCATGGTTTGACCTTAATCCATTCAATACCGGGCATTTTTACCCCATTCTTGCCCAGGCCAATTTTCAGCTTTGAGCGCTGTCACATTTTAAATGAAAATTGCGCGGTCATGCAACGCTGCACCCAAACAGAATTGTTATAATTTTTTGTGACCGATAGTTTCTTTTGGTTTAATCACCACTGAGTTTTTCTTTTATGAAAAAAGACCAAAAATTTTGAAAAAAACCCCCCCGTTTTTCTTGGTTTCTGTTATGAAATGTTGTAAATAAGTAATTTTTCTCCTTTACTGATGTGCGCTGGTGAAGGGGCACTAACATGCAGCACTAATGGGCGGCAATGATGAGGAGGTACTGACAGGCGGCACTGGTGGGCATCGCTGGTTGGCACTGGCCGGCTTTGGTGATGGGCCTCACTAATCATTGTACTGACTATCGGCACAGACCTTCCCCTGTCAGGAAAGCTGCTTATTGGCTTTCCTCTACTAATGTGCGGTCAGCGTGAGTAAAGGCATGCCGATAACCAAAACTTCCTAGTTACATTGTGATCAGCTGTGATTGGCGCAGCTGATCACATGGTAAAGAGTACATCATGGACTCTTTACTGTGATCGGAGATGCGGTGTGTCCGATCGATCACCGTGCTGCATCCAAAAGTGGTACTTTCGCTGATTTGTTTTCTCCGGTGCCACATTTGGTACCTTTTTTCGTGGGGGGCTTTGACAGGTATCCTGTTCCCACTTCCAGGAGTGGCCCATGACGTCACTACCCAGCTCCCCCCCACCTCTCCCTGCCCCTGGGCCAGTAGGAGAGGTGTGGGACCTCGTGCATGCGCAGTAGGGTTCCCGGTGTGAAGCAGCAAAGCTACACTGCCGGGTTCCCTTACCCACAATGGCGGCGGCAGCACCCGACAGCTGATGAAAACATCCGACATCTCTGGACTCCAGGACAGGTAAGTGTCCTATTATTAAAAGCCAGCAGCTGCAGTATGTGTAGCTACTGACTCTTAATTTTTGCAGCGGTGGACGGAGCACTGCTTTAAACCTCTCCCCGGCTGTCATTTTGCTATAGGCTGGGTGGGATGTGGTTAAAGCTGGACTCCAGACTTGCCTTCAGTCTTGCACAGTTGTACATGGTCCTCTTCTCTACTGAAATAGCTTACTCTGATTTCACTGAACACTGAGTGCTTCTTACAGTGTGCATTTGAAGCTGCAGCCCGTCAGAGACTTCCTCATTTCCTGGCTGGAAGACATCCAGCATCATTTACCGCTTTCTTCCCCAGCCTTTCTGTCCCTGGTCCTGTGCTCTTCCCTTTTTTTTTTTTTTTTTT
Source organism: Aquarana catesbeiana (assembly GCF_042186555.1). Taxonomy (NCBI): domain Eukaryota; kingdom Metazoa; phylum Chordata; class Amphibia; order Anura; family Ranidae; genus Aquarana; species Aquarana catesbeiana. The sequence goes on along the minus strand of NC_133326.1, from coordinate 628,522,933 downwards.
TTTTTTTTTTTTCAATCCTGGCAGCTCAAGTAGATCTAAACCCAAGCAATAAAATATGATATATAAGCTATTAAATTTTTTTTTATTGTAGGTCTATCAAAAGTTGCTTTTAATTTTATTAAATCTGCAACTTTTATTTAAATAATACCTGCTGATCCTGCCATGCATTTCCAGTTTTGGGGTGTCCACGAGTTGTGCCCCTGCATTATGACCCTGTCACATGCACCTCTGGTAAAGTCTACAAACAGTTGTGCTGACTCACATTGCACAGTCATGGTCCACCTTTTATTATAGCGGAAAGGCAATATAAAGCAATGTTGTGCCACCAATGGGCATATAAAATAGGCTGATGTGCAACAAAGGGTAAAAAAAAAAAAAAAAAAAAAAAAAGGCAAAACAGTATTTTATAGGAAAGAAAAACCATGGAAATTGTTTGATGCACTGTGTTTTAGAAAACGAAAAATCTTTCCATTAGGATATATAGATATACTTTAAATAAGCCTTCTAGTTTGCATGTAGTCTTGCTGGTTTAGATTGTATGCTCATTTTTTGTATTCTCTAGCAATGGATAGAAACCTGACATAAGCTGACGTGTACGTTTCTGACACTAAACAGATTAAAGCTTTGATGTTATCTGTGATGATGTGCACTCAGAGGATTGAGATGATTGTACGCCATTGATGGAGTTGCTGACTTCACTTGTTGCTGCTTCCTATGACTATCAATGACGTTCATAGCTCTGTCCAGAGGGGGGGGGGTGGTAGGCGCTTTCTACTAATTTCTTGGTGGTGGTGGCTTACAGGTAACTGAGAAGTGTAGGACGTTGGAAATGGATCAGAAGGAACTAGGATGTGGCATGTGATGGGTTAATGAGGCACCGATCGAACACTCGAACGATTTTTGGAAGCGGAACCGAGCCGCTATGAAGGAAGGGTTAATCGCACCACACCGCAGGTCACTGCTAATGAGCTTTTATCCCGGGTTAATCCCCTTTAGCAGTTATTAATAGCAGGCCCAACCCCTCATAACAGGGTCAGCTGTGGGCAATTGCGTCTCTTCCTGCCCCCCCCTACTTCTATGGCTCTGCAAAGTGTTGCACCCACTCTCGGTAGATGCTCGGTTTCAGCAGCCCATGCTCTCCACCGTAGGCATCGTTCGGCGCTGGAAGCTGGCTACTTCTCACCTGACTTCTTCCACTCCTGCCCTGGACCAAGAGGGGCTGGAACGATACGGTATGGGATTCTGTATTAGGCTTTTGATGGGTTTAATAGAGAATGAGGGATGTACTTCCAGGCACTAAATGAATTTAATTACCACATTGATCAGCCACAGATCCTGTGTAATTTAATATGTGTTTGGTTTTAAAGGGATGAGGTGGAAACCCCAGTATGAGCCCGATCTCGATCCAGTGATGTGCGTGAAAGCAGAAGCTCTCTACCTTCTCATTGGTTGAGACTCAGCAGTGGGAGCCATTGGCTCTTGCTGCTGTCAATCAGCCAGTGAGGAGGGGGCAGGGCCAAGCCATGCTCTGTGTCTAATGGACACACAGAGTGGGGCTCGGAAGCAAGCATGCACACACGCCCCTATAGTAAGTGGCATCCCATGGTGGACACTCAGTGGGGAGGAGGAGCCAGGAGCACCAGTGGGGGACTCTAGAAGGAGAGGATCAGGGCTTCTCTGCAATATCATATCACAGAGCAGGTAAGTATGACATGTTTGTTTTTTTGTTTATTTTAATTTTTTTTAAAAATCATGCATTTACGATCACTTTAACACCTTCACCTCCTCCTCCCCCTGTGTATGATCTGTACATTTAATATCTCTAGTGCACCATTATCAAGATCCATTGTTTAACCCCTTCAGTACCAGCATTGTTCTTGTTTGTATTTTATTTAAAAAAGTCTCTTTCATCCTTTATTGCATCTCAGCTCTGATCTCCTACATGGCTGCATTGCTTTTCTCTATTTTCCTGACGCAATATGTGTTGAAATGGCTACTTGTTGTCCCCATCAGAAGCCCATGTGACAGGGTGACAATGCAGGAACACAGCTAGGAAACAGCATTGTCATGAACAGGAGCACGGGGGGGGGTTATTTTAATGAAAGCTGCAGAAATGCATTAACATGTATAAGCTCATATGAAATTTTAGAGAATGAGCCCACTTTTAGTGGGTATGAAGTACGGGTCATGAGAGCGGGCAGTGCCATTGTGTACTCTGGGACTGAATAGTGCAGAAAAGTGGGCAGTGCCATTGGGGTGGATATACCTTGCATTCTGGGGCGAGGATAGTGCAGAAAGGCTGACAAGCAATGCCGTTGTGGTGGATATTTTCTGTACTTTAGGGTGAGGATAGCACAGGACAGCTGGCAGTGCCATGGTGCTGGATATGCACTGCTCTCTGGGGTCAGGATAGCACAGGACAGCTGGCATTGCCATTGTAGTAGATATATCCTGCCCTCTGCAGCGAGAATAGCACAGGAGAGCAGGTACTACAATTGTGGTGGATATATCCTGCACTCTGTGGTGAGGATAGCAGAAGAGAGCAGGCTGTACCATTGTGGTGAATATACACTGCACTCTGGGGTGAGGATAGCACAGCAGGGCTGGCAGTGCCATTGTGGTGGATAATAACAACTCTGGGGTGAAAGTACAGAACAGGCAGCGCCATTGTGGTAACAATACTCTGTACTCTAGGGTGAGAATAGAACAGGAGAGCCGGTATTATGATTGTGGTGGATAAATGCTGCACTCTGGGGTGAGGATAGCACAGGAGGGCTGGCAGTGTTAGTTTGGTGAATCTCTCCTGTACTATGGGTGAGGATAGCACAGGAGAGCTGGTGGTGCCACTGCAGTAGATACACCATGCAGTCTGGGGCGAGGATAGCATAGGAGAGCTGGAAGTACCATTGTTAGAAATACACCCTGCACTATGGATGAGGACAGGAGAGCTGGCAGTGCCATTGTGGTAGATACACCATGCACTATGGGTGAGGACAGGAGAGCTGGCAGTGCCATTGTTGGAGATACACACTGCACTATGGGTGAGGACAGGAGAGCTGGCAGTGCCATTGTGGTAGATACACCATGCACTATGGGTGAGGACAGGAGAGCTGGCAGTGCCATTGTTGGAAATACACACTGCACTATGGATGAGGACAGGAGAGCTGGCATTGCCATTGCGGTAGATGCACCATGCACTCTGCGGTGAGGATGACACAAGAGAGCTGAAAGTACCATTGTTAGAAATACACCCTGCACTATGGGTGAGGATAGGAGAGCTGGCAGTGCCATTGTTAGAAATACACCCTGCACTATGGGTGAGGATAGGAGAGCTGGCAGTGCCATTGTTAGAAATACACCTTGCATTATGGGTGAGGACAGGAGAGCTGGCAGTGCCATTGTTGGAAATACACCCTGCACTATGGGTGAGGACAGGAGAGCTGGCAGTGCCATTGTTGGAAATACATTGCCGTAGATGCACCATGCACTCTGAGGTGAGGATGGCACAAGAGAGCTGGTGGTGCCATTGTGGAAGATGCACCATGCACTCTGGGGCGAGGATGGCACAGGAAAGCTGGTAGTTCAAGAATAGGGCTTTATGGCCAAATATGGAGCAGGCCGCACTCTGCAAAGGAGATCTGTACAGTGCTGGGTGGTGACTGGAGGAGACAGTTGAAGGGCTGTGGGTGGAGAAATTTGCAATGTTTGTATGTACACAAAACTTGACCTCGGTGCTCTTGGGTGTGGTTAATTTATAGTAGAAGCAGATTATAAATCATACATCCCCTGTGTGACAGTGCAATTCACACACAACAAGCTGGAAATTTCCACAAATAGACTCCCCACTGGGTGGCGCTACAGTATAAGCTTGAGATAACAGTTGCTCAGTTTTAGGAAGCAGGTTTTTGCCTTTTCTGTAGGTGAGAATTCTAAGGCAGGCATAAGAATGTCTAATCGCTCATGTGTAAGTTTTTTTGTTTTTGAATGCTTTTTTGACAAGGGGGATTAATAAGCCGCATCAGATTTTGCAACTCAGGGATGTATGAGTTACGATTTCAGACTGACCTGGGAGTCTGGAACAGTTCTATCCAGATTTAGGAACGGTAATGATCATAGAACCTGGGGGCTGGAGATTTATATCTCCAATACAGACTTGTGGCACTCAGAGATTTGGACAAAATCTACCTTTGTAGTGGGTCGCGCCCCAACCACCCTCCCCCAGCACTGCAAGGGTTAATTGTGAATTTATTATAGAGGGGCAGGGATAAGGTGAAATGCTGATGCTCCTTACTTCTGCAGGCTCCCTCCTTCCATGCATTGCCGCCTCTCGAAGGCACTTTGGATCTTGGTTACTACGGTTATGGCCAGTTTATTGCCCTGTAATGAAGAAGAGGGACCACCCAAAGTCCTCAGTTTTGATCAGAAGAGAACAGTGCTGGAGCCTGCTGGACCAAGGGATAGGGGAAGTAAAATGTACCTTATCCCTGCACCACCAGACTAAAGAAGCATTTAACCCTTGCAGTGCGGGGCGTCTCATTGCAGGGGTATATTCTGTCTAAGTTCAGATTATAAAGCAGGCTTGTGCTTTCTTGACAGGGAAGACTGTCGTGTTAGAGACTGCCCATGTTACAGGAAACTGTTAAAGTAAACCAGTTGGCTCACCCTACTTTGTAAGGTGGCTCCAGATCCATAAAGCAGGCCCTCCAAGTGAATGTTCCAGCTCTATTTTTATGTGTAAACCTTCTAGGGCAGTGATGGCGAACCTCGGCACCCCAGATGTTTTGGAACTACATTTCCCATGATGCTCAGCTACACTGCAGAGTGCATGAGTATCATGGGAAATGGGGTTTCAAAACATCTGGGGTGCCAAGGTTCGCCATCACTGTTCTAGGGTTTCCCCGATCCCTGGAGCTTTATTTGCCGTTATCAACCACTCTGCTTCCTAGATAAAGACTGGTTTTCCTCCTCCCACACCCGGTGCCTTCATTTTTGGCTGCAAAATGTGATAATGTAAAAACAGATTTAACCGTTTTTAATTTTTTTTTTTTTTTTTTAAATCGTAATCACAACAGAAACTACCCAAATGACCCTGATCAAAAGTTTACATACCCCAGTTAATACCGTGTATTGCCACCTTTAACATCAGTGACAGCTTGAAGTCTTTTGTGATATTTGTGGATGAGGCCCTTTATCTTCTCAGATGGTAAAGCTGCCCGTTCCTCTTGGCAAAAAGCCTCCAGTTTCTGTAAATTCTTGGGCTGTCTTGTATGAACTGCATGTTTGAGATCTCCTCAGAGTGGCTCAATGATATTGAGGTCAGGAGACTGAGATGGCCACTCCAGAGCCTTCACTTTATTCTGCTGTAGCCAATGACAGGTCGACTTGGCCTTGTGTTTTGGATCATTGTCATGTTGGAATGTCCAAGTACGTCCCATGCGCAGCTTCCTGGCTGAATGCAAATGTTCCTCCTGTATTTTTTGATAACCTACGGTGTTCATCTTGCCATCAAATTTGACCAAATTTCCACCTCCCTAGTTTCACAGTAGGAATGGTGTACTTTTCATCATAGGCCTTGTTGACTCCTCTCCAAATGTAGTGTTTATGGTTGTGGCCAAAAAGCTCATCACTCCAAATGACTGTGCCAGAAGGTTTGAGGCTTGTCTCTGTGCTGGTTGGCATATTGTAAGCGGGATACTATGTGGCATTTGCGTAGTAATGGCTTTCTTCTGGCGACTCGGCCATGCAGCCCATCTTTCTTCCAGTGCCTCCTTATTGTGCATCTTGAAACAGCCACACCACATGTTTTCAGAGTCCTGTATTTCACCTGAAGTTATTTGGGTTTTTCTTTGCATCCCGAACAATTTTCCTAACAGTTGTGGCTGAAATTTTAGTTGGTCTACCTGGAGGTGGTTTGGTTTCAACAGAACCCCTCATTTTCCACTTCTTGATTAGAGTTTGAACACTGCTGATTGGCATTCTCAATTCCTTGAATATCTTTTTATATCCCTTTCCTGTTTTATACAGTTCAACTACCTTTTCCCGCAGATCCTTTGACAGTTCTTTTGCTTTTCCCATGACTCAGAATCCAGAAATGTCAGTGTAGCACTGGATGAAAGATGCAAGGGTCTGTCAGGAGTCCAGAAACTCATTGACCTTTTATACACACACTAATTACAAGCAAACAGATCACAGGTGAGGATGGTTACCTTTTAATAGCCATTCAAAAAACCCTTTTGTGTCAACTTGTATGCTTGTTATCAGGCCAAAATCACCAGGGTATGTAAACTTTTGATCAGGGTCATTTGGGTAGTTTCTGTTGTGATTATGATTTAAAAAGAGTAAACACAGTTGATTGATAATAAATGGCTTCAGCCAAACACTAACCATAAGTGAAAGAAAAATGTTTGTGTTATCATTCATATTCTCTGAAAAATGGCCAAGAAATCATAAATTCTGCCAGGGTATGTAAACTTATGAGAACAACTGTATTTCTCTCTCTTGCGTTCATTGATGGACACTGCTCTTCTGAATTTTGACCTTGGGGGAATATAGCCACCTACAGGAGTAGGACAATAGGCAGAAAAGAACTCGGTACCGCCTGTGGGCAGTCCCTTCTGCCATAAAACCCCCTTTATGCTATAGACTGCTGTTTAAGGTTTGCCCCTTTTTTAGGGGTTGTTTTTGTGGTTGGCCTGGTTGCTCCAGTTGCCTTTGGTTTGACCACCCCTTGTTGAGGCACTGCTTTGGGACGTTCCTATGGTAAAGACTTCGAAGAGCTGTGTCCATCAAACGTAAGAGAAAATTGTTGGTTTTTTGTTTGTTTGTTTTGTTTTTTGTTTTTTGTTCCTCACTGTAAAATCCCTTTCTCTTAGTTCATTGATGGACACAGCATCCACCCCTCTGTTGGCATTTTATGCTTTCTGCCACTGCTTTGTTAGTAACTGGATTTCGCATAGCAGAGAGGGGGTTTTATGCTAGAAGGGGCTGCCCATAAGCCAACCTTTTGAGGAGCAAGAGCCATTTTAGCGACTTGGTAAACTGTTGCGGGCCACAATGAGCGAAGCAGGCAGTCCTATCCGCCCAGACAGAACGGGAGGGATCCCCTTCTGTGTTTTTTTTTTTTTTTTTTTTTTTTTTAAGTGGATCGCATTGGAAAATGGGGCGGTGTAAATGGACTCAAGTCCGTTTTTACATCTGCCACTCTATAGATGTGAATAGAGTGTCTGTCTGATTTGGGTCCACCTGAAAAACAGGCAGGTACTGTTAGTGGGTATTGCTGGCTGGTTCCCGACCCACCATCCCCGAGCATCAGTGTGACAGGAGCCTGTGCTGGAGGAAGCATGCAGCTGCAGTAGAGAGCAGAGCTTATGCTTCCTGTATTGCTCCTGTCACATTCCTGTTTTATACAGGAACCATCGGCTCTGCTTCCTCTAGCGCCGGCTCTGGTCTTCGTGCTAATGCTCAGGGATGGCGGGTCGAAAATCCGCCATCTTGACTTGCCAACCTGCCGTCCCAGAGCAGGAAGTGGCGGGCCACATCAGAGGGTGGTTGGGCACCCCTGCCATAAGCGGTGCTGAGTTATTTTCTGCCTAGTGTCCTACTCCTGTACGTGGCGATATATAACTTTATGGTCAAGGTTCAGAAGGGCTGTGTCTGCCAGTGAACTCAGAATAAAGGATTTTACGTTAACAAAAATCCCAAAGTCACCTTAGAATGTGTGAAGGCAAAAGTTGATTTCCAAGACCATGATGGGAGGTGTGAAAGTTGTGGTACCGTCCTGTTTTAGTTGCATAATCCCATCCTTGGTGTCAGAAAGGCTACAGAGGTGTTTTTGACTAAAGGTGTGAATTGTCAAATTGCTAGAGTAGAGATGGTAAAATGACATTATATAGGGAAGACTGGTGTCAAAAGTGGCGCCTCTATTCAGGGAAGGGACACTTATTAGAACTCAAAAAGCTGCTTGGATAAATTACAAAATTTCTTCAACATTACAGAACAAGTAAAGGTTGAATGTCACTAACTACAACTAAATATGCCATGACCTAGATCCGTGGTCTCAATTGTGGTCCAGATGCTCCCACTGACACCAACATTGAGGCACCATTCCCCCCCCACTGACACCAATAACTTGATTACTTCTACTGACATTAACAATGGGGCACCATGCCTTCTACTGACACCAACAACGGAATGCTATTCTTTCCACGGTCATTGACCATGGGGAGCCATTCCTTTCATTGACCTCAACAATGGGGCAGCATATTTCACACTGACACCGATGAGGAGTTTCCTTCCACTGACGCTGACAGTGGGGAACCATTCCTTTCCTTGATGAGAACAGTGGCACGCTATTTTTTTTCAGCTGACGCCAACAATGAGGCACAATTCCTCAAATATGTCTTTTTTTTTTTTTTTTTTTTTTTTACTCCCTCTGACCACTAAGCCTGAGACATTGTTCACTGATGCCAGGGCATTTTTGCTCTCCAGTCCGGCCCCCTCAAGGTCTGAAGTAATAGTAAACTGGCCTTTGTTTTTAAAAGTCTGGAGACCCCTGACCTAGATAATTAAGAACCTTCAGAGTTCTTAAAAAATGTTTATCATCCATGGGGATTACTGTAACCTGTGGGAGATTGGCACAAAAAACTTGGGGGGCTGAGGTTATATCCCACTTTTGCTTGGTGTCTTCAAGGAGGTTGTATGTCTTCAGCTGTGCGGTTTCTATTTGGTTTCTAGACTTCGCTGTGATTCTCCTTTTAATGTTTTTCCTGGTCAGTTCACTGTACTGGGTGCTGTGCTGCACAGCAGCTTTGGCTACTTATTTACCATGCCAAAGGAATAATGCTTGAGAGCTAATTAATGAGTAAACGGTTGAAAAAAATGAGTAAATCTGGTTATGTTCTAACAATAACAAGAAAACATGAACTCTGCTTGCCGCTATTTACAGACAGTCTGTCCAAATCTGGAAGAGCAGGTCCTTTTTATTGGGGGGTAGAAAAGTGTCTTGGAGTAAAGCTGTCAATCAAACCTTCACTTGAAAATGTATTGGATGGCATGGAACATTTTGGCCAGTTGTTTCTTGTTCTTTGTCAGTTTAGTCAAATCACTGCAACTGTGGGTCACATAACATTGTGTATCTCTTTTGAATAAGATAAGATAAAACTATTTTTAGCTGTTGCATGCTATGTCAGTAGGTAAGATCAATAAACCTGACACAGGAGGCCGCAAGTGCCTAGTGCATTTTCACCACCACATTTATTGAATAAAAAGTAACAAAAACATACTCGCAAGCATGAGAAGGTATGAGCATATCAGAAAATCAACTCCAGCTTAGGCGATGCCAAAGTAGCCGCTCGTGGAAAGCTGATGTTTTGGGGGACATGCCCCCTTCCTCGGAGCTCTGAGGAAAAGGGCATGTCCCCTGAAACACGTCAGCTACAGCTACTTTAGCATCGCCTAAGCTGGAATTGTTTCCTGATCTGCTCATACCTTCTCATGTTTGTGAGTATGTTTGTTTGTTTTTCTTGCTTTTTATTCAATAAATTTGATGGTGGTAATGCACTTGATGTTTGTGCCCTCCTGTGTCTTTTCTCAGTGTTACTTGAAGTTCCCCATTCAAGGAGGGCAGCATCGGTTTGGGCACCACATATACACCATCGGATGTGGGACGGAGTGAGCGCTGAGGTGGTGTTGCGTTCTTGTGATCCATAAACCTGAAAATGTATGTCTGGGAATATAAAATTATATATATATATATATATATATATATATATATATATATATATATATATATATATATATATATATATATATATTATAATTTATTTTAGGGATGTCTCGTTTCAATGGTGGATGCATTTTTAGTGAGTCTGAACTTTTTGTTTAAGTGTTTGGCGGTCCACTTTTATTAGGCGAAATGTAAAAGCGCCTACAATGGGCATGTGAGTATCAGAACTGGACCATGGAGCAATGGAAGAATGCGGTCTGGTCTGATGAATTCTAAAAATGTTTTAAACACAGCAACGAGTGTGAGGTGTTAACTTGTCCTGCAGATTCTCCAGATCTCAATCCAATGGAGCATCTGTGGGATATGCTGGGAAAACCAGTACGATCCATGGAGGTCCCACCTCAAAACTTACAGACCTAAAGGATCTGCCACCGACTGCTTGGTGCCAGATACCACAACATTCCTTCAGAGATTTAGTGGAGTCCGTGCCTTGACGGATTATGGCTTGCGGTCATTTCTGCAATACATGCACATGTCCTATGTTTTATCCCTTTAAACATCCTGCAAGTACAGAAAATGCCTAATGATCCTGCCAGAATTCCAATGAGCTCCTAAATTCGTATTGTGAGCTGATGGCATTAAAATCTGAACCAGTGTCATCAGCACTACCTCCATTCTTCCCTTGCTCAATTACAGAACATTTGCAGCCTATGGAGATAAGGAAGGGTAGGTGCTCTGTAGTCCAGCAGGGAAGACGCTTCCCCCTCACCTTATCTATTAGATTTTTATTCAGGTAGTCAGCACCCTGGGTGGAAGGTGGACTTAAAAAAAAAAAAGTGTTGACTATGGTTTGCTTTAAAGCCCAACCTGGAGCACAATAGGCTTGCCTGGGGTTAAAGACTCATGTATGCTTTCTTCTTCATCCCTCAAATGTTTACAAACAGGGGTTTGTAGAACCTTCATGGCTCAGCGGGCCACTAGCGTATAAACACTGCATGTCTCATTGACCGCAGTGGTCTGGTGGTCTGCTTCCTTCTGTTGGAATCCTGCACTTGCAAAGACAGACCGCAAGTCTCTGCCAGTTCCCATGTACCTGGGAAACACCTGTGGCATGTCTCTGCAGGCACTGGAAAATCGGAATGCCACTCCAAAGAGGGGTTCGAAGATGGCAGAAGGGAGGCATAGCAGCTCAAGGAGAACTTTGTTACAAAAAAGCGCCACTGCCCCCACCTGTAACTGGCCATCGCAGTAAGCAGCATTGAAGGGCAACTTTAAGGTATAAACAGGGCCAAGGATAAATCCAAGGAAAAAACCAAGCTTACTTACCGACCAGCTCTCAGACAACCGAATAAACCCGTCTAACAGTATGCGTTAAAAGCAGGGGTTTAGTCTGCACACATTTGCAAATGCATGCATAAGCTACAGAGCCTTGCCAGGGCACCCTGGTATCTGTAGTTCCCATCACTAACTAACTTATAAGTGACACCACAGTGGAAGTACATGCATTCTGATGGATAGATGGAGGGCAGATGGACTGAAGGGGAGCCTACCCCTCCATAAAGATACAGGAGCATACTGAACACCCAGCATATAGCTCAGTGTCTGCAAAGGTGTCAGTGCGTTGCCTGACCAATATACAGTGATACAAAAAAGGCGCCACTGCCCCCACCTATAACTGGCTATTGCAGTAAGCAGCATTGGGGGGCAACTTATAAGTTAGTGATAGGAACTACAGATACCAGGGTGCCTTGGCGAGGCTCTGTAGCTTACACATGCATTTGCAAATGCGTGCAGACTAAACCCCTGCTTTTAACGCATACTGTTAGACACAGTGGCGGTGTGTCCATTAGGGGCACTCGGGTGCCGCCCCCTCTCTCCAGCCACCCCCTCTGTGTACTATGGATAGATTCATGCATTGTACGAATCTGTCCACGGCCGCTGTAGCCACCCCCATTCAGGTGTCTGGCCCCTTGCGGGGGCGCCTGAATTCCAGCAGCGGGTGGGTGTTTTTGAAGCCCCTGATTAGAGCCATAGGCTCTAATAGGCTTCAAAAAAGGTGCACTGCGCTCACAGTGCACCCAGGTGTGTTAGCAAAGCAAATTAATCTTTGCTAACACAGAATCGCCTCTCAGCCAGTCATGAGGCCCGGATGTAATACCGGGCACCTGATTGCCTGAAGGTAGAGGCGATCCCATTGGCCGCCGTGCAGAACAGGAAGGAGACTTGCACGGATGACACGTCATCCATCGCCGCACTACACCTCCCACAGCTCGCCGACTGACCTGCCTGACCCACCACCACGATGGGGTAAGTGCCGGGCAGACAGCGGGCGGGGGGGGGGGGGCACAGTGGCTGTAATTGATGGAGCACAGTTGGCTGCATATTATGGGCACAATTGGCTGCATATGATGAGCAGAGTGGCTTCAATTGATGTTTTGTTTCAGTATTTTAGAATTTTTCAGTTCATTTGAGCAGTTAGACAGGTTTATTCGCTTGTCTGCGAGCTGGTCGGTAAGTAAGCTTGTTTTTTTTTCCTTGGCCCTGTTTATACCAAGGAGAACTTTGGTTGCAAAGAAGAACCATACTGGACTTCATGAACTAGGATTTTTTTTTTTTTATTATTGTATTACAGGGACAATTTTTTAGAGTGAATTTTTGTTTTACCAAGGTAGGGTGAAGTTCCACTTCTCACTTCTCCAAAACGCTGACTGTACGCCATAACGGGTGCCTATCAAGCATGGGTATGTCAGGTCAGCCATTTGTTAAGTGCCTTGGATGCCCCAGATCGCTGTGTCTAGGAATTTACTCTGTTAGTTTTGTCTTTGGTATCCTTTGTTGACCCCTGATCTGAATATGTAAACAGGGTGCTTTTACTGTAACTGTTTTATCACAGTAGCAGTGATTGAGTGCAGTTCCAAATGGCCCAGTGTAGAGCCTGTGTTTAATCTATAACTGAGGAGCCTTTGAAGCAGCAGGAGCGGATCTCAATAGGTCTGGCTGAGTTGCAATTAAAGCACGTTTTAAACACGTGTTGAATGCAGAAAAACACATCTCATTAACTTAAAGGCTAAGTTCACCCTTTGTTCACTTTTTTTTTTTTAATTCCAGCTCCCCTATGTACCAATATAGCATTAATGTACTTCTTTTGCAAAAATAAAACCGCTTTCCATTTATTCTACACACACTTACCTCACTCTCTTCATGGCTGTTCAAAAACACTCTTCCATTACTTCTGCCTTACTTCCTGGACAGACTTTAGGTCATGATACAGGAAGGATTTGACCAACTGATCTCATTGGCACACACCATGCATCATCGACCCTCAGCTGGTTAACTCCTTCCTGTGTCATGACCTAAAGTCTATCCAGGAAGTAAGGCAGAAGTAATAGATAAGTGTTTTTAAACAGCCATAAAGAGAGTGAGGTAAGCGTGTGTATAAATGGAAAGCAGTTTTATTATATTTTATAGGGGAGCTGGAATTTAGAAAAAAAAAGTGAAATTGTCCTTTAAGCGCTTAAACTGTTTCTACCTATAGAAAATCATGCATCTGGACGCACCACCTGGACCAGAGCCAGGTCAGGTTAAATCTAGGGTCTGTGATGAAGCTTCATCTAACCATACAAGATTACACAGAAATAAAAAGGGTTGAAAAATATTCAAAAAGCATTCCTATTCAAATTAATATTTAACTTGGAAGATTTTTAATAAAACATGAGCGCATAGGTATGGCTGACACCAGTTCACATAACCAATCATTAGGCCAAAGTCTTGGACTCTGATGAAGGGAATTTCCGTTCGGAAAGACTCTGCCTAAACATCAATTCTTCAGTCTTCTCTGATGGAGATCATGTGACAAGTACCTTGGCATTGGCCGTGTGACCAGGTTTGCAGTAACACAGCACATTACATTACATTGCTGCACATGCAACACCTCAACACAATATGGTGTGACTGGGCCCTGATTCCCAGAATCCCCTTCTCATTAGCTTTAGACTTTGGCTGTTTCAGTCACTTTTCAGTAAAGCATTGGGTGTTAATAATGTATTTGGCATATCGAAAACCAAAGTGTAATATATTGCAAAGAAAAAAAGAAAAAAGAAATCGCACTAAAAGACCAACAAACAGCTGGCATAACAATTTAGATAAATTGTGTAACAAATGTAAAAAAAATGCCACGCTAATATCAAAGGACATACATATAATGTTGGAAAAGCAAAGCATGCATCCTAGAGCCAATACATTATGAAGATAATGGTCCCAAACATATGAAAACAGTCCCAAGTGGTAAGTGAAGCTGTGAAGAATCCTGGTTTATATAAATCGGTGGATACTCCAAACACCATAAGTGTACCACCACCTTAAGTGTAAGAAGACTCTTACCGGAGCTAGTGGACTGTTTACTAACAAAGTCACATTCAGTTGTGTATACAGTAAAACCTTGGTTTAAGAGTAACTTGGTTTGAGAGCGTTTTGCAAGACGAATAACATTTTTAAATACATTTTGATTTGATATACAAGTAGCGTCATGTCGCATAGTATAAAATAGAGGAGGTGCCTCTGAGTGTAGTAATATGGTTACATTTAATGAAGGTACAACATTTAGCAACTTGCATGGTTGATGATTAAAAGAGGCACGTCTTAGTATGCAGGCATCCGGAGTAAAACTGTCCACATAGACCATCCTCCGCAATGCCATCGACGTCACCACCTTCCACGTTGCGCTCCACGCCTCACTTTCAGATTGTTCTACTGCAGGGTAGTGGCTGGCGGCGCGAGGAATCTGTTGAGGCATGGATTGCGACTGTTTTTTGTGAAATAGAGGCTTGGGTATTCATGGTACTAAAATGAGGCTTGGGTTGCAGCTTGTTCCGCCCCACATTTGGTTTCCCTCATGACATTTACCATATATGTAGCATGGTGACGAAACACAAAGGGCAGAGCTATTACTCGTGACTTCACCATGCATCTTGCAACCAGGAAGTGACCAGTGTGATTCCCAGGTTTGGAGTTCTGTATTGACAAGCACGCTCTGTGCTTTACCCCGGATGACTGCATACTTAGATGTGCCTGTTTTAATCATTATCCATGTGAGTTGCTAAATGTTGTACCTTCATTAAATGTAACCATATTGCTACACTTAGAGGCGCCTCTCTTCTCTTTTCTACACTGTAGCTCATCCTGGGTTTTGCTTCTAATCCCCTTGTGGAGGCTTCCATTTGTGGATGGCCATTTTATGGTATCACATTGCTATAATCTTTTTATATGGACTATAAACTGAAAGACCTATGAATAAATAGTTGTGGAACGAATTGTTTGAGTTTCCATTATTTCTTATGGGGAAATTTGCTTTGATATACAAATGCTTTGGATAACAAGCATGTTTCTGGAACCAATTTTGCGGGCAATCCAAGGTTTTACTGTACTTTTGGTTGAAAAACATGTACCACCTCCAGGTCTCCATTTTTATGGTCTCACGGGCGCCTCATCTGCATGTAAAGGGTATTCTACCATGACACAAAGAGAGAGAGAGTCAGAAAAAACACGTAGCGTAAAACCACAAGGGAGAATCTATTTAAAAAGTACTAACCACTTACAATGTTAAAAACAGAGCGTGCTTGTCAATACAGAACTCCAATCCTGGAAATCACACTGGTCACTTCCTGGTTGCAAGATGCATGGTGACGTCACAAGTAATAGCTCTGCCCTTTGCGTTTCGTCACCATGCTACATATATAGTAAATGTAATGAGGGAAACCAAATGTGGGGCGGAACAAGCTGCAACCCAAGCCTTACTTTAGTACCGTGAATACCCAAGCCTCTATTTCACAAAAAACAATCGCAATCCATGCCTCATTTGGATGCAATGTAGAATCCAGCTTCTAATCTATTAGATGAATCAAACATAAGAGTACTTCAATTACTGCTTACTTTGCATTACAAAAAATACAAATACAATTCTGATATTACCATACATCAAAGTTTTGAAAATTATAGGTAAATGAAAATTGAACAAAAATAAACTATATTCATATATTAAAATTCTTCACGGATTCAGTTACCATTTGGGACTGTTTTCATATGTTGGGACTATTGTTTTGTTGTTGGCACTAGGACGCACACTTTGATTTTCCAACATTTATTTTTATAATAAGTATGTATGTATGTGTATGTGTATATAAAAAAAGTGTGTGTGTGTGTCCTTTTGATATTAGTGCCACATTTTTTATTTAAATTTGTAACATATTATAGCTTACCTGTTTCTAGATGCTGTAGCTGCATTTGTTTTCTTTTTCAGCCCTTTTTCCCTTTTTATTTTCATCTGATCCTGCAAAAAAACACTTCCCGTCCCTTCCTACCTACACCCATTTTTTCACTGCATGGTTGATGTCATCCACTTATATCTATGGAGGGAACCATGGTTGTCACACAACCTGGACTGCAAAACATGCCTGCCTTTTGTTCATCTCCATTGCATCTGACGTCCCCTTCAGAGATGTGCTAATTGTGGAGGGCGAATACAGGATGGAGATGGTTCCTGTTATCCTGCCCAGAGTGGGAGACCTCAACCATGATAAATTGTTTAGGAATTTCTCCCCAGTGTGCTGGCTCTCTGATGTATAGTGGCTATAGCAGAGCGTGGCCTGCAGTACTTCTAGAGGTTGTTTTGCAGCCATGCACCAGTCTTTAAAATTTCATGCCATTTTTTTTCGGTCCCTTTTAGCGCAAGTCTGTCACATGGACCACTACTGCGCCTGCGTGGCTTCGATTTCTTTGGCTCCACTACACACCATTTTGCTTCCTTTTGGCAGCTGGACTGTTGGCTCCAATAAAAAAAAAGCACAGCAATCCTAAGGAGCTTCCTGGGTTCAGCAGCCTCCAATGCCTGACAAAAAGTCTTCACCCTTGCCTCTCAGCAGCAGTGAAAAGTCCTGGCAGATCATAGGCACCAAGGGGTCAGATGGCCCTGCTTCTCTAACAGATCAGGGGATTAATAGCTTTTCTCCAGAGGACCCTGGTGCCCCCTTATTGCCTGCAGCCCGACCTTCCTTTGGAAATTCTTCTGGCCCACCAGCTGTAAACCCTTCCTCCTATCTATAGAGGAATTTTCTGCCACGGCATCTGATATTTTAGGAAGAATCTAGGTTCTCTTGGAAGCCATAGATCACAGGGGTCACAAAAGAGCCTCTTTAGTCTCTTGTAAGTTTAGTTTCTGATGCGCTGCCTAAAGAATTGGTTTTGGAGGAAACATTTCAGCCATTGGCTCCTGCTGCTATTAATCAAATTCTGTGAGGAGGGAATGAGGGTGGGATCAAGCCGGGCTGTGTGCATCTATAGACACATCGCCTGTGGACCAGAGCCACGTCGCAACGTGCTCGCAGGTTCACCCCATAGGAAGCAGCTTCTTCTGGCGGTGCATGAAAGAGAAGTAGCTTAGAGCGCCCGTAGAGGACCGCAGAAAAAAAGGATCTTACCACCATCGGAACACAATTGCTCAACGGCAGCAGTTGCCAGTGTGTGGATGGAGGAAACTGTTTGGGTTTTTTTTTTTTTTTTTCTCTCGCTGGTCGAACAAAAAAAATGTATCATCTATGGGCTGCTTAAAAGCGGAGTACAGCCAAAGCTCGCTTGGCTGTAATTTTCCTGTGGATCACCGGAGTGCAGATCGTGTTGCACTCCTGTTACCCATTTTCAGCAGACGCTGGGTTGAAGTCAGGTGTCTGCTGACATTAGAGCCAGTCCAGGCTTGGGCAGGATCCGCCCACATGTCAGGACTGGCACCCGGCTCAGCCTCCCAGCGAGCTGCCGAGAGCCTGAGCCAGCTGCTCCCGTTCCCTCCACAGCCCAGCGTTCCAGTGAGTGTGGGGGAGGGGGGGTTGTGGCAGGGAGGCAGAGCAGAGAGCCGGTGACTGACAAATTCCAGCTTTGTGTTTGGAGCTGTGATAACCGAGCGATCTTCGGTGTTTGATTGCTCGGTTCTCAGTCTTAGAGGCGCCAGGGGACAGATGCTGCATCCACCTAGCTAAAGGGGTTGTAAACCCTCGTTTTTTTTGTTTTTCTTTTAATAACAAACAGGTCATACTTGCCTCCACTGTGCAGTTCTTTTTGCACAGAGTGGCCCCGATCCTCCTCTTCTGGGGTCCCTCAGTGGCGCTGGTAGCTCCTGCCCGCATCGGGTGTCAATGTTTGGAGAAGTGTTCTCCTTGGTGGACACCCGTGCGGGCAAGCTCCCGAGTCCTGCTTTTGCGTGTATTCACACAGAAAGCATGACTCGGCCCCGCCCCCTGGTGCCCACATCATTGGATTTGATTGACAGCAGCGGGAGCCAATGGCTGTGCTGCTATCAATCTATCCAATCAGATCACAACACCAGCTAGAGCTGATGTGCTCGTTCCCAGCCAGAGAGAGACAGCATTTAGGTAAGTAAAACGGGGGCACTGAGGGGGCTGCAGCACTACAGAAGGTTTTTCACCTTAATGCATTAAAGCGGAGTTCCACCCAAAAATAGAGCTTCTGCTTTTTGGATCCCCCCCCCTCTCCGGTGTCACCTTTGGCACCTTTCAGGGGGGAGCAGATACCTGTATAATCCTATAATCCAGGTATTTGCTCCTACTTCTGGGCATAGATCACCGCAGTATCTGGGGCTATCTATGGCGCCCCCCCCCCCCCCCCCCCCCCCCCCCCCCGGCTGTCTTCTGGGAGACACAGGTCCCAGAAGACAGCAGGGACCAGTGAGATCGCGCAGTACGACTCGTGCATGCGCAATAGGGAACCAGGCTGTGAAGCCGCAACACTTCCTGATTCCCTTACCGAAGATGCTGGCGCCTGCACCCGGGAGCCAAGGGACAGATCGGCTTCGGGTGCCGACATCGCGGGCGCCCTGGACAGGTAAGTGTCCATATATTAAAAGTCAGCAGCTGCAGTATTTGTAGCTGCTGACTTTTACTTTTTTTTTTTTTTTTTTTTTTTTTTCGGCGGAACTCCGCTTTAAGGTGAAAATATATGAGGGTTGACAACCCCTTAAGTATGATTATTTAATTAAAAAAAAAAGCCCCATACTTCTCTTAAGATCCTTTGTCCTGTCCTGCAAGAAAAAGGATTTTACTGGCAAGTCAAAAATCCCAAAAAATGAAAAACGAATGTAGCCACTGTATCTACTGGCCCCATTGGCTTAAATGGAAGCATAAGTCTATGAGACCAAAATGCGCAGCTCCAGCCAAAGAAGCGTCTGTATGGCACTTCACTCCTAAAACATGGAAATACGTGTTTCCTAAAAACACGGAAACGTGCACAGAAAAAAAAGCCTCAATTTCCTAACATATAATACAAGTGTGAATGGGGGCTTAAAGAGTGTGTGTATGTATATATGTGTGTGTGTATATTATATTATATTATATTATATTTTATATTTAGATATAGATATATATTCTATTATATTTTTATATTTTCACTTTAACCCCTTCTGTTATTGGTGACCCTTGAGTGCGGTTCTGCTGGTTCCCGTTCCGTCCTCATCGTTGGTCTCCATTTCTGTCCCGTTCTCACCTGCAGTGTATACCTGTGTGGCTCTCCATCCAGCCCGTCATCTTCCCTCGGTTTAATTATCACTCTTGTTTCTACTTCTCTCCCTCCTCTCTCACTTCCAGGTCTTTCTCCTCCCCTTTGTATTTATCTGGCTCTCCCTCCACCCCCCTGTCAACAAGAGACCTGTAACCAGCTGATAAGAGGGCAGGCAGGCTGAGCTTCTGTGCCTAGTCCTTTCTCCTTCCTTCATTCTCCTGGTAGTACATCTGTCTGTCCTTGTCTTGTCTTGCCTCCTCCTGTCTCGCACGCTTGCTCTTTTACTTCTAGATTGCTCAGTCTGCCCTGCAGCCTCTTCATTGAAGGGCTGATTATCCTCCCTTCCTCTTCACCTCTTCCTAATATTTAACATGATCTTTCTCTCCGTGTGCTACCTTGGTCACGTCTCCCTCTTCTGTAGAACTTCTCTACCCCAGAGCAGATCTGGTCATGTCTGTCCTCCCCTCTCTCCGTTGTAGACCCTTCTTACTGTCTTCTTGCCTTGTCTAGTTCCCCAGTTTTCTTTTGAATCTCCCTCTTTCTCCATTTACTGGCATCTATCTCCTCTGCCCCCCCCCCCAAGCTGAATGTGACGGCCTCATCAGTAGCCCCATCTTCAACTTTGGCCCCAGGATGTCGGCCCTACAGAAGTTGGAGAACTTGGCTTCGCGGGTGTTCAGCCGTGGCGCCCGCAGTCCAGCGCCGGGGAGGGAGTCGGGGCCTCCTACCAGCCCTCCGGCACCCAGCCTGCCCAGCAACGTGCTAAGCTGGGATCGGGAGAGTGAGTGTGCACCATGCTATGCGGGGTAGGGACCTACGACTCACTGCGCAGTGCCCTTCATTACTGCAGTTCTTTTCTTGTTTTGGTCAGGGTAAGGTGAAACGCTCTGCAGTGTGGAGTTGTCAGCATTGTGCAATGTTCTGTAAGGAATTTTTTTTTGTGTGTGTGTTCTACGGAAAGTTCTAAAATGTTCTGGTATCTGTATATGAAGCATGTCCTTGTGCGCTGGTCGCTTTTGAGAGTCTGCAAGGTATTTGCGTTTATACTTGTGGCGCTTCTACTTTTGAACATTGTCCTGGCATGCACACTGCTCCACGATACTCTGCATGCTTCTGTTATCTCACCCTCTTAATGTTTAGTTAAAATAATCCCTAAATAACTTTGGGCTTGTGCAATGCTCTGCAATCCATTGTAGGTCATGCTTGGTGGTGCTGTTCAGTTTAATCTGTCATTGCAGTTTCCTGTGGGTTTTTTTTTCTTTTTCTGGAGTTTTATCACTGAGCTCCATGGCTCTGCATGACATGTGTCACTGTGCCAGCCTGAGCCTTGACTGCTGGGATCACACTGGCTTGAGCTTTGAGTCAGATTGCTCTGTTTCTGCTGCCCTCAGAAAATATGGAAAGTCCAGGTGATTGGTGGTCAATTGCTGCCAGTCGGTCATTCATGTAGGGATCTGATTGGATAGAATGGATCGCGGAGCCCTCATCTAGCTTGTCCATCCAGAATTTGGTTTTATGTTCTGTGACCTCATCATTAACTGGGACTTTCCTATGTGTATTTTAGGGCACCTGCAAGATCTGGCATATTTCCCCACCAGGGTGCCCACAGGTGCTGTGTACAGCCGCTTATAGAAGTCAGTGGCCATACGTGGCTACATACGTGGCTACATGCGTGTATACGCACAGTGTATAGAAACGCACACATGCGTACGGGCATACAACGCTGGATTTAGACTGAGTTCAAAGTTGTACACCTTGATGTATACAGTGCCTTGAAAAAGTATTCATACCCCTTGAATTTTTCCACGTTTTGTCATGTTACAACCAAAAACGTAAATGTATTGTATTCGGATTTTATGTGAAACACAAAGTGGCACATAATTGTGAAGTAAAAAGAAATGAAAGATGATTTCAAAAGTTTTTACAAATACGTGAAAAGTGTGGCGTGCATTTGTACCCAGCCCCCCTGAGTCAATGCTTTATAGAACCACCTTTTGTTGCAATTACAGCTGCAAGTCTTTTTGGGGATTTCTCTACCAGCTTTGCACATCTAGAGAGTGACATTTTTGCCCATTCTTCTTTGCAAAATAGCTCAATCTTTGTCAGATTGGATGGAGAGCGTCTGTGAACAGCAATTTTACCACAGATTCTCAATTGGATTTAGGTCTGCACTTTGCCTGGGCCATTCTAACACATGAATATGCTTTGATCTAAACCATTCCATTGTAGCTTTGGCTGTATGTTTAGGGTCATTGTCCTGCTGGAAGGTAAACCTCCACCCCCCAGTCTCAAGTATTTTGCAGACTCTAACAGGTTTTCGTCTAAGATTTCCCTGTATTTGGCTCCATCCATCTTCCCATCAACTCAAAATCGCTTCCCTGTTCCTTCTGAAGAAAAGCATCCCCACAACACGATTCTGCCACCACCATGTTTCACGGTGGGCATGGTGTGTTCAGGGTGATGTGCAATGTTAGTTTTCCCCCACACATAGCGTTTTGCTTTTAGGCAAAAAAGTTACATTTTGGTCTCATCTGACCAGAGCACCTTCTTCCACATGTTTGCTGTGTCCCCCACATGGCTTCTTGCAAACTGCAAACGGGACTTCTTATGGCTTTCTTCTTGCCACCATTCCATAAAGGCCAGATTTGTGGAGTGCACGACTAAGGGCTCTTTCACACGAGGGATCCGTATGTCCGTTTTTCATCCTTCCGTTTTCGGATGAAAAACGGACATACATGTATCCCTATGGAGCGTCGGATGTCAGCGGTGACATGTCCGCTGACATCTGACCCGCTCCGATCCGAAAAGTGTAACGGAGGAAAACCCTACTTTTCCATCCGTTTTCGGATCGGGTGAGGACGGACACTACGGTCCGTCATCACCCGATCCCCCATAGGGGAGAGCGGCGCTCTGACAGGTCCGTCGCTGCACACTGTGCAGCGATGGACCTGTCATCTTCCTGCTCAGCGGGGATCGGCGGAGCGATCCCCGCTGAGCAAGCGTGTGTTCACGTGGCGGATCATCACTGATCCGCCCCGTGTGAAAGAGCCCGAATAGTTGTCGTGTGGACAGATTCTCCCATCTAAGCTGTGAACCCCTACAGCTCCTCCATAGTTACCATGGGCAGCTTGGCTGCTTCTCTAATTGATGTTCTCCTTGCCCGTCAGTTTAGGTGGACGGCCATGTCTTGGTAGGTTTGCAGTTGTGCCATACTCTTTCCGTTTTCAGATGATGGATTGAACAGTGCTTACTGAGATGTTCAAAGCTTGGGATATTTTTTTTTATAACCTAACCCTGCTTTAAACTGCTCCACAACTTTATCCCTGACCTGTCTGGTGTGTTCCTTGTTCTTCATGATGCTGTTTGTTCACTAAGGTTCTCTAACAAACCTCTGAGCGCTTTACAGAACAGCTGTTATTTATACTGATATTAAATTACTCGCAGGTGGACTCGGTTCCACTACTCTTTTTACTAATTACGTGACTTCTTTAGGCAATTGGTTCCACTAGATTTTAGTTGGGGGTATCAGAATATAGGGGGCTGAATACAAATGCACGCCACACTTTTCAGATATTTCCTTGTAAAAAAACGTTGAAAACCATTTATCGTTTTCTTTTTGTTTCACAATTATGTGCCACTTTGTGTTGGTCTATCGCATAAAATCCCAATAAAATACATTTACGTTTTTGGTTGTAACATTACAAAATGTGGAAAATGTCAAGGGGTATGAATACTTATTTAAGGCACAGTATGTTTTGCCTATCCTGTCATTGCCGTCCATAGGCAGCTGTACACAGCACCTGTAGGCACCCAGGCGAGAAAATGCACTGGAATTTTGGCTGTAGCTCTGTTTTTATACTTGTGCAGCTTATCATGCGAATTTGGACACCTAAAAAAAGAAACAAGATATACCTATGCTCAGAGCCCAATAGTTGTACATGCCTATAATATACCAGGTGCTTAAGGGGTGTGACCACATATTAACACTACAAATACTGGATGAACCCTCTGCACACTAAGTTCATCCAGTATTTTTGGACAGATAGTCGCAGCCCATTGATTTTAGTGGAACCCGTTCAAATCTATGCAACTTAGAAAAAGTTCCTGAACTACTTCGATGCAACTTTCTTGCGATTTGCGTGCCAGAGTGTAAGTCGGATTAACTTGCGCTGGTTTGGAGTTGCATTAGTTACATATAATTACAGTTAGTCGAGTTGAAAAAGACACAAGTCAATTTAGTTCAACCTATAAAAGGGGAAAACAAAACTATACAATGCCACATACACCATCCTATACCCACAGTTGATCCCATGTAACAGCTATTGGGCTTGGTTATTGGCTAGTTTATCTAAAACAAAGTTTTGCTGCCCCTTTTTTAAATGTAATAATCAAATCAATCCAAAACTGCCTTAATCTATGAACTCAGAGTACAAAATGTGCAAACAAACGTGTAAGTTAAGCAGTATGTAACGTAAACCACAAAAGCAAAAGATTGTGCAAAAAAAAAAAAAAATGGTGCAAATCAAGCAGTAAATAAAAAATGTACAAATAAATTCAATTGATGTCAATAATCAAAAAAGGTCATAAAGAGTCTCTTAATAAAAAGTCCTTGTATAAATAATGGATATAAAGGTGCTCGGTGCGGAGAAGAATCCTTTTAAAAAGTGCTGAAGTGCTCCTTCAAAAAAGAGAAGAGGGCCTCTTACCAAACAGTGTTGATCCCGAATTACAGGGATCAATAGAGCATGAAATCCATCTCCAAGTGAGAAGCTCCCATACAGAACCACATTGTGACAATACACTTCCTCTGTAGAATGTAATGGACGATTTGAAATATGGCCCTTAGGCTGCTTTCACACGGAGGCAGTTCAGTAGCGCTAGAAATGGCCTCTAACGCCTGAAAAAAACACCTCCCTATTCAATTGAGTGTAACTTTTCACACTGGGGCGGTGTGCTTGCGGGACGTTCTGAAAAGTTCTGCAAGAAGCATCTTTGGGGTGGTTTGGGAGTGTTGTAAAATTGTAAAATTGTGGCCTCCAGCAAGAAGAAACAGGAGCAATGCTGGAGGCAATTTACAGCACACACTAGTTTTGGCAGCATAATTATTAATGTGGAATGGATGTACCTTGCTAAAGAACATTATCATCAAGTTATGGGTAAAGTTCCACTTTAAGGCTCCATTCACACTAGTGCGATTTCAGATGTGACTTGAGTCACACAGAATTGTATGGCAAGGAAAATCACATGTATGTTTTAACCAGTTCTTGCCAGCGTAACTCACATATGTAAACGTGCAGTGTGTGGGCCTAAAAGTGGTTGTAAACCCTTGTGTGACCTTTACCTATAGGTACAGTAAGCCTAGAATAAGGCTTGCCTATAGCTTGTGGAAATATCTCCTAAACATGTGCCGTGTAGAACAGAATTCACTTGTAGTGCGCCGTGAACGCATGTGCTGTGAAGAAACGGACCACCGGCCAGTCACAGAGCCGGAGTCCGCGGCCCCGGAAGGAAGAAGGGCGAAGATGGACGCGGCCTGTACAGAGGACAGCGCGGGCTTCGTTTGCAGGTAAGTATCATATAATGGGCTAGTAGGCGATGCTACTAGCGCTTTATGCTTTTAATTTGCAGGCCTTGCGGGGAGCAAAAGAGGAAGTAAAACCCATCAGTGTTTACTTCCTCTTTTTTTAAAGCGGAACTAAACCTTTCTATCCTTTTAAGCCAGGGAAGTTGCCATCTTGGCCTCTGATGTTCCACTACCATGATGCTGCACATGTGATCAGTTATGACACCAGCTATTTGATGGTTTGACAGTTTGGTTGAGAGCACAATTTGTTATATTAGTGCCAGGAATGTAACTGTATTTTCAAACTGTTAAATAAATGGATTTGGTTCCACTTTAATGCCCATCTCTGATCCGAGCTCCCAGTAACCATTTATGATAAGGAGCTTGTGAAATGGACTCCCAATCATGTAATGGCCAATTACAGTGGTCGCATGATCAGGACCTCCGTCTCATTGGCTTAAGGATCCGCCGTGCAGCAAGGGGTTATAGACGGCAGAGTCGGAGCTTGCCCACCCCCCAGAGGTATAAATTGAGCGTCTCCTCTTACAAAAGAATGTCCTCTTTACAACTTTATGTTGGTCCTGCAGTAGCAAAGCCATATGTTTTGCCTATGTGACTAATATAAGGCCTAAAATATGATCACCCCATAATGGCAGTGCCATGGGCCTGTCATTAGAAGTGATCATGGATCCACATTTACATGGAATTTTTACGAGTTACCTAGTAATCCGTCTATAAAATCTTTTACGCCCTCCGCACAGCTGACATAACCGGTTTGCCTCTGTGCTGCCGACAGGAGTGGCCTCCGGTAAAGTATTACAATTGCCTAATGATGTTCCCGTCTGACAGCACTGATGTCTAGTGTGAGCTCATGTCATTCTATCAGAGCTGGAGCCACTCCATTCTACATGCAGGGTGGAAATCGGAGCGTTCAGCTGGTGTCACCTTGCAGGACCTTGTGGAAGCAGCTCCGTCCTCCGTGTTATCTTTCTTATCTCTGGTTGTGCACAGACCTGGAACACAGCAGGTCCTAGGTGGATAAGGAGCCCTGCTCTCTATACTGCTAAGGAGAAAACTTTTTTACTTTGTAGGAGATTGTGGTTCCATTTTGCTCTTCTGTGTCCTTACACTGCAGAGGTGTCGAGGTTTTCCTGGTTATAAACCACCTGCAATAACGCAACTATATCCACACTATAAGGCCTCATTCAAATGGGCCTATACACTATATTGCCAAAAGTATTGGGATGTCTGCCTTTACATGCACAAGAACTTTAATGGCATCCCAGCCTTAGTCGGTAGGGTTCAGTATGGAGTTGGCCCACCCTTTACAGCTATAATACTCTTCTGGGAAGGCTGTCCACAAGGTTTAGGAGTGTGTCTGTGGGAATGTTTGACCATTCTTCCAGAAGCGCATTTGTGAGGTCCGGCACTGATGTGGACAAGAAGGCCTGGCTCGCAGTCTCCGCTCTATTTCATCCCAAAGGTGTTCTATCGGGTTGAGGTCAGATCTCTCTGCAGGCCAGTCAAGTTCCTCCACTCCAAAATCGCTCATCCATGTTTTTATGGACCTTGCTTTGTGCTCTGGTGTGCAGTCATGTTGGAACAGGAAGGAGCCGTTCCCACAAAGTTGGTATGGTCTTGGTATGCTGACGCCTTAAGAGTTCCCTTACACACCATCCGAATATCGTACGAAAACGGTCGTCCGAGGAAGGATCGTACGATATTCGGATTGTGTGTACACTACTTTCGACAGCCGATCACCATCGTTCATCCAATATTATTAGATCGGACATACACGAAAATTTTCCTCGTATGATTTTCGTTTAGTTGGTATAGTTGTCGTCCGAAAATACAATACAAATACATTACAACACATGACATCACTTCCGATTTTTTTTTTTTTTGTCTGTCGTACGAGAATTTTCGTGACTTTATTAGCTATTCAATTTCTACTTGCGACTATTTAAGCGAGAACGGTCGTACGATATTCGGAGCGTGTGTATGAGGCATTAAATGGAACTAAGGGGCCAAGCCCAACCCCTGAAAAGCAACCCCACCCCATAATCCCCTGTCCACCAAATGATTTGGACCAGTGCACAAAGCAAGGTTCATAAAGACATGGATGAGTGAGTTTGGGGTGGAGGAACTTGACTGGCCTGCACAGAGTCCTGACCTCAACCCGATAGAACACCTTTGGGATGAATTGGAGAGGAGACTGCGAGCCAGGCCTTCTCGTCCAACAGTGCCTGACCTGTCAACAGCTGTACAGATCTTCCTGCAAACGCCAGTGGTTAGATCCATACTGGAATGGACGCATAGCTTTGGAAGTAGATGATCTGCATGTACAGCTGTGAGTCTCTCTCTGTATTGATGTAAACGCTGATATGTGCGGGAAGATCCGTACAGCCTCTGCATCTCTCCGTCACTCATTGATTCTCAACAGGCAGGCTACACAGAAGGCCTGTCATTTCTTGGGTGCACAAGCACCTGGAATATGTGATATTTCTTTATCTCCTGGCTCTAAATGGATGGGATGGATGAGCACAACGCCAGTGCAGGGGATCATTTCATGGTTCCTAGAGTTGGGCTTCAATTTCATTCTGATAAGTGTGGGGGGATTAAGGCAAGTCTGTTGCTTTGCCTTTTAGGTGCTTATAGCACTAAAGTCAAGTCGCCTGATTCTGCTGGTTTTAGTTAGACTAGTAAGCAATGTAAAGCTGGCCATACTCCTTTTAGATTTTTTTTTTTTTTTTCTTCGGCTAATGGCAAGGATGGGCGAATCTCCCGCTGCACCTATTGTATTTTGACAACTGGCCCCATTGGCTATTCAAATATCCAAATGGCTCCTGAATTTGATTAGATGCAGCCACTGTTCAGCTGAAAATGTTCTGCGTTGCTCCTTCAATTTTTCAATGGATGTTGGGAGGGAGACATCCAACAGGGCCACCCACAGAGTGAGTTTTGGTTGGGTCAGAAACCAGTTGAAATTCGTACAGTGTATGGCCAGCCTGGAAGCCCAATCACACTAGGAACTGCATGTGAATCCCACAAACACTGTGCGGTTCCTGTGCGATCAACTTGCAGTTCTGTGCAGTGCAATTTTATCCTTATTCATTTTGAATGGGCTGAAACCTGCATGCATTACTTTTTGAAATGCACAGTAACCGCATCACATGCGGCAGGCTGAATGTACCAAGTTGATGGGATTATTTTGAGATTATCGCTATCGTCTGCTATATATAGCCACTAACAATAATCATTGTCTTCTCCCAGCGGGGACGGCTTCTCCTACCTGCCCCCCGCTGAGGTAAGATGATGGGCCCAGCAGGAGGGATTCCCCATCAACACTATCTGTGATGGGGGGAATTAAGCAAATTTGGGTTGCAGGAAAGAAATTTGCTTTGCTCGTATGGCCGGCTCTGGACATCCCTCAGCTGTGCCTTTTTATTTATTTATTTTTACGCTGGGTTCACACTAGAACACGCAGTGGCTCACAGCAGGGGTCCGGTGCGTCTCCATTCACCTTTTTCAGGTCCGATTTTAGCCTGAATTTTGGGTTGAATTCAGCCTTGAAGACCCACAGGACTACTGGGCAATTGGCACCGGAGCCGCAGCGGAGATATGTGAACCGGCTCCATAGAGAGCTGATCACAATCTCCTGCTAAGCAAATTTGATGCTGGGAAACACGCATCCAATTCGCATAGATGAACCCACCCTTACAGAAAGAGTTAACAGAGTTGGATTTTTGTGGCCATTTACTATTTTTCTTTCAACAATAGCCAGGGCGATGGTGTTCTGTTTTTTAGGGTGACCGTCACCCCTCCTTAATAGGCATAAACATGCACATTTATATTGAAGTGTTTGAAAAATTAACTTCATGTATATTAGTGTCGTTTTTTAAGCTTTAATTGTCATTCAGCATGTCTATTTAAAATTCTGGCCAATCATTACTAGTTGTATAGACTGAATAGTATATTATTATGTGGTAGCTGTATGTCACTGGCTAATGCCACCACTTGAGTCACTTGACTGTCTCTCTTCCACATCACACAGTCTGGTACATGGTACAATTTTCCTGTTATGACGCTGCATTCTTTAGGCTACTTTCACACTGGGGCGGGGGCGTTAGCGGTAAAGCGCCACTAATTTTAACGGCGATTTACCGCTGTAATAGCGGTGCTTTTTGACCACTAGCTGACGCTTTTAACCCCCGCTAGCGGCCAAATAAAGGCTGAAAAGCGCTGCTGCCGAAGTGTTTTGCAGGCTCTTCAGCAGCGGTGCCCATTGATTCCAATGTCAGGGGCGGTGGAGGAGTGGTGTATACAACACTCCCGCACCCCCGAAGGATGCTGCTTGCAGGACTTTTTCTAACATCCTGCAAGCACACCGCCACAGTGTGAAAGTACTCAGGCTCACACTGGGGCTACAGGTGAGGCATTTTTCAGGCGCTAAACTTTTAGCCCTTTAGTGCCTGAAAAACGCCCCAGTGTAGAAGCAGCCATAAGGTAAGCACCCAAACGCAGACTAGCTGACTCTTATTCCAGTCATAGATGCATCAAATATTTGGCAGTTCAGCAGGGACCAGCCAAGGTTCGATCAGTCTACGGGCAGGCTAATTGTACTTAAGTGTGTGTGTGTGTATATTTTTTATATATATTATAAATTATTATGACTGGGATACAACCAGCGTGTTAGATTTTTAGCATATGATTACTGCAAGCAGCTATAACCACTAGCAGTAATCTCTATGTTGTCCCGGTGTCTTGCCGAAAAAGTTCCCCCCGGCGGATAATGACCCCCCCCCCTGTACTCCACAGGCACAGCGCTTGCGCAGTACGAAGCACTACCGAGCCGAAAATAGCCGAACATACACAGCTGAGAGTCTGCGCAATGAAGACCACATTGAACACCACATTCTACCACACGCTCCCGATGCTACCAGACAATGCTGCACACTCCCAATGCTCCTGCTACTCTGCAAGGGGCAGCTATATTACGGCATGTTTCAACACATTAAGGGCGGGTTTTGCCATCTTCATGGACGATTTCAATACTTCTCACAATACTTGCCACAGTATATTGTTATGCTTATGTGATATCACAGTAATACATCCGCCCCTTGCAGAGTAGCACGAGCATCGGGAGCGTGCAGCAGCGTCGGGCACAATGTCCTGCTCATTGCGCAGGCGCCGTGTACAGCTGACTCACAGCTGTTCAGCTTCGGATATTTTCGGCAGCTCCCTTGTTGTTCGTACTGCGCAAGCGCTGTGCTTGAGCAGTACAGGGGGGTCATTATGCGCTGAGGGGACCTTTCTCGGCAGAACACCGGCAAGGACGGTTCCCCGTTGGGTGAACACAATCGCTTCACGGGAGGGCTTCCCCCATCAACACTGACTGTGTGGATGGGGGAATCTAGCAGTTTTTTTTTTTTTCTTGCACCCCTTGGTTGCAGGAAAGAAAATCACATAATCTATGGCCTGTTTTTAGTCTTTTTGGTTTATATCACCAAGTGCTTTCAAGTGGCAGGTGGCTGTGATTTTGGTGAGTGGATTCATCTTGAGCAGTGGATCTCTCCTTTGTGAGATGGGGGCCCAGTAAATTCTTACAAAACCTTCTGTGCCAAAAACGGTAAGCACCCATTTACTACTTTGCAATGTGCTAACGTATGTCAAGTCAGCCCATTCAATGTGAATGGGCTGCCAATGCAACACGTTGGGGTTGATTTACGAAAGGCGAATCCACTTTGCACTACAAGTGCACTTGGAAGTGCAGTCGCTTTAGATCTGAGGGGAAGATCTGAAATGAGTGGAAGCTCTGCTGATTTTATCAATCAATCATATACAAGCTAAAATGCTGTTTATTTTCCTTGCATGTCCCCCTCAAATCTAAAGCGACTGCACTTCCAAGTGCACTTGTAGTGCAAAGTGGATTTGCCTTTAGTAAATAACCCCCAGTGTGTTGGAAACCACCCATGACCCTTTTTTTGTAATGCAACATACGGCAAAGCACTTCTGTGTGCTACAATTCAGATGTGTTCAGGGGTGTGGATTTATAAAAAAAAAACTACTTGTCCAAGGGACTAAATCGGGGTCCCAATCTACTTGGCCCGGGGCGTGCCGCTGCAGCACCGCTCCCGCTGTGATTGGAAGTCCGCCGTGGTCTGTAAGGAGTCCAGAAACTCATTGACCTTTTACACACACACACACACACACACACACACACACACACACACACACACACACACACACACGCGCACACATCACAGGTGAGGATGGTTACCTTTTAATAGCCATTCAAAACCCTTTGTGTCAACTTGTGTGCATGTTATCCGGTCAAAATCACCAGGGTATGTAAACTTTTGATCAGGGCCATTTGGGTAGTTTCTGTTGTGATTATAATTTTAAAAAGAGTAAACACAGTTGATTGATAATAAATGACTTCAGCCAAACACTAACCATGAGTGAAAAAAGTTTTTGTGGTGTCATTCATATTCTCTGAAAAATGGCCAAGAAATCATAAATTCTGCCATGTAAACTTATGAGCACAACTCTATGCTCATCATTTCCTATAGCAGTGTTTCTCAACTCCAGTCCTCAAGGCGCCCCAACAGGTCATGTTTTCAGGTTTTCCATTATTTTGCACAGGTGATTTGATCAGTTTCACTGCCTTAGTAATTACCACAGCCCTTTCATCTGAGGGAAATCCTGAAAACATGACCTGTTGGGGCGCCTTGAGGACTGGAGTTGAGAAACACTGTCCTATAGCATAGATGCGGACAGAGCTGTCTTTGTCTGCCTCTATGATCTGCCAACTGGTCGATTGGGTATCGCGGTGGGATGGAACAGCCAGCAGAAGGTGACGGGGGGGAGGGGACATCCCCTCCCGTTGCTTGTAAAAGCGATCCAGTGGCTAGTTGACTGCTTGAATTGCTTTGACAAGATTGCCAACCATCACCTCTAAGGCTCGATTCACACAGGGGCAACACGACTTCAACGCGACTTTGCAACGCGACTTCAGGATCCGACTTTGCCCTGCGACATGTGTCCGACTTTCAATGAACGGGGATCCGACTTGGATCCCCGCCACTGTGTTTGGTATGAATCTTTAGGGGGAACTCTGCGCCAAATTTTAAATAAAAAACCGGCATGGGTTCCCCCTCCAGGAGCATACCAGGCCCTTGGGTCTGGTATGGACCTTGAGGGGAACCCCCTACGCCGAAAAAACGGCGTGGGGGGTCCCCCCCAATCCATACCAGACCCTTATCCGAGCACGCAGCCCGGCCGGACAGGAATGGGAGTGGGGACGAGCGAGCGCCCCCCCCCCCTCCTGAACCGTACCAGGCCGCATGCCCTCAACATGGGGGGTTGGTGCCTTGGGGGAGGGGGCTCGTTGCGGCCCCCCCCCCCAAAGCACCTTGTCCCCATGTTGATGAGGACAAGGGCCTCTTCCCGACAACCCTGGCCGTTGGTTGTCGGGGTCTGCGGGCGGAGGGCTTATCAGAATCCGGGAGCCCCCTTTAATAAGAGGGGGCCCCCAGATCCCGGCCCCCCACCCTATGTGAATGAGTATGGGGTACATCGTACCCCTACCCATTCACCTAGGGAAAAAGTGTCAATATAAAAAAAAACACTACATAGATTTTTAAAGTATTTTATTAGACAGCTCCGGGGGTCTTCTTCCGACTTCGGGGGTCTCTCCGGTTCTTCTCCACGCTCTCCGGATCTTCCTCCGGGCTCCTCCGCTCTCTTCTGCCGCTCTTTTGCTAAAGCGGAGGAGCCCGGTCTTCCGTCTTCTGCCTTCTGCCCTCTCCTCTTCTTCTGATGTTGACACGACGCTCTCTCCGGCTAGAATGCTCTCTGTGCGCTCCGCTCTGACTTATATAGGCGGTGACCCCGCCCCCTTATGCCGTCACAGTCCCTGGGCATGCTGGGACTATGACTGCATAAGGGGGCGTGGTCATTGGGTGATGACCACGCCCCCTAAAACGTCACAGTCCCAGCATGCCCAGGGACTGTGACGGCATAAGGGGGCGTGGTCACCACCTATATAAGTCAGAGCGGAGCGCTCAGAGTGCATTCCAGCCCCAGAGAGCGTCGTGTCAACATCAGGAGAAGAGGGCAGAAGGCAGAAGATTGAAGACCGGGCTCCTTCGCTATAGCAAAAGAGCGGCAAAAGAGCAGAAAATAGCGGAGGAGCCCGGCAGAAGATCCGGAGAGCGCGGAGAAGAACCGGAGAGACCCCCGAAGTCGGAAGAAGACCCCCGGAGCTGTCTAATAAAATACTTTAAAAATCTATGTAGTGTTTTTTTTTTAAATTGACACTTTTTCCCTAGGTGAATGGGTAGGGGTACGATGTACCCCATACTTATTCACATAGGGTGGGGGGCCGGGATCTGGGGGCCCCCTTTATTAAAGGGGGCTCCCGGATTCTGATAAGCCCTCCGCCCGCAGACCCCGACAACCAACGGCCAGGGTTGTCGGGAAGAGGCCCTTGTCCTCATCAACATGGGGACAAGGTGCTTTGGGGGGGGGGGGCCCGCAGCGCGCCCCCCTTCCCCAAGGCACCGACCCCCCCCCATGTTGAGGGCATGCGGCCTGGTACGGTTCAGGATGGGGGGGGGGCGCTGGCTCGTCCCCCACCCCCATTCCTGTCCGGCTGGGCTGCGTGCTCGGATAAGGGTCTGGTATGGATTGGGGGACCCCCCACGCCGCCTTTTCGGCGTAGGGGGTTCCCCTCAAGGTCCATACCGGACCCAAGGGCCTGGTATGCCCTTGGAGGGGGAACCCATGCCGGATTTTTATTTAAAATTTGGCGCGGAGTTCCCCCTCAAGATCATCTGAGCACAAGTCGCATGCCGAAGTCGGATCATGCGAGACGGCGATCCGACTTTGATCTGACTTTAATGATAGTCAATAGGCTGAAGTCGGATCAAAGTCGGATCAAAGTAGTACAGGGAGTACGCTCTGAAGTCGGAGCGACTTCAGTAGTGTCTATTAAGACGCTCCCATTCACTTAAATGTGAATCTCTTTTTGGGGCGACTTGAGGGCGTACAAGTCGGATCCCAAGTCGTCCCAGTGTGAACCGACCCTAAACCCTGCTGCTTGCCCACAGCAGGGCTAAATGTAAGTAAAAAAAAAAAAAAGTCTTGCCTGGTGCCCAGATCTGCATGTCCCAAGCGTCGGGTGATAGGAATTGAACATCCCTGTGTGTTACCTTAGCATGTTGGTGTGTCATTTTAAATGAGTGACATTTACACAGAATGGAAAATATGGACAGCATATCGAAACCTTATAAAAGGAAATGAATATAACATTCATACTGTAAAGATTAATGCATCTGCTAGCACAGACCCTCAATGGATTATTTTTCATAAAACCTAAAGTGGTTGTAAACCTAGATATACCACTTGTACCTACAGGTAAGCCTATAATTAGGATTACCTGTAGGTGCTGTAAATATCTCCTATACCTGCACGGTTTAGGAGATATTTACCATATAGGCCTGCTCCAACGTTATCAGTGCATGCACACTGAAGAAACGGGCCACTCGTGCCGTTTGTTCGGCAGCGTGCTATGACATCATTGCGGGTCCAGCCAATCACAACGGAGCCCGCGAACCCGGAGAGACATGTCGCCGGTCACAGCAGTGTGTGGGGCCACTGCAACAGCTTCAATCTAAGGTAAGTATTTCATAATGAGCTGGTATCCATTGCAATACTAGCTCATTATGGCTTTTTGTCTTACAGGGGGTTTTTTTATAATTTTTTTTTTTGGGTTACAACCACTTTAAATAGAAATGTTTATTGCTTATATTTTGCGGTTGTATTTTTCCAGTATTTCCACATACTACTTAGCAGTTTTATGTGGATGTACCTTCGGGGTCGACGCTGATTCCACTTTTCTGTATTTATGGATATGACCTTGCAAGGTCATACTTTTGCTCTCTTGAATTTGCTTTGTAACAACTGATCTGTTCTTACGACTGTTGGATTTGTATTTGTGTTGTCTCTTATGCAAACCCAGTACTGCTGCTGTACATTTTTATTTGTGTAATATCTAACATTTTTATAAACCTTTCTTGTTTAAAAAATGAGTGAAATGTAAATTGAGTGACACCCAATACAGCAATGCATGTTACGTGCATTATGGCCACTCCGAGGTGTAAATCCGGCCTGAGGGATAAAAAAAAAAAAAAGTTTACACTGGTATACAATAAAAGCATAGAGTTGCAGATATTCTCGTACTTTTATTGTACGAGTATAAACTTTTTTTGTGTGATTATAGCATGTTTGCTATAGACATAGTCAATAGACATACTGTATATAGCAGGCATTATATAGGAACACATCTGTCCAGCTCCAGATCTCGTACCATAAAAAGAACATGTGCCATAGAATCCTATACTCATGCAGTGCTAGGAAAGTGTCTATTAGAGTAGGTTTCCTCCGCTGCATTTTGTGCAAATGTTTTGATCATATGACGGCAAGGTGCCGCAGGGGGAGAAATTGGTACTTGAGCCCCATCTGACACCCAGCTCCAATTCTCAAGATCCCACAAGTGCACACCCCCCAGTACCGGGCTAGGTGGTGGGAGGAGTTACCGTTCAGGGAGTGCCTGTGCTGGACTGCCGATTGCTTGCTGTGCGGTGCTGGGGACTATCATGGCTGAAGACTCTGGAGGAGATAGGAAGCCACAACCCCACATGATGGAGGTCATGGTCTCTTAATAGTGATTGGCCTGAGATAGAGAACCGTTCTTTAGATAGTTCCCTAAACATGCAGGTTACGTTTTTCTGTAAAGTTGACCTACTGTATCTAGAAAAAAAAAAGCTATGTTAAAGCTGAATTCCACATAGGACTATTTTTCCAGTTTGGGCCATTGTAACTATGCATATACTGTACAGTGAGAGAAAAAAGTATTTGATCACCTGCTGATTTTGTACGTTTGCCCACTGACAAATAAATGATCATGCCTTGGTTGTGTGTTTTGTGTCATTGTCATGCTGGAATACCCATCCAAGACCTATTTTCAATGCCCTGGCTGAGGGAAGGAGGTTCTCACCCAAGATTTGATAGCACTTGGCCCCATCCATCGTCCCTTTGATGCAATGAAGTTGTCCTGTCCCCTTTAGAAGAAAAAAATCCCCAAAGCATAATGTTTCCACCTACCATGTTTGACGGAGGGGATGGTGTTCTTGGGGTCATAGGCAGCATTCCTCTTCCTCCAATCACAGGGAGTTGAGTTGATGCCAAAGATCTCGAGTTTTGGTCTCATATACCACAACACTCACCCAGTTCTCTGAATCATTCAGATGTTCATTAGCAAACTTCAGATGGGCCTGTACATGTGCTTTCTTGAACATGGGGACCTTGCAGGCGCTGCAGGATTTCAGTCCTTCACGGCGTAGTGTGTTACCAATTGTTTTCTTGGTGACTATGGTCCCAGTTGTCTTGAGATCATTGACAAGATTCTCTCGTGTAGTTCTGGGCTGATTCCTCACAGTTCTCATGATCATTGAAACTCCACGAGGTGAGACCAGACAGAGGAAGATTGACAGTTATTTTGTATTTTCTTTTATTTGTGAATAATCGCACCAACTGTTGTCGCCCTCTCACCAAGCTGCTTGGCGATGGTCTTGTAGCCCATTCCAGCCTTGTGTAGGTCTACAATCTTGTCCCTGACATCTTTGGACAGCTCTTTGATCTTGGCCATGGTGGAGAGATTGGAATCTGATTTGATTTGCTTCTGTGGACAGGTGTCTTTTATACAGGTAACAAGCCCTTTAAGAGAGTGCTCCTAATCTCAGCTTGTTACCTGGGAGCCAGAAATCTTGCCAATTGATAGGGGATCAAATACTTATTTCACTCATTAAAATACAAATCAATATATAACTTTTTTTTTTTTTTTAATGCGTTTTTCTGGATTTTTTTTTTTTTTTTTTGTTCTGTCTATCGCTGTTGAAAAACACCTACCAATAAAATTATAGACTTAAGATTTCTTTGTCAGTGGGCAAACGTACAAACTCAGCAGGGCATCAAACACTTTTTTTCCCTGACTGTACCTGTGGGATCCTTGTGGAAGCTGGTAGACTCTCCACTCCAGTGATCTCCACTAGTTTCCACATCCTGTGCCGAGTGGCTGTGCTGCTTACTAAGCACAGGAGGTCACCCGCTCGGCACAGGCACCATTCAGAGAACACTTTGTATTTTCTTAGTGAAGGCAAAGCATTGTCTGATTGGACAAGGTGAAGATTGTGACCTCACAACCCCACCTCTCCCCCTCATCCAATCGGAGAACACTTTGCATTTATTGTGCAAATGCAAAGCATTCTCCCTCTGGCACCCATACGGAGGGAGGGATCTTCTGTGTTCATTTTGCAGCAACGCAACTTGTCGCTCTTTTGTTTATAGCGCAAAAAAGAAAAACCGCAAAGGTGATCAAATACCACCAAAAGAAAGCTCTATTTGTGGGAAAAAAGGACGTCAATTTTGTTTGGGTACAGCATCGCACAACCGCGCAATTGTCAGTTAAAGCGACACAGTGCCGTATCCCAAAAAGTGGCCTGGTCATTGAGCAGGCAAATCTTCTGGGGCTGAAGTGGTTAATCTCAGTGTGTACGGATAGAGGGCATTCTAAGTGGGCGACACTGTCACATGGACGGCGCTGACCAATCAGAACCTGCCTAGACCATCCTGTTCACGCTGGAGGAAAGCCGAGACAGCCAGGAGAATTTCAAATCCCCGGACTGGTAAAGTGGCGTCTCACAGTGGGGGATTGCGAGACTCCGGTATAGCGGGACCTGGGGGGGGGGGGGAGGGAGGGAGTCCAGTGTAAGATCACCTTACAGATTTTCTATAAAGGTGAATTTACCTTATAAGTCTTTCTTGGATTAAAGTGGTTGTACACTCTGTACAACCATTTTTACCTACAGGTGAGCCTATATTGTAGGTGCTGCAAATATATCCTGAACC
Organism: Aquarana catesbeiana; assembly: GCF_042186555.1. Taxonomy (NCBI): domain Eukaryota; kingdom Metazoa; phylum Chordata; class Amphibia; order Anura; family Ranidae; genus Aquarana; species Aquarana catesbeiana. The sequence goes on along the minus strand of NC_133326.1, from coordinate 628,485,116 downwards.
GCCATGGTTTAGGACAGTGGTCATCAACCCTGTCCTCGGGGCCCACTAACAGGCCAGGGTTGCAAGATAACTGAAATACATCACAGGTGATATCATTTGCTGCTCAGTGATTGCAGTATTCTAGTCTGCATCTCCCCAAGGTAATACATAAAGCCTGGCCTGTTAGTGGGCCCTGAGGACAGGGTTGATGACCACTCGTTTAGGAGATATGTACAATAAAGCCGTGCGCTGATGTCTGCTGCGCATGCGCACTTTAGAAAGGGCAGATCGTGCTGTTTCTAAAGGGGGTAATGCCATGACTGGCGTATCTGGCGCGCATGCGTGGGAGTGATGTCACCCGACTCTGGCCAGTCACAGAGCCGGATTTCGCGGCCCCGGAAGGAAAAGGGGTGAAGATGACCGCTCGCTGCTAGTGGAGACAGCGGTGACATCTCAGGCTTCGGTTTCAGGTAAGTGACACATAATGGGCTACTTTACGATGCATAGTAGCCCATTATGCTTTGCCTTTGCAGGGAAATAAAGAGGAAGTAAAACCCATCAAGGTTTACTTCCTCTTTAATAGTCAAGTAATAGAAGCAGAGATGAAGTGTTTTTATCTTTCAAACATGTAAACATCAGTGCAGGGAGCCGGCAGCAGCATTTTACATAGGAAATATGTATTGAAGTCCTTTTGTTACGTTTTAAAGTACAGTACATGTAAATCCAAACCATTTTATTTATTTTAGGTTTTGTTCTGTCTGTGGCCCATTGGGGAGATTTCCCTTCACTTCCTGTTCTAGAGGCCCCAGTGTCTGTGGAGTGTATCATCAAGTGCGTTTCCTTGTAAAGCTGACCATACATGGATCGAAATTCGAGCAGTTCAGCAGGAACTTCCGAATTTCACTCCATGTGTACGTAGGCTGGTTGTACAGAAGTTGGTCTGTTGATCGGGTTTTTGCCGTGCAATCAGTGCTGCCGCCTATAGCTGACAACACTGATCATTGCACCCTCCTACATCCTGCTGGCAGGGGAGGCTCCCTACTGGCACCAAACAGTAGTATTGTGGGAAGCATTCCCCCCATCAACACTGAGTGTGGTGATGGGGGACGGTGTGTGTGTGTGTATGTATATGTGTATGTGTGTGTATGTATGTATGTATGTGTGTGTGTGTATATAGAGAGATAGATAGATAGATAGATAGATAGATAGATAGATATATATATATATATATATATATATATATATATATATATATATATATATATATATATATATATCTATCTATCTATCTATAAAAAATCAACCCACTGGTTGAATGAAAAAATAATGTATGGTCTGCCCTAGGCCCCTTTCAAACTTGTGTGATTTGGGACTGCAAAGTTGCATGACAAGTTCCCCCCCCCCCCCACAATTTCCAATGATAAGCATTCATATATGTGCGACTTCAAGTTGTACTGACTTCAAAGCAGTCCCTGTACTACTTTGGTCCGACTTTCATGCGAGTTGAGGTCCATATACCTCAATTTTACACAGGCATTACCTGGAATGGCGGCAGGATAGTGTGCCTTTTGAAGTTGCGGTAGTGTGAAAGGGGCTTTAGGGGGACCGTTGTGACGGAGAAGGATGGTGGGGGGTTATGCAAGTAGTTCTTGTCTATTGCTGAGGACAGAAGCCATAATAAACTTTCTTGTTATCTGTGGGAACATGTGAGGCGATGAGCCATTTCTTGTCCACCTACTCAGCACATACACCCCATTTACTATGTTATTATCGTTATTTATGTTGCACTGGTAAGACAGGTGGAAACTTCCAGCACTGTGGGTGTACGGCTGATGACCTCCTTATCTGATGTAGAACAGTTGTGGAACACGGTCCAGCGGGAAGGATGTGTCTGAGCGCGCCATTCGTCTGCCGGCTCAGAAACTCCATAGTAGAGTCACTGGTAGCCATTGTAACCAGTCAGACTGTTCTAACCTGCACAGGAAGAATGAACGCTACAAGCTGGTTGCTCATAATTAGGGCTGCAACTAATTATTATTTTCATAATCAAATAGTTGGCTGATTTTTTATTTATTTATTTTTTCAATTAAAGTGGGATTCCAGCCAGCGAAATTTTTTTTTTTTTTACAGTCAGCAGCTATAAACACTGTAGCTGCTGACTTAAAGTAGAATTACCTGTCCTGGGTGCCCGCGATGTCGGCCGACCCGTCCCTCGGCTCTCTGGTCCCGGCACCGCCATCCTAAGTAAGGGAAACAGGCAGTGGAGCCTCACTGCCAGTTTCCTGCTGCACACGCGCGAGCGCTCTGTGAATGGCCCCGTGGTTTTCTGGGAACAAACACAGTTCCCAGAAGGCAGCGGGGCCGCTCACCGAGGAGCAGAACACGCCACGGAATAGGAAGAGGCAGATTACCAAGACTTCCTAGCAACAAGGGTTTAGGTAAGTTTTAAAATTTTCTTTTTTTTTTTTTTTTTTTTCAAATGTGCTTTTTTTAGGGTGGACCTCCACTTTAAATAGGATAAAAATAAAAAGAAAGTTTTGGTGTATAATGTAGCTAATATATATAGTTAAAAAAAAGTTTAAAAAAAAAAAAGATAATTTATTCTTAAATATCTCTATGCAGTGGTAATATAAATAACCAGCTATATGGTTAAGAAACAAAATATCTAATCCACTCTGAGAATAACAGACAGAAGATATATATATACACTATTAAAGGTTGAATGTGGTAAAAAGCATCAGATCAGAAGTTTTATTCAAAGGTAAAAAAAAAATGTAAACAGACCTAAAACGCTGTTTTGCAGATTTTTAGACAGGACTGTAATATATTATTATGCATGACGGACTCTCTTGTCATAGGCAGGTAGCTTGATACAATCTGCGCCTGCTGTCACTTATGCTGGTCATATACAAACCATTTTTTCTTTTCAAGATGTTCATTTTTAACGACGTTCGTTCAATTTTCTTATCATTAGTAGGGTCAAATCGACGTTCGGTTGTGACCACAGTGATGGTAAAATTGGAAGGAGCAGAATAGAAAACTTTTAGGTCGAAGGAATTTTCCAGACAGTGTATGTGCTTTTCGTTCAGAAATTACATTCTTTTTAAAATTGAATGTTAAAAGCAGGAGAAATTTGTGAATGTACAAAGAATATTCACGTCCGAAAATCGACCAGCAAAAGACATTTAGTAGCAGCAGCATGTTTTTATTTATTTATTTTCCACCTGTAATGATGCGGTTAAAAAACACAAATTAGCCCTTTTATAGTACAAAAACTGCAGATAATCACCATAAGAGGTTCACTGATTATGTGAAATAATAAATATATATATATATATATACATACATACATACATACATATATATATATATATATATATATATATATATATATATATATATATATATATATATATATATATAATAAATACACCCATAAGTAGGATATATGGGTATTTTATCTGGGAGTCACTTCAGGTCATCGATTAAACATCAAGACTGTTGCTGAATCCTCCTCAATGTGTCCAAGGAATCATTGCAGCTTTTCTCCGGTCTCCACGGTATTTTTCCTAAATAAGATTGTCTCCAGGTCCACGATCTGCATGTAAATTCTTTCTATGAACTCCCTCTACTCCCAGGTGTCTGTCTGGAGCTGCATTGATTCCTTGGACACATTGAGCAGGATTCAGCAACAGTCTTGATGTTTATCGATGCACTACTAGTAGAGCTGGGTGATTTTCTCAAAAAAAAAAAAAAAATCTTTAAAAAAAAAAAAAAAAAAACTCAATTCACGATTCGAATCGAGTGCTGTGTTTTTTTTTTTTTTGTTTTTTTTTTGACTGATTAATACTATATTATTTTTTTTTTTTTTAGTACTATACCAACAGAGTAACCATGGAGTATGCAATGTAATGAAAAACATTATATATATATATATATCTATCTTCACACATAATATAGTGTGTGTGTGTGTGTATAGAAGCTAGATGGACTTGGAAACTCAGACAGTGAGATGAATGTGTAATGGTGTGCACATGAATGAACCATGAGAGTGAATACAGTGATGTATGAGACAATGTATATGGCAGACCATGCTAAAGTTAAGTGCTGAAATGTGAAGGGAGTGAATGGAGTGAATAACATCCATCAAGGAGTGTGGACTCCCCTCAAATGAAGTAAACTGCTGCATGTGAGGGAAACAGGAAGTGACATACAGATCCCAGCCATGACTAGGCCTCAATTTATATCCCCTGAGGGCCCAGTTTATGTTTGCATGACTATTCTAATAAATTTTGAGACTGCGTTTACTCTGTCAATTGTTGGCTAAACGCATTCACCTTATTTAACCGCTTAAGCCCCGGACCATTTGACCAATCACTTTTTGTGATTCGGCACTGCGTCGCTTTAACTGACAATTGCACGGTCATGACACGTGGCTCCCAAACAAAATTTTTCCCCACAAATAAAGCTTTCTTTTGGTGGTATTTGATTGATTGCGGTTTTTATTTTTTGCGCTATAAACAAAAAAGGGCAACAGTTTTGAAAAAAAATGCATTATTTTTTACTTTTTGCTATAATAGCTATAATATTTTGCTATCCCCCCAAAATAAATAAACATTTTTTTTTTTCCCTCAGGTTAGGCCAATACGTATTCTTCTACATATTTTTGGTTAAAAAAATCACAATCGTTTATTGATGGGTTTGCACAAAAGTTATAGCGTCTACAAAATAGGGGATAGTTTTATGGCATTTTTATTGATTTTTTTTTTTTTTTTTTCATCCGATAATTTCATTGTGTGTACCGGGCATAAGAGTTCTCTTCAGAACTAAGGGGCCAAGCCCAACCCCTGAAAGACAACCCCACATCCACCTCCACCAAATGATTTGGACCAGTGCACAAAGCAAAGTCCATAAAGACATGGATGAGTGACTTTTGGGTGGAGGAGCCTGACTGGCCTGCACAGAGTCCTGACCTCAACCCGATAGAACACCTTTGGAATGAATTAGAGTGGAGACTGCGAGCCAAGCCTTCTCGTCCACATCAGTGCCTAACCTCACAAATGTGCTTCGGGAAGAATAGTCAAACATTCCCATAGACACACTTCTAAACCTTGTGGACAGCCTTCCCAGAAGAGAGGAAGCTGTAAAGGGTGGGCCAACTCCATATTGAACCCTATGGACTAAGACTGGGACGCCATTAAAGTTCATGTGCGTGTAAAGGCAGGAGTCCCAATACTCATGACAATATAGTGTACATGGAGGGGCAGCTCTAGGAGCCAATCTTGCTCTGCTGCAGTACACATGTGCTACCAGGAGGAGTGAGCAGAAGGGTGACCCCATCTATCTGCTTCTTCTTTGTTGTCCAATTAGCAAGCCAATTCCTTTGGTGGTTAAAACAGTTCCCATGATGACTAAAGTGTGTACTTTTATTAGTTGGTCAAATGTCACTCGTTCATGCAGGTATTTCTGTAATGGAATGATTCCTACGATCGTCCACTCCACTTAGTGGTCAAAATGCAGTACAGTTTTCGCATTGAGGAATGTCGGAATGCTGTATTGCATTTCTGCCACTAGATGGCGCTGACAAAGGAATGCATCTATTACAGAAATTATGGCCAAAATTCATACAGCCTGTGCGAATGTGACGTTCGTCCAACGAGTGTTTTTGGAAGAGGACCTCAAAGTGTTTGTTTAGAGGTTTTGTTGTGGAGTTACAATTTTTGTTTTATCTAGAATGTCAGAATCTTCTTCAGGTTCTTAATCTTTCTTTTTTCTTTTTTTTTTTCTTCAGTGAAAGAATTCCTAGCCAAAGCAAAGGAAGACTTTTTGAAGAAATGGGAAAACCCCGCACAGGTAACACTCTACAGCTCTATGTGCTGTGCACATTGCATCACCTACTACATACGCAGGGACAATGTCTATAGTATGGCTTCCAATCCGCTTTATAAAGATGGGGACATTTACCGAACAATTAACTGTATTAAATCTCTGGTCTGAAGTTCCTGCTGCTGATATCCACACTTCAGTAAAGAAAGTTTGATAGTTCAGTCCTGGTTCACACTGATGCAATGCGGGGAAACTCTGCGATTCAGTGCCAGTTCCTGCATCGCACACACTGGTTCACACTGAGGTCTGCTAACCGCTGTGGGTGTCGATGTAAAGTTAATGATACCCCCAGATCGGTTTGCAGATCACAGTGCGAACTGTCAAATGGTGCAGAAATCGGATCGCATGGGTGTGAACCCAATGCGATCCAATTCCAGTGCAGACCAAAAAAAGGGTCCTGCACCATTTTGATGCGATTTCAGCCATACAGTTTGCATCGCACAGACATCGCATGTGATCTGCACAGCAATGTGGTGCGAATCGCATGCAATGTCTGTGATCGCACAAGTGTGAACCCAGCCTGGAGCTCAATGTAGAACTAATTAAAGTGACTAAACCTTTGTTTTTTCTTTTTTTTTTTTTTTTAAATAAGAAACATATTATACTTGCCTCCACTGTGCAGTTAGTTTTGCACAGTGTGGCTCCGATCATTACATTCTGGTGTCCCCCGGCGGTGCTTTTGGCTCCTCGCATTAATAAATCCCCTGGGAGAAGCGCTCTTCGGGGGTGGGGGGGGGGTACCTTGCGGGCGCGCTCCCAGCATTTGCGTACATAGACACAGAATGCCAGACTTGGCCCCGCCCCCCGGTGCCCGCATCATTGGATTTGATTGACAGCAGGGGAAGCCAATGGCTGCGCTACTATAAATCTATCCAATCAAGAGACGAGAACCCCGGCCAGAGAGCTAGAGCACGTCTCCGCCAAGGGAACGAACGGGGCTCAGGTGAGTAAAATTGGGGGGCCGGTCAGTGTCAGAAGTTTTCACCTTAATTTACAGGATACATTAAAATGGATGTAAACCCACTCTCATCCTTTCTAAACTACTGCCATAGGGGTTATCTATAAGGATATACATGCCTCCTGCATGTATCTTTACCTGTCAAATGTCTCCCCTCTGTCTGTTATGAGAGCCAAAAAACTACAGATTCTGTGGGTGGGTCTGTTGTCTGGAGCTCGGTGGGTGGAGTCGTGATGTCAGTAGACTCCCCGCCCACCTCTACACTCCCCTTGTCAATATGCATTTTCTCCTGTGTATTTCTTACACTGAACTTCTGCTATGATCTCTAACATCCAGTGAAAAGACAGAAAAGTAACCACATGACTTCAGAATGCCAAATCATGCTGAGGTGTGGAACAGCCAATCCTTGTAGAGCTGCTGAAGAAAGGAGTGGGAGGGAATTAAAAAAATAATGCATGTCTTAGGCTAGTGCACTCACCCGTCACTCACAGCAAGGGGGAGGATTTGACAAAGTTTTTCTCTTTGTCAAGTTTTATCTCACTGAACAATAAAAGAGGATTGCTCAGAGCTGGATTAACTCTTTGTGGCAAGGCTGGGCTCAAATGATAGGAAATCTTATACTCTACATTATGACATCAAAAAAAAAATAATAATTTCGGGTTTACATCCATTTTAAGGTGAAAAAACACGACTGTTTACAACCCCTTTAAGGCAAAACTTAAAACTTCTTTTTTTTTTTTTTTTTGATACAGTGTAGAAGTACTAGAAGACCTGCCAGTTTTTATTGCTGTCTGTTCCCCTGTTATGGAGATTCATCCTCTCTATTTGTCCTGTTTAATGTCATTTATGGGTAACATTTCGGGTGGTATTTGTGTGGTGGCCATGATGTGTACAGCTCTGAGTGGCTGCATGTTCTTTTAGGTGAGCGGATGGTAGACAGTAATACTGCAGCTCAAATAAAGAACAACCAAACCAGGTGATCTAGGATGGCTCATTGGTAATGGAAAAAAAAACGTCAAATTCTAAAATATCATAGTTTATTATAAACAGCAAAAATCTCCCAACAAATGGTGCGATCACGTCATTTAATTAGGGAAAATTAATTCTTCCATTTTACAAATGTCACATGGTACAACGCGTTTCGCAGTCACAAGCCGCTTCTTCATGACTCTACACTCACTGGCCACTTTATTAGACACACCTGTTCAATTGTTTGGTAGCACAAATTGCTAATCAGCCAATCACATGGCAGCTACTCAATGCATTTGGGCATCTAGACATGGTGACTTACTGAAGTTCGAGCATCGGAAAGGGGATTTAAGTGACTTTGAACGTGGCGTGGTTGGTGAAAGAGGGGCTGGTCTGAGTATTTCAAAAGCTGCTGTTCTGCTGGGATTTTCACAAACAACCATCTCTCGGGTTTGCACAGAATGGTCCGAAAAAGAGAAAATATCCAGTGAGTGGAAGTTGTATGGAGGAAAATGCCTTGTTGATGTCAAAGGAGAATGGGCAGACTGGTTTGAGATGATAGTAAGGCAACAGTAACTCAACCACTCGTTCCAACCAAGGTATGCAGAATACCATCTCTAAACGCACAACATATTGAACATTGAAGCGGATGGGCTACAGCAGCAGAAGACCACACCGGGTGCCTCTACTGTCTGCTAAGAACCGGAAACTGAGTCTACAATTCGCTCCAGCTCACCAAAATTGGACAATAGAAGATTGGAAAAATGTTGCCTGGTCTGATGAGTCTCAATTTCAGCTGTGATATTCAGATGGTGGGGTCAGAAATTGGTGTAAACAACATGAAAGCATGGATCATCCTGCCTTGTATCAATGGTTCAGGCTGTTGGTGTTGGTGTAATGGTGGGGGGGATATTTTCTTGGCACCCTTTGGGCCCCTTAATACCAACTGAGCATCATTTAAACACCACGTCCTACCTGAGTATTGTTGCTGACCATGTCCATCCCTTTATGACTACAGTGTACCCATCTTCTGATGGCTACAACTGTGTGATGTTATGTCAATATGGACCAAAATCTTTGAGGAATGTTTCCAACACCTTGTTAAATCTTTGCCATGAAGAATTAAGACAGTTCTGAAGGCAAAAGGGGGTCCAACCCGGTACTAGCAAGGTGTACCTAATAAAGTGGCCTGAGAGTGTATATTGGCATATAACAAATTTCTTGCAAGAGTTTGCAGGGAGTCAATTGTAAAAATTAGAAAAAAAGATCATGAGATAAAATTCCAATGGTGCAAAGACAAACATATGCACAGCATTCTTTACCTGAAAACCACATGAAATCAATGCTGCCCATCAGGAGAAGAAGGCAAAGGACCAAGAAAAAAAAAATATCCAGATTTATATAAAGTAATTTTTTTCTTGGTCCTTTGCTGCATTCTCCTGATGGGCAGGATTGATTTCATGTGGTTTTCAGGATAAGAATGCCGTGTATATGTTTGTCTCTGCACCGTTGGAATGTTATCTCCATTATACTCTTTTCTAATTTTTAGATTTGATATAAATCCTTGAAAGAACTTTTGTTCTATGCAAATATAGAGTCTTGAAGAAGCGGCTTGCGACCGCGCGGTGCGTTTAGCATGTTACATGATGAGCTCTTTATACCCATTTGTTCTGAGATTTTATGCTATGTTTATAATAAATTATGATATCTTAGAATTTGACGTTTTTATCTATTGCCAATGAGCCATCCTAGACCACGAGTGTTTTTTTTCCTCTTTCTTTGTTCCTCTTTTTGGGTTGATGACATGTGGGTAAAATTTTGGATCCCTTCCACGAATATATCTGTATAAAATAATACTGCAGCTCAAATACTGTTTCTTTACTGCCACTCGGGTGAACGAGGTCTTAGTTACACTTTGGGGGGGGGGGGTCGGAGTACAACTCCTACTATAATTCTCCTAGATTGTAAGCTCTAACGAGCAGGGCTCTCTGATTCCTCCTGTATTGAATTGTATTGTACTTGTACTGTCTGCCCTCATGTTGTAAAGCGCTGCGTAAACTGTTGGCGCTATATAAATCCTGTATAATAATAATAATTCCATCCCTCTAGGATGTAAGCACTGCAGGTCTGATGGTCCCCTGCACTACAATTGTTTTTCAGTTGTCATCCCCTCCAGGCCATTTACAAAACATGCAGGCCCAGGCTTCTTTTTATGAATGACCAAGGGGAGAGGGGGCCGGAGACATAACCATAGCACTTGGATCTATGAGATCTGCGGGGCGTCTATCCTAGCAGGGTGGAAGTACAGTACAGAAGTGGGAGAGGTACATCCTCCAGTAAGTAAACTAGACGGATTGCGCGAAGAGTGATCATCACTGGAGGTGGGTTTAAAGGCAAAGGACTCTTCAAATGCCTTTACACAAAAAGATTTACGGTGCCTGGAGTTGAGCTTTTAGCACCGAAAGTCTTATCAGATAGGCATTCTGTATTGCAAAGTTCAAATCCGCAGCAGGAAAGATAACACAGGTAACGCTTTTATGTATTTCCCTAGCTTTTGAATGGTACCCTAACACACCTCCAGAATCTACATGCACTGAAATGTTTTGAAGCCCAGCACAATGCAGTGTGCCATGAACACATGCCAACAGCAGGCAGCATTCAGTTAGGGCCCATGTATTCCACAATGTATAATGAACTTATCAGTGATGCACCTCATTGCATGTAAAATAGGTGCCGTTTGCATTTGTTGCAGTGCATTAGAGCTCCTATGCATTAGTGTGCAATATATAATGAATGACACCATAGGGTTTAATTTACTAAAGGGGAATAGACTGCACTCTGCAAGTGCATTTGCTCCAGAGCTTAGTAAATTGGGGGGCGCTGCTGACTTCCATAAAATCATGTGCAAGTAAAAATGCTTTTTTTTTCTTTTTTTTTTTTTTTTTCTCATTGCAATCTTTGCAAAGTGAAGCATTGCCTCATTTACTAAGCTTTGGAGCGACTGCACTTGCAGAGCGCACAGTCTATTTACCTTTTAGTAAATCAACCCAGGTAACGAGCGTGGGCACAATGACCTGGTGTTGTAGGAGAAGTTAGTTCACCTTTTCACAAAAAATAATAAATGCACTTTTTTTTTTTTTTTTTTTTTTTTTTTTTTGCAGATTAAAAAAAAAAAAAAGCATTTATTTTAGTTGCAGGAGCTTGTAAAGCATTGCACCGGTAATCAGCAGGTCGCTGGTGTTATGCTGGTCTCATGCAGACCTGTCAGTGTATAGGCTTGCCTGTAACTTGTATGAATGAACTACCACAGCACCATTGGTAGTTCATTGAAAACTACAAGCTGAGAGCCGCAAAGGCTATCGATCCTTGTCCTTTTCCATTTACAGAGCGATGTGAATGAACGACGCAGGCGGGTGGGCGGAGCCCTGCAGGACCGCGTTCTGTTTTGAGGGGAAAGATCACCGCGGGAGTTGCAGGGGCCGGTGCATTCATAACATGTTACATCAGGAATATGGGTGTAACATGTTATGAAAGGTGAACTTCTCCTTTAAGGCAGGGGTAGGTAACCTCTGCCCTACAGCTGTAGTGAAACTACAAATCCCATCGCCTGTGATTGTCAGGGTCTTGCAATGTCTCATGGGACTTGTAGTTTCAAAACAGCTGGAGAGCCGAGGTTGCCTACCCCTGCTTTAAGGGGTCCTGTGCTGCCTACTGTTCAATGTGTTGTAATGTGAATGGATCCTATAACAAATCTAAATGATTGAGCCAGAAGCAGCAGGAACAATGGGAGAATCGAGGCATGAAATAAAAAAAGAAAAAAGAAAATCCATAATCTTTAGCAGCCAATCAGAATGCACTTAAAGTAGTATAAAAGCTCATTTCACACTGCTGGAACCCCAAGGGCATGCAACTTTCAGGGTGACTTTGCATTGGAACTTGCTTGCAACTTCAATGGACTTTAATACAGCTTTGATGTTTTGTGACTTTGGCCAATCAACAATACAGAGTGTGACACATATTATTGAACGTGCAAATCCCTCTAAACTCCCAGCCAAAGTCGCAAAGATAAGACAAATAAAAGACTTCCTTGTGAATTTTGTGATTTTTAATATTGCAGTCTATGGCACTCCTGTCCCAAGGAAGGTGCAGAAAAGATGACACTCATTGAAATAAATGTGTTTTGATTTGTCACACAACTTTCTATGTCACAGCAAGTTGCATGAGAAGTCATGGCCGTGTAAACCAGGATTAAACCCTCAGGGTTTTTAGTGTAATACATTGAGCACAATAATAAAAAAACACATATGCCAGTTTTTTAGAATTCTTAGCCCAGCAGTTGCAGTTTACAGATTTCAGTGCTGCTTCTTGGAACATCCGGTCTGCACAGGAAAGAGTTAACCGTGGACAGTGCAGTCTCCTGTCAGTCTGTTAGCAGGGGAGTGCCTTGGCATCCTGGGCTATTGGGCTGTGTGTTTTCTATGATGCACACAGTGTAGGCAGACAACTTCAGTCCCTGCATGACTCTGCAGGATGCTGCAATAGAAAGGAGCCAACCGGAAACCTGGGGCAGCAAGCATGGCGCCAGCTTAAACTGGGACATAGGCAAGGAATAAAAGATAAAGAAGCTGCATGTCCAGTAAGTGTTTAAATCAGCTGCTGAAAGTGCTTAACAAACCTGAAGTCTGACCAGGTCAAGGTGACTTCTGATTGGTTGCTGCAGGTGTGGGACTTGGGCCTTTTTTTTTTTTTTGAATAGTGTTGAACATGTAAGCTGTAGAAACTCTATGTATTGTATAGACCCATACACACAGTACACCGCCTACAACCAGCATGTCCCCCACAGTGCAGATGTATTCTTAGTCCTCCTTATCTGTCATTCTTTAGAACACTGCTCATTTGGACCAGTTTGAACGCATTAAGACGCTGGGCACAGGCTCGTTTGGACGAGTGATGCTTGTAAGACATAAGGAGAATGGGCATCATTATGCTATGAAGATCCTGGACAAGCAAAAGGTAAGGCCTGTAATCAGAATCTCATGGACCTGATATTATGCATTTAAAGGAAAACTATGTTTGTGTGTGTGTATATATATATATATATATATATATATATATATATATATATATATATATATATATATATATATATATATATATATATATATATATATATATATAATGTATTTATATCAAATGCTCTTCAAGGCATAAAATAGTTACATGGCTATGTAACTTTTATATGCCTTGAAGAGCATTTGATATAAATACATATTTGCATTGGAGAACATGTCCCGTCGTTTTATATTTTTTTACTATTGATATTGGTGGAATATTGGGAGTCCACCCTGACACTGATCTCTATATAACGTACTAAGGCACAATAGAAGTAACCTACCTGAATTTTATAGATAGATAGATATATCTCTATCATCTCTATCACCGTCTTTATCATCTCTATCATCTCCATCTCTATCATCTCCATCTCTATCATCTCCTTCTACATCATCTCCATCTCTATCATCTCCATCTACATCATATCTCTCTCTATCTCTCTATCTATCTATATATTATATATGTATCTGTATCTATGTGTGTGTGTGTGATATTCTCTCATTATGACCACTGGTAAAGTTAACACCATTGGTTAACTTGTGACAATGGCACCTGAAAGTGGGTGGGATATATTAGGCAGCAAGTGATCATGTTGTCCTTGAAATTAATGTGTTGAAAATAGAAAAAATGTAAGCATAAGGTTTTAAACATGACTTTGACAAAAGCCAAATTGTAATGGTTAGATGACTGGGTCAGAGCAACTCCAAAACTGCAGCTCTTATGGGATATTCCCTGTCTGCAATGGTCAGGACCTACCAAAAGGGGTCCAAGGAAGGAAAAATTGGCAACAGGGTCACTGGCGGGCCAAGGCTCATTGATGTATGTGGGGAGCTAAGGCTGGCCTATGTAGTCCAAATCCAATAGAAGAGATACTGTAACTCAAAACTGGAAAGGTGAATGCTGGTTCTCATAGAAAGGTGTCATAACACACAGAGCATCGCAGTTTGTAGTGTATGGGGCTGTGTAGCTGCAGACCAGTCAGGGCGCCCATGTTGAGGCAATGACCTGCCTGGATGGTTACAGATTGGGGGAATAGTTTAGGCCCTCGTTATATAGTTTTTTGTAGTTGATTGATTTTACAGCGATCATAACGTGATTGGTATAGCCTAGGACAGTGGTCATCAACCCTGTCCTCAGGGCCCACTAACAGGCCAGGTTTTATGTATTACCTTGAGGAGATGCAGACTAGAATTCTGCAATCGCTGATCAGCAAATGATATGACCTGTAATGTATTTCAGTTATCTTGCAAACCTGGCCTGTTAGTGGGCCCTGGGGACAGGAGTTGAGAACCACTGTTCTAGGATACCTACCCCTTCCTGCTATTTTGATTTGTCCACATAAAAAATACATTTTGTAGTTCTGGGCATCGGGCTTGCATGCTCTTTTGCAGGGCAAGTTTTAATATTTGCAGAACAGCAAGAGTCCCTTTACCTTGTAGACTTTGTTAACCCTTAAAGTGGGAGTAAATTTCCATGCATCATTTTTACATATAGGTAAGCCATAATAAGGCTTACCTATAGATAGCGTAAATATCTAAACGTATGCGATGCATACTAGCACATTATGCCATTGCCTTGCAGATTAAAAAAAGCAGCGGTTTACTACCGCTTTAATCATTGTGTGATATATTCCTGGTACAAAGACGTATTAGGCTACAGGCCCTTATGACCTCTAGCAAAGGAAGTTGGGGGCACCCCATTATAACCAGGTTTTATGTCTCCGCCTCACCGCCTGTTTTAACCCTGTAAATGCCACACCATCATGCTGCCACTGTGTGCATTACTCGATATTGCAGGATAGTTACAGCGTGGCCCCATTCACTTGAATAGATCGTGTTTGTGGCAGTACTGCCTGCCAAATGTATCAGAAGGAATCCTTTTTGTCACAGCATGTATAATACCCCCGTCCAGCTTAAGGGGAGGGGCACTAAAAACTAGGCTCAGCCACCTGTTTTTACCGCCCCCTCCCTTTCCAACCGCAAGTCTAAACAAGCCCTAGAGCAGACTGGCCCATAGCGTAATGTCTACCCTTTAGTACCTTAGCTAATTCATCCCTCCAGTTCTTTTATTAATGGCATTGACTGTTGAGCTTTGATCTGTTCTTGAGTAATAATCTCATTACTTGGGGGTCAGGCAGAGCGAAACTCACACTTTTCTAGGTTTTGGGTTTTTGGTTGGCCAACTACTCCTTGCTCCTCCTGGGATGGGTCCTCTTCTGCCTTCACCACGCCAACCCTCATGTAACCAAGTTTTGTTTGTTGTTGGTGGACACCAGGATTGTGCTGGTATGTTCTACCTTCCTCTACCATCTGCAGGACCATAAGACACTAATTATGACCCTCTGCTTGGTCTTCAGGTGGTGAAATTGAAGCAGATTGAGCACACGCTGAATGAGAAGCGGATCCTACAGGCTGTTAATTTCCCTTTTCTTGTTCGGTTGGAGTATTCATTTAAGGTAACTTACGTGAAACACACTGAATATCTGTATATGGGGTAAAACTTCATTTCTTACTCTGTTTTTTCCAACCTCCTCAGATCTGTTTTGTTTTTTTGGGTTTTTTTTCTGACTGTATAACAATTAACTCTCATTGTATCTCCACCATCTTCAGTTGTCATCAGTTTGCCTCTATACATCATGTCTCCAACCCAGCAAAGTGTTCTCCCCAGTCTGCTGCAGTATTCTACCTTTTTATACTGTCATCATTTATTCACCGGTCTTCCTCGCTGCCTCCTGTCTCTCTGCCAGCACAGTGTTATCCCCATTCTGATATAATATGTCCTGCTTCTATACCATTGCTGTCATCATAACCTGTCTTACTCAATACCGCCCATCTCTGCCAGCACAGTGTTATCCCCATTCTGATATAATATGTCCTGCTTCTATACCATTGCTGTCATCATAACCTGTCTTACTCAATACCGCCCATCTCTGCCAGCACAGGGTTATCCCCATTCTGCTGTAATGTGTCCTGCCTCCATACTACCAATATCAACTGGTCTTCCTCATTACTCCCTGTCTCTCTGCTAGTACAATGTTCTCACTGTGCTGTAACATGTCCTGCCTCTATATCAGTGATTCTCAACTAGGGTTCCTCCAGAGGTTGCTAGGGGTTCCTTCAGCATTGGGCAATTTCTGCCTCTCAGATAACTTCCCAATGACACCACTGATCTTTTTAGCTATCTGTGAGGAGGTAATTCTTCTCAATGGCCACAAGTGTAAGGACCATTCTTCCCACTGACCATCACACTAATGTATCATGAGTTGTAGATTTCTAGTTTTTAGCAGGGGTTCCCTGAGACTGGAGAACTATTTCAAGGGTTCCTCTGCGTTGAAAAGGTTGAGCAAGGCTGCTCTATATGATCATTGCCATCAGAACTGGTCTGTCCCACTAGTCTCTCTACTAGCACAATATTATCACCACTCTGCTGTAATGTGCCTTGTCTCTATACGATCACCACCATCATTACTGACCTTCCCCACTACCACCTGCCTCTCTGCCAGCACAGTGTTATTACCAGTCTGCTGTAATGTGCCCAGCCTCTGTACTATCGCCACCATCATAGTTACATAGTAGGTGAGGTCGAAAAAAGACACACGTCCATCAAGTCCAACCTTGATGGACTTGTCCAATCATAACCTATCTTCCTTACTACCTCCTGCCTCTCTGACCATGCACTGCTATCACCGGTTTATCTCCCGGTGTCCTCCCAATATGCTCTCATCCCATTATCACCAGTCTACCTCACCACTCCCTGTCTGGGGCTCCATCATCCTCCACCTCGTTACTGGCAGTCTTGTCGTTGGTCTCCTGCCTCTAACCTTTCCAGTTTCCCCATTTATCTTCTACCTCTGTTCTGTTTTTCAGGACAACACTAACCTGTACATGGTTATGGAATATGTAGCAGGGGGTGAGATGTTCTCTCACTTGCGCCGGATCGGACGCTTCAGGTAATGCGCTGTTACCATTTTAAAGATGAAGAGAGTATTTCCATCCATGTGTCGCTAACATCTTGCCTTTCCCCATACAGTGAACCTCACGCCCGATTCTATGCATCTCAGATTGTATTAACGTTCGAGTATCTGCACTCTTTGGATCTAATCTATAGAGACCTGAAACCAGAAAACCTGCTCATAGACCAGCAAGGTTACATACAGGTATTGTACATCTGCATGCTGATTAAATATGAACAGAGAGATCCATTTTACCTTGATATTTGTCCTATTGCATTATATGTGTTATCCAGTGTTTTCATGTTCAGGTTAGTACAATATTCCTACCTTCTGGTAGGCAGGAATCCCAAACAGAGCAGAGTCTTTTACCTTCATTTAGTGTTGGG
The DNA here is from genome assembly GCF_042186555.1 of Aquarana catesbeiana. Classification (NCBI taxonomy): domain Eukaryota; kingdom Metazoa; phylum Chordata; class Amphibia; order Anura; family Ranidae; genus Aquarana; species Aquarana catesbeiana. The sequence continues at coordinate 628,467,874 of NC_133326.1, read as the reverse complement.
AACCTCGAGCTAGGGGTATTGTTTTTTCAGGGCCGATAGCTTTTTTTTTTTTTTTCGGCCGCCTTTCAGGCCAATATCAGGTGCCGATAATCTGTTCATCACCGTCACTTGCCACTGTCTCCTGCCACCCATATGCACCTTGTCACTACTTACACTACTTCTGGCAGCCTCTCCCCAGCGGCGCAACCTTCGCGGCCCTGCTGTAGGGGCGGAACATCGGTTATGCAAGGCGGACAGTGAGATGATGTCATTTCTCTGCCGCCCCGCTTACAGAGATTGGCAGAGACTGCAGTGAGCGCCGCACGGGGGACAGGGGACCAATATCTGTAATATCCTGACCGATAATGATGATTTGAAAAATGTGAATATCGCCCCCCAACCCCCCCCCCCCAAAAAAAAAATCGGCCACTCCGATAATCGGTCGACCCCTACCTCGAACTGATCATGCTGTTATCTTTCAAGGAGGTGGATTCCAAGGCTGCTACAAGTAACAAAGTGCCTTTGGTAGGATAATTAGTGTATGAGAACCCTTATATTGTATAAAGCAAACCAATTTACTATACAAAAGCAAAAAAGAATTGTAAGAAGTGTGCCTCATTTCCAGCTGGCTGCTGTATAGGTTTAGAATCTTCTCCACACAGTGCTGATCTTCTGGCACTGCTGGAGTTAACATAGTTCTAAAGGTTTAGTGTTTTTTTTTTTTTTTTTTTTTTTTTTTTTTTTTTTTTTTTTTCCTTTAAAAGAGAAATATGGTAATGGGGTGTTTTTTTTTTTTTTTTTTTTGTTATTTTTTTTTCTTCCTTTTTTTAAGAATCATACTTGCCTAGCTGGATGCTGCCTCTGTCCCCCACCATCTCGAACACTGAGAACTGATCGCTCAAACACCACCCATCGCTCGGTTCTCAGAGAGCCGGTGACCGTCAGTCTCACTGGAGCGCTGGGGTGTGGAAGGGATGGGAGCTGCCAACTCAGGCTCTCAGCGGCCCGCTGAAAGGCTGGACCGGCTCTGTGACAACAGCCGACAGCGGGCTTCATCAAGGGAAGTACAGCCAAATGAGCTTTGGCTGTACTACTTCTTTAAAATAATACATATCATACTTACCTGCTCTGTGCCATGGTTTTACACAGAGCAGCTTGGATCCTCTGCTTCTCGGCCCCCTCCCTTAGTGCCCCTTAGTGGTTACTCTGGGCTACTCATGCATGCTCGCTCCCGAGCTTCCTCTGTGTGTCTCTGTGTGTCCCACTCCCCCCTCACTGCCTGTGATTGACATCAGCGGAAGCCAGTGTCTCCCGCTGCTGTGGCTCAGCCAATAAGGAGAGAGAGACCTGGGAGAGCCTCTGCTCTCGAGCACATTGATTGAGATGGGGCTTGGGTAGGTATCAGGGAGGGGGGGACTGCACACTGAAGGTTTTTTCACCTTCATGTATAGAATGCATGAAGATAAAAAACCTTGACTCTTTTAAACCACTTTTAGATCAGCCACTACAAGTGTGAAAGAGTTGCACCCTCCCCTTCTGCCCAACTCATTCATTTGTAGTATTCTTTCCTAGAACACACAGGGTTCCTGTGAATGGAGGATGGGCACATGAATGACAAGATCTGCCTTCTCCAATCACAGAACACCTCGCATCTGCATGGAGGAGGCGCTGCTGTTAACCCAAGCAGCGCCAGAAGTTCGGCAATATAAGGAGGGACTCTGCAATAGATTTCTATACCTACTGTGTGCATGGGGCACACTTCATTACAGTTAGTTAGGTCCCTGGTGCTGATTAAAAAAAAAAAACAGCTAGCCTTCAGCTTTAAAGACCAGCACTTGTTAAATACAAAATCTGGTATTCATTCAACAGATTTTCATTGAGCTAAGACTGGGAAGCACTGGGCTAAGACCAAGATGAGATCCAATGGGCGTTTTTTTTTTTCATTGGAGCCTCTAGATGGTGCTCTTGTGTGCTGAATGTCAAACTATTTGCATTACTGCTGATTTACATGGTTTTAGTTTACTGATTACACTGCCATCTACAGGCTCGATATATTATTGTAATTAATATATTATAATTATTTTTTTTTAATTTTCTAGCTGTCATGTGCACAGGTGCTGGTTTATCAAAACTGTAGCTAAAGTAGAATTGTTGATGGCAACTTTTCTTTTTCCTTCTAAAGTGTGTCAAACCCTTTTTTTTTCATTTTTTTTTTTCTTTCTTTTTTTTTTATATTCTACTTTGCTGTTTTTTTGTGATCAGATAAATAGATAATAATAAATATGAAAATATTTTAGCACTTCTAGTTTCTATGAAGACACAATATTACTTTATTTATAAAGCAGTGATATTATAGTGAAAACAGCAAAACCAACTGCACAGAAGGAGGTAAGTATGACATGTTTGTTTTATTTTTTTATTTTTTTTAAACAAACTTTTAGATATCCTTTAATGAATGAGGGTGAACCTCTCTCTAACAGGGACACGGACAGCAAAAAAAACTTGATAGGTGTTCTAATCCTTCCCTGCTCCATCCAAAACTAAAAACAAAGTACATTTGCCTTTAGTTAAAAAGGGAGTCCTGCGAAAATTTTTTTTTTTTTTAAATTCAGCCGCTACAAATACTGCAGCTTCTGACTTTTAAAATATGGACACTTACCTGTCCAGGGTCCAGCTATGTCGACACCCGAGGCCGAACAGTCCCTCGTTCCACGGATGCTGCCGCCGCCATCTTCGGTATGGGAATCAGGAAATGAAGCCTTGCAGGGTTACTTCCCGTTTCCCTACTGTGCATGCGCGAGTTGCGCAGTGCAATCTGAATGGTCCATGCTGTCTCTGGGACCCGTGTGTGTCCCAGCAGACAGCGCAGCGGGATGGGAAGAGGCATAGACTCCCGTGGGAGTCTATGCCCGGAAGTGGGTGCAAATACCTGTCTTAGACAGGTATCTGCACCCCCCTTGCCCCTGAAAGATGCCAAATGTGACACCGGAGGGGGGGAGGGTTACGAAAACGGAGGTTCAATTTTTTGGTGAACCTCCGCTTTAAATACTGCAGTGTATAAGAGATATTAGTATTGTATCTGCTGTCTGCTAGAACTACCCCTCCCCAAGGGGCCATAAAGACGCAACTATTCAAGGTGCATATAAAGCATTGAACTGAATAAAGAGGAAATTGATGCAATACATTTGATCTGGCACTTCAAAGCTGAACTCCAGCCTCACCTTCAGTCTTGCACAGTTGGACCGGCTCGTCTCCTGTACTTAAACAGTTTACTCTGATTTCACTGCACACTGTAAGCCATTTCCTGGCTTCCTGCTTGTATCAGGATCATGGATTCTTGAGAGAAGCACTGAGGCCGGGGTGATTTGATGGTTCTTCGGAAGCTGTGTACAACGACCCTGCTGGACTCTCCTGCCAGCCTTGATCTGTCTGCATGACATAGAGACCTAGTGAGCACATCACTGGGTCTATAATAAAGTATGTCATAAAAGAGAAGTTATCATTTTTAAAAAAAAAAGTCACTAGCTTGTGTTGAAGGGTCGGGGGATCTCAGCACCTGCAGTAACAGACATCTGCCAACTGATGCTAGAATTGTGTCCAGGAAATGCACGTTAAATCTGAGCTAATTATTGGTCCTGTTTCTTTCTTCTAGGTGACAGATTTTGGTTTTGCCAAGAGAGTCAAAGGAAGAACATGGACTCTGTGTGGGACCCCAGAGTACTTGGCCCCTGAAATCATCCTCAGCAAGGTGAGATTATGTTTGTGGTATTCATTAAGCACTTGCCGTCTGGGATTATTTTGCATTTTTATTTTGTGCTTTCTTTCCCCCATACAGCACATTTAAAATCATCATTTTTTTGCTAAAGCATTACTTAGAACTCCAGGCATTATATATTTTCTGAAAGGGGAGGCTGTGGAGAATAGTGGTGGTTGTTGCAATTTTTTATGCCAGGTGATATTTGGGCAGCCATTTATCAAACGCAAATTTTTAGGAAAAAAATACACATAAATGAATTTTAGTGCACACAAACACAATATAATACCATGCTTTTTGGTAACATCTAAAATATGCTGCATTGAGTAAACAGATGCCAAACATGTCAAGATTTAAAATTGTGTACCTACAGTACCTAAAATTGTTCATAGACGACCCATTTAAAACCTTTACAAGTTTCCAGTTTAGAGTTAAATGTGAGATCTGGCTCTAGAATTATTTTTCTCTCTGACATTCGAGGCGATATTTCACATGTGGTGTAATGTTTACATATGCATGCCTCACCTACATGTGTGTTAGCATTTGCTTGTGAGCACAAGGGATGCTTCTTTGAAATTATTATTATTTTTTATTTTATTTTATTTTTTATTTTATTTAACCACTTCAGCCCTGGAAGGATTTACCTCCTTCCTGACCAGGCCATTTTTTACTATACAGTACTGCTTCGCTTTAACTGACAATTGCGCGGTTGTGCGACATTGTACACAAACAAAATTTATATCCTTTTTTTTTCCCCACAAATAGAGCTTCCTTTTGGTAGTATTTGATCACCTCCTGCGGTTTTTGTTTTTTACGCTCTAAACAAGAAAAACAATTTTGAAAAAAAAACAATATTTTTTACTTTTTGCTATAATAAATATCCAAAAAAAAACAAATTTCTTCATGTATTAAAATATGTATTCTACATATTTTTGGTAAAAAAAAAATTGCAATAAGCGTATATTGATTGGTTTGCACAAAAGTTATAGTGTCTACAAAATAGGGGATATATTTATGGCATTTTTTTTTTTTTTTTTTTTTACTAGTAATGGCGGTGATCAGCAATCTTTAGCGGGACTGCGACATTGTGGTGGACACTTGATTGGACACTTGACACTTTTTTTAGGACCATTGACATTTATACATCGATCAGTGCTATAAAAATGCACTGATTACTGTGCAAATGTCACTGGCAGGGAAGGGGGTAACACTAGGGGGTGATCAAAGGGTTAAATGTGTTCCCTGTGAGGTATTTCTTACTGTTGGCGGAGGGGACCGACTGGAGGAGGAGAGAGATCGCTGTTCCTGATCACTAGGAACAAACGATCTCTTTCCTCCCCTGTCAGAACTGGCAACTGTTTGTTTACATTGACACATCCCCATTCTGGCTCTTTGTGGAGCGATCGTGGGTGGCTGGCGGACATCGTGGCTGCCAGGCACGCGCGCCTCCCACAGCTGTTAAAGCGGCTGACGTACACCTACTGCAGCCGTGCCAACCTGCTGCCATATAATGAGGGCGGCTGGTCGGCAACAGGTTAAGTAAATATTGCTATCACAACAGGTGAACAAGCCCCTTATCATAGCTTTGAGCAGTAACATGTACTCTTTATTGAGACATAAGGGGTCTCTTATGCTAGCCATAAATTATACAATTTTCTTTCCTGCACCCATGGGTTGCAGGAAAGAAAATAACTCTGTCTCCATCAATATAGTCCAGCAGGAAGCTGCCTCTGCCAGGAGAACACAGTGATTATTGCTAGCGGCTATAGCTGTTGGCAATAATTGCATCCTGAAAATACGACATGCTGTTTGTACCAAAGTCGATCCATGTATTGACTTGGGTACAATCAGCCTGTCCGTACATGGTTTGGAGAGAGAGAGAGAGACTCTCTCTATATATAATCTCTCTCGATATATATCGATATAATCTCGATAGAGATGTGTGTATAGATAGAGAGATCTATCTATCTCTATCATATATATCTCACACAGCCTACAGTAGGCAAATGGTTAATATAACAAAGGCTTTCTATGTGATTTCTCTGTGCCTAGACTTTGTGAATGCAATAATTGTGGCTTATAGCAGCAGAAGCGGCTGCACTTAGTAGCTCTGGTCCATGATGGAGGACATAAGAAAAATTTAAAGACTTCTGCTATGACAAGCTACAACCTACACTAGCAGATGTACAGTGAATCTACATGCTTCTGTAATTTCCTTAGTGCAGGATCACGTGTGTGTGTGTGTACACTTCCATGGACACGTGTGTGTGTGTGTGTGTGTGTGTGTACACTTCCATGGACACGTGTGTGTGTGTGTGTGTGTGTGTGTGTGTGTGTACACTTCCATAGACACATGTGCTATCAAAGATGTAAATGAGATCACATTTTAAACTAGTTTGTTGTATTTGCATATATTTGAAGGACGAGCATTTATTTTTATATATAATTCTCCTCTCTCTGTTGTCAGATAAACTTCCTTTTGCCTACTGTCACTCACACCCATATAAACTGCAAGTTAGCACTGCTTAAACAGACTTGTCAGCTATTTTAAAGGGGTTGTAAAGATGTTTTTTTTTTTTTTTTTTAAATAACAAACATGTTATACTTACCTTCACTGTGCAGCTCGTTCTGCACAGAGTGGCCCCGAACCTGGTCTTCTGGGGTCCCTCGGCGGCTGTTTCAGCTCCTCCCCGCAAGCATTTACCACCTTCATGCGAGCTCCCTCGCACGGTGGTGAGTGCTTGCGGGCGCGCTCCCGTGATACAGCCGGCGGCTATAGCCGCTCGCTGTATCACTCGGCCCCGCCCCCCGGCGCGCCGCGTCATCGGATGTGATTGACAGCAGCGCGAGCCAATGGCTGCGCTGCTTTCAATCCATCCACTGCAGCCAATCAGCGACCAGGCTGAGCTGCAATGAAGCTGACGAGGACGAGGAGCGAAGATTTGAGGCGTCAGGTAAGTAAAACGGGGGGGCTGGGGGCGGCGGTACTGTCAAAAGTTTTTTCACCTTAATGCATAGAATGCATTAAGGTGAAAAAATTTTTACCTTTACAACCCCTTTAAATGTAAGTAAAGTAAGTAAAGTAAAAGTTCTGCCTAAAAGCAGGGGCCATAGGATGCCTGGTATAACCTTTTTAGGGCCCATTCGTGCAATATGGTGCACGGTGCTAAAACAGAGTCCACCTTTGGGATCATGCTTTATGTTGCACCCATATTTAGGCTGTAACATCAAACATTGCATATCCCCCCCCACCTCGACTTATTTGAATGGCAGGGAGCTTCTCCCTGTTTTTCTTCTTTTAAATTTAGTATGGCTGTGCATGGCTCCGTCTGCGTCATCAATTCACAGATTTCTTTTAATAGAAAAGCTACAATCCTATTTAACACCATGGTGGAGGGCGACGGATCTCAGTGGAGCACAAGTGCGGTTGATGTCACTACACTTGTAGTCCAATGTTTACTTCCTCCAGCCCTATAACTGAAGTTTAGTACGGAGGGCTGGGGGAAGAATTTACAGGAGCGCATGCAGTGCACCCACCATTATCGCAATGTTCTGCTGCCTTCAATGCCAACATTTAAAGCTGAAGCCCAGTAAAACTAAGCTTAAACCTACTAGAATGGGGTTGGGAACATGGTTAAAGTGGTTATAAACCCTCCATACACCCCGTGAAGTGAATGGCCTCAGATGATACACAGAGATGAAACAAATCCTCCTACATAAGTTGTACCTGTTTATCTGCAGTCTTCTCGTCTCTACATTTGTTCAAGGTCCAGGATTTATAAAGCGTGTCTGAGCTGGGGCGGAGAGCTGAAGTTACTCTGCAGAGTTCAGTGAGGAGAGCCGAGAGCTGATTGGAGAGAAGGAACACGCCCCACAGCACACAGGAACAGAGCTGAGGCTGCCAATCACAGGCTGTGTGTTGGAGATCCCTCCTCTGTCACCATTTTTCTCCTGGTTTCAGGAAAACTTGTCAGAAGTGATTCATACTCATAGCAGAGGAACGGAGCAGCAGCCAGAAATTACATGAAGTGCTCTTAACTGAAACAACGCACACTATAGGAGGATATGTTTTCATGTCTGAGGTTTACAACCACTTTAAAGTAGAATTATCTATTTCATTTTTGACATCTGTGTCCCATTGCTGAGAGTTCTCTTCACTTCCTGTCCCATCCTCAAACAGGAAGTGACAGGTATTCCATGCAAGTTCAGGCAATTCCTTTGGGCCTTCTAAGTCATCAGAACTAGTGTCCCCATTGGAAGATTTCCCCTCTATTACTTTTCTAGGGACAACCCAAAATGTGGGATTTTATTTTCAATGATAATGTTAAACAGGACAAGTAGAGAGGGTGAATCTCACACAGACAGCAATAAAAACTGACTGGTGTTCTGATCCCTCTCCACTCTGTCCAATACTATAAAAAAAAAGTTTTGCCCTATAGTTATACTTTAAGTTTAGGTTTTGATCAGACTTCTACTTTAATAATAATAATTTTGCAAAAGGTGGGCTATGCCTTTTAAGCAGCCCATTCAAAATAATTGGTCTGCAATTCAACAGATGAACAAATAGGAACTGTTTGCATTTTATGGCAGCACCTTGTAACGGCGGGATGCCATGCATTGTGCTGCGTTGCTTTTCAGCTTACATGCATTACATGCATTTTGTAGATGCAGTGCCATTCAGAATGAATAGCATTTCATCTCACCAAAGCATGGTAAGATCAGGGCAAAGCTATAACAACTGTTGGGGTCCTTTCATAAGGACTCTGCTTTACTCAGCAGGGGATCGATCCATTGAGCAGGCAGAAGACAGGTCCGTGTCCGCTTACTGTGCAGAGACAGACCTGTCAGAGCCTGTCTCCTCTATGGAAGAGCGGATAAAAATGGACCGCCGGTCCATTTTCATCCGATCCTTCAGACGGATGGAAAACAGAACAAAATAGATTACAGTGCACACATACAAAAATGATATTAAATCCTGCAAGGCTATTTAAAACACCTGAACATATTAAAAAAAAAATGGGGATTTGGTCACACAATATGGCCTTATAGTCCTAAGCCCACTACTGCGTCAAAGTACCCCAATATCAGTGGGTCCTACACTAATCATAGAATGGAAGATCCCACTTCTCAACCATGGGAGACAAACTCCTCTTTGTGGGAGGACTATAAGGATTCCTCCTATAACACAGGTGGACACTAATAAGAGGTAATGGGGGGGGGGGTATTTTTAATGTCATTTTTATATGTGTGCACTATAATATATTTTGTTCTGTTCTGGTTGTAGCAGCATCATTTTGAATGTAAATTCATTTTTAGGGTGTGCCCCCCCAAGTCTGTTGTTTGAATGGAAAATCGGGTCTCCTATCTGTCTGGATTTCACAGATCGGGTAGCAGCGGGTGTTGGCGGACATGTCACCTCTGACATCCACTGCCCCATAGAGGTGAATGGAGCTTCCAATCAGGTCCGCATGAAAAACTGACAGGCCAACCTGATCAGAGCGCCCGTGTAAAAGGGGCCTTATTCCCTTGTACTGTTGTGCTATATGAGTCTTCTTGTCACGGAGACCCACTCATTGGCAGTTAGGGGGGTTAGTTCTTAATAAAAGCTGACTTTTTTTTAACAGGTGAAAACCTACTTTGAGCCGTACACAGAGGAGGTTGTTCTGGCTAATAAAACCAAGCAGTGTGGTGGCTGCGTTTAGGCAACACCTTCTGATAAATTGGGTGACAGGCACTCATCTGGTTTCGTCTCGCATCACTTCACTTTATTAGAAGTCAAGAACTATAATTTTGGCTCCCTTCACTGTGACCAGGACTGTATATAAAGAACATGCACAGTTGTATCTACACCCTCAAGGATGTGCAGAAAGGGCTTAGTCTTAGCGATTGTTCAGGGTGTACACCGCCCGGAATAGGCCATTTCTGTGCCAGGTATGGCCGGGTGTTCGAGATCATCTGTGAACAGGAGGCCTATACAAATCAATGACAGGCTGACGCTGTTGATTGGCTGTTCTCATGTAATTACTCAAGGAGTGGTTATTTGTAGCTAGGAATAGATGAGTTGCTCTACATAGACCAGGGCCACCTACCGGTCCCTAGCCGCAGGTAATCTCTCCATATGAGATTACAGATGTACAGCTATGGAGCCTGTCTCTGATTTGTACAGGGTTCCTGTTCACAGCTGATCGGAAACACTTAGCCATACCCTCTAAAGAAATATGTTCATTCTAAGGCCATGACAATGAGCCCTAAAACCATTTTAATTACCAAACTGGTTCTTTAACCTGATGGAGACCCTCACACCAGAGCCTAGACCTGTCGATGGAGCCTAGACCTGTCGATGGAGCCTAGACCTGTCGATGGAGCCTAGACCTGTCGGTGGAGCCTAGACCTGTCGGTGGAGCCTAGACCTGTCGGTGGAGCCTAGACCTGTCGGTGGAGCCTAGCCCTGTCGGTGGAGCCTAGCCCTGTCGATGGACATTGAAGGATTGTTAATGTTACACACATGTCACGTATCCCACATCCACTCGGTATTGGCAGTTTGCTCATTTAGCCAGCCGTGTGTTTATGGATTGTACGGAGAGACCAACACACAGCAGGGACCTCACATAAACCTGGGAAAAATCTACACTCCATGTGTATAGGCAGGGAACCTACACAGGACTCCAGCAGTACAATTCTATCATGCTAGTTCCTGGTCTATAATGGTTTCTCTCTTCTCTCTCCTAGGGATATAATAAAGCTGTGGACTGGTGGGCGCTCGGTGTCCTGATTTATGAGATGGCTGCAGGTTATCCTCCATTCTTTGCAGATCAGCCCATTCAGATCTATGAAAAGATTGTATCTGGGAAGGTACATAATTCATGTTTGTTCTTTTAAAGCTAAACTCCAGGTCAGCAGTGACATTTACAGATAAAATGAAAAATGGGAGCTGTTTTAGCTGTCAAAGGATTTGTATTTCTGTCCATTCAGTCCTGAGTCTTGCATAGCTCTGCCACAGTGCAGCTAGGTGGATGACATAACTTAAAGTATATCTAAACCAAAAATATATATATTGAATATTACCAGTTCTTAGTTGTGGTGGCTGCATTAGTTTCTTTTTTTTTTTTTGTATATGCACAAAAAGAAATACATGCACATTCACAATGCAAAGTTGCGGTATATTAAGTAGTTGACAGTATTCAAAGAATTCTATAAAAAGCAATGTTGTCACATCAGAGATGTGTGTAATATCACTTCCCCTAGCGCACATATATTACATTAAAGTTCATACACAAAAAATATCTGTATATAGAAAGCCACTACCAAATTCCACATGAAAAATGTTCAAAATGCCTTGTCCGCCGAGAGAGAGAAAGTGTTGGCAGCGCTAAATTTATATGTTTAATGTCATAGTCGCAATCTAACCGTACACCAAGTGAGTCCAAGAGTTAATGAGATCTCTCATATAGAGCAGGGGAAGACATTCAAAAGTACTCCAAAGATCCCGTCACCACACCTCGTGGATTCTCGCTTCCTATTCATGTTACACTCACCAGATCACAAAATGAAATTTGCCTTGGGGGTGTAAAACCATCTTCTCACACTGCATTTAACTGTGCCTGGGAATCCTCTTCTCATCGGCAAATCCCGGTATACACTACACACAGCAATCCAAGAGTACATTGGATATTAGGAGCTTCATCCTCAGACGAAGTCTATGATGAAGCGCATTAGGTCGTGACCACGTGGCTATAGAGTCAGTCAACAAGTGTGTGGATTAACCCGGCTCCACCGCGATCAGCTGTTCTACGAGCGATGAGAGCTTCACGCAGTGGCTCACTACAGCTGCATAATTAATCGTTAAAAAAAAATAGTGATTCTCGATTCAACCCCCCTGACCATCTCCATCTCTATACAGTGTTTTATGTCACACTGTATTTACCCAGCGGTCTTTCAAACGCAATTTTTTGGGGGAAAAAATACACTTCAATGAATTAAAAAAAAAAAAAAAACGAAACAGTAAAGTTGGCCCTTTTAATGTGAAAGATGATGTTACGCCGCGAGAATCGTGATCTATCTTCTAAAAAAATCGTGATTCCCATTTTAGCCAGAATCGTGCAGCTCTATGGCTGACTTATGATCTGATTGTATACGTGCTTTTAAAGGTTTTAAGATTGTAAGTGCAATTGTTGGGGGGGGGGGGGGGGGGGGGGGTTACTGGAGAAATAAATATAACAGAGTTACGCTATGAGACATTTGTTTTTATTGTTGGTCACGGCTGACGAGGGAAAGCTCCTAGTATCCAATGAACTTTTATGGGAGTGGATTGCTGTGCATAGTGTGTAGTGTATACCGGGAGTTCCTGATGAGAAGAGGATTCCCAGGCACAGTTAAATGGGGTGTGAGAAGGTGGTTTTACCCCAAGGTGAATTTCATTTTGTGATCTGGTGAGTGTAACATGTGGTGATGGGATCTTTGGAGTTCTTTTGAACATAGTTTAAAGTATTATCAAATGAAGTGGTATCGAGTCAAACTTCACGAGAAAAGTGCAGTATACACTCACTGGCCACTTTATTAGGTACACCTCTTCAATTAAGAGAAGGATAACAAGTAATTCTGCACTGCCTAGAAAGAGGAATAAGCAGCTAACACGGCCAATAGGATATGGGCATATGACAGTAAAACAGAAAATTATGTGTAGCGCTAAAAGTTCAACATGAAAACAATGTCCAACCAATGATGAAAAATATCGAAGAAAAACTTAGAAGAAAGTCCTCCATGTATATAAGACTCATAAAATGGTTGATGTAAATTCAGTGACTTCGTGTGAGGAACATATCAAATGTGTGACATCTGGAGTGAACACAGAGGAGACACACCACCACCACCAATAGGGAGGCTTACCAGATCACGTAGACCCAAGGGGGCATACGCCCAACTGGGTCGAATTAGACTTGGGTGGTGGGTGATGGTAGATGTTCCGGAGGAGTGGTGAGGATGGAAATCCAAGAGCAAACCGGATGCTAGTAGGTCCCTCGGGATGATGTTGGGAAGCAGATAGCAGTATTGTGTAGCAGGAAGGAAAAAGGCCACATAGTGTGATTCTGTAAAACAAGTACCAAATTTATTAAAAAAGAGATACACTCACATGAAATTCGTAAAATCAGCGCTGTAAAAGTATGGCGGCAGTGGGGTCCTACCCTTGGTCAATGACTTGGCACTTAAATTGAAAACTCCTTGGCCTCTCAAGTTCTCCTTCTTTTTCCTCCATTGTGTTCTCCTCCCTCCCCTTGTGCCTCTCTTAGATCTGGGCCCCTTTTTCGTGGTCTTTGGTCCTCGTGAAAAACCTGGCCACTGTATTGGTTAGCATTGGGTTGGTGATAATATGATCGTTCATGCCAAGATCCAGTATTATGTCTATAGTCCTCTCTGTATTCATCATCCCTCATCCCTCTAAGGGGAGAGAACCTATTGTATGTGGCAAGGGGAGGTTGGTGGTAATAGTGGGGATCGGAATGATATGTGTCAACATAATCTCTATGTCGTAACATAATTTTCTGTTTTACACCTCTTCAGTTGCTTGGTAACACAAATTGCTAATCAGCCAATCGCATGGCAGCAACTCAATTCATTTAGGCATCTAGACGTGGTGAAGATGACTTGCTGAAGTTCAAACCGAGCATCAGAATGAGGAAGAAAGACGATTTAAGTGACTATGAACGTGGCATGGTTGTTGTTGCCAGACGGGTTGGTCTGAGTATTTCAAAAACTGCTGATCTACTGGCATTTTCACGCACGACCATCTCTAGGGTTTACAGAGAATGGCCTGGAAAAGAGAAAATATCCAGTGAGCGGCAGTTGTGTGGATGGAAATGCCTTGGTGCTGTCAGAGGAGAATGGGCGGACTGGTTCGAGATGATAGAGGGGCAACAGTAACGCAAAAACCACTCGTTCCAACCAAGGTATGCAGAATACCATCTCTGAATGCAGAATACATCGAACCTTGAAGCAGATGGGCTACAGCAGCAGAAGACCACACCAGGTGCCACTCCTGTCAGCTAAGAACAGGAAACTGAGGCTACAATTCGCACAGGCTCACCAAAATTGGACAATAGAAGATTGGAAAAACATTGCCTGGTCTGATGAGTCTTTATTTCAGCTGTGACATTCAGATGGTCGGGTCAGAATTTGGTGTAAACAACATGAAAACATGGATCCATCCTGCCTTGTATCAATGGTTCAGACTGGTGGTGTAATGGTGTGGGGGATATTTTCTTGGCACACTTTGGGCCCCTTAGTACCAGTTGATCATCATTTAAACACCATGGTTTACCTGAGTATTGTTGCTGACCATGTCCATCCCTTTATGACTACAGTGTACACATCTTCTGATGGCTACTTTCAGCAGGATAATGCACCATGTCACAAAGCTCAAATCATCTCACCACTGGTTTCTTGAACATAACAATGAGGTCACTGTACTCCAATGGCCTCCACAGTCATCAGATCTCAATCCAATAGAGCACCTTTGGGATGTGATGAAACGGGAGATTCCCATCATGGATGTGCAGCCGACAAATCTGCATAACTGCGTGACGCTATCATCTCAATATGGACCAAAATCTCTGGGGAATGTTTCCAACACCGTGTTGAATCTGTGCTATGAAGAATTAGGGCAGGTCTGAAGGCAAAAAGAGGTCCAACCTGGTACTAGTAAGGTGTACCTAATAAAGGGGGCAGTGAAGTGTATATAGGAGATGATAAAACAGCTGTGCAGGAAATACTGTAGGTGAAATATACAATCAACTGATATATGTAAAAGATAAAATAAAATTATGGAGGACAACAAAACCAAGGTAGCTTTAAATAAAAGTACAAAAGGACTTGCCAGATCATGACTATTTTTCACCTGCCATCTAAACCAAAATAAACCCTTCTCATAGAGAACTATACCCGTGTCTTTTGATTTTTACTCAGTATATCTGTAGGGACGTCATAAAAAGCAGGGTTTTCTAAAGTGATGGGGAATAATCAAGGACAAAGGGGAGTCAACTTAACTATGTAACCAGGCACCCCAAATTTAATAAGAAAAATGTGGACGTTCTAGCCTTGTAGGTTAGTTTATATAGAGGCATTTTTTTGATTAGTTAGTCTCTTCCACATAGTAATATGGAGGGATTCTGTGTATATCCATTGGGGCGCCACTATTTTCCTAGCATAATATATAGAAGAATTAGTAGAAAGTGTTTTTTGCATGGCACTAAGATCCAAATCTTCAAAGACACCCAATAAGCACCATTTGGGATTACAGATCTTGGGGAGATTAAATGTGGATGAAATAAAGGAAGTCATCTGGGACCAAAAAGTCCTAACTCTATCACATTCCTAGACCATATGCAGAAAATCCACAGGGTGCGTTGGTTTCCTTTTTTTAAGTTAAAGTGGAGTTCCACCCAAAAATAGAACTTCCGCTTTTTAGATTCCTTCCCCCCCTCTGGTGTCACATTTGGCACCTTTCAGGGGGGAGCAGATACCTGTTCCAGGTGTTGGCTCCCACTTACAGACATAGGTAGCCTGGGTATCCGCGGATATCTATGCCATATCCATCACCTCCTCCGCTGCGCCCCCCCTCCGCCAGTGGGATTACGCCAGGGACCAGTGGGATCACGCAGCGTGACTCGCACATGCGCAGTAGGGAACCAGGCTATGAAGCCGCAAGGCTTCATTTCCTGACTCCCTTACCGAAGATGGCGGTGCCTCCACCCGAGAGCCGAGTCACAGATCGTCTTCAGGTGCTGACATCGCAAGCGCCCTGGACAGGTAAGTGTCCATGTTTTAAGAGTCAGCAGCTGTAGCAGTATAAAATAAATAAATATTCGGCGGAACTTCACTTTTTAAAGTAGAATTCTAGGATACACCAACTAATCTTAAAGATACTCCCTCTCTCCCCTCCTAACACTTATGCCCCGTACACACGGTCGGATTTTCCGATGGAAAATGTCCGATCGGAGCGTGTTGTCGGAAATTCCGACCGTGTGTGGGCTCCATCGGACATTTTCCATCAGATTTTCCGACACACAAAGTTTGAGAGCAGGATATAAAATTTGTCGGAAATTCCAATCGTGTGTACACAAATCCGACGCACAAAGTGCCACGCATGCTCGGAATAAATAAAGAGATGAAAGCTATTGGCTACTGCCCCGTTTATAGTCCCGACGTACGTGTTTTACGTCACCGCGTTCAGAACGATCAGATTTTCCGACAACTTTGTGTGACCGTGTGTATGCAAGACAAGTTTGAGCCAACATCCGTCGGAAAAAATCCATGGATTTTGTTGTCAGAATGTCCGATCAATGTCCGACCGTGTGTACAGGGCATTACTGTGTAAAAAAGATTTATATACTTGCCTATTTTTATGCTACACTGATCTGGTCATTAGATCCAGCTCTCTTCCACAGCAGGAGAGGTTAGGGAGTGCCAGTGATGAATGGGCCATAGTACGCCTATGGGTGGCTTGCCACTCAGGCATTGCGCACTCTCCTCCGTTCCTGTAACCAGCTGCTGGCTGATACACCGCGAGATCATGTGACCAGACCGGTGCGGCATTAAAATAGGCAGGTATATGAATATTTCTTACTCTGCTTAGCAAGCATAGGTGTTTGGAGTGGGGCTGGAGTATTTTTAAGATCAGGTAGGGTTACCTAGAATTTTTCTTTTAGTACAAATTATGCAAGTACTAAAAATGACCTGTTGATCCTTTCAGTAATCCAGTGTCTATGTAATCTCTTATGCAATGAACTGAAATCTCACACATTGTTATCAGGTTTTACCAGCTCTCTTCTGCAAACTACAATACACCACCTCCTTTGTTATGGTGGTAAAGGAAGGGGGAGGTGTTTGTAGTTCAAATAAGTGCTGGCTATGGTTCCTGTATAGTCTGTCATTGTAGGACAAGAAGTGTATTACTGGCAGGCTCATCAGGTAAAATGAAAGGAAAAAATATTCAGAAAAAAAAAAGAATGCAGCCACCCAAGGAATGGCAAATCGCAATACATTAAAATGTTGTTGTTTATTTTTGATGCACTTTAGGGAATTCAATGGCGTCTTTTTTTTCTCGTCTGCTAACCTACTGACTAGACAGTTAAAGAGCATCAGCAGAGTGATGAGGTCATCCCTCTGCTCACTGCCCTGTCCTGTTAGCACAGTTCTTGGCAATACTGTTGCGTGCCTCCAAACTGATTGACCACCCGTTTTAGTGCTGCAGTGTAGGGGACTGTAAAAAAAAAAAACCATACTAGTTTAAATGAGGTATTAGGCTGGCTGCATTTAAAAAAAATAAATGTAATGATTTATTATTGAATACAGAGCTGAATTTGTTAGTGTCTGCCTAGAGTTTAGCTTGAATTGCATCCCCTCGCCAAGGCTTACCATTTTCCCTCACTGAACTCTGTTACTTCTACAGGTACGCTTCCCTTCTCACTTCAGCTCTGATCTGAAGGATCTTCTCAGAAACCTTTTGCAGGTTGACCTTACCAAACGATTTGGGAATCTGAAGAATGGCGTGAGTGATATCAAGGGCCATAAATGGTTCAGCACCACGGACTGGATTGCAGTCTATCAAAAGAAGGTATGTGACAACAGACAAGGAAATTGGGAGAACCTGAATCTTAAAGGGAAAGCTGAAGGATGAATTTGTTAACAAAAAAATGAATTGTTACCCTACCATCTAGCTACAGAATAAACCATATTTTTCTTAGTACACGCTGAGCCCTGCTCACAAGAGCTTACAATCTATTGCATACACATTTTGTACAAATTACAGGGTTTTCCCACCAAATTACAGAATTCCCAGGCAACAGTCAATTTGTCTTTGTAAACAGGTGTAGGTGATCTCTGACATTTTGTCTCCTCGGTACAATTGTAAGTAATACATTCTATGGCCAAATGTTTGAGGACACCTATGAGATTGTTGGTAATCCTATTCCAAAACCATGGACATGGTTTGCAGCTATAGCAGCCTCCACTCTTTCGGGAACTCTTTCCGAGAGATTTTGGAGTGAATTTGTAGTCCTTCAGCCAAAGGAGAATTTGAGAGGTAGTGTACTGATTTTGGACGAGAAGATCTTGGCTTGCAGTTGGCAGTACAATTAATCTAAACAGAGGTTGTAGTGTTGGAGGACCATTCAGGTTCCTCTAAGACAAAACTTATCAAATTATGTCTTTATAGAGCTGACTTTGGGCACAGAGCACAGTCATGCTAGAACAGTAAAGGACATTCTGCGTTGGCCACAAGTTTGAAAGCACACAGTAGTCTAAAACGGGGATAAGCAAACTTTTGAGAGGCAGAGATCTACCTGAACAACATATAGGAGATCAAAGATCACTAGGGTTCAGCACCTCAGCTGCACAGAATGAATGAACAGGAAGAGCTCTGCAGTCTCCCTGTTCACTCTCAAACTGAATTATAGTAAACAGTTTACTATACTTCAGCTATGATTGAGCAAAGTGAGTGGTAACAATCACTCACTTTGTCCATTCAGAAAAGGAAGGGGCCGGTAAATGAAATTTACCGGCCTCTTCCTCTGCTCTCTGTCCTGAAAGAATCCCTGCAGCAGCCATCAGGAGAGGCGGGGAAGCTGGCAGCGCTGCAGGGGAGAGAGCACACGGTGGGGACAGGCAGAAGAAGGAAGGGGAACCATGCACAGGAGGGGTGGCATTTACTGGAACTGATCCCCTCTGTTTTCCTCCTGCAATAGATGAATGCTGGCAGGAGGGAGTGAAGGAGAAGCCAGCTTTCAGCTGCTGCAGGGGGATGATTAGAGGGGGATCGGTTCCAGCAAATGCTTCCCCCATCACCCCTCCTGTCCAGGTACCAGGGGTCGGGTGGAAGGGACACATTCTACCGGTTGCCTGTCCGCGATCGACTGGTTTCCGGCCCCCAGTCTGAAATGTCTTTGCTGTAGCAATTAACCGTATGCTTTACTAAAAAAAAAAAACTGATTTCCACATACATGCACTGTATTGTATTTTCCTTGTGGGAAATACTGCTGGGTAAGCTGAAGTGGGATTTGATAGTTGAAATATTTCTGTCTTATCTTCCATGTTTTAGTCCTTTGATTGTAAACCGATTTTGTCTGTGTTTTAGGTGGAGGCACCCTTCATACCCAAATGCAAAGGGCCGGGTGACACAAGTAATTTTGATGATTATGAAGAGGAAGAGATCAGAATCTCCATTACAGATAAATGCGCCAAAGAATTCTCAGAGTTCTGAAGAGCGCCCTGATAGCAGGAGCCATTACTCAAGACTTCCCGCGATCAAGTGAGACCGATGGAGAGAACGCCACTGACCGGCACACAAACTTCTCCTTCCCTTTCACACTCCCCACCTCTCTAGCTTTTTATTAGTGGTGCAGATTCAACTTGGAGGCCATCTTATTTTATCCTGGATCTGGTGGTGCTGGTTTCGATTGGTCCTGGAGAAAACTCCATTCTCTGTCATACCCCACCTCGCTCACACTTTTGCTTCTCTCCTTGACAGATCTGAGGGGCCAAGAGTTATTTAAATGTGAGTGGTTCCTCTAGGGTGGAGCCAGAACCTTTGGGGCAGGCCCATATTCCTCAGGAGTTGGGGCCTGTTATTATTATTTTTTATTTTTTTTTTTTTTAACCATTTTCATTCGAAGAGCTTGGCTAATGGTTTTAATCATTTAGTTTACATAGTTTATTAATAATGAACTGTTTTAATCTGAATTCTTTCCCCACCGATCACTGTCCTGTTTCCCAGCTTTCCCTATCCTAGAATGACTTTTAAACTGAAAGTGCCAGTTTTTATCCCCACCTTACACCACTGTTTAGTTCACGTAGCACATTTTTGCCTCTGTATTAACCACTTCTCCCATCATCGATGCCATAATCTTTGTCTGGTAGGTCCTTTATTGGTGTTTATACACAAAACCAGAATAATGGGGGGGGGGGGGGGGGTTATTTAAAGTAAGTTATTTACCAATCCTCAGAATTATTTTCTGAAAGGGAGGTGGTGGCCGTTGGACTGCTTCTGTGGCTTTTGTCATCCCTGTTGTCTTTGAGTGCCATTTTACTGGTGAGTCCTTTTACTCAAGTCAAGAGGGACTTGATATAATTCAGCTGCAGTTGTAGCTTAACTTGAAAAATTTGGGAATTGATGGCAATACAGCAGTCGTGGTATCTCAAAGTACCAGCATACGTTTTTGGCTATAGTGAGGCTTCTTTGTCTAGGACAAAGTCAGTTGATGTGGTCCTTCATTCTGTTTAAAGGCTTGATTTAGCTTTGTTTTTAAAATATGTAGTAAGCCTAGAATTTATTTATTTTTTTCTGCCCAGAAGTAGGTTCTGTCCTGTTTACCTGTACCATTCAACAAACCTTTCAGTTAATGGGAGTGTTTTTTTTTTTTTTTTTTTTTCAATGAATATTGGGCACCTTGAAGGTCTCTTCCAGTCCACGTTGCACTACAGGTATTGTCTTTTTTTTTCAAATGAGTGAATACTCTTGTGGATTTTGTTCAATGTTACAAAAAAAATGGGCAGTATATATAAATATATATGTGTTTATCTCCAGCATCACCATTGCTATCCTATTGTCTTGGCTTGGAGACCTCAAACTGCCCCTTTTTATGGAGGTTCATACCTTTTTTGATGGAACCATGTTTCCAGTAGAGCACAATTTTGAAGTTGATGTCATGGGAAGGTTTTTGGTAGCTGGAAAGACGGGACCGTAAAGCTCTCTGCTTTATTCATTTGGGTACAGACTCTGAATATCATCCCTAAATCAATTTTAGCAGATACATCCTTAATTTTAATGGCCTGTTTCCAAGGGCATTCCTTGTGGTCCTAGAACAATGGCATGTTGACAGGCTGTTTTAAACAAAATGGCACACGGGGGCTTCTATGTTTAAAACAAACAAGCACTTTGATTGAGTGTAATACAATCAATAATGGCAGATCCACAGAACATTAGGTGAAATGGGTTTTTGGTAATTTGTGACTTCAATAACCATAATCATGCCCCCATGATCCGCATAGTAGGGTCCTGGGACAATCTCTCTGATTTATTACATAATAATGTACATTCTGCGGAGCTAAATACTAGTTTGGAAGTAATACCAAGTCCCCAGCTGTGCTGTGGCTTTAAAGACTTAAGTTAGGAGGGTCAATTTTGGAAAGGACCATTTTTAATCCAGCATGAGGGTGATAAAACATGAAAGGTAGGCTTTTCCAAATATTTGTCATGAGGGGTTGGCTTATTACAGACGTGGTGAGGGAAGTGGGATAATTTGGGGGCAGATCTGTGAATTTCAATTGCGTTTTCACTTAAATTCTATATATATATATACATATATATGTGTATATATATGCACACACACAAACACACATTCACTTCTTACATGTGTTATACTGTAAACATTTGAGAAAAAAATACCAATAAAGTTTTGTTTAAAAAAAAATGTCAAATGTTTTTTCTGTACATCCTGGTATGGTATTATTGTCAAGCATACCAAACTTTTTCTGCCTCCGGCTTAAAGCGGGGGTCCACCTATCTATCGTTTTTTTGGTATTTTTTTTTAGTTCATTCACAAACTTTTCTTCTCAGCATTACATACTCACATATTGTGTGTAATATGTCCGCCTGTGTCAGATTTCGTCGGAAAGAATAACTTATATTATTCACTGCAGGCGGTTTCCATCTTCATTGTGGGCATTTGAAGCCCACAAGCATTTATTTCCTGGATGTGGTGAATGCTGTGCTCCCAGCATTCACCGCTCGTTCCCGCACATGCTCAGTGGCATCCTGGGAAGCCTGAAACTAGCTTCCAGGAGTCTGGGAGAGGCTAGAAACACGCCTACTCCCACGGGAGGAGAACCAGGAAGTGCAAAGAAGAATAGAAAAATAAAAGGTAATTACGGCGATTTAAATTTTTTTAAACGGCATGTCAGCATCTAGGCAAGGAAGAGAATACATACAGATATTGTTCAAAATTTGGGTGGAACCCCGCTTTAAATGATTTATCTAGCTACAACCCCAATTCCAAAAAAGTCGGGACTCTGTGTAAATCCTCAAAAAACAGAATGCAATGATTTGCAAGTTTCATAAACCCATATTTTATTCACAATGGACACAACATATCAAATGTTGAAACTGAGAAAATGTGCCATTTTAGGAAAAAATAACGTAACTTTGAATGTGATGGCAGCAACTCGTCTCAAAAAAGTTGGAACAGGGCAACAAAAAGCTGACAAAATAAGTGCTACTAACAAGAGCTAGAAGAACATTTTGCAACTAGTTGGGTTAATTGGCAACAGGTCAGTAACCAGATTGGGTATAAAAAGAGCGTCTTAGAGAGTCAGAAATCTCTGTGCGCAGACCAAAACACAATATTGGATGCCTGTGATCTTCGGCTCATCAGTCAGCACTTTGTTAGAAGCAAGCATGATTCTATGATGGACATCGCTGCGTGGGCTCAGGAATACTTCCAAAAATCACTGTCTGTGAACACAGTTCGCTATGCCATCCAAAATGTAAGTTAAGACTCTATCATGGAAAGAAGAGGCTATATCTGAACATGATTCAAAAACTCCCTTGTTCTCTGAGTTACAGCTCATTTAAAATGGTCTGTTGCAAAGTGGAAAATTGTTCTGTGGTCAGATGAATTGAAATTTGACATTCATTTTGGCAACAGTGGGCACCGCATCCTCCGGACTAATGAGGAGAGGGCTTGTTATCAGTGCTCAGTTCAAAAGCCTGCATCTCTGATGGTATGGGGGGTGCATAAGTGTGTATGGAAAGGTAAATTTTGTAAATAAGTAATTTTTCCCCTTCACTGATGTGCGCTGATGAGGAGGCACTAATATGCTGCATTTATAGCCATTGATAGGTGGCACTGATGGACATTGATGGGCAGCACTGACTGGCATCACTAATGGGCACTGATTGCTGGTGCTAACTTCTGTCACTATATTGTAATCGGGGCTCTGATGATCAGTGCCCTGATTACATGTGTAGATGTTTCCCTGCGAGGAGATGCCGCTGATCGGCTCTCCTCGCCACGCACTCTGTCAGCGTGAAGCGATGAGAGCCGATTACTGGCACCTCCGTGTTTACTTATGACCGACTGTGATTGGACACAGCCGATCACATGGTTAAAGAGCCGCGGCTCTACAGAGATCGGGGTTGCACCGTGTCCTAGCAATACGGCACGGCCGCGATCGCCGCCCTGCGCACGAGAGTGGCCGTTCTGGGCCGACGTCATATGACGTCATCCCAGAACGAGTGCTGCACCGCCCCTCCGTCATTTGACAGTGGGCGGACGGCAAGTGGTTAAACAATTGATATGTTTTCTATTGTGAATAAAATATGGGTTTGAGATTTGCAAATCATTGCATTCTCTTTATGTAGATTTTGCACAGCGTCCCAACTTTTTTGGAATTGGGGTTGTATGTGTGAATGCAGGTGGACTGAAACATCCTTCCAGCTTCTATTCAATGGGAGCATTAGCACTGGGATTTTGCTGCTTGGGGTCCTAGCTTTGTTGCCTACACCAACATTTCCTTCTCTTTTAAGTAGAGATCTCAGTATTCCCCCCCTGACAACTCCCTCATCTGCACATAAACTAGCACCAATACACCACCACAGGATGGAACTGTGGTTGTATAGATAATGGTAAAAAGTGCCAAGTCCTATTAACTAGATTACATTTATTTAAGAGGAATCATGGACTTTACAGGCACCAATGTATTAAATAATTTTTATTTATAAAAAAATGTACAAAAATGACTTAAAAACATATAAAATACAGACTTGTATAGGCGGTAATCAGCACATCCAACTCTAGCCGCTGGGCCCGGGTCAATAGGTTTAATGACCACTAGGGGTTCCCTGAACAGAGTGGGAGCAGAACACTATTTTTAGAGGTACAAGCTCAACATGTTTTGCGACATGACGCTTCTTCAGGAGCTTATCAATAGTTTTCACAGAGAGTAAGTGTATGTACGGTATATAAAAAGGCCATGAGGTGTAATTCCTCTATGTAGGTAGTTCAGCATACAAGGGGAGCCAAAAGGCTTGTAGCCAACTCACAAAGTTAGAATGTCATCTCAACAAACACAGTAAGTGCATGCCATGTAATCATTGCATAGAGAAGATAAAGCTCACACAGGCTATTGTATTGTGTTAATAGACCGCACTGGTCAATGGTTTTTTGAATTCCTACAGGTGTCCTGGGTATAATTGAGTGCAAGTTTCTCAGAGCAAGCAAGCAATCCCAATCATGTTAGGATTCCTGGCCGGGAGGTAAGGTCTACTGGTGGAGAGGTGTCTGTCGTTTTTTTTTTTTTAATATACATACACTTCCTCTCTGTGAAAAATATTGATAAGCTCCTGAAGAAGTGTTATATCGTGAAACATGTTGAGCTTGTACCTCTAAAAATAGTATTCTGCTCCCACTCTGTTCAGGGAACCCCCACTGGTCATGAAACCTATTGACCCGGGCCCAGCGGCTCGAGTTGGATGTGCTGATTACTGTCTACAGTATCTCACAAAAGTGAGTACACCCCTCACATTTTTGTAAATATTTTATTCTATCTTTTCATGTGACAACACTTAGAAATGACACTTTGCTACAATGTAAAGTAGTGAGCGTACAGCTTGTGTAACAGTGTAAATTTGCTGTCCCATGAAAATAACTCAACACACAGCCATTAATGTCTAAACCGCTGGCAACAAAAGTGAGTACACCCCTAAGTGAAAATGTCCAAATTGCGCCCGATAAGCCATTTTCCCTCCCCGGTGTCATGAGACTCGATTAGTGTTACAAGGTCTCAGGTGTGAATGGGGAGCAGGTGTGGTAAATTTGGTGTTATAGCTCTCACTCTCCCACACAGTTCAACATGGCACCTCATGGCAAAGAACTTTCTGAGGATCTTAAAAAAAGAATTGTTGCTCTACATTAAGATGGCCTAGGCTATAAGAAGATTGCCAAGACCCTGAAACTGAGCTGCAGCACGGTGGCCAAGACCATACAGCGATTTGATAGGACAGATTCCACTCAGAACAGGCCTCGCCATGGTTGCCCAAAGAAGTTGAGTGCATGTGCTCAGCCTCATATCCAGAGGTTGTGTTTGGGAAATAGATACAGTATATGAGTGCTGCCAGCATTGCTGCAGAGGTTGAAGGGGTGGGGGGTCAGCCTGTCAGTGCTCAGACCATACGCCGCACACTGCATCAAATTGGTCTAAGCCAGGCCTGAGGAAGGAGCACGCATGCTCCGAACGCGAGCGCGCTACGGCCACGCCCCCCCGCTCTCCTCCACCTGACGTCATCTTCCTAGGAACCTGCTGACGCGCTGTCTGAGGGAACCCCAAGCCATCGGAAGCTACGGACACCACCGCAAGCGGTCGAGGCCGGCCCCGCCATAGCCCAGCTGTTTCGTGATGTGACTCTGCGTTGCCCAGGAGAACCTACCTATGCCTATTTCTTATCACACAAATATGAGTGTACAATTTGCAATAAAATAGTGTTTTTAACTACATACTACCCTTAGAGCAGCGCTGCTTTTCTTTTTGCTTTTTCATACCACAGTGTCCCTTCTACTCTGACAAGCCGCCTACCGCTCATCATAGAAGCCTTAACCATCTTTAACTGTTTATTACCCCCTGGACATATCCTATCCCCCACGCTACTGCCCCTTATCTACCCACTAGCAGCACCTGTGAGCGCTCCATTCCCCCTCTGTTACTGTATGGCTGTCGTCCCAGAAGCAGACCAAGGCCCCTTTCACACTGGGGCGGCGTCGACAGTAAATCGCCGCTATTGTTAGCGGCGCTTTACCGTCGATATTCTGCCGCTAAGGGGGTGGTTTTACCCCCCACTAGCGGCCGAGAAAAGGTTAAGAACCACCGCAAAGCGCCTCTGCAGAGGCGCTTTGCCGGCGATATAGCCGCACTGTCCCATTGTTTAAAATGGGCAGGAGCGGTGTATACACCGCCCCTTCCCCGCTCCGAAGATGCTGCTAGCAGGACTTTTTTTCCCGTCCTGCCAGCGCACCGCTTCAATGTGAAAGCCCTATTATTAGCGCCTGCAAACCGCCCCAGTGTGAAAGGGGCCTAAGGATAAGGATTACTGGAATCATGTCCTGTGGTCTGATGAGACCAAGATTTGGTTCAGATGGTGTGAAGCGTGTGTGGTGGCAACCAGGTGAGGAGTACAAAGACAAGTGTGTCTTGCCTACAGTCAAGCATGGTGGTGGGAGTGTCATGGTCTTGGGTTGGATGAGTGCTGCCGGTGTTCTGTCAATATGTGCCCGCCGTCAAAGTGCCCACGCATGGGCAGAACGGAACGGCACTCCAGCTGATTTCCCGATCAGCTGGACTGACGTCACCATAGCGCATGCGCACACCGTAAGAGCCTTTTTTTGAAGGGAGATAACATTTCTCTGGCACAATTTAATGCTATGCAAACAGCGGAGGGACACTATTTGTCATTGTGCCTCACTGTTGCGGTTTACAGTGAGGCATAATCTGATATCTACGGTGTCCCTCCGCTCTTTGCAAAGCTTTCAATCGTGCCTGTGAAATGGTATCTCCCATCGAAAAAACCCTCCTACGATGTGCGCATGCGCTATTGTGACGTCACTCCAGCTGATCGGCAAATCAGCTGGAGTTCCCTTCCGTTCTGCGCATTCGCGGGCACTTTTCGATGGAGGACACATATTGACAGAACACCGGCACTGGGGAGCTACAGTTCATTGAGGGAACCATGAATGCCAACATGTACTGTGACATACTGAAGCAGAGAATGATCCCCTCCCTTCAGAGACTGGGCCATAGGACAGTATTATCAACCCCAAACACACCTCCAAGATGACCACTGCCTTGCTGAAGAAGCTGAGGGTAAAGGTGATGGACTGGCCAAGCATGTCTCCAGACCTAAACCCTATGGAGCATCTGTGGGGCATCCTCAAACGGAAGGTGGAGGAGCGCAAGGTCTCTAACATCCAGCTCTGTGATGTCATCATAGAGGAGTGGAAGAGGACACCAGTGGAAACCTGTGAAGTTCTGGTGAACTCCATGCCCAAGAGGGTTAAGGCAGTGCTGGAAAATAATGGTGGCCACACAAAATATTGACACTTTGGGCCCAATTTGGACATTTTCACTTAGGGGTGCACTCACTTTTGTTGCCAGTGGTTTAGACATTAATGTCTGTGTGGTGAGTTATTTTGAGGGGACAGCGAATTTACACTGTTATGCAAGCTGTACACTCACTAGTTTACATTGTAGCAAAGTGTCATTTCTTCAGTGTTGTCACATGAAAAAATATAATAAAATATTTACAAAAATGTGAGGGGTGTACTCACTTTTGTGAGATACTGTATATAAGACCCCTTTCACACCGAGGGCGTTTTGCAGGCGCTATAGCGTGAAAAATAGTGCCTGCAATCCGCCCTCAAACAGCTGCAGCATTGTCTCCAGTGTGAATGCCCTGTAAAACGTCGCTAAAAATAGCGGCGTTTTACCGCCGACGCTACTACGCTGTAGTTTGTTCTTTGTGCATTTGTTATAAATAATTTTTTTTTTTTTTTTTTTTAATACATTGGGGCCTGTAAAGTCCATGATTCCTCTCAAATAACTCCCTTATCTGTTTTTCCCTCCAGAATGTAGAGCCCTTTGTTCATACATTAAGGGTGAGTGTCTACATCCTGGATGGAAATCCTGGCTTAGAGATGTCATGAAATTTCCTGGTGCCTGTGAAGCTATTGGTTGTGTTCAGATGTCTAGCACAGATCCACCCCTGCTTCAGCCTCTCACCTGGGGCTAGGTACATTGTTGCAGTTTAATAACTGGAGTCAGCTCTGCAATGATGAAACACGCCCTGCGTTTCATCAGATTAGGCGACCCGTCAGAATGTGTAACGGAAGTGACATTTCGTCACTGCCATCTTGCTACACCCCGCACTCCTCCACAGTAAGGATACACTGAGAAGGGGGAAAGCGGACATCTTGTTACACACACCGGAGTTTTGCATTTTACACGTTTTTTTAACAATAAACTGAGTTTATATAGTGAAATACAGTACTTAGAACTCCGTCTTACTGTTTTTAGATGTTGAATCTTAAAAGCAGCGGCAAGCGTGCGGATCTCACAAGTTTGCTAATCGGACAGAAGTTCGCTGCTTTTAAAATTCAGCATGTAAACATGCACACGGAGTTGTAAGTACTGTATTTCATTATATAAACTCAGTTTACTGTTAACCACTTCAGCCCCGGAAGAATTTACCCCCTTCCTGACCAGAGCACTTTTTGTGATTCGGCACTGCGTCGCTTTAACTGACAATTGCGCGGTCGTGCGACATGGCTCCCAAACAAAATTAACGTCCTTTTTTTCCCCACAAATAGAGCTTTCTTTTGGTGGTATTTGATCACCTCTGCGGTTTTTATTTTTTGCACTATAAACAAAAAAATAGCGATAATTTTGAAAAAAACGCATTATTTTTTACTTTTTGCTATAATAAATATCCCCAAAAAATAATTAAAAAAACATTTTTTTTCCTCAGTTTAGGCCGATACGTATTCTTCATATTTTTTGGTAAAAAAAAAATTGCAATAAGCGATTATTGATTGGTTTGCGCAAAAGTTATAGTGTTTACAAAATGGGGGATAGTTTTATGGCATTTTTATTAATATTTTTTTTTTTTACTAGTAATGGCAGCAATTTTTATTGTGACTGCGACATTATGACGGACACATCAGACATTTTTGACACATTTTTGGGACCATTGTCATTTATACAGCAATCAGTGCTATAAAAATGCACTGATTCCTGAGTAAATGACACTGGCAGTGAAGGGGTTAACCACTAGGGGGCGGGGAGGGGTTAAGTCAGTACTAGGGAGTGTTTTCTAACTGTATGGGGGGAATGGGCTAGCTGTGACACATCACTGATCTCTGCTCCCGATCACAGGGAGCAGAGATCAGTGACACTGTCACTAGGCAGAACGGGGAGATGCTTGTTTACATTAGCATCTCCCTGTTCGTCCTCTCCGTGAGGCGATCGCGGGTATCCCCGCGGCGATTGAGTCCGCAGGACCCGCGACCCGACTCACGGAGCTCCCGACCGGCGCGCACGCAATGGCACGGCGGGGAATTCAAACGGGACTTACAGGTACGCCCATTTGCCCAGCCGTGCCATTCTGCCGACGTACATTGGCGTGCGCCGGTCGGGAAGTGGTTAAAATAAAAAGTGTAAAATGCAAAACTCTGGTGGGTGTAACAAGATGTCTACTTACTCCCTTCTTGGTGTATACTTACTGTGGAGGAGTGCGGGGTGTAGCAAGATGGTGGCGACAGAACGTCACTTGCCTTACACATTCTGACGGGTCGCCTAATCTGACGAAACGCCTGCCTCTTAAGATGGCTGACTCCACACAGGCAGTGCAGAACAAGGCTTGGTGAGTCAGTAATAGGGAAGTGATCAGCTGCACAAAGCACATAGGCAGTGCTGGGCAAGTAGTTATTTGTCCCCTGCCTGCCAACTACTTTGTGCATTATACCTTTTTTTTTTCAGGGCAAGTTGGGCTTTAATGTGCATTTTTCATTTTTTTTAATTATCATAGGAAAACGGGCGCAAAATTGTAAAGAAAAAAAAATCATTATTTTTTAAATTGGCTGTATATTTTTTGTTACTACCATAACTTACCACCAAAAACATAACGCAAAATAAATTTTCCTGGTCCGGATGATCACAGCATTACCTCATATGTGTATGTTAGTTCTATGTACCCTTATGCCCCGTACACATGGTCGGACTTTGTTCGGACATTCCAACAACAAAATCCATGGATTTTTTCCTACGGATGTTGGCTCAAACTTGTCTTGCATACACACGGTCACACAAAGTTGTCGGAAAATCCGATCGTTCTAAACGTGGTGACGTAAAACACGTACGTCGGGACTATAAACGGGGCAGTGGCCAATAGCTTTCATCTCTTTATTTATTCTGAGCATGCGTGGCACTTTGTGCGTCGGATTTGTGTACACACGATTGGAATTTCCGACAACGGATTTTGTTGTCGGAAAATTTTATATCCTGCTCTCAAACTTTGTGTGTCGGAAATTCCGATGGAAAATGTGTGATGGAGCCCACACACGGTCGGAATTTCCGACAACAAGGTCCTATCACACATTTTCCGTCGGAAAATCCGACCGTGTGTATGGGGCATAAGTATTGCTCAAAAACAATAGTGCGCATTACTTTTTTTTTTTTTTTTTTTTTTTTTTATCCTACCTAAAACACACTGACACCAATTTAAAAAATGCTTTTTTTTAAAATTAAAAAAAAAATCCAGCCCAATATCTACTGGCCATGACCTTTTGACCTTTGACCCAAACACTGACCCAGATCATACTTTGATCTAGGTATTTTTTTTTATTTACTTTACTTTCAAAATCTTTTATTGGTTTTTCGAGAAAACAAAAAATAGAATAGAATACAAAATCTGTATCAAAAGATCAAGTTACATCAGTATTTAAACCTCAAACCCCTGAGGGGGACATAAACTTACAGTGAGAAGGTTGAAAAAAAATAACTGTCTAGGTATTGCCTAGAGGACCAATACCTATTGAAATATTACTGGAACAAATATAAAGAAGGACCACTAAGGTCAATGACCGTTTCTTAGAGAGGCCCTAGGGGATCCCACCGGCACCCCAAAAGGGATCATGCTGTGCACAGTAGGAGCCTCTGCGCCTCCCTTCCCCTACGATTGTCTTTAGGCCCTGGGGTCCAAAAATCGTTTCATATTAATTACTGGGGGATATAAACATTCTGTGTGAAACAAGAAACGAAAATCAGGTAACTGTCCCAATACTAAGAATCTCTGTGCAAGAGACACACTGCATCAATTACAGAAGGATCTGTCCTAGTCTCCCCCAGTGGGTGAACACAAACAAAAACACTAGAACTGGAAGAGTAGGAGAGAATTAGAGAAGGAAGGAAAGAAAGAAAGGAAGGTTAGCTGGCCATCTGGAGGGGCCCCCGCCCCGCCAATTGTCCACTTTTAGTTTTGGGGTTGGACTCCGGGTATGAGAGAGATGCCAACGAACTGTGCCCAAGGCTCCCAAATAGCTTCAAATTGTGTTTTTTTGTCGTCTAGAATACTTGCTAATTTCTCCTGGGCCATAATCCAGGAAATTTTACGAATTGCTGCTTTCACCGAGACTTTGGGCTGTTTCCAAGCCTTAGCAATGGTGAGTTTTGCACCTAGGAGGATGAAGTGTATAAGTTTGCGTGAAGGCTTTGGAGTCTTGGGCAAGTAATCATTGAGAAGAGCAATGGCCGGGGATTTCGGGATTTGAATCTGCGTTATTTTCCGGATCAGGGAGAATATTTTACCCCAGAAGGGCCTCAGTCTAGGGCATTCCCACCAGACATGAGCCATTGTGCCCAAGAGCTGACACCCACGAAAACATTTGGGGTCAGCTGTTGGGAACATTCTGGAAAGCTTGGCAGGAGTAAAATACCATCTTGTCATAACCTTAATACTACCTTTAATTAAGGAGATATTTTTGATGCCTTTAAAGGCTCTGTCAAAGGAGCTTATCCATTTAAAGATTTCCCATTCAATGCCAAGTTCCCTTTCCCAGTCAAACATATAAGGAGTCTTTTGGGTGTGGAGGGCTAGTGACTGGTAGATAACGGAGATCCCCCCCCTCTGTTCCAAAGAGCGACCACACCATAATTCATATGGCGTGAAGGCGTTATGTGAGGGAGTGCCTCCTCTCCAAAGTTGGCAGAGGAAATGTCTTATTTGGTGGAATCTAAAATGCTCGGAGTTCGGAATTTCAAGAAGCCTTGCACCTAGTTCCAAGGAAATTGGTCCCTCATTCGTGAAATAATGTCCGATTCGGTACAGTCCCTTGTCCAGCCACCAACGAAAAGCTTTAATATCCAACCCAGGGGCAAAATCAGGATTATTGAAGATGTGCACTAGTGGAAGACATCTCGAGATTAGGGCCGGATTTTTTCTCAGGTTATCCCATAAGTGAAACGATTGAGATAGAGATGGGGAGAGTATTGGGGATAGTATTGGGGGTCTCTTTTTGGGGGTGGTCCAGAGGAGAAAGTCCAGGGTGTATGAGGGGGCTGCCCGTCTCTCTATCTGAATCCAATCTGGCTTCTCAGCCTTAGTGTATACGGTGGAGAGTTGGGCTAGCCTAGCAGCTTGGAAGTACCAGAAGAGCTGAGGAGCCCCCATGCCCCCCTGAGCTCTAGGGAGGAATAGGGTTCTTTGTTGAAATCTATGTCCTCTCCCCCCCCAGATAAATTTGGTGATCTTTTTTTGGAATTTGGATAAGTGTTCCTTGTTAATGTTTATCGGAATGGCCCTGAATAGGTATAGGAGTCTGGGCAAAAGTGTCATCTTTACTGCATGAACTCTGCCCAACCAAGAAATCTCTCCCTTGGACCATGTTCCCAGATCAGGCGCTAACTTTCGGTACATTGGAGGGAAGTTAATGGGATATAATTGTTCCGTTTTAGTTGTAAGTTTAATTCCTAAGTAGTCTATCCATTGGTCATTCCATTTAAAGTCAAAGGAGCTTTGAAGTGCGGATACTGTTTCTGTCTGGAGGGAGATATTTAAAGCCGATGATTTAGAATAGTTGACCTTAAGGCCGGAGATACTAGAGAATTCTTTCAGTAGTTTGCATAAATTAGGGAGTGATGTGGTGGGAGACGTTATAAAAAGGAGCATATCATCAGCGAAGAGCCCACACTTGTGGACTTGTTCCCCACAGGATACGCCGTGAATATTTGGGTTTGATCTAATCGCTATCGCAAGTGTTTCTATGGCCGTGGCGAAAATCAGAAGGGAGAGAGGGCACCCCTGTCTCGTCCCTCTCGCTATTTGCAGGGGTTTAGAATATTGGCCCTGTAATCGGATAACTGCTGCCGGGTTGGAATAGAGGGATCGCAAAGTCTCTATAAAGCCAGCCCCGAAACCCCAGCTCTCCAGGAGAGAAAAAAGGTAAGGCCATTCGATCGAGTCGAAGGCCTTATGCAGATCTAAGGACAACAGCATTCCTGCCTGTTTAGGGCCCCCCTCCCAATTAGATTGGAGAATGGAGACAATGTCCACCGCTCTCCTAATTTGATCTGGGCCCTGCCTCCCCGGGATAAATCCTACCTGATCTTTGTGGACGTACTGTTTGATAAAGGAGGCGAGACGGTTGGCTAAGATTTTAGTGAGAATCTTGAGATCATTATTGATTAGGGAAATGGGCCTATAGTTCTCTACTTCTTCGTGGTTCTTATTGGGTTTGGGAATAACTGCTATGAATGCTGTGTTCAGATGGGGGTCCATGGGAGAGCCTGATTTCTTAGAGTTGAAAAATTTTGCCATATGGGGGGCCAGTATATCCCCGAACTTCTTATAGTAAGGAACTGACAAACCGTGCGGCCCCGGGGCCGAGCCTGTCTTAAGGTTTTTAATAACTTCCCTTATCTCGTCTGAGGTAAAGGGTTCTTCCATAAGATCTCTATGGTCCTTGGATAGAGAGGGCAGGTGAAGACTCGAGAGAAAGGAAGCGATCGAGATGTCTCTCGGTTTTTGTGTGGTTTTGTATAATTCAGAGTAAAATTCGTGAAAGGCTTTCATGATTTTAGATGGTTTGGCCGTAGGAGGTTGGCCCACAATGCGCAATTTGGGGAAAGTGTGAGAGTGGAGCTTGGGGGAGAGCTTCGTGGCTAACATCGTCCCGACTCTGTCCCTATGACAGTAAAATTTTGCTCCACTCCATCTAATATGTTTTTAGGCTTTTGCCGTTAAAGCTAGGTTGAGTTCCAATCTGATCGCATTTAATTGTTCATTAAGTTCCCTAGATGGGTTTTTTTTGTGTTCGATTTTTGAAGTAATACATTTTTGCTCTAGTCTATGAATGTCTATCATCCTTTCCTTTTTAACTTGAGTGGCTAATCTGATGAGCTCGCCATGGACCGAGGCCTTGTGGGCTGCCCAAAGGGTTTCAGGGGAGATGTTTCCCACATCATTTATACTGAAGTATTCTTTGATAGCATCAGCAATTAATTTGGCGTGGACCGGATCCCCCAGGAGAGATTCATTCAGTCTCCAATAAGAGCCCCCGCTCCGCGACAGAACATTTTTCAAAGTCAGGAGGACCAGTGAGTGGTCCGACCAGACTATATCTAGAATTTTAGCTTTAGAGGAAAGGGGGATGAGGCTAGTCGGAGTGAGTATATGGTCAATCCTTGCGTAGGTCTGGTGGGGAGAGGAGAAGTGTGTAAAGTCCCTACCTGTGGGATTCAGCTCCCGCCAAATATCTACTTAACCTTGGGAGTGAATCATTTTAGCTATTCTGGTGCTTAATTTTGTGGGGCGTGTTAGTCTGCCTTTGAGAGGATCATTTTTGTCTAGGCCCTGGTCAAACGCTACATTTGAGTCCCCTCCCCATATGATCTAGGTATTTTTTTAAATTTATTTTTTACATACATTTTGTTTTTTCTCTCTGCATGGAAAAAGAGAGATACAATTTATATCTCCCTTCCATTCACAGAGAGAAAACACTGGGGCGGGCTTCAGTGACTGATCACTGTGATAGCCTCTGATTGGCTATCACAGCGATCAGGTGACCCGGAATCGGGAGATTCGCGTCCCGATCGTTAGTACGGGACCCCGGGGCTGGCGCTGAGGCCCTGGAGCTCCCAGCACAAAGACAGATACCCATATATGTGGCTCCATGGAAAAAAAAAAAAATCCCAGTCCAGTGAGGCCGCATATATGTGTTACATTGGTGTGAAGGGGTTAAGATGAAACCATGCCTATAAAGATAAACTAGGGGGCATATATTGGTCACATTAACTGCTTTATAAATATTCCCCTTGAAATGAACTAAAAATATAACCAGTTAGGTGCACAGAAGGCATTGCCTACATTCAGGGTCGGTACAAGGATTTTTGTCCACACAGGTGAAGGTGCATATTGGTGACCCCCTCATACTTCCTCCCATTGATGGCTGCAGAACCCGGGATACATAGCATGTTGCAGTGTTGTCAGAAAGGTATAACAAAAGGCAAAAAAACATATTTCTCCACTTACATGCAGGTCAGGTTAAAATAACCCAGCACAGAGTTCCCCCTTACAGTGTTAGGGAGAACTCTGTGGACCATGAT
Organism: Aquarana catesbeiana; assembly: GCF_042186555.1. Lineage (NCBI taxonomy): Eukaryota > Metazoa > Chordata > Amphibia > Anura > Ranidae > Aquarana > Aquarana catesbeiana. Next base: position 628,432,947 of record NC_133326.1, on the reverse strand, counting down.
GTAAAGGAGAATTCTGAGGTAAAAAAGAGATGGCCAACAATCCCAATGCAACGTTCCACTAAACAGAGCTCCTTGGTGCTACTGGTTATTCCAAAGCAAAATAAAGAATCATCTGCTGGTGGGGCTGACTTTGAATCTGCTGATCCCTCTTTCTTAAATTCTCACTTACGTCAACCCATTCTCCTTTGTATCCGATACTGGGAAACCCCCATTTTACCCCAGGGTATCAAGATCTAGTCTTCCACGTCCTCAGGCACTCTGGCAGCTTTCAAGCCTCTCACTTCCTAGCCCACAGTAAATGGCCATCACTGTCTGAACTTATGGATCCAGCAGGTCCTTTTCGGATAGACTACCGGAGAGCCCTCCAAATACGCCACTTCATGTCACTGCCCCCGCCGGACAACTTTTGCCAAACCCTTACCACCTTGGAGAATTATTGCTCAGAGGAAAGTACAATGTCCCACACTCTATCGGCCACCTACCAGCTGCTGATCACACCCAACAACTATCAGTCACCTCACCTTAGGGCAGTGATGGTGAACCTTGGCACCCCAGATGTTTTGGAACTACATTTCCCATGATGCTCATGCACTCTGCAGTGTAGTTGAGCATCATGGGAAATGTAGTTTCAAAACATCTGGGGTGCCAAGGTTCGCCATCACTGCCTTAGGGCATGGGAGAACGATATTAAAAGCAAGCTCTCACCCCGGCAGAGGCAAAATATCCTCCATTTTACCTACAAGTCCTCCATATGTACTAGGATACAGGAGACAAACTTTAAAATAGTCACCACAACACTACAAAAGATCTTCCCCTCCTCCTCAGATTGATGCTGAGATGTCAGGAAGATAGGGGGACAATTCTTCACAGCTCCTGGTCCTGCCCTAAACTAGAGCAGTTCTGGAAGACGATCCAACAAGTCGCCCAAAAAATTCACAAAGCGGACTATCCTGAATGACCCGGCCTTCTTTCTACTCCACGCCTCCAACAAAAAACCTACAAAAATTCCATAATCCACCACCTCCTTGACACAGCTAAGTTGTGCATCCCTTTATGCTGGAAATCCACACAACCTTCATCCATAGGACTATGGCTCAGAAAGGTGGAGGAAATTAACAAAATGGAGGATCTCATCCTCACAGCCCGCCAACAATGTGAACAATACACTAAGACATGGACACTGTGGAACTTGTTTGTCTACTCTGACGAGAGGTGCACCCTCTTTGATAGCGACACGGCAGATCAGTCCACCTAATATAGTCAAGCTGCGGTCAGTTGCGGCTATTCGCCGAATCTTCCGGCTGGCATTGCAACTTGAGAGACGCGCATTAATCGCCCCCTCCCTCATTATGGGACCCTCCCCTGTACCAGACCACCTTTCCACTCCATTCTCCCCTTATCCCTTCCCTCTACCCCACATCTCTGGGGATACCTTAACTGTCTCTGCTACTCCCCCCCCCCCCCTTCTTCTGGCCCTCTATACCCATCTTGTAGTTCCCCTATAGATATTCCACTTACTATAGTTACAACACCCCTGAAAAAAATGAGGCAGGGAACACGAGGACATCCACTACAACATTCTACCATCTGAGGGAATAACACTCGCATGATCTAGAGCACCCCAGATGTTTTGGAACTACATTTCCCATGATGCTCAACTACACTGCAGAGTGCATGAGCATCATGGGAAATGTTCCAAAACATCTGGGGTGCCAAGGTTCGCCATCACTGATCTAGAGGCTGTGGCTTACAGTTCTATTTTCTCAGACCTTATATGGGGTTAAATCTACATGTTAAGAGTAGACGGTATTTTTGTCCTGTCACAGCTACTTGTACCTCGACACAATATGTCTGTTGGGTTATGGCGCCACGCCCCAATGTACGCTATTGTTTCTCCTCCATGTACTTGAAGATGTTATGTTCCGTGTTTTATGTCTCTTGAGATAAATAAAAGATTTGAAAAAAAAAAAAAAAAGAGATGGCCAGAGACCGCGGGTATGGCACAAGAGATGGCCAGAGACTGCAGGTATGGCACAAGAGATGGCCAGAGACTGCAGGTATGGCACAAGGGATGGCCAGAGGCTGCAGATATGGCGCAAGGGATGACCAGAGGCTGCTGGTATGGCACAAGGGAGGACCAGAAGCTGCGGATATGGCACAAGGGACGGCCAGAGGCTGCGGGCATAGCACAAGGGACGGCCTGAGACTGCGGGTATGGGACATGGGACGACCAGAGGCTGCTGGCATGGCACAAGGGACGGTCAGGCTGCTGGGATGGCACAAGGGACGGCCAGAGGCTGCGGGCATGGTACAAGGGACGGCCAGAGGCTGCGGGCATGGCACGAAGGATGTCCAGAGACCTATTACTATAGCCTGGACAGAACATGACAACCCTGGATACTCAGCACAGATCACAATAGCAAGGCTTCTATTGATACAGATCTCCTAGCAGTGCATCATATGAGGTGCAGGCATTATGATCTATGTCCTGGGCAGGTGATGACAGCACAATGGCCATGCCAGGCTCCCATTCATAATGATCCCATTGCTGTGACATGGGTAAAGGATGCCAGCCCTGGATCCGCAGCACAGATCACAATGCCAGGCTACCCTTCGTTATTGCAGGGTATTGCTGTGTCCTGGCCAATTAGATGACATAGATCATGCCCGGCTCCCATTGACAGTGACGATCCATCCATAGCCCCCATGCAGAGCCCCCCCGCCCCTTACCTTTGATGATGCTCCATGCTCCTCCTCCTTGTTGTCGGGCCCCGTTCACTGCCCCGGTCAGGCGATGTACTTGGTCCTGCAAAGATCGCCATGTTACCTGAGTAGAGGTCAGTGCTTTTTTTTTCTGCATCAAAAACGCATGGACAGCAGGTTATTAGGTTTTCAATTGGATAGTTCACACCAGTGCGGTCAGTTTCAGTTTGTTCCAAAAAAAAAGTTGAACATGCTGCATTTTTCCTGTACTGGCCTGTACTGGAACATGGTAAAACGCACTGAAACGCACATTGTCCTTATTTACATTGAAGAAAAAAAGAGGGAGAAAAAAAAGCACTGGAACGCATCAAAAATGTGCGTGTATGATTAAAAAGGAAGGAAAGGGTTAAATACTCCATAGGTGATGATTTAAAAACCTGTACAGGACATCAGTATAGAATTATCCACTTGCCTACCGGGCACTTAAACCCCCTTCCTGCCCAGACCAATTTTCAGCTTTCAGCGCTGTCACTCTTTGAATGACAATTGCGCAGTCATGCTACAGTTTACCCAGATTACATTTTTATTATTTTTTTCACACAGATAGAGCTTTCTTTTGGTGGTATTTATTTGCTGCTGGGTTTTTTATTTTTTTCTAAATAAAACAAAAAGGGACCGAATATTTAAAAAAAAAAAAACATAACTGTTTCATAGTTTGTTATAAAATTTTGAAAACAGGTAATTTTTCTCCTTCACTGATGTGCGCTGTTGAGGCTGCACTGATGAGCACTAATGGGCACTGATAGATGGCACTGATAAGCACTGATGGGCATTGATGGTTGGCACTAAAGGGCACTGATAGGTGGCACTGATGGGCACTGGTGATCACTGATGGGTGGCATTGATGGGCACTAGTAGGTGACACAGATTGATTATGAGACACTGATGGGCATTGATTGGCAGCACTGGTGGGCATTGATGGGGGGCACTGGTGGGTGGCACTGGTGGGTACTGGTAGGTGGCACAGTGGGCACTGGCAGCTGACACTGGTGGGCACAGAAAATGCAGTCGCGGCTTTCTGTGTGAGGGACCAATGTACCTCTGACAGAAGCCGGTGATCGGCTTTTTTTTCCCCTCACGCTGACAGCATGAGGGAAAGAAATATAGCGATTACCGAGTTTCTGTTTACATCACGTGATCAGCTGTCATTGGCTGACAGCTGATCATGTGGTAAGGGGCCGGGATTGACCCCTTACTCGGATCTGTGATCAGCCAAGTCTCATAGACTTGGTGATCACAGAGCGCACTGCGCATGACCCGCAGACAGCGCTTGCTCAGACGGACTGTCCAGATGATTAAAGTAGAACTGAAGGCAAAACTTTTTTTTTTCATTTTGGATAGCGCAAAGGAGGGTTGTAAGGCCTGAAAGATTTTTTTTACACCATCTGTGTCCCATTGCGGACATTTCCCTTCACTTCCTGTCCCATAGCCAAACAGGAAGTGAGAGGAAATCTCTGCAAATTAAGGGAATTCCTTGGGGTCCCCTAGGTCACCAAAACTGGTGTCCCCATTGGAAGTTTTCCCCTCTATTACTTTTCTGTGGACAATCCAAAATTTGGGATTTTCTTTTACTTTCACTTTCAATGATAATGATAAACAAGACAAATGGAGAGGGTGAATCTCCCCAACAGGGGGCACAGACAGCAATAAAAACTGATAGGTGTTCTAATCGCTCTCCACTCTATCCAAAACTAAAGAAAGTTTTGCCTTTAGGGCCAGTTCACACCATAGAAATGCAGTCCAGATGCGTTCCAGATGGTTCTCTGCATGATGCAATCCAGTGCATTTTTCCCCCTCTATTTTCTTAACCTTAAATAAGGACATGTGTGTTCGGGTGTGTTCCAGTGAGTTTTTGATGTGTTTTACAGCATTCCACTTTTTCTACTTTTTTTTTCTGGAACTGGAACGCACTGGAGCTGCAAGCATTGGTGTGATTGAACTATGCCATTGAAAACCATATAACCTACTGTCCATGCGTTTTTGATGCAGAAAATAAACACACTGGACTGCATGTGGTGTGAACTGGCCCCGAGGCTTCATTCACACTTGTATGACTCCAAAATTGCACCAACTTTGGAGTTCAACTTTGATGCAACTTTGGATGGGTGCAACTTGGATATGACTGACTTTGACCAGTGATAATGGACAAAAGTTGCACAACTGTTGCATTGTATAACATTCAGGTATGACTTTCATGCAACATTTGAGGGTTAACATTGAAGTCTATGGCCCTCAAGTTGCATGAAAGTCGGACCAAAGTAGTGCATGAACGACTTTGAAGTTGCTGCAACTTTAAGTGGCACATAAACAGAAAAAAAGGAAAATGAAGGAGGGTGGCACATACAGCTCCTTCTAAAAAAATGTGAATATCAGTGTGATATTTTTCAAGCATTTCTTTTTTTTTTTTTTATTTGATGATTATGGCTTACAGCTAGTGAAAACCCAAAATTCAGTATCTCAGAAAATTAGAATATTACATAAGACCAATAAAAAAAGGATTTTTAATACAGAAATGTTGGCTTAATGAAAAGTATGTTCATATGCAGTATAGTATGCACTCAATACTTGGCTGGGGCTCCTTTTGCATGAAATACTACATCAATGCGGCGTGGCGTGGAGGCAATCAGGCCTGTGGCACTACTGAGGTGTTATATGGAAGCCTGGGTTGCTTTGATAGCAACCTTCAGCTCGTCTGCATTGTTGGGTCTGGTGTCTCTCATCTTCCTCTTGACAATGCCTCGCAGATTCTCTATGGGGTTTTGTTCAGGTGAGTTTGCTGGACAATCAAGCACAATGATACCATGATCATTAAACCAAGTATCTCCACAAAGTTGGTCAGCAGAGGGAAGCATAAAGTGCTCTAGAATTTCCTGGTAGAGGATTTCGCTGACGTTGGACTTGATAAAACACAGTGGACCAACACCAGCAGAAGTCATGGTTCCTCAAATCATCACTGACTGGAAACTTCACATTGGACTTCATGCAACTTGGATTCTGTGCCTCTGCACTCTTCCTCCAGACTCTGGGACCTTGATTTCCAAATGAAATGCAAAATTTACTTTCCTCCTACTATTACTTTCAAAGAGGAATTTGCACCATTAAGTAACTGTCCAGTCCTTTTTTTTCCTTAGCCCAGGCAAGACGCTTCTGACGTCTCTGGTTCAGGAGTGGCTTGACACAAGGAATGAGACAGTTGTAGCCCATGTCCTGGATATGTCTTGTAAATCTCCCCCAAATTCTTAAATAACCTTTGCTTCAAAATCCTCTCTGGATATCTGCGGTTATCCCTGTTGTTGTGCACCTTTTTCTACCACACTTTTTCCTTCCACTCAACTTTCCATTAATATGCTTGGATACAGCACTCTGTGAACAGCCAGCTTCTTTAGCAATGACCTTTTGTGACTTACCCTCCTCGTGGAGGGTGTCAATGACTGTCTGCTGGACAACTGTCAAGTCAGCAGTCTTCCCCATGGTTGTGTAATCTACTGAACCAGACTGAGACTATTTAAAGTAGGGGTCTCAAACTGGTGGCCCTTCAGCTGTTGCGAAACTACAAGTCCCATGAGTTATTGCAAGGCTGACAGTTACAAGCATGTCTCCCTCAGGCAGAGGCATGGTGGGACTTGTAGTTCCACAACAGCTGGAGGGCCACCAGTTTGAGACCCCTGATTTAAAGGCTCAAGAAACCTTTACAGATGTTTTGAGTTAATTAGCTGATTAGAATGCGATGACATGTGTCTAGTCTACAATATTGAACTTTTTCACAATATTCAAATTTTCTGAGATACCGAATTTTGGGTTTTCACTACCTGTAAGTCATACCCATCAAAGTTAAAAGAAAGAAATGCTTGAAATATATCACTCTGTGTGTAATGAATCTATATAATATATGAGTTTCATGTTTTTAATTGAATTACTGAAATAAATTTACTTTTTTGATGATATTCAATTTTTTTTAGATGCACCTGTATATGAATGGTTGTCATTGGAAAACATGGGGAACGACTTGTCATGCAACTTTGATGTCCTTTGATTTGTGAACAACTGTTTTCAAGGATGAAGCACACGAAGGGCAAACTTAGAAACAAAATATCTGAAGAGCACCTTGAGAATTAATTTAGAATTGCGACTACATCCATCAAACCACAAATTGATGCGTTCATTTATTAAAAACCGTGTCAAATATCACACTAGTTTTATGTTGCCCTATTTTACTTTTATAATAAGAAATATTACAAAAAAATTAAGTTTTATTGTTTAGAGAGGTACATTATATCAGTGACTGGTAACTTGTGATCTGGTCAGCTCCTTATTGTTAGTTAATTTTATGTGTGACCCAAGACAATTCCTCATCTTCCAATGTGGCCCACGAAGGGCAAAAGGTTGGACAGTCCTACTCAAGATAAATGCCAGCTTGATTGGCTGAGGAGGGATCCTAAACACCCTGACTGCAGGAGACTTTGTTGCCAGCAGAAGCTCGTCTCCCTATCAACCTAATGGAGCTTTAAGAAATTTGTCGGCACCTTCACCAATGAAGTTCTTGGCTGCATTGTCATCCAATCAGGATATTGTTGGACAATGCAACAGCAGTGGCATACATAAATCAGCAGGGAGGAACCGGAAGTCTTTCTGTGCAAAAAGAAGTGGAACTGATACGCTACTCGGGCGGAACTTCGCATTTCAGCTTGATCCATCATCCACATTCTAGGCATGGACAATGGACAATGGACAAATGGATTACCTCAGCCATCAGTGCCTGGACTCAAGCAAATGATCTCTTCACCTAGAGATGTTCCAGGAACTCTGTCTCTGGTGGGGGGCACTGGATGTGGACCTCCTGGCCTGGTTCAACAACAGACTGAACAGGTTTGTCTCCAGATGCTAGGATTCCCTGGCTGAAGTAACCTATACCGTGATGGCTCCATGGGATCAGTACAACCTGATCTATGCCTTTCTCCTCTGAAGCTCCTTCCTGGTCTGCTCCACCAGATCCAAATAGAGGGCATTCTGGAGATTCTCAATGTCCAAACAGGAGTATGTGATATTCTGACCTTATTAGGCTCCTAGCAGCCACTTCATAGATGCTTACAGATTGCCCAGATCTTCTGTCCAAACATTCAGTTTACCACCCTGCTGCACATTTGCTGGTACTGTTGAAGCACAGGTCCTAAGTGATAGGGATCTATCTGACTTGGTCACACACACAAGATCTGCCATCTCAGATGGAAGGCTTAGTTTGTCTGGTGTGGGGCAGGGAAATTTCATCCCAGGAATTACTCTGTTGGACAAATAGTGACTTTTCTAAAATCCAGACTAAATCAACATCTGGATGAGTACCATCAAAAGACAAATTCCAGCTCTCTTAATTTTATTCCACAGACCTATTGCTTCTCATTTCGTTGTCTAAAAAAAATGCACTCACTGGCCACTTTATTAGGTACACCTTGCTAGTACCGGGTTGGACCCCCTTTTGCCTTCAGAACTGTGTTAATTCTTCGTGGCATAGATTCAACAATGTACATATTGACTTGATAGCGTCACGCAGTTGCTGCAGATATGTCGACTGCACATCCATGATGTGAATCTCCTGTTCCACCACATCTCAAAGGTGCTCTATTGAATTGAGATCTGGTGACTGTGGAGGCCATTGGAGTACAGTGATCTCATTGTTTTGTTCAAGAAACCAGTGGTGAGATGATTTGAGCTTTGTGACATGGTGCATTATCCTGCTGGAAGTAGCCATCAGAAGATGTGTACACGTCATAAAGGGATGGACATGGTCAGCAACAATACTCAGGTAGGCCGTGGTGTTTAAACGATGCTCAATTGATACTAAGGGGCCCAAAGTGTGTCAATAAAATATCCCCCACACCATTACCCCACCACCACCAGCCTAAACTGTTGATACAAAGCAGGATGATCCATGTTTTCATGTTGTTTACGCCAAATTCTGACCCCACCATCTGAATGTCACAGCTGAAATCGAGACCCATCAGACCAGGCAATGTTTTTCCAATCTTCTATTGTCAAATTTTGCTGAGCCTGTGCGAATTGTAGCCTCAGTTTCCTGTTCTTAGCTGACAGGAGTGGTACCCGGCATGGTCTTCTGCTGCTGTAGCCCATCTACTGCAAGGTTCGATGTGTTGTGCATTCAGAGATGGTATTCTTCATACCTTGGTTGTAACGAGTGGTTATTTGAGTTACTGTTACCTTTCTGTCATCTCGAACCAGTCTGCCAATTCTCCTCTGACCTGTGACAGCAACAAGGCATTTTCCGCCACACAACTGTCACTCACTGGATATTTTCTCTTTTTCTGACCATTTTCTGTAAACCTTAGTGATGGTTGTGCGTGAAAATCCCAGTAGATCAGCGGTTTTTGAAATACACAAACCGCGCCAACAACCATGCCACATTCAAAGTCACTTAAATCGCCTTTCTTTCTCATACTGATGCTCGGTTTGAACGTCCACAAGTCATCTTCACCACATCTAAATAATTAAATGCATTGAGTTGCTGCCAAGTGATTGGCTGATTAGCAATTCATGATACCAAGCAATTAAACAGGTGTACCAAATAAAGTGCCCCGTGAGTGTATATCGTAATTGTAAAGTACAGGCTGGACATTCATAGATCCTGGGTTTTAGACTGGTACCTTCAGATGATTGGACACTCACAAAACTTTGCCAAGCAAGCCCCTCTGGGCACTCCTATAGCTCTACCCCACTCCATGAGAGCCTATTTTTTTGCTAGTGTTCTAAGGTGATGAAGCTCTTCTCCCTTACAGAGAAATAATGTGCTTCAGTAGTTTTATTTTACTCTCACTCCTCAATCAACTCCCTGTTGCCTTCTGATTCAACAATAGAAGTAGTTCATCCAGATCGGTGCAACCTTTAAGCATTGGATCCTACTTAGGCGCTCACCTCAGCACTTGGTGCAATGTGTATTGAGTGCTATACAGGTCCAGGGCTGTGGTCCATCCTTATAAAACCCAGACCCTGAAGATCTCTTTGGGGGTATGCCCACTGTGATGGGCAAGGCCTGGACCCTGATTAGGGGCCAGCAACATGAACAGGAGAGTCTGGGTTACCATGCACTGGACTGCTACTGTAACCTCCCCATTCATAGGTTTCCAAAATAGTATTTGTTCTACCATAAAACTGTAAGGAAACCAGAAATTGCATTTGAAATGTATTTGTTGTATAGTATTAAACTTTTCAAACTTCAGTGTTGGAGAGATTTCCCACCACTTCCTGATCTGCCAGGAAGTGAGGGAATCTCCCTAATGGGTTGGCAGTAGAACTTGACAAGAGCCCTACTCTATCCAAATTAAATGAAAAGTTTGGGCTGAAGTTGGGTTTTTAAAGTATATTTACAAGCAGAACTTTTTTAGGGTAGTTAGAGGCTAGAACCTCTGTCAAGTTTTTTTTTCTTTGCCATTTTCCTTGGTGGGAGCATTCAACCTCTATTTGTACAGACCTTTCTTATTGGGACTAAAAGTGATGGTAAATCTAGAAGTTTACATTTGTCACTAGAACAGGTTGTGAAAGGAAATTCCCACACTTTCTCATAGTGCTGGGTGCTCTTCTGCCTCCTCCCATGTGTTCCTATGAGCCAGTTAGGCTGCCTGGCATCCATTATAGACATGGGCCAATAGTGACAAGAGGGAGGAGGTGAATGATCTTGTGACACTATCAAGAAGGGTCGAAATGTGCATATTATGACACCCCTGGATCTGAGACATTAAAGAAGGTACAGTATGTGCAAACACCAGTAGGGGCCTGCATTGTAGGGCTGTGGCTTTTACATTACTATTAGAATATGGAAAGTTTCTATAAGGTATGCTAAAGTGAAAAAAATGCTAAGTGGTCATTTTAACAACCCTTATGTGCTATTAAGGGTAAAGTGACCCTATCGCAGCAGAAAAAATACTCAATGTTGGAGCTTACAGGGAGCAATGCTGTCACCCCCTCCATCATGTGTTTGGGCCTAGAAATTGACAGCTAGGCCTAAGCTCTGCATTAGAGGTTAAGCCGTATGGTTGCCACCTCATCCCTTTAAAACGGAACACATATTAAGTACACAGGTTCTGTGGCTGAGTAAGATGGTAATTAAACTCACTTAGTGCCTTATCTGCAATAAATTAGCCTCAGAACCAGTGTAATTCATATGTGTTTGGGTTTAAAGGGATGAGGTGGCAACCCTAGTTTAAGGCCACATGCTCCCACTTACCTAGACTGGGTATTTTGAAGCAGCTGTGGCAAGGGAGCACAGTGAATGTAAATATAACTGGGAGAGGGGACCCTGTCAAAGAAAACCTGTCACTTTGCACTGAATAGAAAATCAACAATCTCAACTAATTTGTTTTTTTATAAATAATTTGTTAGTTTTTTTTAATATAGCACTCTACTATTAACAGTCTGGCTTAATATGCTGAGTCCCTCCATTTACTTTTATTATAATGCTCAGTCAATACATTTCCATTAACTCTGCACACCAGCTGACATTTCAAATCACGATAACAGTGGGAATGACTGCTTAAAAATAAATTACTCAATAATTTAGGAGCAGCAGCAGGGAGATTCTTCTTGGACACTTGTTTGGTAGGAAAGAGTGAACAACATGCAACTCAGCGGAAAAACATTGGCAGGCTGTCTTACAGCGTTAACCCCTTCCAAAGCATAGCGGTGGAAAATGGGCGAAATTTGGTGCCCAGTGGCCAATAAAAAAAATATTAGGGGAGTCCTGGTGCGTGGTTCCAATTTCCTAATCACGGAGTCTTCAGAGACAGGGCAGCGCAACACAATACTAGTGGCTTTGGACACGAAGAGCACTCCACAGCTAACTTAGCCATTAGCACTGGTTAATTTAGCTTTGGAGCGCTTGCACAGAGGAACCCAGTGCATGAAGGTCACCTCTAGGCTCATCCTGTCCAAAAGGCAGACTGAGGATGACTGACAGATGGCTGTGAGTTGGTGGGAAAACCATCTGCAGCTGTCCAAAGAAGAGTCTTGACTGAATAGAGAAGAACATTTCTGGAAAAAAAAAAACCACAGGCTACTCTTTAAAACTGTAGGGCTGAAGAAAAGATGTCCATCCTCCTAGGACACTAGAAAAACAGCTCAAGGCATTTGGGTAGCAAGAGGGGTTATACCCATGGCTGGCCTACATTTTTTTGTCATTGTGCCATCCTCCTGTAGGTGACAGTAACCTCAAGGTTTAAGACTTCCTGTTTCCCTCATTGGGAGTACAAAAATTCAATTTTCTATGCTCTCAGGTTTGTCAGTTTTTGGAACACTTGCATAGTTTATCCCCATTTTAATATTTTCTCCTTTTTGGTGAATAAGGGTTTCAGCGTCTGCCTGTTTTATTTTTTCTTTTGATTCCCTTTCACTTTTCTTTGTTTTGACACGAGTACAATGGCCTTTTGAATCTTAACTGGACACACTAAGATGTTTAATAAGTAGAAGTATTTATTTGTAAAAACAGTTTTCATAATTGACATAAATTCACATGAACCTCAAAAAACCTTAAATAGTGCAAAGCTCCACACTCATACAATACTCACATATTGCACATTGATGCATACAGCTTGTTCCTGCTGTTCTATATGGTTTCACAGTGCACCATACAGGTGGAGCTCAAGCCCTGCATATTTGCTATGCTTCTTATAGGTGGAGCTCCTACCCTAAACATTCATTCATCACAATGCCCCGCAAGGGTGGGGCCTCTCAATGGAATGTTTCCACCTCCACTACTGTCCAGTCGCCTTGTGAAGACACATCACCTTCAGGAGAAAAGCTGGTGACAGATGTGATGCTAGCACGTGATTCATCCAAGGGAGACAACAGTTCTGCCCACTTTCCCAGTTCAACCTGACCCTTGACTCCTCCCTTTAACCCTCCTTCTGAGGCAGCCAGGAACAAAGTTCTTCCAATGATATGCTCCACCAGCCCCAGTTCCGCCCCTCTGGGACTGCGCTCCTGAGGTCCTTGGTCGGTCTCGTAGATAGTGTATAACCCGTCTGCAGGAGAGGGAATAGGGATGGGTTCACCTAGAAAAAATGGTCGTGAAAGCTAAACATCACTTGTAGTATTTTGTATGTGATTGTATTTGTAAAAATGGTAATGAAAGCTAAACATCGCTAGTAGTATTTTGTATGTGATTGTATTTTTAAAGAGCATTTTGTGTTTGTTATAGTATGCACTGCATTGTAAGTTCCTACAAGGTTTCCAGGCACAAGGAGCTCTCTATCAAGTAATGCTATAAGAAGAGGTCATTGATACGGGAGAATGGATGAGCTGAAGAAAGGTGTTGGGTCAATAACTGCAAAGAGCGGTTGGAGAAAGTTCACAAATCGTTGATCCAGGGCAGAATGGGATTCAATCAGATCAAATCATTCATCCCTGCCAACATATGATGTGATATTGTTAAGTTTTGTCCTTTTTACTTCTGTATATTAGTAATTTGCAGCTATTATGTTTAATAATCCATCTGCAGATCCAGTGATGTCATCTATTGCTCCGATTATATCAATGCTAATCTAAATAGGCAAGTAACCTCCTGCCATGGAGCAATTTAACTTTTTGTTGCCATTCGCCTAACTTTCGGCACATTGATTTCAGTGTTCCCACTAATAAGGCGTTTACCAACAAAAGGTTGAATTGGTCACAAGCATGACATCGAGTAAGGCTCTTTCGGCATCAAATAATATTAAGGGCTCATGCACATATACAGCAGTTGCTAGTGTGTGCTCTGAAGGGAGCAGTGTCAATGCGTGGTAAATGACTCATCACGTGGTTTACTTTTTTAACTTTGAAAACATTTGAATTATCTTTATTCACCACATTGAGCATTTCCTATTTTTTTTCAGCGCACAAGGCAGCGCAGTGGTGTTATCTGAAGTATTAGGACTCAATTCATATTGACTTGTCTGTGTGTTGGGACTTTGCTGAACAGGGCTACCCAATGCAAATGTTGTGAATGTGCCCTTAAAGTAGAACTATAGGCAAAACTTTTTTTTTTCATTTTGGATAGAGTAACGGAGGGTTATAACCCCTATCAGATTTTTTTTCGCCGTCTGTGTCCCATTGCAGAGATTTTCCTTCGCTTCTTGTCCCATAGCCAAACAGGAAGTGAGAGAAAATCCCTGTAAATTAAGGAAATTCCTTGGGGACCTCCGAGTCACCAGAACTAATGTCCCCATGGAAGATTTCCACTCTATCACTTTTCTGGGGACAACCCAAAATTTGGAATTTTCATTTACTTTCACTTTCAACGATAATGAAAAAAAGTTTTGCCTTTAGCTATATAGTATATAGAGGGCTGTGGATGTACAGCAGGCACCATACCAGGCCACATCATACTTCATCCCTAAGGCTGGGTTCACACTAAAGATTGTGGCGGCTCACAGTAGGAGTCCAGTGCGTCTCCATTCACCGTTTCAGGTCCGATTTCAGCCTGAATTTTGGGCTGAATTCGGACCTGAAACTAACCAAAACACGCAATGCAAGATGCAATTCGCACCGAACCGGCTCCATAGGGAGCCAGTCACATTCTCCTGCTATGCAAATTGGATGCGAGGGAAACCTGCATCCAATTTACATAGGTGTGAACCCAGCCTTAAGGGAAGGTCAGCTCTTCTGCCTCCTCCCCCTTCCTATTCAACTTTTGGACAATTTTTTTTTCAGGGGGGAGCAAGTTCAGCCTCCCCCTCTTTGCCCACAGCCTCTTGGGGCACATCACATGTCCCAGGCAGCTGTGGAACCAGTCACAGGGCGCAACGCGGCTCACACATGTGCAATGGGGTGCCAGCTGTGAAGCCGCAGGGAGTCACAGCCAGCTTCCCACAGTTAGCATGGTGGTGCCAGGGACCCGAAGAACTGTCCCGGGTGAGTTCACTGCTGGTTCCCTGGACAGGTAAGTGTCTTTTATTAAAATTCAGCAGCAACAGTATTTGTAGCCCACCAAAATCAGCGTTGCTCTGCAATAACTCCTGTTTTACAGTTGCTCACCCTGTCTTGTGCCACCATCTTCCTCTGTTACATCATCAGAGGACTGGCTGTCTCTTCCTTGGGTGGCGCATCATTAGTGGGCCACCTGCAAGAACCAGAGAGAGACAGACTCTCCTTCCTCATGATGCACCACTGTGCATGTGCTGTAGATTACCCCAAAGCCTCCTGGGATGTTTGATGTGGTATCCGAGGAGGCTGCAAGCAGCTGGTGGATGTCATTCTTGGCTAGGCAAGGCAGCCGGAAGTACGGAGCCAGGTCCCGCGAAAAAGTTATTTCAAAAGCTGATCTTCACTTTTACTGTCACATGTAACAGGTTTTTTGGGCAAACTGGCCCAAACTATTTTTTACTCTAACAGGAGCGCTCGCTGGACGCGCTGTATAAACTGTAGCCTCACCTACACACAGTATACGGCGCTATGTTTCGGCAGTGAGATGGAAAATTCATCCCACACCGGAACAAAATTGTAGGGCAAAGTGCTGCTCCGAATGTATACAAAGCTTCCTCTGATTGGCTTAGGCAGAGATTGTGATGGCACTTGCCTGCCTCTCTGCTTCAGTCAATTAGAGGAAGCTTTGGATTCATTCAGAGAATACAAAGCTGCCTATGAATGGCTGAGCAGCACTTAGCCCGAGTCAATTTTGTTCCGGGTGTGGGACAGTTCCCATGTCACAGCTGGACCACAGAGCTTTATACTGTATATAGCTGAGGCTGCATACAGTTTATACAATGTGCCCAGTGGGTGCACCTTTTAGTGTAGAAAAAGTTTCTTTGGGACTAGTTAAAGTGACAGTAAACCTAGAGACAGGCTTTAAATAAATGTCCAATTGCCCTCCAGAACAGAAAGTGGGGGGATCTCTCTAATGGAGCCCTGGATAGCCAAAAAACCTGACAAGAGTTCTTATCCTTTCTAACCTATTCTATCAAAAGAAAAAAAAAAAAAAACGTTTTGGTTATAGATACACTTTAGCAGGTTGAATCTGACTGGATGGTTCTTTATGATGACACTACTGTCATTTCAGAATGCTGAGCTGCAGTGAAACACACAACTATTGCTATTTTGCAGTTGCCATTTTAGTCCCCAATCGTCAATTTATATTTTTTGAATACTGTACATACTGTAATTACTGCAAAAAAAATGGCTCAGGGGAAACCAATTAACATCTTTGTGGAGAGAGTGAATGCAGACCAATGAGTGGCTACTGCGAGTAGAAGCCTATGAATCACAATTGGTTGGCCACTATGTCCCACTAATGGGGGCACAGAGTACCAGGTGTGAAAGTGAGAGGGTCATGGGCGACTTGGGTGAATGCTTTCTGTAGAAGCAAATGATTGGTAAAAAAATTAATTGCTCTGAGGAAGATTGACCCCCCTTGGGGTTCTTTGAAGTCTTATCCATGTTTGGAAAATGGCTAAAGATGATCCCTGTTACTTTGTGTGTGTGTGCAAAAAACACAGTAAAAGGCATTGGCACATAAATGCAGTGTGCCAAAATGTATGCAACTTAAGTTCCCCTCCCAGAAATGGGATTCTTATTTTTATAAAGACTAAAACACCCCTGTTACAGTACTCCTAGGGGCTGATTTACTACAGTAAAATCAGGACTGTACACTTAGCAAGGGGAATGTACACTGAGTTTAGTGTGCTGTTTATTTCATGGTAGCATGCATTACTACGACACACAATAACACATGACCCATGGTGTGTTGCTGTGCCTTTTACAGTGGGCCGCCTTTCACTTTAAATTGACCTAAAGCTAGCCTTACATGGCCAACTCCTGCTGTATTGACCAACGTTCAATCCATGGGTGGCCCTGTCAGCACCATCAGGCTTGATAGTAGTTGGGTGGAAAATTCTCGAACGGTGAGTGCATCCTATCAGGTGCAGTCACTGCTTCGGGATTCAGGCTGCCCTGGGTGACGCGGCTACTTGAATACAAAAGCCAGCAGGGGCGATTTCTCCAGCCATGCTGCTTAATGTGGATTGGGAAATCAAGTGATTGGGAGAAATCTATGGGAGTTATGTACTAAAACGGGAGAGTGCAAAATCTGGTGCCGCTCTGCATAGAAACCAATTGGCTTCCAGGTTTTCTTGCCGAATCTTAATTGAACAAGCTGAAGTTAGAAGCTGATTGGCTACCATGCACAGCTGCACCAGATTCTAAGTGCTCCAGTTTTAGTAAATCTCCCCCTATATGTCTACACGTAGTCTAAGAACCCATATGTACCCCAATAAGAAGGATATCCAGAACATTAAACTAGGGATGGCCATTCACATACAGATTATGTGGTTTAGCCTTATCAGATATGGGCATATATTGTGCTGGTTAAAGGATACTTCGATCTCTAACTAAAAACCCCTCAACTCCCTAGCCCCCTAAACTACCCTAAGCTGACACTATACCACCCCGATGCCTACTTGCCTATTCCTCCAATGGCGGCATACAAACACTTGGGTAGGGGAAAGGGGTTCAGCATAGGGCAGTCTAGTGGGCTGGGGAGTTTAGTTAAAGTATCAATTAAGGAATTTCCTTTTTAATGTTTTGGATAGAGAGGGGAGGGATTAGAACACCTGTCGGGTTATTATTGCTGTCTGTGTCCCCTTTGGGGTGGTTCATCTTTCCTATTTGTCCTGGGGACCAATATCACTGAAAATGAAAGAAAACCACATATTTTGAGTGGGCACCAGAACAGGAATAGAGGGGGAGATTTTCCATATGGGCACACTAGTTCAGGAGGGACTAGCTAAATTTCAATCCATGTATGGGCAGGCTAGTTGTACAAAAGGCAATCTACCGATCAACCACCCTGTCAGGTTTTTCCGAATCAATCTGTGCTGCTGGCTATAGCCGACAGCACTAATCAGTGTTGACAGTGGTTAAGTCCCCCAGCTGTCAGAATACAACAGCTCAACGGGAGTGATTCCCCCATCTACTTACTGTGTGTGGATGGGGGAATCAGGTCTTTTTTTTTTTTTTTTTTTTTTTGTTCAACCACCTGATTGAATGGGAACAAAAAAGGTAGCATGTATGGGCTGCCTTACTCCTTAGTGATCTTAATCACTGAAACAGAAAATCCAAAATTTTTGAGTTGTCCATTTTTCAATGGGGACACCTGTTCTGGTAATAATGGGACACAGGTAGTAAAAAAAAAAGCAGCAGGGATTCTAACCCTTCACTAATAATGCTAAAAAATAAAATAAAAGTTTTGGCTAAACATACACTTTAAGTTAACGCATTCTGGCTGTGTCTTGAAAATAGTAAATTTCAGTTTATGGTGTGATTTCCCTTTCAGTTGATGTAAGTTGGTGTCCTTGATTTGTATCAATGTCACAATGAAGTAAAAAAAATAAAAGAAAAAACAATGGCAAGCAAACTTAGGTAGAATGATGCAGAAAAACTTAAAAGGAGAGACAGGATGGAAAAACGATAAAAAATGAACACGTTTTCAGGGAACAATGGGGAAGGGGTGGGGGTTATTGAACTTGGTTTACACTTACTGCTAGGTTACGCTAGGTTACACTTCTAATTGTAGACCCCTTTATTTATTACTGTAACAATACATACTTGTGTACCCAACTCTTTTTAATGCTCTGTTTGGGAACACTGCAGAGCTAATCGAGATCCGACAATTCTGGGAATGGTGGAGTCCACCACTTGCATATAGCTCCAGAGAGACTATTGGTCACTGTAGAAACTTTAGCTCACAGTTGATACTGCCAGAGCTTAGAGCTGACAGCGGGACTTTGTTGATTATAGCTGTAATGATTCTCTCTGAAGCTGTCAGGGCTGCATATTGACAGTCACTTTTATTACAGCTGTCTACAAATTGCCTCCCACTATCCGCCTTAAGCTGACCATACATCATACAATGTTCTTGTACAATCTTCCTTTAGATTTACCAAAACCATATAATATGAGGTCAAACCCAGGCCCTTGCACTACATAGTTGAAGGTAAATCTAAAGGAAATTGAATAGGAAAATTGTGTATGGCATGGCCAACTTTAAAGTGGTAATAAACATTTTTTTTTAATTTGTACCTACCGGGAAGCTTATAATAAAGCTTCCTGGTAGGTACAAGGAATATCTCCTAAATGTGCATTGTTTAGAAGTTATTCTATAGCTCTGCTGTCACCAGTGCTCTGAAAGGATGGCATATTGAGTATGTTGTCCCTTCAGAGCAATGTCCTGTGATCGTGGCTTCCGTGTGCGGTAGTGACGTCATCGGGGCTCGACCATTTAAACGGCCACAGCCTGAGAACCCAGAAGGAAGACAAGGTGAAGATGGAAGCCCTGTCAGCAGTGACAAGGGTCATTTTGGGGTAAGTCTTTCACAATGTGCTAGTATGCATACTAGCATATTTTGACTTGTCCTGCAGGGAGTTTTTTTTTTTTTTTTTAAATCAGCGTTTACTACCGCTTTAATACTTTGCTGGAAGTTGCGAAATGGCGCTAGGGCATATAAAAGGATCCTACATTTTGGGAAGTGTCAGATGCCTTTTTACCTTTGCATTGCTCCTAGGAATGCTCAAATAATAAAAATGTGTACACAAGTATGGTTATTAAAGTATTCAGATTTACAATATCTCAGATTTAGAAGTTTAACCTGGCCGCAGGTCTGCATACAAAAATGCATGAGGAACATTCAGGCCATAAAATAATAAAGGCAAACAGAACATTTACAGTACACATACCACATTACTGCACAGCACTCCGGTTACACACAAGGGACACATTAATTAAACAAGTCACGGCACTGAAATAAAAGACACACAAATGGCACATGCTTAAATAAAAACAGAGGTCACCGATTGTACAAAATAAATCAATGTTTATTATAACATTTTTAGATAAAAAAAAAAGAAAAACAGATAAACTGTGTACTGAATGAAAACATTAAGAGCTAATGGGGAGAAGTTATGAAAGGTACTGGAAGGAAAGAGAAAAGGGATTCTGGGGAATGGGAAAAAGAGACACCAGGCGACAGACAGATGACGTGATATGTGGCTTTATTGATCTATTATACTGGATGCTTGGTTGCTAGACTGAAACCACCCTCTTGTCAGATTTATGGTATCCCACCCTCCTACAATCACCCCCTGGTCTTCTTAGAATTGTAGTAGATCGTTACTCCACACATTACACAGTCAGTCATCATTACCTCTCAGGGGACCTCTTTCTTCTGCTCTCTCTTCATATCCTTGTTCTCTGGAAACTGATGAAACCTGGGGGCACGTAAAACAAGTCATATCCATTTTATGGGCTATTGTGTTATCCTCTGAGGGTTTAATGACACTAGAGAGAGAAGTCCCTTCAGAGAGCTCCTCAAGGCTGGCATTCTGGAGAGGATGGGGTGCCCGATTGCTCTTTGAGGCGGGAGTTCCTGCCGGCGTTTCTGACCCTTCTTCCTGGCCCATGTGGATTCCTAGATCTGGGTCAGGTGTTAGTGTGATTTGTGGCGATGTGGCCACATCATCTGAATGGGATTCCACTCCAGAACTAGAATCTTCATAAGTTCTAAGTTCTTCAGGGGTACTCGTCTCGCTACTACTTTTTCCTGCCAGTTGTGGGTCACTCAAAGTGCTGCACACCGAAGCCCTTTCTCCTGCTTCCTCCTCCGCCTTAGGTTCCTCTTGGTTATCTCCCTCTTGATTTAGGCTGGCTGGCCTTTGTGGCTTATCATCTTCCTCTTCTTTGAAATCAGCAAGTTCCTCTTTCTCCACAAGCTCCCACTGTTCTTTTGCTGACTCCTGACAGGATAACCAGGAATCTACTGTCTTTATAGGGCCTATAAGCAAATTCGGTTTGTCATTAACCTCACACTGGTTTTCACTTGATAAAGGCTGAATGGTTCCTTTGATTCTTTCATCTGAAAATGTTATAGCCTCTGCGGTAATTCCTGTGGCTTCTGCTGTGTTCACAGTTTGCTCTGAAAGATAATCAGCGATGACAGTCTTGTGTTGTAGATGATCATCAGCTGGCAAAGAAAGAGGCTTAGTTGATGCTTCTGTTATGGCTGTTTGAGAATTGTCAAATTCGGTGTTATTTGTAGAGAGGCTCCATGTTGTTTCTGTTGGATGTGAAACACCTGGGGACTCTGTCTCAGCCAATGGTATAAGTGGTAATTGTTCTGATTCTACAGTATGAGCGATTGGCTCCAATTCTAGTGTCTGCTGTTTATCTATGCCCAAGTCTACTAAAGTTGCTAGTGGTTTTTCTGTTAGATCTAATGGGTAACACTTTTCCATTTGTGTTGCCAGTGGACCAGTTATTAAATCATCAGGTTTGTTTTGCTCTACCAGAGGCATAGTTATTAAATCAATAGGTTCCTTTTGCTCAACCACAGGCACAGGTACTACATTGTTGGGTTTCTTTCCCTCTTCCATAGGCATTGTTATATCAATAGGTTCCTTTTCTGCAGCCATAGTTATATCAATAGGTTCATTTTCCTCTTCCGTAGGCATACTTATCATGTCAGTGTGTTCCCTTTCCTCTTCCACAGGTAGAGTTAATAAATCATTGGGTTCCTTTTCCTCTTCCACAGGCATAGTTATATCAATAGGTTCCTTTCCCTCTGTCACTGTCATAGTTATACCAATGGGTTCATTTTCCTCTTCCACAGGCATAGTTATATCAATAGGTTCCTTTTCCTCTTCCACATGCATAGTTATACCAATAGGTTCCTTTTCCTCTTCCACAGGCATAGTTACATCAATAGGTTCCTTTTCCTCTTCCACAGGCATAGTTACATCAATAGGTTCCTTTTCCTCTTCCACTTCCACAGGCATAGTTATTACGTCAGTAGGTTCAATTTCCTCTTCCAAAGGCACAGTTAAATCATTGGGTTCCTTTTCCGCTTCCACAGTCATAGTTATTATATCAATAGGTTCCCTTATCTCTTCCACAGGCACAGTTATTAAATCACTGAGTTCCTCTTCCTCCTCTACAGGCAAAGTTGTTAAATCAGCAGATTCCTTTTGCTCTATCACAGGCATAGTTATTAAATTGATAGGCTCATTTTGTTCTTCCAGAGGCAGGGTTATTAAATCATTAGGTTCCTTTTCCTCTTCCACAGGCGTAGTTATTAAATTCATAGGTTGCTTCTGCCCTGCAAAGACTAAAGAGTTTGCTGTTTCTTCTGAGGGCTGTATTGTGGCGGTATCCGCAGCTTCCTGCATACTGATATCTGGTTCCTTCCCTGATGGCTTAGATTTCTTTGCAATCTCCATGATGGTAATTAGCTCAGCAGATTCCAACAGAACATCACTTGGGTGACTTGGCAAAGTATTTGTTGTAGAGATGCTATGTACTGGCCCTGTTTCTGCACATTCTGAATATTCTGCGAATTGAGATGCTGTTTTGTCTGCTGCCTGCCACACTGCAGCAACTGGTACAGTTACTAGATCCCCAGGTGATTCCATTAATTCACATATTGATGAAGCCATAGCATCTACTGCATGATTTGCATGTTTCAGTGGCTCTAATGAAGATTTTGGTGTTTCCACTAAATAGCTAGCTGTTTCCAATAAGTCTATTTCAGGCTGCTTTAGAGATGTTAATGGTTCCTCTGGGAACAATACAATGTTGAGGCCAGGTTTCTCTGGATTTATTGGAGAACGCATATAGTCCATTTCAGTCTCTGCTGATTCTAGTTGTTTTTCCTCTGTAATGAGAGGCTTTGTTGGCTCTTTTGCTGATGTGTCTATCGTATTTTCCTGTTCTTCAAACGTGTTCAAGTCAGTTGGGTTGTTATCGGTTTCTGCTTCATCCCTTATGGTTTCAATCAACGTCTCCCCTGAAAATTGTTCTAAATCCTGGATGGTTGTATAACCTTGTTCTAAATGTTTCTCTAATTCCACCACAAAATCACTGGCGCATTCTGATTCATACCCAACTGGCTCTGTTAAAGAATTAGACTGATCAGCTGGATAGTTTGTCATGGATAATTTGAAAATTGTTGTCTCCTCTTGCTCCTTTGTAGACTCAAATGATTGAATGAGTTCTGCTTCTGTGTCTTCTATGGGACTTTCTGATATTAATTGTCCCTTTGTAAGCTGTTGTGTTTCATCTTTACAGCCATCTGTACCCTCTAGATATGTAACTGGCTCTGCTAACATTAAAGCAGAGTTTGACACTTCTGGAAATGTTGTGTTGCCTGTTACACATTTTACACTTTCAATTTTTCTTTCAACATTATCTGCCAGTTCAGCTGGAGATTGTAGCAGTTCATCTAATGATTTGTCAGATTTTCCTGGAAGGGTCACACTTAGCTGTTCAGGTTTTCCTGCTGTTTTGATCTCTTCTTGTATGTCTTCAGCTGCTTCTACTGAATCAGTCATTACTTCTTCTGTTGCCTTATATAGGTAAGTTGAACATTTGCTGTCTTCTATATCTGGTTCTTCTGAACTTTTAATTTCTTCCTGTAAAGTGGCATCTTCTGCCCTTGAAAGTTCCATTTCTTCGTCTGATGGAGTAACCTCCTCCATGGATGAGGTCATCTGGATTTCTATTGGTTTGCAGAAATCTGCAGGTAATGTTACAGATTCTTCTGCGTGTCTTAGTGAAATGCTACCCTTTTCTTTTAAAGTATTTGGCTCATCTACAAATACTACTTCATCCTCTGATAACTCTACTCCTTCCTCTAAAGGTGTGACCTGCTCCAAGGATGATGTCTGAACTTCCTCTGATGGTTCAGCTTGCTCCACTGGGGAATATATTTCTTCCTCTGAAGGAGAAGAGGTGTGTCTGCAAAAACCTTTAAAGGCTTTATCTTCATGCACATAAGGTTTTGCTTTTTCCAGAAGCTCCACATCTTCATTTGAGTGATGGGAAAGCTCCACTGCGTCGTTCAATTCTTCTTTTAAAAGGATAGCTCTTTCACATAAAGATGTTTGTTGTACATGTAAAGGTTCAGTCAGTTCGACTGGGGATGGCACTTCTTCTGAAATCAACGCCTTGTCATGGAATTTACTGCCTGACTCAGCTGGGCTCTTTACAGTTTGCTCAAAAGGTCTCACTGGTGTTTCTACCATTTCATCTAAGGGTGGAATTGATTCTCCTTGTAATACCTCTACAGGGATTTTCACATTTACCTCTGACAATTTATTCTGATCCATCAACATTTCTGAAAATTCCAAAGGAGAACTCAATTCATTCTCTACAGGTTCAACTGGAGGCTTCACTTCTTCCTCTAAAAGGCTTGTTGTTTCTATAAATGTTTTTGTTAGTTCCAGAGGAGCTGATATTTCTTCTAGTAGACAACTGAGTGTAGAACTGATCCCTTCTTCTAGGGAGTTGATTGGTTCCTCTGTTGGTTCTAGAGATGGTTTCAGAGTTCCATGTGAAATTTCAATTGTTGAAGTAGTCGTTTGTTCTGTTGATGCTACCCTCTCTTCACCTTCATTTGTTTTTATGTGGTTATTGAGATCCCCCAGAGACTTTTCACATTGATCCAACAATCCTGACTGTTGCATTTCTGAATCAACAGGACATGATTCAGTTGATAGTTCAGTGGACACAATGCAAGGCTGAGGCTCTAATGCTGATTGAGCATCACATAATAGTCCATCTGAAGATTCAACAATATTTTCTGGGACCTTGCTCTCATTAACTGGCTCTGGACATGTATCTGTTTGTTCTGTATGAGCATGAACCACTTCAACAGCCTTTATATTCATTTCAGGACTGTCCAGCTTTTGTTGATTAATGATCTGCTGGGACTCCCCACTCTTTACTGGTTTGGGTACAGGACGCTTATCATATGTAGCTTTACCAGTTACTGGGACTAATTTAGATGTTACAGGAGAGTGGTTTGTTGGTTTATTTAGCACAGAAGACTGTTTAGTCATTGCAGCTGTTTGTTTTGCCAGTTTAACTTGGTTAGATGTAGATATGGTGTTCATCGGTTTAACCAGAGGGGTCTTGCCTGACTTTGCTGAAGATGATGTGGCATGAATTTGATTAACTGCTGAAGTAGGAGGAGTTGATGCTTTGGTTGGCACTGAAGTCAGTCTCGGGGTCTTAGCTAGGGGAGAGGCAGCTTTAAATGTTTTAGTAGTAGGTGAGGTTGTGTTAGTTAATTTGGGCGATGAAGATGGGATTTTAGCAGCTTTAGCTGGTAATGGTGAAGTGTTAGCAGGCTTATTTGGTGCAGGCACGCTCTTAGCTGGTTTATTCTGGGTTAATGGCATCTTTACAGGCTTGGCTGGGCTAGATGAAGATGCTAGAGGTTTTGTTGGCCCAGACCCACTAATTCCTGGTTGAAGGCACAATGTCTTATCTTTTGGCACTATCCCATGCTGTGTCAGTCTTCCCACATCCTTTTTAGCAGCTCCATTCTGCTTTGTGGGTGTAGAGTTTCCGCCTTCAGCTTTAGGTTTGGAGGACTGAGCACCCGCAACACACTTCTTGACAGCTTCAGGTTTTGACACCGCTAGCAATGAAGATTGCTGAGTCCCCTTATCCCTGGTCTGCTGGCGAGTTATTTGGCTGGCAGGAGGTTTGACTGGAGATGCTGGATCTGAAAGAAAATAAGAGCGCTTACAAAGGGGATTTGCAATGCAGTAAGAAAGAAAAGGCCAAGTATTAGGCTGGGCTCTGAAACAATAAATCTGCACTGCCTATAGTTAGCAGAATTCCCTTTTCCATCTCGTCTTGTAATAGAAAAATTGCATGAGCTGATATCTATGGTAATTATAAAATCTGATGAATACAGTAGTTTACCATATGCACCAAAGCCTTTCAAATTGTAGGGGTACATTATCATTTATCTTCCTTTCTTACAATATTTTGGCTCAATACAAGGAGTGTGTAGGCCCTGCCACTCCAATGTGACCCATAGCCAAGTAGGCGAGAAACCCTTGTTTTCTTGTGCTTGGCTGCAAAAGTGAAACATAGGGATACTGCAGGTCAGAAGTGTTTTTGAATCCCTATGTGTTCCCAGGATTTTTGAAAAATGTTATCAAAATGCCTGGAGAGCAGCTGACATGGCCATGACCCCACTATTAGGCCCCATTCACACCTGAGCATAGCGTTTTTAGGCAGAAAGTCACGCGATTTTGCAACGTTTTTACTACGTTTTTTGCCCCGATTTTGTACAGGTCAAAAGGTCACCAATGTAAAAAACAGAAAAACGCCCAAATCTGCCTAAAAAAAAAGTTCCAGAACTTGTTTGAGCTTCAGGGCTTCTGGCTTCTGGCGTTTCCGGCGTTTCACATCTCCGGAGTGGAGATGTGAACCATCTCCATAGAGAATAATTGATTTTTTCCCCTCCAGCGTTTTGTAGCTTCAGGCTTCAAGCTACAAAATGCTCAGGTGTGCATGGGGCCTTACCCAGCGTATCAGGGGAGGGTAAAGGACAGCAAAAATTATAAATCCTTACCTTTTTGTGTTACTGATTTGAGTTTGTTGGGGGAGGCAGCTGCTGTCCTGTAAAAGAAATACACATTACACAATAAATAAAAAAAATAAAATAACTGGAGAATTGGCTTACAAAATAATAATTTTTGTACAGCCTAATGGAAAGGAGTAGCTACACAATCGGCTGTAGGTAAACCTCACAGTTGGAGTTTCTGCTACATAAATAAAGCCCATCCAATAGTTAGATATTCATTTGAGGTGCAGTTTTAACTCTTTTTAATGGCAATTTTGCACATTGGTGCAAATATAGCAAATTATTACTACATTCTTCGTAACGTTTCTTTTCCATATTTCCCAGCAGACTTACCTGACCATGCTGTTCTTTGCATTAGTTACTTCTTTTGCTCCAGGGGTCACTTTGGCACTTGCAGATTTGGAAGGTGGCCCTTTATGTGCAATAAAAAAAGGTTGAAAGTCACAGAATAATACAATCATGTTGTACATATGGTCTGGTGTTTGGTTTCTTGATGAAAAAAAAAAAAAAAAATGTGAGTGTACGTAGAAGGGGGTATTTTGCTGACCTAGTGTAACCTGTGAAAGCCATCCCTGCATGACACCAAAAAAATCAATTACATCCAATAAAATGTCACAGATTATTAATGTGCTCATGTCATACACTGCACTTCACGTAGCGATAGAAGACTGAAGAATTTGGCAAGTAAGAAAGATTATTAGGTAAGCAAAATACAGTAATTAAAGGTAAGAATGTACTCAGGATATACAGGAGCTGTGTTGCAATTATATGCTGCAGTGGAAAGCTGGGTAACTCATATGATTTTACTGGCGTAATAATACCCACGGAGGCTGGGTTAGGCCCCTTTCACACTGGGGCGCTTTGCAGGCGCTACAGCGCTAAAAATAGCGCCTGCAAAGTGCCCCGAAACAGCCGCTGCTGTGTCTCCAGTGTGGAAAAAAAAACTCCTGCAAGCAGCATCTTTGGATCGGTGAAGGAGCGGTGTGTTCACTACTCCTTCACCGCTCCTGCCCATTGAAATCAATGGGGCAATGCGGCTATACTGCTGGCGGCGCTTTGCCAGCGGTTTTAACCCTTTTTCGCCCCGCTAGCAGCCGAATAGCACCGCTAAAATGACGGTAAAGCTCCGCTAAAAATAGTGGCGTTTTACCGCCGACGCACCCACCGCCCCAGTGTGAAACTGGTCTAAATGTAATATGATGCTACAGGGGTAATAGAACTCATAGGAGCTGGGTTATCTGTAATATGATGTTACTAGGGTAGTAAGACACTGGAAAGCTGTGTTACTGGAATATGACATTGCAGGAGTAATAAGACAATTGGAAGCTGCGTTACCGCAATACATACCTACCAACTTTTTGGGATGAGAATGAGGGACACCCATCAGCAAAAGTATGCAGGCATAGGACACACCCCTTGCCACGCCCCCTTAAAGGAGCATTGTACAAAAAAACAAGATTGGTTAAACCCACAAGTGTTTTTTTTCCACTCCACTACTATTCCTTTATATTGGCTTTTGGAATTTACAAATGCTGCAATTTAGAAATCAGATGAAAAGTTTAGCGCTGGAAAACACTTTTTGATAGATAAAAAGTAAATTTTATATACAGCTATATAGATCAAACCGAAAGGAGGAGGAATGAGGGACAGAGGGACATTGTTCCAAATCAGGGACAGTCCCTCGAAATCAGGGACAGTTGGGAGCTATGGTAATATGACACCAGAAAGCTAGGTAACTGATATATAAAATTACAGGGGCAATAAAACACTCAAGAATCGAGTTACTGTGATATGTTACAAAGTAATAAGACACTTGGGAGTTGGGTTACTGAAATACAATGTTACATGAGTAATAGGACACTTGGAAGCTGGGTTACTGTAATATGACCCTGAAAAGCTTTCTTACTGTAATATAATTTTACAGGAGTAATAAAGCATTACTGTGATATGATGTTACAAAATAATAAGACACTTGGGAGTTGGGTTACTGAAATACAATATTACAGGGTAAATAGGACCCTTGGAAACTTGGTTACCACAATATGACACTGGAAAGCTTTGTTACTGTAATATGATTTTAAAGGAGTAATAAAGTATTACTGATACTGATATGATGTTACAATAGTAATAAGACACTTGGGAGTTGGGTTGTTGTCATTTGATCTTAAGGCTCATAGTAGCTGTGTTTCTGTTATAAGATATCAAATGGGTATGACACCTTTGGAGATGGATTACTGTACAGTAATGAGACACCCAGGAGCTGTTTTACTCTTGTATGATATCACAGTGGTAGGTCACTTTGAAGCTGAATTACTATAAGTATTAGGACATTCAGGATCTGGGTTTCTGTTATGTGATATTAAAGAGGCGTTATGCTATGGTGATGACTTTCTGTAGGGTAATAGGTAAATTAGGAGCTAGGACAAGTCCGTGATTTTAAACAATGTGCACCGCTCAAGGGCTGAACCCTCACCCTGTTCCTCCAACCTCTATCTTGTGTAGTGGTGTGGTCCTTGCTGCAAGCAGAAAGCACCCGATTGGTGTGAAACGTGTCAGTTGATTCAAATCCTCCTTTGTCTTTCGTACGAATAAGGACACTTGGGAGCTGGGTTGTTATATGATATCACAGGAGTATATTCCTCTGTGACTGAATTACTATAGTGTAATAGGGCATATGAGAGCTGTGTTACTGTTATATGATATCACAAATTTTTGGGCCGCTGGCTGTCCCATCCCATGTCCTCCTCCTTCTCCATCCCATGTCCTCCTCCTCCTCTAGTCCCATCTCCAACATCCCATTTCCTCCTCTTCCAGTCTCATATCCCCCACCCTCTTTGTTCTGCATCCCATGTTGTCCTCCTTCTCCAGTCCCATTGGCTGTATCCCATGTCCTCTTCCTCCTCCAGTCCCATCTCCTCCATCACATGTCCTCCTCCATTCCCATCTCCTCCATCCTACGTCCTCATCCTCCTTCGGTCTCATCTGCTCCATCCCACATCCTCCTCCTCCTCCAGTGCCATCTTCTCCATTCCACCTCCTTCTCCTGCAATCCCATTTCTTCCATCCTATGCCATCCTCCTCCAGTCCCATCTGTTTTATCCCATGTCCTCTCCCTCCTCCAGTCCCATCTCTTCCTCCCTCAGGAGGGGGGCAGGGGGAGAAAAGGGTGGGGGTGTCACAGGAGTTGGGCAGTTTTACTCTGATACACCCATCTCCATCAGGATCTCTGGTGGCAGCCTCCTCCTCTTCCTCCACAGAGACCTCTGCTGGCACCCCTTGGCCTGACCCACCCCACACAGCTGGGCGCACACCACTTTTCCTGACTGGAGCCTGCCTGACAGTGGGCCCCAAGCGTGCCCTGCACAAACCCGGGATCTGCCCACCACTCCACCCTCCTCTGCATCCTGGCAGGTCCCCTGCTAACAGCAGCTGCCCCATGTTAATGATGGCCCTAGTTGGAGCCCGGGCCCCCTACATGTGTATGGGCTGTCCTCCTCCCTGATGGCAGCCCTGCAGCAGTATATAGATTGGGAGGTGAATTACTATGGGGCAGCTTTTCTCAACCTTTCTATCCCAGAGGAACTCCTATAATAACTTTCAGGTCTCAGAGAAGCCCTGCTAAAATAATTCATGGGGGTCAGTGGGAATATTGCCCCCTACATTGGTGGTCAGGGAAGAATGTCCTTCTTGTATTGATAGTAAGAAAACCACCCTTACAGATCGCTCAAAGTATTTGTATAATACTGCTGGCTCTGCCAAGTGTCATTGGTCCTAGAATTATCCAGCTGCCATCAGCCACAGCTGATGGAACCCCTAGCAACCTCTGGAGCAACCCCAGAGGTCCATGAAACCCTGGTTGAGAATGACTGCATTAGACATTTGGGAGCTGTGCTAGTGGTAAATATTACAGTGTAATATCACTTTGGAGCTGAATTTCTGTGGGGTAATAAGACACTTGGGAGCTATGTTACTGTTACATTATATTGCAGTGGTATGTTGCTTTGGAACTGAATTACTATAGGGTAATAGGACTCCTGAGGGCTGGGTTACAGTTATATGATATCACAACAGTATGTCGCTTTGGAACTGAACTACTATAACGTAATAAGACGCTTGGGCTGTGTTACTGTTATATGATATTGCAGTAGTATGTGTTATGTTGCTTTGGAGCTGTATTTTTTGGGGGGGGTAAGACAACAGTTAAGAGCCAGTAATACCATTTTGTAATAAGACACTTGGGAGCCAGGTCTCTGTAGTAAATGTAATTTATGTAATACATAAATAAACCATACCATTATGACCACGCACAGATTACATGAATAACACTGATTATTTTATTGGCATCTGAAAATGGGTAGGATAGATTAGGCACCAAGTGAACATGTTGACCCTGAAATTGATGTGTTGAAAGCAGAAATAATAGGCAAGCCTAAGAATTACTTTGACAAGGGCCAAATTGTAATGGCTAGACGACCCGGTCAGCGCAACTCTAAAACTGCAGCTCTTGTGGGATTTTCGCAGTGGTCAGGACCTACCAAAAGTGGTCCAAGGAAGGAAAACCGGTGAACCGGCGACAGGGTCATGGGTGGCCAAGGCTCACTGGTGCACATGGGGAGCAAAAGCTGGCCCATGTAGTCTGATCTAATAGAAAAGTTATTGTAGCTCAAATTACTGAAAAAGTTAATGCTGGTCTGATAAGAAGGTGTCAGAACACATAGTGCATTGCAGTTTGTTGTGTATGGGGTTGCAGACCAGTCAGGGTACCCATGCTATTCAATATTCCAATCGCACACGTTCCTGGTAAAATGGCACATAAATAGTGGGTGCTGCAGCGATTACCAGTTGGGTTCTGGAAGCATCAGACAAACGTACATCTTTGCCAGCACACCATGGATCAGTAAGAAGTTGTCCAAGAAGGTTTTTAATGAAAAGAAGTTACATCACAAAAGAGGTGCAACGTTTCGGGGCCGCGCAGGACCCCTTCATCAGGCATGTGATCGTCAGGGTACCCATGCTGACCTGTGTCCACAGCCAAAAGCACCTACAATGGGCACATAAGCATTAGAACTGGACCACAGAGCAATGAAAGAAGGTGTCCTGGTCTGATGAATTCAAAAGTGGTTTGAGAAACACAATAAGTTCAAGGTGTTGACTTGACCTCCACAATCTCCAGATTGAGCATCTGTGGGATTTGATGGAAAAACAAGTTCGATCACAATTTACAGGACTTAAAGGATCTGCTGAACGCTTGGTGCCATATACCACAGCATACCTTCAGAGGTCTAGTGGTGTCCATGCCTCAATGGGTTAGGGTGGATGGTCATAATGTTATGGCTGATTAGTGTATAAATATGACATTACACTAACAAGACATTCAGTAAATCATTATTCAACGGGGGTGATGAAACTTCAATGGCACACTATAATGTATCTACAGCTCTAAGCTGTAATGTATCTAAGCTCTAATAAACTGATTTGCTGATACTGGCCATCAAATCTTGTCCTTGCATTATGATATTACACAATTGCCAAAAATTTTCAAGGAAAATTCTATCTCTTCTGTGTGCAGCTTACTTAAAGTTATTTAAGTCTATCCTAAGCCAAAATATACCGTATTTTATTTTTGGTTAGAGTAATGAGGGGTTATGACCTGTTAGGTTCAAGTTAATCTTTATTCCTGGGGAAATTCACACTCTCTTATTTGACCTGGTGACCATCATCAGGACAGAAAGTGGTGGAAAATGTAAAGATTTGAATTGTCATTGGAACAGGTAAATCTTTAATTTGGGACACTTGTTCTGATGACAACTATCAGAGAGAAGATTTCCCTTACTTTGTAGAGAGATCCTCTCACCTCCTGTTGCGTTTTGGAACAGGAAGTGAAGAAAAAAGCTCCCCAATGGGACACAGACAAGTCTGTGGGAATTCTAAACATGATTGAAGCAGGTCAGAAGGCGGTCAACTGCAGTTAAATTGTACCGGTCAATGAATTTTGAATGCTCTCAGAAACTTCTTAAACTAATGCCTTTAGCACAAGCAAAGAGTCTGTCAACACATCTACAGGCTAAAGAAACAGAAATAAACAGAAATCTAGTCCTCTATAGAATGGGTAATAATGGAGTAAAAGGGGTACTTACCTGCATTTCTAGAGGTTGTTGGTCGGGGACTATCTGTAGCTGTTTTAGGAGACTGAGATGGGCTTGCAGTTTTCATGTTTCTGGTTGCAATGGGTCTAGAATTCACAGGTTTATTTGTAGGCACCACCTTGACATGTCCATTGGTGGAGGAGTCCATTTTGACCGAACCTATGGTGATGAAGGACACGGCATTAGCAAATGATGCAGATAACCCAGATTCTGCAGCTTCCTCCCAGGTTTACCCAGATCTTACTCCTTTCCTCCTTAAACTGGATATACACTTATAGATTTTTTTTTCGTTAAGCCTGCGGGGATGCACTAATCTTCCCTGCTATCCAATGACAGCCAGAACTCACAGCTTTTGGAATACTTAAACAGTGCCTGAATCTTCTTGGGTGCAGAAGCTGTTTGCCTGACAATTTTCCACCTCTAGAATGGGTGCCTAAATTTCGTCCGATTCATACTGAAAAATTTGCGCCACATACGGTGGCCTTAACAGGTCTGTCCATGTATGGTGGTCTTAACAGCCCTGTCCTTAGTTATAGGCTTCTGATAGAATCAGATGGAAGTGCCCAAAAAGCCTGAATGCTTTTGTCTAATCATCCGCATCCTCACCTGCAATGCTCTGAACAGTAGAACTATGATCAAAGGAAAAACTGACCTTTTATGATACAGTTTGTCAATAGTAATAACACAATTATTGTTTATCTGTATCCCCTTTAACATACAGTATGGTGTTCCAATATCCCTTAACTCGGGTAGGAATGTCTGTACCCCTGCTGTAGCTCAGTCAGTAGTACAGATGTACTTTCTCTGTATAGCAGTCCAGCCTAGTCGTCAGTTTTGCCACATACACTACAATTATTGTTTGACTAGCTCAAAATCACCATAATCTACCATGTAGACATACACTATATTACCAAAAGTATTGGGACACCTGCCTTTACACGCGCATAAACTTTAATGGTATCCCAGTCTTAGTCCGTAGGGTTCATTATCACGTTCGCCCACCCTTTGCAGCTATAACAGCCTCAACTCTTCTGGGAAGGCTGTCCACAAGGTTTAGGAGTGTGTCTATGGGAATGTTTGACCATTCTTCCAGAAGCACCTTTGTGAGGTCACTCACTGATGTGGACAAGAAAGCCTGGCTCGCAGTCTCCGCTTGAATTCATCCCAAAGGTGTTTTATCGGGTTGAGTTTAGTACTCTGTGCAGGCCAGTCAAGTTCCTCCACCCCAAACATGCTTATTCATGTCTTTATGGACCTTGCTTTGTGCACTGGTCCAAATCATTTGGTGGAGGGGGGATTATGGTGTGGGGTTGTTTTTCAGGGGTTGAGCTTGGCCCCCTAGTTCCAGCGAAGGGAACTCTTAAGGCGTCAGAATACCAAGACATTTCAGACAATTTCATGCTCCCAACTTTGTGGGAACAGTTTGGGGATGGCCCCTTCCTGTTCCAACATGACTTTGCACCAGTGCATAAAGCAAGGCCCATAAAGACATGGATGAGTGAGTTTGGGATGAAGAAACTTGACTAGCCTGCAGACAGTCCTGACCTCAACCCGATAAAACACCTTTGGGATGAATTGGAGTGGAGACTGCGAGCCAGGACTTCTTGTCCACATCAGACTGACCTCACAAATGCGCTTCTGGAAGAATGGTCAAACATTCCCATAGACACACTCCTAAAGCTTGTGGACAGCCTTCCCAGAAGAGTTGAAGCTGTTCTAGCTGCAAAGGGTGGACCAACTCAATATTAAACCCTACGGACTAAGGCTGGTCATACACTATACAATTTTCTTGTTCAACTTTCCTTTAGATTTACCAAAACCATAAAATATGAGGTCAAACCTAAACCCTTTCAATTTTTATGCAATCAGGCAGGGCCTTGCTCTGCATATTTGAAGCTAAATCTAAAATAAATTGAATAAGAAAATTGCATAGTGTATGGCCAGCCTAAGACTGGGATGCCATTAAAGTTCATGAGTGTGTAAAGGCAGATGTCCCAATACTTTTGGTCATATAGTGTGAATATATATATATATATATATATATATATATCCATAACTCACCTATCATATAGCAGCAAGGAGAATGTCAGACCTCGGACACTTTCTAAATACAAAGCAATTACATCATTTCCAAAACAAAGGAAGATGGGGCTTTAGAGGTACCCAACTGTATAATGATTATTCCAAATAATATAAAATACATATTCTTGCTTAGAAACAGGTATCCATCACTCTTTAATTGTTAATGTTTAAAATCAGCTATTTATTACTTATGGTAATTACCTCTATGGTAATGGAAATGTTGGTACCATTTGTACTATACATGCAGAGTTCAAATTCATGGACGCAAGACTGGTGAGCCCCAATGTATTTTATTCCTTGTTATGCAGTTTTTATGTGATAAATACTCCTTAACCGTGAAGTAGATCAAAAATTATATGAAGGTATGATATAAAAATAAAAAATAAAATATAAAAATGTGTGCACAATTTCCCCCCCAAAAATACCAGGTGCTGTGCACCATATGAAACTCATACTTCTCATTACCCAAGTAAATATTAAAACAACGTGCCATGCTAGTATCTATATAAATGACCTTTCATCAAACATACATGAGTCTCTGGTCACCACCTCCAATTGTGGAATTTCATTAAAAAAATATTTAATAAAAAAATTATGTATACACATGCATACAATATATTAATGTCCTTAAATCAGAAATAAACATTCAAAAACAGTCCTTTGTGAATCCTTAAAATATATCCCTAGATATGGTATCCACAAGGTAGAGCCGGATGAGCCCCGTTCACACTTGAGCGTTTTGTAGCTTGTAGTTCAAAGCTCAAGAACGCTCAACAAGCAAAAAACCTATTGTTCCCAGTAGCCCTTGTTCACATCTGAGCGTCTTGTCACTTCACTTGTAGCAAAATGCCTGTCCCTCAAAAAACTACATGAGCTACTCGCCAGAACTTTTTTTTGTGCCCACAGATTTCAATGGAAACACCTGAAAACAGCGACATGAGCTTTTTTTTAAACGTTTTTTCAAGCGTTTTGTCATGCATTTTCTGCATAAACAGCAGCTTTCCATCCCTTTCTCAGCAGCACTCCACACCTTTTAGTTGAAAAACGCCTGAAAAAACATCTGACCAAAGCTGCAAAAACTTGCAATTCTGCTCCAAAAAATGCTTTAAAAAACACTTGAAAATGTGATGTTTAGGTGTGAATGTAGAAGACTCTTTTTTTTTTTTCCATGCAGTGTTATAAAGAAATTAATTTAGGTGGTGACAGGACTCGTTAAAGGGAACATAAGCCCTAACAATGATCTCCTATTTGGTACTATTTGGGCTGATAATTTTACACTAAAAGTGTTTGTTAGGTCTGAGTACCTGGGAACTTCTGAGTAGAGGGCTATTAGTGGAGCGACAAATGATGGGTGTGGCAAAACAGTGTGAGATGCTTAAAACTTGAGCCTACGTACAGAGTCCAGGAGTCAGAATTATGTAACATATACTGTACAGTGCTAGGGTCTGGGGTGGGTAACGTACATAGTGCGGGGTCTGGGGTGGGTAACGTACATAGTGCGGGGTCTGGGGTGGGTAACGTACATAGTGCGGGGTCTGGGGTTGGGTAGCATACATAGTGCAGGGGTCTGGGGTGGATAACGTACATAGTGAAGAGGTCTGGGGTAGGTAACGTACATAGTGCAGGGGTCTGGGGGTAGGTAACGTACATAGTGCAGGGGTCTGGGGTAGGTAACGTACATAGTGCAAGGGTCTGGGGTGGGTAAAGTACATAGTGCAGGGGTCTGGGGTGGGTAACGTACATAGTGCAGGGGTCTGGGGTGGGTAACGTACATAGTGCAGGGGTCTGGGGTAGGTAACGTACATAGTGCAAGGGTCTGGGGTGGGTAAAGTACATAGTGCAGGGGTCTGGGGTAGGTAACGTACATAGTGCAGGGGTCCGGGGTGGGTAACGTACATAGTGCGGGGTCTGGGGTTGGGTAACGTACATAGTGCAGGGGACTGGGTTGGGTAAAATACATAGTGCAGGGGTCTGGGGTGGGTAAAGAACATAGTGCAGGGGTCTGGGGTACGTAATGTACATAGTGCAGGGGTCTGGGGTAGGTAACGTACATAGTGCAAGGGTCTGGGGTGGGTAACGTTCATAGTGCAAGGGTCTGGGGTGGGTAACGTACATAGTGCAAGGGTCTGGGGTGGGTAACGTACATTGTTCAAGGGTCTGGGGTGGGTAACGTACATAGTGCAAGGGTCTGGGGTGGGTAACGTACATTGTTCAAGGGTCTGGGGTGGGTAACGTACATAGTGCAGGGTCTGGGTTGGGTAACGTACATACTGCAGGAGTCTGGGGTGTGTAACGTACATAGTGCAAGGGTCTGGGGGGGAACGTATGTAGTGCGAGGTCTAGGGTGGGCAACATACATAGTGCGGGGGTCTGTAGTGGGTAACGTACATAGTTCGGGGGTCTGGGGTGGGTAATGTACAGACTGTATTGCAAGGGTCTGGAGTGGGTAACGTACATAGTGCTGGGTCTGGGTTGGGTAGCATACATAGTGCGTGGGTCTGGGTTGGTTAACATACATAGTGCAGGGGTCTGGGTTAGGTAACGTACATAGTGCAGGAGTCTGGGTTAGGTAACGTACATAGTGCAGGGGTCTGGGTTAGATAACGTACATAGTGCAGGGGTCTGGGTTAGATAACGTACATAGTGCAGGGGTCTGGGATGGGTAACGTACATAGGGAAGGGGTCTGGGGTGCGTAACGTACATAGTGCAGGGGTCTGGGGTTTAAGATGACCTGCGTTTAGGATGCCATTGAGAAACAATGGCATTGCAAACGCATCCCACATTCTACCACGATTCCGAATCGCAGTCAGATACTCTGCGATTCTGCTTGCGATTCAAATCGACCTGGTATTAATGGACCCTTAGAATCACTTGAAGTTCTGGAATAAAGGTCCACTTTAAGTTCTGCAAGACAGCAAAGATCGACTGCAATATCATCTGTATGGGAAAGTATTATAAATTTACTTTGAGAAACTCTTTGCATAATTTTTTATCATAAATAGGAAAACACTCATCTAAATCTGAACGTGTAGTCTTAAACAAATCCTCTAATACACAAAATCTATGAATACAGGTTTTTATTCCTATTAATTTAGGTAAATAATTGTGATGCCCAGTGGCCTCTGTCCATTGTCCTTAGTTTGGCTGCCTGTTTGATTAGAGCTAGACATGCCAGCTGTATGTGGTGTCCAGTATATGGGCCCCTCTCTTCCATAGACAGCTCCTTTGTGGTGGCCCAGCCAAGCCCTCCTCCCCATTTCCTGGGGCTTTACAGCCAAAGCCAAGACAAGCGTGAATCTAGAAAATGGTGATCTCATTTGTCTGAATAGCCCAGGTTTCTGTATTTTGGGCTCTGTGGTCCTTGAGGTATTAATTATGCAAAGAACGCCAGCTGCTGCCTACACCTCCTACCCACCACCCACACCGTGAATCCTTCACAAATGTGCCGTGCTTCGCCTCCACTCCTACATGCTCATCACCACGGAGGTACAAGGAGACACAAGATGTACAAAGACAAAAGACAAAACGAAGGATGGTAAACACAGAAAGCTTTATATACAGTAAGTGAGAATAGAATATTGGGTGTGGGCATGCACCTGATGCTCCTCTGTTGGCGAATGTTTTAACAATGAACCCGGTAGAAGGCCAACCAGGGAGCTAATGAAAGAATAGATAGCTGTAGTGTTGATGTGAAGGCTGAGTCATCTAGAAACAGCAAAAATTAAATAGTTTCTCGATGATCTGTCCATATTAAAGGGTTAGTTCACCTTTTCCAAAAAACTGTCAATGCAAGTAAGGAGCGCCTGTAGATAAAAACAAACTGTGCAGCTTTGACCGAGGTTGGGTAATGCCCTTGCTATAGGTGTAGAACATGTACAGTGCCTTGCAAAAGTATTCACCCCCCTTGGCCTTTTACCTATTTTGTTA
Organism: Aquarana catesbeiana; assembly: GCF_042186555.1. NCBI lineage: Eukaryota > Metazoa > Chordata > Amphibia > Anura > Ranidae > Aquarana > Aquarana catesbeiana. The sequence goes on along the minus strand of NC_133326.1, from coordinate 628,394,626 downwards.
CATTACAGTCTTTGGTTAAATTTTTTTTTAGTCTGAATTATATGTGATGGATCAGAACACAATAGTCTAAGTTTGTGAAGTAAAATTAGAAAAATATATATAATACATAAAACTATTTTTCAGAAATAAAAAAATAATTGGCATGTGCGTATGTATTCACCCCCTTTGTTATGAAGCCCAGAAAAAGCTCTGGTGCAACCAATTACCTTTAGAAGTCACATAATTAGTGAAATGATGTCCACCTGTGTGCAATATAAGAGTCACATGATCTGTCATTACATATACACACCTTTTTGAAAGGCCCCAGAGGCTGGAACACCTAAGCAAGAGGCACCACTAACCAAACACAGCCATGAAGACCAAGGAACTCTCCAAACAAGTAAGGGACAATGTTGTTGAAAAGTACAAGTCAAGGTTAGGTTATAAAAAAATACCCAAATCTTTGATGATCCCTAGGAGCACCATCAAATCTATCATAACCAAATAGAAAGAACATGGCACAACAGAAAACCTGCCAAGAGATGGCCACACACCAAAACTCATGGACCGGGTAAGGAGGGCATTATTCAGAGAGGCAGCACAGAGACCTAAGGTAACACTGGAGGAGCTGCAGAGTTCCACAGTAGAGACTGGAGTATCTGTACATAGGACGACAATAAGCCGTACGCTCCATAGAGTTGGGCTTTATGGCAGAGTGGCCAGAAGAAAGCCTTTACTTTCAGAAAAAAAACAAAATGGAACGTTTTGAGTTTGCGAAAAGGCATGTGGGAGACTCACAAAATGTATGGAGGAAGGTGCTCTGGTCTGATGAGACTGAAATTGAACTTTTTGGCCATCCAAGAAAACGCTATGTCTGGCGCAAACCCAACACATCACATCACCCAAAGAACACCATCCCCACAGTGAAACATGGCGGTGGCAGCATCATGCTGTGGGGATGTTTTTTTGCAGTCGGGACTGGGAAACTGGTCAGAGTTGAGGGAAAGATGGATGGTGCTAAATACAGGGATATTCTTGAGCAAAATCTGTACCACTCTGTGTGTGATTTGAGGCTAGGACGGAGGTTCACCTTCCAGCAGGACAATGATCCCAAACACACTGCTAAAGCAACACTTGAGTGGTTTAGGGGAAACATGTAAATGTGTTGGAATGACCTAGTCAAAGCCCAGACCTCAATCCAATAGAAAATCTGTGGTCAGACTTAAAGATTGCTGTTCACAAGCGCAAACCATCCAACTTGAAGAAGCTGGAGCAGTTTTGCAAGGAGGAATGGGCAAAAATCCCAGTGGTAAGATGTGGCAAGCTCATAGAGGGACTTATCCAAAGTGACTTGGAGCTGTGATAGCCGCAAAAGGTGGCTCTACAAAGTATTGACTTTAGGGGGGGTGAATAGTTATGCACATTGACTTTTTTGTTATTTTGTCCTATTTGTTGTTTTCTTCACAATAAAAAAAAAAAAAAATCTTCAAAGTTGTGGGCATGTTCTGTAAATGTAAATGATGCAAATCCTCAAACAATCCATGTTAATTCCAGGTTTTGAGGCAGAAAAACATGAAAAAATGCCAAGGGGGGTCAATACTTTTGCAAGGCACTGTATGTACCTCCTTTAAGAGATTGTAAACCTCCCTGTAACATTTGTACCTATAGGTAAGCCTAGAATAAGGAAACGTACTAGCACATTATGCCTTTACTTTACTTTACTAGAAAAAGAAAGGAAGAAAAACCCATCAGGGTTTACTTCCTCTTTAAGCCTGGCCAAAAAACTCCTGAAGATGGCACCATCCCATCCTGCCTTGTTGCTAAGACACTGACAGCCATTACTGCTCACCCCAACCATCACAGAAGTGAGATCTCAAACCCTCACACGTGTGTGCTATAGGTGTAGGCCATTTATGTATCCCAAAGCATGGCTGAAAAACTCCCAGAGATTACATCATTTTGTCTTGCCTTGTTGCTAGGACACTGCTAAGACACTACCATCCGTTACTGTTCACCATCATGGGAGTGAGCTCTCAAACCCCCGCACATGTGTGGTTCACGATCTCCTCCATTGCAGCATCACTGAGCTTAGAGCTACTCAGAAAGGGAAAAGAGAGTGTATGCAAAGGGGGCTAGGAGCGCAACAAGGCAGGACAGAAAGTTGTTTTGAGTTTTTCAACCAGGCCTCATTAGGTACCTAAATGGCCTACACCTAAAACAAGGGCATTATTTATGTTTGGGCAAGACTGCACAGTTTGTTTTTATCTACAGGCTACCTTTACCTCTATAAGCATTTTTTTGGTAAGGATGATCTAGCCCTTTAAGCCACTGGTGCAGGAGCAGGGACAAGGTCATCTAGAGCCCAGGGCGAACATGCCAAACTGTGCCCCCCCCCAAGATGTAGGAGTACTATGTGTCAGCAAAAATCTCCAACAAAAACACTGAGCACTAATCTTCATGCTTACCCCCTGAGTTTAAATTCCCCCTCCTCCCTGTACAAATCTGCCCCCCCTGCTGAAATCCGCCATCTCAGCACAAATCTTTTTTCCCCCTCCCCCAAAAAAATTCACCCCCACCTAGCACAAATTCTCTACCCCTAAAGTTCCCCTCCTAGTACAAATCTTCTCCCCCACTTCAAGCCCCCCAGCACAAATTGCCCCCAAATCCCCCACCTAGCACAAATCTTCTTTCCCCATCCCCCTCCCAACACAAATCTCCCTAAATCACCACTCTTAACACCTCCACGAAATTCCCTCTCCTAGAGGAATACTTGCCCCCCGCAGCCCCCCAAATTCCCCCTTCTAACACAAATCCCCTCTCCCTCAATGTTATTGTGGTCCCCCCCCACCTCACATGATACCACAGTGTCCAGGGCAGCCTCCCCCCTGCCCACTACTTGTCCCAGCTCTGCACCCTATACTGCCAGAGCATCAAACAGTTATCATCAACAGGGGCGGCCCGTCCATTAAGGGCACACGGGCGCAACCCCTTCTCTCCAGCCACCCCCTATATGCATAATGGATAGATTCATGCATTGCATGAATCTATCCTTGGCTGCCACTGCCACCCTCTATTCAGGCGTCCGGCCCCTTTTCTGACGCCGGGCGCCTGAATTACAACTGCAGGGGTATATTTTTTTGAAGCACCTGATTAGAGCCACAGGCTCTAAAAGGCTTAAAAAAAGATGGACTTGGAGCGCAAAGCATTGCGCTCCCAGTCCACCCAAATGTGTTAGAAAAGCAAATCACTATTTGCTTTTCTAACACTGAATCGCTTCTCTGCCGATCAGGAAGCGCGGGTCTGTTACTCATTTCCCGATTGGCGGAAAGGTCAGGCGCTCCGCTTACTGTTAGATAGGTCAATTTGGTTGTCTGCAAGCTGGTGGTAAGTAGGCTTTGGCTTTTTTCTGGGCATTCCCCAGACTTTGTTGGTTTGTTTTAGCCTCCCAATGCTGCTTACTGCTATAGCCAGCTATAAATGAGAGTGGTGGCAAGCTTTTGTTATCACGTATGTGTTTGTATTGGTCCAGCAGCGCACCAACACCTTTGCAGCCATTGTGCTGTTGCTGAGTGTTTGGTGTGCCCCTGTACCTTTAAGGAAGGGTGGGCTCCCCTTCAGTCCACCTGCTCTCATTTATCCATTAAAATACATGTGCCTCCACTGTGAGGACACTCATAGTTTAGTGTTAGGACCACAGATACAAGGGTGCTGTGACGTGGCCCTGTGGCTCACGCATGCGTTTGCAAATGCGTGCGGACTAAACCCCTTTTTTAACGCTTACTGTTAGATAGGTCAATTTGGTTGTCTGCAAGCTGGTGGTAAGTAGGCTTTGGCTTTTTCCTGGGCATTCCCCAGACTTTGTTGGCTCCCATTGGACGCCTAGGAGGAGGGGTGAAGATACATGGCGGAAGCTGCCGTGTCATCAGAATGGAAGAGGACACGGAGCCGCCGCAGCCTGTACCCTTGCTACCCGCCGCAGCCTGTACCCCTGCTACCCCCAGATACCCGCCGCAGCCTGTACCCCTGCATGATGTGCGCACCGATTGGGTAAGTGCCGGTGAACTGGCAGACAGTGCGGGGAGGGGTGTAGCATCCTCTAGCTTAGTATGCTAGATGTAGATAGTTTTTTTGTAAGCTGTAGTGTAGGTACATTTGGCCTGCCTGAGAGCTAGGCCTTGATTGAATCTGGGTCAGGGCTGAGAGAGGCTGGATGATTTAACAAGCAGCACCTCTGGCAACTCCCCCTCCTCTCCGGAACCTTGGAGAGTTTCCAGAAGTAGTGGGTGGAGTCTAGGAGAAGCTGCTTAGAGTATTGAGGAGGGCCCCAGCCAATCCGTAGCAAGTGGGCTGGCAGGGGACGGGCACCTCTCAAATACTCTGGGCTTATGCCAGCAGTGTTAGTCGGAAGATTGACGTGGAGTGCTGAGGTTGGCTGTCATTGGCCCTTGAGGGTGCCCCCTGGGGGGGGGGGGGTGACCTCAGTCCAGGGGCTCAGGTGCTGGAGGGGCCCTCCACAACACACAGAGGAATCCTTTCCTGGATGAACGGACAGGTGTGAGGACAGCAAGAGAAAGTCAGCATGTCTGGAAGATCTCCTGAGTCAGTCTAGGAGGACTGATGAGTGCCAGTCTGGAGGACTGTGGTGAAGTAGCCAGGAGGACAGGGCCTGAAGAGGTGGCTCTGGGACCAGTGATCACAGGAGGAAGTGCAGTAAATAGAGTATGTTAGTGCTGTCACTCATCCTACATCCTAAAAGTATAAGGGCTGTGAGTCCCTACTTGTAATGGGCCAGTGCTACAGATTTTTACATACCCTGTTTCCCTGAAAATAAGACCTAGCGTGATTGTTGATGATGGCTGCAATAGAAGCCCTACCCCCCCAAATAAGCCCTAGTTAAAGTCCTTGTAGGTCTTATTTTCAGGGTAGGGCTTATTTTTGGGGAAACAGGGTAGGGCTTATTTGGGGGGTAGGGCTTATATTGCAGCCATCACTGACAATCACGCTAGGTCTTATTTTCGGGGAAACAGGGTAGTGTCACCACTGGCGATTCTGCAAGCAAGTGAAGTGCTCAAGGAAGGAAAGGAGCTGTATATAGGACTGTATATACTAGGAGTTGTCCCTTCAGTTGTCCCCAAAGAAGTGGGCATCCTATAATACCCCTACCCCCATCCAAGTTTTATCCCCTCAATAAAACACAAAAAACAAAGTGCTGGTCTGTTTCCTGAATCAAGTGTGCCCGTGGAAATTCGGTGTGCCTGGCTGTGCAGGGTGGGGGATCCCAGTTCACCCGTGGCTCTTACGTGGGGTGCGCTACAGGGGGGATTTCAAATCCCCAGACCACTGGACCAGGTAGGAGGTAAATACAGTGGTGACTGGGGAGTGGGGAGGGTATATGGAGTTAATTCATCTTTACATGTTTTCCTTAAAGGTGAATCAACCCTTAAGAGGAACTTCACTTCCCTTTATTCATTTTTTTTTCCAGTCCTCTCTTTCCTTGACACAAAAAAACATAGTCACATGTCCAGTAAATGCAGCACTGTCCTGCTGTAATCTGCCACATGCCAGGTCCTGCACCGCCATCTTCTTTTCTTACGTCATCAGGAGCCTGTTGTCTTTTCGGGGGTTCATACCGCAGGCCCCGATGATGTGCTGCAAGGTCCTCCCTCCTTCATCTGCTGTCTCTAAGCTAATGCCTCCTGGGATATCGGACTTGGATATCCCAGGAGGCTACTGGAACAAAAAACACATCATTTTGTCTAGGCAGGGGGTGGGCTGAATAATAAATGTAAAAAAAAAAAATGGTAAAAAGGAAAAGGCAGCTTTCTATATTGTGAAGGTGGGAGGGTTGAGGAGTACGAAAAGTACTCTTTTGAAGTGAAAGTCCGGTGTAAAGGCTCACACGGCTGTTCATAGTTGTACACTGTGTACTGTGGATCGTTGGTGTGGTGTGTCAGTCTGACACACTGCATCTCTGATCTTGGTTAAGAGCCTCTGACGTAGGCTCTTTATCATGTGATCAGCTGTGTCCAATCACAGCTGATCACGGTGTAAACAGGAAGAGCCCTTTATCGGCTTTTACTCCACTCGCACTGCCAGACGCGAGTAGAGGAGAGCCGATCGCCTGCTCTCCTGACAGGGGGGTCTGCGCTGATTGAGTATTAGTTGAGACCCACCGAGGGTGCCCACTAGGTGTGCCCACCCGTGACCACCAGGGATGCCAATCAGTGCCTATTAGAGGTGCCAATCAGTGCCCATTATAGATGCCAATCAGTGCCTCCTCATCAGTGCTGCCTATCAGTGCCATCTATCACTGTCACCCATCAGTGCACATCAGTCATGCCTATAAGTGCCCATCAGTGCCACCTATAAGTGCCCTATCAGTGCAGCCTTTCAGCGTCCATCAGTGTCGCCTATCAGTGCCCAACAGTGCCATCTATGAGTGACCATCAGTGCCGCCTATCAGTGCCCATCAGTGCTGCATATTAGTGCCTTATCATCAGTGCCCATCAGTGCCACCTCATCAGTGTAGCTTCATCAGTGCCCATCAGTGAAGGAGAAAACTTACTTATTTACAAAATTTTTTAACAGAAACAAAGAAAAACTTTTTTTTTACAAATTTTTGGTATTTTTTTATTTGTTTAGCAAAAAATAAAAACCCCAGAGGTGACCAAAGACCACAAAAAAAGCTCTATTTGTGGGAAGAAAAAAAAATAGTTTGGGTAGAGCGTTGCATGACCGCGCAATTGTCATTTACAATGCAACAGTGCTGAGAGCTTAAAATTGGCCTGGGCAGGAAGGGGGGAAAGTGCCCTGTATTGAAGTGGTTAAATATATATATATTACTCCTAGGTAAGTGCTGCAAAAATGTGCAAGTAGAAAACAACTCCACCACAGTGAATCACTTTTGGGCAAATTCTCACCTCACTGTATTGACCCCCAAGACAAAGGTCAGCAAATAAATGGACTCCTTTCCTTCCTAATCAGCAAGGACTTTGGCTCTTGGAGAATGTCAGCAGCCCAGGTGGGTGGATGGACAATTCAGTGTGTATTTATATGTTAGAAGACAATGAGAACCTATATAGTGCTCACTGTTATTTTATTTTTTAAAAAAGCATACAAAAGCATAAAAGGTTGCAGATGGGAACTTTTTAAAGCTGTATAGGCTCATGTTTGGACATAATACATGTGATTGGCTTTTTTATTTTTATGCTTTTTTAAATAAAATAACAGTGAGCACTATACAGGTTCTCATTGTCTTGTATCATCTATCCATCCACCCACCTGAGACACTGAGAGTCCTTGCAGGAAAGGAGTCCGTCTGTTTAGTGTTTGAGTACATACTGACCTTTGTCTTGGGGGTCAATACAGTGAGGTGAGAGTTTGCCCAAAAGTGATTCACTGTGGTGGAGGTGTTTTCTACTTGCACATTTTTGCAGCACTTACCTAGGAGTGATATACACACCGGCCACATTATTAGGTACACATGTTCAGTTGCTTGGTACCACAAATTGCTAATCAGCCAATCACATGGCAGAAACTCAATGCATTTAGACATCTAGATGTGGTGAAGACGACTTGCTGAAGTTCAAACCGAGCATCAGAATGGGGAAGAAAGGGGATTTAAGTGACTTTGAACATGGCATGGTTGTTGTTGCCAGATGGGCTGGTCTGAATATTTCAAAAACTGCGGACCTACTGGGATTTTCACGTGGGGGATGTGGGAGATATTTACTTGGGCCCCTTAGTACCAGTTGATCATCATTTAAATACCATGGTCTACCTGAGTATTGTTGCTGATCATGTCCATCCCTTTATGACTACAGTGTACCCATCTTCTGATGGCTCCTTCCAGAAGGATAATGCACCATGTCACAAAGCTCAAATCATCTCACCACTGGTTCCTTGAACATGACAATGAGGTCACTGTACTCCAATGGCCTCCACAGTCACCAGATCTCATCCAATAGAGCACCTTTGGGATGTGGTGGAACGGGAGATTTGCATCATGGATGTGCAGCTGACAAATCTGCAGCAACTGTGTGATGCCATCATGTCAATATAGACCAAAATTTTTGAGGAATGTTTCCAACACCTTGTTGAATCTGTGCCATGGAGAAATAAGACAGTTCTGAAGACAAAAGGGGGTCCAACCCGGTACTAGGAAGGTGTACCTAATAAAGTGGCCGGTGAGTGTATATTACAAGTTGTATTGGACTCCCACATTCACAATTCAATGGACTTTTATTGTTCATGAGTCATTGATAGTTTTTTTTCTGATTATTTGATGATTGCTGAAAACACAAACAACATCATTTCACAGACAGTGGTTATAACTCACAGATAAACTATTGGTGATAGAGCAGCATTCATTTATTATTTATACATTGCCCAGATCAGCATGTTTCTGCAGCGGGTTCAGCCAAGGAATTTACATTCAGCTGCAGACAGTTCTCCTGTACAGATCAATGACAGGCTGACACTGTCCATAGCTGTTCCCAAGTAATCAAGGAACAACTATACAGTATCTCACAAAAGTCAGTACACCCCTCACATTTTTGTAAATATTTTATTCTATTTTTCATGTGACAACACTGAAGAAATGACACTTTGCTACAATGTAAAGTAGTGAGTGTACAGCTTGTATAACAGTGTAAATTTGCTGTCCCCTCAAAATAACTCAACACACAGCCATTAATGTCTAAACCGCTGGCAACAAAAGTGAGTACACCCCTAAGTGAAAATGTCCAAATTGGGCCCAATTAGCCATTTTTCCCTCCCTGGTGTCATGTGACTCGTTACAAGGTCTCAGCTGTGAATGGGGAGCAGGTGTGTTAAATTTGGTGTTATCACTCTCACTCTCTCATACTGGTCACTGGAAGTTCAACATGGTACCTCATGGCAAAGAAATCCGAGGAACTGAAAAAAAGAATTTTTGCTCTACATAAAGATGGCCTAGGCTATAAGAAGATTGCCAAGACCCTGAAACTGAGCTGCAGTACGGTGGCCAAGACCATACAGCGGTTTAACAGGACAGGTTCCACTCACAACAGGCCGCGCCGTGATCGATCAAAGAAGTTGAGTGCACGTGCTCAGCATCATATCCAGAGGTTGTCTTTGGGAAATAGACGTATGAGTGCTGCCAGCATTGTTGCAGAAGTTGAAGGGGTGGGGGGTCAGCCTGTCAGTGCTCAGACCATACGCCGCACACTGTATCAATCTGGTCTGCATGGCTGTCATCCCAGAAGGAAGCCTCTTCTAAAGATGTTGCACAAGAAAACCCACAAACAGTTTGCTGAAGACAAGCAGACTAAGGACATGGATTACTGGAACCATGTCCTGTGGTTTGATGAGACCAAGATAAACTTATTTGGTTCAGATGGTGTCAAGCGTGTGTGGTGGTAACCAGGTGAGGAGTACAAAGACAAGTGTGTCTTGCCTTGTCAGTCAAGCATGGTGGTGGGAGTGTCATGGTCTGGGGCTGCATGAGTGCTGCCAGCACCGGGGAGCTACAGTTCATTATGAGAACCATGAATGCCAAAATGTACTGTGACATACTGAAGCAGATCATGATCCCCTCCCTTCAGAGACTGGGCCACAGGGCAGTATTCCAACATGATAACGACCCCAAATACACCTCAAAGATGACCACTGCCTTGCTAAAGAAGCTGAGGGTAAAGGTGATGGACTGGCCAAGCATGTCTCCAGACCTAAACCCTATTGAACATCTGTGAGGCATTCTCAAATGGAAGGTGGAAGAGTGCAAGGTCTCTAACATCCAGCTCTGTGATGTCATCATGGAGGAGTGGAAGAGGACTCCAGTGGAAACCTGTGAAGCTCTGGTGAACTTCATGCCCAAGAGGGTTAAGGCAGTGCTGGAAAATAATGGTGGTCACACAAAATATTGAAACTTTGGGCCCAATTTGGACATTTTCACTTAGGGGTGTACTCACTTTTGTTGCCAGCAGTTTAGACATTAATGGCTGTGTGTTGAGTTATTTTGAGGGGACAGCAAATTTCCACTGTTATGCAAGCTGTACACTCACTACTTTACATTGTAGCAAAGTGTCATTTCTTCAGTGTTGTCACATGAAAAGATATAATAAAATATTTACAAAAATGTGAGGGGTGTACTCACTTTTGTGAGATACTGTATATGGCTAGATACAAATGATCAGTTATGTACATAGACTGTTTGTCTCCAGGGACACTCATCTGTCCCTAAGTCCCGGTTCACACCAGTGCGCTGTGCGATATTGCATGTGATTCTCACTACACTGCAGTGCAAATCACATGCGATGTCTGTGCGATGCGATTTCAGCCATACACATAGTATGGCTGAATTTGCATCGCATTCGGACCAAACTCGTACAGGACCCTTTTTTTGGTCTGCACCAGAATCGGATCCCATGTGATCCGATTCATGTCTGAACTGACAGTTCACACTGCGATATGCAAACTGATTTGGGGGTGTCATTAACTTTCTATTGACACTCCTGAAGTTCGCATAGCGCAGTGTGAACTGCCTTGTGAGTCAGGTGCGATGCGAGAACCTGCAGTGGATTCACAAGGTTCCCGCATGGCACTGGTGTGAACTGAGCCTAACTGCAGGTAATCGCTCTATATGCGACTACATGCAGACAGCTGCAGAGCCTCTCAGCCTGTCAAGGATTTGTACTGCAGGTAAATGTTAACACCCGGCTGTACCTGCCGCACTGCTTCTGTTAAGTACCCGCAGCTAAAAAGGGCAGTTGGGGCTTGCTTTAGGGTTCATTTACATATGTGATAGGAAGAAATTGGATTGGTTTTAGAGACATTTGACAGGAGGTGAGGAGGCAATATGTTGCCTTCTCACCACCTGTTTTAACCCCCTAAATGCCACACGAAAAATTGTGGCTCTATTATCATGAATGGGTCACATTTGGCAGTAATGCCCGACGATCACAACAGGAGGTTGTGCCATCGCTGTGAAGTAGAGATGGGCCAAACACCCCCCGGTTCAGTTTGCCCTAGAACTCTCGAACATCGCAAAAGTTCGGACCCGTACCATGAACCCCACTGAAGTCTATGGGACCTGAATGTGAAAAATCAAAAGTCCCCATTTTGAAGACTTATATTCAAGTTATTAGCCATAGAAAGGGTATGGGGGGCCGGGTACTGCCCCACGGGACATGTATCAATGCAAAACAAACTTTTAAAAAAGATGGTTTCACATTTATGTAAATTGGATGCGGGTTTCCCCGTATCCAGTTCGCATAGCAGGAGATTGTGCCTGGCTCTCTATGGAGCCGGTTCACACAACTCTGCAGCGGCTCCGGAGCAAATTGCACAGGACTCCTGTGCATGTTTTGGTCCATTTCAGGTCCGAATTCAGCCCAAAATTCAGGCTGAAATCAGACCTGAAACGGTAAATGGAGACGCAGCGGACTCCTGCTACGAGCCGCTGCGTGTTCCAGTGTGAACCCAGCGTAAAGGAGCAGTGATTTTAATGATGCATAAAGTGAAACAATAAAAATGAAAAATTCTTTTAAATATAGTGCCTGGGGGTCCCCTTAGTCTGCCTGTAAAGTGGCGCATCTGTATAGAACATGCTGCAGCAAAACTGACATTTATAAAGAAAAAAAAAAAAGATATTTAAATTGATTTTCCCTGCAGGAACAAGCTGGTATTTAGAGGTACTTCAAAATGTTGTGTTGAATACTGGAATGACTTGGCTTTCTCGTATGAAAACCACCTACAAACATTTTCCATCTGGCTCTTTCGAATTTTCTTGTCACTATAGTCAAATACAAACATTGATTTGACCCCACTAATGATTAGAAAATTGAATAAATATTCTTAAGATAAAACATTTTGAACAAAATATTACTAGCACATGGTCAGATATGCAGCAGTGCTTAGCACTCATATATACTGAGCCATTCAGTGCAACGTATTCCATGTGCACCTTGGGGCTTCATCATGACATTGTTCCCCTGGTCTCCACGGTGGCAGGGGTTTCCCGTTTCTTGGTGGCCAATCTGGAGTCTTCTCTTTTTGGCCAATCAGAAAACAGGTCTCACACCCACTTCTGATTGGCCGGATTGAGGATCAGTGTTACAACAGCAAATATTAATTCACCGTAGTAACACTTCAGTGGGCTAGTGGGGCAATGCTCTGTGCCACGAGCCACCCTATTTTGAAGCCTATTAGAGCCTATGACTCTAATCAGGTGCTTCAAAAAAACAACCCGCCTCTGTAATTCAGGTGCCAGGCATCCTAAAAGAGGCCGGATGCCTGAATAGGGGGTGGCCGCGGCGGCCATGGATAGATTCATGCTATGCATGAATCTATCCATTATTAATATAGGGGTGGCGAGGATAGAGGGGGTGGCGCCTGGGCGCCCCTAATGGATGGGCCGCCACTGGCCCATACTGTCACCAGCTCTTCTATCTTCCATCTTCTTCGAGGTTCGATGTCTTCAGAGCATTAGAAGGATGAGAGTGCCACAAAGCTAGATTCAGTCCAGTAAGAATTTATATTAACAAAATTCCAACACATTTCAGGGCTCAAAACTCCTCCTTCATCAGGGTTTGTGTGCTGGCAATAAAGTCAGGGTTGTACATGACAACAACTGTAAACTGATAGCACGAGATCTGGGCTGCCAGCTGCCAGCCAGCTGGGGTTCAGAGTCTTCTACACCTGGTACAGATCTATGCCAAGATTACACACTGGGCCTCGTACGCACGGCTCAGTGTACACAAATAAATGCTGACAGGTAGAGAGAAGCAGATATGATGTAAAAAAGGATAGAGTTTCTTCATTCTGTTTTTTTTTTTTTTTTTTTTTTTTTTAAAGATGACGTGACTTCTGCTTTAAGCCATATACTGGCCATTCACCAAACCCTGTGTTGTAGGAGGTAGGGAAGTGTGCATGTGCCCAAAGCTCATATATGTTTCACAGGGTCACAGCAACACGTTGTGGAGGTAGACAGCTCTGTAATAGTAGGAGTATGCATCATTATATGGTGTGGGTTGTATACCGCCAATGTGACTTTGTTGCCTATAATCACAAATTTCCCAGCATGCTGGGAAATTTTACAATAATCCCTATAACCTGTCTATATGTTTTGGTTTGTGTTATTTTTATGCTTGCTTTAAAAATATCCAGTATGTATGGATAAAGTATGTATGTGGACTTTACGGGCCACTGCCTAGAGAAGCAGGATTAGAGGAGGCAGCCAAAACCTCAAAATACACAGGTTTTTTTTTTTCACTCTTCTCTCCATCTCTGGGCGTTTGTGGTTAAAGGGTACACAAAAAATGAAAAGGTGAATTCCAAATATTCTGGACCCTGCTGCACGTAGCACCCATGGTGGCCCATGCTATTGGTGGACTGTACACCACAATATACAACCCCCCGGAATTAATATCCATCATAATGCTCAAAATGGTAAGCGTTCAATGATCAGCGCAACCATGTGACCATGCTGATCAATAAAAAGTACTTCTTTCTTCTGAGACACCTTACTGAAGGAAGGAGCCTTAGATATGCTTCTCATTGGTCATCAGAATTACGTTGCTGTGCTGACCAATGAGTACATTAAAGAGGAACTAAACCCACAGATTTGAAAAGTTTTAAAAAAACAGTTACATTCCTGGCATGCAAGAGATGCCAACTGTCACATTGGTTGTGCTCTCAACCAAACTGTCCAATTATCAAATAGCTGATGTCATACCTGATCACATGTGCAGCACCATGGCAGTTAAAGTGGAAGTAAACCCATCAATTTAATAGTTTCAAAAACAGTTAACATTCCCGGCATGCCGGAAATACTAGCTGTCATATTGGTTGTGCTCTCAACCAAACTGTCAAACCATCCAGTGACTGGTGTCATAACGGATCACATGCGCAGCATCATGGCAATTGCAAATTAAATAAAGGCCAAGATGGCAGCTTCCTTGGCTGAAAACTATAGGAGGGTTTAGTTCCGCTTTAAGATATATACTCACTCTGGGGCTGTGTACTATGATGTACAGTGTAAAGACCGCTATGCCAGCAGTACAAGGCACCAAGGCCACTATATGCAGCGGGGTCCAGAGGGATGGCCAAGATATTTGAAAATTGGAGTGGAGCTCCTCCTAAAAGGGGAAGCTCTTATCCCCCCCCTCCGCTGCCACATTTGGCATTTTTTCAGGGTAGGGGGGGCGGTACCTGGTTTTGACAGGTACCCGCTTCCACTTCCGGCTGACTTCGCCGCTGCGAACTCAGCCGGAAGTTCGGCCCCCCTCCTCCTTCCCCGCCACCAGGCCATTCACAAAGCGCAGCCCACTTCGCGCATGCGCAATAGGGGACTGGCTGAGATGGCGGCAGCAGCCCCCGAAAGCCGATTGAAAAGAAAACGAATCACTGATTGGCTGCTCTGGGTAACAGCACATTGCTTCAGGCGTTAATCCAAACAAAGCAGTGCGAAAAAGTGTGAAACGCGTTGGGTGGAGCTTGACACGTGACGCCACCACACTGGAAGCCCGGGTGGCGGCGTTAGATGTGAGTGCTGAAGGCTCTTTTTACATGTTGATATGCTGTTTTATCTGCTTACATCCGCCGTACAATAAATACTACACTATGTCACCTTTTTATTTATCTATGGCAGGGGTAGGCAACCTGGGGCCCTCCGGCTGTTGTGGAACTACATTTCCCATGAGGCATTGCAAGGCTGGCAGTTACAATTACTCCCAAAGGCATGATAGCCTACAACAGCTGGAGGGCCCCAGGTTGCCTACCCCTGGTCTGTGGCGTGTTACGGATTTTAACTGGAGTGTTGCCCCCTGGAGGATTTCAAAGGATTTTAAAGGTGATTAAAGATGTTCTGTACTGATACCTGTGTTCCCATCCACACAAGTTCTGTTGCTGCACAGTCACCTGCCAGCATTTGCGGTGGTGAGTGCGCGTTGCATGTGGACGGAGGCTAGTGATTGGTGGTTACGGTTTCTCTCTTGAAGTGGCACTATACACACGGATGTTGTATTCTTTGTAGATTTATACAGTATATATACTACATTTATACGGTATATTTATACTACACTATATGGTCTTCTTTCCTTTCTAACATATCCGGAGTTCCAGGTTAACAATCTCTTGGAGTGCTGGCTGTTTCCAGAGGAGATCGCAAATGCAGCAGTTTAAAGTGTTGAGACAAACCATTTACCACTGACAGGGGTGCTTACAATGATAAGCTTTTTTAAAATGTATTCATGTGTAGCGCCCTGCTCCTGTTGACCAGGCGCTCGTATGTAAATTTAGTTTTTGGCTGAGCTGTAACCAACTCAGATTGAATGTATATAGTTTACTGGATCTGTTCTGGAATTGACTTGGTTGTGCAGTTCCCACTGTTGCCAGTAGGTGTCACTGGTACCACAGGGCAGTGTGCGAATAACAACTTGGTGAAACTGTAATGAATATTCTTTTTTCAGAAACAGCCCAGTAGGAGGTTCCGGCTGTGCGTTCTGGGAGAGAGTATTTATGTGACAGATGCCATGTGCTTAGGGAGTTCTTACCTTGTGGCCCTCCAGGCTGGAGGGATACGTCACTGCAGCTGTGCCAGCAGGCCCAGAAGCCTGTCTGGGGCCTACTACCGCAGAGGAGATCCAGGGGAGGACCCTTGCTGGAGAAAGCCAGGATGAAGGCTGGTCCCTCAGAATGGCCTTGTGACTTACTTGGAGGATGCACCTATCTCCAACCTACCCTCACAGTACTGCCAGGTCGGCTTAAAGGTTCTGGTACTGTGAAGAAGCTGCTCTATAATTCAATCAAGGTAACTAACTGTCTGGCTGCTAAGTTTCTGAGAGAGACTTATCCAGGCGTACGCTGGCTGCTACGTCTGTGAGAGAGGCTTATCCAGACATCTTGCAGGTTGCTAGATCTGTGGTAGAGATCTACCCAGCCATGCAAGATTTATAGAGAGAAAGCGGTGTTTTGTCCTCTATTCTGAAGAGTCTGTAAGTGATCTGTTAAAAGAGAGAAAAAGGTATCTGCAACTCCCCTTCAACCTCTTTACTGCTACTTCCTTCAAGTTCTTTTCATTAAAGCAGGGATATGCAATTAGCGGATCTCCAGCTGTTGCAAAACTACAAGTTCCATCATGCCTCTGGGTGTCATGCTTGTGGCTGTCAGAGTCTTGCTATGCCTCATGGGACTTGTAGTTCTGCAACAGCTGGAAGTCCGCTAATTGCATATCCCTGCATTAAAGCATTGAAGAAAAAAAGAACTAAGTGACTGGTGCGTCCATTGATGGGCGCAAGTCCCAGTATAGACTCTAAGTCTCTGATATGGTGACCTCCTTCGGGGGTCAGTGCTACACATGTAAAATCTTTACCCCCCTCCCACAAAAAACAAAAAAAACTTCATCTAGCGTGGAGGCGCGCTAGTACAGGAGGTGTTTTACAGGCCAGATGACCAGGTGAAAACAGAGAGAGAAAAAGCCTAACAAAAAACGAATGCAGCCACCACATCTAATGATTGGTAAGCTGCAAAATATATTACTAGAAGGGGGAGAAGTTGGGAGGGGATTATCACGTTGCAATGCAATATATTATATTTATGGTTTTGGGTTTATTACGGCCTTAACTACTTAACGACCAGCCGCCGCAATTGTACTGCGGCAGGTTGGCTCTCCTGTGCGAATAACCGTCATTGTACGTCAAGTGCGTACGTGGCGATCTGTGGGCGCACGTGCCTGCCCATTCACTAGTGGGGGAGCCAATCAGCGGGTCCGGCGGACTCGATGTCCACGGTTCACCCGCGATCATGCCACAAACAAACAGATCCCCGTTCTGTCAAGGGAGTAGAGCGAGATTGTCTTTTCCTAGAAATTAGGAACAGCGATCTCTGTACTCCCTGTCAGTCCCCTCCCCCTACAGTTAGAAACACCTCCCACATTTAACCCTTTGATCGCCCCCTAGTGTTAACCCCTTCCCTGCCAGTGTCATTTACACAGTAATCAGTGCATTTTTATAGCACTGATCACTGTATAAATGTCACTGGTCCCAAAAAAGTTTCAAAAGTGTCAGATTTGTCCGCCGTAATGTTGCAGTCCCGCTAAAAAAATCGCAGATTACCTCCATTATTAGTAATTAAAAAAAAAATGTCATAAATCTATCCACTATTTTGTAGACGTGATCAATTTTGCGCAAACCAATCAATATACTGGGATTTTTTTTTACCACAAATATGCAGAAGAATACATATTGGCCTAAACTGAGGAAGAAATTAGTTTTTTTTTACATTTTTTGGGGATATAATTATTATAACAAAAAGTAAAAAATATATTTTTTTTTCAAAATTGACGCTCTTTTTTTGTTTATAGCGCAAAAATAAAAACCGCAGAGGTGATCAAATACCACCAAAAGAAAGCTCTATTTGTGGGAAAACAAAAGAAATCAATTTGTTTGGGTACAAGATCGCACAACCGCGCAATTGTCAGTTAAAGTGACACAGTGCCGTATCTCAAAAAATAGCCTGGTCAGGAAGGGGCTGAAGTGGTTAAATACAGCTTAATACAGAGAAATTTGTTTTAAAATATACAAGCTCATCACACGCATCTTTGTATCAATGTACAATATGAATTTAATCAACTCTCCCCAGAAATGGCAGCCAGAGTCACAAGCGTCCATCAGAAGCTTTCCCATTCAGATTTGGGGTAGTTAGCATTTGAAAAGGAGCGCCCTTCCCCCCCTCCCCAATGGCAGCACAATGCACTGGGACAGAGGTCCTCCAGACAAGCACTTCTATCACACATTAGAAGAACACATCCTGCCTTGTATCCTAACACATATCCCCCCCAGCAACCAATCAGCAGTCCTCCTTGGGTGTTCTGACAGCTATAAAACGATGATTTATGGGTTTGCGCACTTTGCGCTCTTCTCCTGCTCGGTTGAAGGAACCCTCATTGGGGGTTTGATAAAGCTGGGCAATGAGGTATGCCAAGAGCGGTAACCCATATCCAACCAGATCACGCCTTTCCAGAACAAGTGGGGCATGGGATGAGCCCCTGCTGGCGTTCAGCGCCCGATCTTCCAAAGGGGGGTGGGGGTGGGGGACCCGATTCTGGACTTGGGGGCAGCGGACCCTCGTACTTTTCCCAACATTACATGTTTTGTCGGTCTGGAGCAGTCGGAACGCTGATCGGTTGCATTTGGTTGTGGCACAAAGACTGGTGCGAAGCTTCCTACAGAAATACGCCAAACACGCCGCTATTATCCTCTAGAATTACTGACGCAAGGCCGGGATGTGCGAGGAGATCCTGGCATTCATCCACAGAGCCGGAGACATAATGCAGGATAATATTACAGACAGGTAGATGAGACAATGGTAAACCTCGGCACTCACCTCCTCGTAGCTCTTCACTCCCTGCGTCCCTCCTCTCTCCTCGCACACAGACAAGTGTCAGGGGAAGAAGAGGAGATGGATGGGGACAGGGTACCAGGGAGGAGGAAGCCACCAATAGGAGGAGAGAACACAGAGCATTTGGAAACTAGCTCTCCCCCCCCTCCTCCTCCTCCTCCTCCCTCTCCTCCTCACTCCCCAGGCTAAGGGTTGATGTGAATATTCATACCCTCCCAGGGGAAGATTAACGCTTTCTATTATCCGTCACAAGTAGACGGCAGAGCAGATCAATAGAACTCCCTCCAACTACACAACAATACACTGTGCACTCATTGAAAGGACCAGCAGCAGCCGGAGCTGCCTCCCTGGCACACTGTGTACAGCACAGAGAGGGGGCTAATTTCACCACACACAGGGGCCCGTGTATGAAGACTGGGGCAGAAGAGTCTTCCCAGCCCATAGCGACCGGTTGCATGGCAGGTGTCGGATTGGTAGGACTGGTTACCAAGTTCAAGCCGAACCCTAGGCACCACTGTAATCCTTAAAGCCACTT
The DNA here is from genome assembly GCF_042186555.1 of Aquarana catesbeiana. Lineage (NCBI taxonomy): Eukaryota > Metazoa > Chordata > Amphibia > Anura > Ranidae > Aquarana > Aquarana catesbeiana. The sequence continues at coordinate 628,375,734 of NC_133326.1, read as the reverse complement.
GAAGACCAGGCTTTTCCTGGCACTTTTTGTTACAGGGCACTTAAACCCCCCTCCTGCCCACCTGCCCAGACCAACTTTCAGCGCTGTCACACTTTGAATGACAATTGCGCGGTCATGCTACACTGTACTCAAATGACATTTTTATCATTTTTTCACACAAATGGAGCTTTTATTTGGTGGTATTTAATCACCACTTGGGTTTTTATTTTTTGCTAAACAAACAAAAAAAGACAGAATTTTTTGAAAAAAAAAACATGTTTTATAGTTTGTTATAAAATTTTGCAAACGGGTAATTTTTCTCCTTCATTGATATTCGCTGATGAGGCTGTACTGATAGGCACAGATAAGGTGACACTGATGGGCACTGATAAGATGGCACTGATGGGTGGCACTGATGGGCACTGGTAGGTGGCACTGATGGGCAGCACTGGTGATGAGGCACTGATTGGTGACATTTATAGGTGGCACTGTGGGCACTGATAGGTAATGTGGTATTGATAGGCAGCACTGGTGATGAGGCACTGATTGGTGACATTTATAGGTGGCACTGTGGGCACTGATGGGTGTTACTGTGGGCACTGGTAGGTGGCGCTGGTGGGCACTGGTAGGCGGCACTATTGTGCACTGGTAGGTGGCACAGGTGGGCACAGAAGCCTCTGCAGAGGCTCTCCACGATCGGGACTGATGTCCCTCTCACAGCCGCCAGTGATCGGCTCTGTTTACATCACATGATCAGCTGTCATTGGCTGACAGCTGATCACGTGGTAAGGGGTCGGGATCGACTTCTTACTCCGATCTGTGATCAGCCGAGTCTCATTGACTCGCCGATCACAGAGCAAGCCGCACACACCCTGCGCAGGCCGCTCGAGCACGGCAGGAAGTCTATGGACGCCCTCCCGGCAAAGTAGGTCCACGCTGCAGCTGTCTTTCGGCTATAGCGCGGACAGGAAGAGGTTAAGGCCAGGTTTACATATGTGCGGCCGCGGGTTCATGCCCGGGGGGGTTCCGAAGCGTGTCTGTTCACTGGTTCAAGTGCGATTCAGGTCCTAATTTTTGCCTGATTTTGCACCTGAACCGGACCCAAAACATGCACAAGACCCTTTTGCAATCTGCCCTGCGACCACCCCGGACTTTTGTGAACCTCCATTGAGAGCCGGTCACATTCGCCTCTCATTGCGAATCGAATAGGAGGGGACCCCCATCCAATTCGCACATATGTGAACCCGGCCTAAATAAGTATTTTTGCTAGAAAATTCCTTCTAACCCCCAAACAGTATACATTTTAGCAGAGACCCTAGGGAATAAAACGGCAATTGTTGCTATTTGGTATTTGCGCAGCGGTTTTTCAAAAGCCTTTTTTTTTTTTTGTTGAAAAGATTAACAAAAAAAAAACACAAAATATATACCCCAGTTTTTTTGTAAAATGTGAAAGATGATGTTATGCCGTGTATATAGATACCTAACATGTCACGCTTGAGGAATGGCGGCAAACTACGGTACTTAAAAATCTCTATAGGCGGCGCTTTAAACACCCTTATAAGTTACCTGTTTAGAGTTAGAGAGGAGGTCTAGCACTAGAATTATTGCTCTCGCTCTAACGTTCAGGGCGATGCATCACATGTGTGGTGCGAACACCATTTACATATGTGTGCACGACTTGCGTATGCATTTGCTTCTGCGCGCGAGCAGGGATGTTGGACGAGAAGGCTTGGCTCACAGTCTCCACTCTAATTCATCTCAAAGGTGTTCTGTGGGGTTGAGATCAGGACTCTGTGCAGGCCAGTCAAGTTCCTCCACCCCAAACTTGCTCATCCATGTCTTTATGGACCTTGCTTTGTGCACTGGTGCGCAGTCACAGGAAGGGGCCATCCCCAAACTGTTTCCACAAAGTTAGAAGCATGAAATTGTCCAAAATGTCTTGGTATGCTGATGCCTTAAGAGTTTCCTTCACTGGAACTAAGGAGCCAAGCCCAACCCCTGAAAAATAACCCCCCACCATAATCCTCCCTTTCTACTCTCTTGACATTCCAAAACTTCCTGCCAGCTTACCTCCCCAAACACATCTTGGAACAAACTATTGTCAACGTCATCTGCCTCCACCTCTAAGCACTAGAGGTGCTGAGCAATAGCAGTGGAGTGCTGGGGGGAGAGGTAGAGCAGCGAGGACTCTCTGGAGCCGCTGGCGGTTGCAGAAGGGGAGCGCCATTGCTTCTAGGCACAGAAGCGGGTCTTCTGTGTTTACAAGCGCCAATAGTGACTTACAAGCACAGGACAGGCGCTGGAGGTAGCGGAACAGAGTTCCGCCAATTTTCGGCTGAAAAAAGCACCGTAATGCCGCGTACACGCGATCGGAATTTCGGCCCGCAAAAGACCGATGATAGTTTTTCCTCGGAAAATGCGACCGTGTGTATGCTCCGTTGGACTTTTTCTGGCCGAATTCCAGGCAGCAAAAGATTGAGAGCAGGTTCTCAATTTTTCAGTCAGAAAAAGTTCCTATCCGAAAATGCGATTGTCTGTGGCAATTCCGACGCGCAAAATTCCTACGCATGCTCTCAAACAATTCGACGCATGCATGGAAGCATTGAACTTCATTTTTTCGGCTCGTCGTAGTGTTGTACGTCACCGCGTTCTTGACAGTTGTAAGTTCAGCGAACTTTTGCGTGACCGTGTGTATGCAAGGCAAACTTGAGTGGAATCCCGTCGGAAAAACCGTCATATCTTTTTCCGACGAGAAGTCTGATCGTGTGTACTCGGCATAAGAGGTAGTAGTATAAGATGTTAGACAGATTATTTAAAATAAATAATCACAGATGTATGCTTAGTGTAGCTAAGAGATCTATATCATGAAAAATTTGTATGTGGGTTTAGACCAACTTTAAATGCATTTTTTAAATACAAGCGTTGTAAGCACCTGAATTTGACCCAGTATCAGCCTCTTGCAATTTCTGTACAGCATGGCTGAAGTGTAAGAGAAAGAAGCAGCACAAGGACCCATCAGTTCATGTGCTGACAAGAAGCATGCTGATAGGAGGAGAAAGCAGAGAAATGGGCTCATCACTGTGCTGCTTTTACTTTCTCCTTTCACTACCCAGTCAAAGGCTGGCATGGGTCGAGGACAACCTAGGCTCAGAGCAAGTGAGTTAAATTATGCTGGCCATCAGACTGAGGACATCTAGCAACAGAAAGAAGAACTGCAGGTTAAATCTTTGGATTGAAGGTGAATATTGCTATTTTGTCAATTAATGGGCTATTAAGTTTTATCTTGTTATTTTTGGTTGGAGATCTTCTGTGCTAGGACTTATTGATTATCATAGGCAGAGGAAGCACACTTTATTGCTCAATAAGCTACTTAGTACAAGAACTGTGCTGAAAAGTGGACCATACAAGGAAGGGCAACTGACTTTGACTTGAATTTAGTAAGACTATTAGTTATCAATAGAGGGGTCGCCAGAATGAGGAAGGAGGTCCTGATTTCCCTACATAGATCTTTGGTTATCAATAGAGGGGTCACCAACAGGACGAAGGAGTTCCTGATTCCTAGTCTATATAGACCTTTAGTTATCTTATCACTAGAAGAGTCACCAGCAGGAGGAAGGAGGTCCTGATTTCTGTATAATAGAGCTTTAGTGAGACCTCATTTAGAATACCAGTTCTGGAGACCTCACTTACAGAAAGATATTGATGAGATAGAACAAGTCCAGAGACGGGTAACAAGAATGATGAAAGGGATAAAACATATCAATAGAGACCACTGGAAATTAATGGAAAGGGGAGACATGGTTGAATCCTTCAAATACATTGAAGGTGTGCATGAGGCTCAGGAGGGCAGTATTTTCAATATGTAGCTGAGATCAAGAACACGGGAACATGACCTCAAACTAGCAGGAGGAAAGTTCACAACTAATCTTAGAAAGTATTACTTTACAGAAAAAGAGAAAATATTACTTTACACAAAGAGTAGTGGATGCATGTAATAGACTTTCAGTAGAGGTACTGCATCGGTCAATAGTAAGTGTGTGGGCGGGGCCAGTTGATTGGCACCCAAGATAGAGTAATGGTACGCCAAGACCAAGGGAGGTGGCACAATTATTTGGATATGTAGAGATAACAAATGACACGTGGACGGCAGTGGCAAGATACTCACTTTACAGTTCCAGACAATGTGACAATGGAGCCTTAATATCACAGGCAACCTGGATACAATAGTTCTGAACAATGTTGGCGGTACTTTAACACAGTCTCTGCAATTTGATAGGCTTACGTTACAAGAGCAGCATATGATGAAGGGGGTGACTGATAGGAAAAACAGCAGTGCAGAATCCTTAAGCCATGTACACACGGGCGGACTTTTCAAATGTCCGACGGTCTTTCCGACGGACCTTTGACGGAGTTACGACGGACTTTCGGAAGACCGGACCTGCCCACACACGAATGGACTAAAGTCCATTCAAAAGTCCGTTGGTATGAACGTGATGACGTACGAACTAGAATTAGGGGACTAGAATAAGGAAGTTCATAGCCAGTAGCCAATAGCTGCTCTTGCGTCCTTTTTTGCCCATCGGACTAGTATACAGATGAACGTATTTTTCGACTGGACTCGAGTCCGTCGGAAAGATTTGAAGTGTGTTCCAAATCTAAAGTCCGTCTGATTTTCGACAGAAAAAGTCAGCTGAAGGTCCGATAAAGCCCCCACACGGTCGGATTGTCCGACGGATTTGTTCCATTGGACCAGTGTGTACACGGCATTAATAAACTGAAAGGAAGGTCCTTGACCCAACTCCCTGCAGATCCCAGATAGCGGAGCCAGGCATGCTATACTTCCTTAACTGAAACCTCTCCTTGCGCTAAATGCACTATCCCTAGTCAGTGGGGATCCGTCCCAAGTCCAACACTATCAACTTCGCAAATGCGCACCAACCACTGTGAAAAAGTGCTGTATATTAGCATTGCCCTCACAAAAGATGGCCAGGGCAGCAGTCTCTAATCAGACCACTGCTGCCCCTGTACCATCACATATGGCGACCCATCACATTTGGCTACCCGCTGGAGTGTGTATACGCGACAACGCAATATGCGTTCCAACACTTTAAGGACAAAACATCACACTAAAACTGTCAGATAGTGCAACAGGGCCCCTCGCGGGCTCGCTTCGCTCACCACACTTTGGGCACGGCCTTGCTTCACTCGGCATTATTATATTCTAACTCTATGTCCACTTGGATGGTGGGGCTTGAACCTGGACTTAGGGGTGGAGCCACATAATAACTGTGTTTTGTCGTAGAAGTGTTGGAACGCATATGGCGGCATCGCGCATGCGCACTCCAGCGGGTAGCCAAATGTGATGGGTCGACATATGTGACGCTACACCCTGATGACACCTAAGGAGGCTTCAGAGGAATAAAGCTCCTCTCAACCCCCATTCCCTTCTGCACAGCATCCAGCTAAACAGTGCCACCCGCAGTGGGGAGGGCAAACTGCGCCTGCCAGTGAATTTACACTTGCTTGGCCTAATTATAGATCTACACGCAGACAAAAAGCTTAACCCTATTCCCCACTTGAGGACTCAATTGACCTCCTGGTCTATTTCTGTTGTCTCTCTTCTATGTTTGTATGTTTCCATAGGCAATGAGTGATAGCCTTCTGGGTTGGCTGTTTTCACCCAGTGTCAGGGCTGGGTTCAGCCCTTCCTTCTCTGAGCTGGCTGCTCAGCTGTCGGCTAATTGCCAGCTCCTATCTCTCCACAGTTACTCAGCTGTTGATGATATCCTGCTCATCAGTCCTGCCTATTTAAGCCATCCAGTCCAGAGGAGCTTGCCTGCATTCCTGTTAAAAGACTTACTTGGCTGACATCCCTACTGGCTCCAGATCCTGCTTGCTGTTTTTCTACACTCATCTCTGGCTCCCTGACGTTTGGTTTGTCTGACTATCCGTTCCGGTTCCTGAACTCTGGCTCTGTTTTGACTACGTTTGTTCTATTTACTTTTGCTATTAAACAAGTGCGATTTAACTGTACTTCTCTCTTGGTCTGATTTCATGGTTTCAGACACCCAGACAGCAGTCTAACATCTATGGAGCACCAACAGTCTCCTGCAACTGTTCGGAGATTAGGCAGGCCAGAAAACCATGTCGGATTGTCTTTGATTGCCCTAAGACATGCTAGCGCTGGTATTATTCTAATTACCGGTATTTAAATGGAAATGTATTATTTTATTTATTGTAATATTATGCCTTTCCTTATATGAAAAAAAACTAGATGCTATTTTCTGTTGCTGGTATTCTTCATATCTATAATAAATAAAACATAAGATATGTTTTATCTGTAATGTTTAGTTTGTCTTTTTTATTTAAATCTGAACTCCAGACAGAAATCGCAATTACCATTTCATGTCTTAAAAAACCTTGTATTTAATACCATATCACACTGCTATTGTACCTGCTTGATATCTGTCTTTATATTAGAATTGTGTTATCCCTACATAGCAGGGAGGGACATCAACAATCTTCACTGCAATACACAAGCACAATACAAGGAGCAGAATGGTAACATACTGTGGTAACATGCATTTTTTGTCCCGTTAGTAGGGTTGGGTCTGTCTGTACTGTCTAGTAGGGGTACTTGGATCATAAGACCGGCTGAACAGAAAAATCTTTCAGCAGGTAAGGAAATGCACATACTGTATATATTTTTCAACTGCATATTCAGTTGTTTGCTTAGTGGTCAACTTTAATTCTGGTTATTTTAACTTTCTAAACATAATACATTTTTTTTTTTAAATGAGTCCAGTGTGCATGATACAGAGATAAGTTATTTCTACATGAGTTTTCAGGGCTATGTGTGCAATGAGAACGCAGCCACCCTCCATCTGTAGGTAGTCGTACACAGCCCTCCTCCCTGGGTCGGCTGCTTGGCAACGGTGTCTGGTCTGTCTTAAATAAGAGGATTTGAAGGATGAATGTAATAGTGTGAAATAGAAGCAGCGTTTATCAGTGGCAGCTTTCATTTTCTTTTATGTTGGACAGTTCTACACAAGCCCTCTGTGCGTCCTCAGGGTGGGGAGGTGGGGAGCAGCTGTCTCTTTATACCAAGCCCCCTGTGACTTCTAATCTGTCAACAAAGTTGAGCTACCCATAAACGGCTTGATAAAAGCAAGTGGAAGAAATAGTGCCCCATGTTTGGTGTCGGTGGAAGGAATAGTGCCTTATTGTTGGTGTCAATGGAAAGAATGGTGCCTCGTTGTTGGTGTCAGTTGAAGGAATAATGCCTCATATCAATGACAGGAAGTTATAGTGTCCCAAGGGCCGTATAAAGGCAGACAAAGGGCCGCATCAAGTCCGCGGGCTGCAGTTTGGAGGCCGCTGGCAGACCCAGCATTCAGAAGGGGATGAATGTCCACCTTTATTTATCTTATTTCGTCTCCCACTCACTGCCATGCTGCCTTAGGCACACTGTGGTAAAGATTGGGAAGAAGGACTCTTTTTATGTAGGCCAAGACTCCCTCGTGAAAAAGAGGGATGGGAGTATTATGACGTGACGTGAAAGCAGAGGGAACGAGGACTCTATGAGAGGACTGAGGGCTCTGATGTGAAGGGGGTGTGGAGAGTGAGGGTTCTGATATGATAGGGGACCCCATTTTAGACTGAGGTGCCTCCAGATCTTGCATATTCTCAAAGGGTGCCATGAATGCAAACATTGGGGCACCCGCTCTACCACTGACACCCGAGATGGGGCACTATGTCATTGTTTTTACTTTCACCCAAGCGTAAGGCATTTTCTGCACCTACTGGCCACAGTCCGGCCCTCCTATAGTCTGGAGGACAATAAACTAGTCCTTTGTTTAGAAAGTTTGGAGCCCCCTGGTTTATACTAAAATTGTCCATACATGTATAGAATTCTTTTGTTCCACCTGCAAATACCTGCATTCATGCTAAACAGTGCTCGCTGACAGAATACCAGTGTTGTTTCAGTGCGCATTGATACCCGATGCCTCCTCTGTAGTTCCGACTCCTGTGAACTCAGAGTGAGGTGCCGGGAGTAGTACAGCAAGCGGGAGGTGAAGGAGGGGACTTTCAATGGCAGAGCCCATCACAGACTATGGGAGGGAGCACTGAGCTCCAGCACATGGCTGGATAAGGAGGTGAGATCCAATGATGAGTCTGTGTAAGGCAGCAGTGTGATGCAGAGTGCGACGGGGGTAGACGGGGGTAGAGAGCCTGAGCATTGTGTGTATAATAAGGCATGTAAAATTCATGTTAGTGGTCCGCCCGTTTCAAAAATTGGGAGTTTAGTGGTCTGTGAGGTCCAAAAGGTTGACGACCGCTGTTCTACAGTGTATATTCCTTACTTTCTTCCTGAGCAGGGTAGTCTTAAGCTGGCCTTACAAGCATCAAATTTTAATTTGCGCTATGGGAGGCTCCACCGGCAACACCTGGATGAAAACAATTTTCATTTTTCGTTCAACTTTTGTTGAAGTAGCCGAGTAGAAAATTGTCTGCTGAATAGTGTGTGCATTATTTCAGATGTGGGCACTGTTTGGGCATTTTGACAGACGACAATACCAGCTGTAGTATACAATAGCCCACAATGGAAGATTTATCCATCCACGCTGTTTAGGATGGATAGAGAAACCTGTTATGTAGCGTACACACGGTCGGACTTTTTGACCGGAGTTGTCCGACGGACGCCGACGGACCAAATCCGGCGGACAATCCGATCGCGTGTGGGCTTTTCCAGTCGCAAATCTGACAGACTTTAGATTTGGAACATGCTTCAAATCTTTACGTCGTAACTCCGCCGGACCCAGAAATCCACTCGTCTGTATGCTAGTCCAATGGACAAAAACCCACGCTAGGGCAGCTATTGGCTACTGGCTATCAACTTCCTTATTTTACTCCGGTGTACGTCATCACGTATGAATCCGTGAGACTTTGGTGTGATCGTGTGTAGGCAAGTCCGTTCGTTAAAAAGTCCGTCGGAAGTCCGTCAAAAGTCCATCGAAAGTCCGCTGGAAAGTCTGTCGGACTAGTCTGGTCGAAAAGTCCGCCTGTGTGTACGCAGCCTTAGATTAGCAAAATAAATCTATAGATGTGAGGCCAGCTTTAAAAGAAACTATTAAGCTTGCCACAGACAGTTCCATTTTTTTTTTTGATCAGCCAGCAGGATTCTTCCATCCACACAAGCGAGGTAGATGGAGGAATCCTCAGAGGCAACACCGAAGCGTTGTAAGCAGGGCTGGATTTGCCACAAGGCCACCGAGGCCAGGCCTCGGGGCGGCAGTGGTGCAGGGGCGGCGCCGCTCCTGCGGCGACTTCGTGGCCGCCCCCCTATTCGGGCTGCCCATTAAACTCTATTAGGGGCACCGGTGCCCGTAGAAAAGATGGCCCGCGAGCCAACCACGCAACTGCGCATGCGCCGTTCCGAAGCCGGCCGGGCTCGGGAAAGCTCGTACGCGCTCGGCCGGGCGGCGCATGCGCAGTAGCGTGATTGCGCAGCCCGGCGCCATTTTTGAAAAAATCAATGTAATGTCAGCGGTGCGACAGCGGGGGAGAGAGATGACATCTCTCATTGCCCGCACCGCTGTTCCGCCCTCCTCCATCTGATAGAAGGCAGCATGGCAAGTGACATTACCCCATCTGGTGGCAGGCATGGTGGCAAGTGACACCCCCATCTGGTGGCAGGCATGGTGGCAAGTGACACCCCCATCTGGTGGCAGGCATGGTGGCAAGTGACACCCCCATCTGGTGGCAGGCATGGTGGCAAGTGACACCCCCATCTGGTGGCAGGCATGGTGGCAAGTGACACCCCCATCTGGTGGCAGGCATGGTGGCAAGTGACACCCCCATCTGGTGACAGGCATGGTGGCAAGTGACACCCCCATCTGGTGGCAGGCAGCGTGGCAAGTGACATCCCCATCTGGTGGCAGGCATGGTGGCAAGTGACATCCCCATCTGGTGGCAGGCATGGTGGCAAGTGACATCCCCATCTAGTGGGAGGCATAGAGGCAAGTGACATCCCCATCTGGTGGCAGGCATAGTGGCAAGTGACATCCCCATCTGGTGGCAGGCATGGTGGCAAGTGACATCCCCATCTGGTGGCAGGCAGAGTGGCAAGTGACATCCCCATCTGGTGGCAGGCATGGTGGCAAGTGACATCCCCATCTGGTGGCAGGCATGGTGGCAAGTGACAAGCGATGGTGGCAGGTGACACGCTCAGGGCTTCCAATGATTCTGCATTATGGTGAGTTGAACTATTTCATTTTATATTACAATGTAATGATAGAAATAATGCGTTTCAATCATCCTGACACCATAACAACAATGGTGCCGGGGATGATTGAAGCACTATCACCAGCCATTGCTCGCAAAAAATCCTTCCCCCTCGCGCGCTTACCCTGAAGTATTTTCAGTCTGTACAATTAAAGCCAGTTATTTTCAGTGTTCTCGTGTGTGGAGATATGTTTTTAATTGATCTATTGTAGCAATCATCGATAAAGGACGAGAATGGTGGTGTGTGTGTATGTGTTTGTGTGTGTGTGTGGGGGGGGGCGGCATTGAAGGACCGGCCTTGGGGCGGCAAAGGGAGTAAATCCGGGCCTGGTTGTAAGCTTTGTCTCAATCCAGGCAATCACTGGTACTCATGCAGGAGAGCAGCAAAACAGTCACTAGTACTCTAGTCTCAGGTCTGTGCTCACAATGCCCCTGGATTATTGGTTGCCCCCTTTCAATTTCAGCCAGACATTCACCCATAAGTTTCCCCAGACCAGATTCTTATGTCGCGTACACATGACCGGACTTTCCGGCAGAAAAATCTGTCAAAAAATCTGATGGACCTAGAAATAGAACATGTTTCAAATCTTTCAGACGGACTTGATTCCTATCGAAAAAAACGTTCATCTGCGTGCTAGTCAGACGGACCGAAGATGACAAGGGCAGCTATTGGCTACTGGCTATGAACTTCCTTATTCTAGTCTGGTCGTACGTCATCACGTTCAAAACGATCGGACTTTGGTGGGATTGTGTGTAGGCAAGTCCATTTCGTCGGAACTTCGACAAAAAGTCCTTCAGAGTTCAGTCCGACGAGAAGTCCACTCATGTGTACGCGGCATTAGTGTAATTCATCGAACAGCTCCAAGGATTCTTAGAAAAGTTAGCCCCCCCAGTACTGTCCTAGCTGGGACCTCAATGAACACATGTATAACTTCAGCTGTGCTGCCCAGAAGGGCAGCAGCCCTTTAGGCTATGACCTCCTGGACAAGACACCACTGCTCCAAACCTCAGGCTATTTATTTGCTCTTCAGCCACCTATTCGGCACACCTCCCCAGGGATTAGCTGATGCCCCATATATATTCAGGCTGCTCACTTGACTTGCTCCACTTCTATGTTCTGGAGCCTTCCAGAAGGCAGGGGGAAGCAATCAAACCAGCAGCCAATAAAATCCAAATCCGACCAAAACAATCAACTGCTTCACTGATTACAGAGGAGCCCCAAAAAGAACTAAATTTACCTAACATCCCAGAACCCTGCTAGGAGGGTGCTATGGAGATCACTGGAGTAGCTGGGTCTACTACAGTGATTTCCAGCTTCTAGAGCAGGGATATGCAATTAGCAGACCTCCAGCTGTTGCAGAACTACAAGTCCCATGAGGCATAGCAAGTCTCTGACAGCCACAAGCATGACACCCAGAGGCAGTGACACGATGGGACTTGTAGTTTTGCAACAGTTGGAGGTCCGCTAATTGCATATCCCTGTTCTAGAGGGATCCCACAAGTATGGTATATACAGAATGGACAAATGGAAAAATGCCATACCTAAAACTTCAGCTTTAAGCGGATGTATGATAATTGTACAGAATATATAATTGCAGCATAAGTTGTTTGCCATTTTAAAACGTCTCCTTCCATTTTAGACTAGTTATGCTGGCCATACACTATACGAAAAATCGTCCGAAAATCGGTCATTTAGACCGTTCGTTCGTTTTTTTTCGGCTAGTTAATGGGCACAAAATCGATAATCGTTGAGACGTTTTTGAGACGAAAAAACTAAGGACAAGGTTGGAAATTTTATGCCGAACGAACAATAAATTGAAATGTTAATATGTTTCCCGTCCGAACTGTCTGCGCTAGGTATATGTAAAAAAAATGAACAAAACTGTATTTATTTATGTCCACTGAACGATTTATCGGTCATTACATGATGGCACAATCGTTTGCGGTCACGACGGAACGTTCTTTTTCGAAAATGGGTTCGGCCGATTTTTCGTATAGTGTATGGCTAGCATTAGTCTAGCCATGATTTTCTAGTCAAACAAGTGCTATTTTTCCTGCCTGAGACAACAGTATTTATTCTGTGGCACTTCCACCCACTACTGAACTTTACTGATCTTCAGTTCTCATGCTTTTAAAAAGATGAACTCATATCGATGTTACTGGCTCTTTAAGATGAAGGATTTACACTTGTTCTTTGGAAGCTACATTGCAAATCCTTGATCTGCTATGCAAATCACCCTTCTTATCGCGCTCTGTTATGGCGGACACATGTAAAGCAGTCTATAATGAGCTCATTCACAGTGCAGGTGCAGGAACTTTAGAAGAGTAAACATACAAAGACGGGGATGGTGGAAGATATTAAATTGACTGCCATTGTCTACCAGCCCTAGAGTTCCAAGCTTTTGCTCCAAGGACAACTGAACGGAATGAAGGGAAGCGTGATTAAACCAGTATGATTTGGCAATATTCAGCTTGTTAAAACAGAATATTATTACTATTATGACTACAATGCAATCGGACTTGTAGTCTAGGAGCGCACACCTTAGCAGGTAGTGGTACCCGATTCCAGCATGATTCCTTCTTTGGCAATCTCAGAGGATCCCAATCCATGCAAAAACGTTTTATCCGCACCCAGGTCTCTGTAATTAAAAAACAGCTCTTTAAATATTTTTTTAATACAATGGCAGTAAAGACAGGGCTATCTTTAATGTGGGGCAAAAGGGGCAGCTGCCCCGGGCCCAGTCATTGGGCCTGCACTGCCTGCAAATATTTGATAAGTGGATTTGGCTTATACTCAGGAGATGAGAGAGGAATCGAATGTTGGGGGCGCTGGTGATTGGTTGGGTGTTACAGTATGTCTGCAGCCTGTGCCGTGATTAGCCAGCTCGGTAAGGTTAACCCTGTTCCCGTTTGTTTCACGAGATCATTTCGAGCTGAAATACATTCCTTTCATTAATATAATAAAAGTTTATTGCATTGTATTGTAACTGTTATGTCTGCCCTCATGTTGTAAAGTGCTGCACAAACTGTTGCTGCTATATAAATCCTGTATAATAATAATAATAATAATAATACTGTAATAATATAATGATGATTAACCACTTGCCGTCTATGGCAATTCTGACAAAAAAATAAATAAATAAAAAATAGCACTTTTTTTGCTAGAAAATTACTTGGAATCCCCAAACATTGTATATTTTCTGAAAGCAGAGGCCCTGGAGAATAAAATGGTCACTGTTGCAATTTTTAATGTTGCATGATATTTACGCAGCCGTTTATCAAACACAAAATACACTTCAATGAAATTTAGTGCACACAATAATTAAAGTAATACCCATTTATTGGTAAAATAATTAATAAAAGATGATCTTATCCCAAGTAAATAGATAGCAAACGTGTCACGCTTTAAAATTGCGCACGCCCATGGAATGGTGACAACCTATTGTACTAGTGCTGCTAGTTTTAGCGGCGATTTACCGTCCTTTTTGCAGCGCTTTTCGGACGCAAGCGGGGTACTTTTAACCCCCACTAGCGGCTGAATAAAGGGTTAAAAGTGCCTGTCGAGGTTAAGAAACTTAAGGACTGTTTTTGACCTCCTGCCAGCGCAGCGCTCCAGTGTGAAAGCACTCGCTTTTTTCAGGCGCTATTTTTTAGCGCTAAAGCCCCTGAATAAAAACGCCTCCAGTGTGAAAGGGGTCTAAGTAATGTAGAGTTTCTAATCAAAACCTGGATGCACAGAAATCTCTTTTCTGAGTGTGAATGGCAGATAATCATTCCATGCATTCATATGCGTTTAGAAATGTCCTGTATAGAAACACAGGTTTGGCAGTGCTGGTGTGAATGAGGCCCAAGTGAGTCAGTCCACTAAGCTCTGATTGTGCAACTTCCCCCCCAGACCCCGTCCTAGGATGTTGATGATATACTCCATGTGAACTAAGAGCTTGCAATCACTCAGCATTATTTCCTATGCCAGCCTCTCACAGCGGCCCCCGACATGACTCATCTGATAAAGGAACACGCCGTCTGAGAACACAGCATGGGCAAACTCTCTGCCTGGCAACCAAAATGCTCAAACCCTCAGAGCTCAGCACAAAGGCGGCTCACCTCCCTCCTAGTCGCATTACACAGCACTATAGTGCGTTATACAGGGTGTGCATTGTGTTCCTCTATATACACATATATGGAAAAATGAACCCTGAAACCGCCATCGAGCAGTAATGCTACGTTCACCCTACAAGGAGGCTCGTCCTACTGCGATTAAAGGGTCAGCATGGTCAAAAATGAACATTCTGGATACGGGTGGATGCTTTTGGATTGAAAGTCTAGCTTAAAGCGGTATTAGGAGTAGTTCACACCATAGAAACGCAGTCCCGATGTGTTCCAGATGCTTTTCTGCATACGCATTTTTGATGCATTTTTTTTGGTGTGTTTTTGATGCAGTACAATGCATTCTCCCCTCTTTTTTCTTAACCTGCTGGGTTCACACTGGTGCAGATGTGGGGAACCCTGCGAATCCTGTGAGGATTCCCGCATTGCACCTAAATCGCAGATAGTTCACAATGACATCTGCAAACCGCTGCTGGGATCGATGTAAAGTTAATGACACCCCCAGATCGGTTCGCAGATCACAGTGCAAACTGTGAAATGTTACAGGAATCGGATCGCAGGGGGGGGGTGAGGAGCATGAGGAGAAAAGAATACAGCCGATAACCAGCTTCTGCTAAAGGGACATTGGTCCTAACATTTGCCACCAGTACTGCTAATTAGTGCCCAGCAGTGCTACTAATCAGTGCCCATTAGTGCCTCCACATCAGTACCGCCTACCAATGCACATCGGTACTGATAACCAGTGCCCACCAGTGCCACCTATCAGTGCTGCCAATCAGTGCCTCATCATCAGTGCCACCTCTCAGTGCCCTTCAGTGCTGCCCATCTGTGCCCATCAGTGCCACCTATTAGTGCAGCCTCATCAGTGCCTCCTGATCAGTGCCCACCAGTGCCGCCTCAGTGCCACCTGTCAGTGCCCATCAGTGCAGCCTCATCAGTGTGAAGGATATAAAGCAAATATACCACGCTGTCTGCAATCAATGTAAAACAGCAGCTAGCACAGCAATAGATCAATTGCAAAAAATGAAAACGTGAACAATAAGTGCAGCGGTCAAAGAAAATCTCAGAATAAACTGAATAAAATACAATATATGTGTAATAAAGTGCACATAAATGATCTAGGAAGAAACTCAAACAACACATATATATATATATATATATATATATATATATATATATATATATATATATATATATATATATACACAGGCAATGCGTATAGACACTAAATATACATGTATGATAGACCAAAACATTGATATACTATGTGACAATCAAAATATGAGTGAATGATGTCCAATAAAGTGAAATTAAAAAAAATATTTTAAAATGAATTATAGTCCTTAGTGTTTGGACAGGTGAACCAAGCAATAAATTGTAGATATCCAAAACGTGGTTCAAAATAACTGACAAAGAACTGATGTGACAAAGGAAAACGTGCCCAAGCTTGATGATAAGTGATCCACCATCAGAGAGTCAAAAGGCTTACCGGAGCAATTGAACCCAAATGAGTGTACAACCCAATGGGTCAATCAGGCTTGAAGGCCACACACCCAGGGGAAACTGTCACAGAGGACACGACTTCCAACCAGAAGACCAACTCCAACAATGGGCCTCAATGGGATAGGTAATGGACAGAGAGCCACATGGATAGTTGCTCCAATAGAACAGATTTATGAAAAGGAAGAAGAAGTAGGAAAGGAAGAAGAAGTAGGAAAGGAAGAAGTAGGCACATAGTGTAATCCCATTTAAATCAGAAGTAATTTATTCAATAAAAAAGGAGGAAATACACTCACATTTTAGTAGATAAAAAAGCGCTTTGGAATAAAACAGTGACTTCAGCAGAGCGTCCCAAATCAGCGCACATCAATGAAGGAGAAAAATTACCTGTTTGCAAAATTTTATAACAAACTATGAAAAATGTTTTTCAAAATTTTCAGTCTTTTTTTGTTTGTTTAGCAAATAATAAAAACCCCAGTGGTGATTAAATACCACCAAAAGAAAGCTCTATTTGTGTGAATAAAAAATATACTAAAATTTCATCTGAGTACAGCGTTGCATGTCTGTGCAATTGTCATTCAAATTGTGACAGCGCTGAAAGCTGAAAATTGGCCCGGACAAGTGGTTAAGACCGGTCACTGCCGTTCTTTCTCCTTATGCAGGGCGATCGGTCTTGTCTCCGCCCCCCCTCCTGTAGTTCTGTGCAGGCAGCTTGTAGTGGGTGGAGCCTGCAGGGTCCCTCCCACAGCTCTGCTCTCTGCAGGGCCGGTGCGAGACAATTTTGCGCCCTAGGCAAGACCAGCTACTTGCGCCCCACCGCGGAAGCGGGTCGCCAGGGATGCGCATGCGCACACCAGACCCAGGAAAAAAAAAAGACATACAGGTACGTGATTTTGTGCTGAAGGGCCGCCCTGCCGCAGTATATGTACGTGGGGCAGCCCGGAAGCGAATATATATAAAAAAAACAGCAGTCTTTTAATATAATAATATTGTAAATATTAATGTAATATAATATGAATTAAATTCATTATATTAATTATTTTTAATTAATTATATTTATATTAATGTAATATAATAATACATTGTAAAACGCTGCGTAAACTGTCGGCACTATATAAATCATGAATAATAATAATATAATTTTATATTAACTGTTAATACATAATATTGGGGATCACACACGACTACTGCTTTTGTATATATTATATCTTCCTGCTGATATATTATGGGGGATGGCACACAAGACTGCTGCTTATTTAATCTACTGCGGATATCACACACTGGTCCGTCCCCATCTCTTCTCTCGTCTTACCTAAGAATCATCATTTTTTCTACTCTCTGTGTTTAGATGGGTTAAGTACCCACAAAGGTTGGATTATTCATTTTGCCAACCAAGGAGACTTTAGTAACTATGTATGTCTGCCACTGCCCAATGTCCTCGTTTTAGCGCCTAGCAGTGGGACTATTGTGCAGGGCTGGAGGGTGGATGTTATCTATGTACCTGCTTGCAGTATGCCTTGGGTTTGCTAATGCCGTTGAGGCTGGTGGCGCGCCATGCCCAGGGTCAGCACCTTATTTGCTGGCACGGTATTTGCGATAGGGATTGGCGGGGTCTGGCGGGCGGTGGGGTCAACCAATTCAATTAGTGCACAGATTGCGCTGCTTGCAGAGATGACCGTGTCCGTGTGTAAGGCCCGCACACTGCATAGCACAGCAAACTACATGATGATCCATCCATCCAGGCCGGCCTGCACCCTCCCTACTAGGGTAGGCTACGCAGAAGTGTGCCCCTAGGCGGCTGCCTAGTTCGCCAAGCGGGAGCGCCGGCCCTGGCTCTCTGCACAAGCGCTGTACAGCACAGTGATGATGTTACTGCTAATTTTACAAGGTGATATCTGGATTTGCAAAGGAATTTGTTGCACACAAAGTGGATTTTTGTGCTTTGTGGATATCGAGGAATACATTTAATTGAAAGTTTTTGTGCCTGGAATTCAGCTTAAAGGGGTTGTGTTTTTTTTCACTTTAGTGCATCCTATGCTACTCACCTGAGCCTGTTTATTCCCTTGGCGGAGACGTGCTCTTCCTCTCTGCCCGGGGTTTCCCGCTGCTGTCAATCAAATCCAATGATGCGGTGCCAGGGGGCAGGGCTGAGTCTGGCATTCTGTGTCTGTGGACACAAATGCTGGATTCGGGAGCGCACCCACAACGTAACCCCCTAGGAGAGCACTTCTCCTAGGGGGTTTACCGATGCGAGGAGGAGCCGCGAGCGCCGTTGGGGGACCCCAGAAGACAATGATCGGGGCCACACTGTGCAAAACGAACTGCACAGTGGAGGTAAGTATGTTTGTCATTTAAAAAAAACAAAAAATAAAAAAACGAGGGTTTACAACCCCTTTAAGGCTGCAATCACACCTGAGCGCAGCATCTTTGAGTGCTTTTAAACGCTTTTCTGGCGTCTTTTTTTGCACGGAGAAAACTATTATCCGTTGCATCATTTGTTGCTAGGTATTTCAGCTTTTTTAGCTTTTCCATTAGCTTTTTTTTCTTCTTTTATTATTATTATTATTATTCATTTATTATAATGTTAGGGTAAGGGGTTCGAGTTCAGTTTAGGTTAGGGTTAGGAGTTGGGGTTAGGGTCATTTATTACCATTTATTTATTTTATTTTATTTATTATTATATGAATAATAATAAATGAACAAATAAATGTAAAATAAATACACAAACAAAAATCATAAATAAAAATAAATAAATTCAATAAATGAGTACTAAGTAACAATAAATAAGTAATTAACCTTTAACTTTAACCTTTACTCCTTAAAAAAAAAAAAATAGTAATAAACACCCTAACACAAAATGTATTATTATTATTTTTAATAATAATGTATTTTTTTGTTCGCGTTTGGGTGTTTATTGTTATTTTATTATTAGTATTTTTAATAATACTAATAATAATACTAATGTATTTAATATTTTTTAAGGTTAGAGGTTAATTATTATTTATTAATGTATTATTACATATTATTGATTTATTTTACTTATTTATGATGATTTTTAGTTATTTGTGTATTTATTTTACATTTATTTATTCATATATTATTACTATTTTATGTTTAAAATTGTTAATTTTAGCAGAAAACCACGCAAAAACGTGTGACAAAACGTGCGAATACGCACAAAAATGCGCAAATGGCGCTTTTCTATTAATTTCTATGAGAAATGAAAAAATGAGCCAAAAATGCCCAAATCTGCCCCATTTGAGCAAAAAAAAAAAAAAAAAACTCAAACTTTTTGAGCTTTTTGAGCTTCAGGCATTTGGCTTTAGACAACATGGAGTGGAGATGTGAACCATTTCCATAGAGATGAATTGATTTTTTTTCTCCTCCAGTGTTTTTGAGCTCCAAGCTACAAAACACTCAGGTGTAAATGCATTCTAATGCTGGCCATACACTATACGAAAAATCGGCCGAAAAATCGTTCGTATGGACACTTCGTTCGTTTTTCGGCAAGTTAGTGGGTACAAATCGATAATCGTTTGTGACGTTTTTTGGAAAAAAAACGAACGGCATGTTTGGAAAATTTCTGCCGAACGTACGATAAATTGCAAGGTTAATGTGTTTCCCGTCCGAACTGCCTGCACTAGGTATATGTAAAAAAACGAACACAAAATTATTTATTCATGTCCACTGAACAGATTATCGGACATTATATGATGGCACGATCGTTTGCGGTCACGGTCGAACGTTCGTTTTTCGAAAATGGGTTCGGCCGATTTTCTGTATAGTGTATGGCCAGCATAAGGCTGGCCATACATGGGTCGAATTTTGAAAGAATTTTCTTTTGAAATTGGACCCGTGTATGGCCTGCCTTAAGGAGGTTTGTTGGTATGTAACTGCTTTTCTTTATCAAAGAAATCAATGTGAATGAAAAAACAACTCAGAGGAAGTTCAAAGCAACTCCTGAACACAGAAATTCCTTCTTCAGCGTCCTTCCATCTAAAATAACAGTTCAGGCTGGACTTTGGGAAGTGTGAATTATTGATGACAGGCGGCAGGTCTTCATAAATTGAAAAAAAAAAATCCGTGGAATATGTTAGTTTCTCCTAGAGTGAAATTCAATATTCTGTAGGGAGGGAGAGTTGTAGTGATGTGTAGTGGATAGGAGAAAGATTCGGAATTTCTTACTTACGACTGAATAAAAAACGTAATAACCTCTCATAATAGTGGAAAGAACAAAAGTTTCCGGATTAGAAAGGAATGGTGGTGATGCTTCACTTGCCTATTCAGTCACACTTCTCAAAGGACGGAGCCGGTGGTGGCCATAGGACATTTTCAATGCCGGAGCTTAAATGGAGGAGCGGGTTGCCTGGCCCCTCTGCCCCATGACTACACCGGTGGCACAATGAAATATCCTTCTCTTCATGCTTGGGTGCTCGGGGGTCCTCCCAGCCTAGAAACCCTTCCACAAGCTGCCTGACCTCAGCTGGTGGCTTTCTTCTAATGATAGCTCCTGCAGGTTTACTGAACACCCTTATAGTGTCAGGGACTAATTTGAGTAGTAAAACCTAATGACATTTGGTTTGCTAAAGCAAAAGCAAAGCAAAGCTGCAACCACTTTGAGTCTACATGCACACCAGTGATGGCTCCATGGCATTTCTCAGGGTGAGTTTACTGATGAGTGCACCTTTATTGCTTTCCTCAGGGGTGGGCTAGGGTTGCCACCTCATCCCTTTAAAACCGAACACCTATTAATTACACAGGTTCTGTGGCTGATTAAGGTGGTAATTCAACTCGCTTGGTGCCTTATCTGCATTATTTTAGCCTCAGAACTTGTGTAATTCATGTGTGTTTTGGGTTTAAAGGGATGAGGTGGCAACCCTAGGGTGGGTACTGGCTTCCACTTCTCTGTTACCCAAAATCCCCTGGGCTCCCATTCTACCTTAGACTTCTGGACACGCCCAAGGGATGGAACAGCATTTACTGGGCTTGTGAGCTGTCTCCAGGCTCTGGGTCTTCCAGCATATATGATTTGTGGGCCACCAACAAACACAAGAACATGCAGCTTTCTTGTAGGATCCAGTTCTGACTGACTCTGAAAAACTGCCGTTCCAGTGGAGAGGCTGTACCTTCAGCCATCTGAACCTCCAGACCAAAGACTCCTCCAGCCTTATCTTTGTGAAACCTGTGTGACCGTTTACCTTAAAGTGGTTGTAAACCCTTACATATACCAAGTAAAGTGGGCCATCAACAAGCTTCTAACTTGTGGGCCACCAACAAGCACAAGAACATGCAGATTTCTTGTTGGATCCAGTTCTGACTGGCTCTGGAATACCGCCCTTCCCAGTGGAGTGGCTGTACCTTCAGCCATCTGAGCCTCCAGAACAAATAATCCTGCAGCCTTGTCTTTGTGAAACCTGTGTGACCATTTACCTTAAAGTGGTTGTAAACCCTTACATATACCAAGTTAAGAGACTGGCCTCAGGTGATACACAGAGATGAAACAAATCCTCCTACATGAGTTGTATCTGTTTATCTGCAGTCTTCTCTTCATCCCTTCAAAGTGCGGAATTTATAAGCTTGTCTGAGAGTTCAGAAAAAGGGGGGAAAAGCTGAAATTACACTCTGCAGAGCTCAGTGTGGAGAGCTCTAAGAGCTGATTGGAGGTAAGAGACACACCTCCCTCCAGACAGCACACAGGAACAGAGCTGAGGCTGTCGATCAGCTGGAGGTCCCTCTCCGTCACCATTTTTCTCTTGGTGTCAGGAAATGTAGCAGACAGGGGAAAAACCACATAGCACTCTTAATTGAGACAAGCACACAAGAGGGATATGCTTGGTTCATGTCTGAGGTTTACAACCACTATAAAGTCCAACTCCGGACAAAAAAGTTTTGCCATGCAGTGGTGTTGTACCTGCCCTGGACAGGTCAACTGCTCCTAGGGGTGAAGAGACAGATTATACTCACCCAACCCTTCATTTCACCAGAGAACGGCGTTCCCCCACGGTCTGACTGTGGACTGTTCTGAGTCTATAAACCTTGTCTGGGCTTGATGACATCAGCAACAGTCCACAACTCAAGACCGCTGGTGCACAGGGGTGCCAGACCGGTCTTGTGCTTGGAGGATAGGATGATTAGGTAAGTATATTTCTTTTCTCCTCTCCCCTAGATAAAAAACAACAGCTAACCAGTGCAATGCAGGAACAGCCCTACTGTATTGCTAAACATATATGGGTGCATCCCTAATTTGCTCTAGTCTGTGCTACCCCATTTGTTTTGCATGTGAGCTTTTTTTTTTATATACTATTGTATTGTGCTGTCACCTAGTGGCCACGGGAAGAAATTATTCCTAAGCATCCCTGTTGCTGAGAGAGGTTCACTTACTGGTATTATTTGTTTAGAGCTATTACATACCTTCCTACCATTCTACCTGTATTGTCAACTCATTCAGTAAACTTCCAAACTAGGGTTACAACGTCCCATAGACTTCAATGGGATGTTGCTCCTGCAGTATGGGTACATCCCATCCACATTAGTGCACAAGTGCCAGCGGCCTGCTGCTAGATATTTATCGTTCATGCTGCAGGCAATGTGTAATGCTGCCATTGGGTGGCAGTAAAAACACATGGTTGGGCCGCATTTTCACTGCCCCAAACTGCTCCCCATTAAGCTGCAAAGGCAGCAGATAGGATTGTACACATTCTGAAGCAGTGTTGCTATGCTTTGCAGCAAGAATTAAACCTCCATTGTATTTGGCGTGCAGTACCGCCCACTGAACACAACCTATTCAACTGAATGAGGCTGTGCCGAAACTGCCTCGCAACTGTCTCTGCATGTGGTTGCATCATGGTTGTGCCATTATTAAGGGGTTAAAATAAGTGGAGAGGTGTTGACATAGTGCCTTCTCATCGCCTGTTAAACACTCTCTGAAAAGCAATCCACAAATTGCTCTTCAGAGGTCATATTCTTGTGCAAACAATCCCTTAAAGCTGTGATGAAGTTTCAGTGATTGGGTAAACATACACTTCCCATTTCTGAAAGTGCTGTACGTGGCATGAGGATTTTGGAAGGGTTAGAAGTATAGAAGAGTCTAGGCAGCAGCAACCTAAATGGCAGAGGTTATGTGCGGCCTAGCAACGTAGGATGCTAAAAGGCCGAAGTCATGTGTGTCCTAGCAACGTAGGATGCTACATGACAGAAGTTACATACGTTCTAGCAACCTAGGATGCTAAATGGCAGAAGTTAGGTGCGTCATAGCAACCTAGAATGCTAAATGGCAGGAGTTGTCTGCATCCTACCAGCCTAGGAAGCTAAGTGGCAGGATCAGTTGCATCCTAGCAAACTAGGATGATACATGGCAGGAGTTGCCTACGTCCTAGCAATCTAGGATGCTAGGTAGCAGGATCTGTCTGGGTCCTAGCAACCTAGGATGCAAAATAGCAGGATCTGCCTGCATCCTAGCAACCTAGGATGCTAAGTGGCAGGAGCTGTCTCCATCCTAGCAACATAAGATGCTAAGTGGAAGGATCTTTCTGTGTTCTAGCAACCTAGGATGCTATGTGGCATGAACTGCCTGCGTCTTCTTTAACATTGTACATGTGAAAAAATTAGCATAAGTGTTACAAGTGTACAGCAAAGATTTTACGTAGAATCTTACCACCAGCAACATCCTGCGTAAAATCGTACAGCAAAGTGCATGAGTCCTTATAAATAGATTTGTATGTAGATTTCAAAATCATGGGCCCATGGGGTTAGGGTGCATTAGCAGGTGTTACCATTCATGCAGTAATTACAAGCGAGTGATTGGCCTTGGACTTAAACTGGCTGCACCCAGGGCTGATCACTGACATACGATCGCTGCATGAAAGATTACATGCAAGTGGCCGCAGTTAGCTGTAGGAGCCTCCACTGGGGATCTCGCATGAATCAGAGTGCAGGTCCATTTGCATATATTAAAATGCACCCTTGTGGTGGATATACCAGATATACTGCCAGAAACTTGGATCTCCTTATATACTGTATGTAATTATGCATATACAAAATACTTACCCTTGTTTGCATTTTTTTTTTTTACCCTGGTTTGCAGTTGTCTTTCATACATTCCTATACCATACATATTCCTTTAAAGGAACAAATATTCCTGACCATGCATGCACATTACAATAACTTCAATTTTTTCCTGACCGAGGAGCATATCCATTATTAGAATGTAATGAGTTTAGATAAGAAACAAGAATTTTTTTTACAACTTTCTCAGATTTTATGGCTCACTGTAGCTAACGTATCCTGTAACAACTGTTAGATAACTCAAACAAACGATCGCTTTGGAACGAAAATCTAAACTGTGTATGGCTAGCTGATCGTAAATGAATCCCGTCATACACAAACACAGGCAAGAAGAACATTGGCAGGAACCTAATGATTAAATACAGCAACCCTCCCCAATTATCAGCCAGACATATAAAACTTATGTACATTTATATATACAGTATATTTGGAAGTAAGTATAATTATAGGCTGTGGATTTTGTAAAAGGATGTTTTTCTACGTTAAAAAAACTAAATAAAGAATAAAAAAAATACAGCAACCCTCTCCAATTATCAGCCAGACATATAAAACTTGTGTACATTTATATATATATAGTGGTATGGGAAAGCCACCGCCCACTCCGCAGATTATAGACATGATGTCATCCCTTACCACCACAATACACAAACACCCCATCCTCCACCTTGAATTTAAAGCACCACCACTCTCCCCCACATACACTGAAATACCTTCTGGATAAACACAGGTGCTGCGAAGTCAATGACACAATGTCTCCTTCACCTCCTGCTCCACCTCTGCATCACTCCCATATCTGGGTCAGGCTACAAGAATTTCTACAGTCTTGTCACATCATGTTGCAATTTACATTAAAAAGTGCCACACACACACACACAGGAGGAACCTCTAATTCAAAGACTCAGTCCCTCCCTGTGCTTGGTGACATTGCAACCCCTCTTTTTTACCACTAGGTGGCACTCTTGTCCTCTGCACTGATGATCTTAACCCCTTCTTCAGGAATAAAAACCATTAAGCCCTGCAGATCATTGCACAGTCAGAGCATTGCACTGCCCCCTCTTTGCTGCAGGCTGCATTGCCATGGCAATCTGCCTCGTTAAACGGCCAGAAGGTAGGAAGGAGGATTTATAAGGCTATGGGGAGGAAGCCGTGTGCTGAGACAATGTATGTTCACATCAATTGGAGGAAGACCAGTGCTACGGTTGTAGGCCAGATCCATATGTTTAAATGAATTATTCAGGTCTTTAAAGCGGATGTTTTCTGTCGCCATGTGTTCTGCTATAAGCTGCGTTAGTACATGGCAAAAAAAAAGGATGCTGAGGTTTTTAATATTCGCGTATTTTGTAATTACCGTATTTATCAGCGTATAACACGCACATTCATTTTTAGGGGGAAGTTTCAGGAAAAAAAACTTCATCCATCCATCAAACTTCAGCCATCAATGCAGCCTGATCAATGCCCATCTGCAGCCTCACAAGTGCCATCAAAGCAGCCTCACCATTACCATCAATGCAGCAGCCTCACCGTTGCCATCAATGCAGCAGCCTCACCGTTGCCATCAATGCAGCAGCCTCACCGTTGCCATCAATGCAGCAGCCTCACCGTTGCCATCAATGCAGCAGCCTCACCATTACCATCAATGCAGCAGCCTCACCATTGCCATCAATGCAGCAGCCTCACCATTGCCATCAATGCAGCAGCCTCACCATTACCATCAATGCAGCAGCCTCACCATTGCCATCAATGCAGCAGCCTCACCATTGCCATCAATGCAGCAGCCTCACCATTACCATCAATGCAGCAGCCTCACCGTTGCCATCAATGCAGCAGCCTCACCGTTGCCATCAATGCAGCAGCCTCACCATTGCCATCAATGCAGCAGCCTCACCATTACGATCAATGCAGCAGCCTCACCGTTGCCATCAATGCAGCAGCCTCACCGTTGCCATCAATGCAGCAGCCTCACCATTACCATCAATGCAGCAGCCTCACCATTGCCATCAATGCAGCAGCCTCACCATTGCCATCAATGCAGCAGCCTCACCATTACCATCAATGCAGCAGCCTCACCATTGCCATCAATGCAGCAGCCTCACCATTGCCTTCAATGCAGTAGCCTCACCATTGCCATCAATGCAGCAGCCTCACCATTACCATCAATGCAGCAGCCTCACCATTGCCATCAATGCAGCAGCCTCACCATTGCCATCAATGCAGCAGCCTCGCCATTACCATCAATGCAGGAGCCTCACCATTGCCTTCAATGCAGCAGCCTCACCATTGCCATCAATGCAGCAGCCTCACCATTGCCATCAATGCAGCCTGATCGATGCCCATCTGCAGCCTAGAGGGCAACCCTATATGACGTCCAGCAGGATAACACGCCGGCGCGCGCGATCGCGAGTGCGGCCTGTCAGTCTGACATGCCGCATCTCCAATCATGATAAGAAGCCTCTGACAGAGGCTTCTTACCACGTGATCAACTGTGACCAATCACAGCTGATCATCGCTTGAACCAGGAAGTGCCGGTAAACGGCATTCCTCGGTTCACGCTGACAGGGAGAGACGATCGGCGGCTCTCCCTGTCAGGGGGGGGGTGTCTGTGCTGATAATCAGCACATTGATTATCAGCACAGCTCCCTCAGATGTGCCAATCACATCCCAATAAGTGCCCAGCAGTGTCCCCATAATAAAAGACTGCCAGTGCCCACCACAGTGCCATTTAGAGCCCACCACAGTCCCAATCAGTGCCCATTACAGTGCCAATCAGTGCCCAGCAGTAACACCTGTCAGTAACACATCAGTACCTCATCATCAGTGCTGCCCATCAGTGCCACCTGTCAGTGCCAATCAGTACAACTTATCAGTGCCGCCTGTCAGTGCCCATCACAGCCACCTGTCAGTACCACCTGTCAGTGCCCATCTGTGCCACCTATCATTGCCCATCAGTGCCACCTATCAGTGCTGCATATCAGTGCCCACTATCAGTGCCCATCAATTCTACATATCAGTGCCCATCAGTGTCACCTTATCAGTGCCGCCTCATCAGTGCCCATCAGTGCCGTCTCATTAGTGCCCATCAGTGAAGGGGAAAACAAAATTTTATGACAGAAACTTTTTTTTTCAAAAATGTTGGTATTTTTTAGTTTGTTTAGCAAAAAATAAAAAACCCAGAGGTGATCAAATACCATTAAAAGAAAGCTCTATTTGTGGGAACAAGATGATACAAAATTTAGTTTGGGTACAGTGTAGCATGACCGCGCAATTGTCATTCAAAGTGCGACAGAGCTGAAACCTGAAAATTGTCCTGGGCAGGAAGGGGCGAAAGAGCCTGGTATTGAAGTGGTTAATCAGGATTTATATAGTGCCAATACGCAGTGTTGTCGATTTATAAAAGGAGACAGTACAGTTATAATACAATTCAATGCAAGAAGGTTAGGAGGGCCTTGCTCCCGAGAGCTTACAATCTAATAGGGTGGGGCAAGTGGCTAGTTCAAAAGGTAATAACTGTGAGGGATGAGCTGATGGGAGAATTAAAAGTTCAGTTGTTACGGTAGGTGGAGACGGAATAGGCTTCCCTGAAGAGTATTTATGGATCACTTAAAAGTGGACAGAGTAGGAGATAGCCATACATATTGGGGTAGGGAGTTCCAGAGAATGGGGGAGGCTCTGGAGAAGTCCTGGAGACATTTAGCACCATTTATCTATTCATTATTTTTATTTTTACTCATTGCTATAGCACTTCTTTCCCTGGGGACTCAGACCGCTTATCAAGTTGGAGTTGGGGCAGGTAGGAGTTGAGACAGCCATCTTGGGCTCTGTAGAATATCATAGTAGACCAGCTTCAAACCGGAAACAGTTACCTTCCCAGCATGTTTTTGAGTTTGGGAGGAAACCCATGCAAGCACAGGAAGAACATGCAAACTCTATGCAGATAGTGTTCTGGCCAGTATTTAAATGGTGTACCCCAGTACTGTTTTTTTTAAATATATTGGAGCCACATTAGGTTCCTAAATATAAATAAAGGCTGCCATACTCAGCTTCAATCTGGAGCTACACCATACAGTACTTTTCTTTGCCACAAGATGTCCTCTGTCTTCGGGTTGAATTACACCACGCTTCACTTAACCACTTGTCGACTAGCCGCCGTCAATGCACCTCCCAGGGAACACATTTAACCCCTTGATCACAACTAGTGTTAACCTCTTCCCTGCCAGTGTCATTTATACAGTAATCAGTGCATTTTTATAGCAGTGATCACTATATAAATGTCACTGGTCCCAAAAAGTGTCACAAGTGTCCGACCTGTCCGCCGCAATGTCACAGTCCCACTAAAAATTGCTGATCACCTCCATTAGTAGTACAAAAAATAAAATAATAATAAAAATGCCATAAATCTTTCCTCTATTTTGTAGATGCTTTAACTTTTGCGCAAACCAATCAATATACGCTTATTGCAATTTTTTTTTTTTTTTTACCAAATATATGTAGAAGAATACATATTGGCCTAAACTGATAAAGAATTTTATTTATTTATTTATTTTTGGATATTTATTATAGCAAAAAGAAAAAAATGTTGTTGTTTTTTTTTTTTTTCCCCAAAATTGTCGCTCTTTTTTTGTTTATAGCTCAAAAGGTGATCAAATACCACCAAAATAAAACTCTATTTGTGAGAAAAAATGGACGTCAGTTTTGTTTGTGTACAGCATCGCACGACCGCCCAACTGTCAGTTAAGTGATGCAGGGCCGTATCCTAAAAAATGGCCTGGTCATTAAGGGGGCAAATCTTCCGGTCCTTAAGGGTTAAAGAGGAACTTTACCTCTTTCCCCCTTACCTGTTAAAGTGGTTTTAAAGTCTAATTTTTTTTTTTTACCTAAATACATTCTCTGCATTATGGTAAAAAAAAAAAAAAAACACTACCTGTCCTACCCATCACCCATAAACACTTACCTGATTCCGGTCAGGGCTCTAATACTGTCCCAGCTGCAGCACCGCTCCCTTCACTTCCTGGTCTCACAGGAGACACTGAGAGCAGCGGGAGTCATAGGCTCCTGTTGCTGATAGTCAAACTGTTGTGAGTAGGAAGCAGGGTGTGGCTTACTGCCGCTGTGTGTGTCTATGGAAGCACACAGCCCAAGCTTGGGAACGTGCATGCATTGGTTCCCCCTTAGCACCCAGCTTGTTGAGATGGCACCTTAAAAAAGGGAGGAGTGGACAGTGCTGGCTGGAAATGCCAAAAAGGAGTTAAGGTACCAAGAGCAGGTATGTATAACGTCTCTTTTATTTTAACCAAAAAAAAAAAAGCCTTTGAAATTTGGATTTGAAATAAAAGGCATTCTGTCAATGACACCCATCCTGAACTGTCCACCTCCAGTGTGCAATAAGCAGAGGTGCAGCGGCTCAGTGTGGGACGTGGAGGCAAGTTGGGACCACTGGAGCTCCCGTGTCTACTTCAGTGATTTCCAGCTTCAAGTTGGATCAGCCAGGTATGGTGTATACCAGTGATGGCGAACCTTTTTGAGCCCGAGTGCCCAAACAGTGACACAAAACCCACTTATTTATTTCAAAATTCCAACATGGAATTAATCCTACCAGTGGCTCTGTACAGAGGATGGGACTTATCATCCCTCTGAATGAGCCCTAAGGGACCAAAAACATACAGTTCTGCCCAGAAAAAAACTTTTGTGCTTTTCCAAAGGAGTGCGTTATGCTCAGAATACAGGGAAAAGGAATGCGTTGTGCTCAGAATACAGGGATCAGAAATGCGTTATGCTCAGAATACAGGGAAAAGGAATGCGTTGTGCTCAGAATACAGGGTTCAGAAATGCGTTATGCTCAGAATGCAGGGTTCAGGAGTGTGTTATGCTCAGAATACAGGGAAAAGGAATGCGTTGTGCTCAGAATACAGGGATCAGAAATGCGTTATGCTCAGAATACAGGGTTCAGGAGTGCGTTATGCTCAGAATACAGGGTTCAGAAATGCGTTATGCTCAGAATGCAGGGTTCAGGAGTGCGTTATGCTCAGAATACAGGGAAAAGGAATGCGTTGTGCTCAGAATACAGGGATCAGAAATGCGTTATCCTCAGAATACAGGGTTCAGGAGTGCGTTATGCTCAGAATACAGGGATCAGGAGTGTGTTATGCTCAGAATGCAGGGTTCAGGAGTGCGGTATGCTCAGAATACAGGGATAAGGAGTGCGTTATGCTCAGAATACAGGTATCAGGAATGCGTTATGCTCAGAATGCAGGGTTCAGGAGTGCGTTCCACTTAGAATGCAGGGATCAGGAGTGCGTTATGCTCAGAATACAGAGATCAGGAGTGCGTGATGCTCAGAATGCAGGGTTCAGGAGTGCGTTATGCTCAGAATACAGGGATCAGGAATGCGTTATGCTCAGAATACAGGGATCAGGAGTGCGTTATGCTCAGAATACAGGGTTCAGGAGTGCGTTATGCTCAGAATGCAGGGTTCAGGAGAGCGTTATGCTCAGAATGCAGGGTTCAGGAGTGCGTTTTGCTCAGAATGCAGGGTTCAGGAGTGCGTTATGCTCAGAATGCAGGGTTCAGGAATGCGTCATGCTCAGAATACAGGGATCAGGAATGCGTTGTGCTCAGAATACAGGGATCAGGAATGCGTTGTGCTCAGAATACAGGGATCAGGAATGTGTTGTCCCCAGAATTCAGGGATCAGAAATGCGTTGTGCTCAGAATACAGGGATCAGGAATGCGTTGTCCCCAGAATACAGGGATCAGGAATGCGTTGTGCTCAGAATACAGGGATCAGGAATACGTTGTGCTCAGAATGCAGAGTTCAGGGGGTGATGTGAAAGCCAGTAGATGACAATGGTATGGGGGTGGCCCTTCCCAAAGCAGTGTCCTCTGCCACCCCCTATAGAAGCGACCTCTGGCTTCCCTCCCAGCTGTGGCACGCGTGCCATAGGTTCTTCATCACTGGTATATACTGTACATAGTTACATTGGTCCAAGCTGGATCAATGTAAATATGTATAAAATATACACCTGCCTGGATATCGTCTTTAACATGGTAAAACCTATATGATATGAAATTTTAGTAATTGTGTTTTAATACACTTTAAATTGTAACTCTAAATTTGCTGAGAAATAAAGCCAGTTCAATCCCTGAAAGTTATAGACTTCAGAAAACATTGAGCAATCAAGACTCTTACCTCCTGCTGACTGGCAGATCTCTCTGCTGCACTCACCTCTGTGCCAAGTGGGAGGAGATGCCCGTTGCAGTCACATGAACAGCCACTGGGAAAAGCAGTGAGCCAATCACATGAATGGGAAGTGACATTTCCAAGGGGTGTCCCGTACATAAATAGTCTACAGTTCAATGCTCACTGACATGGGTTCAAGGAATAAAATTTTAATTTTTGTCAACTATATAGCACTGAGACCTGAAGGAGATGCTGGATTTTTTCAGGGCATCCTAACCTTTATACTGGTGATTTGGCCTTTAGCTGCACTCAAAAACTCACTGACCCACCAATGGTGGCTGACAGACCTCCACCCCGTCAGTCTTTTTTCTGAAGATTTTATTGGCTCAAATGTCTAAAGCAGCCATTCTAAGCCAGGGTTCAATTGAACCCTAGGGTTCCTCCAGAGGTTGCTAGGGGTTGCTTGTGCTGGTGACATATATCTCTTGTTTTCTGCCACCCTGGGGGGCCCCAATACAGTAGGAAGGGAGCACACTGCAGAACATGGGCCCCAGAATATATATATATATATATATATATGTATATATATATATATATATATATATATATATATATATGTATATATATATATATATATATATATAATTGCATTTTATAGTTGCCCCCTACTTTTGTCCCTGTCCCCCCATGTGCCCCCCCTAAATATGAAAGCTGGAGACGCCACTGCTTACGCATACCCCCCAACTTTTTGAGATGGGAATGAGGGACACTCATTAGCAAAAGTGTGTAGGCATAGGACAAACCCCCTTAAAGAAGGAAATTACAAAAAAATGATTAGTCCAGATATTTAAATGAAGCAAAAATAGTTACCACTGCTCACGACGATCCAAGCTAAAACTCTTCGTTCTCCAAAAGAAGGGAGAGAGCCCTAGGTGCTGGCAATTGCTAGTACAGGTGTGGATGGATGAAAAGATCTGGACAGCCGCACACCGGAATAAATTGATTAAATTCTTCTTTTATTCGTGAAACAGGATCATGGGGTACATGGGGCACCACTGGAGTGGTACAGCACAACAGCTCCACTCCAGTGGTGCCCCATGTACCCCATGATCCTGTTTCAAGAATAAAAGAAGAATTTAATCCGGTGTGCGGCTGTCCAGATCTTTTCATCCATCCACAAAAAAATGATTAGTTAAACCCAAAAGTGCTTTTTTTTTTTCTTTACTACTACTATTCCTGTATACTGGCTTTTGACGTTTACAAATGCAGCAATTTAGACATTGGATGAAAGACTTGAAAGATAAAAAGTGCATTTTATATACTGTAAACTATATAGATCAGACCAACATGAGGGGCACATGAGGGGGAAAGAGGGACAGAGGGACATTGCTCCAAATCAGGGACAGTCCCTCGAAATCAGGGACAGTTGGGAGCTATGCCTTATGTCCAAACCACCTCTTAGGCCCCTTTCACACGGACGGATAGAATGGTGCTTTTAGCTGCGGATTTTCTAGTTTTCTACCGCAGCTAAAAGCACACAATGCTTTCCTTTGGCCCCATTCACACACTGCGTTTAGCTGCGATTTAGTTACACGCAGTTTGGTGCAGGTAGAAAAAATAGAATTGACTGCGTCCAGGAGCGATTTAGCGCAGCCATCTGCAGCTATCTGCACATAACTGCAGGTAATCGCAGTGTACTATTTCTCCTGCGGATAGCAGCGGCAAAAAGGAAAAAAAAGCAACAGGAAGCACATCAGAAATGGCAAGAATGTTCCAAATGCAGCTAAACGCAGCCGCATGTAAACGCAGGTAATCTCACTGTACAAATGATCGCAGTGTCTGGAGTCTTGAATTTCACAGAACATATTATATACTTTTAACTGCGGCAGAACAGCCGTCCGTGTGAAAGGCACCTTACACAGGCCTATGATTTATCATGGCATAGTTTCAGGCTCTGGGAATTCAACTGAACACTCTGGGCCTCTGTCAAATGGGGGTCCAGGTCATCTGACACATGCTCCATAATGAGGTTAACTCTCACCACCTGCTCCTGAGCCAATCAGGTTTGCACAACTAATCACATTTTACTCTTTTCACATTTCCTGCACTTCCAGGCTTAGAAATGGAGGAGGAATTAGGTGACTTTTCTCTCTTTGACTATGTGGCATGCACAATATCCAAACAGTGGCAGAAAGGTGCATATTAAACTTTATCCACATCTTAGTTATAATAGCAATAAAGTCCCACTAGCTAGACAGGAGGGAGTGCTGTTGTGCTACTCACTAATAAGGATGAGCTCCGGCGTGTTCGCACACTGCACACTGGAAGTCGGCACGGCGCTAATCACAGGCAGTGAGACATTGTCCCGATCTCTGCAGCCGCACATCGGGAAAATGTCTCACTGCCTGTGATTAGCGCAGCGCCGTGCTGACTTCCTGGCGGGCTCAGCACGTGGAGTGTGCGAACGCGCCAAAACTCATCCTTACTCACTAAGTTCCCATAGTTTCATCTCCAGGTCTCAAGTCTCAAGACTTCCCTCCCTCAGGCCCCCAGGGGGAGTGCTTCCTTTTATTGCTTCATTCCCAGCCCATAATTAGTTCCTCCTCTCCATATTTAAAGGGTTGGGCTGATCTAATCCAGAGGACATGCCCACGAAGGGCAATGGCCACACCCTTAAAGGGAAGCCCTGCCTACAAGAATAAACCCCTTACCTTACCCCTTATATTTGTAGCAATAACTCACCGCGGAGCTGCTGGTTTAAGTGGGCTTGTTACCTTCACTCTCCTTCCCTCTGTTTCACCGGCACCGGGTCTAGGGTTCCGTTGAGTTTACCTCCGGACGATACAAGCACCAACACTTCAGTACGTTTTTAATGCTTTATTGAACCATTAACGAAGGAAGTAGCAGGAAAGAGGCAGAAGGGAAAACTTCAGGGAAAGCTCAAATACCTTTCTGTAGGATTCTTGACAAATGTCCTTTAGAGTTGAATATTACAATAGAATGCGCTCCCCTCGTGGGACACACTCTTTGCTCGCCTGGATAGGCCTCTCTCACTTGCCTAGCAGCCAGTACGTAGCATGAACAAAAGTCTCTGCCACAGACTTGTTTGGGATAAACCCGTACGATCCTCTGCCACCGGATGTATTGGTTTTGTGGTGAATGTCAGTCACAGTGCTTGAACCTTTAAGCCAAACCCGGCAACACTAGGCTGTAAAGTCACTTTAGGATACATTCTCCAACCGAGTCACCAGGCCCCTCTCCAGACCAGCACTCTGTGTGATCCTTCCATGATGGGTCCCCCCCTGGGATCTCCTCAGTTGTCCAGCTTCTTCACTCTGGATAGACAGCTCAGGACCATTCCTCGGCTGCTGTGGAAGGCCCCAGACAAGCTTCTGGGCCCACCCACACGCCGCAGCGGTGCGGGCCTCCGGAACGGAGGACCATGAGGTAGCACTCTAACACATACCTGTCAGCCAGGAGGGCCAGCAGGTGGCTGTAAAACCGACCCTAAGACATGGCGTCTGTCCCATAAATACCCTCTCCCAGAATCCCACTCGGAGGACCACCTCCACCGAGTTGTCTCCGGGACAGAAGAGCATCCATACGCTTTGACACATTACCTTTCCAACACTAGCCAATAGTAACAACGACACCCACTGGCCCAGTATGGAAACACATGCAACGTCAGCCAAGCTGGAACAGAGGCAAATCTAACTTCCCCTAACAAGCAATTCACTAAATTTACCTATCAGATGGTAGATCGCAAATCTACCAGCGCTACATATTGTATCTTCTCACTCCCCAGATGAAGGCAGAAGCAGTGTCCTGGTTATTAGGAGAAATCCAGTGAACCCAGCTAACATAAACAAAGCTTAGGCTGACTACAGCCCAGCCACCAACACTAAATTCAGACCAAGTGCCTGCTTTAGGGCAGGGTCTCTACATTTATATAGTGTTTTAAATACAGTGGAGTTATCTTTTTACAACCGGTTAAAT
The DNA here is from genome assembly GCF_042186555.1 of Aquarana catesbeiana. Taxonomy (NCBI): domain Eukaryota; kingdom Metazoa; phylum Chordata; class Amphibia; order Anura; family Ranidae; genus Aquarana; species Aquarana catesbeiana. The sequence continues at coordinate 628,340,630 of NC_133326.1, read as the reverse complement.
ATTGTGATTATTGAGACTATTATTAGGAAATAATTCCTTTATAATGGCCCTCTTAGTTCAGTTATCCTCACATGTAGTCATCCTTTGTGTTCCATTTTAATGATTCTATCTGAGCAGGATTAATGCAACGTTCTTTTATAGCAACCATTAAAACCGGTTTGTTGTGATCATCTGAGGTTATTTGAAGCTCTAATGCTGCGTTATTATTTTTCTGGCAGAATTATCAGAACCATCCTGACCTTTTCATATATCATATATTCACATCACCTGTACTTGTTTTCACTGCAAGTGTTTTAGTTTCCCTCAGAGCAGTTTTTTTAAGTGAACCTGCACTGGCCCTATTCAGGGTAGAATAACAGGTTAGCTTTAAAGTGCATGTCGGAGCAAAGCAAAAAAAAAAAAAAAACTGAGTACATCTCTGCAATACATACAAAATACCTGTTGGCCAACCAGATATGCACTCCTAGCTTTCCTTTGTGGATGACAGCACACAGCCTTTTCTTGACAGAAATCACAAAAAATTGGTAATTTTTGAGTAGTGATTTTAAAGTGAAACAATAAAAATGAAAAAATTGTCAAAAATAGTGCCTGGGGGTCCCCTTAGTCTGCCTGTAAAGTGGCACATCTGGAGCATGTATAGAACCTGCTGCAGCAAAAATGACCACTATGTGGCACTCTCTCCTAGGATATAAATAGCTGGTTCGGAGGACCTGACGGTCTCAGACTTTCCTGGGGGCATGTGGGAGCGCGATTCTGGGAGGCTGTCATATGACGGCCTCCCAGAGTTATCCTCCTGCGCTGTAGCCGTCATTCGGCTATGGCCTGGTCGGCAGCTGGTTAAATAGTTGCTTCTGCTTAGGGCAGGGAGGCTACACATGCACCTGTAGATCATTGTTCTAGGACTCTGTCATTGCATTATTGTGCAGTTGTCATTGTTCATACCCTGCTTCTCAAATAGACCACAAAATGTTATTTACTATATAACCAAAACATTTTGCCTCATTGAGAAAAGAAAGATGTCCGCGGTCTCTGATTGTCTCCTGTTGCATGTCCACAGTCTCTGATTGTCTCCCGTAGCATGTCCGCAGTCTCTGATTGTCTCCTGTAGTATGTCCGCAGTCTCTGATTGTCTCCTATAGCATGTCCACAGTCTTTGATTGTCTCCTGTAGCATGTCTGCAGTCTCTGATGGTCTCTGTAGCATGTCCGCAGTCTTTGATTGTCTCCTGTAGCATGTCCGCAGTATTTGTCTCTTGCAGTATGTCTGCAGTCTCTGACTGTCTCCTGTAGCATGCCCGCAGTCTCTGCGTTGTCTCCTGTAGCATGTCCGCAGTCTCTGATTGTCTCCTGTAGTATGTCCGCAGTCTCTGATTGTCTCCTGTAGCATGCCCGCAGTCTCTGATTGTCTCCTGTAGCATGTCCGCAGTCTCTGATGTCTCCTTTAGCATCTCCGCAGTCTCCGATTGTCTCCTGTAGCATGTCCGCAGTCTTTATCTCCTGTAGTATGTCTTCAGTCTCTGATTGTCTCCTGTAGCATGCCCGCAGTCTCTGCGTTGTCTCCTGTAGTAAGTCCACAGTCTCAGATTGTCTCCTATAGCATGTCCGCAGTCTCAGATTGTCTCCTGTAGCTTGTCCGCAGTCTCAGATTGTCTCCTGTAGCATGTCCGCAGTCTCAGATTGTCTCCTGTAGCATGTCAGCGGTCTCTGATTGTCTCCTGTAGCATGTGCGCAGTCTCTGGTCATCTCCTGCAGTATTTCCGCAGTCTCTGACCCTCTCCTGCAGTATGTTTGCAGTCTCTGACCCTCTCCTGTAGTATGTGTATTAATGTGCCGCTTTACTTGCTCAATTATTTGGGATTGCTCCACTGCTCAGTGAGTGGTAATGATGTGCATTAACCTGTAGCAACCAATCAGTGAACAGTAGTGATGTGCTATAATCTCTAGCTACCAATCAGTAAGTGGTAATGATGTGCTGTAACCCCTAGCAACCAATCAGTGAACGCTAATAATGTGCAGTAACCTCTAGCAACCAATCGGCAAGCAGAAATTATGTGTTGTAACCTCTAGCAACCAGCCAGTGAGCGGTAAGGATAGGCTGTAACCTCTGGCAACCATTTCCAATCGCTACGTGATCTGCTGCACTAAACTGATTTTGAGTCTACCTGATATTTTTTGTATGTCTCAGAATGGAGGGGGGGCCAAGAAAATGTTTGCCCAGGGCCCAATCAATATTAAAGATGCCCCTGCACTTACTACATGGACACAGACAAACACACAGGGATTTCTTCAGTATAACAAAAGGTAGGAATGTGCATTTGTTAAAATCCTTGTAATGTACATATATCATACAGAGAGGAATGTTTTTTTCTCAACAAAAGTGGAGTTACTCTTTAATCCTAAATTATAAATATGATGGCTTGCTCATAAAAAGATTTATATTTACCCCCTTATTTAGCCATACTTAGTTTGTATGAGAATGGCTCTTGGAGCATAGAATCTAAATGAGAGGTCCCTGGAGGTCTTCAGCAACTATCCTGTCAACTGCCTGAACTTGCTGCTAACGCACACTTCCAGCTCCTAAGTACCCATAACTGTATAAAATGCAGAGTCCTGTAACTCTTTCTTTTATGCACACTCAAGAGACAAAGCCTTTTATCAGCTTAACCACTTCCCATCCCGCAAGGTGTCTCTCTCATCCTGGGCAGCCCTCATATGACGTCCTTGGCTTCCCAGCCGACTAGGGCGCGCAGCGCCCGCCGCATCACTCGGGAGCCAATGCGCGTGCCCGGCGGCCGCGATGTCCGCTTGGCATCCGCGATTGCTTATCACAGAGCAGGGACGTGGATCTGTGTGTGTACACACACAGATCCTCATCCTGTCAGGGGAGGGGAGACAGATCGTGTGTTCCTTGTATATAGGGACACTGATTGGTCACCTCCCCCAGTCATTCCCCTTCTCTCTCAGTTAGAATCACTCCATAGGTAACACATTTAACCCTTTGATCACCCCCCTAGTGTTAACCCCTTCCCTGTCAGTGACATTTATACAGTGATCAGTGCATATTTATAGCTCTGATCGCTGTATAATTGTCAATGGTCCCAAAAATGTGTCAAAAGTGTCCAATTTTTCGCCGCAATATTGCAGTCCCAATAAAAATCGCAGATCCCCGCCATTACTAGTAAAAAAAATAATAATAATACAAATGCCATAAATCTATCCCCTATTTTGTAGGCGCTATAACTTTTGCGCAAACCAATCAATATACTCTTATTGCGATTTTTTTTTTTTTTTTTTACCAAAAATATGTAGAAGAATACATATCGGCCTAAAATGAGGAAGAAAGTTGTTTTTGCTTTTTTTTAATTGGGATATTTATTATAGCAAAAAGTAAAAAATAATGTGTTTTTTTCAAAATTGTCGCTCTTTTTTAGTTTATAGCGCAAAAAATAAAGACCGCAGATGTGATCAAATGCCACCAAAAGAAAGCTCTATTTGTGGGGAAAAAATTATGAAAATTTCATATGGGTACAGTGTTGCATAACCGCACAATTGTCATTCAAAATGTTACAGCGCTGAAAGCTGAAAATTGGTCTGGGCAGGAAGGGGGTGAAAATGCCCGGTATTGAAGTGGTTAAGGTCAAGCAGATCTTGAAACTGTTAACCTTCAAGTGACCTGTTGGCTCGTGTTCATGTGGGCACTGTATCTAAGTGTCAATTATTGACCAATATCTGTGGGGTTAATTATATACAGTGGTGCATTGGCCAAAGGTGAGGTCACATCCTGTTGTGAGGATATATAGGGGAGTGCTCCTGGTTCTATGGGAAAGCAGGGAAGGCCACACATCCTGCAATCTGATCGTTAGTGGGAGAAGGAGTTTAGCTATGTTGGCAAAGAGTAGGACATTTAGCCATGTTGACTGTGTACAGTACATGATATCTTCTATGCAGAACAATGAAACTTCTTGCACTAACTTAGTGAAACTTTTGTTCTACAAAGTGTGATCTGGTCATTTCATAAAGAGACGCTCGTGTGTGCAATCACAGTGTGTGTAATGAACGAACGAAGGGTAATTGAAGAAGGATGTTTCTGTTGGTATAACATCAGTGAACAGAGGAAGAGCAGTCAGTTCAGGAAGGGGATGCTGGTGGCCAGTGATGGAGGGTTCCTGTAGGAGGGGTTATGGTTGTCAGTGGGTCTCTATTCTTGGGCCACTGCAGCATGGAACTATAATAATAATAATGAGTGTGTATTACTACCCGCAGAAAGCCATAGGTTAAAATATCCTGCCAGGTCCTACATCAGAATGCCTATTTTTCAGCCAGTGGCATGGTTCTGTTCTTACCCGTCCAGACACTGAACTACAGAGCAATCTGAGGTCAATGGTGCAGGACACTAAATACCCTCCACCAGTTCTTCAGCACTGCTCACTTATCTTGCTCCAACCCATAAGTTTGAAAGGGTAACACCACACACATGTAAGGTCTATCTTCGTCCATGCCCTGTCCTGAGAAAAGTTCCATGCTTACGTGGAGCTCAATTGGCATTTGCCATTAAACACCAGAATTGGCAGGTTCGCCACTGGCACCCTGTGCTTTTCACAGATGAGAGCAGGTTCACTCACCCTGAGTACATGTGACAGATGTAAAAGGACCTGGAAAAGCCATGGAGAACACTATGCTGCCTGTAACATTGTTCAGCATGACCGGTTTGGTGGTGGGTCAGTGATGGTCTGGGGAGGCATATCCATGGAGGGATGCACAGACCTCTATAGGCTAGACAATGGCACCTGGGTTCCTCCTGGTGCATGACAGTGCCCGGCCTCAAGAGTATGCAGCCAGTTCCCGGAAGATGAAGGAATTGATACCATTGAATGGCCCCCATGCTCGCCTGACCTAAATCCAACAGAACACCTCTGGGACATTATGTTTTGGTCCAGGTTGCACATCAGTGTGTTCAGGAGCTCAGTGATGCCCTGGTCCAGATCTAGGAGGAAATACCCCAGGACAAAATCTGTTGTCTCATTAGGAGCATGCCCCGGCATTGTCAGGCATGCATACAAGCACGTGGGGGCCATACAAGCTACTGAGTACCATTTTTTTGAGCTGCTGCAATGAAATTTCAGCAAAATAGACTAGCCTGCTGCATCATTTTCTTCATTTTGATTTTCAGGATGTCTTTGAATTCAGCCCTCTGTAGGTTCATAATTTTCATTTCCATCAAACGATGCGGCATCCTTTCGTTGCTAATGCCGCGTACACACGACCGGACTTTCCGGCAAACTAGGTCCGACGGTCTTCCCGACGGACTTTCGGCAGAGTTCCGACGGACTTTCAGAACGAACGGACTTGGCCACACATGAACGGACTAAGTCCGGTCGAAAGTCCTTACGTTTTGTACGTGGTGACGTAAACGGGACAAAAAAAGGAAGTTCAATAGCCAGTGGCCAATAGCTTCCCTTGCGTCGTATATGGTCCGTCGGACCAGCACATAGACTAACGGTTTTCCCGATTTTTAGTCCGTTGGACTTGAGTCCGTCGGACAGATTTGAAACATGTTCTATTTTTAGGTCCGTCTGATTTTTTTCCCCAAAAAACGATTGGACTAGCCTACACACGATTGGATTGTCCAACGGACTAATCCCATCGGACCTAGTCTGCCGGAAAGTCCGGTTGTGTATACGCGGCATAACACATTACCCAGTCCATATCAGTATAGATATCCAGCATGATTTTTTTTTCCCCAATGAGATCTGATGTGTTTTCAAAGTGTCTTTCATTTTTTTGAGCAGTGTATAATAGGACTCATTAGCAGTTCTCTGGTTATCAGTGGTTTGCTAAGTAAAGTCATTGCAGCATTGTTAATGGCAATACCTAAGTTTGCATAGAGGCCTTTTGAAACAAAATGTTTTCTTTTTAAATATAAATGTCTGTTGTTATGGAATGAAGATGTCTGTAGGCCTGGGGTGTGTGCCTGTGGTGGTATATGGAATGCTTCTACAGACTAAAAGTCTTGAATCAAAATGTGTATCACATGCTGGCAAATTTAACAGAATAAGGTAACATTGGGGTTCCTGATGTGGCAAGACCTCATTACTGTTACACGCAGAGTGCAAGCTTAGAGGTCCAACAAGTCAATACATATGTTGCAATCATATATCACTCTCCATTCTTAATAGGCCCTTTGGTTTTGCATTGGATTTTTTTTACACTCACTCGTCATTTTTTCTTTCTACTTTCATAGATATTCTTACAGGATAAATATATACATTTTTGGAATAAAATCGTTGGAACGTTCCTGTGGTATGCAGCCTTTTCTTTCTAGAAAGTTTGGAGACCAATATTCTAGATACCGCTATCAATGACCACAGATTCAGGAAAGAATTTGGGGCTTTAGGTGTAGTTTCTTTCTTCTATCATATAGGGCAATTAGCTAGATGAGGGTTAGGGGGGAAACTTTGGAGTAGGGTTCTGACTGTTGTAAAGCTTTAGGCCTTACGGGCGCTGGCACCCGTACTGTGTGAATGTGGCATTTGTTTTTGTGCATTCATCCACCCCGAGTTCCATGCAGGCAACCTATGGAAGTGAATGAGTTGTGTCTGTGCATTCACTTCCATAGGCTGCCTGCATATACCCCAGGGCAGACACAGGCACAAAAACAAATGACTTATTCATGTAGTAGATGTGCCAGCGCCCGCATAAATGAGGCCTTATTTAAAGGGACAAATCTTTCAAAGACAAAGCAAATATTCATATTTCCAGACTTGGACAGGAAAAAGACAAAGATAATTACAGAGCAACCAGGATAATAATAACGAATTATGTAATAATAACTCGTTGACATCAAAAGTTGGCTTAGGGAGTAGATAGACCGTTGATGATCTACAGCATATAAATAAATGTAGAGTACGGTATACAAGGATTAATTTATGAGATTTATAACTTCCTAAAAGTTGTCCAATATTACTTCACAGAGTAGTAGGAACATACTGATTTTGTTATGACATTAAGGGCTGGTTCACACGGGGGCGACTTGTCAGGCGACCTAGCCGCCTGACAAGTCGCCTCCCATTCTGTACAATGGAACCGTTCTAATCGGAGCGACGCAAGTCGCTCCGACTTAGAAGAAAGGTTCCTGTACTACTTTGGGGGTGACTTGCATAGACTTCTATACAGAAGTCGTCTTGCAAGTCGCCGCGGCAGTCGTGTGCAGGTCGCCTCGGTGAGGTGACCTGCAAGTCGTGCCGCTTCTAATGTGAACCGGCGCTAACAGTTTTCACCCACGGCTGGCTTTTTTCAAATTAAATCATTAAAGAGAAAACAAATGTGTGCAGGATAAAAAAAAAAGAGCATACTTTTACAGGATCCTAAACTAGGCCCCAGTTTACCATCCAAGCCCATATTTGTTTATCAAAAGGCCCCTAGCATTAAAAATAAGAAAAAAAAAATCATGAGCTCACAAAAAAAAAAAATAATAAAAAAATAAATAAAATTCAATGATTTTTAATAACTGTTCATCATCTGACTTTGTTGTCTACTGCCTCTCATGCCCATGTGGTCTCCTACAAGTTGGCTGGACTATTAGAACTATAAGGTGCAGATTTGGGGAACATTCTAGACTGATTGAGCAAGGGGATCTGGATCATAGTGTGCTCAGACATTGCACTTAAACACATTGGGGGAGATTTACTAAAACTGGAGAGTGCAAAATCTGGTGCAGCTCTGCATAGAAACCAATCAGCTTCCAGGTTTTATTGTCAAAGCTTAAAGTGTTTTTAAAGCCTTAAGGTTTTTCACCTTAATGCATTCTGAAAAGCCTTAAGGCTTTAGAACCACTTTAAGCTTTGACAATAAAACCTGGAAGCTCCATTCACACCTGAGCGTAGCGCAGTGACAGCTGCTGCAGCGCAGTTTTTTAGCTTTTTTTTGCTTTTTAGTGGATAGTTTTTGGAGCGGCACCATTCATTCGAATGGGCCTCCCTCTGCTGCAAAATCTCCCCAAAGAAACTCATGTACCAAATCTTGGCACAGAGCCATGAGCGTTTGTGGTTATGATTTTTGCTGCAATTGTAGTGTGTTTTGTTGCTCAATAATCGCAGGAAAATCGCACCATGTTTGGGGTACGATTAAGATTCCATCCGCAATTTAAATCGTTAAGGGGTGAACAGAGCCTTAGTGAATCTCTCCTAATAAGTCTACAGAGTCTGGGTTATTGAGGCTTTTCCAAAATGTGACACTGCTGCAGATTTCAGAAATTGTGACACAGAGAAACTTTCTGGATTTGTTCTTTAAAGCGGACCTTCAGTCATTTTTTTCAACTTTCCATCTATTCTTCTGCCCTTGTTGTTTTAACTTTGAATAGTAAAACATTTTTTTTCTGCCAGTAAATACCTTATACAGCCCACGTCCTGTTTCTTGTCTGGTAAAAAGCCTAGGCTTATGACATCATGCACAGCTCTCTCTTTCACTCTCATGAGAGTTTGCCAGGAAGGAAGGGGGGATGAGTCATAAGAGGGCCAATGAAAGCTGCAGAGCTGGAGATGTGCCTCTCTGTGTCTGTGCAAATCCAGGAAGTGAACAAGCAGCAGCTTCAGCTGCCCACAGTTAAAATGGCTGCAGCCAGACTTAGTGGAGGGAGATTTCTGCAACATATTTGGCAGGCACAGAAGCACAGTATATATAAAATAATATGCAGAGTGGTTGGAGGGAAGCTTCAGAATGGCAAAGATGTTTTTATTACAAATTATGTGAGCAGACTGCAGTTCCTCTTTAAATACGCTGGCCCCAGAAGGGTAAACTAAGAATTGGAAGTTAATACAACCCTCTGAGAATACATACCTTATTATTGGAGAGTAGTGAGTATCCCCTCCTTTTTTGGCCTCATAAATAGTCTTTTTGGAAGGTGGACCTTGAAAACATATTGCTTATTACAAACACAAACCTCCACTATGTAGTATAGCAAAATAAATTGCAACAAAGATTTCTTTGTTGCATGAAATATTTTGTTTGGGAAACATTTTCTTCCCATGCATGAGATAAAAAAGAGAAACTTTGGTATATTAGAACCCTTTTAGCACAAATAAGTCTATTTCCCACTGTGTACATGTACACATGTATACTTTATTTTGTGTATAAAACACATGGAACCTTTTACATTTGTCTATGTTTTTGGTTTTTGGGGTCAGTTCAAAACAGAATCGCACAGGAACGTGATATTGGTTTCTTTGCAATATTATATGTGACACAGTGCAATGTGATTTTCAGCCCATTCATTTGAATTGACTGAAACGGCACTGGATTGTGCCAAAAGCAGTTCATGCACCACTTTTGAAGAACGCCCTGCACTGGATCCCATGGTGCTGTGGTACTATGTGATCCAGTGCAGGCAAACGCACTGCACTTGCGATCTGCAGTCAGGGTGTTGTTAGGATTATATTGACATTCGTAGCAGATCGTACACCCATTGCATTTTGAACGTGGTTCAGGAAACGCTCGTGGAATGCGGGTTTGTGTTTCCCGCACCGATGTTTTGGTGTGAATGAGCCCTAAATTATGTTGATTTTTATGTGTAAGTTGAGCCTTGTAGTCTGCCAGGATAAATTTATTGCACATTTAAGTCCCCCTTTTATATGACTATCATAGTCTTCATAGTATTTTAGCTGGTTCTATAGCAGATCGGCTGCACCTTGTAGTCTGCTTGTACTGCTATTTTGTCTGTTGCCCAAGCCCTGCATCAAGACTGTGCTACACCACTCAGTATCCACTTCCCATCCGGGCCAGTTCTGGCACTTCGCTCCTACGTGTAAAAATCATCATTTTTTTGGTCGAAAATTACTCAGAACCCCCAAACATTATATATGTTTTTTAGCAGAAACCCTAGAGAATAAAATGGCAGTCATTGCAACTTTTTATGTCACATGGTATTTGCACAGCAATTTTTTAAACGCTTTAAAAAAAAAAAAAAAGTTTCATGAATTAAAAAAAAAAAACACTTAAGTTAGCCCAATTTTTTTGTATAATGTGAAAGATGATGTTGCACTGAGTAAACAGATACCTAACTTGTCATGCTTGAAAATTGCGCATGCTTGTGAAATGGCGCTTCGGTACTCAAAAATCCCCATAGGCAATGCTTTAAAATTTTTGTACAGGTTACCTGTTTAGAGTTACAAAGGAGGTCTTGGTATAGAATTATTGCTCTAACGTGCATATGTGGGTGCGACATGCGTATGCACTTGCTTCTGTGCCCAAGCTCGCAGTAACAGGGGGCGCTTTAAATTTTTTGTTTTTTTATTGTTCATTTATATTGTTATTTTTTGATTTTTACACTTTCCCTTTTAAAAAAAAAACATTTTGATAAATTTTATTCCTATTACAAGGAATGTGAACATTCTTTGTAATAGGAATAGTGTGTAACAGGTGCTCTTTTTGGAAAGATCAGGGGTCAATAAGACCCCACATCTCTCTTCCAAGCTGGAAAGCATGAAAAAAAAAAAAAAAAAAAAAAACAGGGGGATCTCAGCTTTCCAGCCAAGTATATGGCAGTATTTACAACTGCCAGGCTGGGCATAATGTCATAACCTCACGCTCGGGCCTCCGAGAGTCATAGAGATGACCGGGGACCACCAGCTCCCCGGAAATCTCTATAGTCAACTTCCGGTGCCAGTGGAAGCACTGAAGGGCGGCGGGGGGGGACATCCCCTCCTGCCGCCTGTAAGAACAATCAAGTGGCTAAACTGCCGCTATGATTGCTCTTATGGTGCAGGGAATCACCGGCTGTAGAGAACAATACAGAGTTGAGGCCTGCAGGTGCAACTCACATTCATTGTAATGCATAGCAATGCATGTCGTTGCACCATAGCGTGCTGCAGCAAAATTGTTGTGACCTGTCTGATTTTTGGGTTTTGGTGCGTTGGAGGCCCATTGATTTCAATGGACTGCCTTAGTGCAATATGTGACCCACAGAGGATAAGTGTGCCTCTCAGGCTCATATGGTGAGGAGCAATGTAGATGATGTACGTGTCTGCTGCTGCAGCAGTGCCGGTGTTTCGTCGGATTAGGTGACCCGTCAGAATGTGTAACGGAAGTGACGTTCCGTCGCCGCCATCTTGCTACACCCCGCACTCCTCCACAGTAAGGATACACTGAGAAGGGGGAAAGTGGACATCTTGTTACACACACCGGAGTTTTGAATTTTACACTTATTTTTAATAGTAAAGTGAGTTTATATAGTGAAATACAGTACTTAGAACTCCGTTGGACTGGTTAGATGTTGAATTTTAAAAGCAGCGAACTTCTGTCAGATTAGCAAACCTGTGAGATCCGCACACTTGCCGCTGCTTTTAAAATTCAACATCTAACCAGTCAGACGGAGTTCTAAGTACTGTATTTCACTATATAAACTCACTTTACTGTGTAAAATGCAAAACTCCGGTGGGTGTAACAAGTTGTCCACTTGCCCCCCTTCTCAGTGTATCCTTACTGTGGAGGAGTGCGAGGTGTAGCAAGATGGTGGCAATGGAACGTCACTCCCGTTACACATTCTGACGGGTCGCCTAATCTGATGAAACACAGGCGAGGGAGTGGAGCTCGTCCCAGCCCCCATGATCACTAAAGAGTGGAGAGAAGGCATCCCCGAAACCACATCCATGCGTGTGATATCATGGTAGAGACAACCTCAGCCTGGGCTCCGTCCAGGCCACGCCCCAAATGCTTTTCGCTCCACCCCCGGAGCTTAAAGTGATTGTAAAGGATCGTTTTTTTTTTAAATAACAAACATGTCATACTTACCTCCACTGTGCAGCTCGTTTTGCACAGAGTGGCCCTGAACATCCTCTTCTGGGGTCCCCTGGCGGCTCTCGCGGCTCCTCCCAACATAGGATAGCCCCCTAGGAGAAGCGCTCTTCCGAGGGGTTTACCTTGCGGGCGCGCTCCCGAGTCCAGCATTTGCGTCCACAGACACAAATGCCGGACTCGGCCCCGCATAGGGTGCATTAAGGTGAAGAAACACAAAGGTTTACAACCCCTTTAATCATGGGGATAAAGAACCCATAAGCATGTGGGAGTATAAGCGCATCATGGATCGTCACTGATAACAGCTGACAGAGGTGTGTGTAATTAATCGTCCTAAGGCTGTAAGATGGGGATGAAAAAGTGGAGTGTACATTGGAAAATGGGAAATGACAACCAGGAGAAGAGAAAATATGCTGGAGTGGAAAGGCGGAATGTGAATTTGTATGAAGCTGGGAGATAATGAACTGGAAAATGTGGATGTGTAGTAATAGGAGGTGATGCTGCATGTACAAGGATTGAGAGGTATGAATGAAAATTAATAACCGAGTAGGAAATACCGTGCAATAGATACTGGAAATAATACAGTGCACCAATGCAGTGGCGGCTGGTGCTCAAAATTTTGGGGGGGGGGCGCAAACTGAAAATACTGAAACCCCCCCCATCAATTGCAGCCTCACTGTTCCCATCAAATGCAGCCATTGTGCCCATCAATTGCAGCCATTGTGGCCATCAAACGCAGCCACTGTGCCCATCATATGCAGCCACTGTGCCCATTATATGCAGCCACTTGTGCCCATCATATGCAGCCACTGTGTCCATCATATGCAGCCACTTGTGCCCATCAAACGCAGCCATTGTGCCCATCAAACGCAGCCATTGTGCCCATCATATGCAGCCACTGTGCCCATCATATGCAGCCATTGTGCCCATCATATGCAGCCACATGTGCCCATCATATGCAGCCACTTGTGCCCATCATATTCAGCCACTGTGCCCATCATATGCAGCCATTTGTGCCCATCAATCGCAGCCACTGTGCCATCAAATGCAGCCACTTGTGCCCGTCATATGCAGTCACTTGTGCCCATCAAATGCAGCCACTTGTGCCCATCATATGCAGCCACTTGTGCCCATCATATGCAGCCATTGTGCCCATAAAATGCAGCCACTTGTGCCCATCAAACGTAGCCACTTGTGCCCATCATATGCAGCCAATTGTGCCCATCATATGCAGGCATTGTGCCCATCAAATGCAGCCACTGTGCCCATCATATGCAGCCACTTGTGCCCATCATATGCAGCCACTTGTGCCCATCATATGCAGCCACTTGTGCCCATCATATGCAACCACTATGCCTTTCACATGCAGCCACTTGTGCCCATCACATGCAGCCACTTCAATGTAAATGTGCCCTAAAACTTCAGGAGAAGAAGTCACCCCATGCAGCCAATCACATTCCAGCTGTTATTTTTGTGTGGATTATAGAAATACTAATGGACTTGTATAGGCAAGGCTGAGGTTGTATTTCCTCCAGATCTGATACATGGCGCTGTGTTCCCGGGAGATTTTACTCATTGACATGCACACAATATAACAGGTTCTCTTATGCGCCACCATGAATCATGTCTTGTATCCTCTCTCTAGCCAGCCTCTTGTCCTTCACAGGGGTTAATCACAACTTGGAGAGGGAAAATGTCTGATTTCTATCACAGGGCTGAGAATCCAACCACTAAAACATCATTTACAACCTGTTCTGCAGAGAGACGCCAGCCAGAGACTCCCATTGTGGTCATTCCTTGTTCTATAGGAGCATCTTATTACCTTGTATAAACGACGCAGCTGCCCACAGTGGTGAGCCTAGGATAGAGACAGAAGATCCACTTTATTATTATTATTATACAGTATTTATATAGCGCCAACAGTTTACGTAGCGCTTTACAACTTGAGGGTAGACAGTACAAATACAATACAATTTGATACAGTAGGAATCAGAGGGCCCTGCTCCTTAGAGCTTACAATCTAAGAAGAAGCTTTACCCATCTCAGTGTGTTTTGCTTTTTACCACTAATGCCCAAATATATGAGCGCTACCCCTGCAGGAGCCGCTGGTAATTTGGGCCTGCTTCCCCCACTCACTGCATACACAGCCAGGCACACAGCTTTTTCAGCATTCTTCCTCTGGCGCAATGATCAGTCTAGGGGTTTCTCTAAAGGTTTTTATTAGAACAGTAACTTGTATAGGGATGGAGAGTATGGAATCCCCCGGAACTGTAGAACAGCTTAACCACTTCAGCCCCGGAAGGATTTACCCCCTTCCTGACCAGAGCACTTTTTACAATTTGGCACTGCGTCGCTTTAACTGCTAATTGCGCGGTCATGCAATGCTGTACCCAAATGAAATTGGCGTCCTTTTGTTCCCACAAATAGAGCTTTCTTTTGATGGTATTTGATCACCTCTGCGTTTTTTTTATTTTTTGCGCTATAAACGGAAAAAGACTGAAAATTTTGAAAAAAAAATGATATTTTCTACTTTTTGTTATAAAAAAAATCCAATAAACTCAATTTTAGTCATACATTTAGTCCAAAATGTATTCAGCCACATGTCTTTGGTAAAAAATGTCAATAAGCGTATATTTATTGTTTTCTGCAAAAGTTATAGCATCTACAAACTAGGGTACATTTTCTGGAATTTACACAGCTTTTAGTTTATGACTGCCTATGTCATTTCTTGAGGTGCTAAAATGGCAGGGCAGTACAAAACCCCCCCAAATGACCCCATTTTGGAAAGTAGACACCCCAAGGAAATTGCTGAGAGGCATGTTGAGCCCATTGAATATTCATTTTTTTTTTTGTCTTAAATGATTGAATAATGACAAAAAAAAAAAAATTACAAAAAAGTTGTCACTAAATGATATATTGCTCACACAGGCCATGGGCATATGTGGAATTGCACCCCAAAATACATTCAGCTGCTTCTCCTGAGTATGGGGATACCACATGTGTGGGACTTTTTGGGAGCCTAGCCGCGTACGGGGCCCCGAAAACCAATCACCGCCTTCAGGATTTCTAAGGGCGTAAATTTTTGATTTCACTCCTCGCTACCTATCACAGTTTTGAAGGCCATAAAATGCCAGGACAGTTCAACCCCCCCAAATGACCCTATTTTGGAAAGTAGACACCCCAAGCTATTTGCTGAGAGGCATATTGAGTCGATGGAATATTTTATATTTTGCCACAAGTTGCGGGAAAATGACAAACATTTTTTTTTTTTGAACAAAGTTGTCACTAAATGATATATTGCCCACACAGGCCATGGGCATATGTGGAATTACACCCCAAAATACATTCTGCTGCTTCTCCTGAGTACGGGGATACCACATGTGTGGGGCTTTTTGGGAGCCTAGCTGCGTACAGGACCCCGAAAACCAATCACCGCCTTCAGGATTTCTAAGGGCGTACATTTTTGATTTCACTCCTCACTACCTATCACAGTTTCCAAGGCCATAAAATGCCCAGATGGCACAACCCCCCCCCCAAATGACCCCATTTTGGAAAGTAGACACCCCAAGCTATTTGCTGAGAGGCATGGTGAGTATTTTGCAGCTCTCATTTGTTTTTGAAAATGAAGAAAGAAAAGAAAAATGTATTTTTTTTTCTTTTTTCAATTTTCAAAACTTTATGACAAAAAGCGAGGTCTGCAAGATACTCACTATACCTCTCAGCAAATAGGTTGGGGTGTCTACTTTCCAAAATGGGGTCATTTGGGGGGGGGGGGTTGTGCCATCTGGGCATTCCATGGTCTCCAAAACTGTGATAGGCAGTGAGGAGTGAAATCAAAAATTTACACCCTTAGAAAGCCTGAAGGCGGTGCTTGGTTTTCGGGGTCCCGTATGCGGCTAGGCTTCCAAAAAGTCTCACACATGTGGTATCCCCGAACTCAGGAGAAGCAGTAGAATGTATTTTGTGGTGTAATTTCATATATTCCCATGGCATATTTGAGCAATATATCATTTAGTGACAACTTTGTGCAAAAAAAAAAAAAAAAATTGTCTTTTTCCAGCAACTTATGTCACAATATAAAATATTCCATGATCAGTGGGTATGCCCACCATTAGAATACCTCCCTTCTTCCACCCACTTCTAATGATGGGCATACATGCACCATTTATATATGCCGAAGCATGGGGGCATCCTCCCCAAAACTTAGGAGCAAATTGCTCCTACGCCCCTGCTGCCCCCATGCTTCGGCATATACCACCTCCGCTGGAGTCACGGCTTTATATATCGTGGGAGCAAACGCTGTTGCTGTCAAGATAAATAAATCCGCGCTGCAGCTGAATGGCGTACCTGAAGACAAAAAAATGGTTAACAATAAAACACAGTAAACAGTAAAGTATAAAAAATTGCATACCTGAAAATCAAACATGATAAAACATAATAACAATAAAACATTGCAGAATAGAATACAGTAAAAAAGAGCAGAACAATAGAGAGAATAGAGAGAGAGAGAAAACAATGAAACAACAACTTTTTTTTTTTATTTTATATTTTTTTTGTGTGTTTTTTTT
This sequence comes from Aquarana catesbeiana, assembly GCF_042186555.1. NCBI lineage: Eukaryota > Metazoa > Chordata > Amphibia > Anura > Ranidae > Aquarana > Aquarana catesbeiana. The sequence continues at coordinate 628,324,276 of NC_133326.1, read as the reverse complement.
ACACTTTTTTTTGTAACTGTAACTTTTATAACTGTAACCGGTTCCAGGTTGGTGATGGCACCTTGGGAGACCCTGTCAAAATGTGCCTAGTCTGTGCAATGCTGTACCCTACGCTAAGTCCTCATGCACACGGACGTTTTTACAGCTGCTTTTTTGAGCTTTTTTTGCAGCTTAAAAAGGCCTGTCTATGTTAGTCTATGGCTTCATGCCCACCTAGGCGTTTTTGAGCTGCAAGTGGCATAAGCGTTTTTAAGCTGTAAAAAAAACCCAGGACCAGTGGGTTCTGAGAGACGTTTTTCAGCTGTAAAAACGCTCTAACCCTGAAAAACGCTCAAAAACGCTATTGCAAAAACGCTGAAAAAAGCTGAAAAAAGTTTTAAAAAATCACTGCAAAGATACTGGCTTTTCATAACGTTATTTTAACAGCCTGTGTGCATGAGGGCTAATACTCAACTAGTGAATGGTAGCGTTCAAAACATTCACCAATGCAAAGACCAGGATTGTCAGGACAGGAGGGACAATAATAGCGGGTGTCACGCCTATATCCGCGCTTGCTGTAGACACAAGATCTTTTTTGGGGGGTTCGTTGGGTAGGGGTACTCGGGAGGACATATAGAAAATGCCTCTCATGCAGCCGACTGCATTTGGTTGGGGATGTGAATGGGGGAAGTACGGGTGCTGCAGAAGCGGTGGGTTCCCAATTAGGATTGGCGAATGCAGCAGGAAGGGCATTATGGGCACGATGGGCCTGTGTTTGTCTTCTTCTTGGTGGCAGCGGGACACTACTTTTGCTTGCCACTTCACCAGCTTTAACTGCACTTATGAGACTCGCCATGTCACCAAGTGTTACTGCAGTGCTGGTTTGACTATGACCGGGGTGTACTAGGCTGCAGGTGCTTGCCAGTTCACCAAAACGCTACCAAAAAAACTGTTAGCGATCGCAGGGATCAGGCCTGACTCTGTGAACACTGCAGTTATGCGTTTAGTGTTTTGTAAGTGACAGTGATCGATTGATACTGCACTTGGGTGGGCTGGGCTGGGCCGGGCGGAGGGGCAAAACGCAGGTGCTAGCAGGTATCTGGGCTGATCCCGCTAACACTGCGTTTTTGGGAACCCTAAACTGCTGGGGATGCTAGTATAGCTCTAATCGGATCAGATATTGATCCATTCAGATACTATATCACTAAGGGAGGTGTATGGTGCGTGCGTGGGTGTTAGCAGTACTGGCGCTAACCTGACGCTGCCTGGGGCGACGCAGACCCTATCTGACCCTAAAACCTAAGTTATATCACCGCCGGGCGATCAGGGGGCTAAACCTTTATTCGGTAATAAACGGCGGGTGCCCTGACACTATAAAAAATAAACTAACTAACCAGCGTCACCCATAACAGTTATACGGTGATCAGTGGTGAAAGGGTTAACTAGGGGGCAATCAAGGGGTTAAAACCTTTATTAGGTAGTATATGGGGGTCCCTGATGCTATAAAACGCTGACGGCGAACCTATATATTTACCTCCCTAACTAGCGTCACCAGTGACACTAATATAGCGATCAGAAAAACAATCGCTTAGTGACACAGGCAATGGGGGGTGATCAAGGGGTTAAAACTTTATTGGGGGGGTTAGGGGGGTAGCCTAGACCTAAAGGGGCCTAACACTAACTGCTCTACCACTTATAACTGTCACAAACTGACACCAATGCAATAATCAGAAAAAAAAAAAATGCTTGGTGTCACTGTGACGGGGGTGGGGGGGGGGGGTGGGTTTGATCGGGGGTGATCGGTGGTGATGAGGGGGTGATGGGGGGTGTAAAGTGTGCCTGGTGTGTTTTGCTGTGTGTGTGTGTTGTGCACTCACATCGATGTCTTCTCTCCTCGGCGCCGGAATGGAAAATACCGAGCCGAGGAGCGATGACATCACTTCCTCTGCCACTGTTTACTATACAGCAGCAGAGGAAGATTCTCATTCGTTGGGAGCGATCGCGAGGGGGGGGCCACGAATGAGTGGCCTCCCCCTCAGCCTGGATCACTCCCCTAACGAAGCCGACCGTCTCAGGTACGTGATTTTGCCTGCCCGTGCCATTCTGCCGCAGTATATCTGCGTTAGGCGGTCGGCAAGTGGTTAAGGACTGCTTGGGTTTTGACTGCACTGTACTCTCTTGGCTTTCTTAACCACTTCAGCCCTGCAAGATTTGGCTGCTCAATGGCCAGGCCATTTTTTGCGATACAGCACTGCGTTGATTTAACTGACAATTGCGCAGTTGTGCGACGCTTGCACAACTAGAACTTTCTTTTGGTGGTATTTGATCATCTCTGAGGTTTTTATTTTTTGCGCTATAAACAAAAAAGAGCGACAATTTTGAAAAAAACATAATATTTTGTACTTTTTGCTATAATAAATATCCCCATTTTTTTTTTTAGAAAGCTAATTTTTTTCCTCGGTTTAGGCCGATATGTATTCTTTTACATATTTTTGGTAATAAAAATCGCAATAAGCGTATATTGATTGGTTTGTGCAAAAGTTATAGCATCTACAAAATAGGGGATAGATTTATGGCATTTTTTTTTTTTACTATATACAGCGATCAGTGCTATAAAAATGCACTGATTACTTTATAAATGTCACTGGCATGGAAGGGGTTAACACGAGGGGGCGATCAAGGGGTTAACTGTGTTCCCTAGTGTGTGTTCTAACTGTAATGGGATGGGACTGACTGGAGGAAATTACAGATTGTGGTTCCTAGCTAGGAGGAACTCACGATCTGTCACTCCTCTCCTCACAGAACAGGGATTTGTGTGTTTACACACACATGTCCCTGTTCTGGCTCTCGTGCCCGCGATCACGCATGGCCGGTGGTCATCGCGACCGCCGATCATGCGCATCAGCACCCCCCCTCTCGCCCTAGTTACCCCCCTGTACATAGTTACATAGTTACTCCCCCCCTGTACATAGTATCCCCCCTGTACACAGTTAACCCCCCTCCTGTAAATAGTTAACCCCTGTGACAGACTCACCCGGGACAGAGGCTATTGGAGGGGACTGAACGCAAGCCTCTTGCCCACCGATTATGGGCCCTAGCATTTGGGGGAATGGTGCTCTCTGTGAGCTGTATGCCTGGGGACCCTGGGGTCGGTGTTACTTTGGATTCAGCTCCATGTCCACCCAAAACACACAGACTCTGGAACCCGTTATATGCCATATTAGAATGATAAGACTGAATTATACTGTTGGGACACATCCTGTGAGGAGATGCTGGTGTCATCAACTCCACTCACATGTCTGATGTCAGCTATAATGTGTTTAATGTAAATAAGTTTAGTCTAGGTTCTAAGGGTATTCAACTCATTGTTGTTTGTTCTAATTAACCCTGTGTTGATGTTTATGGTAATGTATGTTAATTGAATGAGCTGATCACATTGTCCTCTATACAATGTAGGAGACTCCTATTGGAGCTCATGTTAATTAGGTTAATTAGGTTTTGTTTGTATTGTTAATTGTAATTAGCTCCAGCTATTGTGTTTCGCCCTAGTTACCCCCCTGTACATAGTTACATAGTTACTCCCCCCCCTGTACATAGTATCCCCCCTGTACATAGTCCCCCCCCCCTGTACATAGTTAACCCCCCTCCTGTAAATAGTTAACCCCCTCCTGTAAATAGTTAACCCACCCTCCTGTATATAGTTTACCCCCCCGTACATAGTTAACCCTCCCCCCTCCTCTATATAGTTAACCCCCCTCCTGTATATAGTTAACCCCCCATCCTGTTCATAGTTAACCCTCCCCTCCTGTACATAGTTAACCCTCCCCCTCCTGTAAATAGTTAACCCCCCCCTCCTCCTGTATATAGCTAACCCCCCCTCATCCTGTATATAGTTAACCTCCCTCCTCTTGTATATAACTAACCCCCCTCCTCCTGTATATAGTTAACCCTCCCTCCTCCTGTATATAGCTAACCCCCCTCCTCCTGTATATAGTTAACCCCCCTCCTCATGTATATAGCTAACCCCCCCTCCTCCTGTATATAGCTAACGCCCCCTCCTGTATATAGTTCACCCCCCTCCTCCTCTATATAGTTAACCCCCCTCCTCCTGTATATAGTTAACCCCCCTTCCCCTGTATATAGCTAACCCCCCCTCCTCCTGTATATAGCTAACGCCCCCTCCTGTATATAGTTAACCCCCCTCCTCCTCTATATAGTTAACCCCCCTCCTCCTGTATATAGCTAACCCCCTCTCCTCCTGTATATAGCTAACCCCCCCTCATCCTGTATATAGCTAACCCCCCCTCCTCCTGTATATAGCTAACCCCCTCCTGTATATACTTAACCCCCCTCCTCCTGTATATAACACAATTTTCCTATAAATAGAGCTTTCTTTTGGTTGTATTTGATCACCTGTGCATTTTTTTTTTGCGATATAAACAAAAAAAAGGCCGTCAATTTTGAAAAAAAAAATATATATATATTTTTACTTTCTGCTATAATACATATCTAAAAAAAAATATGACAAAAAAATGTATTCATCAGTTTAGGCCGATATACATTCCTCTATATATTTTAAGTAAAAAAAATGCAATAAGCGTATATTGATTAGTTTGCGCAAAAGTTATCGTGCCTACAAACTATGGGATAGATTTAGGGCCTTTTATTTATTTTTTATTGTTTTTACTAGTAATTGTGTGTAAAGTAAAGTGTGATTTGTAGCGGGACTGCGACATTGCGGCGGGCAAATCTGACCCCAAATGATACTTTTTGGGGACCAGTGACATTATTACATTGATCAGTGCTATAAAAATCCACTGATCAATGTACAAATGACACTGGCAGGGAAGGGGTTAACACTAGGGGGCGATCAAGGGGTTAACTGTGTTCCCTGGGTGTGTTCTAAGAGTAGGGGGGATGGGCTGCCGATGACTGGGAACAGTAGATCTCTGTCATGTCCCCTATCAGAACGGGGATTCACCTTGTTTACAAAGGCAGATCCCCATTCTGCCTCTGTACTAGGCGATCGCGGGTCTCCGGGGGACACCGAGTCTGCTCGACCCTGTTAGGTGCAGTTTTCAACTTAACTGCTTCTAGTTTATATTGCTTTGCCAAATTAGCTCTATTAGAAGTAAAACACAGAATCAAGAGTTTCTGTATATCAGATCCGAACCTTAAAGGTCCCGTACTGTCAACTGAACCTGTCGGCTCTTTATTGGGGCTTTTTATAGGCTTGGTTACACAAGCATCAGTTTGAGCAAATTTCCATATAAGGTAACAAGCAGTATAATTTCAACATACATGACGCTAGACTTACACATCTGGAAAGACTTAAGCTAGTATTGCAACATATACTGACACGCACACATTATGTAGAGAAATGAAAATCTATTTTAAGTAGAACTCTAACCTATTATTTCCAACCTTATCAACCCGCAGGCACGCTCCCGCAGCGTGCGCGAGCGCCCACCGCCGGCGGCGCATGCCCGCCCGCAACTGCGCCCCTGCATGAGCCGATGTACAGCTACGCCGATTCGTGCAGGAAAGCCAACCAGCCGCTGTAGCGACAGCAGCTGGTTGGCAAGCAGTTAAAGTCCACATTAAATTAGTTGGTGCAATATTATATGCATGTGTAGTAGAAGAAACACAAGATTTTTTTTTTTTTTACATAATTCTGTTTGGCCTAATGAGGAATAGTACCTTACTTTATTTATTTACCCCTTTTTAGCATTGATCACTGCGTAACTGGTTCCCACAAAGTGTCAAAAGTGTCAGTTAGTGTCCGATTGCCCGCCATACTATCATAGGCCTGCTATAAGTCGGTGATCGCCACCATTACTAGTATAAAAAAAAAAAAATAAAACAATGTGTTGTAACAACTCATTGCAGCACGTGTGCACAACACATACCGGCACGTGCACGTTGCATGCATCGTAATGCTTGCCTGCTGGTGTGAACAGGTTCTTAGGACATCCGCTCATCTACATCTCAAATACGAGGAATAAAGGAAATTGTAGTGAGAAAATTCCATTACATGTGAATATCATGGGAATATGACCCTGTTTTATTCTGATTCATTTTATATTTCACAGACAGCGGACTGATCCCCATCCAGTCGATCACTCATCAGTTTGGCATGTGAGAGAGCAGAGGATATCTCTATTACTTCCATAGTAACACAGGACATCCTGACCGCTTCCTCCTACTGATTGCACGCTCTCATGCAGTACTCCGAGTGGCAGGAAGCCCTTTCTCCGAGTCATAAAGATAACAAAGGCCTTAGTTCCTGGGAAGTTTTTATAGAGATTAATTACAAAGCACTGATATTTCATGTGTACAGACGTGACTCCCTGCTACACCTACCTCCAAATAAATACTATTTACTCATAATTACTACTAATTGTACGCTGTAAAAGTAATTACACATATCAAAAGCTGTGTGACTCTGGGAAAGTACCCCATTAATTATACTATACTATAAGTCTATCTCTACATGACTGTGAAGGAGTCGGAATAGCTCGCAGTATATGCCTAACCACTTCAGCCCCGGAAGATTTGGCTGCTCAATGACCAGGCCACTTTTTGCGATTCGGCACTGTATTGCTTTAACTGACAATTGCGCGGGCGTGCGACGTTGTACCCAAACAAAATTGACGTCCTTTTTTCCCCACAAATAGAGCTTTCTTTTGGTGGTATTTGATCACCTCTGTGGTTTTTATTTTTTGCGCTATACACAAAAGAAGAGCGTCAATTTTGAAAAAAAACACAATATCTTTTACTTTTTGCTATAATAAATATGCCACGGTTTTTATCAAAAAAACTATTTTTTTCCTCGGTTTAGGCCAATATATATTCTTCTACATATCTTTGGTAAAAAAAAAATCGCAATAAGCGTATATTGATTGGTTTATGCAAAAGTTATAGCGTCTACAAAATAGGGGATATATTTATGGCATTTTTGTTATTATTTTTTTTTTACTAGTAATGGCGGTGATCTGCGATTTTTATCGGGACTGCGATACTGTGGCGGACAAATTGGACACTTTTGACACATTTTTGGGACCATTGACAATTATACAGAGATCAGTGCTATAAAAATGTACGGATTACTGAATAAATGTCACTGGCAGAGAAGGGGTTAACACTAGGAACTATGGTGTGGACATTACTTCTTCTGATATAATGGTTTACGGATGGGAATGCCATGAGGAATCCTATGGTTAGGAGCAGGGCACAAGATGGCGGAGGGATCGTGTTCTAGCAAAGCTGGAGCAGGGGTTGGGCTTTGTGCTTGGGCACCAAAACTAGCCAACCGCAAGGACCAGGGGCGCAAGGGTGCCGCCCCCCAGTCCCTCACTGCCTGCCCTCTCCATGCATCTGGCCCCTTTCAGGTAGGGTTGCCACATCATCCTTTTAATCCAAGACACATATTAAATACACAGGCTCTGTGGCTGATTAAGGTGGTAATCAAACTCACTTGGTGCCTTATCTGCATTAAATCAGCCTCAGAACCTGTGTAACTAATTTGTGTTCTGGATTAAAAGGATGATGTGGCAACCCTACTTTCAGGACACCGGCACATGGATTCCAATGAGGGGGGCTGTTTTTCTGAAGCACCGATTAGAGCCAGAGGCTCTAATAGGCTTCAATATAGGGTGGGCTTGGGTTGCAGAGAGTGCACTTCCAGCCCACCCAGGTGTGTTACAACAGCGAATCAATATTTGCTGTTGTAACACTGATCCTCCTCCCCGGCCAATCAGGAAGAGGGTTTTGACACCAGTCACCTGACTGGCTGAAAGGACAGGTGATCCTATTGGAGGCCCAGGAGGAGGAGGGGAGGAACTGGAAGCCGCCATGGAGGAGAGGACTCGGAGCCGAGCCGCTGCACCATGCTGCCTGCGACCTGCCACGATGGGGCAAGTGCCGGACCGATCGGCAAACAGCAAGGGGGGTGGGTACTGCTCCAGGGGGGTGGGTGGTTGTTTGCCGCCCCCCCCCCAAAAAAAACACCAGCCGCCACTGGCAAGGACCCTCTTACATGCATTTAGGTGTGTCAAGCGTTTGAGTGTTAATGGATTCCACTGGTCAGGATATTAATTTATTCTGACCAGTGGAATGCATGAACGCTCAAATGCTAGATGCATATAGTGTTATTTACACTTGTTTTTTCTGCTCAAAAGCTTCTCTCCTGAACGCCCTTTCAATTTTTTTTTTTTTTTTTTATATTATATACAATACTTTGTCTAACTAGGCAACTGCCTTTTTTGATGCTAATTTATAGAATCTAGTAAGAACATTCTCATTAGTTCACCCCAACCGATCTGTGCCACATGCCTGAACTCTGCCTGAATTTGTCAGGAATATTTCAGTGTAAATTAGAGAAATGACAGATACACGTGAAAGCAGGGATTCATTTCTAAATAAATGTTTGTAGTGCCCATGCCATCGCAGGATGTGGAACCTCTCTAAATCGTTTTTAATACAAAAATGAAATCATAGCGAACATTTATCACTGTTATCGGCAACTTTTCTGCTTTTAGTGCCAGATATCAGAGGCCTCACTAGAGACCTATTATAGAACAGTGGCCGCCTTTCCAATCCTGACCACTAGAGTGGAGGATTTACAAAAGAACCCGCATACTAATAATAAGCTTACACAAGTGTACAGATACTCTGCTTCACTTTCCTTAAAGTGGTCCTTTACTCTCTTTCTCTTCTTTATCCACTTGACCTCCGGAAGATTTACCCCCCCCCCCCGGTCAGGCCATTTTTTGCGCTACGGCACTGCGTTACTTTATTTGTCATTTGCGCAGTTGTGCGGCACTGTACCTAAAGAAAAACATTTTCCCACAAATAGAGCTTTCTTTTGGTGGTATTTGATCACCTCTGCAGTTTTTATTTTTTGCGCTATAAACAAAAAAAAGACCGACAATTTTGAAAAAAAAAAAACAATATTTTTTGCTTTCTGCTGTAAAATATATCCAATAAAAAAATTTAAACAATCTGATTCCTTCATCAATTTAGGCCAATATGTATTCTGCTACATATTTTTGGTTTAAAAAAAATCCCAAGAGAGTATATTGCTTGGTTTGCGCAACAGTTATAGCGTCTACAAACTATGGGATATTTTTTACGGTTTTTTTTTTTACTAGTAATGTCGGCGATCAGCGACTTATAGTGGGACTGCGATATTGCGGCGGAGAAATCAGACACCTAACTGACATTTTTTGAGGAACAGTGGCACTAATACAGTGATTGGTGCTAAATAATATGCACAGTCACTATACTGACACTGGCTAGGAAGGGGTTAACATCAGGGGCAATGAAAGGGTCAGTAGCCTGTGATTTAGTGTAGTGGGGGAGGTGCTTTTACTAGGGGGAGGCATGGATCAGTGTTTCTGCTTTACAGGAAAACAGGATCCATGCCTTCTCTGCTGACAGAATTTACATAGGCAGACTGCCGTTCTGCCTGTTTACTGAAGCATCAGCGGGTGCCGGTGGACAGGGAGTTCACCGTACCCGCCGATCAGCTCCCGCTGTGTATAATCACAGAGGGAGCGGGCCGTTCGCAGCGTGGGCACGTGCCCCAGACCCCGAAGTGTCAGAGCAAGTACTATGTATAGTATCTCACAAAAGTGAGTACACCCCTCACATTTTTGTAAATATTTTATTATATCTTTTCATGTGACAACACTGAAGAAATGACACTTTGCTACAATGTAAAGTAGTGAGTGTACAGCTTGTATAACTGTAAATTTGCTGTCCCCTCAAAATAACTCAACACACAGCCAATAATGTCTAAACCGCAGGCAACAAAAGTGAGTACACCCACCCCCTTGCCTTTGTACTCCTCACCTGGTTGCCGCCACACACGCTTGACAACATCTGAACCAAATAAGTTTATCTTGGTCTCATCAGACCACAGGATATGGTTCCAGTAATCCATGTCCTTAGTCTGCTTGTCTTCAGCAAACTGTTTGCAGGGCTTTCTTGTGCATCATCTTTAGAAGAGGCTTCCTTCTGGGATGACAGCCATGCAGACCAATTTGATGCAGTGTGCGGCGTATGGTCTGAGCACTGACAGGCTGACCCCCCACTCCTTCAACCTCTGCAGCAATGCTGGCAGCATTCATACGTCTATTTCCCAAAGACAACCTCTGGATATGACGCTGAGCACGTGCACTCAACTTCTTTGGTCGACCATGGTGAGGCCTGTTCTGAGTGGAACCTGACCTGTTAAACCCCTGTATGATTCTTTTTTTCAGTTCATCAGAGTTCTTTCCCATGAGGTGCCATGTTGAACTTCCAGTGGCCAGTATAAGAGAGTGAGAGCGATAAAACCGAATTTAACACACCTGCTCCCCATTCACACCTGAGACCTGGTAACACTAACGAGTCACATGACACCGGGGAGGGAAAATGGCTTTGGACATTTTCACTTAGGGGTGTACTCACTTTTGCTGCCAGCGGTTTAGACATTAATGACTGTGTGTTGAGTTATTTTGAGGGGACAGCAAATTTACACTGTTATACAAGCTGTACGCTCACTACTTTACATTGTAGCAAAGTGTCATTTCTTCAGTGTTGTCACATGAAAAGATATAATAAAATTTTTACAAAAATGTGAGGGGTGTACTCACTTTTGTGAGATAATGTATAAGTATTTATTATTTTTTGGTAAAAGGTGGACCTAATCCCATGATTAAGTCAATCTGTGACAAAACATGTCGGGGGCGTGGCTGTGATGCGTGACGTGTGACGCTGGAAGCCTCACTATAGGAAAGGTGATTCGATCTAGCGGGGGTGAGATCGGAAGATTTAGCATTAACACACCTCGGATCCGCTGTGACCGTCCATTGTCAGCTGTGTTATCCACTGTGTTCGGAGTTGCTGTGATTTGCACTTTGTTTTCGCTGGTTTGAAACATGTAAAATGTGAGTGGATCTTTTAAAGATTGCAGTGGTTTTAATAAATTTGCTTTGCTGTATTACACTATTGGAGCACTTTATTATTTTTCATGTGGAGCGATCCTTATACACATTGCTGGATATCGGGTTGATCTTATTACGCTGGTGTGTGGTAAAAAAGCGTGTTTGCCTTGCATGAAAGTGCTGGCAATTGGAGTCGGTGAGTGCGATTCTGAAGGGAGTGGGTTCACCTAACACTTTGGTGGGGTGGAAGACACGAAAAAGTCACTCAATCATCAAGATTCCTTTATTTTTTGTCACCTTTATATATGGACTCTCATAATTTTATTTTTATTTTTGTTCACGGTTATTTACTTATGGACTGTTAATTTAATATGTACTTTATTTATTCACTCACATTCAGCACATGGTGGTGTGATTAGTTGATATACACTGTATTTACATATTTATTTATGGACACTGTGTATTCATGTCTTTATCAGGTTAGCACTTAGTGAACTTTATATGTTATTTATATTTCATACACTGTTTTGAGACACTGATTTACACTGTTGTATAGTAGAGCGCCACTATTTCTTCTTATATATCCACAGCAGGGAGTGGTTTAGGTGTATGGATATATTGGATAGAATATTGTTCATGTGATTTTTTTTATATATAGGGGCAGCTTTTTACACTTTAATTTCAAAATTAATTTCACGATATTGGTGGCGCAGTGGTGGTATTTTGAGTAAAGGGCGGAGTATTACTCTAATATCTATACATATTGAAAAGGTGGACTTAGCCTTTAAATAATATTGTTCCTTCCCCCTCCTCGCCCCTCATTTCATACAGTTGAGGAGAATATTTTTTTAGGGGGTGGAGGAGGGGGATAAAATACCCTTCTGACTTCCTTGTCTAGTTGAGAATGACATCCACAGCCACTTGAAGCCTCCTGGGATACTGACATCATGGGGGATTTACTAAAACTGGAGCATAGCAACTAATCAGCTTCTAACTGCATCTTGTTCAATTAAGTTTTGACAATAAGCCCGGTACAACTTATCATGCGATTTGACATTTCCAAGACGCTTGACAAGTCGCACCCCATTGCTTGCAATGGAACTATTCACGTAGCAGCGATTATAAAAAAGGTTCTTGCACTACTTTTTACCGATTTCATTGCGACTTAAATAGACTTCTGTTAAATGAAGTTGCAAGCCGCAGTGAAATCGGCAGTGCAAATCGCACATATGTAGCGTGATTTCAAAGCTTTAAAATTTTGTGTGCCTACGCGTATCATGGGGGTTGGCTACCAGCTCCTGACGCCATAAACAAAGAAGATGGCAGAGTCAGAACTGGCATTAGACAGCCTTTGGTGGTTTACAGCAAGACACCCGGTATGTATGCATGTGAATGAGCGTGTGTATTGTTTTGCATTTTGAAACCTGCGAGTTGCATAAAGCTACCTTTGCTGTATTCTTGGGAAAATTGCAAAAATAAAAAAGATTTCTGCTGGCCCTTTAGGGTAACTTAATGCCAGAGGCAAGGGCGGACTGACAACTCATGGGGCCCCTGGGCAATAGGAGATTATGGGGCCCCCGGGCTATAGGAGAAGATTATGGGGGCCCCGGGCAATAGGAGATTATGGGGCCCCCAGGCAATAGGAGATTATGGGGCCCCCCAGGCAATAGATTATGGGGCCACACAGTATACACACACACACATACAATATACGCACACACAGACACACAATGTACACACAAAGTAGACACACACAGAATACACATACACACACTGAAAAGGTACTGGAGAGGCGGGGCAGCTATAATCTTGGGAATTTAAAAAAACACAGATTTTTACATACTTTCCCTGGTTTTATTAAGGCTGGCAACCCTGATGGGGCCCCTTAGTGGCATGGGGCCCTTGGGCAGTGGCCGAGTGTCCGAATGGTCAGTCCGCCCCTGGCCAGAGATTGCTGTGCAGGGTCCAATTCATGTGATCACTGGGACTAACTGGCACAGTAGCCACGTGATCAGGAGCCTGTCCTACCTGCTCTGGATGGCAGTGACCATGAACTGTCAATGACAGCTGGTCTCAGTGCTGGGGCACCAAGTAAGCACAGAACCGCACCATGTGCTGTAGGCATATATGTGGTAGCATGGTGTTAGAGCCCATTGCCAGTCTGAAAATTAATTATCTCCATTTTTAAGGCTAATAAGCAAACTAAGGGCCCCGGGGGACTTGTACCAATGCAAAAAACTGTTTTTAAATACTGTTGATTAGGGAGCAGTTCTTTGAGTAAGGCAAAACAATAAAATATACTAACATCCTTTAAATACTTTGCTTGGAAGATGCCCAAAACTTGCACACTTGTATGATGTACACAGACAAAAGTAAAATTTCACAAAGAAAAAAAAAACGCTAAATGAGATTCCCCTGATAGCTTTTATTTTTATTTTTAAGCAGCATAGTTATTCTTGACATGAAATCATGTGGTCCCCCCAAAATCCATACCAGATCCTTATCAGCTCATGCATTCTGACTGGACAGGAAGGGAGGGAGCAGTGAGTGCGGCTATATTTGGTCAAGCACATCAATCAGCATCCCCGCATCATGGTGATCCCCGGAATGGGGCTGGAAATGCATCATTGGTTGCTAGGATGCAAGGGACTGCCAGCTTCCTTGCAACCGGCAGTGGGGGGATTGGCAGGATGCACAGCCGAAGAGGGTCCTCCATGAGCCCTGTATCTACATGAACCTGAACCTTATCACTATTTTTAAGCCACATCCCTGTGCTGAAAAGAAGCCACACATACCCAACGCAATGCTGTCTGCAGTATATAACAGTGTAATCCTGTTTGTTAAGTAAAGAATTCAATGAATCTCTTATGGTTGAGTCAATACATCTATATATAGTTTACATTTCCATTAGCTCATCTAAGTGGAAGAGCTTTTTATTATAGAAGAGTGAGCCAAGTAGAGTATATTTCATCATATAATAAGAATGTATAGTGGTACAGATGCCAAGATATTTTTCATTGCTTGAGACCTGGTACCCCATGTGTAAAGAATGCCATACTGAAAACACAAGGTGATTGTTGTCTGATATGGCTGATAACCATCCTATGTGCACCATTGTGCAGAATGTCTACCCAACTTTGTGAAAGTCACACAAATGACTAAAAAACTAGACAACACCAAACTAAAAAAGATTTGTTTAGATAGGCAATTGACATCAATGTCAATATGAATGTATCTATGCACATTGAGAACCTTAAAGTGGGAGTATACTCCTATGTATGAATTTTATCTATAGGTAAGCCTATAATAAGGCTTATCTATATGTACTGTAAATATCTCCTAAACATTCACCGTGGCCTGGTATGGACTGGGGGGGATCCCGCTCAGTTTTCTAATTTTTTCCATACTTTTTAATTGTCGCCTTTTTTTTTACACTCAGCTGTGAGTGGGGAAGCCCGCTGACAGCTGAGGAGTCATTGGTTGCTAAGGACGTGGCGGCCAGCTTCCCAGCCTGCTGCTTAACAAACAGCTATTTGGCAAAAAACAGCTTGGGGGTCCCCTGACCTCCAGGTTGTTTTTTGACAAATACCACATGTGATATCGCCAGCTAAACCCTGTTGGTAATTATCGCATGCTTTTTAAAACTCTGATGCGTTTGTAAATAGGACTTAAGAGCTTTTCATGCGGTAAATGCCGCATAATCATTGTTTAGTTTTCCTTTTTGTGAACTGGACTTAGTTTACCGCATGCGATAATTTATACAAATTAATAACATAATACCCTTATCGCATGCAGTAAACGTTAGTGAATCGACCCCTTAGTGTCTTACTTGGAACTCCTGCCAGTAACAGGACTTCCTTTTGCAGGATAACAACGCTAAGCCATGACCTTCCAATTTGCATCAGAGTTGTCAGCCTGCCATGTACCTTCAGTTGACCATTGAGATGCCTATCGGGTCTATCACATAGACAGCCAAACAGCAGATCACAGGAGCTTGCTTGGTAGGCTGACATCTCTGCAGCTAATTCCGAGGCAGTGACTTGGTGTTGTCAGTCTGACACAGGAAGTGCTTTTACTGGCAGGGAGTGAATAAAAAGACCAGGTTCATCTACATGTGGAGAGCATTGGACCCATTTCCCCTTCTTCTCACAACTCTAGTGTTTGGTGACGGGACGATCAGGCACCCAGCACCATCATGTGGAGGCAGGGAGAAAGTCCTTAGTCCTGTGTAAACTCCAAGACTTAAAGATTACACGTGGTATCCTCTCATCGGACCTAGGGGCCGAACAGAGCAGTAGGACAATGGAAGGAAGGTAAATATAAGCAGCTGGTGGGGCCAATAGCCAACATGTTCCTTAGCCCTGGATTGTCAAAGTACAGGTTCACTTTAGGATCTGTCAACTTGAATAATGACTGGGGGAGGGGGGCTACTTTTTAAAGCAGCTTTCAAAATCTTTAACTAGATTTTAACAGATTTTTTGCCACAGGTTTCTTTACAAATTTGCAACTTGGAAAAACAAATATTTCAACAAAAGTGGTGAATATTGGGCACAGAAGAATAAAAGTACATCCAAGGAAAAAAATGTAACCAGTGGCATCCTGTAAGATTCAAAGTGTTGAAAACTTTATTTTTCCAGACAAACGGACAAGGAATTCCCACCAGGACCGCCTCCGTTGACGTGTTTCCCCCACAAGACTGAACTTAATCAAAGAGGTGGATAAACCTTCCGGGGGACACAATATTGCTTCATCTGGAGGGATGGAAAAAAAAAAGGAAGGGAAATCATCAATTCTTCACTCCTTTATAAATATGAGCCTGTGACATCAGGAGGCAAACCAAAGACCACCTAATAAGGAGAAACAACCACCAACAAGCTTTGCCAGCCACTGGGACAGTCTGAGACTTGTAGTTCTCCAGGCTGATGATTGAACCATTTACAGGATCTACCAGATATTTTTTCTGAACGTTTAGGTTTTATTGACTAGTAAGTAAATTATCCACAGAACACAGTTACAGTGCAGGGAAGTACATTTTTATGAGACACAAAATCAATAGGCCCTCTTTAACCAATTAGCTGTTTCAATAATTCATATACACATCCGGGGTATTTTGTTTATCACCATGCTCTCTCACCAGGGAGAACAGAGGGCCTGATATATGAAAAGTGAGCTGAAGGCAAAATGTCTTGCTGTCTGTGACAACTAACAACCTCCTTTATTATCCAGTAGAAGTGACAGCTGGAAGCTGATTGTAGATCTTTACTTTTACTAAAGAGTCACATACTTAGTCACTGTCACAATCACTATAATGTGTGATCTATACCAGTAGACTGCCAGGAAATTCCCTACCAGACAATTTGCAATGCTGTCAAGCTAGTCTTGAGGCTCACACATCAATAACACCCTACATAACCAAGTGGATGACTTCTCGTTCGTCTGTTACATACAAAATATACAATCTAGGCGGGGCTATGCAGGCACGCCATTTTTTGGTCTAGCGAAGTTCCGGTCTGTGGAACGTACGCTGACCTAGAGCGCTTGTTGTTGAATTTCAAGCTGTATTGGGTTGGAGATCATCACCCATTTGTTTTAAAGGAGATTTTTGTTTTAAAACCCATCTTTTAATAAAAAACACTTTTCGGATTTACACTATGAGAGCCCATCTCTTTTCTGTATGAGGATACAATATCGGGGAGTATAGAGAAGGAGACTGCTATACTCTGACCCAGGGTTAAAAGAACATTGCAACTGTTCTTTGGCTTTGGATTTACCAGGAGGTGATCGGCCCGGCAGCCACCACATACTCACTACATGCGGTTTACCCCTGTAGGGGTGCTAGGATCTGGTGAGTAGGGATTCAAAAGGAGAGCATAACAGTCACCCATCACTTTGCACAAAGATTGGAAACGAATTCAAGCACAAGTCACCTGAAAATTGTGTTATCAGCGAACATATAAGATTGGACTGCCTTTCAATATTGATATATATATATATTTTATCATTCATTGATTTCTTTCTTTTTGTTTTTGCACTGTGTTCAGTTGAAGTGTTTTAAAAGGACACACCTATCATTTTGAGTGTGGCTACAAACACTTGCATGTGCTGTTTTTTATCTGTTCACACTTTATGTCTAAGAGGAGACTCTAGGAATATTCAATTCTGTTGTTAGGCCCAAATGGGCCCTAAAGCCTCGTACACACGATCGGATTTTCCGCAGACAAAGCCTCAGACTTTTGTCCGAAGGGCATTGGCCAAAAACTTGTCTTACATACAAATGGCACACAATTGTCGGCCAACAAACACGAATGTAGTGACGTACTACGAGCCGATAAGGAGGAAGTTCTATTGTCAGGTGCCACCCTTTGGGCTCCTTCTGTTAATTTCGTGTTCGTAGAAGTTTGGTGAGTGTTGATTCGCGCTTTTCTTTTCACGCTTTTCAGTTTGTTTCTAAACGGACCTTCGTCAACCAGACATGTTCTGGAATCGGATAAGAAAAAGTGTTATTTATTATTGGCATTGGAGTTATTGCTTTGACCCAAGTCCAGTCCAGGAACAGGAGGAGGAGGATTTCTTAGACCAAAAATTGGTTGCTTTATTAAATGGCAACCAATTATGTCATATGCCTTTGCTGTGGAAGCTCCAAGAGAATAATCTGGATGATTTTCTGAATTATCTCCGGATGACGGACCCCTGCTTTCACTAACTCTTGGAGTTGTTGACCCCATACATTAAGAAGCAGGACACATGCATGAGGCTTTTGTTTTATTTTTTGGTTGAATAATGATTTGATTTGGTATATTTTCTATATTTTTGGATGCATAGAATGCACTTTTTGGTTAAGTTTTAGTGGCAAATAGCATGTCTAGCTTTATTTGTTTTCTTTTTTAATGCACAATAAAAAAATTGTGTAGAATAATACTTGGCTATGTGTTTTACTTCAAATGACAGTTTGGGAGTAGGCAGTTACATTTAAAAAAATACAATGTAAAATTAACAAGGGACACCAACATAGTTGTATCTTTGATCTTAAAAACTACGGGATAATGGTCTTGTGGTAACTTGCCCAAAAAAAACGAAAAAAAACAAGCATAATAATATTATTCTTGATATCACTAGAAAATATAAGCCTTTTAAAATACTTTTGGTAGAACTCCATCAATATCAACAGCAAAGCAGCTTCATTATTATCCCATTAAAGAGGAAGAGAATTGTGCGCTGCATTTCGAGATTTCATAATTTGCCACATCACGAATGTTAATTCTCCATTACGAACGCTAGTTTACAAGGCCGACCACTTCTGGCTCGTCCTTGCTTCCGAGCATGCATGTTTGCACTTTGAACTTTTGTGTGACGGACTTGTGTACACACGCTTGGAAAATCCGTCAACAGACCGTTGTCTGCGGAAAATTTATAAACCTGCCATCCATCATTTGTCCGCGGAAAGTTGGCCAGCAATTGTCTGATGGAGAGTGCAAACGGTCAGATTTTCCGCCAACAGCCTGTCATCACACAATGATCTTGTCACGTCGGAATTGTCACGTCGGAAAATTCGATCGTGACAATTCCCGTCGGAAAATCTGATCGTATGTATGAGGCTTTAGGCCCCTTTCGTCAGGTCTGCCTGTCAGTTTTTAAGGTGGACTTGATCGGAAAGGTCCATATATGCCTGTGGACAAGCGGGTGTAAACAGACTTGTGTCCATTTACATCAGCCTACCTCTGTAACTAAAAAAGACGGGAGAGGATTCCTTCCTCTTCTGTTTAGGCAGAGCGGATTGGAGGTAGCCGGGTGAAAACAGACATAGAGCAGAGCAGACACGGATGTGTCATCTGAGCACTCTGCTCCGATCAGCAGGGGATCACCTCACAGTTTCCCTGTTGATTGCGACAGAATCCATCCCCTGTGAAAGAAGCCCTGTAGTTGTCTTCAGTAAATGTAACCTCTGTGCATGTATTTGTTCATGATGTTCTGATTGCCCAGATTTGTGAATTTGTGTGTTTAGGAGTTTTCTTTTATGGCTGGACCAGCCAGTAAAGATGTCAGAAGAAGGTTGGATCATGCCTGCATGGTTGATGACCCTCCCATGTCTATGGATTGCCTAAGGAAGTTTAAAGATTATTGGATTGTGTATCATCTTCTGTAAGAGAACATTGACAAAATTTGATACAAAATAACCATTATAGGAAAAAATATTATAACACAGTGCTACCTGGGGCTACCTCCTGTGCTTCTTAGTACTGCGTATCTTGGACTATTTTTTTCTTGCTCACAATATGGTATACTTGATAGTCAGCATTCGGATAGGAAGGAGGAAAGGGGAAGAGAAGAGTACCATTGCGTAGTAAAATTCAAAACACTAACCAAAACATACAAGGCCATCCAGCTACATCACTAACTTCATCTACAGATATCACCCAAATCGTCCTCTGTGCTCCTCCTAGGACCTCCTGCTCTCTAGCTCCCTTGGTTCCTCCTCCTACGCTCACCTCCAGGACTTCTCTAGAGCCTATCCCATCCTCTGGAACACCCTGCCCTGGTATGTCCGGTCAGCCCCTACCCTGTCCACCTTTAGGAGATCCCTGAAAACTCATTTATTCAGGGAAGTGTATCCCACACCTACCTAAGAACTGTACCTGAGCCACCCCCATCAG
Organism: Aquarana catesbeiana; assembly: GCF_042186555.1. NCBI lineage: Eukaryota > Metazoa > Chordata > Amphibia > Anura > Ranidae > Aquarana > Aquarana catesbeiana. Next base: position 628,304,715 of record NC_133326.1, on the reverse strand, counting down.
ACCATCCCCTGCAGCTATTACCTTTTGTACCACCACCCCCTCCCTTTAGAATGTAAGCTCTATGAGCAGGGCCCTCCTGTCCCTTCTGTATTGAACTGTATTGTAATTGTGCTGTCCCCCCGCTATGTTGTAAAGTGCTGCACAAACTGTTGGTGCTATATAAATCCTGTATAATAATAATAATTGTGTAGTAAATTTATTTCTAAGGGCTCTTAAATGTACATTGCACTCACATAAAAACTCTGTAAATCACTTGTAAATCCAGAAGCACCACCTCGGTGTGCGCTCCATGGGCCGAAACTGACTTCACTGAAAACCCAGCCCAACGAGTTTCACCACTACCAATGGGCATCCTCGGGAACAGATGTCTCCGGCCACTAATCTTGCTTTAATACCAAACTTTTATGGCACTTATGAACGGCAGCCATCAGAAGTAGAAAGTACTGGTGTTTGGTTTTGGGTTGACACTTAAGTTTAATACAAAGCGCGGGTACTTTGAATTCATCAAAATGAACCATATGCCTAATTTACGCACCCAAAATCTGGGAAATCTTAAACTATGACATTGGAAAGTGTTGGAACTGAGCAGCTCAACATTAAAATCAGAGCCAGGATCATAAGAGACACTAGACAGCAAGGCTTTCCCCAAAACACTTAGGTGCCACCCTTCCTATGACTCATATGGCATTTCCTATTATTTCTTCTATAGTAAGATTGTTTGTCCATTAAAGTTACATTGTCCCACTCTGGTTTGTATCTGGTGAAGGGGGCTGTTGTGATCTATTCTGTCATCCATGTTCACAGGCAGATGTGAAGTCGTACATAGGAGGACAGTGTGTCACTGAAGAACGATACAAGAATTAGTAAAATATGATATTCCCAGGTTCACATTGGGTCAGTTGGTTTTGTTTATTTTAATTTGTTTAGTTTATTAACCTCATGGGTGACAACCGTCTATCCCAAGAGACAGCACAGCCAGCTAGGAGTTTATATTGTTTCTCATGTATAAACAGCAACATCTACTCGTACATACAGTATAGCATAGGGTTTTCTGTGATCCTTCTTCCTGACACCTCATGTAGACTTTGACTCAAAGCTTCTCCAATAACTCACCTCTTTGCCCACTGATCCACCAACATCTCCTCCTATGTGATGTCACAATGCATTCTGTCTTATATGTAACTTATTAATCCGATTAACTCCTTTATCTAGCCTTAAATTGATCAGATTGTAAAGGCAAAGATGCAAGATTCTCCCTTCTATTGTATTTTATTGTTTGCTGTGCATCTCCATGTACTTGTTTGTAAAGATTATAGTGGTTGTAAAGGCAGAAGGTTATTTTATCTTAATACATTCTATGCATTCTATGCATTAAGATAAAAAAAAACCCTGTGTGCAGCAGCCCCCCTCAGACCCTCTAATACTTACCTGAGCTCCATCTCAATTCAGCAATGTTGCAGGAGTGTCTTGGCTGCCCGGGACTCTCCCTCCTCATTGGCTGAGATGGCAGCGCAGCGCCATTGGCTCCTGCTGTTGTCAATCAATGTCAGTGAGCCAATGAGGAGAGGGGGGGGGGGCAAACTGCGGCTCCATGTCTGAATGGACACACAGAGCAACAGCTCAGCTCGGGTGCCCTCATGGCAGCTTGATTGCTTTGGGGGCACTCGACAAGAGGGAGAGGCCAGAGGTGCCAGCGAGGGACCGGAGAAGAGGAAGATCTGGGCTGCTCTGTGCAAAACCAAAAGTGGAGTTACCCTTTAAAGGAAGGTGTGTAAAGGGTGGTTTATAATTGGCACTCTCTGGGTTTACATGCACTTTAACCAGGGTAGGTACCATGGTGGTTTCATCCACATTCTCAGCCAGGCTTTATGTACTCTGCTCCCAAGTTCATTAAAACTATGCTTTGTATTAATAAAAAAAACATGAATAATATTAATAATAATATATTGATCACGTTATTACTAAAAATAATCATTATTATCAATGGATGTGACTGTCTTTCCAGGCTACCAACAATACAGAATTTCCGAGACGTATCTATAAACAGGCACACACTACAAGCAAGCTTAGCATTCCCTCTCTCACATATATAGCACGCTGACATCTATAAAATGTTTATATATGGCAAGTCTTGTCTAGTATATGTATGGAGTCAGGCAGCTCTACTGATCTCATTAAATATGGGAGGTCAATGTCAGGATGGAGGGAGAGAGAATGAAATCTATCAACAGACTTAATGTGGAATACACAGCCAGACACAACATCCAATGGAGTACACAGGAAATGCTTTATGTGCTTCAGACAAAACTGGGGGCTTCATACCACCGCATTACACCCAGCCCAAGCCCAAAATAGCATGCAGCTATTACAATTAGACCACAAAAATATTTCTATTACATTGTATTGGGCACATGTAAGTAAAATTGTAAACTTGCATCTGTGTCATGTGTTTCTTCAGATGCTTGAAGACTGTGACATCACTGCCACATATCATCCAATCAGGGAACACCTTTTATAAAATAAATAAATAAACATTTTTGTGCCATTTGTGAATGGTGTCAGTGCTGATCTAGCAAACCTCTGTGGTCACTTTGCAGAGGGGAAGCTGCCCCAAGACCCACAAGTTAGCAGATATTCCTGTATTTTCTATTTCAAATGCTGCTTTGTGCATTAACATACCTCCTTAGACCCAGACTGTCCAGACAGTATGGTCACCTGCTGACTTGGCACCATCCACAGGCAGCTTAACTCCTCAACAAGACACAGAAGTTGAATTCAACACCATTTTATTTCAGCTTATTGGAGTACAGAGGACATTTTTGACATTTAAAAGAGAAGTAAAGGTTTTGGGGTTTCTCCATATTCAAACTTACCTGGGTGGATGTAGCATTGGTCCGATGCTGCATCTGTCCCCAGCCACCTCTACACTGAGAACCGAGCGAGAGCTGGTGACTGTCAATCAGCAGCTCTCCTGCTCTGCTCCTCCACGCTCATTGGAGTGCTGAGCTATGGAGGGGGCGGGGAGTGGCCGTCTCAGCCTCTCAGCAGCTTGTTGAGAGGCTGAGACGGGTGTCAGTCCAGGCACCTGGCAGATCCAGACTTTATTGTCAGGATGACTGGTCTTGGTGACGTCAGTGGAGAGCGGACTTCAGACCACTCTCTGCTGAAAACGAGTCACAGGAGTGCAAAACGAATTGCGCTCCTGTGATCCATAGGAGAAGACCAGCCAAATGAGCTTAGGCTGGACTTCTCCTTTAAGAAGACAATGACTATTCTGAGCCCTGTTTCTGGGAATAACTAACACTGATTGAGGGAACATGGAAGAAATGGGGAGGGTCTAGATGGGACTAAACTAACTAGCACTAAAGAGAAGAGGAGTGTAGCGGAAGATACCAAAATCACATTGATAAACAAGTTGCAATGGCCCAAACCTGCCATTAGATTTCAGCATACTGCAAAATAAATAAATAAATAAATAAATAAATAAATAAATGATAACCTCATGCAGTCCAATACAAGAGATAAAAATTACATGAAAGGGGGGCAGAATGATGTAGTGGCACCAGCTACTACTGTGATTGCTAACTTTCTCAGCAGTTCCTCAGGTATGGGATATCTATACATAGTGCCTAGCTGTAATAAAGATTATACCTACGCTACTTTCACACTGAGGCATTTACAGGCATTTTTGCGCTAGCCTGAAAAGCGCCTGTAAACTGCCTCTTCTGCAGCCCCAATGTGAAAGCCTGAGTGCTCTCACACTGGGGCGGTGTGCTTGCAGGACAGGAAAAAAAAAGTCCTGCAACCAGCATCTTTGGGGTGGCGGATGAGCGTTGTATAAACCGCTCTTAAACCGCCCCTGCCATTGAAACTAATGGGAAGCGCCTGCAAAGCACTTCGGCAGCAGCGCTTTGCCTGCGCTTTTAACCCTTTTCAGCCGCTAGCGGGGGTTAAAAGCACGGCTGAAAAGCACCGCTAAAACGACGGCCAGCACCTCAATGTGAAAGTGGCCTTAGAGTTCAGCTTTAATTTTGTAAAGCACTGCAGTGCTATATGAATCCTGTATAATATTAATATTGGATATTACAATCTCAGAGATGGATGAAAATTCAACAAAGCATACATAGAATGATAAAAAAAATCCCTATGAGTCCCTCCAGAATTGTAGAATCTTCCTCTCAAGAATTTAGCAAGGATTCAGACCCTCCACAATCATTTGTGTACAGTATATAACCATATTAGAATCCAGCCACAGCATATCTGCAAACTTCACTAGGACTGCTCATGAAATGAAAATGTTTGTGTAGTCCATTGTAACAACCAGTTGCTTCTGTGATTTGAGCCTCCAGTGTGGTTTCCTGGTTCCCATTTCCTAAACATAGGTCTTATAATTGCACTGTGATCACACCATCCAGTAAATCACTGTGCACACCAAACAGCACTACATTAACAAACACCTGTCCATGCCAGGAGAGGGGCACATCGGAAAGGGAGGTGATGAGAAGCAGGTGAGAAGAGGCTGTAAATGTCACAGTGATGGAAACGAGGAGCTCCTTGGGAAGGGATTGCAATGGATCTATACAGTGCCTTGAAAAAGTATTCACACCCCTTGAAATTTTCCACATTTTATGTGATAGGCCAACACAAAGTGGCACATAATTGTGAAGTGGAAGGAAAATGATTAATGGTTAGAGTCCACATGTGTGTAATTTAATCTCAGTATAAATACCGCTGTGAAACCCTCAGAGGTTTGTTAGAGAATCTTAGTGAACAAACAGCATCATGAAGGCCAAGGAACACACCAGACAAGTCAGGGATACAGTTGTGGAGAAGTTTAAAGCAGGATTAGGTTATAAAAAAATAATGGAAAGAGTATGGCACAACTGCAAACCTACCAAGACATGGCCGTCCACCTAAACTGACAGGCTGGGCAAGGAGAGCATTCATCAGAGAAGCAGCCAAGAGGCCCATGGTAACTCTGGAGGAGCTGCAGAGATCCACAGCTCAGGTGGGAGAATCTGTCCACAGGACAACTATTTGTCGTGCATTTCACAAATCTGGCCTTTATGGAAGAGTGGCAAGAAGAAAGCCATTGTTGAAAGAAAGCCATAAGAAGTCCTGTTTGCAGTTCATGAGAAGCCATGTGGGGGACACAGCAAACATGTGGAAGAAGGTGCTCTGGTCAGATGAGAGCAAAATTGAACTTTTTGGCCCAAAAGCAAAATGCTATGCTTGGCAGAAAACTAACACTGCACATCACCCTGAACAGACCATCCCCACTGTGAAACATGGTGGTGGCAGCATCATGTTGTGGGGATGCTTTTCTTCGGCAGGGACAGGAAAACTGGTCAGAGTTGATGGGAAGATGGATGGAGCTAAATACAGAGCAATCTTAGACGAAAACCTGTTATGCCCTGTACACACGAGCGGACTTCTCGTCAGACTGAACTCCGAAGGACTTTTCAACGGAGTTCCGACGGAGGTCTGACGAAACGGACTTGCCTACACACGATCACACCAAAGTCCGATCCTTTCGAACGTGATGACGTACGACCAGACTAGAAAAGGAAGTTCAATAGCCAGTAGCCAATAGCTGCCCTTGGGTCGTTTTCGGTCCGTCGGACTAGCATACAGATGAACATTTTTTTCCATAGGAATTGAGTCCATTGGAAAGATTTGAAACATGTTCTATTTCTAGGTCCGTCTGAATTTTCGAAAGAAAAGGTCCGATGAAGCCCACACACGATTGGAATGTCTGCCGGAATCGTTCCGTCAGACATTTGCTGCCGGAAAGTCCGCTCGTGTGTACGCGGCATTAGAGTCTGCAAAAGACTTGAGACTGGGGCGGAGTTTCACCTTCCAGCAGGACAACGATCCTAAATGGACAGCCAGAGCTACAATGGAATGGTTTAGATCAAAGCATATGCATGTGTTAGAATGGCCCAGTCAAAGTCCAGACCTAAACTGAAAATCTGTGTCAAGACTTGAAAATTACTGTTCACAGACACTCTTCATCAAATCTGACAGAGCTTGAGCTATTTTGCAAAAAAGAATTGGCAAAAATGTCACTAGATGTCCAAAGCTGGTAGAGACATCTCCAAAAAGACTTGCAGCTGTAATTGCAGTGAAAGGTGGTTCTACAAAGTATTGACTCGGGGGGGGGGGGGGGGGGTGGGCTTAATACAAATGCACACCACACTTTTCACATATTTATTTGTAACAAATTTGAAAAACCATTATAATTTTCCATAAACGCATAAAATGTTGGTGCAAGTGTACGTGATGGAAGTCGTGAGCAGAAAATGTGTTTATGACTGGTTCAAACACTTTCATGACGGGAAGGAAACAACTAAGGATGAGCCACGTTTGGGTCAGCTGTTGACAAGCAGAACCCCAAACATGATGGAGCGAGTGCGACAGATGTTGGCACGAGATCGGCGACCCAAAAAGAGTCGCCTGCAAAAGTCCAAAGTCAAGACAATGTTGATCTCCTTTTTTCGATGGCATCATCCATATGAAATTTGTTTCTGCGGGTCAAACCGTGAACGTCGCATTCTATGAGGAAGTTTTGAAATGGTTGCTAGGATGTATTCGCCGTGCTCAGCCAGAGTTGCACAGGACTGGACAGTGGATGTCGCTGCACGATAACGCCCCAGCGCACTGTGCGATCCGTGTTCGACAATTCTTGGCTCAGCGTGGCGTACCTGTTCTCGATCATCCACCGTACTCCTCTGATCTGGCACCTACGGACTTCTTTTTTTTTTTCACACCTGAAGAGTGTCATGAAAGGCACACATATTCCTTGATATATTTACCAGACCAAAAGGGATCAAATAAGAAAAGTCTATTTTTAGGCTTTACATACACTCTAATGTAGTGTATATTAATGCATGTACAGTAACACACCACAGTGCTAGTGTGTGAATCCAACCTTAGAGCTCATTCATATTGAAACGCCCATTATCATACAAAGTTAATTACACCCTATCTCCAGTGCACAAAATGCATGCAAACAAGTGCACTGCATCTTGCTGTGAATAAGCCCTTAGCCTAGATTCGCACTGTTGCATGCGGTAATTTGTACTATGATTTACTAAAATGTGACTCGGGGCCAACTAAAGTCATGTGAACGAGAAAGTCTGTTCAGGTGAACACAGATTCAGTTCACTGCCCTCAACACTTTAGTAAATCATTCCCTATCGGTTTGATTTTAGTATTGTATCTCCATTATAACTGGTGATTGCAAATGCATTTTTTTTCATGTAGTCATCCACATTTATTGGGTTACTCAAGAACGGGTGTGAAATATCCTGCATAGCCTGGGGCTGACCTGAAAGAAAACTAAAGAAGATTCATACATTTTCAAACTTTTATTTCACATTCAGCAACTATTGAATTTAGGGGTGTATTGAAATAAACATTTTTAGAGGTATTCATCCTGTGAAACTTCATGCACATTCATCTTGTGTGAATGGGGGCAAAATTGCATGATAATAGTCTTTTTTCTCTCCAGGTCAAATGTTCTTCATAGAGCGAATCAGGAAAATTCCACATTATGGCTACAAAATGGAAGTAATATAGTAAACAAGTGTTTATTTTTTTATGATCATCAACTCCATGTAATGATCATAATGCAGGATTTTCCTGATTCACTTTATTTTGTTTGAAGAGCATTCAACCTGGAGAGAAAATAGGAGACGAAGTACAATATTCTGCTGCAAGCAACACTCCATGCTAATCTCCCAATTCCCAAATCTCTCGTCCCTATGAGTAAGTACCAATTGGAATGAGACATGTTAGGGCTTACATACACCAGGTGTCTGTAGTAGACATGTGCATTCGTTTTCATCCAAATGCACTTTCGTCCGAATTACATGGATTTTTGTGTTCGTTTTAACAAACGATAACGAACGCGCAGAATCCGAAATCCAAAAGATCCGAAAAAAATGCTTTATTTTCGTATCATTGTGGCAACCGTTAGATAGATAGAAGATTCCACATGACGATGACAATAGCGATCTGTGTCTATGGAACCTGCAGTTGAATGTACCTAACCTAACTCTATTAGTTCAAGATTATTCGACATAGAGAGAAAAGTTTCAACATTATAGAGGCATGAAGATTCGATTTTTAGCAGCTAAAAACATACGATTGCAGCGAGCGGACATTTATGGACAATTGCTCCGCCCATAGGCTATAGAAGAATTCTAATGTTGTTTGACTAGTAATAATAATTATAATTATTACTAGTCAAACAACATTAGAATTTTACTATAGTTTGTGGGTGGAGCATTTGACCGGAAATGTACGATTGTGGCATTGTACAGTTTAGCTGCTTCGTCAAATCTTCTTAGAACATCCGACAGACACCATAAGACCCCATTCACACAGGGGCAACACGACTTGCAGGTCGCCTCAGCGACCTCAGCGAGGCGACCTGCAAACGACTGCCCGGGCGACTTACAAAACGACTTCTGTATAGAAGTCTATGCAAGTCGCCCCAAGTCGCCCCCGAAGTCGTACAGGAACCTTTTTCTAAGTCGGAGCGACTTGCGTCGCTCCCCTTAGAACGGTTCCATTGTACAGAACGGGAGGCGACTTGTCAGGCGACTAGGTCGCCTGACAAGTTGTCCCTGTGTGAATGGGCTCTAAGTCTTCAATTGACAGATTCAACCTTAATAATTCAGATTTTCGGACGAATGCATTTTTTAATTAAACAAAATAAATAAAAATGAATTTCGGGAGTAACTAAATAAATTTATTTTTTGGACGAAACCAAAATTCCGAAACGAAGTATTTCAGTGTGCACATGTCTAGTCTGTTGTATGGAGAGTCATCAAAATAAAGTGGACTAAAGGCTTTTATATGGAGAGCGGCTTTCTTTTCTTGTGGAAAGTTTGAGTGTGGACTGGAGTGAAATAGTCTAATAATATTTTTTTTTTAGCTCTGGGATGCAGTGGACACGCAAAACTAGCACCAGGTGCAAAAAAAAGTGAGGACAGAAAAAAATGCACAGCATGTTACACATGGTCTTTTGAAAAGAAAGGACCCTAGCCCTGAACCCCAGAGCACAAGACTCCTGAAGGGGACAAGGTACTTGTGGGCCACCTGGCAGACACCAGACAGACACCACTCTTCAAGAGACCTGCTGAAGCAAGGTCCATCCAAGACTTTAGGGTTGCCACCTCATCCCTTTAAACCAGAACACATATTAATTACACAGGTTCTGTGGCTGATTAAGGTGGTAATTAAACTCACTTGGTGCCTTATCTGCATTTAATTAGCCTCAGAACCTGTGTAATTCAAAGGTATATGGGTTTAAAGGGATGAGGTGGCAACCCAAATTCAAGTACTAGGTGGGGCTCCCTTGAAGGGAGGGGGAGAAGCTGACTATAAGGTTATATGTTCTACCCCCAAGACTTTTAGGGCAAGTCCAAGGTGTGAAAGACGTTGGCAGGCCTGCTAACCAGTATAAAAATTCCACCATTCTTAGCTCAGGAGGCGGTTTTAGAAAAAAGTGTGCCAAGGGTGCTGTGTCCAGGGTGCCATACCAAAAAATAGAGTGAGTTGCCCCAAAGTGGGTTTTTTTTGGCACCCCTGGACTGCCACTACAAGCCATGGGCATTTCTCATCCCAACCTAATAACATTTGATTTCCTGACGGCTCCATGGAAGCACAGCTGGGTATAGGCTCCGCCCCCCCATGCCTCCAGGACTTAACTCATATAAATTTTAACCCACCTACAGCGTCGGTGTTCTTCTTATTTCCTCCTATGCACAGTACCTAGGTGTGCTCCTCTACCTGGCTGGTCGTCCGTCCTTGTATGTGGATTAGGCTGGACGCAGTCCCTGGTGTCTCAGCTAAATTACCCATAATCCAGGGAGCCCCACTGCTGGTCCTCGGACGGCTTTTATCATGGATAACAGCCTTGTCTGGGGTCCGCTGGGTCCATGTAAAATGGGCAGTGGTGTTGGCAGAGTCTCCCCTGTGCATGCGCACTCCGCTGTGCCGGTGTTTGGGGGTCAGATGACGGAGGTTGTGCCTTGCTCCCTGCAGCCTCTATGCATAGCCTGAGCTCCTCCACAGGGAGCATAGGTGTGCGCAGCCTATTGCACTAGGGTGTGCACCCCCAAGCTCAAACACATATGCCTATGAAAGTGTCATTGGAGCAATGGATGGTGTCAGTAGGGCAGTGGACAGTGTCAGTAGTTTTTATTTTTATTATTTAATTTTATTATTTTTTTTCATTGAATTTTTTTTAATTGCTGTATTTTTTTTATTTATTTATTTATTTATTTTTAGGAGCCCCGTTAGGGGGCTTTGATAAAATAAAAGGGGTCTAAACAGGGGGAATCTGTGCCACACGGAGCGATTGGGGTGTGCCCAGGCACACCTGGCACACCCTGTGCGCACGCCTATGACAGGGAGTACTCTGCATAACAAGCGCACAAAGTAATACTTTATCTGTTCACACATGGCAATAACCTGTTGGTGGCTTCTCATGTTTGCTTTACTATTGTGCCATTGTGCCAACCCCCTCAAAAGACCAGCATTTTCAGAGAAGGTAGAGGTGTCACCTGTGGATGACTACTGGAGCAAGCTATGGCCTGTTGAGATATGGGATATCCTTTTATATTTCTATGTGCTCTCCAGTTTTTCACCAAAAAAAAAAGGGAGAAGCATGTTTGTCTACAATTCCCTTGGTTTGTGTACATTGAAGAATATTATTGTAATTCTGTTGCAAATTCCTACCTTTTTGTTGCTGTTCTGAACAAACTTTTTCATTATGTCCTGATTCCTGGCACAGCAAGGTTTAGCTCATTAACCACCTGGTGAATCAAGGCTGTAGATGGAGGCTTCAGTCTACGTCTAGCAGTGGTTAACCCTTTAGGGTTTTTTACTAAGCAATTTACTGTATTTAATTATTTTTATGGGCTGGTTTGTTGAATGGCACGCAAAACCCTGTGAAAAGGTTATCTATTGGTAATTATCAGTCTCAGAGCAAAGAGCCCTCTTCAGGCTCTTCAATAAAGAAGACGTGGATGAACATGGCTGTGTGAGTTTTGCTTTTATATGGTTATATGTTCTGGCAATGACCAGTCTAATAGCCTTCCCGGGCAAATCAGCCTCTTCAGACTCTCCAAAGGGGAAGATGTGGAGGAACATGACTGTGTAAATCTTGCAATCTTAAGCAACCAGAGATGAGGATGATGATACCTACCTAACAGGTTGTCTTATTTATTAAACAATTGGCCAATACACTCAAAGGAGTTATTCCCACTTACCCTGTGAAGGGGTTAAATTCTCTGGTAAGGAGCAGTCTCATAGCTTTCCCAAGCAAAACATCCCTCTTCAGACTCTATAAGAGGAATACACGGATGGGCATCACAGTATGTATCCCACTGGCTTAAGCAGCCAGGGATAAGTATGACACCTAATAGGATGTCACATTCAATAAAGACATTGCCAATACACTCTAAAAGGAGTGTTTTTCTGCTCACCCTTTGAAAGAGTTATCTGCTCTGGCAATGAGAAGCTGCCCAGTCATACCAGGTGAAACAGCCCATTTTCTGAATTTCCGGATGGACATGACTGCATAAATTCTGCTTTGTTCAAGCAACCAAGGATAAAGATGTTGACACCTAACAGGTTGTCACATTCATTAATCCTGTGGTCAATACACTCTAAAAGAGTGTTTCCACTCACCCCGTTAAAGGGTTACTGAGCAGTCTCCAAGCCTTCCCAGGCAAACAATCGGCTTCAGATTCTTCCAAAGAGAAGACAGACGAACATGACTGCAAGAATGTTGACTTGTTCAAGCTACCAAGGATAAAGATGACGACGACACCTAACCGGTTGTCACATTCATTAAGCATGAGGTCAATACATTCTAAAGGAGTCGTTTCCACTCACTCTGTGCATATGGTGCCAATGAGTAGTCTCAGAACCTCACTAGCAGGGTCTGGATCGGGATGGGGGAATATACTGTATATATTTTTTTTGTTTAGCCTGCTGGCTGAATGAGAAAAAAAAGACCCATCTATGACCAGCTTTAGGCTAGCAGCATAGCAGCATGAAGATTAAAAGTAGTTAATGTTGAATGAGAGAGTTATAAATATTGTTTTTTTTTGTTGTTGTTTGTTGGCTTTCTTTTTATGATATTATCTTGTAACAATGATTTTTTTCCCCAATCATTAGATGAAAAAATGCAACAAAACTAAACAAAACACACTTTTAACTTTTTTTGAGCAGTGTTAGTTAATTCAGTTAGTGTTACTGCCTATAAAATAATTTGCCCTGTTTAAAATTACACCAAAATCATGATTCTGGTACACAGCATTGCAAAGTTATTTACAAATTAAATAAAATGTGTTTTTTCTTTTCCAATTTTGTGCTTTTTTAACCACTTAAGGACCAGGCCTATTTTTCAAACTTGTTAAAATCAGTTTTTTTTTGCTAGAAAATCACTTAGAACCCACAAGCATTATTTTTTTTCAGACACCCTAGAAAATAAAATGGTGGTTGTTGCAATACTTTATGTCACACCATATTTGCGTAGTGGTCTTACAAATGCAATATTTTTGGAAAAAATACACTTTTTTGAATTAAAAAATAAGAAAACAGTGAAGTTAGCCCATTTTTTTGTATATTGTGAAAGATAATGTTACCCAACATGTCACGCTTCAAAATTGCGCCTGCCCGTGGAATGGCGACAAACTTTGACCCTTAAAAATCTCCATAGGTGACATTTCTACAGGGTAACAGTTTTGAGTTACAGAGGAGGTCTTTTACTAGAATTATTGCTCTCGCTCTAACGATCTCGGTGATACCTCACATGTGTGATTCGAACGTCGTTTACATTTGCGGGCGCGACTTACGTATGCGTTCGCTTCTGCGCGCGAGCATGAACGGACGGGGCCCTTTAAATTTTTTCTTATTTATTTTACTTTTTTATTTTTTATGTTTACACTGTTCCTTTAAAAACTTTTTTTGGATTACTTTTATTCCTATTGCAAGGAATGTAAACATCCCTTGTAATAGAAAAAAAACATGACAGGACCTATTTAATGTGAGATCTGGGGTCAAAAAGACCTCACATCTCACATTTACACTTCAATTAAAAAAATAAAATAAAATAAAGAATTGTCTTTTTTTTCATTAAAAAAAAAAAATTCCCCTTTTAAGGCTGTTGGGTGGAAGTGATGTTTGACATCGCTTCCGTCATCCAACGACATTGAGTCAAGTGGGGGCCATCATTCCCTCACGTGACTCTGAGGGGAAGGGATTGGATCGTCTCCGCCGCTACCAGTGGCTCCAGTAAGCGGCGGGGACGACTGGAACGTGGCAAGACGGGGGTGTGCACCTCTCCTGCCTGCCAATTCATAAAATAATGGGGTTATGGCAGCTGTCTGCTGCCATAACCCTGGTATTCTACGTCAAAGTACCGACGTACAGCTATGGCGGTTTCCCTGAAGTGGTTAAATGAGAAATGTGTAAATATATGTTAAATGTGTACAAATATTAACAAACAAAACAAAAAAAGTTTAAATATTATCAGTTAATAGAATAGTAACAAAAAAAATCAGCAAGAGAATAGTTGGAGGGAAAAGGAAACTAAGGAGTTAATTAGGTCTGATCAGAATAGACTAATGCAGCGTACACACAGTCGTACTTTTCGACAGGACTGGTCCGACGTACCCCGACGGACCAAATCTGGCGGACAATCCGATCGTGTGTGGGCTTCACTGGACCTTCAGCTGACTTTTCCAGTTACAAATCTGACAGACTTTAGATTTGGAACATACTTCAAATCTTTACGTTGTAACTCTACCGGACCCAGAAATCTGCTCGTCTGTATACTAGTCCGACGGAACAAAAACCGAAGCTAGGGCAGCTATTGGCTACTGGCTATCAACTTCCTTATTTTAGTCCGGTGTACGTCATCACGTACGAATCCGTCGGACTTTGATGTGATTGTGTGTAGGCAAGTCTGTTCGTTAAAAAGTCCGTCGGAAGTCCATCAAAAGTCCATCAGAAGTCCGCTGGAAAGTCTGTCGGACAAGTCTGGTCGAAAAGTCCGACCGTGTGTACGCGGCATAAGGGTTTATAAAGGGTTAAACAGAGGAACATTTTATTTAAAAAACAAAAAACATCTGCAGACTGAAGTTCATCCCTTTGATTTGAAGATGAATGAACAGAAAGATACAAATGTAACAAAATGTTACATTGTATAATTGGGTCTGAAACAATGTTGTTTATAAACACTTATTGAGACTGCTTTTTTGACAGCTGCTGCTACCAATACCTTCTCTTTGTATACTGTAATGCCAGCTATGATTAATCACAGCCGTCAATTATGGTACACTGGAAGGGGAAGTCCCAGAAGCAGGGCAGAAAGACTGGACGTTCTACACACTCCCTGTGTACAATGATGAATCTTTTTTTGGCATGTGTAGCACGCTCAAAGTCTGCAAATAGTTATAAAGTGGTTATAAAGGCAGAAGGTTTTTTACCTTCATTTATTCTGTGCATTAAAGTTGTTGTAAACCCCTTTCATGAAATCAGGCCTGGGCACATATATCTGTAGTGTTTACTTATCTCTCTCCACAGCTCTAAGTGTCGTGTCTTTCTGCTGCTCCATTTCTCTGTTATCAGCAGAGTTACTTCTAATAAATTCTCCAACACATGAGATAACAGCAGCTGAAAATTTTTGTTGGGGAGAGAGTTTAGAGGTAGATTAGCAGAGAGCTTATCTATTCAGAGTACAGCTCTGCATGTTCCTTCCTTCCTCTGCTTATATGGAGGAGGGGTGTGTGCCTTTCCTCCAATCAGCTTTCACACAGTGTAAGCCCAGACTTCACACCCACTGCTGAAAGAGGAAACAAGATTTCTAACACAACCTGCACTTTTTAAAGAATGTAGAAAGGAAAAGACAGCAGATACGCATGTAAAACTTATGTGGGGACATTTGTTTCATCCCTGTGTATCATCTAAAGCTATTCACTTCACTGGGTATATGTGAGGGTTTACATCCACTTTAAGGTACAAAAAACTTTCAAAAGCTGCTTCCCACAGCCTCCCCTTAAACACTTACCTGAGCCTGATCTCGATCCAGTACTGTGCCCATCTTCAGCAGTTCTTCTCTGCTCTCTTTCTTTTCACAGGAGACTCAGCAGCAGTGGTAGTCATTGGCTCCTGCTGTTGTCAGTCAAATCCTGTGAGGAGGGAGTGGGGTCAAGCTGTGCTGTGTGTATCTATGGACGCACACAGCCCAGCTTGGGATCGAGCCCGCAAGAGTGCCCCATAGGCTTACTGTGGGGATGCTCAGAGAAGAGGAGGAGCCAAGGTCCTCAATGGGGGACCCCAGAACAGGAGGTTCTGGGATGCTCTGTGCAAAACCATTACAAAGACCAGGTAAATATAACATTTTTGTGGAGCCAGGTGCTTGGCTAGAGACAGATTTATTTAGACATTGTGTTGCAGTGCTATCTCTGTTCCCAATAGACTTCAGCTAAATGGGTTAACACTACCTCGCTTCCATCCACCAGGTGGAGCTGACAAGTAGAAGGAACTCAGGATAATTTTTTGTTGGCAGCATTGAATCATGAGTGATGAAGTTTGGGAAAGGAATGTTACTATGGAAGTCTTTGGATGATTGGACTACAATTCACAATGCCAGCAAGGTGTAAGGGGAGAGAGGGTTGTATTTTTTTCAGGCTAAATACTGAGGAATGTTCTCTTTTCTGTGAGGAGACTGAGGTGTTCATATCACTGCTCATGTGTGCACATCAATCTGCCACAAACCTACGACCATGTGCTGAGCACTGGAGTCATTTTAGACAAATTCAGACTTGAGCTGACATCTAAACAGTAAGGCCCCTTTTGCTGTATCACTTGGACTGGTGAGAGGACACTGCTGCCATTAACCCTTTGCTGCTAGCAGAGAGACTGAACAAATAGGAACTGGTCATCCAACTAGCAGCATTCAGACTGCATACATGCAGACCTTATGGGGACTGTACTTATGTGCACCACTGTAAAGACTGGGCCCCAATGCTAGCTGGCTGAAGAACTAGTGATAAAGACCACTCTCTCAGATGCCTGCTTTACAAGAGCTTTGACTATTGCCCATAGTAAGAAGGTACCTCTTTAGGGAGTCTTAAATTGAATCTCTGCCATTCATATAGAGTACACTCTAAAGTGGATAGCCTACTGTTTACAGAAGAGTTATCACAGAGTTGAGTATCATTTCTGTTATTGTTCTTACTTATTGCAGATTTTGTGGATTACCAGGTTTACTCAAATTTATCTGCATAGAACTCCATTCTATGCTGCTATAGCCTAATGAACATATTGTCTATTGAACTGTGATTGACCTAGTCATTTACTTACTCATTTATCGGTATACTGCTTCTTACTGCAACTTTATTTATTAAGTTCATTTATCACTAACCAGTCCGCTGTTTGGTTTTTGATACTGAACCTTAGTTGTGTGCAAGGTATCTATATATTTGCTCCCAGTAGCAGTTCAGTATCTATTTGCTTAATCTGGTGTGTCTATGGGGCTGAGGTTGCTCTCAGAGTTCAGGCAGAAGAACAGAGAACCCAATCTACCAATCAGCTCCTACGGAGGTAGTGCTACATTTTTTATTAAAAAAAGAACCTTTACAACCACTTTAATAGTTCAGCTGCCAGCTACAGATTTTTTCAGGTAAAACACGGACTATACAAATAATCATTGATGAACTGCACGCTGCTGAACATGTATCAACAAGATATGAGGGGGAATTATGTACTCCCAAGGCTTGCTGGAATCTATGCGTTTTTCCCTCTAGTCTGAGGAGTGTCTAAAAGAGAAGCCTAATCGCTAAAAATTTTAAGTGCTTGGAAATCTCTATGCTAATTATTAAAGAGGTATTAAACCCAATGTAATATATTGTAGCTTACCAATCATTAAATGTGGTGATCCAGCCAGTAACTCATTTGCTGTTCTAGGGTGTCTCCACTCCACAGGAGGAGCAATATAGACACCTTTAGATAGCAGTATGGTCAGTCTAGGGCAGTGATGGCGAACCTTGGCACCCCAGATGTTTTGGAACTACATTTCCCATGATGCTCATGCACTCTGCAGTGTAGTTGAGCATCATGGGAAATGTAGTTCCAAAACATCTGGGATGCCAAGGTTTGCCATCACTGATCTAGGGAGAGGTTAGTGAATGCATTAGCAGATTTAGATGGGGATGGAGATGGGGATGGCAGTAGTAGCCATATGCTTGTGCTTCATTTCTTCAGCTGGCTCCTGTCTGGAAACTAAAAGTGATCCCATTTACAGTGTGCATGGCGTTTACAGTTAACTGAGCAGATCTGTCTTTGGTCAGCTGCTTGGAGGGCAGGGGAGACCTTGGGGCCTAATAGACTCCCATTGTCTCCACAAAGAATACCTGTCACCTGCCCAATGCTATCACATGGGGAGTTGTTAATCCCCTTGTGATAGCAATAAAGTTAAAAAAAAAGTTAATAAAAATTAAATTATAAGAAAATGTATTTAAACAAATTAACATAAACGTAACACCTGTTGCCCTGCACACACCCACAAATGCAAACACACGAGCAGGGTGCATACGTGCAAACCATAATTGCACCACACATGTGAACATCAACGTACGAGCAATAATTATAGGACCAGATCTCACAGTTAACTCTAAAGTAATGAGCAGTAAAGACTTTCAAAGCATTGCCTATGGAGATTTTTGGGTACCATACTTGTTTTGCAAAATATCACAGGCACATGTAATTTTAAGATTTGACATATTTGGGTATTATATTGTGTATTTGTACTAAAACCAGTTTTATTATTTTTTTTTTTCCCTGAAAATATGTGTTTAATAAACATAGAAAATTGCAACTACATCTTTTTATTTTACTGGTCCTCTACTTTCCGAAAATATATTATGTTCTGTGGGTTTTAGGTAATTTTATGCCCAAAAATACAGACATTTACATGTGTGCAAAAAATGAAAAAAATTGCTCTGGAGTCAAACTGGTTAAACCAAAGTAAACTAATTCAGCCATTATATGTAAGAATTGGTAATCTACAGTATATTACTTGTTTTGTTTTTGGGTTTAAAGTGGAACTGAACTCAAAAGTGAAGATTTTCTACGTTATAGGGAACATTTAGAAATGTTAATTGCACCTATGCAGTATGCTGAAAAATGTGTACCTTTAGCCTGGAATCCCTCTTGAAAAAAAACAATGCACTTCCTGGTATGTGAGGGTGCCTAGGCATTCCTAAGTTCAGCTTTATGCTGGGTGTCCAGTGAGCCCCTTTGCCTTTAAGGAGAGGCGGGCTCCCTCCAGGCTCACCTGTCCTCTGCCTATCCATTATAATGGGATAAAATAAGAAACGTTGCTGCGCTAAACATAAGTGGTGAATAAACAAGAGTCCATAAAGAATGAATCACTCGTGCTGTTCTAAGTAATACAAGCAAAATGCTTGATGAACATTCGATTGACGTAAATATAATAAATGCACGTTCTGGTCACCCAAGTGCACCTCCACCAGTGATCATATTGAATGCCGCCTTACCAGAGGTCTAGACTACACATTATAAGAATCTAGACAGACATGGTATCCAATCAGCTTCCTCTATTGTGCTGCAGGTGATGGTACAATCATGGTTGATGATAAAGATTACTCCATAGCAAGGCCCATAAGAAAGAGATAAAATGGCCACATAGTGTAAAACTGTTTGACAGTTTATTAAAGATAATAGAGCTAAACACTTAGAGAAATCCAGTAGAAATCAGCCATTTGTAAATCCAAAACATTCCTAGAAGCTGATCGACAAATGTGCAGGTTTGGCGTGCGTAGTAACCTCACGGACATGGACTCCAACCGACACGTTTCGTTAGAATTAACGTCATCTCCCCCAGTTTAGTTATTTACGGCAACATTTCTTATCTTATCACGTTTATCACACATGGTCCTGTTGTGTTGTTGCCAGCAGCTTGTATTTATATATATGGTTTGTGTATCTGCGCAATAATTTTTTCTATCTATACTATCCACTATAATGCATGTGCTTCCACTGTTGAGGCTCTCAAAATTTAGAGTTAGGACTGCAGATAATATTGGGGTGCCGTGGAAGAGGCTCTGTAGCTTACGCATGTATTTGCAAATGTGTGCAAACTAAATCCCTGTTTTTAAAGCATACTGTTTGGCCTCTCGCACACTGCAGCTTGAAAAAGCTCAGTACAGCTTATTTTTTTACTGAGCTAAAATACAGCCCATTCATTGTAATGTGCCTATGCACACAGGCACGTAAACAAGTGCTGTGTATTCTTTAGTAAAAAAAAAAATAGAAAAATCTGCATTTTTGGTCAGTAAATGACTCCTATATACGTGCGAATGCGCACAAGAGTGCACTAATGTCCATTATTTACAGTCTGCAGATGAAGAACATAAGAATAAGTTTGCGCGCAATTGCGCGGATTCTCGCAAAATTTCACAAACGCATATTCGTGAAAATACACGCAAATACATTCGAAAAAAAAGTCTGAACAAATAGATGCTCAAACAGGAGTATCGTGTGCAAGAAGCCTAATTTACGCCTCATGCGCGAACGAATATGCGCGAAAATGCACGAAGATACATAAAAATAAAAAATAGTCGGAAAAAGTAGATGCTCAAACAGGAGTATCGTGTGCAAGAGGCCTTAGACTGGTTAATTTAGTTGGTTGCAGACTGGTAAGTAGAGCTGGGAATTTTCTTTGGTTTTGTTTGACATGCGTTGCCCCTCCATGTGCTCCTTGCTGCAAAAGGCCAGTTATAGAGGGGGACAGTGGTCATTTGTTTGTGCTCCTAAATAAACAGCCTTGTCGCAGTATGAGATCTAAAGCTGGCCATACACATACTGTATAGGCTGAATGGAAAGAATCTAACCAATTCCTAAATCTACACTACACAGCATGGATGGACAAATCTCCCTCTGTAGCTAATGTATTTTGACAGTCAAAATACTAAAATAGTGCCTACAGCTGGTTGGATGCAGGAGCTCTTCAGCCTATCATTTTCCACCCAGCTTCCTCCAACAGGGATTTACTCCATTAAAGAGGAAGTAAACCCTGATGGGTTTTACTTCCTCTTTTGTTCCCTGTAATTAAAAGCACAATGGGCTAGTATGCATCACATACTAGCCCAATATGTGCCACTTACCTGCAAACGAAGCCCACGATGTCCCATGCTGGTGGCCGCATCCATCTTCACCCCTCTTCCTTCCAGGGCCATGGACTCCGGCTCTGTGACTGGCTGGTGTCACGTGACGTCACTCCCGTGCATGCACGTGGGAGCTGCTGGTTACGGCACAGGCCCTTTAGAAATGGTACGATCATGCCCTTGCTTCAGTGCGCATGCTCCGATGACATTGGTGCAATATTTCCAGTATGTACAGGTAAGCCTATTTATAAGCCATTGGCTCCTGCTGCTGTCAATCAAATCCAGTGACACAGGAGCCATGGGGGCGGGGCCGAGTCCTGCTGTCTTAGTCAATAGAGGCAGCAGCGTCTCTCCGTGGGGGCACTTAAGAAGGGGAGGAGCCAGGAGTGCTGCGGGGGACCCCAGAAAACCCTTGCACAGAGGAGGTAAGTATAATGGGTTTTTTTTTGTTTTTTTTTATTATAATAACAAACAAAGCTTTACAATCACTTTAAGCTGCATTAGTAAATAGGTACAGTGGGAAAGTATATAATTTTTTTTTTTTTAACATTTCTTCTGTTACTTCCTGGTCTAGGTAACTGATGTGATACACCCCTGGAGTCTTCAAGAGTGGAGGAGGGGTTTTCTCAGCTATGCACACTGTCCTGCCTACATGCCTGAGCTAAAGCCAGATGGATTCCAGGAAGTAAATGCTGCATAGAAATGGTAGGGGTGGGTTTTTTCAAAGTGGTTTCTCAGAAAAATAAATCATGGAGACATGGTTGGATGGGTGAGTTTGCTTTGAATGTTAAAAATGAATTAGTGTTTTTTATTTATGGTGCCCAGATGCAGTGTAGTTCCAGCTTTAGGGCTGCTTCCTCTCACTGTTATGCCCCGTACACACGATCGGACTTTCTGAAACAAAACCGTGGATTTTTGTTCGAAGGATGTTGGCTCCAACTTGTCTTGCATATACACAGTCACACAAATGTTGGCCAACAATTACGAACGTAGTGACGTACAAGACGTACGTGATTTCTTTATTACGAACGCTAGTTTTACAAGACCGATCGCTTCCGGCTTGTACTTCATTCCGAGCATGCGTGAACTTTTGTCCGACGGACTTGTGTACACACGATCGGAAAGTCCGACAACAAACATTTGTTGGCGGAAAATATGAGAACCTGCTAGCCAACATTTGTTGGCGGAAAGTCCACCAACAAATGTTCGATGGAGCATACACATGGTCAGACTTTCCGCCAACAAGCTCACATCCAACATTTGTTGTCGGAAGATCCGATCGTGTGTACGGGGCGTTAGTCTCAGGAGATCTGGGATGAGATTTGGTGATTCCACTACTGTGCTGACCGATGTTGTCTTTACCTGAAGACTGATATGAAGAAGAGAATCCCTGCCTCTACCACGATGACACGGAGACACAGCCCAGAATAAGACATGGTAGGTCAGTAATAGGGAAAAGATCGTCTTCAGGAAGACCACAGACAATACTGGTGATATTTCATTTTTCACCTTCACCCTCTGCCTGACTTTTTTGGGCACAGACTTTAGAGCCCAGTTCTACTTTATGCAAAATCAAGATCAGCTTAGAATTATTTGAGGGTTTGAACTAAGTTTGCCATGCTTAAAGCTGGACTCCAGGAAAAAAAAACTATATTTTACCGCATGTTGATTCCAAGTTACCTCTAATTCTTGGTATACTATGGCTGTCAGATTACAAGACTATTCTGGGGAGAGATCCTGAGATTCATCTGCCCCTCCCCTCCTCCTGTCCATTCAGAGAAAACCTTGTATTTTGTGGAAAGAAGAAGACATTTTCTGAATGGCGTTCAAGAGCTGAAGAGCGAGCAACCCCCTATCATCATTTTACTACAGATGAAAAACACAGCAACTGGGCCAGGAGATCAAAGCCAAAAGTGGAATCAGCATAATACTGAAGTAATTGATGCTTGGAACAGACTTCTAGCAGAGGTAGTGAGTCAGTCAACGGTAATACATTTAATAAAAACACTGGGTGGATTTGGTATTAAACATAGGGACACCACATCCGAAGAGCTCATGAAAATCCCAAGAGCAACAGTGTGGACTCAATCACTCCCCATACTTTATTAGTATTAACAATAAAAACTAGACAGAGTCCAACTAAGATGCTAAAAGAAGAGTAAACTTGTTACAATGCAGCTAAGCCCATGTAATGCCATTCAATATAGACATACATTACATCAAGGCAAAAAAATATATATGTATGAGAGCAATAACTCTTATGCCGCGTACACACGATCGGTTTTGCCATCGGAATAAACTCCGAAGGTTTCTCCGACGGAATTCCATTCAAGCGGTCTTGCCTACACACGGTCAACGCAAAGTCCAACCAAAGTTCGACCGTCAAATACGAGGTGATGTACAACACTTACGACGGGACTAGAAAAAGGAAGTTCAATAGCTTCCGTCTCGTACTTGCTTCAGAGCAAGCGTCGTTTTTGGTCCGTCGGAACAGCATACAGACGATCGGTTTTCCTGATAGGAATTGGTTCCGTCGGAGATATTTAGAACATGTTCCATTTCTAGGTCCATCAGAATTTTTGAAAAAAAAAAGTCCAATGAGGCCTACACATGATCAGAATAGACGATGAAAAGCTTCCGTCTGACTTTTTCTGTCGGACATTCCGCTCGTGTGTACGTGGCTTTAAGCCTAATACACACAGAGGCCGAATGTCGGGCAGAAACGGCCGGTTCAATAGAAGCCAGCCGACATTCGGCCCATGTGTACTGCAACCGGTCGGACAGAAGCCGGACGTTGATGGGGCATAACCGGAAAAGGTCTGCCGACCGACTCCTGGTCGGTGCTCTCAACCAATGGCCAATGTCAGAACACAATAGAACAGCAGAGGAGAGCACTGTACTGACATCGGATTGTTAGGAGCTGTCAGGTTTTTTTTTTCTTTCAACCATACTCGGTCGAACGAAAAAAACGAATAGTGTGTACTTGGCTTTAGCGAAGTATGATATGGCTTTGCAGGGCCGATCCCAGGCGGGTGCACGGGGTGCAGTGCACCCAGGCGCCAGAGAGGTGGGGGCGCTGAAGAGCCAGAGTGCTCCCCTCCCTCCTCCTCCTCCCCTCCATGTGCAGAAGTAGCTCTGTCTGCAGCAGGTCACCGCCGCGGAGCGGCCGCGCCGCTGTGCTTTACACCACTAGAGCCCGCCCCTCCCTCCTCCTCCTGTCAGAGGAGAGCAGCCACCAGAGATCGGAGCGGCTGGTCTCTGTGTTGAGAGAGACCAGCCGCGCAGTGACTTCGCTGGGGAGGGGGGGGGCGGCCCGTGCCTGCAGCCTGACACAGGTTCTCTCCACTCTCCTCTGCTTTGTCTCTCACTCCCGCCTAAGCTGCTACCTGGCTGTCTCAATCTGCTCTTCACCCGGGGGGGATTTGTCCTGGGGGGGTCTGTACTAATGGAGGGGGGTGTTTGTCTGGGGGGGTCTGTACTAATGGAGGGGGGATTTGTCCTGGGGGTCTGTACTAATGGAGGGGGGTGTTTGTCCGGGGGGTCTGTACTAATGGAGGGGGGGTGTCCTGGGGGGGTCTGTACTAGTGGAGGGGGGTTTGTCCTGATGGGGGGTCTGTACTAATGGAGGGGGGGTTTGTCCTGGGGGTCTGTACTAATGGAGGGGGGTTGTCCTGGGGGGTCTGTACTAATGAAGGGGGGGTTTGTCCTGTGGGGGTCTGTACTAATGGAGGGGGCTTTGTCCTGGGGGGATCTGTACTAATGGAGGGGGGGTTGTCCTGGTGGGGGTCTACTAATGGAGGGGGGGTGGTTTGTCCTGGGGGGTCTATACTGATGAAGGGGGGGTCTGTACTGAGAGAGGGGTTTATACTTAGTGGGGGGCCTGCACTGACGAAGGGGGGTATATACTTAGTGGAGGAAGGGGGGTGACACCATGTTATACCACAGCTGGTGACACCAACCCTAGTGACGTCACTGCAGCTGCGGGCTCTTCTTTCGCCCCTTCCCCTCCCTCTCCTCCGCACGTGCACTGCTATACTAGTGAGCGGCGCTGGCCAGCACAGCCTCCCACTATGTTTCTTCCCCCGCCTTCATATCAGCCAGGGAAAAAATAGAATAGAAAAAGGAGCAGAGAAGAGGATTGTGGGACATGTAGTCCCGAGGACTGGCAGCCCCACTGTAACACGAAAACTGCAGCCCACACAGCAGGCTCAGCTGAATGGAAGAGAGAGAGAGAGGCGGAGAAAGGAATGGAGTCACTGCCAGAATACAGATCTGGGTGCTACCCAGCGGAGTCGCCACGGGCAATTCAGAGTGAGCTGACTCCTGATCAGAGGAACCATCGCTGGGTCAGGTGAGAGGGCCGATTGGCCATTATCTACTAACGTCCATAGGAACTGCAGTCTCTGACCATCTCCTGTATTATATCTGCAGTCTCTGACTATCTCTTGTATCATGTCTGCAGTCTCTGACCTTCTCTTGTATCATGTCTTCAGTCTTTGACCTTCTGTTGTATCATGTCTGCAGTCTCTGACCATCTCCTGTATCATGTCTTCAGTCTCTGACCTTCTCTTGTATCATGTCTTCAGTTTCTGACCTTCTCTTGTATCATGTCTTCAGTCTCTGACCTTCTCTTGTATCATGTCTGCAGTCTCTGACCATCTCTTGTATCATGTCTGCAGTCTCTGACCATCTCTTGTATCATGTCTGCAGTCTCTGACCATCTCTTGCTTCATGTCTGCAGTCTCTGACCATCTCCTGTATCATGTCTGCAGTCTCTGACCGTCTCTTGTATCATGTCTGCAGCCTCTGACCATCTCTTGTATCATATCTGCAGTCTCTGACCATCTCTTGTATCATGTCTGCAATCTCTGACCAGCTTCTGTACCATGTCTGCAGTGTCTGACTGTCTCTTGTATCATGTCTACAGTCTCTGACCATCTATTCTATCTTGTCTGTAGTCTCTGACCATCTCCTGTACTATGTCTGCAGTCTCTGACTGTCTCTTGTATCATGTCTACAGTCTCTGACCATCTCCTGTACCATGTCTGCAGTCTCTGATCATCTCCTGTACCATGTCTGCAGTCTCTGTCCATCCCCTGTACTATGTCTGCTGTCTCTTCTATCATGTCTACAGTCTCTGATCATCTCCTGTACTATGTCTGCAGTCTCTGACTGTCTCTTCTATCATGTCTACAGTCTCTGATCATCTCCTGTACTATCTCTGCAGTCTCTGATCATCTCCTGTACCATGTCTGCAGTCTCTGACCATCCCCTGTACTATGTCTGCAGTCTCTGACTGTCTCTTCTATCATGTCTCTGATCATCTCTGATCATCTCCTGTACTATGTCTGCAGTCTCTGACTGTCTCTTCTATCATGTCTACAGTCTCTGATCATCTCCTGTACTATCTCTGCAGTCTCTGATCATCTCCTGTATTATGTCTGCAGTCTCTGATCATCTCCTGTACTATGTCTGCAGTCTCTGATCATCTCCTGTACCATGTCTGCAGTCTCTGATCATCTCCTGTACTATGTCTGCAGTCTCTGATCATCTCCTGTATTATGTCTGCAGTCTCTGACCAACTCCTGTACCATGTCTGCAGTCTCTGACCATCTCCTGTACTATGTCTGCCGTCTCTGACTGTCTCTTGTATCATGTCTACAGTCTCTGACCATCTCTTGTATCATGTCTGCAATCTCTGACCAGCTTCTGTACCATGTCTGCAGTGTCTGACTGTCTCTTGTATCATGTCTGCAGTCTCTGACCATCTATTCTATCTTGTCGGTAGTCTCCGACCATCTCCTGTATCATGTCTGCAGTCTCTGACCATCTCCTGTACTATGTCTGCAGTCTCTGACCACCTCTTGTATCATGTCTGCAGTCTGTGATCATCTCCTGTACTATGTCTGCAGTCTCTGACTGTCTCTTGTATCATGTGTACAGTCTCTGACCATCTCCTGTACTATGTATGCAGTCTCTGACCATCTCCTGTACTATGTCTGCAATCTCTGATCATCTCCTGTACCATGTCTGCAGTCTCTGATCATCTCCTGTACTATGTCTACAGTCTCTGACCATCTCTTGTATCATGTCTGCAGTCTCTGACTGTCTCCTGTACTATGTCTGCAGTCTCTGACCATCTCCTGTACCATGTCTGCAGTCTCTGATCATCTCCTGTACTATGTCTACAATCTCTGATCATCTCCTGCACCATGTCTGCAGTCTCTGATCATCTCCTGTACCATATCTGCAGTCTCTGATCATCTCCTGTACTATGTCTGCAGTCTCTGACCATCTCCTGTACCATGTCTGCAGTCTCTGATCATCTCCTGTATTATGTCTGCAGTCTCTGATCATCTCCTGTACTATGTCTGCAGTCTCTGATCATCTCCTGTACCATGTCTGCAGTCTCTGACCATCTCCTGTACTATGTCTGCAGTCTCTGACTGTCTCTTGTATCATGTCTACAGTCTCTGATCATCTCCTGTACCATGTCTGCGGTCTCTGATCATCTCCTGTACCATGTCTGCAGTCTCTGATCATCTCCTGTACTATGTCTGCAGTCTCAGACCATCTCTTGTATCATGTCTGCAATCTCTGACAAGCTTCTGTACCATGTCTGCAGTGTCTGACTGTCTCTTGTATCATGTCTGCAGTCTCTGACCATCTATTCTATCTTGTCTGTAGTCTCCGACCATCTCCTGTATTATGTCTGCAGTCTCTGACCATCTCTTGTATCATGTCTGCAGTCTCTGACCATCTCCTGTACTATGTCTGCAGTCTCTGACCATCTCCTGTACCATGTCTGCAGTCTCTGATCATCTCCTGTATTATGTCTGCAGTCTCTGATCATCTCCTGTACTATGTCTGCAGTCTCTGATCATCTCCTGTACCATGTCTGCAGTCTCTGATCATCTCCTGTACTATGTCTGCAGTCTCTGATCATCTCCTGTATTATGTCTGCAGTCTCTGACCAACTCCTGTACTATGTCTTCAGTCTCTGACCATCTCCTGTACTATGTCTGCAGTCTCTGACTGTCTCTTGTATCATGTCTACAGTCTCTGACCATCTCTTGTATCATGTCTGCAATCTCTGACCAGCTTCTGTACCATGTCTGCAGTGTCTGACTGTCTCTTGTATCATGTCTGCAGTCTCTGACCATCTATTCTATCTTGTCGGTAGTCTCCGACCATCTCCTGTATTATGTCTGCAGTTTCTGACCATCTCTTGTATCATGTCTGCAGTCTCTGACCATCTCCTGTACTATGTCTGCAGTCTCTGACCACCTCTTGTATCATGTCTGCAGTCTGTGATCATCTCCTGTACTATGTCTGCAGTCTCTGACTGTCTCTTGTATCATGTGTACAGTCTCTGACCATCTCCTGTACTATGTATGCAGTCTCTGACCATCTCCTGTACTATGTCTGCAGTCTCTGATCATCTCCTGTACCATGTCTGCAGTCTCTGATCATCTCCTGTACTATGTCTGCAGTCTCTGACCATCTCTTGTATCATGTCTGCAGTCTCTGACTGTCTCCTGTACTATGTCTGCAGTCTCTGACCATCTCCTGTACCATGTCTGCAGTCTCTGATCATCTCCTGTACTATGTCTACAATCTCTGATCATCTCCTGCACCATGTCTGCAGTCTCTGATCATCTCCTGTACCATATCTGCAGTCTCTGATCATCTCCTGTACTATGTCTGCAGTCTCTGACCATCTCCTGTACCATGTCTGCAGTCTCTGATCATCTCCTGTATTATGTCTGCAGTCTCTGATCATCTCCTGTACTATGTCTGCAGTCTCTGATCATCTCCTGTACCATGTCTGCAGTCTCTGACCATCTCCTGTACTATGTCTGCAGTCTCTGACTGTCTCTTGTATCATGTCTACAGTCTCTGATCATCTCCTGTACCATGTCTGCGGTCTCTGATCATCTCCTGTACCATGTCTGCAGTCTCTGATCATCTCCTGTACTATGTCTGCAGTCTCAGACCATCTCTTGTATCATGTCTGCAATCTCTGACCAGCTTCTGTACCATGTCTGCAGTGTCTGACTGTCTCTTGTATCATGTCTGCAGTCTCTGACCATCTATTCTATCTTGTCTGTAGTCTCCGACCATCTCCTGTATTATGTCTGCAGTCTCTGACCATCTCTTGTATCATGTCTGCAGTCTCTGACCATCTCCTGTACTATGTCTGCAGTCTCTGACCATCTCTTGTATCATGTCTGCAGTCTCTGACTGTCTCCTGTACTATGTCTGCAGTCTCTGACCATCTCCTGTACCATGTCTGCAGTCTCTGATCATCTCCTGTACTATGTCTACAGTCTCTGATCATCTCCTGCACCATGTCTGCAGTCCCTGATCATCTCCTGTACCATGTCTGCAGTCTCTGATCATCTCCTGTACTATGTCTGCAGTCTCTGACCATCTCCTGTACCATGTCTGCAGTCTCTGATCATCTCCTGTATTATGTCTGCAGTCTCTGATCATCTCCTGTACTATGTCTGCAGTCTCTGATCATCTCCTGTACCATGTCTGCAGTCTCTGATCATCTCCTGTACTATGTCTGCAGTCTCTGATCATCTCCTGTACTATGTCTGCAGTCTCTGATCATCTCCTGTACTATGTCTTCAGTCTCTGACCATCTCCTGTACTATGTCTGCAGTCTCTGACTGTCTCTTGTATCATGTCTACAGTCTCTGACCATCTATTCTATCTTGTCGGTAGTCTCCGACCATCTCCTGTATTATGTCTGCAGTTTCTGACCATCTCTTGTATCATGTCTGCAGTCTCTGACCATCTCCTGTACTATGTCTGCAGTGTCTGATCACCTCTTGTATCATGTCTGCAGTCTCTGATCATCTCCTGTACTATGTCTGCAGTCTCTGACTGTCTCTTGTATCATGTGTACAGTCTCTGACCATCTCCTGTACTATGTATGCAGTCTCTGACCATCTCCTGTACTATGTCTGCAGTCTCTGATCATCTCCTGTACCATGTCTGCAGGCTCTGATCATCTCCTGTACTATGTCTACAGTCTCTGATCATCTCCTGTACCATGTCTGCAGTCTCTGATCATCTCCTGTACCATGTCTGCAGTCTCTGATGATCCCCTGTAGTATGTCTGCAGTCTCTGATCATCTCCTGTATTATGTCTGCAGTCTCTGATCATCTCCTGTACTATGTCTGCAGTCTCTGACCATCTCCTGTACTATGTCTGCAGTCTCTGATCATCTCCTGTACTATGTCTGCAGTCTCTGATCATCTCCTGTATCATGTCTGCAGTCTCTGATCATCTCCTGTACTATGTCTGCAGTCTCTGATCATCTCCTGTATCATGTCTGCAGTCTCTGACCATCTCTTGTATCATGTCTGCAGTCTCTGATCATCTCCTGTATCATGTCTGCAGTCTCTGACCATCTCTTGTATCATGTCTGCAGTCTCTGACCATCTCTGGTATCATGTCTGCAGTCTTTGACCGTATCCTGTATTATGTCTGGGGACTCTTTCTAACAGAAGCCCTCTCTGTGTGCATCAGAGAGACTCCCCTCCAGGTCTCATTAGTGTTCTCTCTTCCTGTATTTTCTTTATTGTTAAGAGATCATGGGAGGATTTCAGGGTAAC
This sequence comes from Aquarana catesbeiana, assembly GCF_042186555.1. Classification (NCBI taxonomy): domain Eukaryota; kingdom Metazoa; phylum Chordata; class Amphibia; order Anura; family Ranidae; genus Aquarana; species Aquarana catesbeiana. The sequence continues at coordinate 628,274,869 of NC_133326.1, read as the reverse complement.
AAAGACTTCTTAGGGGAGCAGCTCTGTATTTGAGTCGTTGCCATAGAATCATTTGTAAAGGGGAGGAGTTGGTAAGATGACCACGCCCATGTGGGGGTGCCAGAAATATTTCTGCACCCAGGCGTCTGTGACCCTAGGATCGGCCCTGTGGCTTTGATTCCACAACATGTTTCGCAAGAGACTGCCTGCTTCCTCGGGAGGACAATAGCCACTACTAAAAGGAAATAAACAAAAAACATATATAGCTATAAAATGATTTGGCATATATGGGTACACAAATATAAACTATGTGCTATAATAGAACCGGATACATACAAATGTATGCAGTTGTACATCACTCCAAAAAAGAGACTTCCATGCGGTAAAGACCAAACCAGATGAAAAGACAGGGAGGACCCCAGTGAACCACCAAATCAGCCAGAGACAGGTACCCCCACGTACTGATGCGGAGGGATTCAAACATGCTGGGGACAAACATAGATCTATACTCAATCAAAAAAAGTAAGAAAAAAAATGGAGCAGACTAGATGGATCACTTGGTCTTCTTTTCTGCTGTCACCCTTCTATGTTTCTATATGTTGAAGATTTTAGCATCCACAGCAACCCTCCAAATGGAGTATACCAAGAATTAGAGGTAACACCTCAAAAAATATTTTTTTCCTGGCGTTTGGCTTTCAGGCTATATTCACACCAATACATTTTTTTCATGCTTTTTGCAGAAACGCAGGACATTTCTTTTAACATGGGTTCTTATGGAACGCATTCACATCAATGCATTTTTGTGCCTCTGCGTTTTTGGAAAGGGTCAGGGACTTTTTAAAATGCAAACTTCAAGCAAATTGTAAAGAGTGGATACAGCGCTAGAATAATTATGATCAGAAAATTATTGTGAAAAACAAAATGAAAAAGAAAAGTGAAAAAAGAAAAAACTAAAGCAGAGTCCCATCACATAAAAAATCCATGAGTGTCTGTTTAAAGTCCATCCATGAAAAATAGAAGATATACAATTTTCACACACAATAAGCGTAGCCTCGACACGGTGGATGGCTTGTTTTGATTCAGGAAGTAGAGTGAGGCTTGTGGAGAGAACGCGACTTTCATATATCCACATTGTACAGTTCGCTGATATTTGAACTACTACATTGTAAGTGCAATACTTATCTTTCATTAAACATTTGCATTTTTGACATACTATCTTATGGGAGCTTTTCTTTTCTATTTTTGAGCAACATGATCCACTAGCTGGCGACATTAGGAATCATCCCTTGGAGGCTTCAATCACCACCTAGGTTTTGGGGAAACCACTAAATCCCTATGCTGGGCGAGACTGGCATAGCAGTCATCGCCATCTGGTAAGCAGAATATTATATCACTTTGGGTGTGCAGAGCCGGATGCACTACGCTTATTGTGTGTGAAAATTGTATATCTTCTATTTTTCATGGATAGACTTTAAACAGACACTCATGGATTTTTTATGTGATGGGACTCTGCTTTAGTTTTTTCATTTTTTCACTTTTCTTTTTCATTTTGTTTTTCACAATAATTTTTTCTGATCATAATTATTCTAGCGCTGTATCTACTCTGTACAATTTATTTGAAGTTTGCAAACTGGACTTTTTTGATACTGGCTGCTTTTTCTTTTTGGCATTATCATTGATTAGTTTTGCTTACGATATTCCTTATATCAAATTTTTATTAACATTATTGTTCTTAGCGCAGCGTTGCCCCTTTGGGTTTTTCTTGCTTTTTTAAAAGCAAAACAGTGCTTTTTTTTTGCATTTTTGGTTCAATAGACCTCAATTGAGAAGCTGCAGAACAGCATGTAGTTTGTTTTTAACGTGATTTTGCCGTGTTTTGCGTTTTTTAATCTGCCCTACAGCAAATTTGCAAAAAAAAAACGCAGGCGGCAAAATCTAGGTAAAATCGCAGTAATAACCACAGAAAGCAAATCAAAAAGCACTGCAGAAACGCTTAAAAACAAACTACATAGGTGTGAATTGAGCCTCAAAAAGATCTACCCCACACCTTTGTCCTTATTGACTACAATATGTTTTTTGATGTGTTGTCAAGGCCTGGACTCAAGCCCCTTTCCACTAGACCTCTAACCAACAGTTGAACGATTTGTCTACTGCATAGGTTTCTTCAGTTTTCAGTCTTCATGCATGGTGCTGCATAATTGCCAATGGACTACATCCTGCCAGAGAATTGCTATCACTTACTACATTGTTCATTGCTATGTCCAATGCCTGATACTACTTTCTCTCACCCTCATACCAATCGTGGCTGTCTTCCAGTTGACCATATTGGACTAACTCATGTTTGAATGCCAGTCTACGTGTATTTGACTCTACTGTAATTCTCGAAAAACTTTTTTTCATAAAAAGACACAAAACTAGAGTGTAATTTATTTGGATGCTCGTATAATATATAGCATGCTGTACGTACGTATGTTTTTCCAGGTGTTTTCTGATATACCATAAGTTTCACCAAGCACTATATTACTCTTTGTTGGTCCAGCTAAGTTTTTTCCTTAGAATCACTTTGTGAAAGAATGTTTCTTCTTGGCAGGTCTGTGGATTATAGAAGCCAGGGAGAATTATGGCACAGTGTGTTGGGAGGGCATGGATAAACTTCAGAGAGCTCAGGATGAGGGGAGGGCAGAAGAATAAAAGAGAACTTGTTGTGGCCACTTTAGATTCCAGCATCCTGACCACAAGAACAGGCATCACTCTGTGCTATTATCTCCTGTACTCTCCTCTTCCTCCTCCGACACACCTTCCTCCACCCCTCCTCCTCTGATCCATGTGTTTACTTTTCCATGTGCGGAATTTTCCATGTGCATACCAGAACAGCCACTAGATGTCCTATATATCCCCACACAAAGGGACTACGACTCTGTACAGTGCAAGGAGCAAAGCACTACGTGCAATACACAATGCCAATAGCAACCAATCTGAATTCACTCTACAATACCAAAACAAGATGTAATCACTTTATTTAGCCTTTTTTATAGTGAATAAGGCTAAATATTCTACAGGCAGTGCCTGTATTTTTTTTATTAATTAACAAAATGGAAAGAAAAATGAACAGAAGAGAAATCCAAATCAAATCAATATTTTTGGGACCATCCTTTGCCTTTAAACCAGCATCACTTCTTCTAGGTACACTTGCACACAGTTTTTTGAAGGAACTTGGCAGGTGGGTTGTTCCAAACATCTTGGAGAACTAACCACAGAATTTCTGTGCATGTAGGCTGCCTCAAATCCTTCTGTCTCTTCATGTAATCCCAGACCCAGACAGACTCCATGATGCTAATATCAGGGCTCTGTGGGGGCCAAACCATCAGTTCCATACTTCTTGTTCTTCTTTACGCTAAAGGTAGTTTTTAATGACATTGGCTGTATGTTTGGGGTCTTTGTTCTGCTGCAGGAACCAGTTGGGGCCAATCACACTCACCCACTGATGGTATGGCATGATGGATAAGTATCTGCCATTAAGGACACTATTGATTCCGACCAAATCTTTAACTCTATTTGCAGAACTTCAGCCCCAAACTTGCAAGGAACCTCCACCATGCTTCACTGTTGCCTGCAGACCCTCATTATTGTACCGCTCTCCAGCCCTTCATGACAAACCGCCTCCTGCTACAGCCAAATATTTCACATTTTGATTCATCAGTCCAGAGCCCCTCCTGCCATTTTTTCTGCCCTCAGTTCCTATGTTTTACTGTAGGTGGTCTGGTATTTCCAATGCTGACCCCCCCCCCCCCCCCCCCCAGCTACAGAGCCAAGTTATGAAGTCTTATTCTTCATGTTTTATTCTACAAAATGTAAAAAGGGTAAGAGATGCGGCACAAGAGTTGGGTTGCCATGCAGTAACCAGCCACATTAAAAGTTTTATTTTATAGCTGTATTTTTGCAGGCTTGAAGCTGATCTGTGGCTGAACTATGACAGATAGGTCTCATCTGAGACATGTTCATAAATAGGTTATTATGAAATCTGCTGGTGAAGGTTAAAGTGGTCCTGTAGTAAAAAAAATGACATGGGGTCTACAGCTTCTCCATGGAGCCACCATTTAAAACAAAAACTCCATGCAAATGGTCAAAGCCATGGTTGGAGAACTCATGTGGGAGCAGATTTACCTACTATATGGTTTCCATTTCTGTCCTTCCAGTCCTGAGATTTTGACATTCCTTTCACACAGCCCCTTCACTTCAGAAATGTTACTGCTGCTCTTCATCGCCCGCTGTAGCCAATAAGTTCCTCTTCCCAAACATAGCTGATGCAAAGAAACAAAAGCAAATGCAGTGGCCATCTACCTGTATACGATAGCATCAGCATGAGGAAATCAAGGCCTCAAAAAAACTAAAACTTTACATTAACCACTTGACTCCTGGAAGATTTTACCCCTTTTATGACAAGCCCATTTTTGCTATTTGGCACTGCACTACTCTAAGTGGCAATTGCTTGGTCATGCAATGCCCAAATTAAATATATTATATATATATATATATATATATATATATATATATATATATATATATATATATACATATATATATACATATATATATATATTTCATACAAATAGAGCTTTCTTTTGGTGGTATTTGATCACCACTGGGTTTTTGTTTAATTTATTTAATAACCTAAAAAAAGACCGAAGATGCAAAAAAAAACCAAAGAAAAAAAAAACAATATTTTTAACTTATATCTAATATCCATATCCAATAAAAAAAAATTAAATATCAAATTTTGTCATAAATTTAGGCCAAAATGTATTCTGCTATATGTCTTTGGTAAGAAAAAAAAATTATTATTCATTTTTATTTTACTAGAGCTGGGTCATGTGACAGCTGTATATCAATTAGGAAAAGGGTATTAAAACAATTACAGTGCCATCATATGCATTACAGAAATAGAAGGGATAGTGTGTTTAGCATCACTTTAAATGATCACTGAACCCTTGAAATGTGGGGGCAGCCCCACTGCAAGAGAGGATTTTATTTTTTTTAAAGAGTTCAGCTTAAGCTAAGCTCCTAGTATGGATTTTATTGCATAGTTACATAGTTACATATATACTATGCTTGGCCTCAGTATATCCTGCTGGCCACTCTACGGCCCTGGAATGTGAGCAGCTATCTCTTCTTAGGGAGGACAGCTTTAATACCAAGTCTATTTTCTAGACTTCTTGCTTGCCTTATTTGAAGCCCACATGCCTTGAGATAGCAACCCCACTGGCATAATGTCTCAGATTATGTATCCATAATTTTAACATCACACAATGAAATATTGAAAATCATCCTGCTATTCAATACTATGTAGGTAATCTCTTGAAATAATCGGTACAGTATGTATTTTTTGTACCATTACTGTAATCCTCTACTTGTAAAACTGATTATATTTGTCTCTAATTATGCCATAGATGAATTCCTCCTTTTCATGCACCTCTGAAGGACTCAATTACTACTCCGAAACGCGTTGGTTGTAAGGAGAGTCTTTCAGTATGGTGATATTTGCCGATGATTTTGTCTAGACTAATTAATATTTCATATTTAACCATATTTTTAATCATGTTTAATTATAAATAAACATCTTTTTGTTACTACTATACTGGTACACATTGATACTATTTGGTGCCTCAAAAGTCCACCCAGGGGAAAAATTCTCTTCTTTCTTATTGCATAGTTACATTGATCCAGCTTTGATCGGCTGCAATCTCTGATTGGAGGAGGTGGATGGTGTGGTGATCTCCACCTCATACAATCAGAGAATGCTTTGCATTCACTAAGAAAAATGCAAAGTGTTCTGTGAATGGCGCCCATGTTAAGCGTGCGATCCCCTGTGTTCACAATGCAGAAGGGCAGCTTCCATTGTCACCTTCCATAGCAATCCCACTTTGTGTGCGTCCAACCACGATCACTGCAGGTAATCCATGGCTGTGTGAACAGTCACAAATAGCTCTGGCTATCGACAGCCTGTCATTGCACTGTATGGGCTTGGCGGCCACCCCTATCCGCACACAGCTGTCAATCCCAGCTGTGGGAATCACTAGATTTTTACTGCTGGGATTGGCAGCATGGCTAAATGCCCAAAGGAACGAAGCCTAAAAAGTGATTCTACTGCTGGGTTCACACAATTGCGAATTGGATGCAGGTTCCCCGCATCCAATTCGCATAGCAGGAGATTTTGACCGGTGTCTTGTCGAGAAAGGTCCCCTGTCGGATAGTGTCCGCTAAGGATGAGCTCCGGCATGTTCGCAAGCTGCACGTGCAGAGCCCGCCAGGAAGTCAGCAATGCGCTGCGCTAATCACAGGCAGTGAGACATTTCCCGATCTCTGCAGCCGCACATCAGGAAATGTCTCACTGCTTGTGATTAGCGCTGTGCAGTGCCGAGTTCCTGGCGGGCTCAGCACATGCAGCTTGTAGCTAGTGTCCGCCCTGTACTGCGCAGGCGCAGCGCTTGCGCAGTACGGAGGACAAAGGAAACACTGAAAGTCTCCGAACATGAACAGCTTTTCATGAGCTGTACGCGGCACCTGCGCATTTAACACTACATTGTGTACACGCTCCCGCATGCCCCCGATGCGCGTGCAACTCTGAAAGGGGCGGGTGCAGGGGCGGATGCATACAGAAGATGGCCAGAGCTCATACGATGGGGGTGGATTTCTCAAAGGGGCGGATGTAATATTGAAAAGCAGTTTTACAATGATGGGCAGATCTGATAAGGGCGGGTAGTTCAATGTTGATGGGTGCGTTACAAAGATCCGCCCCTTTGAGAAATACACCCCCCCATCGTATGAGCTCTGGCCATCTTCTGTAGTGTTAATTGCGCAGGCGCCGTGTACATCTTATGAACAGCTGTTCATGTTTGGAGACTTTCGGCGTCTCCTTTGTCCTCCAATGGGGGACCTTTCTCAGCAGAACACCGGCTCTCTGTGGAGCCGGTTCACACATCTCCACTGCAGCTCCAATGTCAATTTGCACAGGAGCTCTGTGCGTCTTTTTGTCCATTTCAGGTCCGAATTCAGCCAAAAAAGTCACTTTGGAGAGATTTTCTCTCACATCCTATTTTGGCTATGGGGCCAGAAGTGAAAGGAAATCTCCTAAATGGGCCACAGATAAAAGAATAAATCTGTGCAAGGAGAGCGCATTGAAATCTCTTTATATTTATATCAGCAAAAATTATTATTGCAAAATCTTGGAAATCAGCTAGCTTGCCATTTGAACAGCTCAAGTATAAACTTTCCTGGATTATGATAAATGAGCGCATTACAGCGATTCTGCATGACAAAATATGGATGTTTGAGAGGGTTTGGGACCCATGGGTCAGATATTTGGACGGAGATCCTCCATCCACACCGGTTAAGCTCGGACTCGGGATGATGGGATTCGGCACGCGGAGTCATACCCTATTCCTTTTTCTACCTTTTCCTTCTTCTCTTCCCCCCCCTCTCACTCAGTCTTTGCTACAGTTTTGAGTGGGTTTCTTTTTTCTTTCTTTTCTTTCATTTATATTGATAGCGAGGAATTTATTCCTTGTGAGAACGCACAATTTATATATATGGTCAAGGTAAGGTTTGGCCTTCTGCCAATTCAATATGTATTTCAATGAAGAGCAATATGTGTTCTATGTTCCAACTTTTGTATACCCTTTTGTGAAATACTTCAATAAAAATAATGAGACAGAAGAATAAATCTGAGAGGGGTTATAACCCTCCCTTAACTCTATCCAAAATGAAAAAAATATAAACAAATACATTTTACCTTTAGTTCTATTTTTATGTAAAAAATAAGGTCTGGAAAAAAAAACCGAATACATCCCCTACATGCAAGAACTGGTTAGTTGTGATCTTTGACACTTCTGTTGTGGGGTGTACATCCCCTTTAAATCTCCCTGCAGTCTGGGATCTCAGGGTACACTGATTTGTGATGAGGACAGAGGATGTGAACACATGTGTTGTACACCCCCTCCTCTCCTCCTCCTCCTCCTCTGATTACACCGGGTATAGGTTTGCAGTGCTCCTCCCTGGAGTCTCCTCACCTCCTCCTCCCTCCTCTCCATTCCGAGCTCAGCACAGGACGTCGGGACTACCCTGCCTGGATCCGGGACTCTGCCAGCGCTCCCAGCATGGTCCTTCTCTATACAGCGGGTGACATGTGCTCAGTGCTGGGCTGAGGTCACAGGTAAGTGGCCCTACTCTCTGTATACGGGGTGTCCTAGGACCATGGGATGGCAGTCCTCATCTGTCCCCCTCCCTATACAAACTTACTATTTACATTGCATGACTTGGAGCAGTTTGTCTGCCAGCCTCCAACTCCATTATATAATGTGTATGGGAAGTCCTTGATCAGGAGGGCCAGTCCTACATTGTGCCTGCCAGGTCCCTGAACAAATCCACATTCCCTGCTTTATCCGGAGTTATATACTGTGCGTCCTATAAATAAATAAAAAGAAAGGGAGGAAAGAAAAAAAAAAAAAAAAAAATATATATATATATATATATATATATATATATATATATATATATATATATATATATATATATATATACACACTATGGCTCCTGAGTTACATATTCTATGGAGAGAGAGACTCTGGACCCTGAGCTCTATGTAGACTCTGGACCCTGAGCTCTATGTAGACTCTGGACCCTGCGCTCTATGTAGACTCTGGACCCTGCGCTCTATGTAGACTCTGGACCCTGCGCTCTATGTAGACTCTGGACCCTGAGCTCTATGTAGACTCTGGACCCTGCGCTCTATGTAGACTCTGGACCCTGCGCTCTATGTAGACTCTGGACCCTGCGCTCTATGTAGACTCTGGACCCTGCGCTCTATGTAGACTCTGGACCCTGCGCTCTATGTAGACTCTGGACCCTGCGCTCTATGTAGACTCTGGACCCTGCGCTCTATGTAGACTCTGGACCCTGAGCTCTATGTAGACTCTGGACCCTGAGCTCTATGTAGACTCTGGACCCTGAGCTCTATGTAGACTCTGGACCCTGAGCTCTATGTAGACTCTGGACCCTGAGCTCTATGTAGACTCTGGACCCTGAGCTCTATGTAGACTCTGGACCCTGAGCTCTATGTAGACTCTGGACCCTGAGCTCTATGTAGACTCTGGACCCTGAGCTCTATGTAGACTCTGGACCCTGAGCTCTATGTAGACTCTGGACCCTGAGCTCTATGTAGACTCTGGACCCTGAGCTCTATGTAGACTCTGGACCCTGAGCTCTATGTAGACTCTGGACCCTGAGCTCTATGTAGACTCTGGACCCTGAGCTCTATGTAGACTCTGGACCCTGAGCTCTATGTAGACTCTGGACCCTGAGCTCTATGTAGACTCTGGACCCTGAGCTCTATGTAGACTCTGGACCCTGAGCTCTATGTATATTGAGATGTAGACTATGGACCCTGAGATGTGCATATGTATACTGGGCTATAGACTATGGATCCAGAGATGTACAATATGTGTGTGTGAGAGATATATATTATACATTTATTTTATTTTTTTATGGATCTTAAGTGATATACTGTGTCCTGAGTAATACGCTATGGATCTTGAATATATAATGTATTTTGTGGGATATACACTCTGTATACTGATATGCATACTGTGTCCTGAGATCTACACTATGGATGCCAAGTTATATACTATGTATGCTGATATACTGTGTATATATTATGGATCCTGAGTTGTATACTATATATTTCTCAGTGTATAGAGAGAGACTGAGACTGACTCTGTATTCTTTGGATCCTGAATTGAATCATAATATAGTTAGTTTTTATTTTTTTCATACAATATTTATCCTGAGATATATACATTGTATCCTGAGTCCATGTGCTGTCAGGGAGAAGCATGTACAATGTAACAAAGTGTGATGTAAGGTGGTGGATAGGCAATGGAGGGATTCCAGTGTCCCGGCATGTAGAGGGTTTATGGTTCTTCCATAGAATGCTGATCCTGAACATTTAAATCAAATATTTATTCTGTTCCTAAATAATAATTCCATTTGTATTGTGCATTACAGAGCAAACTTTGTTGCAGCTTGTGTGTGCTCTGCAGCTTTGTTTAGAGTTGTAAATATTTTATACAGAAGGATCATTATTTATGGTGATGGAATCATAGGAGACTGCACTGTACTTCCTCCAAGGACTACAACTCCCAGTGTATCCGCTGTGCAGTGCCTCTCTGTACCTGTCACATTGGTCCAAATCTAAGATCCTGGATACTTCCTGCTTGAGTCATGGTAGACGCTGGATTTTAGTAACTGTTTATGTACTGTACAGGATTATGCATAGTATGGCTGAGAACACACAGGTGAATCTGCTGCTGACAGTTTGACAAAATCAGTCAAAAGTCTAGAATCGCTTCCCCCATCTGTAGCCACACACAGCGAAATATCGCTTGCCATCAAGATTCAGCAGTATTTGGGCCGATGACAGAGTGACATCACACTGCGTGTGGCTACAGAGGGAGCAATTTCATAGGGACACATGGGCAGCCCTGTGAGCCAATAGGAGGTCGCAATCAGCTTCCCACATTCAAGATGGCGGCGCTGGAGACCCAAAAACTGACTAGGAACCGGCCTGGGTGACGACAATGCTGGATCCTTGGACTGGTGAGTGTCTGTTTATTGAAAATCAGCAGTTACAATATTTAGGGGAACACGTGTTTTGGTGATAACTGTCTAAAAGGGAATCTCCCTTAACCACGTCCGGACCGCCGCACGCCGATGTACGTCCAAACTTTGCCGGTGGATATCGTTGTTATGGCAGCAGATAGCTGCCATAACCCTGGTATCCCCATTTTCGTGTGGCGGCCGGCTTTCTGATAAAAGTGGTCCCTGCGGCGGATTTGCCGCAAGATCACTTTTATCGGTAGCGGCGGAGCCGATCGCGTCCGTCTCCCTTCTGTGCCTGGAGACGAGTGAGACTAAGATGGCGCCCATTCGTCTCCATGACACTGCTGGGCGGGAGCGACATCAAAACGTAACTTCGGCCCACACCTCTTAAAGGCATATTTTTTTCAATGTCATTTTTTTTAAATGATTTTTTTTTTTTTTTATTGCATTTTAGTGTAAATATGAGATCTGAGGTCTTTTTGACCCCAGATCTCATATTTAAGAGGTCCTGACATGCTTTTTTCTATTACAAGGGATGTTTACATTCCTTGTAATGGGAATAAAAGTGACACAATATTTTTTTTTTAACAGTGTAAAAATAAATAAAATAATGTAAAATAAATAATAAAAATTTTATGAAAACCGTGGTCAAACCACACATGTGAGGTATCGCCACAACCGGTAGAGTGAGAGCAATAATTCTAGCCCTAGACCTCCTCTGTAACACAAAACATGCAACCTGTAGATTTTTTTTTTTTTTTAACGTTGCCTATGGAGATTTTTGAGGGTAAAAGTTTGTCGTCATTCCACGAGCGGGTGCAATTTTGAAACGTGACATGTTGGGTATCAATTTACTTGGCGTAACATTATATTTCACAATATAAAAAAAAAATGGGCTAACTTTACTGTTGTCTTATTTTTTTTATTCAAAAAAGTGATTTTTTTTTTTTTTTTTTTTTTTCAAAAAAAGTGCACTTATAAGACCGCTGCGCAAATATGGTGCAAAAAAAAAAGTATTGCAACGACTGCCATTTTATTCTCTAGGGTGTTATAAAAAAACATATCTAATGTTTGGGGGTTCTAAGTAATTTTCTAGCAAAAAAACCTGTTTTAAACATGTAAACACTTAAAATCCAAAACGAAGCTGGCCCTTAAGTGGTTAAAGTGTTACTAAACCTCCACAAGAGTCAAATCAGTCTGTATATGCAGTAATGCATGCTTGTTATACTCACTGTGGAAGCTAAGGGGTTAATCCTCTGCATTGTGTAAAAAAGGCTGTTTGATCCTGTCTTCTCTGATCCTATCCTCCTTCCACTGTCCCCAATCAGCAGATAGAACAGAGCCTTGGAGACACTCTGTACATGCTCCGTTTCGATGTGTATTGCTGTGTTTTTCTTTGTTTTTTACTTTTTTTTTTTTTTTTTTTTTTTCTTGAGAGGGTGCATGTGATCAGCAGAGGGTCAATCAGCATTGTTCAGACAGAGGGTCAGGGGTCATGCAGCCTCATAGGACAGTCACAGGAGAATGAAAACTCCTACAAGCTTTAACCAGACACTGATAGTATGTCACAAGCCTGCTATATATTGCTGATGAGAAAAGGTATTTAGCAGTTAATATTTACTAAAACTATTGTATTTCTGTGTACTGTGAGAGACCAGATGTAGTGAATGCAGGGTCCTGGGTTTAGTAACACTTTAAGGCTCCAATCACACCTTGGCGTTCCAGATCACAGGTGGGAATCGCCGCGGGACGCGCTTGCAGTACCGTTACTTTCAATGGCGTCCCGATCGCTGCGCACTTTTGCCGCAATTGTCACCCGAAAAATCGCTACAAAATCGCACGACGCCTGTCGTCCTAAAGAAGTTCCGGCAGAATTACACCGTGATTGGGGTGCCATTGAAAGTAACGGGATCGCGAGCGTGCCCCGTGTTTTACGGCAATTCGGGGATCGCAGCGATTTCACCCGTGATCTGGATTGCCAAGGTATGAACAGAGCCTAATACCTGAAGGTAAAACAAATCAATGCCTGAAAGCAGTTTTGCAACTTTAGCACACGTTGGGCTAGTACAACTGTATCCATCATTGCAACTACTTAGTATACCTATGTGAAATATATTAACCCCCCCCCCCACCCCAAGTATAAATTTGGGCCTTCAGTTCCAGGTAAATAATGAATATCTCCTGATCATCATTTATTATTTTAATTAATAGTGGCTTATCATTTAAAGTATGTACCGTGCCATGAAAAAGTATTCACACCCCTTGAAATTTTCCACATTTTGTCATTTTGCAACCAAAAATGTAAATGTATTTTATTGGGATTTTATGTGATAGACCAACACAAAGTGGCACATAATTGTGAAGTGGAAGGAAAATGATAAATGGTTTTCAAAATGTATTTAAAAATATCTGAAAAGTGTGGCGTGCATTTGTATTCAGCCCCCTTTTTACTCTGATACATTGAACCGATTGCCTTCAGAAGTCACCTTAGAGTCCACCTGTGTGTAATTTAATCTTAGTATAAATACAGCTCTTCTGTGCTGCCCTCAGAGATTTGTTAGAGAACCTTGGTGAACAAACAACATCATAAGGGCCAAGGAACACACCAGACAAGTCAGGGATAAAGTTGTGGATTAGTTTAGAGCAGGGTTAGGTTATAAAAATTTTAAAAAATATCCCAAGCTTTGAACATCTCACGAAGCGCTGGTCAATCCATCATCTGAAAATGGAAAGAGTATGGCACAACTGCAAACCTAACAAGACATGGCCGTCCACCTAAACTGACAGGCCGGGCAAGGAGAGCATTCATCAGAGAAGTAGCTAAGAGGCCCATGGTAACTCTGGAGGAGCTGCAGAGATCCACAGCTCAGGTGGGAGAATCTGTCCACAGGACAACTATTAGTCGTGCACTCCACAATTCTGGCCTTTATGGAAGAGATGCAAGAAGAAAGCCATTGTTGAAAGAAAGCCATAAGAAGGCCTGTTTGCGAGAAGCCATGACACAGGAAACATGGAGAACTGGGATATGCAATTAGCGGACCTTCAGCTGTTGCAAAACTACAAGTCCCGTTATGCTTGTGGCAGCTGGAGGTCCGCTAACTGCATATCCCTGATGTGGAAGAAGGTTCTCTGGTCAGATGAGACCAACATTGAACTTTTTGGCCTAAAAGCAAAACATTATGTGTGGCGGAAAACTAACACTGCACCAGTGGCGGCCCATGTGTTACGGGTGCCACCCTCTTTATCCACGCACCTGACCCTTTTCAGGATGCCGGGCACATGAATTACTATGGTGGGGATAGGTGTGAAGCTCTAATAGGCTTCAAAATAGGGTGGGCTCGGGGCGCAGAACGCTGCATCCCGATCCCACCCTGTTGTGTGACGATAGTGAATGAATTTTCGCTATGGTTGCATTACAGTTCCTCCCTGCCAATCAGGAGGCAGGTCGTGAGAACTGTTTTCCAATTGGCCAAAGCTCCAGGCGATCCTATACAAATGCATGCCACACTTTTCTCACATTTATTTGTAAAGAAAAAAAAAAAAAAAAAAGTTGAAAACCATTAATCATTTTTCTTCCACTTCACAATTTTGTGCCACTTTGTGTTGGTCTATCACATAAAATCCCAATATAATACATTTTTGTTTTATAACACGACAAAATGTGGAAAAGGGGGTTACGAATACTTACGAATATATATATATATATATATATATATATATATATATATAATTTTTTTTTTTTTTTTTTCTCTATATCTCCATGACTCATCACCAAAAAAATTCATATATTGGGGACTGACTGTCTGAGCACCTCTGACCAATTCTTTTTTGCGGATAGGGATGCTAGCAGGCTTCAGCACTTTTAAAGCTTGATGAAAGCCTGCTAGCAGCTTGTTCAAAGTGACAATTAGTACGGCTAGTGATGGTGAACCTTGGCACCCCAGATGTTTTGGAACTACATTTCCCATGATGCTCTTGCACTCTGCAGTATAGTTGAGCATCATGGGAAATGTAGTTCCAAAACATCTGGGGTGCCGAGGTTTGCCATCACTGCACTAGGCATTGTGTTCACTGTTCAGCATTTACAAACTGGAGCTGGATGGTCATTTAACCATCTCAATACAGGGCATTTTAACCCCCTTCCTGCCCAGGCCATTTTTCAGCTTTCAGCGCTGTCACAGTTTGAATGACAATTGCGCGTTCATACAACACTGTACCCAAATGAAATTTTTATTTTTTTTCCCCACAAATAGAGCTTTCTTTTGTTGGTATTTGATCACATCTGAGGTTTTTATTTTTTGCTCTATAAACGTAAGAAGATTGACAAGTTTGAAAAAAAACACAATATTTTTTACTTTTTTGTTATAAATATATATTTTTTTTTTTTTTTAAACAAATTTTTTCCTCAGTGTAGGCCGATACGTATTCTTCTACATATTTATGGTAAAAAAATCGCAATAAGCGTATATTGATTTGCGCAAAAGTTATAGCGTCTACATAATAGGGGATAGATTTATAACATTTTTATTATTATTTATTTTTTTTTTTTTTTACTAGTCATGGCGGCGATCTGCGATTTTTATTGTGACTGTGATATTGTGGCAGACACATCGGACACTTTTGACACATTTTTGGGACCATTCACATTTATACAGCGATCCGTGCTATAAAAATGCATTGATTACTGTATAAATGTGACTGGCAGGGAAGGGGTTAACTGTGTTTCTAGGGAATGTTTCTAACTGAAGGGGGAGGGGACTCACAAGGGGAGGAGACTGATCGGTGTTGCTCTGTACTGAGAACACACATCGGTCTCCTCTCCTCTCTGACAGGATGTGGATTCTTGGTATAAGAGACAGGAATTATGTCCCATTTTTGATGTAGAAGGAACAGCGCCTTGTATCGGCAGAAAGAATAGTGTCCCAAGGGCCTGATAAAGGCATGCAAAGGGCCACATCTGGCCCCCGGGCTGCAGTTTGGAGACCATTGGTCTGGCGGGTCGGATTGGATGGGATCAGATGAAAATGGACAGGCGGTCTGTTTTCATCCGATCTCCCATAGAGGAGAGCGGGACTCTGACAGGTCCATCTCTGCACAGAGAGCGGAGACGAACCTGTCATCTGCCTGCTCAGTGGGGATCAGCCGATCGTTCCCTTCCCCGCTGAGCAAAGTGGAGTCCACCGGGCGGTCCAAACTTGTGAAAGGACCCAAAGTGTTCCAATCGCCCAATACAATGTGTACTTACCCATACTCGGGCAAATATTTGGTCTGGGTTATATCATTAACCGTACACAGGTTACCATGCCATACTCTGAAAAGTGATTCACAGCGGAATCACTTTAGATACACTATAGATACATTTTAGGTATTGAGATGAAGTGACCTGTTAGGGACAGGTGACAGTCGTCATGGTTGCTGTACAGAAATTTTACATGTTTCACACCAATAACTTCACTATCAAATGCACTGAGATAAGTGCAGAACCCGCGGCCACTGACCTGTTCTCAAAATGCTAGTTGGCTGGCTGCCTCTGGCTTCCATAACAAGTCCCTGAGCTTGAATTAACTGAACTGAAGATCCATTCGCCGATCTCCCCAAGCTGGAATGAACACAGACATGACATGCATAATGTCACTTCCAGGTTTGGCTGTCACTTTCCTCATTCTCTATGACCAGGGAAAAAGCACGATCTGCACTCCATTGGCTTCAGTGGAAGACAGGCAAGATATCAGGGGCTGAGTAGACCCCTGGTGTCTCGTTAAAGAAGACCTGTCTAAACAAAATGTTATTACATAGAGGACTATTGGTCCCCTATATGAAAAAAATGAAGTAGGATGCCTACATACATTAATTGTTCTACACTTGTTATATATTGCTGCATGTATAGGAGCAAAAGCAATTATTCTAGGCCCATTATTCATGGTTTGACTCTAAACTGATGATTGGTAAAGGCTTTTAAAGCGCTGCTTATAAAAAAAAAAATTTGGGTGCCGAAGTCCGTCCTTTCACAGGTGCATGCAATGTAAAGGCTTGACTTTTTTATTTTATTGGATCCATTTACTTGCTGCAATCTCATCTTTTATATTTTAGCACAAATTGGATAATATATTGCATTTCATACCAAAAAAAACCCCTCTCGGCTTCCCAAAATAAAAAAAAAAATAAAAAAACTGAGGAGTAGTGGTAGCACCCTCTGTGCCTAAATATCTTCAGTAATGTACCGTTAAACACTAAGGCCCCATTCACACTAGCGCGTTTTTTGATGCATTTTGCATTTTGCAGAAATGCACGGGAATTTTTTAACATGGGTTCCTATGGAACATGTTCACATCAATGCTTTTTTGTATCTCTGCGTTTTTGGAAAGGGTCGGGGACTTTTTTTTCATGCAAAAAGCAGCGTTTTGCATGTAATGGTTTTCAATGGACAAGCATCAAAAACGCAAGTGCACCGTTTTTGCAGCGTTTTTGATGCGTTTTTGGTGCGTTTTTGCCGTTTTTTTTTTTTTTTATTTTTTTTTTTTTGTAATTTTTTTTTTTTAAGACTGTAAAAAAAAATGAAAAAAAAAAACGCAAAACGCAAATCGCGGCAAAAACGCGGCAAAAACGCTGCTCAAAAACGTGCCAAGCATGAAAAAGAAACCTCCAAAAACGCTCAAAAGCAACATGCATAGGTGTGAATCGAGCTTAGGCTCGATTCACACCTATGCATGTTGCTTTTGAGCGTTTTTGGAGGTTTTTTTTTCATGCTTGCCACGTTTTTGAGCAGCGTTTTTGCCGCGATTTGCGTTTTGCGTTTTTTTTTTTTTTTTTTTCATTTTTTTTTACAGTCTTAAAAAAAAATTACCAAAAAAAAAAAAAGGCAAAAACGCTGCAAAAACGGTGCACTTGCGTTTTTGATGCTTGTCCATTGAAAACCATTACATGCAAAACGCTGCTTTTTGCATGAAAAAAAAGTCCCCGACCCTTTCCAAAAATGCAGAGATACAAAAAAGCATTGATGTGAACATGTTCCATAGGAACCCATGTTAAAAAATTCCCGTGCATTTCTGCAAAATGCAAAATGCATCAAAAAACGCGCTAGTGTGAATGGAGCCTTAGGCCTCATGTACACTGCTGCTGGTAAACGGACATTTAGGAGCAGTTGGGCTTTTTTTTTTTTTTTTTTTTTTTTTTTCCAACTGCCCCTGAACTCTCCTCTGTTATCGTATCAGTACATGTACACAGGGTCATTTCTAGGCAGTTGAGGTTAGAAGCATTTTTTTGGAAAGCAAAAAAAATGCGTTCAGGACGGATGTTCAGAGGCATTTGAAACGCCAAATGCTTGTAAACGCAATAACTCGCGTTTAGCCATGTTTCATTTACAGGCATTTTTAATGGAGATACTTTTTTTTACTTTTTAAAAAACGCTCCTAAAAGCGGCAAAACTGAAGGGGTTTTTTTTTTTTTTTTTTTTTTTTAAACGTCGTCTACTATCTGTTAAGTTAAATCGTTAAGGGGAAGTTGTAAAACATCCCGTGTACATTAAGCCTAAACGTGCTTACATATCAAAGTGTTTTTGCGTCAACTATAATATTTTACAGCAATAGAGTGTGTGTGTGTGTGTGTGTGTGTGTGTGTGTGTATACAGTTGTGCTCATAAGTTTACATACATGCAGCTTATTAATCAGGTGTGTGGTGTGTGTGGTGTGTGTGTGTGTGTGTTTTGGCTTTTTCACCTGCTGATCTGGCCTCCTGTATTAGAGTGCCTGAACTCTGGATGATGGAGCACAGGGGGCACCTTTTTTGCACAACAATATAGTCTGGGGAGGAGGGGGATTATTAAATGTACTAGGAGATTTAGATATACTAACAAATTGAAGCCAAACTCCAGTTAATACTTTATAATCAGTTACAGCAACAGTTTGTTCCTTTTTTTTTTTTTTTTTTGGGGGGGGGGATAAATGTTTTACATAAAAGCTGATCATTGTAAGCATCCTTGTCAGTGTTAAATGGTTTGTCTCATCCCTGTAACTTTTGGAGGCGAGCTGTCACAACAGACTTGCTGGCTAGATCACCAGACAAAAATAGAAGTAAGAAAACAAATGCATCCATCACATTTAAAAATTGGTAAGCTGCATTATAATTGTTTGCTTTTGGGTTTGTTTACACTAGGTTCACACCGATGCGGGTGGGTGTGGGAATCGATCGCAGTGATACCTGCAACCACCCACAGTAAAAACGCGCTGCTCTGAGAACGCGCGGGGCTGCCATTTCATTCTGAATGGATCTCTCCCCCACCGAACACATGTAAAAACATTTTCAGCGTTTGCAGGTACCTCAGGAAATCACATGGATAAATAACCATGTGATTTTTTTTTTTTTTTTTCCCCGCGGGCCACGTTGAAAAAGGTGCATGTACCCTTTTCTTTTCTGCAGAAAACACAGACACGGAAGTCCATTCATTTAAAAGAGCTCCCATGCCTGCAAAAAACACTGAATGGAATGGTGATAGAAATGACATGCTAGTACTGGTTACACCTCTGACAGAGGCCTTCCTACATGTGTACAGCTATGTGCGTGACTGCTTTGTGTAACCAGACACTCTGACAGTCTGCCGGTAATGGGGATGACCTGATTTGTTAACAAAACGGAGCTGAAAGTCTTCCTTATATTCAGGTGTACTGACGAGACACAGAGGAAAAAAATCTGTCTCCGCTGACCTATAAACTAGCTGTGATTCAACAAAAGGCTTTGTATAGTAGTCTGTGGGTGGGGTGGAAGCTGCTAAAAGTCAACCTGTCCTTTGTCACTGCAGATTAAAGTAGAACTAGAGGGAAAAACTTCTTTTTTTTTTTTTTTTTTTCCATTTCTTGATATAACTTTTCAGTGTTGTGTTTTTGCCATTTGTGGAGATTTCCTTTCACTTCCTGCCCCATATCCTAAACAGGAAGTAAAAGAAACTCAATTCAGAGTGAGGGAGTCCTGGGATATCACCAGAACTAGTGTCCCCATTGGAAGATGTGCCCTCTACTCCTGTTCTGGTGTCAATCCAAACCTTTCGGTTTTTCTTTTTAGTTTCACGTTCGATGATATTGGTAAACGGCACAAATAGAGTGAATCTCCTTAACCACATTCATACCGTAGGCCGTCCTATGATGTTCTGGACTTTGAGTGGAGATATCTGAATGATGCACCCAAATAGAGATGGTCTCTGGCCATCTCTATGACCCTCGGAGGCCGGAAGAGATGGCAGATGTAAACACTGCTGAGGTGTGTGTGTGTGTGTGTGTGTGTGTGTGTGTGTGTTTTTTTTGGTTTTTTTTTTTTCCCTGATGTGAAGCTGCGATCGTGGGTTGTTTTTGTTTACTTATTTTTGACCTTGGGCTTTCCAGCCTAGAGGAGAGATGTGGGATCTTGTAGACCTGTTTTTCCCTATTCCAAGGGGTGTTTACATTCCTTCTAATAGGAATGAAAGTGATAAAAAAAAATGAAATTTTAAAGGGAAAGAGTAAAAATAAAAATAAATGAAAATTAAAACCAGAACATAATATTTATTTTTAAACTGCCCCTATACCCTCATGTTTGCAGGCAGAAGTGAACACATACGTAGCTTGTGGCCACATATGTAAACGACGTTCAAAGCACACATGTAAGGTATCGCACTGAACATTACAGTGAGAGCAATAATTCTACTGCAAGACCTCCTCTGTAACTCCAAACGGACAACCTGTAAAAAATTTCTAAAGCGTAGCCTATGGAGATTTTTAAGTACCGAAGCTTGGCGCCATTACACGAGTGTGCGTAATTTTAAAATGTGACATGTTTGGTATATATTTACTCAGCGTAACATCTTTCACATTTTATACAAAAAAAAGTTGGGCTAACTTTAGTGTGGGTTGCTTTTTTCTTTTTATCGCGTTTTGAAAAAAATTGCTGCACAAATACTGTGTGACATAAGAAATTGCAACGACCACCTTTTTTTAAAAAATTTTTTTCCCTGTAGGGTCTCTGCTAAAAAAAAAAAAAAAAAATATATATATTTTTTAAGTGTTACAACCCGCAGTTTTCGGGAGACTGGTTGCAAGAAAGGAGGATCCTGCAGAAGCGAGGTTTAAGGCTCCGTTCGCACCAATGCATTTTTTTTTTTTTTTTTTGGAAAGGGTCGGGGACTTTTTTAAATGCAAAATGCTGCTTTTTTTTTTTTTTTTTGCTTTGTTGGTTCAATAGACTGCTGTGGAGATGCTGCAGAAAAGCATGTAGTGTGTTTTTGATGCCTTTCGCATTAATCAAATAAAAAGACAGCATAAAATGCAAAATGCATCAAAAACGTGTCAAAAAAACGGGGAAAGCACTACAGAAACTCTCAAAAGCAACATGCATAGATGTAAATCTAGCTTAAGGCTCGGGCACGGCAGCCCATTCATTTAAATGGGCTGCTGTGCTGCGTGAACCACAGAAAAAAAAAAAAGTGCATGCAACTTTTTTTTTTTCTTTGAAAACGCGGCCGCAGAGAAACCGCATGATGTTTTTGACCATGTGGTTCCCGCACCTGTGATCATGCTGCGGCTGGGATGCATGGGGGTGACATTCAGAATGAAAGGCAGCCCAACGTGTCTCCCAAGAGCAGCGTGATTCAGCTGCAGGTGCTAAAATTTATGCGATTCCCACAACTGTAGTGTACGGCCACGCTAGTGTGAACCGAGCCTAAGGTAAGTTAAAGTGCTTTTATGGGTACCCTGTAAAAATGAGTATTTAACCCTTGCAGTGCAGGGGAGCCTCACTACAAGGATTCATTTTTTAATTTCCCTGGAATTCAGTTTTCAAAGAAACAGATTAACTTACTTGCCACCCTCTCCAACTGCCCATATTTTTTTGATGCATTTCTTTATTACAGGTATTTCTATAGCACTGACAATTTTACACGGTGCTGTACATACTTTACATTCACATCAGCCTCAAGGAGTCTATAATCGAAGGTCTTTAGACTTGTATGGATATATACACGGGCCAATTACCTTTCATCCTAAATATGGGTGTAATATGTACCGTGGTCCGAAAAGTGGAATTGGCCTTTAAGGGCTCCTTTTAAATCTGTGTGCGCATAGGGAATTTTTTTATTTATTTATTTTCCCCTTGTAGCATTAGGCAGGAACATTGTCATATGACAGTGAATGTTTCCTTTGTGCATTGGCATGCATTATTGATGTGCGTTGACATGTTTTTAATGTGTTTTTACTTTAGGATTAGGAAAAAATAGTTACCAGCCTTGGCTTGTTAAAACCTGTTGCCAGCACAATAAAACGCATGTCACATGCTTTTTGAAGCATTGCTGTTGATAGGCCTATTGTTCTATAGGCCTCCCGATGCACTAAAACACAGAAAAAAATGTATGTATTTTTCAACCACCCTGCATTGCAGAGATCAGGTAATAATTCTCTTATAGGGAAGCTGAACACATACAGCGTGTTGCAGTCTCTGTAAACCCTATAGATGGTTGTCCGTGAAAATCCCAGTAGATCAGCAGTCTTTGAAATGCTCAGACCAGCCCATCTGGCACCAGCAACCATGCCACGTTCATAGTCACGTAAATTTCCTTTCTTCCCTATTCTGATGCTCAGTTTGAACTTCAGCAATTCGTCTTCACCACGTCTAGATGTCTAAATGCATTGAGTTGCTGCCATGTGATTGGCTGATTAGCAATTTGTGTTACCAAGCAATTGAACTGGTGTACCTAATAATAAAGTGGCCAGTGAGTGTACATATTACACAATATAATAAATAATAATAAAAATAATAATAATATAGCTCTAACCAATCAGAGTGTATCGTAAATGACCAGTGTTTAGAGGTTCCAGAGCCTATTGGTGGAGAAGATGTTATTGGTAATACCTGACCAGTAAGCATTAATAATTTCATAAAATATCTACCTAAATAATGGTCACTATTACCTTTCGGGTCCTGTTAACTGAAACTCAAAAGCAGCACATAGACAACATTATGTTATTGAAGTAGATCAGTGCTCCCTCCCTGATTTCAACCTCTGTATAGACTTTCCCTCAGGTCATATCAAGTTGTATGGGGTAAGGTAAATGATGATAATTCCATACACACTGAGATCACATTGGGGCTCCTAAGTGTGATCTCCAGGTTGATAAGGATTACTTTGTGGAGTCTCTCTTGCTGAGTAAACAGCCTTTTTGGCAGGATATTGATGGATGCTTCAGAAACTTGGGGCACTGCTTCTAGAACAATGTCCTGTCAATGGTTTGGACATTGGAATGGTAATAGAAAATCGAGGATCAGTCATGTATATGTGGAAGGGGGGGGGGGGTCCTTTTTAACTGCTTTCTTATGTAAATCCCCACCTTTGTGTAGGCTTTGTGGCTTTTATCCCCATTATCACTGCAGATATCCTTTTAAGTCTGATAACAATACCCACCATTCACCTATCAGCAGAGTGTCAAATGTCTCCTGTTAAGCTCTGCTGGGGGGACATATGCATTGGATTATTCAACTATTAAAGGAAATTTGCACTGAGAAAATAAGTTGGGTACCTTTTTTACCAAAGTCTAATTTTGAACATCCTGGTTGCTTGACCGTTGTGGTAATTCAGTGGCTTTAGTACCTTCGAGTCCCTGACCTGGCGCATGGAGGCAGATCAGGAGTTCTGACTGTTATTTGACTTTTATGATTTGTTATAGGTCTATGAATCAGAAAATTCTGTGGACATGTCCACAATACCTCCTGTTCCTCTAGCTAAGTGTTGCAGCAATTAAAAAAATTCTAATCTAAGTGACCGTAAATCCATGTCCAAAGTCCTCTCTCTTCCTCACTGCAGCGTGGGAGGGACTTCAGATGTCCATGTTGCTGCTTGATAACATGGACCCTTCCATTGGCAATCTTTACAGGTCCTGATCATTGTGTCCATACTGCAGTGCTGAGATACTGGTCTCCTTTAGCAAAAGAGGTGTCAGAATGGGCCATCTAGAGTTGGGTGTGGGAAAAAAAAATCACCCTGGAGAGCGGTAGGAATATTCCTTGGTCCACCTCCTGTGTGTGTGTGTGTGAATGGAGGAACTCCCATATGGCCAGCTCAAGTGCTTCAAAGATTATGCTATTAGATTGTAAATTCTTATGAGCAGGACCCTCTTGTATTGTACACAAAAATAAATGTACACAGAGGGGGCCAAAAAAAGTTATACACACTTCAACATGCAAAATACACTATATGAATAAAAAATGTATTTGATTCATATAAACATTAAAAGGTAGCTGTAAGTCATGTTTTAATTATGCAATCCCATTAGGTACTCAAAGTGGTCGCCATTTGCATCCAGACACTTTTTTGATTTCTGAGAACTACTACATGAACAACATTGACTAGAGTGTCCACAGGAATTGCTTTGGATAATGTCTTCCCATAGTGCAGTCAGTGTAGGTGGTTTTCTATGGTACACCACATACTTTAGTGTTCCCCCACAGATAGAAATTGAGGGGTACGCGGAGGGAATTCAACAGCACCTCTACATCCTATCCAACGTCCTGGCAGAATGTCATTGAGAGCGGCTCTCACGTCTCTACAGCAAGATGGTGCACCATATTGCTGTAGAAGTAAAATTGCTCATCTGCACAAAACTGCATGAATGGCTGGTAAGATGACATCAACAATGGTGCGACTAGGGGAAACGCAATACTACATATTGCTGGCATAATTCAATTCGAGTTTTAAAATATATATAGTAGGTGAGGTTGAAAAGACCAACCTATGTGTCTGATTATGTCAGTATTACATTGTATATCCCTGTATGTTGCGGTTGTTCATTCTCAAAAGTATTTGGACGCACATGAGCTTTTAATGGCACCCCAGTCTTGGTTCGTGGGGTTCAATATTGAATTGGCCCACCCTTTGCAGCTAAAAAAGCTTCAACTCATAAAGACATGGATGAGCGATTTGGGGTGGAGGAGCTTGACTGGCCTGATCTCACAAATGCGCTTCTGGAAGAATGGCCAAACATTCCCATAGACACACTCCTAAACCTTGTGGACAGCCTTTCCAGAAGAGCGGAAGCTGTTTATAGCTGCAAAGGGTGGGCTAACTCAATATTGAACCCTATGGACTAGGACTGGGATGCCATTAAAGTTCATGTGCGTGTAAAGGCAGGCATCCCAATACTTTTGCTTCTATATAATACAATAATATAGCACCCTGGCAGGGGCATAACTAGAAATAACAGGGCCCCATAGCAAAATGTTGTATGGGGCCCCCCTGCAAACAGCCCCCCCCCCCCCACAGCTGCCCTAGTGTCAATGCAGCGTGACCTGTGCCACATATAGCATGACCTGTGCACAATGCAGCGTGACCTGTGCCCCGTGCAGCGTGACCTGTGCCCAATACAGCATTGCCTGTGCCCAATACAGCCTCACCTGTGCAGAGGAAGAAGCAAGCCACCCGGATCAGCAGAGAGTGGGTTTGCCCTCTGTAATAGCTTTCATTTGAATTTCCCATCTTCCCGGGGCACATCGTCACATAGCCCCACCTCTTGGCCTGATGCCTTTGATGACGTCACACGTCCCGCATTGGATTGGCGTTCTGTCTATTAAAGGCGCCAGGCCAAGAGGTGGAGCTATGTGACGTGAGTCCCGGGTACACTGGAAGTTCTAATGAAAGCTATTACAGCGGGCAATTCAGCTCTCTACTGATCCGAGTGGCTTGCCTCTTCCTCTGCACAGGTGAGGCTGTATGAGGCACAGGCAGACCAGGCTGTATTGAGCACAGGCAACGCTGTATTGGGCACAGGTCACAGCTTGCCTCTTCCTCTCCTCTCTCTTCCCCTGGCTGGGAGACTGTCCCGGCGGTGCTCTCATCCTCACTGGGCCCCACTTGGCTGCGGACCCCATAGCGCCCGCATAGGTCGCTATGGTGGTAGTTACGCCCCTGCACCCTGGGGTTTAGTCAGGGAGTGCTTTTACAAATTTACTTGCCAGGAGTAGTTATTTTGGTCGATTTGGTAGAGATCTATTGGTTTCTCCCTAAGTTTGGCCTTGTTGCACTTTTCTCTTCTACCACTAGGTGGCCAGGTACTTGGTGGTACTAGATAAGAGAAGGGCAAGCCAAGGTCAGGTTATGGGTATATGGGATATCTCAGCCAATGGGCAGGGGTTTTCTTGAATCCTTTGGCCTGCTGGGAGCACCTATATATTTGGGTGGAGTCAGGTGATCGGTTTTCTGTGCCACCTGGATGGCTGTCTGGGTGGACGTGTGTTGTACACCCCGGGCTGCTAGACCGGAAATTGGGCATATCCCGGGCACATCTAGCAGCCAGGCTGTGTGAGGGCTTATCCAGAAGTAATGATAGCAGCGTAGTGTTGCAATTGCTGCTTGCAGTCCAACCAGAAGTGACGGTTCTGCCGGCCGGAGAACCTGTCAGTGGTCAGAGGTAGAAGGGAAGCCACAAAGGGACCAACCATCTTTACCAGGGACCGCAGTGAGTAACTGGAGCAAGTACCGGAACCACATTCTCACCAAAAGGGCACGGTAGAGAATCGAGAAACTTCAGGCGGTGAACAAGTCAGGGACCCAACCAGCGGAGGAGTCGTTTGCAGAGCAGCCTTGTGAGTCAAGTCAGGGACCTCGCAAGTTAGCAGGGGTAAAGCTTGAGAAGTATCTGGAGTGCCAAGCTAGGGACCCAGCAGGGAAGCGGGGGTGACGCTTGAGGGAGATACCACCGCAAACCTTGGAGGAGCTCAAGGGATTCGGAGTCAGTGAATCAGAGGGTCTAGTGAGACCAGGAGCTCAGTGTTGAACTACAAGAAGCAGTTGTAGTGAAGCTGAAAGGACTGTTACGTTTGAGTTAGGAACTGTTAGACTGTTACCATAGGAGACAACATTCCTGCATGTGCAAATGTCATGGTTTTTTTTTTTTTTTTTTGCTGGAGGCCTTTCCCTGCACGACTGTCCTCCTATTGACGCCTCGGAGTCTGCCAATTGAATTAGCAACTATCTAAGGGTGTCCTGCCCCTTATCCTCTTTCCCCCCAAAAATACAAAAAGGACTGTTTAAAAGAAATAAAAACCTCCTTTTACATCCAAGAAGTGTCTGGCGCCCAATAATTTTGTCCACCTTGCACCCACTATGCCTCACAACCCACCACATACAGGAAGATGTCCGCTATCTTTGGCTTGGAAAGTTCTCATTAGACTGGACAAGGCCTGAGACCTTGCTACATATACATAGCTCCCAACTGTCCCTGATTTGGAGCAATGTCCCTCATTTTGGCCTGATCAATATAGATGTGTATAAAATGCACTTTTTATCTATCAAAAAGTGTTTTCCAGCACTAAACCTTTCATCTGATTTCTAAAAACTGCTGCATTTGTAAATTCCAATATAAAGAAATAGTAGTGGTAAAAAAGCACTTTTGTGGGTTTAACCAATTATTATTAAATATATATATATATATATATATATATATATATATATATATATATTACACTGATGGTAGTTCTGCAGCACCTTGCATGCACTCAGCATCACCTTTCATATATGCATGTAGGTTAATGTTTGAGAACTGATACAGAGTGCTACTCGATGATAAGAAATAAAGGTAATACATGTGGTCACTAAGTAGGTCTTTTCTGTGTGTATATATAGACAAGTGTTTTGTATTCAAGCACATTAATAATTTATGGTTAGTGGAACACACCCATCGGTATTAGTAAGACTCTGATCCCTATACAGGTCACAATGTTGGGTTTTGATCTGTGACTCACACTGATATGCTTTGGTAACTGTGTGCATACATCCATTTATAAGATTAGCACTTGAATTAAAATATAATTTACCCGACCTATATAAACCTATAGCAGCAACAGCTATTTTGGGGGCATGCTCATGGGAGATTGTGTTCCAAACAGAACACAAAACCATAGGAGATTAGGCACTGATAAAAGGGCTCAGAGTCTTTTTGTTCTCCTGAGATAAGAATGCACCACAGTTTGCTGCAGAGCACAAAGTAATCTCTTAAAGGGTCAGTCCACCCTAACTGAAATTTCAGTGCTTTGTTAAATGAGTTAAAAGAGAAGTATGGGTTTCTTTTTTTTTTTAGATACATATTTGCCTATGTGGATGGAGCATCAGACCGATGCTGCAGCTGTTCCCCCAGGCGTCTCTGCACTGAGAACGAGCAACCAAACATCACCGATGGCTCGGTTCTCACAGATCCCAGGTAGGAGAGCTGCTGACTGTCAGTCAGCATCTCTCCTCTCTGCTCCTCCTCGCTCATTGGAGCGCTGAGCTGTGGTGAGGTGGGGAGCGGCCTGTCTCGGTGGCTCGCTGAGACTGCCATCAGTCAAGGCAGCTGGCAGATCCAGACTTCTAAAGTCGGGATGAAGCGCTACCTGTACTGATATTGGTGACCTCAGCGGAGAGCGGACTTCAGACTGATCTTCGCTGAAAACGGGTCAGAGGAGTGCAAAACGAATTGCACTCCTGTGACCCAGAGGAGAAGCCCAGCCTAAAAAGCTCAGGCTGGACTTCTCCTTTTTTAAGTGTATGTTACCTCACCACTTCATCTTCCTGATCAGTGGCGGCTGGTGCTCCAAAATTTTCTGGGGGGGGGGGGGGGGCGCAAACAAACTGAAAAAAAGCCATCAATTGCAGCGTTACTATGCCATATCAAATGCAGCCACTGTGCCATATCAAACTGTGTCAGTGACGAAAAAAAACACTGCCCACTGTTCTCTCCTCCGATCCCTGCTGCGCCAATCCTAGCCAGGTAAAATCGCATATCTACAAATCAGAGTAGAGTGGGAGTGTTTTCGGGCACATTGCGTGCGCCCCGATCACACCCTGAACACGGGCAAATCGGCTTCCCAGCCTGCCGCATGTCCGGTGCCTGGTCACTCTTAAAGTGTGTGTGTGTGTGTGTGTGTGTGTATATATATATATATATATATATACACATATTTGGATGGGCCACCGCTGTTCCTGATATGTGTGTTTTTACCATGTACTTGTGTTAAAGCAGGGGTCTCAAACTGGCGGCCTTCCAGCTGTTGTGAAAGTCCCATGAGGCATTGCAAGGCTGACAGTTAAAAGCATGACTCCCACAGGCAGAGGCATTATGGGACTTGTAGTTTTGCAACAGCTGGAGGGCCGCCAGTTTGAGACCCCTGTGTTAAAGTATAATGTTCTTTATGTGTGAAATACCTGGTGATCCTGCTTTCCTATTTCAAACTGACTATTCCAGAATAGGCAACCTTTTGAGCACAGTGTGCCGAAAAATGTTTTCAAAGAAATTGGGCGTGACGATTTTATAACAAAAATATTTAAACTTCACACTCTCAATCATGAAAAGGATTTTTTTTCTAAAGTAATTGTTGTAAACTACTTTTAGTAGTGAGAAATTACCATCCAGCACTCTCACGCCTCAGATCAGCCCCAATTCATGCAACTCCACACCTCAGATCACTGTCTCCCCTGCAAATCTGTTTCACCACTGTACCCCCCACTCATCTGCTCCATCGCCATATCCCCATGCTCTTCTGTCCTAACACTGAACTCATCTGCCCCACCACTGTAACCCACTTTCTCATCTGCCCCACCAATGTAACCCACTTTCTCATCTGCCCCACCAATGTACCTCCTCCACATCTGTCTCACCTCATAAATCATAAATTGGGCCCCCGCAGCTGAGAAAAAGTGTGGCGCTCTGCACCACAGGAAAAATAGGGTGTGATTTTTTTTTTTTTCATTGCACTGAATACTGGCTGTGGCTTAAAGGGACACTGAGTGTGGGGGTTCAGTAGTAAGTGACACAAAGGTTCAGGAATAATTTCAACAAAGTTCCCAGAAGCTCAACAGTAATTCCACAAACTGTCACCTGATTGGTTTTCTCAATCAGTGAAATCCCTTCTTTCTGAGATAGTAGTAGTGGCAACCAAGCGAGTCATCTTCCTCCAGATGGACGGGGCTAGCAGGACTGTGATGGGCTTTAGCAGTGGCCAATGACAGTCCTCCTACTCCTGGAAACAGGGACCGCCCCCCCACCTTAGCAGAACTGCAATCAATCTCTTCCCCATCACAAAAGCTGACGATCACAGCTACAGCAAAGTTGGAGAAACAATGTTTCCCATCTTTTACAATGTGTGGGGGCGCAGTGCCTCCCCCTCAGTGCAGGTGCGGTGTGGGGAATTCTGAAATTGGAATGCATTAGTGTCTCACTGACCCTTCCCTGTGCTGCTCTGCTGATGGGAGGGAGTCGAGTGCCGGCAAAAGAGGCTTTGTGTGCCGCTTGCGACATCCGTGCCGGGGGTTGTCTACCCCTGGACTATGCGTGAGAACACATCCATCCCTGTGTGGTCAGTTTTCTGGCTATGCTTGGTGCATTTGAGATATATATATATATATATATATATATATATATATATATATATATATATATATATATATATATATATATATATATATATATATATATAAAATTTTAAAACCATTCTTATTGACCCCCCCCCACACTCCGTCTGACATAGGATGTTGCTAAATGTAATTGTCGCTTTCAATGCACACATTGTTCCTTTAAATGTTATGAGACCAATTAAATATCTCAGGTTACAGGCCCCTCCAGCTCACTCTCACTCCCCACCTACAATAAACCACTCAGGAACTCTAATGGTTTGTATGAGCGCTCTGTACTGGGCACATTGACTTTCCATACTTGTCCTTTGTTCTGTTTACTGAATAGTAGTCAAAGGTATTTTTTCTTGGCAGAGTGAATTAAAAAAAACAAAGAAAACATATCTTTAATGTTCTGTGGGGGTGTGGTTGCTGTGTTTCTATACAGTGTAAAGCCGGCCATAGATGGTTTGATTTTTGGCCAGTTCTTGTTGCACCAGCTGAGATTTGAACCATGTATGGGCAGGCTGATTGCACCCAAGTTTACTGTTTTTTAATCAATTTGGGTACAACCAGCCTGTTGGATTTTTCATGTGATTTATTGCCAGGGCTATAGCCACTAGCAATAATCCCCCCTGCCAGGAGAACACGATAGCTCCGCAGGAGGGATTCCACCATCAACACAGTTACTGTATCAAGCAATTTGTTTTGTTTTTTTTTTTTTTTTTTTTTTTTTTTTCCTTTCTTGGAACCCGTGGTTGTAGGAAAGAAAATCACTCCATCTATGGCCAGCTAAGTCTTGTCTCAGATGCTGTAGTCTGCAGGTACATCAGCTCGTTCATTATTTTTTTTTTTTTTTTATAAATGTGCCACTGAACTGCATGGTACTGGGGCACTGTGCGGTTTGGCATGCACAAAAAGCAGCGCATTTCAGGAACCCGTGCTTTCTGGCAAGTATAGGTCGGAACCAATCCTATTAGAATTGCAGTCTATTCTAATTCTATCCAATGGTCTGGTCATGTTGGGGGTGTAATGTCCATGGTCTGTACAAAGTGTAATAGGATTATATTCTCCTTCTATCCAGTGGTTTATAATTCCATCCAATAGTCTACTTGGTCTATATAGTGTAATTTATCTGTATTTCAATTCTATTCAATGATCAAGTCATGTTGGGCTGCAGTGTTCAGGGTCTATCTAAAATGTATTGTAATTCTAACCAGCGTCAGGTTATGTTTGGGTTACATAGTCTGTATAGACCAAGTAAAAGAATTGTATTGCAGAATATGTAATAGAATTGTAATATAATTCTATACAATGGTCCGATCATGTTGGGGGTTATTTGGTTTATATAAAGTGTAATAGACTTGTAGAACAATTCTATTCAAGGATTGGGTCATGTTGGAAGTTATGTGGTCTATATAGAGTTGATTGTATTATAGTTCTATCCTGTTGTCGGGTAATATTTCAACTTGGTCCAAATAAAGTGTAATAGAACTGCGTTATAGTTCTATCTAGAGGTCATGTTGCAGGTTACTTGGTCTATATAGAGTGTAAAAGAATTGTATTATTCTGTTGAGTGGTCAGGTCATGTTGGAGTCATGGACAACTATTTCTGTATAGTATGTACTTGAATTGTATCGTGAAAATGTCCCATAATCTGGTCTTGTTGAAAATTTCGTGCAGTATGTCTGTACAGAAAGTGTCGTGCCCAGTGGTCGTGTCATGTTGGGAACGTATAAGGAGATTAATCAAGGACATTTTAACAAAGTTGGACTACTACAGTATCTTTTGCAAGTCAAGCTGCCTTTTTTTTTTTTTTCTCCCACGCCTCTAAACTCTCCGTATGTTAGCCTATGTGCATATCCATGCACACATATAATTTCAGCAGGAGCTTTTAGGAACAAGAGGAAAAACCCATGACCAGTACGTCCAGGAGCAGCAGAGTTTTGGCAGAAAAAAACTTGGCCCTTGTAATAAATGTGTGTTAACGTTAGGCGTGTTTAGCACTTGAGCATTAATTCATTTTAATGGCCATAATAATTTTTTCTGGCCATTGAAATGAATGAATGGCCAAGCTCTTGATGCATGTAAACGTGCAACAGACTGTAGAAGGGCAGGTAGTTACAGGTTCTAGGCTGGCTGAGCTAGTGGTAATGGGCTGAGGACAGAAAATGTGCAGAGCAGCAGGCGCTGGAAATTTAGGGCCCACTGACTCCAGCCTGGTCTGCTGCAATGCATTAAATGCATGCACATTAGGATGTATTGTGCTAGAGCAGCCTATTAATTTGAATAGGCTGCCCTAATGCATCCCAACAGACATGGAAAGTGTGCTCAGAATGAATGGCACTGCATTGCATCAATACTCATACTCTGTGCTAGCCCAGTGCAATGGTGTGGGACTAAGGGTACAACTTGAAGCAAGTGACATTACTGATGAAGCAGACCGTGGAAGTATTATGATTGTGTCCAGTGGTCAGCTCATGATGGAAGTATTGTGCCCTATGTCTGTACAGAACTAACAGACTTTTCTGTTATGATTATGTCCAGTGGTTGGGTCATGATGGGGGTATAGTGTTCTACGTCAGTACAGAATTGTATGATCATTTTCTGTTTAGTGTCCTCACGTTCATAGGCAATTCCATACACCCCAATCCCCAGGCAGAGGGAACAATTCCTGTTTCTATCAGATTTTGTAGCGCATTGGTCTCCAAACAAGATGAGGCTTTTTGCTTACCTTTTATCCAGCCCTTGGCATTATTTCTCCTACTGACACCAAAAATGGAGCACTATTACTTCCACAAACTCCTACAATGGAGCATATTTCCTCCTCCTGATAAGCAATGGGTAAACTATTTGTTCCACTGATTCCAATGACGGGGCGCTATTTGTTCCACTGATTCCAATGACGGGGCGCTATTTGTTCCACTTATTCCAATGACGGGGCGCTATTTGTTCCACTGATTCCAATGATGCTATTTGTTCCACTGACACGCAATGACGGGGCGCTATTTGTTCCACTGACACGCAATGACGGGGCGCTATTTGTTCCACTGACACGCAATGACGGGGCCCTATTGCTTCTCCTACTGATCACAGGCACTATTTGTCATTATTTTTTTTCTTTTACTCCCACTAATCACTAAGCCTGAGACGTTGTTTACTCTCACGAGCGCTGGGGTATTTTCTACTCTTACTGGCCACAGTCCAACTCCCCTAAAGTCTAAAGAACGGTAAACTTTTCCTTTTCTGTAAAAAGTTTGGAGGCATCTGGTGCATTAGACACTGTGTTACTGTGATCAAAGCTATCAACATATAGCGTGCTTCCTCTCTCACATAGTAAGAATTCTGATTCCTGCAGCAGCTGTACTAGAAATATAATAGTCTATGTAAGGAGTAGCAAAGATTGCTCATGGCAGGTTATCCATTGGAGGGACAGCTGTAAAGGGAGCTGCAAAGGAAACCCTCCTATGGAATGTATCCCATGCTATGCAGAATGCATTTTATAGTTAACCATCAACACTGATTTGCTGGAAGTGCTGGTCTCCATGTCTCATGCAGCTCTGTCATAAAGATTTATAGAGGAGCTGTGATGGAGAGTTTTGGAAGGATGTATTTTGGGGATGTCCTAAAGACTGGCAGCTCATGGTGGTAATTATAGATCTGTGATCTCCCAGGTTTCCCTCTATGTCCCCTGGAGTGGATTATTTGCTCCATGAGGTGGCAGTGCCTTGACAGTTTACCTTGCAGGCTCTTTATTCTATGGGGAATTTACATTTCACAGCAAGTTTAGAGGATTCCTCAGACTGGCAGGCCATGCTTAAGAAGCTACAGGCTACCCCGGTGTCCTGCACAGAGCAAAATGCTAATAGCCTGGCCTTTTTCTGCTACAAATCTGTTTTGACTCCACTGAAGTCAATGTAAAGTATCATCACGATAACCAGGCACCTAAGATTTTCAAAAAGTGGGATCCGCCATGTTTACCTCTGTACCTTGCTCAATGCAGATTTCCTTTTAAAATTGGTAGCGTCCAATGGATCCATATGCAACAGGCATGTCAAACCCAAATTAAACATTGGACCGAATAGAATGAAATGAATCTTCAAGGCGACCACCATATGGATGCTAAGGGCCATATCCACTTCATTCTAGAAAAAAAATGATTAGCTTTTTGGTAATAAACATTCTAGCGATAACTAACTGAAATTCATAATATTATCTAAGGGGGTAAAGGGCTGGGGTTGAACAGACCCTGTCACTTTATCCTGAATGAACAAGTGACAGTGTCTCTTTCAGCTAGCCATACGCTAGAGACTGACAGGAATGTGGCGATCGACACTCCTCTCTGCGGGAGACAGATGGGAATGCGCCCTGAGCCCACCATTTTTTTTTTTTTTTTTTTTTTTTTTAAGCCAATTGGAGACTCATGCTCTAATCATGTGCTAAAAAACCCATTGGAATCTATGCATCCGGTGCCCTGCATGTGGTTTAGAGGGGCGGCACCCCGTGTGGACGTGCTGCCGCTGCAAACATGGTATAATTGTCTAGTTTATTTATTTTATTTTCAGGTACTTATATAGCGCCGTCAATTTACGCAGCGCTTTTACATATACATTGTAAATTCACATCAGTCCCTACACCCTCAAGGAGCTTACAATCTAAGGTCCCTAACTCACAATCATACATACTAGGGACAATTTAGACAGGATCCAATTAACCTACCAGCATGTCTTTGGAGTGTGGGAGGAAACCGGAGTACCCGGAGGAAACCCACGCAGACACAGGGAGAGCATGCAAACTCCAGGCAGGAAGTGCCGTGGTTGGGATTCGAACCAGCAACCCTTCTTACTGCTAGGCGAGAGTGCTAACCACTACACCACTGTGCTGCCCAAGTTTGGTCAATTTACCAGATTCATGTAATGGTAATGGGAGTTTGTAAAGGAGATTGTGCAACATTTACCATATGGTAAGCTTTAAAGCGGTATTAAAGTGGTTGTAAAGTCAGAAGGTTTTTTTTATCTTAATGCATTCTATGCATTAAGATTAAAAAAAATCTTCTTTGTGCAGCAGCCCCCCTAATACTTGCCTGAGCCCCATCTCGATCCAGCGATGTGGTACGAGAATCTTGGCAGTCCAGGCATTCTCCCTCCTCATTGGCTGAGACAGCAGCGGGGTGCCATTGGCTCTGCTGCTGTCAATCCAAGTCAGTGAGCCAATGAGGAAAGGGGGGGGGGCAGGGCCGAGCTGGGGCTCCATGTCTGAATGGACACACAGAGCAGCAGGTAGGCCCTTGCACATCATATTTGAAAGTAAATGTAAAGGAAATTGAATAAGAAAATTGTATAATGTATGGCCATCTTGGTGACATTGAGCTGCCGATATAGTTGGTGCAGCTGAACTGCCTGTATATGGTGGGTTGTCTAACCTGTTCCTACACAAACCAGCAGACCTGTCTTCTATTCATATGTAGCTGTATAATCATATCTTCTATGGCTGAACTGCACTGGTGATTTTAATCTCCTGCCACTGAGCAATTGTTGTTGTTGCTGCAGTTGAGCTGGTTCACAACAATCAAATCTCCACAGGCCTACACATGAGCAGTCATCCCAAAGTGACTTTTTGAGACTTTATGAAAGCTTTGGCTGGGAAAGTTGCCTGTACTTGATCTCTTGAGAATCGTCATGCTGAACCATCAGAGTGTGACCCATAGACTTAGTATAATTTTATATTTCCTTGTCAAAAGAAGTTTATTGAGTATACAATGTTATAAAGATACATAAAGTAAGTTTACAAGGATCTATAAAGTAAGCTCATTGTTTTACAGTAGGGTTTATATAGGTAAATATCATGAAATTTCAAATATTAAACATTGGGTTCACGTAAACCTAAATTAAAGATATATATCATTTCCTTAGTTACTTTTGTAGGTATTTAAATGATTTATACCTACTATACATATTGTTTACAAGTAGAGTGTATATAGGTCAAAAAAATTCTGATAATGAGCTTTAATCGTAAGGTGGAGAAAAGGAAAGAGAAGAAAAAGGGTTGAAAGGTAGAGGTATGGTCCACAAGGTTGTCCCGCTCGTCAGTTTATTATTCTTTTTAGTTCTCTTTGAAGCCTTAGAATGGGTGTCTCTGTAAGTCATTTAATCTGTTACCATGGCAACAGGACAGAGTCATTGAAGTTTGACAGGAACTGTTGTTTTATCCAAGGATGCCAAAGTTTTTCAAATTTTGG
Source organism: Aquarana catesbeiana (assembly GCF_042186555.1). Classification (NCBI taxonomy): domain Eukaryota; kingdom Metazoa; phylum Chordata; class Amphibia; order Anura; family Ranidae; genus Aquarana; species Aquarana catesbeiana. The sequence goes on along the minus strand of NC_133326.1, from coordinate 628,238,627 downwards.
AATTTGATTTTGATCGATGGCTACCATCTTAGCATGGGACATTGTATTATTCATTCTGTGAATTGTTTCTGCTAGTACCAATGTAGGAGATTTCCATGCCTTGGCCACTGTTTGTTTTGCAGCCGTTATTAGTTGGATCATAAGTTTGAATTGAGAGAGTGTTAACCATTCCGGTTTTAGATTAAGTAAAGTTAAATATGGATCTGGTTGTATTATTTTTTTAAATATTTTAGATGCAATCACGAAGACTTCCTTCCAGAAGGTTTGGATTACTGGGCACGTCCACCATATGTGTAAATATGTGCCTATTTCTGGGCATCCTCGAAAACAAAGAAGGAATTGGAATAGGGAGGACTCTGAATAGATAAAGCAATTTGGGTAGAATAGTCATTTTGATTGCATTAATCTTCCCTATCCAGGATAAAGGAAGTTGCGACCATTGTTTTATTAGATTTGTGATCTGTATTAGGTGAATATTTTGCCACTCTAGCGGGTACAAGGTACCAGCGAGTTAGGACTTTATAATTTGTCTCCAGTGCTAAGATGTTGGGTGAAGATGACTTAGATGTGAGCCATATGTTAGACCAGTCCGTGTCTTCTAAAGTTCGTCCCAGGTCCTCCTCCCACCTCTGAACATAAGAGGGTCTATTAAGATTTGCTACTCCATATAATTGATTATAAAGTGATGAAATTGTACCTTTAGCAAATGGATCTTTTGTACAGATTGATTCAAAAATGGATAATTGGGATAATGGTGTATCCCCCTTTAGGAATGGTGTATAGAAATTTTTGATTTGGAGATATCTAAATATCTCAGAGTTTGGTAGATCATATTTTTCTTTAAGCGATGGGAATGAAAGGAATGATTTAGATGCTATGAAGTCATTTAGTGTCTGAATGCCTGATGTTGTCCAAGCTTTAAAAGAATTTGGGTAGATCCATGCCGGATAAAAGGCCGGATTACTGATAAAAGAAAGGAGAGGATTGTGTGGAGATTGTAACTGATATTTGGTTTTTAGTTTATCCCAGAGAGATAAGAAGTGTTTAGTTATGGGATTATGAATTTTAAAGCGGTCTTTAGGATCAAGCCATAATAAATTTGATATTAATAGAGGGTCATTTTCTGAAGCCTCTATAAATACCCATAAAGGGATTTCCTGTTTTGCATGGTATTTGGACAGACTGGCCAAATGTGCTGCTCTGTAGTAGTTAGTAAAATTAGGGTATCCCAGGCCTCCTTTATTTTTGGGAAGATGCAGTGTGTGTATAGGTATACGTGGTTTAGAAGAGCCCCATATAAACGAAGTTGCTCTTTTTTGTACTATTCTCAAAAAATAGGAAGGAATTGGAATAGGGAGGACTCTGAATAGATAAAGCAATTTGGGTAGAATAGTAATTTTGATTGCATTAATCTTCCCTATCCAGGATAAAGGAAGTTGCGACCATTGTTTTATTAGATTTGTGATCTGTCTTAATACAGGAGGATAATTGGTTGAGAATAAGTCAGAATGAGATGCTGTTAAATGAATTCCAAGATATGGGATTGATTTTTCTGCCCATGTGAATGGGAGTGCAGCCCTAGCCGGGATCAATTCCATGTTTGTGAGTGAAATATTAAGCACTAGGCATTTCTTAGGATTAATCATAAGGCCGGATAGGGCTGCAAATCCATCAAGAGCTGGTATTAAGTTAGGACCAGAGACCTGTGGTGATGATAGAAAAAGTAATATATCGTCTGCAAATATACATCATTTGTGTGTAATACCTCCTACTTCAATGCCAGTTATAGTTTTGGTTTGTTCTGATGTATTGGGCCATGGGTTCGAGTATAAGGGCAAATAATAAGGGAGATAATGGGCAACCCTGTCGGGTACCTCTTTCGATATTAAAGGCTTCAGATTTGTATCCAGCATATTTTATATAGGCTTTGGGTTTATTATATAATGCTTTGGTCCATGTTAAAAAGTGGGGTCCAAAACCCCATTTTTGTAATGAATATTGCATATATTGCCAGGATACTGTGTCAAATGCCCTCTTAATATCGAGAGATAGAAAACATAAAGGGATTTTCCGTTTTTTAGCAATATGTGCCAATAACACTGCCCTGCGTATATTATCGCCTGCCTGCCTATTTGGCATGAAGCCTACTTGATCTCTATGTATTCATTTTCCTATAATGCTATTGAGGCGTTTTGCTATTATTTTTGCTAATAATTTAATATCGAGGTTTAACAGAGAGAGAGGCCGATAATTCACACAGGAAGTATCATCAGAAAGGGGTTTTGGGATCATACAGACAATTGCCATTAGTGTTTCTTGCCGAAAAGAATGTCCATCTAGAAGTTTGTTAAAAGTTTCAGTGAGAATGGGAGAGAGTATTTCTGAGAATGTTTTATAGTATAAAGCCGAGTAGCCGTCTGGGCCTGGTCTTTTGTTAAGTTTTAGGTCTTTTATGGCGTTAGCAACTTCATCTATAGTTATAGGCTCATCCAAACTGGTTTTTTGATTCTGAGATAACTCAGGTTATTTTTGAGAAGAAGGATTCAGCCTCTGTAGGATTAAATTCATTGTTTGTCTTGTATAAAGTTGCGAGATGTGAGTGAAATTTATGGACTATTTTAACTGGATTACAAGTGTAAACATTTTTTGATAATTTCAAACGTATTGGTTTGAAAGATTTGTTAGTTGAATTTAATGCCCGAGCCAAATATGTACCTGGTTTGTTTGTATTCATGTAGAAATTGTGTTTGGAGCGTTTGAGGGATTTATCAACTGACTCAGTGAGAAATAGATCGTATTCCAATCTAGATTTTTCCAGATGAGATTTTGTACTCTGAGATGGATTATCTTGAAATGATATGTAGGCTGCATTAAAATTGAGTTCTAGTTTTTTTGCTAGATTTTTGCGTTCCCGTTTAAATAGTGCCATTTGTCTTTGTATTGTACCACGCAAGACAGGCTTATGAGCTTCCCACAGTGTTATTGGGGAGATGTTTGTTGTATTATTAATTGATATGTATTCCTTTTAAAGCTTTTTCAATGGCCATCTGATGTAGTGGGTGTTTGAGCATTATGTCCGGTAAGTACCACGTTGGGTCATGCGCTTTTGGTATGGCTGAGGCTATAGTAGTGTATACTGCATTATGGTCAGACCACGGAATCGGAATTATATCTGATGCAATAATTTCTGGTATCATTCCTATTGTTAGAAAAATATGATCTATTCTGGTGAAGGTTTGATGAGGGTGCGAGAAATAAGTGAATTTCTTTTTCATTGGGTTACTTTCTCTCCACGAATCTACCAGATTGTATTTGGAAAGAAGTTGAGAAAAAGGTAATCTAGAGGTTATTTTGGATGGTGTAAAAGGTGATTTATCTAGAAATGGGAGGAGGACCTGGTTCGAATCCCCACACATTATCACTGTTCCTATTTTGTGTGTATTAATCACTTGTAATATATGTGAGAGGAATGGTGTAGGTTGTTTGTTAGGAGCGTAGTAGGAAATCACCGTGATTGCTGTATCCATTATATAACCCATGAGTATCAGGTATCTACCTTCTGGGTCTTTAATTTCTGATGATAAGGTGAATGGTGTGGATCGGTGAAATGCAATTAGAGTTCCCCTTTGCTTGGTACAGGCAGAAGCCGTGTAAATTTGTTGATAAAAAGGAGAAATATATTTTGGAGTAGAATGTTTGGTGAAGTGTGTTTCTTGGAGGCATACTATGTGAGCCTTCTTGTTATGGAAAGTACGGAAGGCTTTGGTCCTTTTTTGAGGGACATTTATTCCCTGAACATTCAGGGAAAGTATATTCAGTGGTGCCATGGCAATAGATCAAATAGTTTTGACTTACTTTTTGTTATGCAGAGCTGACTGTGCAGATCAACCTGTGTGGACTGAAGAGATGAATAGATAGAAAAGAAACCAGTGAATTCTGGAGTAAAGAGTAAACAAAAAACATATGAGATTAGATGATACATTGTATAAATTATTTTTTGCAAGTAATCACAATTTACCCGTGAAAGAGAATAAATATCTCTCTCAGGGGAATAAGTGCCTTCGTCACACTCCCACATAATATGGTTGGGAGAATGAGGAGGGCTAATGGGGGTACACGGATCTTCCGCTTACAGGAGAGAAGTGCTATGTCAAAAGACATCAAAATGATGTTTCATTAATTGGAGTGCAGAATATAGTTTTTGTTGAAATTATTTATTCCAGGGTGGTTGTATATGGTTAGTCTTGCCCTAGGCTAAATAATTCAGTTAGAAAGGTACTGTTAATAACTTTGGTATTGATGAAGATAGTTTAAATTATTTTGGGATTTTAACCCTTTTAGAGTAAACAATTACATATTTTATTCATATGTAACTGTTTAGATATGTTAACTCATAAAATTGAGGTTGTATTGCTTCAGATTAGAATAAACAAAAACATAATTCTAGGAACTAGTTAGGTAATAATATATTTGTTTTAAGAAAAGAAAGAAAAAGCTTCCATTACTTCTTGGTTATTGAACATATTTGTCCTAAAAAGTAATAAATCTATTGTTATTACCTGATAATATATAACTGAACAAGAATTTCCTTATTTCACTTATATATTCTAAGGCTATATGAATCAGAAGTAATAAGAAATATAACTGGAATGTAACATGATCCCACACAGTGTGTGACTATCAGAATGCAGTTACATTCAGTTATAAATATAGGTTTTTTATAGAGAACCATCTCTTAGTATAATAAATGAAGAGATATCAGGAATTAGGATGTCAGTCCATTGAATCTTCTTGGTCCATGGATGATGTGGCATAACGGCCTCTTTTGTGAGAATGATGATTCCCATTTTGTTCTGAAATTTTCTGGGTGCTGCCTGAAGGTGAAGATGATGCCATTCTTCTGCGTGTGGGAGTGTTGCTGCTTGTGGGTTCTGTCAGATTTAATTTTAAAAGGGTTTGTTGTAGTTCATCTGCTGATCTGCTTCTGTAAATTGTACCTTGGTAGTTAAATCTGACTGAAAAGGGGAAGCCCCATTGATACATAATGTTGTGGCGTTGCAGTTCCATTAGTTGGGGTTTCATGGATCGTCTTTTAGTAATAGTAAGTTGGGATAGGTCAGCAAAAATTTGATAATTGTGTCCTTGAAAATTAAGTTCCTTTTTTTCTCTTGCAGCAATTAGTATTTGTTCTTTCGTTCTGTAATAATGAAATTTTGTGATTATATCACGTGGGGGTCCATCTTTCTTTTTGGCTGTGAGGGCTCTGTGTACTCTGTCCAGTTCTAAACGTTCAATAGGGATATCTGGCTTTAGTTCTTGTAATAGAGCAGTAATAGTAGATTGCAGGTCTGTCACAGTTTCAGGTATTCCCCTTATGCGCAAGTTTGACCGTCTGGCTCTATTTTCGTAATCTTCGAGCTTAGTTTGAAGTATTAAATTCTCTTCTTTTAATTGTTCCAATTCTGTTATATTTTCTTGGGTTGTAATTTCAATTTCATCCATTTTTATTTCTAAGGCTGCAGTGCGGTTTCCCAGCTCTCTTATTTCTTTGGTTAGGCTTTTTGTTATTTGGTCTGAGGTTTGTTTTAAAGCCTTATGAAGCATCTTTTCAAATTGTAATAATATTACTGGGGATACTGAGGAGGCTTGTGGAGAAGTTTGTGAGAGGATTTGTTCTGTATCTGACTCAAATGGAGAGTCTTGCTGTGACATTTTCTGTCTGTGAGAGCGCCCTGATGCTGTATCTTGTGAGGTGACTGGAGCTGCTTCAGCTGCAGTGAGTGCCTGTGAGCTCTTTGTGAGGTGATTTTTATTTCTGCCACGGTTTCCTCCCAGTACCATATTTCCTGCCCAAACTTTCAGTTTGTTCCCTGGGGCAAAAAGGTTCAAATGGATACCTTTTGAGCCTGCAGGCTCCGCTTTGTCCTTCTCTTCTCTCCTCAGCGGTGTGGAGCTCTAACAATGCATGTCTGCTCCACTAGGCTCCGCCTCATAATTTTATATTTCAATATTTTTATTGAAGTAACAAATTAATATCATATAAAACGCAATCTGTGCACAACAGTTTAAACTGGTATTGGACCATACATCAACACAAGAATATTGTCCCCTAAAATATTCATAGACAGAAGACTTACGAATGTGAAACGGGGAGAACCCAACAACCAAGATTCTCGGTTGGGATACCATTAGAGACAACAAAACCATAAATTCAAATTTAGTACCGTATCGCTGCGCGATATCCCATCAGACCATTGTGATATGTGAAACTGGTAAGGACTATGTCATGGGGAGAAATGATAGGGGGCAGGGACTAAAAAAAAGGGGGAACACCCTTGCACCTTCCTGTGCAGTTCCGGTACAAGGGGTGGGCAGAGAAGGCACTTGCCCTGAGCGCAATGTTAATTTGTGTGAAAGGGGGACACTGGGAGCATCAGATTATTCTCCTGCCTGGTAGACGGAAGTGGCTGTTGTTCTCCTCCTGCTCTGTTCTAGCCGCTTCAACTATGGGTTAACTCAGGGCTGGTGCTACCACTAGGCAAACTAGGCAGCCGCCTAGGGCGCACTGCTGCCTAGGGCGCCCGGCCACTGGTGTTACTACACTCTCCTCTCTGCAGCAAGCAACTAAGCCTCAGCATCAGCAGGCAGCCTACGCTCCATTTGCACATAGTGTTAGAGGCGCAGCGGCGGCGGAGGATTGTATCTGTGTCCCGACTTCGGAATGAATGGAAGAAAGTAAACATTCATTGATGGGCGCTGGTGAGGCTGCATTTGATGGGCACTTCATTAAAAAGGTGGGGTATACATTAACAGGGCGAAGGGGGTGGAGTCAGGGGTGGAGCCAAGAGGGGGGCAAAATAAGGTTTCGTCTAGGGTGTCAAAAATCTCCTCATTCACTTGTTTTTCTTCTGATATCTGCTCTCACGACAGCAAACCTCACTGCAGCCTTCTGATCTCAGCGCTGGACATGCTACAGGCACCCTTTCCATTACAGCTTACTTTTTAGCGTTTTCTATTCTGGAACTATCCTGTGACCATCATTCACCTTGCACATTCTCTGCAGCTATTCACTCTGCTCTTTATTAACACTGCAAGGGCTCATTCACTCTACTGCAGTAACTGGCTTATTTTCACACTGGAAAAGCCAGTCACTGCAATGGCATATATAGAATACAATTGCTTATTTGTGTCCCGTTTCCAGTGCAATGCAGCCCAGAGGCGATAAAATGCAGACATGCTGAACAGGCCCTTACTACCCCACCGTCTTCATGTTTTCACTCTTTCCTTATCCCTGATTCCACCTTTTTTTTCTATTTATAATTCAAATGTTATCACCCAGGGGCCAGTTCACACTAGTAGCAGTGCAAATTTTTACTGCAAATCCGCACCACATCTAATTCACAAACCTGTTCATGCAAACTGATTACGCAGTAATATCACCCCCTCACCACCTGTCAGACACCAGTAATAATAGACGCACATGGTATCAAGCCCTTTCAGGCCCCTTCCTCCCTCAGTCCCGGTTCACACTGGTGTGATGCGGGAAACCCTAAAAATTCAGTGCCGGTTCCCGCATCTCAGACTGATTCACACTGACATCTGCGAACCACTGGGGGTGTCAATGTTAAGTTTATTGACACCCCCAGATTGGTTCGCAGATCGCGGTGCGAACTGTCAAATGGTGCAGGAATCGGATTGCATAGTGAGCACCCATGTGATCCAATTCCAGTGCGGACCAAAAAAAGGGTCCTGCACTATTTTGGTGCGAATACGATTAATTTCAATCATACAAACTGGCTGAATTCACATCGCACAGACAACGCATGTGATGTGCACAGCAATGCAGTGCAAATTACATGCAATGTCTGGCATCAAACCAGTGTGAACCCAACTTCAGAGCCCCTCTACAGTGTCTTAGTTCCATGCACCTTCAGGGCCCAGCTTCCCAAACCCACTGAAATGGTTATCAATCCCCCTTAAACTGATAGTGACACTGCAGCATTTTTTTTCCTTTCATTGCTCCACGAATAGAAGGCCATTTTTTTTTTTTTTTTTTTTCTTTCTTTTTAGTGATGCCACTGACGCAGGGACATTTTTGTCTTTGCCACTGTTGGACTCATATTTGTGCATCAATTTTAAACTCCACATTACATTAATTGGCCCCAGTCTCTCCTCCACGGGGTGGGGTGGGGGGGGGGGTGGGCACAGTTTGCAAACTTCGCCCTGGGCACTGGATGACCTTGTCCCGGCGCTGTTCCTGTGAGTATCGTCAGCATAGAACTATGTGTTCTATCGGAACATTTTGCAATTATTGAAGAATTTAAACAAACACGCAAAGAAAAAGAGTCAAGAGAGTAGATCAAAAAAAGGAAAAGAGAGAGAGAGAAGGCCAGCCAGAAATTAATTTAGAGATAAGTATCGTATCCATGGATCCCATGTCGCATCAACTTTCTTAGTAGTTTTGAAGAAATACAGGTAGGTCTATCATTAACCATGATCCAGTTAAGTTTGTTCTTCACGTATTCAAGGGGAATCATCGACTGCTTCCAATATTTAGCAATAGTTATTCTAGATGCTAAAAATACCGTATATATGTAATATATTTTCTATCAATTTTTATTTTTTTTTTTATTTTTTTTTAATCAAAGTGCTGGTTCCGGGGATCTATGGATATTAACCCCTGCCACTGAATATATCAAATTAAATATTCTAATCCAAAATCTGGTGACTATAGGGAACTGCAACCAAACATGGTACATTTATAGCAATCTGGACACAACTCCGAAAGCAAATGGGGGAGGCAGACGGGTGCATCTTCACAACTCTGGTCCAGACCAAATACCAACGTAGGTGTGTGTGTGTGTGTGTGTGTTTTTTTTTTTTTTATAATTTGATTAAATTCGTGTTGTGTTTGGATAAAGCATAGGCAATATATTGCCTGTCAGACAATTCAAAGGTGGTATTCAAGTCCCGTTTCCATTGAGTCATATAATGGAGCTTGGTAGTCGGGTCAGTAAGAGTGGCATACACCGTAGATACCCGTCTCCGTAGAAGGCCTTTCGTTTAACAAGATAATTCAAAATGTGTGAGTGTAAGAGGTCCCTCTAGCAAATTAAGTTTTAGATCATACAAAAGAGATAAGCTGATTGTACTGAAATGTTTCACTAGACGGCATGTGCAACGTATCCTTAAAATATTGCAGAGAGTATGGTTGATTACCATTGAGGTAGTCGCCTATCCTAAAAAGCCCCTTGTTAAGCCGCCATAAGAATTGCATCGGAGTCAGTCCGGGGGAAAACTCAGGGTTGTAGAAGAAGGGGGCCAGCGGGGTATGTGGGGATGACAGGGGTTTTCGATATTTTACTCCACCCCAAATCGCTAGTGAATGAGACAGAGTAGGACATAGGGGGGCGAAGATGGCTAGGAAGCCATGTTAGAGAACCAATGACAAGAGAGGGCTTCAATAGCGACCCAGAGGGGTGTAGATCCCTTGGTCGTTGTGTAGGAAAGTTGAGTTATTTGAGAAAGTTTGAGTTTCAAAACGTACAATGTCACTTTATTCATTCTGGGTTTTTTATTGCCCCAAATAAAGCAAAGGACTTCTGGTAGCAAACGCTGTAGCTCACTCCTTGGAACAGCAATTGGTAAAGTTCTAAAGTAGTAAAGTATCCTGGGTAGAAATGTCGTTTTTAATAGAGTTGATTCTGCCAAACCAAGATAAGTGATAGTCTGCCCATCGTTGAGACTTAGTATCATTTTATAATGTCTGCAAAATACAATTGGGGTATATATTGTTTATGTGGTGGCAGGAATCTTACGACTGCTGGGGGGGGGGGGGGGTTTTGGACCCCCTCCACACCAGCGCTATGCTATCTAGGTCTTTGTTGAGGTAATGTTCCTGACCAGTTGGACCTGTGATAAGACGTCCATAAGATTCCATTGGGTACACTTGGGCAGTTCAACTGGTCAGAAACAAAATATCTAGTTTTACTTGGTCTTTGTAAATTACATCCAGCATTGCTCCTGCTTCTTCTTGCTGGAGGCTGCCATTTTGCTGAAGCTCAGAGCCCCTGGACAACAGTAAATCATAAAGTGACCTATCGATTAAACGGTTTCAAAAAACATTGCTAACTTGTGTCCTCAACCAAACTGTCAAACCATCAAATGGCTGGTGTTATAGCTGATCCACGGATCAAACAGAGGCCAAGATGGCAGCTTCCTTACCTGTAAAGGATAGGAGGGTTCAATTCTGCGTCAAGGCTGTCAGCAGATCGGCCTCTACAAACTCGGTAGTGCCTAAAAATGGAGAGCAGCTGAGCATGTGCAGAGCAGGGTGAGACCAGGGGCGGACTGACCATCGGGCAGTTCGGGCACTGCCCAAGGGCACATTCGCCAGTAGGGGGCCCCGTGACAGCTTCCACATCGATCTACCCATCAATCACAGTTAGCTGACGGGTAGATCGGGTTTTGAATCCCTGCTCATTGCTAAGAGACTGCAGTGTAAACAGACCTCTCGTGGTGTGCTCCTCCCCGCTGGCCCCTCCTTCCCTCCCGTCTACCCCAGGTGCTTGTATTTGTCATCACCTCGGACGGATGAGAAGAGAGGAGGGGCCAGCAGGGAGGAGCGCATCATGACAGGTCTGTATACAGCCGCTTCCCGCGCTACTCTGCATCTAGGAAGGAAAGTGCAGCAGCTTGTATGCTGTCCTGTGCTTAAGCGTGTACCACGTGCTGCTCTTAGAAAGTTGCTGCACAGCTTTCACCTCCCCACAGTGTCCCCCTGTGCCCTTCACCTCCCCACAGTGTCCCCCTGTGCGATCCACCCCCCACCACGGTGTCGCCTTCCCCCCTGATGGCTACCCTGAGAGACACTGTGCTGAGTCTGGAGGATCCCAGTGCTCTACTGTGTGCCCTGTGTTTTGGTTTGTGCCCTATTTGCCCTACTGTGTGCCCCATGGCCTGTGATGTGCCCTACTGTGTGCCCCTTGCCCTGTGATGTGTCCTGTGCCTTGTGATGTGCCCCATGCCCTGCTGTGTACCACCTGTTGTGCTCTACTGTGTGCTGTACTGTGTGCTTCATGCCCTGGGATGTGCCCTGATGTGTACCGCCTAATGTGTCCTGTTCCCAAGGATGTGCCCTGTGCTCTGTTGTGTGCCCTACTATGTGTCACATGCCCTGTGATGTGCGGCATGCCCTGCTGTGTATCTCCTGATGTGCCCCGCTGTGTACCCACTGATGTGCCCTGTACCCCCTGTGATGCACCATGCTGTGCTCAATAATGTGCCTTGCTGTGTACAGCATAATAAACCCTGCTGTATGCCCCGTAATGTGCCCTACTGTGTTCCCCCTGATGTGCTCAGTGCCCTGCTGGGTGCCCCATTATGTGTCCTCCTGTGTGCCCTACTGTGTGCCCTGTGCTCTGCTGTGTGCCATGTGATGCATGTGCCCTATGATTTATGTAGGTGGGGCTTGTGTGGGTGTGGCTTGCATGTGGACGGAGACACGGGGTGCCCTATGATCTTCTATTTCCCGGGGGCCCCATGAGTTGTCAGTCCGCCCCTGGGTGAGACATTGTATTGCTGAATTTTAAACCATATAGACACTTATTTTTAATGGTTTTACATCTCTATACCTGCAAAAGAGGCCATCCTGAAGTTCTCTAATAGGACTTCATTATTTAACTAAAGTTCCACTTTAACTCTGAAAGCAGTGACAGCCAGTAAATGTGTGCATTGCCGAAAAATTCGTTTGTTTTTTGTTTCATTCGTTTTTTTATTTTATGTTTTCATTTTTCGGGTCATTCATTATGATCGCAATTTGTAAAATTCGAAAAACCTGAAAATCTGAAATAACTTGACTATTATAGGTATTGGAATTTCCTTTCAAATCTGGCTTGGTGAACGCAACCGATATGAATTTATCCGCAGTTACGAATTATCCGAAATAACGAATGCTGGATCTAAACAAATGGAACGGATCAAATTTAATAATTAATAATAATAATAAACCGTTATTTAATTTATTATTATTCATTGTTTCATTCATTTAAATACGGCATTTGTTATTTCTGATCATTCGTAACTGCAGATAAATTCATATTGGAAGTGTATGTATTGATCTCAGTACAGGTTGCCGGTGGAGATGTCCTTTTACTTTTAAAAGTAGCCGTGCACCAGGAGCTCCATGTCCTACAAGTTCTGTGACGGTCACTGAAAAGGCTTTGTTCTTCAAGGCTTTGCCCTGAACTCTGGACTTATTTACAAAAATGTTCTCCAGCCTTTATTTCCCTTTTATGCCTTTTCATTCTAATCTATGGTTTTTGTAAGTTTAAAAGTGTGCAGAAGATAAGTGGCTTTGTTGTCCTTGCAATCTTGGGTTCCTTTTGTTTCTAACCAACACTAGAAAAAGTCGGCAGCAGTCTGGTCACTATGGTAGTCGAGCATTTTTACACCTGACCCAATGAAATTATTTGATCAATTCTTATGGAGCTCCGCTGTCTGGAGGTCACCAGTACTGGACTTTGACAGTCCAGCTCCTTGTGTTCTGTGCTGATGATTTGTAGTGCTTTATAGTTGAATGGCAGTTGAAATGCATATAAAAATGCTCCCCAAATCATGACTGACTGAACTTCACACTGGACTGCATGCAACTTCTATTCTGTGCCTCTCCAGACTCTGGGACTTTGATTTCCAAATTCAATGCCAAATTTTCCACAGTCAGTGATGATTTGGGGAGCCATGTCATCTGCTGGTGTTGGTCCACTGTGTTTTTTTCAAGTCCAAATTTAGTGCAGCCCTCTACCATGAAATTTTAGAGCACTTCATGCTTCCCTCTGCTGACCAGCTTTATGGAGATGCTGGTTTCATTTTCCTAATTTTTTACTCAAGTATTGAGTGCATACTATACTGTAATTGAACATTTCTGTATTAATCCTTTTTTATTGGTCTTATGTAATAATCAAATTTTCTGAGATACTGAATTTTGGGTTTTCACTAACTGTAAGCCATAATCATCAACATTAAGCCCGGGTTCACACTATACCGGGCTGCGGATCACACAGGAGCGCTGTGCGTCCCTGTTCCCCGTTTCAGGGACGAATCGAGGCTGATTCTATGCCTGAATTCGTCCCTGAAACGGAGCCAAAGACGCACAGCGTTTTTGTGCAGTGCGCTCCGCAGCCGCCCCGGAGATATGTGAACCGGCTCCATAGGGAGCCAGTCACATTCTCCTACTATGCGAATTAGATGTGGGGAAATGCACATCTAATTCGCATAGGTGTGAACCCAGGCTAAAAGAAAGAAATGCTTGAAATATATTCCTCTGTGTATAACGCATCTATATAAAATATGAGTTTAACTTTTTGAATTGAATTACTGAAATAAATTAACTTTTTGATGATATTCTATTGTGTGAGATGCACCTGTATATGGATTTAAATTCCAAATGATTTGTAATTCTGTTCAGCCAGGCTTTTTGATCCAGGCATCCCTGCCAGACAGCATAGCCAGAACCTTGACCTCTCTCTCTATTGCCTCAAGTGCAGCTAAGCAACACAGCCTGTTCTTTAACCCACTTTAGTCCCTGATTGGATAACGAAAGAGCAGTAGCACGTTGATGAGGTTATGCCTCTGCTCTTTCCTCCTGTCAGCATGTTTTGTATGTGCTCCGTGCAAAGACCTGATTTATTTATTTTTTCTCCCTTTGTTAGTGCTGCTGGTCGAGAGGCTGGTGTCAATTGTTTGTTTTTTTTTAATTTAAATTATTTGTATAACTAGATTGAAATGTGTTTAACTACTTGTGTACTGGGCACTTTCACCCCCCTTCCTGCCCAGGCCAATTTTCAGCTTTCAGTGCTGTCACACTTTGACAATTACGGGGCTATGCAACATTGTACCCAAATGAAATGTTTTCATTTTTTGATATATATAATAAAAAAAAAATTTCTTCGTTTCTGTTAGAGCTGCACAATTATTCATAAAAAAACGCAATCTTGATTCAACTCCCCACACAATCTTAATCCAGCATTTCCACAATCTCATGTAAAGTGCAGAGCAGTTCACAGCTATTTAAAAAAAAAAAAGCATCTGGCAATGTTTATCAACAAAGTGCTCAAAGAGAGATAAAAAGAAATCTTGTATCTTTCTGTTCATTTATAAATGAGGGCAATTTAACCACTTAGACTAAGGCCCCTTTCACACTGGGGCGGTAGGGGGCGTCGGCGGTAAAACAGCGCTATTTTTAGCTCTGTTTTACTGCGGTATTCGGCCGCTAGCGGTGCAGTTTTAACCCCCCGCTGGCGGCCGAAAAAAGGGTTAAAACCCCTCGTATAGCACGGCTATAGCCGCGGTATTACCGCGGTATAGCCGCGCTGTCCCATTGATTTCAATGGGCAGGAGCGGTGAATGCACCGCTCCTTCACCGCTCCAAAGATGCGGCTGACAGATTTTTTTTCTTCTGCCAGCGCACCGCTTCAGTGTGAAAGCCCTCGGGCTTTCACACTGAACAAACAGCGGAGGCTGTTTAGGGGCAGTTTGCAGGCACTATTTTTAGCGCAATAACGCCTGCAAACCGCCCCAGTGTGAAAGGGGCCTTAGCCTTTTTCTGACATTTGTTGCTTACAAGTTAAAATCCGTATTTTTTGCTAGATAATGACTTGGAACCCCCCAAACATTATATATAATTTTTTTAGCAGAGACCCTAGAGAATAAAATGGCAGTCGTTGCAATATTTAATGTCACACTGTATTTGCGCAGCGGTCTTTCAAAAGCATTTTTTGGGGAAAAAAATACTTCAATGAAATAAAACTAAATGGCAAAGTTAGCCCAATTTTTATTTTTTTTTGTATAATGTGAAAGATGTTACGCCGAGAATCGTGATCTTTTATTCTAAGCACAAAAAAAAAAAAAAAATGATTTTCATTTTATCCAGAATAATGCAGCTCTAGTTTCTGATATTATTTTGTAAATGACTAATTTTTCTCCTTCACCCATGGGAACTGATGAGCGGCACTGATAATCAGGATACCTATGTTAAGTGCCTGATTATCAGTGTAGATGTCCCCTGTGTGGATTGCCACTTACCAGCCTTACTCATGGGCTGTCAGCGTGAGGAGAGAACTGTCGATAACCGGCAAATCCTGTTTTTTACACTGTGGTCAGCTGTAATTGGAGACAGCTGATCACATGGTAAAGAGCCAATGTGATTGGCTCTTTACCCCCATTTGTGATAAGCTGTGCCCGAGGGACACAGGGATCATGGTTCCCTGCCGATGCGTGCCGCAGGGGGTGTGTGGAAAGTGCGATCACAGGAGGACATTAATAGACGGCCTCCCAGAAATGTGCGACCACGCTGTAGCCATTATTTGACTGTAGTGCAATTGAGAAGAGGTTAAGATCTCCTTGGAGTTCAGCTTAAAGCTCAACTCTGGGAAACGTGAAAATGATCCCTTGCAGTGGGGTTGCACCTATGCTGCATGGGTTAATTGCTTCTTTAGTCTCAGGGAGATTGATACCTACCTGATCCTTCACTCTCCCATGCTCCAGTCGTAGACTGTCCCTTGGAGTCCTCACGTTCAGTGAAGGGCCATGGACTCTGCTTTGGTCTAGTGACATTGGGATCTTGGAGCATAGGAGAAAATACTCTGCCAAGAGCAGTCTAGCAGCATTAAGGATTGAGTAAATTTACTTTAACTAGTCCCCTAGACCTAAACAAACCATTACCCCTTTCAGTGCGGACACAACCCTACTGCAATGGAGAATTTTCAAGTTTCCATTGTTGGACTTTAGTCTTGTTTCATTGAAGCCTGAAATATCAGTGAAACACTGCCTGCTATACATAGAACTGAAATTAAGATTGTGACGGAGAGGCAGCCACTATGAATCATCTTGCCAGACGTTTGTCTTTAATTTGTTTATAGTAAATAATAGCTGCAACGCAATAGGTTAATCTCTGCGTAGAGCACACATTTTTTCTGCAGAATGGAATTAGCACAGGGATAACTAAACCGAAGAATTGCATCAGAAGTTCTCTCTCTAACCTGCAATGAAGATATAGTAAGAAGTGTATGTACATTTTCAAATGGACTGGATAGTACGGAGCTCTAATTTTAAAGCCTGACTTTAGATCAAACTTTCTTTATATTTTGGAAAGGGAAGAAGGCGTTTGTCAGACTTTTCCAATGATTTATCTCGCCTTTTTTGTGGGAAATCCCCTTGAATCAGTGGTAGGAGTAATAAAAAATGTGTCCCATTATTGGTGTGGGTGGGAGGAATTTGTGCCCCATAATTTGTCATTGTGGAGAATAATGCCCCCTTGTTGGCGTTAGTGGGGAAGAATGGTGCCCCCTTGTTAGTGTTAGTGGTGGGGAAGAATGGTGCCCCCTTGTTGGTGTTAGTGGTGGGGAAGAATAATGCCCCCTTGTTGGTGTTAGTGGTGGGGAAGAATAATGACCCCTTGTTGGTGTTAGTGGTGGGGAAGAATGGTGCCCCCTTGTTGGTGTTGGTGGTGGGGAAGAATAATGCCCCCTTGTTGGTGTTGGTGGTGGGGAAGAATAATGCCCCCTTGTTGGTGTTGGGGAAGAATAATGCCCCCTTGTTGGTGGTGGGGAAGAATAATGCCCCCTTGTTGGTGTTGGTGGTGGGGAAGAATAATGCCCCCTTGTTGGTGTTAGTGGTGGGGAAGAATAATGCCCCCTTGTTGGTATTAGTGGTGGGGAAGAATAATGCCCCCTTCTTGGTGTCGGTGGTGGGGAAGAATAATGCCCCCTTGTTGGTGTCGGTGGTGGGGAAGAATGGTGCCGCCTCGGTGGTGGTGGGGAAGAATAGTGCCCCCTCAAATGGTGCTGGACGGCATGCACTGCTGTACAAAACGCAGAGGAACCAGTACTTCTGTGCCATTCAATCTGGTGCAGGCAAATGCATTATTTGCAACCTGTGTTTGGGGTGTCATTAGCAGCACTCGCCCCCGCTGCAGATCACAAGTGCAGTGCATTTTGGATGTTGTGCAGGAAACAAGCATGGAACACTGGTTTCTCACATCACGTTCTACACTGCACGTTCAGAAATGCATCCAAGAATATAAATATGAATGGCCCATTTAAAATGAAACCAGATTTTGCTTCAATATTCACTTTCAATCCTAGAGATTTCCCCCACAGTATCAGATGTCCTCAATCTGGTGGTGGGATCCCCAGCTGTTCAGCCTCCTATGAACTCTCCCACTACTGAAACATGCTGATTTTATTCCAGTAGAAGTTCTGAACTATGCATCTAATTTTTTTGTTTATTTTTTTTAATAATGCCACTGCTGTCTGTATAGTTCATTCTACAGGCAATCAATGGTGGGCCCAGCAGTTGCCTGACCTACTATGGCTACAGTTGTATCCTTGGATTGGTTTCAAAAGTCTAAATCCGTTTGTCAACTTGAAGGACTAGGTGAACACCTAGGTTTGTTCACTGCCCTAGATGACCAAAAACTTACAGTATATAAAAATAAGACAGCTGCTTCCTCTACGGAGAACCAGGCAGAGAGCCAAGGAAGATTACAACATAAAAGGAGAATATAAACTTCTCTGGGGGAACAGGAATAAAGCCTTAATTAGTGAACGTTAACAGGGAAGGGGGGTGATTTGTGTTTTCCAGGGGATCAGAGTCCCATGACTGATACTACTTACTACTGCTGCTTGGTAGACAGAGGTGAATTAACTTTCCAATTCATTAAATCAATTAAAATATCCATAGTGATGGTAGTAAAGACTAATTTTGTTGGTTTAATGACCCTAATCCCTGTTCTTGCAAGAGAATAAAAAGCCAGGATGTTCTCTAGCTTTTGAAATGCTATGAATACAAACACATGTAGCATTACTGTTGCATGAGAGGTGATGGGTGCCTTAGTCTGCCTTTATTTACATGCCACCCTAGGCAAAAGTTAGAATGATACCCACCATGGAGCAGCATATTTTAATTCCACATACATATGTAGTACAAAACAAAACCAACATTATCCAGCACAGATATGTTCTAAATTTCATATATTTGCCTATGCAATCCAACAAAAAACAATATTTCAGTATTTGGGTAGATGCTGGAGAGATCAGCCATCTGATCGTTTCTTCTCTCAAGGCCTCTGGTGAGCTTTCTGGTCAGTTTTTGGGTCTACACATCTGCTGTGGCTATTTAAGGGGCCTCCGGTCTCCCTGTTGGATTGTTTATATTGTAGAGTTCCTCAACAGGAGGAGTGGGAACATATAAAGGTGGGAACAACCAAAACTTTATGGTGAGAGTTGAGAATTTTGGCAGCAAGACTCCAGAGCTGGAATATCCAACACACTTAAGGGCTAGCCATCAGTGTTCACCTATAATTTAAGATTACATTTTTCATTGGATGAACTTGACCTTTTAAAGAAACTAGACGGTTGGCTTACTAAAAAACTTCCAACCACTGTTGAATTTCTATGCCAATCCTAAACCTAACCTGTTAGGCCAGCAATGGTACGCCACGTTCTTTTATATCAAACTTGTTCTCTTGCTGGTTTGTACTTAATAAATAACTGGTCTGGAACAAATATTCAGGTCAGGAGTTCCAACCTTTGAATACATACATGCTTGATTTGAGTTGATATTTCCACTTGATCACATTTTTGAATGGCCTGATTTACTAAAGCAGTGGTTCCCAGCCTCGGTCCTCAAGTAGGTCATGTTTTGGGAAGTTCTCTAAGGATCCATGCACATTGGGCTAAAAAAAATTCATTTCCTTTGGCAGAAAAAAATGCTCATATAAAAAACCGATGGAAAGAATGACTCGGGTGAACACATCGTTGGATCCTGGGACAGGTGAGTGTCTATTTATTAAAAGTCAGCTACAGTTTTTGTAGCTGCTGACTTTTGATAAAACTTTTAAAGGGGTTGTAAACCTTCGTGGTTTTTCACCTTAATGCATTCTATGCATTAAGGTGAAAAACCTCCTGTGCTGCAGCTGCCCCCCAGAGCCCCCCTCTTTTACTTGCCTGAACCCGGTCTTTCCAGCGGTGGAGACGAGCACACCAGCTCCAGCCAGTGACTCGGGTCCTAATTGGATAGATTGATAGCAGCACAGCTATTGGCTCCTTCTGTCTGTGTCAATAGACGCAGCAGCAGGGCACGGGAGCCCCGAGGGAGAGTGGCTCTCCAACAGGGCACTCCAGAATAGGAGGAGCCAGGAGCGCCACTGAGGGACCCCAGAAGAGGAGGATTGGGGCCACTCTGTAAAACCAACTGCACTGAGGAGGTAAGTATAACATGTTTGTTTTCTTTTTTTTTTTTTGTTTTAAACCAAACCTTTAGTTATCCTTTAGGTAAATCATGTTCATTTTCCTGTGCAAGAGACATGCTTCACCCTGCAACAGGGTAAGACATGTTAACATTGAGTGCTGCTATGTCACCCCACCATAAATTGGGCTTCTTGGGAGGCCAGACAGCTTTTACTGAAACAGAAGAGGGAGAGGCTGTGAGAACAAATGCCCAGAGCATTTTATAGAATTATACCTGCTAAATATGACCTAATGAATTTTAATTATTGGTTTAGAGGTTTAAATTTAACTATTAGAGGATGGCATCCCCTGGAATTGCACCTCTTGCACATGGTTAATGTTGACCAGACTTATTGCCGTTCTATGTGATGGTTTATACCTTGATTGTGACTGTTCATTCTTTTCTTGTAATATGTGCTTTTGTCCTTCTTTTCAGTTGGAACTGATGGGGATATGTTTACTTGCTTTGTCACGATATCAGAGAGAAATAATTTGACACATGTAGATCCAGGCATGTTGGCATTCAAACAGACCTTTTCAGGTTTGAACTCTCTGTATTCTGTTTAGTCTGAAAAATCCCATTCTGATTTAAGCCAGGACCATTTAATGTCTTATCCATGATGACCGTTTTCAGGAGCACACTCTGCACATAATTTCCTTATCACGCTAAAAACTTCTCTTCTGGGTTGACAGCTAAAGAACTCGGTCGCAGGCCCCAGCTGTAGATGCATACCTCCATAGTGTGTAGCTTGAGAGAAACCCAGAGCATTTCCATTTACTTCCAGGAAGTCTGCTGTATGATCCTAATCTGCCCACCCCCCATCCTTATTAGAGAATCAGTCAATGGTCAGGAATTCATGCTTCCTAGCACTGGAGGGATATGTGCTGGTGCCTGCGCTGATGAAGGGGAGGCCAAGGATCTGTGATGGTGGGCTCAAGTGCTGGGAAGGAAAGATGGCACTAAGTGGCTTCTAACAGAATAGAACTTTTCTTTTCACTCGCAGTAACTAATCCAATGTGCAAATTTTAGAATGGCAAAAGAATTCTGAAGGGTTGCTAGAAGAAGTGTTCATCTATCTAAATTTTGTTCAAGTCTATGATAAAATCCAGTACTTTACATGGATAGATATTTGAATGTTCATAAAAGTTCCCTTCTTTACCCTTGCAACACCTAGGTGAGAGGGATGTCATGATCCTTTTAGTAAGATCCTGGAAACGATGAGGATACCAGAACTTGCAAGAAGATGCTCCTGAGCTATGATGAAGGGTCTTCTCATGAGGTTTGGAATGTGCATCATTCCCAGGATCTCATCACAGCACACACTCCTGCCCCCCCCCCCCAGCTACTCATCAAAAAATTAAAAAAATGGGGAAAAAAAATAATTGCCCTTTTAAGTGTATGCAGGGTGCCGGACATACAGCTACTATGGGAAGCATGACATGTTTGCAATAACGTGATTGCAAACAAGAAGCTCTATTGGCTTCCTTTAGAAAGTCCTTGGGGCACTGAGCTCTGCGCCCTGAACACTCTCTATAGCATTGTTCCATGCTGTGGTGTGATTGGCGGGTCCTGTGCCTTCACTTCTGGTTCCCTCTGACTCCTCCCCACAGGTCCAAAAAAGGTGGATGACGGGCAACTTGTGTGAGAGCTGTGAGTATGAAGGGGGGACATCTAATTTTAAAGGGGGGGGCTCTGATGGGGGACATCTGATGTAAAGGACTTCTCTAATGGGGACATCTGATCTGATGTAAAGGACTACTATGGGGACATCTGGTGTAAAGGACTATTCTGATGGGGGACACCTGAAGTAAAGGGGGACTCTGATGGGGACACCTGATGTAAAGTGGTTTTATTGTACTTGCAATGTGGATGTGATGGGCACAGTGAGGCTGCATATGATGGGCATAGTTTTATCTATCAGTAATGGTACATAATCGCCTGATAAATGGCTATTTTAAAGTCCTACATTACTAACAGTTTATTTTTTCAGTTTGTTTTTTGTTTTTTTTGTTTTTCACACAATGTGTTTGTTTTTTGTTTTTTTGGCAGAGCGGAGGGGGCCCTTTTGTTTAGTAAGGGGGACATTTTATATATTTTATAAGGGGACATGGTTTAGTAAAAAGCTGGCCATACGCGTTAAAGTGGTTGTAAACCTCAGACATGAAATATGAGAAAAATAAAAGCATATCCCTCTACAGTGTGTGCTTGTCTCAATTCAGAGCACCAAGTGTCATTTATTTCTGCTGCCTCATTCCTCTGCTATACGCATGAGTCACTTATGACAAGTTTTCCTGACACCAAGTGGCGGTAGGGAGCTCCAGCTGATTGACAGCCTCAGCTCTGTTCCTGTGCGCTGTGTGAAGGGGGGTGTGTCCCTTGCCTCCAATCAGCTCTGAGCTCTCACTAATTTAAATAATTTAAATAAGAAATCTGTAAGGTGAACTTACACAGACCCCCCCCCCCCCCCCCATCCCGGGCCCGATGACCTGGAGGGCGGTAATCTCCAGTTCTAAGCTCTGGTATATCCATGCCAGGACCCCGGGGCTTAGAAATCCTCTCTGCAGCCACGCGTCTTCTCCATAGCTGACAGGACGGGCTATGCAGCTGCTGATTGGTCAGCGCTGCCCATGTGACGGCGCTGACCAATTATAATGCTCCAAAAGTCCCTCCTGACGAGGGCTATACTGGGGCTTAGAACCGGAGATGTCCAGGGCAGCGGGACGGGGGGGGGGGGGGGACCTGTGTACGTTCACCTTTTTAGAGTTTTCTGTAAAGGTGAACTTACACTTAAGCTCTCCACCTCCTGCTTCTCAGAGCTAAGAGATCCTCTGTAAATTCTGCACTTTCAATGGCTCTAGGGGAATCATAGCTGTAGATAAACAGGTACAAGTTTTGTAGGAGGATTTGTTTCATCTCTGTGTATTACCTGAGGCTAGTCACTTCACTTGGTATATGGGAGGGTTTACAACCACTTTTTTTTTTAAGTTTTCTCTTTTTCAGCCCTGTAAGCTGAATGTGTGAGATCACTTGATTCATCCATCTACTCTAAACATGGATGGAATAATCTGCAGTGTCATCTATTTGTATTCTGACAGCCAGCCCCTGTGGATGTCAGAATAACTAAAAAAGTGCCTGCATCTGATTAGATATGATCACTGTTCAGCCAAGGTTTTTTCTTGTTGGCCAAATTTAAAAATCCACATTTGTCAAGCCAAACGCACCTCATGTGGCCAGCCTAAAGAGCCCATAAATTAAATAACCTGGGCCAAAGCTACACATAACTCATGATGGACATGTGCACTTTAAATATGTTTGCCTCAGTCCTTCTGCCATTCCAGGAATTAGAAGCAATCACATATAAAGAATGTTAATCTTTTTATTGAGATTGGATATTCAGGGTTACTTAGTAAGCTGAGAGGCAGAGCACGGTAATATTTAAAGTATAACTAAAGGCACCACTTCTTCTCCTAACTTTTTTTTTTTTTTTAATTTTTTATTTATTTATTTATTTATTTTTCAGATTTAGCTAGAGCAGTGAGGTTAGAACCACTGTTGGGCTTTATTGGGACCTGTGTCCTCGTTTGCAAGATTTGCTCTCTGTAATTACCCTGATTGCCAACATCTGCTGAGATAACTGTAAGGGGTAAATCCAACATTTTGAGTTGTCACCAGAAGAGGAATAGAGTGTAAATCTGTCTTTGGGTCCATGCACTTTGATGCACAATATTGGTACATAGATTGTAAATGGCGCCAGTATTTCTTTTTCATACATCATGGGACACAGAGTTAGGCTAATATTCATTACCTGCTGGGTTATACTTCATCTCCAGGTGAATGGACATTGGTAGACCAAAGGTCTTTAGACAGGAAGTGATCCCTATATAACCCCTCCCATACAGGAAGTACTTCAGTTTTTTTTACCAGTGTCTGCAAGGTGGATGGCACGGTTGTTTGAGCTCTCTGAGCTCCAGGTCTCTAGTCCCACAAACGCTTCTTAAATGAATCAAGTGATTGACCAATCGGATCCATTTGATACAGGCTTTATATGCTTAGCTAAATGTTACCCGAGCCTCGCAAAGAAGACTCAAGATCCTGTGAGGTTTTGCCTGTAATGTGGCCTCCGGGCGCTGGACCCTGCGAAGTGGAATCCTGAACACCACAGCGCTAAGGCATTCCTGCAAGGCGCTGTACAGGTCCAAGGGAGTGGACCCTAAACATGAAAAGGATACCCAGTCCTTGAAGGTTCTCAAGTGACAGGAACCCACCATGAAGTGTCAAGATTGGGCTCTTAGTTTCTAAGCTGCCCTGCGCCTGGATGGGTAAGTGAAACCCCATTATTATTATTATTATGGGGTGTCCCGGTGATTGTAACAATCAGTCAAGCTAGCTAGAGGCTGGACACCTGTGTGCTGTGACCATACGGGGGAGTTTTGGGCTAGCTGTGGGTGTTTGAAAAGTGTACCTTTTTTTGCTTGTATCTGGCTGTTTTTTACCTGTATGATGGCGCACGATGGTGCGCCTTTTCGTCTTGGTTTGCCATGGCGCACGTGCGTTCACAAAAGCGCTGCTGGGCTCAGCAGTTTGGTGGCCATGGCGCACATGGCTTCGTTGCCCATTCTGCCATAGCCTTTATCTGGCGCATGAAGATTCACATCATACGTGAATATAGCCACGCCCGTTCGCCAGGACCCCGCACGTGTGCACGCACAGAACCTTCCGCGCACAGCCAGCTTATTTAAGCTGTGTCTGCCAAGCATGCGGTGCTTCCAGAAGACAGCTGTGGGACACAGAGCAGGCTCTGAACCGGGCATTTACAGTGGTTCATTTCTCCTTACCCGGGTCACGTGAGTCACCAGGTGTTGCTTGGCCGGATTGTTGCATAGGGGCTTGGTGAGCCCTATTAAATGGTCTCCCTTCTGAGGTGTTTTAATACTACATCCAGGCACTTCCTTTTTGTGGCTAGTAAATGTCTTGGGGAAAAAAGAGGAGCAGGACTAACACTACAGAGAAGGGCACACCTATGTCATCAGTAGTTCCCGATGAACCTAGTCATATCCCTAGTGTTGTATCCCCTGAAGGACCAGAGGCTTCCGGGCAATCTGAGCCTCTGCGCCTCTTTGGGATTGTGCCTACAGTCAACTCTGCTGCTTCACCCTTTATCATGAAGGATGAACTGTCCTCAGCCCTAGCTGGGTTAGAGCACAGGATTGCTGGCATGATTGCCTCCATCCTGTAGGGTGGCAAGAAGCGTGACAGATCCCCCTCCCCTCTGCCTCTCAATCTCAGAGGCTTTTTATCCTGACTCTTACCAAAATGGTTCGTTCTGTCTTTAAGTTTCCTCTTGCAGAGGTTACTGAGCCTCCCTGGTCCTCTTTGGGATCCCTGAGGCCTCTTCAGGCCACACAGGCTTTCCCTTTACACCCTCTGTTGGAACGGGTGGTGTATGCTGATTGGAAACATCCTTACAGGATTTTTGTTCCTCTTAAACTTTTCATCCATGGGATATAAAAGGGAAAACCTCTTAAGAAGTGGAGCATGCCAGTCATAGATGCAGCAGTCTCTTCCTTTAAACAAGAACTTGACTTGTCCGATAGATAACGCAAAGGGCTTTAAAGACCCTGTTGACAAGAAATTGGAGTCATTATTAAAGGCTTTCTTTGGCCAGTTCGGCTATTCAGCCAGCTGTTGCAGCAATTGGTATCTGCCAGTCCGTAAAGGATCAGATCAGACGGTCTGACAGGTCTAACCAGGAGGATGATATGCCTGAGGGGCAAACCATCGGGTGAGGGGAAGGGTGCTGTACTTTGCGGCCATTTGGAGAACAATAGTTGAGGATGAGTGGGTCCCCTCAGCTATATTCTGCAGTTACAAGCTGGAGTTGCGGGGGGTTCCCCCTTAGAGGTTTTTAAGATCCAGCGTTCCCTCGGATCCTCCAAAAAAGACTTATTGCTACATTGTCTAGTGCATCAAGGAGTGATTGTAGAGGTTCCTGTACCCGAAAGGGGAGCAGGGTTTTACTAGTAACTATTTACAGTTCAAAAACCAAACTGGGACACAAGGCCCATTTTGGACCCAAGATCCCTGAACTAATATCTACTGATCCAGTCCTTTCGGATGGAGTCTGTCTGCCCAGTAGTAGCCTCACTCAAGATGGAGACTTTCTAGCCTCCATCCTGATAAAGGACGCGTATTTACACATACCTATCTTTCAGCCTCATCTGAGATTCCTGCGATTTGCAGTAGAGGAACATCATTTTTAGTTTGTGGCTTTACCCTTTGGGCTTGCCACAGCTCCCTGGATGTTCACAAAGGTCCTAGTGCCAGTACTGGGTCTTTTAAGGGCCCAAGGGATCCTGGTGCTCAGGTATCTGGACAACCTCTTGCTCAGAGATCACTCACTACAGGCTCTAGAACAGAGCATAACCTGAACAGTGCGGTATTTGGAAAGCTTAGACTGGATCATAAATACCAAACTCAACCTTGAGACCAGCTCAAAGTCTAAAAGATTTAGGTCTGATCCTAGATACGGTCCAAGCAAGAGTAATCTTGCCACCGACAAGGATCTGTGCCCTGAAGAATCTGGTGCGTCAGATAAGGGGCACCAGACAACCGTTCATTCGGCTCTGCATGAGTCTTCTATGGAGGATGGTATCCTCCCTCAAGGCATTGCCCTATACCCAGTTCCATTCCAGGCCTCTACAACAAGACTTGTTGTTGGCTTGGAACAGAAGAGGACAAGCCCTGGATTATCCAATGTTCTTATCTCCTCGGGCACGCTTAAGCCTAAACTGGTGGTTGCAGGATCAGAACCTGCGAAAGGGAAGATCCATCCTTCCCGGTAACTTGGAGAATACTGACTACAGATGCCAATCTCTCAGGCTGGGGACTAACCCTAGAGGGGCTCACAGCTCAAGGGAAATGGTCAAGGACAGAACAGATCCTGCACATCAACATCCTGGAATTACGAACAGTACGACTGGCCCTACGGTCATGGGTGGTGGAGCTTCAGGACTGCCCTATCAGGGTTCAGTCTGACAATGCCACTACAGTGGCCTATATAAACCACTAAGGCAGTACCAGGAAGCTCTGAAGGAGGTGAACCACATACTAGCCTGGGCAGAGGGACATGTGCCAATTCTATAGGCAGTCCATATTCTGGGAGTAGAGAACTGGATAGCAGATTATCTCAGCTGCCAGCAAATCTGCCCAGGGGAATGCTCCCTACACCCAGGAGTGTTCCAGGAAATTTGCCAATGTTTGGGATGGCCAGAGGTAGACAGGCATCCAGGTTCAACAACAAGCTACAGCAGTTTGTGTCCCGAACAAGAGATCCTCTGGTGTTCTTTGGGTGATGTGTTGGGTTTGCTCCAGACATAGCGTTTTCTTTGGCCAAAAAGTTAAATTTTAGTCCCCTCAGACCAGGGCACCTTCCTCTATACGTTTTGGGTGTCTCCCACATGCCCTTTCGCAAACTCAGAACGTGCTATTTTGTATTTTGCTGAAAGTAATGGGTTTTGACTTCTGGCCACTCTACCATAAAGCCCAACTCTATGAAGCGAATGGCTTATTGTCGTCCTATGTACAGATACTCCAGTCTCTGCTGTGGAACTCTGCAGCTCCTCCAGGGTTACCTTAGGTCTCTGATTAATGCCCTCCTTGCCCGGTCCATGAGTTTTGGTGTGCGGCCGTCTCTTGGCAGGTTTGCTGTTGTGCCATGTTCTTTCCATTTGGTTATGATAGATTTGATGGTGCTCCTAAGGATCATCAAAGATTTGGATGTTTTTATAACCTAACTCTCTACTTCTCAACAACCTTGTCCCTTTACTTGTTTGGAGAGTTCTTGGTCTTCATGGCAGTGTTTGGTTAGTGGTGCCTCTTGCTTAGGTGTTGCTGCCTCTGGGGCCTTTCCAAAAGGTGTGTGTGTGTATATGTCAGTGTTTCTCAACTCCAGTCCTCAAGGCACCCCAACAGGTCATGTTTTCAGGATTTCCCTCAGATGAAACGGCTGTGGTAATTACTAAGACAGTGAAACTGATCAAATCACCTGTGAAAAATAATGGAGAGCCTGAAAACATGACCTGTTGGGGCGCCTTGAGGACTGGAGTTGAGAAACACTGGTATATGTAATGACAGTTCATGTGTTACTTAGATTGCACACGGGTGGACATGATTTCACTAATTATGTGACTTCTGAAGGTAATTGGTTGTACCAGAGCTTTTTATGGGCTTCATAACAAAGAGGTGAATACATACGCACATGCCAATTTATCATTTTTTTTATTTGTGAAAAATAGTTTTATGTATATATTTTTCTAATTTTACTTTACCAACTTAGACTATTGTGTCCTGATCCATCACATAAAGTGGGGACAGAAAGTATTCAATTTTTCACTCTTTGTTATATTGCAGCTATTTGCTCAAATCATTTAAGTTCATTTTTTTTTCCTCATTAATGTACACACAGCACCCCATATTGACATAAAGACACAAAATTGTTGACATTTTTGCAGATTTATTAAAGAAAAACTGAAATATCACATGGTCCTAAGTATTCAGACCCTTTGCTCAGTATTTAGTAGAAGCACCCTTTTGATCTAATACAGCCATGAGTCTTTTGCAACAAGTTTTTCACACCTGGATTTGGGGATCCTTTGCCATTCCTCCTTGCAGATCCTCTCCAGTTCTGTCCGGTTGGATGGTAAAGGTTGGTGGACAGCCATTTTAGGTCTCTCCAGAGATGCTCAATTGGGTTTAAGTCAAGGCTCTGGCTGGGCCATTCAAGAACAGTAAGAGCCGGTTCACAGAGGGGTGACTTGTCAGGCGACCTAGCCGCCTGACAAGTCGCCTCCCGTTCTGTACAATGGAACCGTTCTAATCGGAGTGACGCAAGTCGCTCCGACTTAGAAGAAAGGTTCCTGTACTACTTTGGGGGTGACTTGCATAGACTTCTATACAGAAGTCGTCTTGCAAGTCGCCGCGGCAGTCGTGTGCAGGTCGCCTCGGTGAGGCGACCTGCAAGTCGTGCCGCTTCTAATGTGAACCGGCGCTCACGGAGTTGTTGTGAAGCCACTCCTTCGTTATTTTAGCTGTGTTCTTAGGGTCATTGTCTTATTGGAAGGTGAACCTTCGGCCCAGTCTGAGGTCCTGAGCACTCTGGAGAAGGTTTTCATCCAGGATATCCCTGTACTTGGCCGCATTCATCTTTCCCTCGATTGCAATCAGTTGTCCTGTCCCTGCAGCTGAAAAACGCCCCCACAGCATGATGCTGCCACCATCATGCTTCACTGTTAGGACTGTATTGGATAGGCGATGAGCAGTGCCTGGTTTTCTCCACACATACCGCTTAGAATTAAGGCCAAAAAGTTCTATCTTGGTCTCATCAGACCAGAGAATCTTATTTCTCAGCATCTTGGAGTCCTTCAGTTGTTTTTTTAGCAAACTCCATGCGGGCTTTCACATGTCTTGAACTGAGGAGAGGCTTCCTTCGGGCCACTCTGCCACAAAGCCCTGACTAGTGGAGGGCTGCAGTGATGGTTGACTTTCTACAACTTTCTCCCATCTCCCGACTGCATCTCTGGAGCTCAGCCACAGTGATCTTTGGGTTCTTCTTTACCTCTCACCAAGGCTCTTCTCCCTGATAGCTCAGTTTGGCCATCTCTAGGAAGGGTTCTGGTCGTCCCAAAAGCCTTCCATTTAAGTATTATGGAGGCCACTGTGCTCTTCGGGACCTTAAGTGCATCAGAAATTTTTTTGTAACCTTGGCCAGATCTGTGCCTTGCCACAATTCTGTCTCTGAGCCCTTCAGGCAGTTCCTTTGAACTCATAATTCTCATTTGCTCTGACATGCACTGTGAGCTGTTAGGTCTTATATAGACAGGTGTGGCTTTCCTAATCAAGTCCAATTAGTATAATCAAACACAGCTGGACTCAAATGAAGGTGTAGAACCATCTCAAGGATGATCAGAAGAAATGGACAGCACCTGAGTTAAATATGAGTGTCACAGCAAAGGGTCTGAATACTTAGGACCATGTAATATTTCAGTTTTTCTTTTTTAATAAATCTGCAAAAATGTTAACAATTCTGTGTTTTTCTGTCAATATGGGGTGCTGTGTGTACATTAATGAGGAAAAAAAATGAACTTAAATGATTTTAGCAAATGTCTGCAATATAACAAAGAGTGAAAAATTTAAGGGGGTCTGAATACTTTCCGTCCCCACTGTATAATTCAGATTAAAAAAACATTGAACTAAAGGCTGTAATGTAACAAAATAGATAAAAAGCCAAGGGGGGTTGAATACTTTTGCAAGGCACTGTATATCCTGCCACTTCCTGTTGAGTCTACTGGACAGAAAGTAAGGAGAATTTTCTCGAATCTTGTGGGGAAAAAAAGTTGTTCTAACCTTCCCTTGCTCCTATCCAAAATTTGGGAAAAAGTTTTTTGGCTTTAGATTTAACAGCTAATTAGAGATCATCTGATTGCTGAGTTTCAGCATTTATGCCTATAAATGTTGGACGGAATTTATCAACCCTGGAGCAAACAGAATCTGGAGCTGCTGTGTATGACAACCAATTTGCTTCTATTGTTCATTTCAAGGCTTAACTGAACAAGCTGAAGATGAAGAAGCTGATTGGTTGCCATGTACAGTTGTTCCTATTTTGACAAATGTTCCCCCTTGCATTGCCTTGTTGGCTGTTAGCCCAGGTTTACCTGATTGCGGGTGCAGGAAGGCTGTTTCCATGCAGCTGTGGCCTTGGTCAGGGATCTTTTCTTTGTGTCTCCCGCAGATACAGCAGTTAATTCAAATGACTGGGCTTCTCTGCCCACACAAACACAGCCACAGAGAAATCTCATTAGTGTGAACCTA
This sequence comes from Aquarana catesbeiana, assembly GCF_042186555.1. Lineage (NCBI taxonomy): Eukaryota > Metazoa > Chordata > Amphibia > Anura > Ranidae > Aquarana > Aquarana catesbeiana. Next base: position 628,208,474 of record NC_133326.1, on the reverse strand, counting down.
GCTTTAGGGCTATTTCAGACAGGCAGCAGCAGAGTGGTAAAAATAGGCAGCTAAGTTGCGGTCTTACTGTTGGCCCCACTGACCGCCCCCCCCCCCCCAAAAAAAATGTTAAAATACAACTAGCTAGGGCTGTACAATTGCTGTGGCATTTCTAGTTCTGGGTGCAGAGTTTGACAGGCGATGCCGCCTGTCAAACTCACCCATTGAGTTGTGGCGTGATCCAGCCATGTAAAATTGCCAATTTTTAAAAGTCAAAGTTTTTTTAATATTTATTTTTTTTAAGTTTGGGAGGCAGAAGTACTGCTTTGTGAACAAATTCAGCACGTCTGAAAGAGCCTGTGCACTAGACATGCTGGTAGGTTCATTCATTGGCTTGATGGCTTCTATCTAAATTGGCCCCAGTGTGTGTGTATGTGTGCATGTGATAGTGGCCTTAGATTGTAAGCCCTTTGAGGGCAAGGACACATCTGACTGTACAATATATAAAGCAATGTGTGTGTGTGTGTGTGTGTGTGTGTGTGTGTGTGTATGTATGTATGTATGTGTATATATGTATGTATATCTATCTATCTCCTTGGATTGCGAGCATTATTCATTCCAGGAACATGCTTGTAATCCATGGGTCTGTTTTGTTTTTTCAGCCTGATAGCTTGCTTGACTGATAGTGACAGCTCTTTGGATCTCATATTGAGAGTTGACAGCAACAGATTCCAAATGCAAATAGCGCACTTGAAATTAACTCTGGACCTTTTATCTGCTCCTTGTAAATGGGATAATGAGGGAATAACACACACCTGGCCAATGGAACAGCTGAGCAGCCAATTGTCCCATTACTTTTGGTCCCTTAAAAAATGGGAGCACATATACAAACTGTTGTAATTCCTACACCGTTCACCTGATTTGGATGTAAATACCCTCAAATTAAAGCTGGAACTCTGCAGATAAAGAACATCTTGTTAGTTTCATTTCAGATCCGTTGTGATGGTGTATAGAGCCAAAAAGATTAGAATTGTGTCGATGTCCCAATATTTATGGACCTGACTGTAATGAAAACGCAAATGATTCGTTCAACAACCATTTATTCAGAAGTCCTTCAGTTTTATAGTCCATATAAAAAGATCATAGCAATGTGACCAGGTTGTGTAACCATAAAGTGTCCATCCACAAATGGAAGCCTCTACAAGGGGATTAGAAGCAAAATCCAGCAGGAGCTACAGAGTATTAAAGGGAAGAGAGGCGCATCTAAGTGTAGCAATATGTTGCTAAATGTTGTACCTTCATTAAATGTAACCATATTACTACACTCAGAGGTGCCTCTTTTCTCTTTTATACTCAGTTGGGACATGACGCTACTTGTATATCAAGTCAAAATTTATTAAAATATTTGTCTTGTCTTACAAAACGCTCTCAAACCAAGGTTTTACTGTGTGTGTGATAAAAATGTTGTATATATTTTCAGAAATAAAAGTAGAGGTGTTATCCTTGGCAATCTGAAAGTGAGGAGGTAGCATTGTTATAGAGCCGGCCCATGTCCAGAATAGAACATCTGTAGTAGTATTATGTCATTCCAGCGAGCAGAGAGCCAGTGCGTCAGCAAATTACTCTTAAGGAATATTCTGGCTGGAACATGATACATAAGGGTGGTGTGTGTAAAAGTTTCCAGATCTGTGCAGAGGAGCTGAAAATAGCCGTTTTCTCTCCCAGCCCATTTCCTGCTTTGTGTAGCCCAGACACCACAAGACCGACGTATAGAACCTGCAAAGTGGTGCTTGTTACCCATCATAACCTTATTTCTGCGGTCCCTTTTGCATTGAACATTCTGATTGGTTATTATAGGTAACAGACACTTTCCTCCAGTCTGTCTTTAAATCCATGCAACATCGGTTTTGTCATGGAAGAAAGAAGGCGTTCTTGTTGCCCATAGCAACCAATCTGATTGATTATTTCAATTTCAAAACCCAGCAGCAAATAATTGTAACGTGTTTGGTAGTCCTAGTTCTAGGTGATACCAGTGGAAGTTTACAACCCCCCCCCCCCCTTCTAAGCCTGCAACCTCCTAGGCAGACGTCGCTGGTCCCAGGATGCTGTGGATCAATTCACAAAGCTCAGTGGGGAGTGCCAGGGAACCAAAGAATGGCAAAGAACCGGCCTGGGTGAGGACAGCACTGGACCCCTGGACAGGTGTCTTTATTCTTATTTGGAGAAAAAAAAAGTCATCAACAACAATATTTTTTTTGTAGCTGCTGACTTTTATAGGGCCAGTTCACCCCGAGAATGCGCTGTGCATTCTTGTGCAATTCACATATACTTCTTTGCAGTGCCATTTCAGCCTGTTAATTTTGAATGGGCTTGCATACTTTTGCAAACTCACTGCATCTAGATTGCATGGTACTTTTGTACAAACGCAATGCGTTTTTAAGACCTGTGTTTGGGGTGTCATTAACTTAATTTTGACACTAGGGATGAGCCGAACACCTCTCGGTTCAGTTCGCACCAGAATATACTAAACGGGCAAAAAATTTGGCAGAACACACGAACACCGTTAAAGTCTATGGGACACAAACATGAATAATTAAAAGTGCTCATTTTAAAGGCCTATATGCAAGTTATTGTCATAAAAAGTGTTTGGGGACCCGGGTCCTGCCCCAGGGGACATGTATCTATGCAAACATTTTTTTTAAAAAGGGCCGTTTTTTCGAGGGCAGTGATTTAAAATTTTTTTTTTTTAATGCTTAAAGTGAAACAATAATTACATTTTTCCTTTTAAATATGCCTGGGGGGGTGTCTATAGTATGCCTTTTAAAGTGGCACATTTTTCCCGTGTTTAGAACAGTACCACAGCAAAATGGCATTTCTAAAAGAAACATTTTCAGTTAAAATTGATCGTGGCTGTAATGAATTGTCGGGTCTCGGCAATATGGATAAAGCTCATTGAAAAAAAGAGCATGGGGGTCCCCCCCCAGTCCATTACCAGGCCCTTTGGATCTGGTATGAATATTAAGGGGAACCCCAAACCAAAATTTTAACAAAATTGCGTGGGGGTCCCCCTAAAATCCATACCAGGCCCTTCAGGTCTGGTATGGCTTTTAAGGGGAACCCTGCGCCAAAATAAAAAAAAAAATGGTGTAGGGGTCCCCCTCAAAATCCATGCCAGACCCTTATCCGAGCACGCAACCTGGCAGGCCACGGGAAAAGAGGGGACGAGAGCACCCCCCGAACCGTACCAGGCCACATGCCCTCAACCTGGGGAGGGTGCTTTGGGGTAGCTCCCCAAAGCACCTTGTCTCTATGTTGATGGGGACAAGGGCCTCATCCCCACAACCCTTGCCCGGTGGTTGTGGGGGTCTGCAGGCGGGGGGGCTTATCGGAATATGGAAGCCCCCTTTAACAAGGGACCCCCAGATCCCCCTGTGTGAAATGGTAACTGGGTACAAGTACCCCTACTATTTCACAAAAAAAAGCGTTAACACGTCAAGATGTTAAAAACGACAAGACACAGCTTGGGGACAAGTCCTTTATTTAAAAAAAAAAAAAAAAAAAAAGTCCCACGATGTCCATTCATCTTCACGACACGACGGACCAAAAAAGGGGGAAAAAAAGCCAGAACCGATCCGCCTCAATTTTTTGTTTTTGTTTTTTTCATTTTGGCGCAGGGTTCCCCTTAAAATCCATACCAGACCTGAAGGGCCTGGTATGGATTTTAGGGGGACCCCCACGCAATTTTTTTTTTTTTTTTTTTTTAAATTTTGGCTCGGGGTTTCCCTTAATATTCATATCAGACTCAAAGAGCCTGGGAACGGACTGGGGGGTACCCCATGCTCTTTTTTTCAATTAGTTTTATCTATATTGCCGAGACCCGACAATTCATTACAGCCGTGATCAGTTTTTTAGGTTCAATAAATTTTTATTGTTTTCAACACAAGTTTAAACATAAAGAAACAAGAACAGAACCAGGTGCCTGATATAACAAATTTGAATTATACAGAAAAAAACAATGCATTCTATGTCATTTATATAGGTAACCTGAAGATGCATCATTGAGGTAAGATTTCAAACATTGTACTAACATTTGTGTAAGTGCAATTTCTGTAGGCCTGGGCGCCCCTATGGGAGCCTGCTGCACCCAGAAGCCGAGGAAATCAATGTGTCTGAGCAGAGCACTGGGGGTTTGTCTGTACAAAGGTGTAGGTGTACTTTCAGGTCCCATGACTGTTTTAAGTACTCATATTTGGGAGCCTGCATACACGTGATTTCTTAGTAAGGCTATTCATAGCTGGAAATAGATATATTGGGAAGAGATAAAAGCAATAGAGGAAGGGGGGAAGATTAGTTGAAGAAAAGAAGGGTGGTTATAGGGGTAGGAGGGGGAAGGAGGGGAGGGGATAGGGAGACAGCAAGCCTCATTCTACTGAGGTGTTGCGAGACCCAGGAGTGGGAACTCAATTTTGGGATTGGTTAGTGTCTGAAGGGGTCCTCTCCTTTTGAGAGTCTGTACTACTTCAGTTTATCTGAGGTAGAGTAATGCCTCCAGATAAAGGAAAATTTTGCCTGTTTATCTAGGGATTTGTCTTGCATCTCCTCCATCAGCATGATGTCATTTATCTTGCTCACCCATTCTATAAGGGATGGTCAGGAGGTAGTTTTCCAGTGTCTAGGAATTAGTTGCTGGCCTGCACCGAGGAAATATTTCAGGATGTTGTGCTTTTGAGATTTAACAGTGCCAGGTAGTATGGAAAGGAGGGCATTGGAAGGGGAGGGAATGATTGGTTTGTTGTATAAATTTGGAAGATTTGTACCCAAAACGGCTGGATCTCCTGGCATTCCCACCAGATGTGGTTGTACGTACCTTTTGCCGAATTACATCTCCAGCAGATTTCGGTGAGCAATGGGAACGTGATCCTGAGGTTGGCACACGATACCAGCTTGTAGTTTTTTTTCCTGAGTGTAGCTTGAGATAGAAGATTTGTGGGTAAAGAGAAAGGCTTTACTCCATTCTGCCTCTGATATGTCTCTCCCAAGCTCCTCTGACCAAGCTTTCGTGTATTTGGGTAGAGTGCCATGAGTATGGTCTTGTATAATTTTGTAGATCAGTGATAGGGTGTGCCTAGAGTGTGCATAATTGTTCAAAGCTAGTCAGGGGTCTATGGATCTGTTTGGAGTAGAAGTTTCTTACAGTACAAATGCAGACGAGTAAGCCACGTTATATTGGAGGCTGTAGTAGTGTGGTTTGTCACATAGGTACCCAGGGTGTCGTGGACAAATTGTTGTGCTGTAGGCGAGGAGGTTCTGTTCTAATTGTGAAATGGTTTGGGTTAACCTGCCTTCTTGGAGGGCTGGGTTATCAAATAGTGGAGTGAGTTGGCTCGGTTCAGTGGATAACGAGTAGCTCTCCTTTCTTCGGTACCAGATTACTAAAGCATCCTTAGTGAGGGGGGACAGCATTGGAAGAGATTTGTAAGTCCGGTCTTGACCCCAGAGAGGTGCTCGGAGGTCGACTGATGACAAATCTTGTTCCACCAGGGTGGAGGCTTTGATCAGAGGATGGGGGAACCACTCCAGGACTCGGGAAACCACTGCTGATGTGTGATAGAGTTTAAAATCTGGAAGGTCTGTCCCGCCTTTAGAAGTTGGGGAGCATAAGAGCTTATGTTTCAGTCTTGGGTGGTTACCCTTCCATACAAATCTGATGGCCATGGAGCGAAGAGTATGGAAGAAAGCGGATGGGAGAGCAATCGGTAGGGCTTGAAATAAATACAATAGTTTGGGGAGTGTCCATTTTTAGTGTGTTCATGCGACCAAACCATGACACTGGTAGGTCCATTCTGCCTTCCGTGAGGCGTCTAAGTTTTGTGAGTAATGGGCTATATGTGCATATATATTTGTTGTGTGCGTTGGGATAGCGGTTTCAAGGTATGATATGGATTTCGTTTTCCATTGAAAGTAGAAATTGTTATTTAGGGAGGAGAGGGTAGATTGTGTTAAAGAGAGGTTCAGTGCTTCCATTTTGGAGATGTTCAGCTTATAATTGTTGAAACAGCCAAACCGGTGGAACTCTGTGAGTATGGATGGAATGCTGATATGGGGTTGAGTCACCTAGAGGAGAAGGTCATCTGCATAGAAGGAGAGTTTACATTGAGCGGAGGGGGTTTGTATACCGTGGATGTTTGGGTTTGCTCTAAATAGCTTGGGCTAGATGTTCAAGTACCAGGGCAAACAGGAGCGGAGACAGGGGGCAGCCCTTCCTGGTGCCGTTGGTGATCATACGCTTTTCTGATTGGGTTCCGTTTACTAAAATTGTGGCAGAGGGTTTGGAGTACAAGGACATGAGCATGTTTGGGCCCATTCCTATCTGGGAGAAGGTGGTTTGGAGAAAGGGCCAGCTGACCCTGTCAAAGGTCTTCTCTGCATCACAGGAGAGGAGGCAGGTCGGTATGTGGTTGCATTGAGCGTAAGCTATAAGGTGTATGGTCTTGGTGGTGTTGTCCCTGGCTTCGCGTCCAGGGACAAAACCTACCTGGTCTCTATGTATTGTCTTGGGTAATAGGGGTGAAAGGCGATTTGCTAAAATTTTGGCAAATAGTTTTTTAAATCTATATTTAGGAGAGATATTGGTCTATAATTGGAGCATAAAGAGGTGTCCTTACTAGGCTTTGGGATAACTACTATTTGGGCTTGGAGTAGGGTAGGAGAGGGGGTGAGGGTCCCGTCTATGGCATTAAATGCTTTTGCCAGGAGGGGAGCCAGCATGAGTGGAAACGTTTTGTAAAAACGTTGGGTGAACCCGTCAGGACCTTGGGCTCTTACCGTTCCTAAGGCTTTTTATGGCAAGTTCAAATTCAGCTTCGGACAGGGCGGAATCTAATTCCTCCATGTCAGAATGGTTGGTAGTGCGGTTTCCTGGATACATGAAAGTAAGTCTTGTGTCTGTTTACTCATGTGGGGTAAGTTTGGTGGTACCTGGGGGGTGAGGTTGTATAGGGTGGAATAGTATTGGCGGAATTCTTCGGCTATAGCCGTGTTGGTCAGTATTTTGTCTTTTCTAGAGGAATTGATAAAGGGGATAGGTTTCCGTGCGTGTCGAGGTTGGAGTGTATTTGCGAGGTGTCTGCCGCACTTATTGGCTTGAGAGTAGTGGGCAAATCGCCCTTTTATCTCTGGCCAACGTAGAGCGTTCCGCAAAGATTCGCAGGAGGTCTCTTCTGGCGTTGGTCAGTTCTAGTTGTACAGTGGGGTCAGGGGTTTGTTTATGGGAGTATTCCAGGGAAGCTATAGTGTTAAGAAGGCGTGTTATGTCTGCCGTGCGTGCACGTTTAAGTCGGGAGCCGTGTTGTATGAATTTGCCCCTAAGAACACATTTAAGTGCTTCCCATTTTGTAAGCGGGTTGGTGTCATCATGTGTATGATCCTTTACAAAGTTTTTGATTGTCTGTATGCTGTCTTGAGTGCAGACTGAGTCATGTAATATGTTGTCATTCAACCTCCAAGAGGATCTCTTCCTATGTGTGGGGATGCTTCCTAAACTCATGTGTATGGGGGCATGGTCAGACCAGAGGGTGAGGCCTATGGAGGCGGTGGAGTAATCCATTAAGGATTGAGAGACGAAAATGTAGTCTAGCCTACTGTAAGAGGAGTGTGCGGGAGAGTAATGCGTGTAGTCTTTAGTTGTGGGATGTAGTATTCTCCACAGGTATACTAATGATAGTTTCCTGAAGGAGGAGGATTTGGGTGCAGAGTTTACGGAAATTATACAATATTTGTCTTCTTTTCTCTGGAGTATTGAGGCCTCTACAATTTAGAGAGGAGACTCTTAAGGAGGCTTGTGCTGCCATGGGGGGAATAGCTTGGGGGATAGGCGAATATTGGTGTAGGTAAGGCTCGCTGTCTCAAGAAAGGGGAGAGGTGGGGGTTGGGAGGGAATAGAGCGACATCTAGTGGTGAACAGATAGAAGGGAGAGAAAAAGAGAGAGAAAATTAGAAAGCCAAGGCCTCAAGGGCCGTACTATTAGCGTTGTAATCAACATGTCAGCTAAGACCACTATGGGTGCTGAAAACCCTAAATGGGGGGTTGCGGCTAGTGCATAGAAGGGCCCGCACACACCGGGCAACAATATTAAACTTCTTTTGTGAACATAATAGCTCAGGGCCCTGTATTGCTATGAGCATATTGTAGAGCAGTAGGTAGGTATCTGGGAGGACAAGTCCTAGGAAGATACTGTGTAATTCGGATAGCATGCAGGGTCCTTTTTTACTAGCTCTAGATATAACAATAACTTATAACAAGGTGGGGGGGTCCCAAAGTAGGAGAGGAGTAACAATATATAACAGGGTAAGACTTGTTTAAGAGGAATACACATTTCTAAGTAGAAAATCAAAACCTGTATGGGGAAAATAAAAGGTAGGTTAGTAAGGTAATGTCCCAACAGAACTGAAATCAGGGACGTCTTCACGGGTCTGATGCCTGTGAAGAGAAAATTAGTCAATGTGCGGGCAGTGGAGGTTCATCCAGCTGTCGACTTGGAGGCTTCTGATCTGGAACATTTGTTCTTTTTGGATTTTTTTCTGCCCGCCTGTGGCGACGGAGTTCAGGAGTAGCTGCATGAAGTGGCCAATCCGGGATAGGGATTTGTGGAAGCTCAAAGGTCCCGAGGAAATTTGGGAGGTCACCCAATGGTGTGGAATGTCGCCGACTTCCCATCATGGGAGGCAAAAAGGTTAAACTGGAAACCCCAGCAGTATTTAATTTGCTTTGCTTGCAGGGCTCCTGTGAGTGGTTTCAGCGCATGACACATATACAGGGTCAGCTTGGAGAGATCTGAAAGTAGGGAAACCTGTGTGCCATTAAAGTATATGGCCTCTTGCGTGCGTGCTGCTTGCATTAAGTCAGCCTTTGGGTTTTTAGGGCCTAGGGCTCTGTGCACACGATCGAGTTCCAGAGGGGCATCTTTAGCTTTTTGGAGCAATTCATTAAACATGGCTATGACAGCAGGGGCCAGGTCTTTGGTCTCAACAGAATCTGTGAGGCCGCCGATGTGTATATTCTTGCGTCTGGCCCTGTTTTCCTGGTCATCTTGGTGGTACGTTATTTGTTGAATCTGCAGGGTATGTTCATGTAGAATGGCTTCATGTGATTGTAGTGTGCAAACAGTCTCCTCTACACTGTGTTCCACTTCCTCCAGCCTGTTTGTAACATCTCTGCGCAGCTCTGACATCTCTTGCTTATGAGTGTTCAAGTCTCTGCATACAGGCTTCAAAACCATGTCTTGTTGGCAGGACCTTAATGTAAGCCTCCATGTCCCAGCTACTGAAGAATCTGTGTGATTCAGGGGAGTGACAGGCAGAAGGGATGGATCCGTTTTCTGAGTCTGCTGGGGATCTGGCGCGCCTTTCTGGTTTTCATGTATGGTATGGAGTGCTGTGAAGCAGCTCCCTGTGAGGCCGCATGTGTGCTTGAGGATCGGGACGGCGCCATCTTGGATGAGGGGGGCCGTGCTGATTCTGCCATAATCGGGTGAAAAAACGGCCGATTTCCCCTTCCTTGTGCGTGTCGGGGGTCTGGTGGCCCTCTCCCCCACCTCTCCTCCTTTGTTGTGGTTTCCGAAGAGCGCTGGGAGCTGTAGATAGTCCGTTGTGTGCGGGAGCTCCAGGAGAACACGTCTTACTACTTTATGTGCTAGGCCACGCCCCCCCCACGATCAGTTTTAAATGACTATTTTTCCTTTTAGAAATGTCATTTTGCTATGGTACTGTTCTAAACACGGGAAAAATGTGCCGCTTTGCAGGCATACTATAGACAACCCCCTGGCACAATATTTAAAGGAATATTTCATTTTTATTGCTTCACATTAAGCATTAAAAAAATCACTGCTCCCGAAAAAACGGCAGTTTTTTTTTTTTTAATTTTCATTGATTCATGTCCCCTGGGGCAGGATCCAGGTCCCCAAAAACTTTTTATGACAATAACTTGTATATACGTCTTTAAAATGAGCACTTTTGACTTTTCATGTTAATGTCCCATAGACTTTAACGGCGTTCCGGCGGCTTTCGAATTTGGCCTGAACACCGCATATTGTTCGGTGTACGCAGAACATCTGAACAACCAAAGTTCGGACTGAACTTATGCTTGGGCCGAAACGTTCGCCCATCCCTAATTGACATCCGCTGCAGGTTGCAACTGCAGTATATTTTGAATGTGAACTGGCTTTTTATTTTTAAACTCTTTCAGGGCCCCAAATGCAATGTGAGTTTGAGGACACGCGCCCACACAGGTGTGTGTGTGTGTGTGTGTGTGTGTGTGTGTTTTTGTTTTGGCTACATGATCTGAACTGGAACATAAAGTGATGGGAAATACAACATTTTACAGTGGTCACCAGAACAAGAAGGGGGACATATGCAGTGGTGACATCTGTTAAAGGGCGGATTTCCCTAACTTCCTATCGCCTCTTTGGGAGGGGAAGTGAAGAAAGAGCTGACCTACAGGTACATGATTGTGCCTGCACCTGCCGCCCACTCGCAGTATACTTACCGTGAGCGGTCGACAGGTGGTTAAAACTGAACTCCAGGATGAGGAAATATTGTCTAAATACATTTGATGTGTATTATTCTTCTTAAATCTTGGTGTGCTGGGTGTATTTCTTCCAGATCTGTGCAGTAATCCAGTGTGACACTTTACCTCTGTGCAGGAGCTTCCTGTAATAAAGACCGGTCACTGCTGCTCTCTCCTTGTACAGGGTGACTGGTCTTGTCTCCGCCCCCTTCTGTAGTTTTGCAGGCCGCCCGTAGTGGGTGGAGTCTGCTTTCTGTACAGGCTATGTACAGTATAGTGATGTCACACAGAGGCTTTTGCAAAGTAATATCTGGGTTAGTAAAGGCATTTGGTGCACACAGTAATTTTTTATATTATTTGTAGCTATTGTGAAATATAATTAAATGGGCATTTTTGTGCCCAAGGTTCAGCTTTGAATCTTTACAGTACTTTTATTCAAAACCTAAAAAAACATAATAGGGGAAAAAACCTTTTATAATGTCAATCTGGAGCTTGATACTATTGGGTAATACAGGCGTTCGCTTGGCTAGTAAGTAAAACCCTTTTTCCTTTCTTTTCACAGACCAACATATTCGGGGTCAGGATGCATACAGACATTTGAAATACTGCTTCTCCACGTCCCAGCTGGAAAGAACATCAGGTAATAATTTTCTATACGTTTACTGCCATCAAGGGGATAAAATACTGCTGGATTAAATAAAAAAAATAAATAAAAAAACCCGCAAGAAATGTCACCAGTCCTAGAAGTTACCAAGATTCCTGTGTAGTTGAAGTTTCTTCTATAGATATTTAGTTGGTACATTTGGAAAGTGGGGATTTCTTCTTGTAATACACTGTAGTGGTCCTAGCACAGCACCTCAAATACTGCCCTTGTTGTTTTAACTTTGTATAGTAATTTTTTTTTTTCTGCCAGTAAATACCTTATACAGCCCACTTCCTGTTTCTTGTCTAGTAAAAAGCCTAGGCTTATGACGACATGCACAGCTTGCGCTCTCTCTCTCTCTCCCGTGAGAGTTTGCCAAGAAGGGAGGGAGGGGGGTGAGTCAGAGGGCCAATGAGAGCTGCAAAACTGGAGTTGTATGTCTGTAAATCCAGGAAGTGAACAGCCAGCAGCTTCAGCTGCCCACAGTTAAAATGGTTGCAGCCAGACTGTGGAGGGAGATTTCTGCAGCATATTTGGCAAGTACAGAATCACAGTATATATAAAATAATATGCAAAGTAGTTGGAGAGAAGCTTCAGAATGGCAAAGATGTTTTTATTACAAATTATGCGAGCAGACTGCAGTTCCTCCTTAAGTCAATCTCCATGCATTTTCCCAGATGTTTTTGGGCTGTGTCCTCCACCCTGTATATAAATAAGGAGATGACTCTGCTTGGTGTGTCTGTGGCCTGCATTGGATGGTATTGAGAAGCCAAGAGTAAAAATGTAACCGCAGGCGACATCGAGAGCGCACTTTAAAAGTCTATCTGAATGAAGATTCCACCCCTTATGGACTCTTCTTTGGGGAAGGTATGCAGCGGGCAGCCTGGGTCTACCTAGCTGGGTATGAACTATTATTGCACTGTTGGATTGTATTACTGAGCTGTCCAGTAAAGCCTGATCAACTGTTTAAGGGCTAGTTTACACTTGCTTCAAAACATGGCTTTGGACACGTTGTGTTAAAGCTCTCTGAACGCCAGTCAAAGCCGATGTCGCTAATTAAAATGGTTGGCTTACAGTCCTGTTATACACCTGCTTTTGTTTGGGGCTTCGATGAGGCTTTGGTTGGGGCTTCGATGAGGCTTTGCCATAGACTTCTATGGAGGCTTTGAAGACTATTTAAAGCATTTCTAAAGCTACATGGGGTAGCATTTTTGAAGTGAAGCCGAAGCAAAGCAAAAGCAAGGTGTAAACAGCACTGTAAGCTAACCATTTTATTTAGTGACCGTGTTCAGAGAGCTTTAACAAAGCCTGTCTGAAGCCTTGTTTTGAAGCAAGTGTAAACTAGCCGTTAATGTGTGTTGAAGCCGAAGCAAGTGTAAATGAGCTCTAAAAGAAAATTATGGGTTTTGTTTTTTTGGAGATTCATACTTGCCTAGGTGGATGTAGCATTGGTTCGATGCCGCATCTGTCCCCCGCTGCCTCTTCACTGAGAACCGAGTCATCGAACACCACCAAAGGCTCGGTTCTCTCACCTCCCCGAACAGAGATGCTGCCTGTCAGACAACATCTCTCCTGCTCTGCTCCTCCATACTTATTGGAGCGCTGAGCTCTGGAGGGACGGGGCGTGGCCACCTCAGCAGCTCGCTGAGACTGCCATCAGTCCAGGCAGTTGGCGGATCCAGACTTCCTAAGTTGGGATGACGCTCTGCCTGTACTGATTCCAGTGATGTCAGCGGAGAGCGGACATCAGACAGTTCTCCGCTGAAAACGGTTCACAGGAATGCAAAACAAATTGCACTCCTGTGACCCATAGGAGAAGCCCAGCCTAAAAAGCTCTGGCTGGACTTCTCCTTTTTTAATGCCTGGTCTGAAGTCATTCAAAGGGGTGCATGGAGGTACATGGCGTATCTAAAAGAACAGGGCCTGTAAAGCACATACAGAGTGAGGATGAAGGAATAGAAGGCCACCATGAAGCGTTAACTCAGCAGGGAAGTGTTTAGTTGCTATGGGTAACCATGAACTGGTGGCAATGTATTAGTAACCAGACAGTAAAAGTGACAGGTCTTTCTGTAGTGAAGGGGGTTGATGCTCTGGCTCCCTCTCCTGTAGTCGGTTCCCCAAAGTATCCGGGACTGGGCCCGCAGTATGGAGAGCTCATGGACCAAACCGCATGGTACAGAAGAGTTGCAGGAACTAATTCAACATGGGACCACATTCTGCCACTGGGAGGGAGGTGGCAAAGTAATGCTGGACTGGTGGAGTGGGACACAAGCTCAAATTCTTTATGGTCATGCTACATCTTATGCAGAAAGAATAGATATGGGATCAGTTGAGTAATTTCACTTAATCAATACAGTACAAAGTCCACATGACCCTCTGATTTGAAAAAGATACATTATCTATTAAGGATGGGATAAGGCGTGTCCGCAACTCCTGTTCTGTGCAGCCACGGATCGGGAAATGTCTCACTGCCTGTGATTAGCGGAGTGTCGGTTTCCTGGTGGGCACGTGGCATTGCGAACACGCCTGAGCCCATCCTTACGATCTATCTGAATGGTATAATGTAAATACATAGTGTTATGTAAGTAAAGTTGTGTATTGTGCTCCTATTTATTTTAATATAGTGGGGGGTGTTTTTGTTTGTTTTTTTTTGTTTTTTTTTTTTGGGGGGGAGGGGGGCAGTCAAAAAAGATTAGGGTTTCAAAAACAAGTAAACATCCATACTCTCCTTTGTGCTGCAGCAGTCCCATGTTGTCTCTAAGACCGAGACCTGTGCAATCGCTGCTCGGAGTGGAGAGTGGTTACTGTCAGTCGCCATTCTCTACCCTGCTCCTTTTAGAGTGGAGAGCTGGAGCCAACTTGCAATCGGGCAGCCTGGAGCAGCCATGATGATTCTAGAAAAAGAGAAACCTAACTATGTGGGACTTTAGATGAGGACATTTGAAAAAATGTACCTCCATCCCTAATTTGTATATAACAAAAATGAAGAGGGGCGATTTTGGGACTTTAGATGAGGCATGCAGCCGGGAAGGTAACACAACAAAGTAGTAGTGGTGAGAAAATGAATACACCATGCATGCGACCACATCGTATTGCATAAAGACAGGTTATAAACAGTAGATTAAAATAAATCATGGAGACTTTATTTCATAGTGATATACATAGAACAAATATCATAACACAGCATAATAGCATAGCAGCATGTTATAGTCATAGAGGTACCATAATAAGAAATCACCAGACACTTTATTGCATGTGACTGCATCATAGTAACAATAGTGTCTGGTGATTGGACCACATCAATGACCAAATAGCCCGCGTATAATAACATATATACAGAATAGTATAATAAAGCATATGAGTAAAAGTTCCATAAATCTGATCATAATAACATAGTAACATAGCAAAATAGCAGCACGATGTGAATCGCAATGGTGAAATAAAAAACTCAAATTTATAGTTGTGTGTCTTCACTGTAACATAGTAACCGTGGGTGGGATCCAAACGGCATAATTCAGTAGAAGTATACATAGGTTATTGGTGTGAATAGCATCTAAAAGCTCGACGCGTTTCATGGATCTTTCCAATCTTCAGGAGCAGATGCGAAATAGCTATCTATAAAAATGTATAAGGAGCTTTTAGGGACTGACCCCAGGACATGCATGAAAAATTATAATTAGATCTTAAAGTAGTAATGGTAACTAAAGGCCATAATATAATACTTACAATGAACCTATGTGGATTGGTGGAGGGCACCGAGGGTGTATACCCGCCAGGGATATAAGTCAACAATCCCGGGAACTGAAGCGGCACCCAAAGGGGCAACTGGTAGGAACCCCGAAAGGGGACTAGTGTTTGTGAAGAGCTTAAAGCATGATAACCACATAATCATGACCTATAAAAAATAAAATTAAAAATATTGAAGGTGACTATCGAATAGTACGTAGATAGAGTAAACTGGTTGTAATTGTGAATACTTATGTGTGGGTACAAAAATGAAATAGAAGATAAAGCAGTAGTGATATTGGAAGATTTGAGAAGAGAAAGGGGGGGGGGGGGAAAGAGAGTGAAATTTGTACAGGTAAGTAATGACGTAGTGACCAATCAACGGAAGTGTAGTAAAAAAGAATGAAATCCTGGTGTATATGCGTGTATCAACAAGAAGGGGATAGTAGCAGCAATGATAGAGGCAAGAAAAGATCCATATTGTTACCTGTAATTCCCAAGAACCCAGATGCCATCTAATTAGGGATGGAGGTACATTTTTTCAAATGTCCTCATCTAAAGTCCCACATAGTTAGGTTTCTCTTTTTCACAATACCGGGGATGGAGACATGCATGCCACTCTAGTTATACTACATACAATGGTGGCATCCAATGTAAGTGCTATTTAGGCTTGTATCTTTTTATTAAGGTTTTTAGTTATGTTGTGGATAGGATCATGTTTTTTATTATTACTTTCATTACTTTGGCATCTTCCATCATTAGTAATTGATTATTTTATGAACATTTTTTGTTACAATTTTTTTTTTTTTTTTTTTTTAGGGCCTCCCCTTTTTTTGGACAGTCATCTATTTATGACCATTACTATCTTTTAATACCCTATTAGTTTATACATTCTTGCAGACACTACCCTATGGAGGGGGTGTGGTCGGTCTCTGGGATGTTCTTCCTGCCGGGGTTCGCAATCCCGGGAGCTGCGATGCGTGCTGGGGGCCCCCCCCTTCCCCCCTCCGTCAATGTGACGTGGGGGTTGGGGCGGACATCCCATCACGCATCGACGCCACGCTCCCAGTGTCTGACGTGTGACGTTGTTTTTGACGCCATCACGCCGACACTGTGCGTCCTATATCTAAGCGCGCTATAGGAGGAGCCAACCGCAGAGCGGTCAGTTTTTTCCGCTCTGGCGGCCGGTCTCTTCCGTGTTTTAGTCGCCCACTGTGGCGTTGGCGGTTACCTATTGGTGGCATTAGAGCATTTATACTCTCTCTAGCTGGACATACATTCCCCGCAAACACTTTCTACCGGTGGCCAATTAGAGATGGCATCTGGGTTCTTGGGAATTACAGGTAACAATATGGATCTTTTCTTGCCTCTATCATTGCTGCTACTATCCCCTTCTTGTTGATACACGCATATACACCAGGATTTCATTCTTTTTTACTACACTTCCGTTGATTGGTCACTACGTCATTACTTACCTGTACAAATTTCACTCTCTTTCCCCCCCCACCCCCCCCCTTTCTCTTCTCAAATCTTCCAATATCACTACTGCTTTATCTTCTATTTCATTTTTGTACCCACACATAAGTATTCACAATTACAACCAGTTTACTCTATCTACGTACTATTCGATAGTCACCTTCAATATTTTTAATTTTATTTTTTATAGGTCATGATTATGTGGTTATCATGCTTTAAGCTCTTCACAAACACTAGTCCCCTTTCGGGGTTCCTACCAGTTGCCCCTTTGGGTGCCGCTTCAGTTCCCGGGATTGTTGACTTATATCCCTGGCGGGTATACACCCTCGGTGCCCTCCACCAATCCACATAGGTTCATTGTAAGTATTATATTATGGCCTTTAGTTACCATTACTACTTTAAGATCTAATTATAATTTTTCATGCATGTCCTGGGGTCAGTCCCTAAAATCTCCTTATACATTTTTATAGATAGCTATTTCGCATCTGCTCCTGAAGATTGGAAAGATCCATGAAACGCGTCGAGCTTTTAGATGCTATTCACACCAATAACCTATGTATACTTCTACTGAATTATGCCGTTTGGATCCCACCCACGGTTACTATGTTACAGTGAAGACACACAACTATAAATTTGAGTTTTTTATTTCACCATTGCGATTCACATCGTGCTGCTATTTTGCTATGTTACTATGTTATTATGATCAGATTTATGGAACTTTTACTCATATGCTTTATTATACTATTCTGTATATATGTTATTATACGCGGGCTATTTGGTCATTGATGTGGTCCAATCACCAGACACTATTGTTACTATGATGCAGTCACATGCAATAAAGTGTCTGGTGATTTCTTATTATGGTACCTCTATGACTATAACATGCTGCTATGCTATTATGCTGTGTTATGATATTTGTTCTATGTATATCACTATGAAATAAAGTCTCCATGATTTATTTTAATCTACTGTTTATAACCTGTCTTTATGCAATACGATGTGGTCGCATGCATGGTGTATTCATTTTCTCACCACTACTACTTTGTTGTGTTACCTTCCCGGCTGCATGCCTCATCTAAAGTCCCAAAATCGCCCCTCTTCATTTTCATGATGATTCTAGGTCACAGGATGGCAAACGTAATTGCACCCCTGTGACTCACAAGAAAAGTATGGCCACAAAAAGCTTTGGCCATATGTGTGAGACTCACCTGAGACACAGGCGTTTGGAGGGGACTGAATGCTAGCTTCTTGCCTACTGACTATGGGTCCTGACATTTGAGGGAGCTACAAGCATTTAGGAAGATATTCTGTTATGTAATGCAAAAGGCCATGATGGTCTCTGCCAGTGTGGGACTCATAGCAGATGTATGTGAAAGGAATGCTGATTAATAAGATATGGAAAGCCCTGGATCTCCTGTTGTCTACTAGTCTGGAGGGTCTTTCACCCATTAATTGTGCTCATTAACACACCTTTGTCGCCTAGAAAACTATTGGGGGATGTGTTTCTACTTATGTGTATTGTAAGTTGTGAGTTAGATGGCAAGGCTGACCTGAAAGGTCATTTTTCTGAGTCACCTAGTCTGGGTAAATGATTAGATAATTAGCGCATGTTAATTAGGTTTCTGGTTACAGTTTGTATTGTCATCCTGATGTACTGTATATAATTGTGTGAGATCTCAAATAAATCAGTTCATGTTCAGCAGCCAAAACAAGTACTGTCTAGTTCTTGGTTGTCAGCAGTTTGGAATATCTGATATCTATATTCAGACTGGAGGAAGCGGTATATAACGAAAGCACGCAAGCGAAGTGGGTCGTTTTGTTACACCATACTTCTCTTTTAAGACAGCGGAGTTGGCTGGATTTTTTGGGGGGATGTGGCTGCACAAGCTAATCTCTGGCCTCAACCGATGGTCTAGGCAGCCCCTTCTGATTGGCTTATGCACATGGCCGGACAAGTATGGTTTGCTATGACCCCTTACACACACTGCATAAAGATCAGTATACTGGCACTGCGTTCAGATCCTTAAAAATAGAACAATCTGTATCCATGGTCATGTGCGTGATTTGTATATTTTATGTTATACACAGACGTAAACATCTGTGCTGTTGTTCACATAAAAAAAGCGCAAATACACTATTTGAGCACAAGAGCTGCCTGTGTGCTAGCAATAAATGACACTAGGTGGCAATAGCCACCAGCATCCTAGCAACAAATGTAAAACATGTTTTGGGAGGTTTACGTAACTTTCAGGCCTAAAATGATTTTATAAACGTGCTCAAAAAAATGCGAAAAACTTCTTCTCTGGCAGCAAAAAGGTTAAAAGTGCACCTGTCATGAGAAATATGGGTGTTGCCATTGCTAGCTATTGACTTTAAAATGGTAATTGTCTGGCCATAGCTGGCATCAGCACCACTGAGAAAACCCTAAGCAGGCAGGCAACTAGCATTTTCAGAAGGCGGGAGAGGGAGTGTCTGTCATTACAATTTGCTTTTAACCCCTTTGCGCTTAAGGGTAAAACTAATGTTAATACCTTAGCAGAATTTTGCAACTTAGACGTGTTAGTAAAACTGTACATATTATCACAACTACTTTGTGCGTCCAGGTGGATTATACCTTGTTTTTTCAGGGAAAATTGGGCTTTCATTTGGTGTTAAATGGTAATGGATACAGTGCCTTGAAAAAGTATTCATACCCCTTGACATTTTCCACCATTTTGTCATGTTGCAACCAAAAACGTAAATGTATTTTATTGGGATTTTATGTGATAGACCAACACAAAGTGGCACATAATTGTGGTGGAAGTGAAAGGAAAACTTATAAATGGTTTTCAAAATGTTTTACAAATATGCGAAAAGTGTGGCGTGCATTTGTATTTAGCCCCCTTTACTATGATACCCCTAACTAAAATCTAGTGGAACCAATTGCTTTCAGAAGTTACCAAGTTGGTAAATTGAGTCCACCTGTGTGTAATTTAATCTCATTATAAATACAGCTGTTCTGTGAAGCCCTTTGTTAGGTTTGTTAGGGAACCTTTATTGAAAAAAAAGCATCATGAAGGCCAAGGAACACACCAGACATGTCAGGGACAAAGTTGTTGAGAAGTTTAAAGCAGGGTTAGGTTATTAAAAAAAAAAAAAAATATCCCAAGCTTTGAACATCTCACGGAGCACTGGTCAATCCATCGTCCAAAAATGGAAAGCGTATAGCACAAGTGCAAACCTACCAAGACATGGCTGTCCACCTAAACTGACAGGCTGGGCAGGGATAGCATTCATCAGAGAAACAGCCAATAGGCCCATGGTAACTCTGGAGGAGCTGCAGAGATCCACAGGACAACTATTAGTTGTGCTGTCCACAAATTTGGCCTTTATGAAAGAGTGGCAAGAAGAAAGCCATTGTTGAAAGACAGCCATGAGAGTCCCATTTGCAGTTTGGGAGGAGCCATGTGGGGGACACAGAAAACATGTGGAAGAACGTGCTCTGGGATGAGACCAAAATTAAACTTTTTGGCTTAAAAGGAAAACGCTATGTGTGGTGGAAAACTAACACTGCACATCACCCTGAATACACCATCCCCACCGTGAAACGTGGTGGTGGCATCATGTTGGGGGGGGGGGGGGGATGCTTTTCTTCAGCAGGGACAGTGAAGCTCGTCAAAGTTAATTGAAAGATGGATGGAGCCAAATACAGGGCAATCTTAGAAAAAAACCTGTTAGTCTGCAAAAGACTTGAGACTAGGGCAGAGGTTTACCTTTCAGCAGGACAACAACCCTAAACATACAGCCATAGCTATAATGGAATGGTTTAGATCAAAGCATATTCGTGTGTTAGAATGGCCGTCAAAGTCCAGACCTGAATCAAATTGAGAATCTGTGGCAAGACTTAAACTTATTGCTGTTCAGACGCTCTCCATCCAATCTGACAAAGCTTGAGCTATTTTGCAAAGAAGAATGGGCAAAAATGTCACTCTAAATGTGCAAAGCTGGTAGACATCCCCAAAAAGCTGTAGTTGCAGTGAAAGGTGGATGTACAAAGTATTGACTCAGGGGGGCTGAGGATTAGCTGATGAAGAAAATAAACTAACAGTTGTTAGAGGGAGGCAGGGTAGGCTTCTCCGAAGAGACGTTTTCAGGGATCGTCTAAAATTAGATTTGGACCTGGTCTGACAGATTGGGGTAGGGTATTCCAGAGGATGAAAAAATATTGCTGCGCTAACCCAATAAAAGAAAAAACAAAGCTGCTACATAAAAATATGACAAATATTCAAAGATATAAAATGGTGTAAATATGTAGCGCTACAACGTGTCAAAAGAATTGTGAAAGCGAAATGAAAAATAAAATATGAAAAATAAAGATAGGTGACTCCCCACCGTGATGTGGGTATGAGTAAAGTCAATGATAAAAGTCCCAAAAAATAGTGAAAAGTGAAATCCAATATATGTGAAGAAGTCTTCTGATATGTGATTCTGGTATGTAATTCATCTACATGGAAATCTTGAAATGTAGAGAGATAAAATACTCTTACCGGAACTGGTGGATTCGGATGCCGGTAGCACCGAATCAAACAAGCTTAGAGATCCAGATGGATGGCTGTCCTGAGATGGAATGGGGGTGCCGGATCTCAAACCACATCTCCCCTTATCTGTAACCGCTGTAACGGTATCGGCTACTGGAAGGAAGTCCCACATTCGGCAGGAAGGTCCAAGTCTCACGTCACATAAAGGTGTGGAAAGAAAACAATGGAGTGCTCCAATCGTGCGGATGAAAATGGTAGGTTTATTGGGACAAACCAATATACAAGTATAAAATTTGATCACAAAAGATAAAATCAAAATGTGGGGAATGGTAAGCCTAGTCCGACGTGTTTTTTCCAATTGGACTTCTACAGGGAATCCGTAACCGAGGGTGGTTACGGATTCCCTCTATATTTATTCCATATATGTATTAATTTGTCTATTCCTATAGTTAGCTAGTCTATTAAAACTGATAATATTACTGTTGATAGCACAATAATATATATGGTTAGCTATTAAAACAAACACACTACTTAATAAATTGTCTTAGCATTTTTCCTATTTTCTTGGGGGAAAAAAAAAATAACATGAAAATTACTATAGAGCACATAACAAAAAAAATCAAAGATACTTATGTTGAAGTCGCTGAGAAGGATTGTGGGAATTTCAGAAGAGAGAAAGTAGAGTAGCCGAAGACTCCTCAAGGAGTCCAGGGGGGCAGTAGATCACAGCAATTCTTAGGGAAGTTGGACAGAATAGGCATATACAGTGAACTTCAAATGATGAGGGGGACAGAGAGGGAGGAGAGTGGAGAACCTGGAAGGTGCTCTGTGGGGATAGGACTCCACTGCCCTTGCGTCTACATATTTATTTGTAAAAAATGTTGAAATCCATATATCATTTTCCTTCCACTTCACAATTATGTGCCACTCTGTGTTGGTCTATTATTATTAGTCAGGATTTATATAGCGCCAAAAGTTTACGCAGCGCTTTACAATATAAAAAGGGAGACAATTTGTTATAATACAATAAAATTAAAATACAAGAGGATTAAGAGGGCCCTGCTGAGAAGAGCTTACAATCTAATAGGGTCTATGACATAAAATCCCAATAAAATACAGTTACGTTTTTGGTTGTAACATGACAATGTGGAAAATTTCAAGGGGTATAAATACTTTTTCAAGGCACTCTCCTGAGGTGTGTTGTGTTTTTTTTTCTTTTTTTTTTTTTTTTTTTTTTTTTCTGTATTTCTTGCTACTACCATAACCTTCCACCAAAGAACAACCCAAAATAAATTCTCCTGCTCCTGACGATCACAGCAATACTACATGTGTACAGTTCAGAAACAAAAGTGCGCATTTTGTTTTTTTTTATCCTACCTAAGCCACACTGATACTAATTTAACAAAACAAATCCTGCCCAAAACAATACTGACCTTGACCTTTGACCCTGACCTCGACCTAAACACTAACCCTGGCACTTAGTGACTGGTCACTATAATAGCCAACGAGAGGCTATCGCAGCGATCAGGTGACCCGGAATCGGGAGTTCTAGGTCCCGATTGTTAGTATGGCTCTCAGGGAGACCCTGGTCTCTGCTGGAAGCGTGATATGTGGCGTGCTCCCAGCAAAATACAGACACGCAAATATATGGCCTTACAGAAAAAAGCGCAGTCCAGTGGCGTCAAGGGGTTAAGATCTGGCATTATCTGCAGGTGAAAAGCCTGGCCGCGTTCTCTGTGGTTTACCATTAGCCTCATGTTACATTGTGATCAGGAACACTTGTGAGGCTGTACACTTGCTGAGCTCTGTATCTACACAAGGGTCCTATTGACAGCTTCCCATCAATAACTGTATCAGTATTCAGTCTGATGAATACTGTGGGACCAACCTACATGAGTATCCTTACAAAGGATGCTGAGGTCACAGTGCATCGTTTTTGTGCCAATTCTCATAAGTATCAGATTCCAATCAATATAAATGTGGAAATGTAATACAGCTGCAGATCGTTGCTACAACTCCGTAACTGCAGGACTTGCAGAAGCTTTCTCTTGTTAACTGCTCCTTTACCAGAGCGAATGGAAAGCAATGGGTGGAGAATTCTGCAGGTCTCAGATAAGGGTTATGGGCTCATTATGCTGATAAGTGTACTGTTTGTGACAGAGGGGATAGAGGGGAGTCCCAGGGCTGTGTATTCTTCTAGGCAGCTGTGCGAATATGATCCAGGGTGTGTGGTAATGGTGGCTACATGGAATGACCGGCAAAAGCTTGACAGAAAGCAACAACTTTATTTAATGTTTTCTTGTTTCAGGTTAGTTTGCTGCCATGATTCCTGTGGCCGAGTTCAAGCAGTTTACGGAGCAACAGCCAGCCTTTAAGGTCCTGAAGCCCTGGTGGGATGTCCTGGCTGAATATATAACCGTTGCAATGCTGATGATTGGGGTTTTTGGATGCACCTTGCAGGTAGGTTATTCTTATGAATACTAAAGAGGGCTTCATGTAAAAAAAAATAAAAGCAGTAAGGTTTCATCTGCCTTTTTTGGCTGGTACAATCAAACTAATGAGGTGGACCACGCCAAAACGTAATTTTATAACTGTATGAGACACTATAAGCTTGCAGAGTGCTGTGAAGGTGCAGTGGAGGCCTGCCTAGGTCAGCTTCTTTACACCTGTGGCCACAACCCCAAAACCTAACCTGTGATCTGTTTTGTAGTGCATGTGCTGAGCATCTCTAGATTTTAAAGAGTGGCTCCACTTTTGCTGAAGAAAAGAAAAACCCTCTGAGTGATCAATATACATTACGGGGATTTTAACAAACTGTTACAGATTCCTTGGCTTCTTGTATGTCTTGGTGGCTCCAGGGGCCTTAATACCCAGCTTTTAACACCCTGCCATAATGCCCAACTCTGTTCTTGCCCAGCTGGGGATTTTGGTTATTCTTGCCTTTCCTTTGTGTTCCAGCTCCTTCTATTAACATTCTTCATAGTATAAGATAAATAACTACCATCAGGGAGAGTGAAACCCTGTACAATGGGTTCAGGAGGTATGCCATCCCAAGAACTTGGCACAGAGCTCTCATGGAGAGTACCTGAGAAGCAGTAGTGGCTGGTGCTCCTTTTTGGGGGGGGGGGCGGCAAACAAACCAAGCACCAACCCCCCCCCCGGCCGGTTAAACCCGCCCCGTCAGCGCCCAGGGTCGCTGATAAGGGGGAGGGGGACCCACCAGTCCTTCTGTTCCGGGCCCGGATTTGCCATCCGAGAAGGGGGGGCTCGGAGGTAGAGCAGGCTGGGACTCCCAAATCCTGTCAATCAATAATTCCCCCACTGTGCAGCTATTTAGAAAACAAACATCCCCGGGCCCCCTGTGTTGAGTGGGGGCTGGGGAGCAGTAAGCAGACTATTTCTTCACTTTCGGGTTTAGGCGAATTAATCCGCCGCAGTGAGGTACACAGTTTGAAGCCCGGTCTCTTCAATGTGAATACACCACGGCCGGCTGGGGGCGCTGTGGTGGATTAATCTGCCTAAACCCGAAAGTGAAGAAATAGTCCGCTTGCTGTCCCCCGGCCCCCACTCAACACAAGGGAAACTGAGACATTTGGTTTCAAAATAGCTGCACAGATGCACACATGAAAAGCCTGCACTCCTGCTCGGGGTCTGTGGAAAGCACTCGGGGAGAGCTCCATGTGACAAGATCTGAAACCCCAAATGATAAATCACAGCTAACTTTTTGGCAGAGGCTTGAGGTAAAAAGCGCATTCACGAAGGTGTCTAATCTGAGTGCTGGGGAGATGGTGAGTCCAGAATGAAAAGGGGATTGAGAGAAAAAGAGAGAGGGGGGGGGTGGGGATTAAAAAAAAGGGAAAGATCACAGAGAAAAGCTCCAGCAAACCATCATCGAAGAGCTGTCACCATGAGATCCAAAGGCCAGGCAAGGAAACTGGCCACAAGTAGGTGCAATGTGCTATGGTTTTTCACCCTCCATCATCTTGTAGAGGGCTCTGATCTCTAGGACTGTGGGCTACCCATCCAGGCACAGAGGCAGGAACCTGCATTCCCTTGGATTGGTGGCTCCATGCAGGGACTACAGGGAGATGATGCCCTGATCTGGGGACACCTGGTACACACCACAGCTGCTCTAATTGGGTGGCTGTGGCTGTGCGAGCATTGCTCGCATTATGCAAAGTGTCAGCGAGGGGAGGGAGGGGGCAGAAATCCCCCCGAAGGTGCTAGCAGGGATGCTCTCCCTCTCAGGAGAGCCTGTGTTATTCCAGCAGCAGCCCGAGCAAGATGCGGGGCCACGGGGCACCCGCTATAAATACAAAAAAAGGTGTTTTAATTGGAGGGGCACATGGGGGAGCACAGTATAATGTTGGGGGCGGATCATGCCCCCCCAGTGATGCCTCTGCCACCCACTTTACCTCCAGGCCCCCCCAGTTCTCTTCAGCCCTAGTTGTCTAGCTCGGTGGTGTCCAGGAGGAAGGGAGAGGACCAAATGTACCAGTGGTGCTCAGCTGGTCCTGGGCCCCCAGCTCCAGGAGGAACCACTTGCAGGAGAAGCACTGCACCCAGGCTCCAGGTAGAAGCTGCACAGACCAGGTACTGGGGGGGGGGGGGGGGGGAATGACGACTAACAATGCTGCATTTGAACTCTTGGGTAATACCAAGCACGTTTTGTAGTGACACGTCTGAAGGGCATTGCTGTATATTAGGCTACACTTTTGTTGCCTTCTGAACAGTGAACCACAGTGGATCTGTTTACAGGGGGTGTTTGACAGGCTTCAAGGAAGCATTATAATGCCTCCTCATCTGATTTAATCCCTAAAAACCTGCACCACCTCGCTGCAACAGTGTTGGTTGTACATGGTTGTGAGGCATCGCCATTCAGTGGAGTGGGATGCATTTGGCCACTGAACATGATAGGGGGGGGGGGGGGATATTTTTGTATAACCCCCATTTGCTGCCTTTGCCATTACCCACTCCTAACCACTGCATTCTGTACATTACATATTTCAGACCCCTGCATTCCATGCATTACCCACCCCTGACCCCTGCACATGTACGTACCCCTGACTCCTGCAAACTGTACAGTACATACTCCTGAAACTATACTCTGTAAGTTGCATAGTCCTGACCCCTGCACTCTGTACAATACATATTCTTGACACCTGCATTTTGTAAATTATATACATACACCTGATACCTGCCCTCCCACTGTTAGTGCAGTTTTGCCACATCTTTATTTCTCCTCAGCACACAGTGAACGCTACCTCCTTTTTCTCTGCTTGCTGCCTGTGGGCTAGGGGGGGCGGTGGTCGGGCTCAGGCCCCAGGCCCTGTCAGGTAGACTGTATGGGCCACCATGATTTCTAACAGCAGCCCTGTGTCTGCCCACCAGCCCCTCACTTACCCCACCTAGGTCGCGGGCAGCTTCAGCTCCGCTCCCCGGCGGCTTTTCCTCAATGGCTTCCTCCTTGGTGGCCAATATGGCCGCTTCTCCTCTCGGCCAATTGGGTCTTAAGACTCTCTTCCTGATTGGCTGGGAGGAGAAGCAGGAAGACAATGGCGAATATTCGCTATTGTCACACAACTGGGTGAGCCCACCCTTTTTTGAAGCCAATTAGAGCCTCTGGCTGTAATCGTGTGCTTCAAAAAAAAAAAAAAAAGTCCATTAAAACCCATGCGCCTGGCGCCCTGCATGTAGATTGGCGACCAGGTGCATGGATTAGGGAGACGGTACCCCTAATGGAGCAGCCACCACTGCTGAGAAGTATAGGAAACAGTCAAATCAAATAGTACTTTATGGTGGATCCTTTAATAACTGGAAAGATGCAAGCTGGTTCTAATCTTTAAACGTATGCTGTGCATGCCAACACGTTTACATGTAATGGAAGATGTGTACATTAAACATCATTTCCGTTCATTATTATGGATAGTAAGAGAGCAGAAATCCCATTAAATGGTCTCCTTACTCCTGGAAAATTGGATCAGGTTCCTCCTTTCCTTGCCAGTAAACTGTAATTTAGCGTTGCTTTCATATACATTTATGCTGATGTTCTATTATCTCTAGTACAGAGCTCCATGTCTCCTTTGTTAATCTGTCTTAATGTATATCCAATATAGGGAGCTTAAACAACAACAACAAAAAAACCCTAGTGGTGGACTTTTTAGGCACATAAAAAAAATTGTAAAAATGTTTTTAATACAAGTATAGTTTATTAAATTTAACCACTTAAGGACCAGCCTCGTTTTGGATTTTAGGTGTTTACATGTTTAAAACTTTTTTTTTTTTTTGCTAGAAAATTACTTAGAACCCCCAAACATTATATATGGGTTTTTTTTTTCCTAACACCCTAGAGAATAAAATGGCGGTCGTTGCAATACTTTTTTTTTTTTGCACCATATTTGCACAGCGGTCTTATAAGCGCACTTTTTTTGGAAAAAAATCACTTTTTTGAATAAAAAAATAAGACAAAAGTTAGCCCAATTTTTTTTTTATATTGTGAAATATAATGTTACGCTAAGTAAATTGATACCCAATAGGCGACGTTTAAAAAAATTCTACAGGTTTTATGTTTTGCGTTACAGAGGAGGTCTATGGCTAGAATTATTGCTCTTGCTCTACCGGTCGCGGCGATACCTCACATGTGTGGTTTGACCACCGTTTTCATATGTGGGCGCTACTCGCGTATGCGTTCGCTTCTGCGCCCGAGCTCGTCGGGACAAGGGGTTTTTAAACAAAAATTTTTTTTTATTTTTATTATTTTACATTATTTTATTTTTACACTGTTTTTTTAAAAAAAAAAAAATTGTGTCACTTTTATTCCTATTACAGGGAATGTAAACATCCCTTGTAATAGAAAAAAGCATGACAGGACCTCTTAAATATGAGATCTGGGGTCAAAAAGACCTCAGATCTCATATTTACACTAAAATGCGGCTGCAAATCCACCGCAGGGACCGCTTTTATCAGAAAGCTGACCGCCGAACGAAAACGGGGAAACCGGGGTTATGGCAGCTAGCTGCTGCCATAACAACGATATCCGCCGGCAACGTTTGGACGTACATCGGCGTGCGGCGGTCGGCAAGTGGTTAAACAGTAAAAATATAGTAATGATATAACATATACTATTAGGAATGCATATCAAGCATTTTGCATCAATGTACATATCATAATGAAGATGCTCTTGCACCCGACGCGTTTCAGAGTGTATGTACCTCCTTCCTCAAGGGTGGGTGTGAGCTAGAAACATTTCTATCCTGGAAAAATATGTTGGAAAAACAGGTATAAGCATTGTAACATCCATATGAATATAAAATTTTCCAACTAATTTCCACAATTCTTACACTAACGTATTTATAATGTACTGCTGACTTGGCATTCCATAAGACCCTAATTAAAAACAACAGCAATCGCAGGGTCTGTCTACCAGATGCTCCAGAGGAAAAATAGCGACTCTTATATTCAATATTTTAAGAAAATTAGCTATTTTGTATCCATACCCAGATTGAAAGAGTTTGTTCAAAAAATGAATGAATATTTTTTTTTTTTTATGGTGACAGTGAGAGAGGAAAAAAGAACCTTTCTTGGCCCCCCAAAAAAGGGGGGGGGGGGAATGGGGTATATTCTGAGAATTCAACTGAGGCCGAAAGGCAGATCCTGCAAATATAAAAAATGTGTAGCAGGGTGTCAAGTTTACTTAATTATAATTTTTTTATTACTTATGTATAAGGGCATTTGATCATACCTGAAAGGTGGCTGTTTGGGGACTCGGCAATTGGTATTAATGATGTGCAGGTAGAAGCTACAAGGATATAATAGTAACACATAAGTGAGTTGCTTTTCGATGTGGAGACATATAGAGGGGAGGGGGGAGCCCTTTTGAGTAGGCTCTATAGGAAATCCACATCGAGCAATGCAATTTTGCATGCTACCAGCTTCCACCCCAAGCCCCTTATGGATTCCATTCCATATAGCCAATACCTCAGGGTAAGACGTAACTGTTCAAACCATTCTGTTTACAAAATAGAAGCGAACAAATTACGCGAAAGACTGTTAAAGCGAGGCTACTCTCACGCCTCGTTAAAACAATCTTTTAAACAGGCTTCCCTACAATCAAGGGATAAATTGTTATACTCTCAGAAGTCCAAAAATGACACCAATGCCATTGTAATTATTACTAAATATAGCAATCAGCAAAAACAAATAAAAACCATTATAGATAAATATTGGCATATGCTCCAATTTGATCCATCATTGGGACAGTTTGTCCCACCCAAACCACTTTTTACCTTTAAACAAGCCACATCCTTAAGGGATATGATTGTCATCAGCGAATTTAAAGGAGAAACAAATCAACCCCATTGCAAATATAGAGGAACCTTCAAATGTGGGGCATGTAATTATTGCAAATTCATGCTCACACAAAAAAATCCTATCCTCCCTAACGGTCAGACTTTTTACCCAGCAGTACATTATAAATGTGTAAGTGTAAGAATTGTGGAAATTAGATTGGAAAGTATTATATTCATATGGATGTTACAATGTTTATACCTGTTTTTCCAATATATTTTTCCAGGATAGATATGTTTCTAGTTCACACCCACCCTTGAGGAAGGAGGTACACACACTCCGAAACGCGTCGGGTGCAAGAGCATCTTTATTATGATATTTACAAAATGCTTGATATGCATTCCTAATAGTATATGTTATATCATTATTATATTTTTACTGTTTAAATTTAATAAACTATATTTGTATTAAAAACCTTTTTACAATTTTTTTATGTGCCTAAAAAGTCCACCACTAGGGGGTTTCTTTTGTTGTGTAGCTTTAACACTGGATGTGGCACAAAAAAATACAGCTAGCAGCCGTTCTACAAAAAAAAAAATCGTATAGGGAGTTTAAAGGATTTTGGAGCAATGTTATTTTTTCCTATACATCCATATTCATGTAGACCTGTCTGTGCACAAACCATTAAGCTGTTAGCTGGCCATAGATAGGCTGTTCATAGTGTTTATTTTGTTTCTGTTCTTAGATGCTGAAGCTCAAAAAAACGCTAATAGTAGTGTGCATGGACACCTAGGATAACACTATTTAGCTTCTAGGAGCAGAAACAAATGCTAATAGCTTCTATGAGCTTAAAGCGGACCTTCAGTCATTTTTTTCAACTTTCCATCTATTAAATCTTCTGCCCTTGTTGTTTTAACTTTGGATGGTAAAACATATTTTTTTTTTTTTGCCAGTAAATACCTTATACAGCCCACTTCCTGTTTCTTGTCTGGTCGTTAGCCTAGGCTTATGACATCATGCACAGCTCTCTCTCGTGAGCCCACAATTAAAATAGCTGCGGCCAGTGAAGGGAGATTTCTGCAGCATATTTGGCAAGTACAGAATGGCAGTATATATAAAATAATATGCAAAGTGGTTGGAGAGAAGCTTCAGAATGAGCGGGTGGCGACACCTACACCTCAACACCATGCATATATGCCGACCACGTGGCGTCTGCGATTTTGTGATGTCATTGCGGCTGGACGCATCAGGCCATCTGGATGCACGGGGGGCGCGTGCGGCTGCACGCCCCCCATGACGCTGGGCGCCTCCTGTGCTCCTGCTCATGTGACAGCCATCCACTCATGGCTTTGGGGGAGGAGCCCTGCTGGATTTCCTGGGGTATTTTTTGGAGGGCTGACATGGTGTGCATTTCAGTCTTCATCACAGAGGACACACACACCTGTTGATTCACCTGCCAGACTCACCTTTCTCCACCAACTCTAGGTACACTTCATTACTTGCACATGGCTCACTCTGAGCATTCATTTCACTTTTTGCTTTTTTGTCACTATTTTTTTTCAACTTGTATCTGGTTTCTTTCACTTTTTTTTTTCTCTTTCTCTTGCCTATTCCTTTGACTCTCACCAATTGCTGGCATTTCTTTGCCATTTTTCCCTTTTCCCCCTTCAGTCTCCTATGTTCTTACTACCTTTTGGCTCAGGCTCTCTATTCATACAGAAACATATACATATCATTAGTACTTAATGCATTATTATACTTATTTACGCCTACAGCTTTTATTACATATGGACCCAGTGAGATTCTTGGGGACACACTCACATGCGCACCATGCCTGTCCTTTGGTTTCCCCCACCGGGGTCCCATTTGGCTCCACCTCCTCAACTCCCGGGTGAGACACCTGCTGCTACCTCTGGGAACTGCACACCTGTCGTTTTGGCCTCATTTAGTGGTGAGTATGGGCTCCTACATCATGGCTCCCACGCTCTGCAAATACTTTATCAATACTATACCACCCACCCATTTATATTCTTCTATCTTAGGTACATCCATACACGCATCAACCCCTGAAGAGCGAGCTAGGTCTTGTGAAACGCGCCAGCTACACTAGATGTCTGTGTTTTTTACTGCTAGGATACACCAGATGCCCATGTATTACATGTTTTATTATCCATTTATGTACCCATTGTTCATTTTATATGCATGTTGTTTTACAACTGGCCATTGCTGATTATATTAATGTATGCATGGCTTTTACCTGAATAAGCACATATACTTTATACTATTTTATAACAGAATGGCAAAGATGTTTTTATTACAAATTATGTGAGCAGACTGCAGTTCCTCTTTAAAGCTCCATGCACACTAGTGTGTGTGTTTTTTTTTTTTTTAACCACTTGCCAACCGGCCCATAGCCGAATGACGGCTACAGAGTCCTCCCAGAATCCCGCTCTTGCGCGCTCCAGAGGACCCGGCGCATCATGGATCATGGTAAATGACCACTGATAGCGGCCGCTTACCCCGTGATCACTCCATCAAATGACGGAGCTTTCACTTGTAAACAAACCTTTCGGTACAGTGTGAGAGGAGAGGGGGAGGGATCGGATGGCGGCAGCACTGTGGGCTTGATCTGTAGTGCCCACAGCGCTGCTCTGTGACAATTGCAGTCACATCCAGCCATCCCTCCATGCTCAGCCATCCCTCCATGATACTCTGCCATCCCTCCATGATACTCTGCCATCCCTCCATGATACTCTGCCATCCCTCCATGATACTCTGCCATCCCTCCATGATACTCTGCCATCCCTCCATGATACTCTGCCATCCCTCCATGATACTCTGCCATCCCTCCATGATACTCTGCCATCCCTCCGCCACACCCTGCCATCCCTCCGCCACACCCTGCCATCCCTCCGCCACACCCTGCCATCCCTTCCGCCACACCCTGCCATCCCTTCCGCCACACCCTGCCATCCCTCCGCCACACCCTGCCATCCCTCCGCCACACCCTGCCATCCCTCCGCCACAGCCTGCCATCCCTCCGCCACAGCCTGCCATCCCTCCGCCACAGCCTGCCATACTCTGCAATAGCCTGCCATACTCTGCTGTACTCGGCCTCTGTATGTGGCCAGGCTGTGGAAGTCTCACATATGTGGTATCGCCGTACTCGGGAGGAGTAGGAGAATCTATTTTGGGGTGTTATATTTTTGGTATGTACATGCTATGTGTTAGAAAAATTGTATAAATGGACAACTTTGTGTTTAAAAAAAAAAAAGCGTTTTAACCACTTCCCGCCCGCCGTCATATGATGTCCTTGACTTTGTGTGGGGATATCTGAATGATGCCTGCAGCTACAGGCATCATTCAGATATCAGATTTTTCAACCGGTGATTCCCTGTTCCGCTGCTTGATAGTTCTTACGGGAGGCGAGAGGGGATGTCCCCCCCCCCCCCGCCGCCCTCCGGTGCTTCTACCGACTCACCGCTACGCTTGAAGCCAGGATTGTTTGTTTGGTTTTTTGTTTTTTTTATTTTAGGCTTTCCAGCGTAGAGGTGAGATGTGTGGTCTTATTGACCCCATATCTCACTGTAAAGAGGACCCGTCATGCCATATTCCTATTACAAGGGATGTTTTCCTTCCTTGTAATAGGAATAAAAGTGATCAAAAAAATTATTTTTTGGAAAAAAGTGTCAAACTAAAATAAAGTAAAATTGAACAATAAAAAAAAAAAAAAAAATTTTAAAGCACCCCTGTCCCCGTGTGCTCGCATGCAGAAGCGAACGCATACGTAAGTCCCGCCCACATATGAAAACGGTGTTCAAACCACACATGTAAGGTATCGCTGCGAACGTTAGAGTGAGAGCAATAATTTTGGCCCTAGATCTTCTCTAACTCAAAATATGTAACCAGTAAAAATTTTTATAGCGTCACCTATAGGGATTTTTAAGTAGCGAAGTTTGGCGCCATTCCACGAGCGTGTGCAATTT
The DNA here is from genome assembly GCF_042186555.1 of Aquarana catesbeiana. Classification (NCBI taxonomy): domain Eukaryota; kingdom Metazoa; phylum Chordata; class Amphibia; order Anura; family Ranidae; genus Aquarana; species Aquarana catesbeiana. The sequence goes on along the minus strand of NC_133326.1, from coordinate 628,175,297 downwards.
TGAAGGGTGACATGTTGGGTATCCATTTACTCGGCGTAAGTTCATCTTTCACATTATGCAAAAACATTCGGCTAACTTTACTGTTTTTTGTGTTTTTTGTTTTTTTTTTCCCTAAATAAAACGCATTCGAAAATTGCTGCGCAAATACCATGCGAGATAAAAAATTGCAATGATTGCCATTGTATTCTCTAGGGTCTTTGCTAAAAAACATATATAATGTTTTGGGGTTCTATGTAATTTCTAGCAAATAAATGATGATTTTTACATGTAGAGAGAAATGTCAGAATTGGCCTGGGTGCTCCAGAATGCCTGAAGGTCCTCCCTGCATGTTGGGCCTCTGTATGTGGCCACGCTGTGTAAAAGTCTCACACGTGGTATCGCCATACTCGGGAGTAATCGCAGAATGTGTTTTGGGGTGTAATTTGTGGTATGCATATGCTGTGTGTGAGAAATAACCTGCTGATATGACAAATTTGTGGAAAAAAAAAAGAAAAAAATCTTGATTTTGCAAAGAATTGTGGGTAAAAATGACAACTTCAAAACTCATCACGCATCTTTCTAAATACCTTGGGATTTCTTCTTTCCAAAAAGGGGTCATTTGGGGGGTATTTGTACTTTTCTGGCATTATAGGGTCTCAAGAAATGAGATAGGCCCATCAGTACTTCAGGTGTGATCAATTTTCAGATATTGGCACCATAGCTTGTTGACGCTATTTTTCACAAAGACCAAATAATATACACCAATTTGTACTTATTTTTACCAAAGATATGTAGCAGTATAAATTTTGGCCAAAATTTATGAAGAAAAATTACTAGTTTGCTAAATTTTATAACGGAAACAAAGAAAAATTAATTTTTTTACAGAATTTTCAGTCTTTTTTTTTTTCTTTCATAGCACAAAAAATAACCCAATGGTGATTAAATACTACCAAAAGAAAGCTCTATTTGTGTGAAAAAAGGACAAAAATATCACATGGGTACAGTGTTGTATGACTGAGTAATTGTCATTCAAAATGGGAGCACACCGAAAGCTGAAAATTGGCCTGGTTAGGAAGGGGGTTTAAGTGCCCAGTGGTTAATGTAGAAGAATACATATTGGCCTAAACTGATGAAGAAATGTTTTTGTTTGGATATTTATTGTAGCAAAAAAGTAAAATATTTTTTATTTTCAAAAATTGTCGGTCTTTGTTTTATAGCACAAAAAATAAAAACCGCAGAGGTGATCAAATACCTTTAAAAGAAATCTCTCTTTGTGGGAAAAAAAGGATGTCAATTATGTTTGAGTACAGTGGCGCACGACTGCTTAATTAAAGCGACGCAGTGCCATATCGCAAAAAATTGCCTGGTCATTAAGGGGGAAAATCTACCATTCCTTAAGTGGTTAAAGGAGTTATAAAGGCAGAAGGTTTTTTTTTTTATCTTGATGTATTCTATGCATTAAGATAAAAAGCTTTGTGTGTGCAGCAGCCGCCCTCTAGCAACCCCTAATACTTACCTGAGCCCCATCTCTGTCCAGCGATGTCCACGAATCCCTAGGCCATCTGGGACTCTTCCTCCTGATTGGCTGAGACACAGCAGTGGTGCCATTGGCTCCCACTGTTGTCAATCAAAGTCAGCCAATCAGGAGAGAGGGGCGGGGCCAAACAGCAGCTCCATGTCTGAATGGACACACGGAGCTGCAGCTCGGCTCGGGTGCCCCCATAGCAAGCTGCTTACTGTGGGGGGCACTCAAAGGGAGGGAGGGGCCAGGAGCAGCGAAGAGGCACCCGCAAAGAGGAGGATCTGGGCTGCTCTGTGCAAAACCAACTACACAGAGCAGGTAACTATAACAAGTTTGTTATTTAAAAAAAAAAATTAAATGCTACTATAAAAAGCTATTATGAGCAGTTTTTTTTTTTTTTTTATCCAGCATTTTTTCCAGCGTTTTTAAGCTTAAAAAAACACTAGTGTGCATGGAGCCTCAAAAGTATTTTCAGTCTTGAGGCACCCCAGTCTAAGGAGTCATTCACACGTGAGGTCTGGGGGTGGTAAAACCACACGGTTGAACCATATTTTTAACCACTACCCCTCCCAACTGCTCACCCTTGAGCTGTAGGGCTGAGGTTGTACACATGCCACAGCAGAATTATACCCCCTTCAGATAAATGAGCCCATGCTAAAACTGTTTTGTACGTGGTTGTGACATTGTGGTGTAGCATTTAGGGAGGTAAAACAGACAGAGGGTAACACATGGCCTCTTCACCGCCTGTCAAATGCGTCCAGCACCCGCATGGTGAAATGTTCATTTACACAGTACTGATAGTAGAGGAAGGAGCCTGTGGCACCCCTGATGAACTCAAACGGCAACCTGGTTGAGAGAGGCTGATCTAGCATATAGCAACAGCTCAAATCTTCTTTAATGGAATGACCTATTAATCTAGAGCCTAGATTAGTGCAGAAAATATGAAATTATATCACTATAGAAAATGGCCCCCCAATTCAAAAATAACCACTTGCCGACCATATAACCTAGATATACGGCAAGACTGCTCTGCTGCACCAGATCACGTACCCAGTACGTGAAACTTCTGGGTAGGGGGCATGCGCCGCCGGCGACCTGACCTTGCTGTGATTAAACAGCAGATTACCACCGGCCACGGCCGATCGTCCGGAATTTACACAGGACTGAGCCCTGCCTATGTAAACAAGGCAGAATTCTGTACTGTCAGCGGGGAAGTAATGAGTTTTCTTTCCCCACAAAGCCGGGAATAAAATACATTACTTGCCTTGGTGAAAGCGCCACACTGTGTTTACACAAAAACAATGGCTAGGCACACAGTTAACCCTTTGATCACCCTAGCTCTTTAACCCCTTCCCAGCCGGTGTCAGTACAATGCTGGAGCAGATTTTTAGCACGACCACTGTATTTGTGTCACTGGTTCCCAAAAAGTGTCAGAATGTGTGTCTCAATATCGAAGGCCCGCTACTATAAGTCCCTGATCGCCACCATTACTAGTAAAAATAATTAAATAATTCCTGTGTATATCCTATAGTTTGTAGACGCTATACCTTTTGTGAAAACCAATCAATATACACTTAATGGAGTTTTTTTTTATTTACCAAAAACATGTAGCAGAATACATATTGGCATAAATTTATGAAGAAATTTTTTTTTTTTTTTTTTAATTGTCTGTCTTTTTTTTTTTGTTTTTGTTTGTTTATAGCATAAAAAAAGCAGCAGTGATCAAATGCCACCAAAAGAAAGCTCTATTTGAGAGAAAAAAAGGGACATAAATTTTATTTGGGCACAGTGTCACATGACAATGCAATTGTCAGGTAAAGTAACGCAGTGTCATATTGCAAAAATGGCCTGGTCATGAAGGGGGGTTAAATCTTCCAGAGGTCAAGTGGTTAAATTACTAAAATTCTTCAATTAATATCTGGCACTTATTTGGTGATATACTGGACTAAATGCATTTTTACTTTTTTAGTTTTTCTTCTTCTTTTTTTTTTTTTGTCTGTTTTAAACCATTTGTTTTGTCTCTCAACAGATCACTCAGGACAAAATCATTTGTCTTCCCAATCATACCTCAGCTGACAAGGTTTCTCAAATACATTGTCAACAGTTCACCCAGAATGTGGAAGCCACAAATGCAAGTGAAGATGATGATGTGCCTGCATTCACTCCAACCCCAATTGCTACATCTTCACCTCCACGTGAGATGAGTGGACTACGGAACAACTTGGACCTTCAACAATATAGCTTCATAAACCAAATGTGCTATGAGACAGCCTTGCATTGGTATGCAAAATACTTTCCATACCTTGTAGTGATCCATACCCTTATCTTTATTATCTTTGGCAATTTCTGGTTCAAGTTTCCTGGTACAAGCTCCAAAATAGAGCACTTCATCTCCATCTTAGGCAAGTGTTTTGATTCCCCATGGACAACTCGAGCACTTTCTGAGGTTTCTGGAGAAACTAACCAGGAGAAGACCATGGACAGGGAGCTTTCAAAGCCTAATTTTGAGGAGAATAGCCCTGCAACTGCTGAACTTCCAGTTCCAGAAAAGCTAGTGGCGCAGACACCTTCAGCTAGTGTTTTGGACAAAAAGGAAGGCGAGCAGGCCAAAGCTCTTTTTGAGAGAGTTAAAAAGTTTCGACATCATGTAGAGGAAGGAGATCTTCTTTATTCCATGTACATGCGTCAGACAATACTGAAAACTTGCAAATTTGTCCTCATCACAATCTATAATGCTGTGCTGGTAGGAAAAATACACTTTATTGTTCCCTGTAGTGTACACACTGAAGATATGACTGGCTATAACAGCTTCTGCTGCAACCACACCAAAGCTCACCTCTTCTCTAAACTGGCTATCTCATATTTGTGTTTCTTGGGGGTCTATGGATTGACTTGTCTTTATACACTGTATTGGCTCTTTCGTCGTCCGCTGAAGGAATACTCCTTCCGATCTGTGCGGGAGGAAACTGGGATTGGAGATATCCCTGATGTCAAAAATGACTTTGCATTTGTGCTCCACTTGGTGGATCAATATGATTCACTTTACTCTAAGAGGTTTGCTGTCTTTTTATCGGAGGTCAGTGAAAGTCGTTTGAGGCAGCTTAATCTTAACCACGAGTGGCCAGCTGATAAACTTAGACAGAAACTTCAGCATACACCGGAAGGCCGCCTCGAGCTACATCTCTTTAAGCTTCCAGGTTTGCCAGATACTGTATTTGAGGTGACAGAGACAGAATCTCTAAAACTGGAAATGCTGACTGAAGCTTTGATCCCTCCGCTGGTGTCGAAGTTGGTCAGATTGGAAGAATTGTCCTTGTTCAACTGTCCAGCCAAAGTGCAACACGCCTCCGTGGCTTACCTGCGAGATCACCTCAAAGTCCTTCAGATAAAGTTTGATGATGTTAAAGAAATTCCACTTTGGGTGTTTAGCCTTCGTGCCCTTGAGGACCTTCACTTGATTGGATACTTGTCTCAAGACCTTTCAAAAACGGGTACACTAGAAAGCTTGCGGGAGCTAAAGGGCCTCAAAGTTCTTACTCTGAAGAGCAATCTTTCTAAAGTCCCCCAGACTGTTACAGATGTGGCTAGCCACTTACAGAAACTTAGTATCCAAAATGACGGGACAAAGCTTGTCACTCTTAACGCTTTAAAAAGGCTTTCTTTGTTGAAAGAATTAGAGTTGATTCGATGTGATTTAGAACGCATTCCTCATGCAGTCTTCAGCCTTACCAATTTGCAGTTGCTGGACCTAAAGGAGAATAACTTGCACACCATAGAGGAGATCATAAGTTTGCAGCACTGTCGAAAACTAAGTGTTCTTCGACTTTGGCACAATCAAATTGCTTACATCCCTGACCACATTCGTAAACTGAAGATACTAGAAGAGTTGTGCTTAAATCGTAACAAGATTCTTGTTTTGCCATCTCCGCTCTTCCTTTGTACCAAACTCCGCCACCTTGACCTCTCCCACAATGAGATCCGTGAGCTGCCACCAGAAGTCGGAGTCTTACAGATGTTGCAGTTTTTGGCTTTGACTAAAAACTTTTTAGAAGATCTTCCCAATGAGCTTTTCTTCTGCCAAAGGCTTAAGACTTTGAAGTTGGGACAGAATAAGTTGACAAGTTTATCCCCAAAAATTGGGTCTCTTGTGTCTTTAGTGAAGCTTGAATTAAAAGGGAACATGATTGATGTTTTGCCTCAGGAACTTGGAGATTGTGTTGCTCTTAAGAAATCAGGTCTTGTTGTGGAACATTCGTTACTGGACACTTTACCACTTAATGTGAGGGAGAGACTAAGTGAAGAATGATGAGGGATAACATTTAGGCATGATAAAATATTACAACAAACAGGAAATTAGCTAGCAACCAAGAACAAAATAGATAAGTCAAGAAGATATTTCTGTAGGATGAAAACAGAATTGAAAAGTTATCTGAACACTCCAGAAAAAGTAAAGAACTCTAAAGCCCTGTACACACGGTCGGACTTTGTTCGGACATTCCGACAACAAAATCCTAGGATTTTTTCCGACGGATGTTGGCTCAAACTTGTCTTGCATACACACGGTCACACAAAGTTGTCGGAAAATCCGATCGTTCTAAACGCGGTGACGTAAAACACGTACGTCAGGACTATAAACGGGGCAGTGGCCAATAGCTTTCATCTCTTTATTTATTCTGAGCATGCGTGGCACTTTGTCCATCGGATTTGTGTACACACGATCGGAATTTCCGACAACGGATTTTGTTGTCGGAAAATGTTTATATCCTGCTCTCAAACTTTGTGTGTCGGAAAATCCGATGGAAAATGTGTGATGGAGCCCACACACGGTCGGAATTTCCGACAACAAGGTCCTATCACACATTTTCCGTCGGAAAATCCGACCGTGTGTACGGGGCATTAGAGTTGGAAGACTTTGTCATCCACTTCTACTTTTCTGTCTTGTATGTAGCTGTAATGCATATTTGTACCTCAGCAATGGCTTTACTACAATTCCAACTTTGAAACAAAAGCCATAAGGCTCATGATAACCAAAGTATATCTATTGGCAGTTATTTTTGGATGTCGTAAGAAAGGGTAAAACCCCAAACCATTTTATTTTGGCTTTCTGTGTCTCATTGGGGAATTTTCTCTTCACGTTCTGTATCATAGACAGAAGAAGAGATCTGTCCAAAGTGAAGGAAATTCCCTCCATGGGGTTTTCCCCTTTACTTTCTGGTCCAGTAACTTTAGTCCTGGGGATAATGGTCACCATTACAAATGGGGTGAATCTCCTCAGTGGTGTCAGACAACAAAAAAACTTGTCAAGGGCTCTAATCCTTCCTTACTCTATCCAAAACAATTTGGCTTTAGATACACAAAGTTAAGCCCACCCATAAGTGACACGTTTGTTACAAGTGCATTCTGTTAGTCACCCACTTGATGATTTTATTTCTTAAGGTTGATGTTCTTTCTGGATCTGTTCCTGACCACCTTTTTAAATGCTCCCATAACTCTTCTTGCATTATAGAAGCAAATATAAAACTCCTAAAAGGAGAATTGGGGCCATCTCCGTATATACAATTTTTTTTTCTAATAATGGAGTAGGTCTATGCAAAGGTGGATACAAACCGTGTCACAAACTATAGAGTGGAATTTTAGTAGGTAGAGCTTACAAGAAGTACTGTGTACAAAAAAGACAAGACAACGGGTGACATCGCCCTCCCTAGATTCCTGTAGTTTAAAATCATCTTTTTGGGTGGACTGTCCCTTCTAGATTATCCTTGTTTAATCACAAACTGGTGTTTATTCAAACAGTAGCTTTGAGTATGTGCCCATAAATGCTGGCATTTCTCCCTGTCCTTAATGATTCTGACAAAATTTTGAGTGCACAGCCACATATGCAGAGGACATTAGTTCTTCATTTAGGAGTGGATCTCCTGTCTTCACTGCCACAGGGCCTAATGGAAAGCTCTGGTGTTTGTCCTGTCTCTGTATGTGGAATGGTGTTACCATGTTTCCCTGAATGTTTCTGTCCTGGCACATCCTTGGTTTTTGTTAAAACGTTAAAATCTAAATGATTCTGTACTGGAGTAAAACAAATACCTGGATGAAGCTACCTACACAATTTGTGATACCAAATGAACACCAGAAGTAGAAGAATAGTATGGCGCTAAATCAAAATAACAATCCCAAAAAACAGCTAATACAATATGTAACACAAATAGCTACAAATTTTCGTACATATCAGATCATTTCCTAATAAATAGAAAGTCCCATTTCATAAAGTGCAAGGTGGTGAGGAAATGTTTATTCGTTTTAGAAAAACTCCAACATGAGAGAAAATATGATTCTGTGCCAATATAACTGCAGGTAATGGCCTCTAACCCTATAGTAAAGACCATATAAAGGTCAACAAAGCATAAAATAAAGTACTAAGCCAGTAAGTTTCTCCAAGTGCTTGTCACCACCACTCCATGCCAAGTAAGAAAATTACCCTTTTAGCAAACACTATGGGCCATTTATAAACAAAATGGTCAAAAGCACCTGTTACAATCTGAGTCTTCATATGCTGCTTGTCATCTGGCAACCAGTTGCGGAATGAACAGCCGCAAAGACCTACTTCATAGCGTAATATGTTTACAATAATGCCTCTTTAATGTTATAATTGCATTTACATAGTCTCCATTACAATGTCGCTAAACATCCCAGGAGCTGTTTCCAATCAGGTGGTCTACGGGTGCCAAACTCCGGCGGTCAGCTAGCGTGATGACCTCATGCGTAGGCCACACCTGATGCTTTTCATCAGAAGATGACGTCTTTAGGGGAATTGGCCAAAAATTGGTTGGATTGGGATTGGCTGTTTTTTGCTATTTTAGTATTGATTTTTATTTAGCGCCATACTGTACTTACACTTCTTTTGTTAAAACGTGACTGAAAACAGTCATGTTTATTTTATCCTGTTTATTTTTAAATCCGTGAGGCTAACTGACAGACGAAAAATGGTATTGGATGATAGAAACCCTACTTGAACTCCATAAACTTCCATGTTTTTAGTTTTACTAATAGAAAACATACCTTACATTACTGTTGTGTGGTTACTGTTTGGTGTAATGACTGCAGCTTTCCACTTTATCTGTTTAGCTTGAATAGGAGCTGTGCAGTTCCACCCTACCAACAAAGGCCAAGGTGCACCCTCACATTTTTATCTGATTGTACAATCCCCTTTAGATATGACAACTTTCTCTATTGTGAGGACCTACCTATTTTGGATGTAGATGGTTTGGATTTTTAAGGAAGACCCTCTTACTACATAGTTGTTGGGGGAATCTAATGGGAATTGTACAGTCAGCTTGTAATGAGTGTGGCCAAGTTTAGATAACCAAAGGCATCTAACTATAATCAATCTGCCTGACCTCAGCACTGTACATATTTTGTATGCTGCCAAATGCTAGCTGGTTACCACAATACCATGTGTACCTACATAAATTACTAGGCTAACTGGAGAATCTGCAATAAAATAGCTCTGAGAGTTTCTCCACCATATAAATTGATATAAAGCAGGACGTCCCCATTCTTAATAGTTAGATGCAGCCATTAAATGTGCAGTATCTCCACCGAATAGTGACCACACTGAATGCAGTTTGTCCATGCACCTCTACCAGGGGCAATTTATTATGACTTTTATGTTTTTATGGTCTTATCAGCATCTGATGACCCTTTTAGTCAATGTACAATTTTGTTTTAAATGTTATTTAAGGAAAAAAATAAACATTTCATTAAAATAGTGTGTGTGCGTGTATTTTTTAAATTTTTTTTCTATTGCAGCGTTTTTAGGATTAATGCACAGGGATGCATTCTCCAGTACAACATAAAGAAACTAGTGCATTTGTTTGCCCGGGAGCTCATTGAGCTGCATCCTGCCACACTTTTGTATATCTTTGGGAAGGCTGTGAATCTATTGGCTGATATTTCCCCTTGCACCTTCTTTTGACACCTGGCACCAGAACAGGACGTGAGGGGGGAAATCTCCCCAGTGAAGGGACACTGAGACAGCAATTAAAACCTAGAGACAGTAATTAAGACTCTAACCCTTTTCTATACTACTATACTACTAAAGTTTTTATAAACTGTGCCCCTTTTAGACCCCTTTCACACTGAGCTGCCCATAGTGTTGGAGGTAAAACACCGCTATTTTTAGCGGCGTTTTACCGTCGGATTTGCGGCGCATTTCGGCCGCTAGCGGGGCGCTTTTACCCCCGCTAACGTCCGAGAAAGGGTTAAAACCGCCCGCAATAGCAGCGTTTTGGCGGCGGTATCACAGCGCTGCCCCATTGATTTCAATGGGGAGGAGCGGTAAACACACTTTTCCTGATGTCCTTCCAGCGCACCGCTCCGGTGTGAAAGCCCTCGGCTTTCACACTGGAAACAATGGAGCAACTGTTTGAGGGCGGATTGAGGCACTATTTTTAACGCTATAGCACCTGCAAAAGGCCCTCAGTGTGAAAGGGGTCTTAGGGAGATTTCTGCTCTGCTTGACACCTGTTTAAAGAATGTTATCCCAACATTTCATATTCCTGATATATGCCTGCTGTACCCTGTACTTGTATGAGAAAGTATCCTGTTCTTTGTGTGAAATATCTGATGATCCCGCCAGTCCCTCTGCTTTCTTTTTTTTTTTTTTTTTTTTTTTCATCTGCACAGCCAGTCACTGGAAAGATTAGTGTACTGCTGTTTCTCCTCTCCTAGCTCTCTAGCTCCTTTTTGCAGCTGTGAACAGAGGGTATGTGATCACTTATAACAAAAGGGAAAAAGGTATTTATAGTGTGTGTGTGGTGTGTGGTTTTTTTTTTTTTTTTTTTTTTTTTAATGGTGTGCCCGTTTTTGGGGTAGAAATTTTGCTTTCACTAAGTTTGTTCCAGTACATGGTCTCAGATCTATTAAGAGAAGTATGGCCAAAGCTTATTTGGCCATATTTGTGGCTCACAGGAGTGCACTTTTAAGCCCACGGTCAGCTGATGTCAGAGACACTCTGCCTGAGAGCCTGAGCCAGCTGCTCTACAGCCCGGAGCAAAGCAAAGAGTGATGACTGACAATCACCACTCTCTGCTCAAAGTGGACCGGAGAACTGAGCGATCAGTTGTTGTCATGTGTTTGCTCAGTTCTCCAGCTTAGAGCCAGCAGAGGACAGCTGCAGCATCAGCCTGATGCTGCAAATAAGTGAGTATGTGAGTTTGTTTTTTTTTTCCCCCAAACTTCTATAACTAGCTTTTGAGATGTTGCTGCTTCTAATGCAGTCTTCTCTCACAGGTGTTTTGATAAGAGGCGTACTCACTAAAGGGTCCTTTTACGTGGGCTTTCCTATCAGGTCCGTCTGTCATTTTTTTCAAGCGGACCTGATCGTACCTTGCAGTCTCCTTTTATGGAGCGGCTAATGTCAGCGGTGACATGTTTGCTGACACCCGCCATCAGATCCAATCCTGTCTACAAAATCCAGGTGGATGATGGTCCTATTGTCCATCCGGATCTTAGTATGATTGGACTGTTGGTCGTTTCCACCCAACTCCCCCATAGAGGAGAGCGGAATTGTGTCTGTGTCTGCTCTGAACAGCGAGGATCAGTGGAGCGATTTCCCCCGCTGAGCAAGCAGAATCCGTTCCATAGAGGCACCCGTGTGAAAGGGGCCTTTTTTTTTTTTTTTTTGATCTTTATTTTTATTTTAGCATTGAACAAGGATCAAATCAAGGGTTAAAAAAGAAGGGGAAATAGGATAAAATATAAAGGGAAGATTGTATACCTAAATTGTTACTGAGAATAACAATTCCAGGAGTCGTCACTCGCACTCTAGGTAACAATTATTAGTTATTATAGAGAAGCCAAGGGCTACCTTGGCGCTATTAAACCCAGGGGGACTCTCCTACGTCCTGGGCGTTCAGTCCCAGTGGACTTGTCCCTTCGCCCTTTTGTCAGTAGAGAGAAGAGACCCCTTCTCTGTGAAGTACACTAAAATGTGCATAAAGCTCACAGAAAATTAATCTCTATTGGCATGAGTTACTCTGTTACTAGGCTCCTGTTCACACTCGAAGAATGTAGTCTCAGTGTTCACAGCTACTTAAATGTGGTACCTGATTAGATGACATTGGACGGGTTACAGTCCGCCAAGGCTAGTTGTTTAAATGTGGGATTTGTCAGTGCTAGAAAAGCTACCGGTATGTCTAGGCTGGAAGAAGTTGCGGCTGATCCAGATGTATGCTCCCTCCAACCCGCCTATATGGAATTAAACCTCTTTTGCTTGTCCTTACAGGTGGCAAGCCATTCCTCCGCTTCCATGATCTCCCTGACCTTCCCCATCGACTCTATTTTGCTTGGGCCCCGTGAGCTTTTCCAATGAACCGGTATGAGGCGCTTAGCAGCACTGAGAAGGTGAGGGAGAGCACTGTGTTTATAGCGAGAGAGTGGTATATGGGGAACCAGGAGGAGAAGGCATTTTGGGAAGTTGGAAAGGGCTATCCCAAGGCCCTCCGATACATGTTTGCACACCATAGCCCTAATAGGCTGAATTAGGGGGTATACCCACCATATGTGGAGGAAAGTGCCTCTCTGACCGCAGTCTCTCCAGCATACATCAGGATGTGTGGGGTATATTTTTGCTAAATTCGTGGGGACACGATACCACCTGGTCAACAGCTTGTAGTTATTCTCTTGACCCCTGGACTCTACTGAGCTCCACCTGATCAGCATATCATATCAGACTTTCAAAGAATGGGTGGTCAATGGTTACACCCAGTCAGAGAGACTTCTGTCCCCCGTCGGAACCCAGGGAGCATACGAAAGGTTGCGTCTGGCGATAGTCTTTTCCAGTGAGACCCATAATTTAGAGGAAGTGTGAAATTTCCAGTCAAGTGCTGCAGAACTATCGCCTGATAGTATTGGCGAACATCAGGCAGACCCAGACCTCCATTTCACTTGGACCACTGTAGCAAAGCCATGGCTACTCGTGGCTGCTTATTTCTCCACACAAACCCAACAAAAAGACTGCGGAGCTCCTTGAAGAAGCAACGGGGTAGGCGAACAGGTACCATCTGCAGGAGAAACATTATGCGGGGAAGGATTGTAATTTTTATAATGTTCGTGCGGCCCATCCAGGCCAAAGTCTCTTTATCCCAAGAATGCAAGTCTAATCAAAGCTTCTTTAGTAAGAGGACATAGTTGTGTGCATATAGAGCGTCCAGGCTGCTAGTAAGTTGAATGCCCAAATTGAGGAGGGTGCCCAAGTAAAGGGGATGCCCCTTTCAGGGTGGCGGTCATAGCAGAAGGAATCGTAATCGGTAAGATCTCCGATTTGGTGTAGTTTCTTAAAGTGAGAGACCTGGCTATAAGTTTCCAGTTCCTTCATCAGGTTTGGCAGCGAGACTGTAGGGTCCACGACATAAAATAGGATGTCATCCGCATATGCGTAGAGTTTGTTCTACAGATACCCCTCTGATGTTTGAATTAGCTCGTATTTTCCTGAGTGCCTCTACCGCTGCTGTTTGTGTCCCAGTTCTACTTGTTGTAATGCCCCAAAAACACGTTGAAAGTCCGCCTGTCTCTCACTTTAGCACCCCATGCAATAAGTACGCTGCGTACTACCATCTTGTGTCCCTCCCAAATTATACCCTTACTAACCGCCCTGTTGTTGTTTTCGGTGAAGTAGTGAGACAGTCTCCTCTTCCCCTGATACCACTCTCGGGTCATCTAAGAGGTTCTCGTTGAGCCTCCATGACCAGGATCTAGATGCTATATGAGGTAAAACTGCTTCAGGAAAGCGAAGGAATGCGTGGAGCGACATGCCGAGGTGTCCACCGTACGGTCAGGGCTAACATTAAAGTTCCCTCCCGGAAGTCTGCTAGGCTATTGAGGACTTTGTCAATAAACGGGAGCTGCTGAGAGTTCGGGGCATAAAGGGTAGCAAATGTATAGACCTGCCCCATGATGGTTCCTTTCAAGAAGATGTAACACCCTTGGGAATCAGTGCGGTGAGCCATAGACTGGAATGGGCAATTCTTCTGAATGGCAATAGCTGTCCCTCTAGATTTTGGTTTTGGGGAGTTGCTTAGATACCATTGGGAGAAAAGGTGGTTGGGGAGTTTAGGTGTAGAACCATCAGTAAAGTGGGTCTCCTGCACAAAAAGGACCTGTGCCCCCAAACGCCTGAGCTCTAGCCATAACCTGTTGCGCTTGTTAGGAGAGCATAAGCCACGAGTATTGTATGACACTACCTTAATCGTCGCCATGGTGGATTAGATACAGGGTGTCCAGTCGAAATCCACCAGTGTCGAACCAGGTGTGTGCAGCTGTGCATTTGGAGTGGAAAATCAGAAGGAAAAAAAAAAAAAAACATTAACCAAATTACAACAAAATGAACAGTCAGTAATCTACAAAGAGTACCTCCAGGAGCCTTTTTAAAGGCAACCTATCATGAGTAAAATACAGGGATAGCCATTGCAGAATGTCTTCAGAAAAAGATAGCTGCCTGGCCATCAGGGAGGGCACCTGGCTTAAATACTTTTAAACCGCCGACCTGGGAAAAAAAAGTCCGATAACCAGGCAACTATCGTTAAGCCCACGTTCACATTTGGCCATTTTGGCATGTGATTTGACATGTCAAATCGGCAGCTATTGCCGGCAATAGTTCCTGTATTACTTTTGGTGACTTCAGAGGTGATTTGAATAGACACCTGTGCATGCACATGCAAAGATGTCTGTCGAATCGCCCCCGAAGTCAGACTGTGTTGCCAGATTGAAACCGTGTGAGTTCAGCTAAACTTTCATGATTTCTAACCCACATTAGTGTGAACCTGTGTTTTTAGAAATGGATCCGCATTAACAGCCGTCATATATATTTTCTTTTTTTTCAATAAAAGTCTCTGTTTAACAGTTGTTGCACCAGCAGTTGGGCAGAACATATTTTTCTGATATCGAAATTATTAATAAGTAACGGCCTAATCCTCGAGCTGATCCAGTGTACAAGGTCAGCAATTGCTAATAGCACGTAGTGTTGTCAGAAAAGTAACACAATGAGAATTGTTTGAAGAGAGTGAAATAAGCATATGGACTCTGTAGGCACACGTGTAAATTTGTAAAAAAAAAAAGTTTTTTTTTTCTAATTGGATAAAGTTAAAACCATTGTATACAGACACAGATTAAAAAAACATATTTGAGTGACCTCATAGACTCTAGTATCGCCTCTAATACATAAATAACACATAGAAAATGTGCAAAGATAGTAGCATGTAATGACAATATACATCCAGAGGTTATTAGATACGTGAAGTGGCTGAGTCGCAGTAAGAGGTCTCTTAGAAAAATCGCTCTACATGTTAGGCTCTTCTTTCAGGAGCTTGCATATCTAATGTATCAAAAAAACATCATATAAATACATCATAATATCCAACATAAAACATAACCAGTGTAGAGGGTCAGCCTGCGGCAGGGTTAAGAAGGGGTTAATCGAAGAGGGCAGGTATTTACCCTTCAGACCTGCTTATTGTCAGGTGTGCTGAGAGTGTCGGAGAGGAGCTGTTTGAGTAGGAGAGAGAGACACAGCAGCAGGCTGTGTGAAAAGGTCCATTGCTGGATCTGTGTGAAAAGGTCCATTGCTAGATGGTGTACCTGCTGGGTGAGCTTAACCACATAAACACTGTAGCTCTGATTGGATTTATGAACTATTACCTGTAAGCCTGTATGCTAGTGAACCGTGAACTGTACGTGTCTGCACAACCGTGTGACAAGACAAGTCTGTCTTGTCTTATGTTTATTTTGCCATTTTTTCTGAATAAAGCCACTTTATTTTACTGGACTGTCTTTGAGCCAGCTGTTCACCCCTCTGATCCCCTACAATTGGTGGAGCGTGCATCGGGCAGTTTGAGGGGTCCGGTCCAATCCATGGGTTAGAGCTGCACAGACGGTGAAATCTTCTGAACAAGCCATGGAGGGCGTGGTTAAGCAGCTGTAACTGGCTAATACATAAGTGCAGGCCCGCCATCAGGAGGCCCAGCAAGCCCTGGTGCAAGCACAGGCTCGGCAGGAGCAGTACCTGGTGCAGACAGTTGCTGTACAACAGGAAACAAACCGCTTACTGAGTGAACAGATAGCAGGGTTACAAAAGGTGGTGACCCAGCAGGCTGAAGTGATGAAACGTGACCCCGCTGTAAAGAGTGACGCCCGGAAGGCAGTGAAGCGGACCCTGCAAAAGATGATGGCCTTAGACAACGTGGAAGCATACCTAGCGATCTTTAAGCGGGTTGCAGCAAGGGAAGGTCTGCCTGATAAAGACTGGGTAGATTACTGGCCCCTTTTCTGACCGCAGACCCCCAACAAGCGTACTGTGACTTGGCCCCCGAATCAGCACGGGTTTCTAAGCTCCTGAAAGCAGAAATCCTAGCAAGGCTGGGAGTGACTGTCGCTTTAAGGGCAAACTGAGTCCATGGCTGGTGCTTTGTTAAGGCTAAGCCTGCCCGTGCGCAGCTCTACCACCTAATGCACTTGTTCCAAAATTGGCTGAAACCAGAGATAAAGACCACCGCTCAGATTGTAGAACGAGTTGCACTGGATCGCTTTTTGCATCGTCTTCCTAAAGGGCTGCACCGATGGGTGGCTCAGTCCGAGCCTCAGTCCCTGGATGCGATGGCTGCTGCTGTCGAGCACTACAGTTGTGCAGAAAGTGTCCAGGAGAGTCCCTCTATTACCAGAGAGCTGGTCCGTTCTAAGGAAGTGCGTTCCAGCGCGAAGATGGCACCGGTTGAACGCATGGTGTCTGCTCGGGTGCCTGACCCTCCCGCTAGGAGCACCCTAACATTAAACCCTCCTGAGAGTCGGTAAGGAGAACGGGAACCACGTGAGGTTCGCTGTTGGTCCTGCCAACAACTGGGTCATATGGCGGCCCAGTGTCCAAGACAGGAGGAGCCAATGGAATGTGACATGGCTCAACATGGCTCTGTTTGCTTTTGCCACTGGTCCCATGAACAATCTAAGCCCACTTGAGAGTGTGGTGAGGGTTAATGGGCAGGAGGTTGTAGTACTTCTTGACTCGGGGAGTGGGGTTACCCTGCTCCGATCGGATAGGTTTCAGGGTAATCTGATACCCAGGAAAAAGATTGGAGTGGTCTCTGTACATGGGGTTGTCAAGGACTATCCAATGGCCCATGTGACCCTGCCCACAACCGCAGGAACTGCTACATTGAGTTGGGGTGATCCTGGGGATACCCCATGATTTGCTAATTGGGCGAGACTGCCCCCTATTTTGGGACTTGTGTGAACAAAAGTTCAAAGGTTCAGGGGCCTCCCCTAAAAAGAAGAAACCCCCATGTGAAGTGTTAAATACTGTTTTGCAGGAGGTAAACGGTAAAGAAATCTGTAAGATGTGTGAGCCAGGAAGTGTACCGCCTAATGGAAACTGATAAAAATGACTATGATAGGTTTACAGCAGCAATCTGGTCTAGAAATGACGTGGATTCAGAATAGGAAGGGGGCATAGACCTGGGCATGTGCATTTGAGAAAAAATAAATAAATGCCCTTTCCCGGGTCTATTGCCACTGGATTCATGGTGCCCAGACCCCTGGCCTGGAACAGAGGGGGTGATATGTAGGGGGTCAGCCTGGGGCAGGATTAAGAAGGGATTAATCGAAGAGGGCAGGTATTTTCCATTCAGACCTGCTTATTGTCAGGTGTGCTGAGGGTGTCAGAGAGGAGCTGTTTGAGTAAGAGAGAGACACAGCAGCACGCTGTGTGAAAGGGTCCATTGCTGGATGATGTACCTGCTTGGTGAGCTTAACCACATAAAGACTGTAGCTCTGATTGGAGCCATGAACTATTAGCTGTAAGCATGTGTGCTGCTGAACCGTGAACTGTACGTGTCTGCACAACCGTGTGACAAGACAAGTCTGTCTTGTCTTATGTTTATTTTGCCATTTTTGCTGAATAAAGCCAATTTATTTTACTGGACTGTCTTTGAGCCAGCTGTTCACCCCTCTGATCCCCTACACCAGATATAAACCATGAAAGTAATCACTTTGAAAAGGTCCAGGAGGGTGTGTGGCCCAGAACAGGTGACCACCAGGGGGCAAGAAGCAAAGTCCCCCTATGGGGACACAAACAAATATTACCTGTTGGCATATTTTTGAGATCGTACCGGGTCAAATATAGTGGCGATATGTATTACATGTTGCTTTATAGAAGATGGGTACTTACATAATTAAACTTTGCTCGAAAGTAAAGAAATGTAGAGATTATACGTAAATGCAGGTGATCCCAGCAGTACAAAAATACAGATCTATAAAGAAAAAAATTAAAAAGTGTAGTAACAATGAGAATTGTGTTAACAGGAGTGCTCTTTCTATTGTAGAATAGACCTAGATGGACATAGCTTGGCAAAGAACAGCACTATTTTTAAGGAGTTCGCTGGACCCACTGTGCCACTAGGGATGACAGCCAAGGAACAGCCAAGACACTAGAATACAGATGGTCAGAAAGAAAACAGACCGTGGGCCAATAGCTGGATCAAAACGAGCGAGACAGATCCAGAATCTAGACAGGTAGAGCAGAAACTGACAATCGCAGAAATCCCAGACCAATGATCAGGATAAGCACAAAGAAGCTGAGTATAAACCTAGTCTAAACAATACAAAGAAGTGAGTAAAGACATGAACGGTCAGTCTAAGGCCTAATGTACATGGGATGCTGAGGCAACCTCTTCTGAACGTTTTTTTGACAGCTTGAAAGCGCCGTTTTAAAAACACCCGTTTATCCGGGTTTAGCCACATTCACTTCTAGGAGCGTTTATTTAACATAACATCATAAGACCCTCCCAAAGCACAAAAAACAGTACTATTTCAGCCATTCTGTGAGACCAGAGTGAGTAGCAGCAGCCGAGAGAGCAGCAGTTTACTTGTATCTACCTCAATTTCGGTGCTTTTACTATGGAACCCATAATGAGCATATGTGAGGAAATGCTCCTGACGTTGATGAGGCTGGAAAGACGTCGGAAATTGCGTGCGAGGACCAAAGTTCATCTGGTTCAAATCTAACCACATATAGGTCAAATTCCAATTCTACTTTGGCTAACCGCAATGCTAGTGGTGTATGGGATTGGATCATGGGCTCATTAGGGGTGAATAAATGGTCTATGAAGCATTGGAAGCAATTACATGTATTTAAAATATTTAGCGTTTTTTCATCAGTTGCTATAATTTTTAAGTTCTGTAATTGAAAAAAAAAAAAATAGGACGCCTTTTTAAAAACGCTTCTAAACGAAAACCAGTACCGCGTTTAGCATGGAAAACTTCAGCGTCTGAACTCATTTTTTTTTGCCTTCAAAGAAAAGCCTCAACGCAACTGCCTAAAAACGACATTAAACAAACCTGTGTACATGTACACATAAGATAACATTGGATGAGTTCAGGGGCAGCTAAAAAGCATCCAACTGCCTCTGAACATCCGTTTTACCAGCAGCAGTGTACATGAGGCCTAACAGACCTTTATCCAGGGCAGGAACAGACAGACTAACCTGTTCATGAGGCACGGACTGATGATCTAGCAGTCTACTTTAGCCTTTTTGATTAGAGCAGGTGTTCGCTGCAGTGCTGAGTAACCACCAGCAGAAGGCTCAAGATTGATCAATACAAAGAGATACTAGATGGCCGTCATTCCTACACTATGGGCCAAAAAGTAAGCGTACACCACTCGAAATGCTACAGCATACAAAGACTCTTTAGATGACTGTGCACTCCCAACCATGGCCACAGGTTTGGAAAGTCTTGCAAGTCAAAGCACGTGGTTTTACAACAGACTGTCCAACAAGCTCATAGAGGTGTGACTGTCAGGGGTCCACAGACTTTTGGCCTTCTAATATGTCTGCCTGACCTCAATTAAACCTCCCTGCTGTCGCCTACAGCGATCTCCTACATGCGACAATCACTTCAGGTGATTTGTTGTGACCATGCCTCTGCACACCGTTTTGCAATCGTATGTGCCAGCATCTACGAAAAACTGAAATATCTGTCTTGCAAAGCTCAATAGCTCAAGCTGATATTTTACACACAGAAGTAATTTAGTCTGCTCTAAATTTAAAAAAAGATAAACAAGTTTGAGGCAGAGAGCTACTGCTAAGCTCTCTTTAGCTAAATTCAGTACTGAATGGCGTTTTATAAAGATATTGTGATATTGCCTTTACACGCACATGAACTTTAATAGCGTCTTAGTCTGTAGGGTTCAATATTGAGTTGGGCCACCCTTTTGCAGCTATAACAGCTTCAATTATTTTGGGAAGGCTGTTTTTAGGAGTGTGTGAATGTTTGTTTGACCATTCTTTCAAAAGCACATTTAAAAGGTCAGGCACTGATGTGGACAAGAAGGCCTGGCTCGCAATGGACCATTGGTTTTGCACAGAACAGCCCTGATCCTCTTCTTTTTAGGTGTCCTGGCCCCTCTCCCCAGCTGAGTGCCCCCAATGGCAAGCCTCTTGCTATGGGGGCACTCGAGCAGGCTCGCTCCCAAGCTGCTCTCTGTGCGTCCATTCACACACACCGTGTGGCTCGCCCTGCCTCCCACTCTTCTCACTGGCTGTAGTTTTTTACCTTTATGCATGAAGGTAAAAAACCTTGAGCCTTTAGAACTACTTTAAGGAAAAAGTATTGAATAAAATTAATCTCGAATTTAATATATTGTGCCTATTTGAGTCATATGCAGGGGTGAGCAAATAATCTTTGCAAGGGACCATGAGAGAAACTAGGACTGTTGTGGAGGACCAAACTTGATTCTGCTCACTAATAATGTTGGACCTGGGAAGGTCCATAAGTACATAAAACAAAAACCCTGGCACTAGGATTAATGGGTACAACTGCTCATGAAATGGGTCTCTTTCAGATGGGTAGTTGGGGATGGAAAAAAACATGTGGCTCGGTTGCAGTTTTACTGCCCCATCGGCCACCCACCCAAACTGTAAAATAACTGGACGGAGCTGTTCACAAGCTGTGGTCGTGGCATTTTTAACTCTGGGTGCAGAGTTTGACACGTGGCACCGTTTAGTGCAGCATTAGAGTTAATCAGGTGGTGAGGGGGTGCCACCTGCCTGTCAAATGCCCTCTGGAAAGCACCATGACTGGAAGGAGAGAGCCTGCGATTGGTACAGCAGTGGTTTCTGCAGATCCTGACCTGGAGTGAAGAACAGGTGCACGGCTCCTGGGTTTTGCAGCACCACTGGAAGAACTTGGCTCACTAGCAGAGTGGTGGGAGAGCGTCAGAATGTCTCCTTGGCAAAGTTCTCCCACCAGAACTAAGCGTTCCTGCTGTACCAATCAGTTTCTCAGGCTCTCTCCTTCCAGTGCTTGCAGCTTTCCACGTGGACATCTGTCAGTGTGCCACTCTGAGCCTGTTAGCTTCCTCAGTGATGAAAAGGGAAAGATGGCACTGGACCCATAGGGTTATCCTGCTGGTATGGCTTAATCTTGATCTTAGGGTATTGATGTTGGTGTAAATAATCTGGTTCCTGGGCAAGACAGCTTTTATACCCCAGGGGATCTCCATAGTCTCCTTGGCTTGTAGTGTAATGTAACCAGAATTGAAAATAAAATGCTGTTAAAAGATCCAGATACAACTTTTTTCCATTTAAAAGTCAGTGGTACTATCCAAAAAGTATCCAACGTGTTTTGGGGGGGTCCAAGAGCGCCCCCTTCATCAGGGCTTGACTGACTACAATGTGAACACACCAGAAGCAGTGGCGGCTGGTGCTCAACATTTTTGGGAGGGGCACAAACAAACTGAAAAATTAAACTGTTAGTAATGCAGGACTATAAATAGCTATTTATCAGGTGATTATGTATTATTACTGCTAGATAAAACTGTGCCCATCATATGCAGCCTCACTGAGCCCATCATATGCAGCCTCACTGTGCTCATCACAGTAGGCCAATCACATCCACATTTCAAATAAAAGAAAATAAAACCACTTAACGTAAGGTGTCCTCATCAGAGCTCCCTTTTACATCAGATGTCCCAATCGGAGTCCCCCCTTTACAGCAGGTGTCCCCATCGGAGTCCCCCTTTACATCAGATGTCCCCCCCCTCGTACTCACAGCTCTCACAGCAAGTTGCCTTCCATCCACATTCGAACCGGCCGGTATAAGTCAGAGAAACCGGAAGTGACGTCACTAACCACAGCAGGGAACAATGCTATATAAGAGTGTTCTGGGCACAGAACTTTCTAAAGGAAACCAATAGAGCTTCTTGTTTGCAATCGCATGATTGCAAACACATCACGCTTCCCACAGGAGCTGTGTGTCCGGCACCCTGCACACACTTAAAGGGCCATCATTTTTTTTTTTTCAGTGATTGCAGCATGTCATACTTCCCATACACCTGTGTGTCTGGCGTCCCGCACACTCTTAAAGGGGACCTTTAAAGAAAATTATGAGTATCTTGGGGGGGGGTAGGCTTTGCCTCCTATGGGCGGGCCGCCTCTGACCAGAAGTGAAATGGACCTACAATGTTATTTCTTACGGTCTGACATAGAAGCACAGGTCTTTTCAGCAGCCACACTGGAAGAAATGCTATTGTAGGTCCAGTTCACTTCTGGTGTGCTCACGTTGTAGTCATTGGCCCCCCGAAATGCATTGACTACGTTTTTGAATTGTACCCCTGACTTTTAATGGTATGACGTATCTGGACCTCTTAACAGTGGTGTGGCGCTTCCATTTCAATTCTCGTCAGAGAGGTCTGCCAACGGTTGAGGCTTTGAGGGCCAGATAGAGGCAGCCAAAGGGCTGGATATGGTCCTGAGGCCACAATTTGCCCAGGTCTGGTTAAATGCTATACTAGAGGGAGACGGTGTAATGTTATGAAGGCAAATCTATGAGTGTCAGGTCTTGCAGCCTACTCTTTACCACCAAAACGTCCAAGACCAACAGTACAATACTCTACAGTGACTTGGCTCCATTTCTATAATTGTGTTTTAAATTTTACCAACAGGGAATTTCTATACGTGACATGGAACTAGGTTTGTATAAAAGATAATACAATATTTAATCCCGTATTGCACAGCTGTGTACATGACAGATGTGTATCTTTGGGTGAATTGTGATAAATGATCAGGTTGTCTATCATGTATTGGTTGGGTGTGCGTTGTCTGTATTATTGGCACAGGTAATAGCAACATGTCTCTGGTGAACAATAAATTGGATCAGTAACAATTAGAGGTAGAGCTGTGTGTCTGCAGTATTACAAAGGTACACACCTCTCTTTACCAGCATCTGTAATTACCGCCTGCTCTAATGAGTCACTAATCTGACTTACAATTAACAGGGAGAAGCAGATCAGGACTGATGGCCTGCTGATTACACTCTGCCTCTTGGAAAGTCTGTGAAAAGAGCGACACCTTGTGGTGAAAGATGCCATATGTAAAGATGAGAATATATGAAGATTTTAACCACTTGCTTACTTGGTACTTTTACCCCCTTTCTGCCCCGGCCAGTTTTCAGCGCTGTCGCACTTTGACTGACAATTGCGCGGTCATGCAACGCTGTACCTAAACGACATTTTTATATTTTTTTTCACACAAATGGAGCTTTCTTTTGGTGATATTTAATCACCACTGGGTTTTTTATTTTTTGCTAAATAAAATAGTAAAGACTGGGAGAACAAAAAAAAACAACCCTTTTTTCATAGTTTATTATAACATTTTGCAAACAGGTAATGTGTCTTCTTCATTGATGTGCGCTGATGAAGCTGCACTGGTAGGCATTGATAGGCTGCACTGATGAGGCAGCACTGGTAGGCAACACTGATGGGTGACACTGATTGGGCACTGGCAGCACTAGTGGGCACAGATTGGCAGCACTGGTGGGCACTATTGGGACTGCACTGATAATCGGTGCCCTGATTATCAGTGTACATGTCCCTTTAGAGAAGCTGGTTATTGGCTCTCTTCTCCTCTCCTCATGCTGTCGGCATGAGGAAAGGAGTGCTGATAACCGGCTCCTGTTTGCATCCATGGTCAGCTGTGATTGGACACAGCTGATGACGTGGTAAAAAGTCGCTGATTGGCTCTTTACTACAATCTGTGATTGGCAGTGTTCTCCGGACACTGATCACAGAGCACGCTGCCCGCACCTGCCGTATAACGGTGTCCCAGAACTAGCCGGCCACGTTGTAGACGTCAGGCATCAGCAAGTGGTTGAAAGGGCCTTGGTAAATAAAGCATTGTCCGCTTATTCTGAAAAGACCCCCTCCACCATCTTAAAACCAAAAATTGATTGTTTTGCAGATTACCAATCCAATGTAGTGGCTGCATTAGTTTCCTTTTTTTAGAGATTTTTTTTCTCCTCTGTTATCACCTGGCGATCTGACCAGTAACATATTGTACCTACTGTATTAGAGTGCCCCCACTCTGGATGAAGTAACACAGGGGGCACCTTTGGAAAGTCGCATTGTCAGCCTGGGGGGAGGGGAGCGTTAGATGTGCTAGCAGATTTAAATACACCAATAAATTGAATACAGACTCCAGCTTACACTGTATAAGTAGTTACAGCAGACAGCTTTCTTTTCTCTTAGTATTACATAAATAAAAGCCGATCATTGTAACCACCCCTGTCATTGTTAAACGGTTTGTTTCATCCCTGTAACTGATACATTCTGCTGGAGAGCTTGTTCTTTCGAAAAACAGACTTGCTGGCTGGATCATCAATTGAAAAAAAAAGCTTAAAAAAATAAAACTAATGGAGCCAGCACATCTAAGAATTTGTAAGCTGCAATATATTTGCTTTTGGGTTTAATACTGCTTTAACCACTTGACGACCGCCTCACGCCGATTTACGTCGGCAAGGTGGCACGGACAGGCAAAATCACGTACATATACGTGATTTGCCTTCCGCGGGTGGGGGGTCCGATCGGACCCCCCCCCGGTGCCCGAGGCGGTCGTCTTCTGTCCCACGGCGATCGGAGATGAGGGGGAGGCCATCCGTTCGTGGCCCCCCCCTCGCGATCGCCGCCGGCCAATCGCATCATTCCTTTGCTGCTGTAAGCTAAACAGCAGCAAAGGAAATGATGTCATCTCTCCTCGGCTCGGTAATTTCCGTTCCGGCCCGAGGAGAGAAGACAGGTATGTGAGTGCACCAACACTACACACACAGTAGAACATGCCAGGCACACTAAACACCCCGATCCCCCCCAATCACCCCCCCCCCCTGTCACAAACTGACACCAGCAGTTTTTTTGTTTTTTTTTGTTTTTTTTTCTGATTACTGCATTGGTGTCAGTTTGTGACAGTTACAGTGTTGGGACAGTTAGTATTACCCCCCTGTAGGTCTAGGATACCCCCCTAACCCCCCTAATAAAGTTTTAACCCCTTGATCACCCCCTGTCACCAGTGTCGCTAAGCGATCATTTTTCTGATCGCTGTATTAGTGTCGCTGGTGACGCTAGTTAGGGACCGAAATATTTAGGTTCGCCGTCAGCGTTTTATAGCGACAGGGACCCCCATATACTATCTAATAAATGTTTTAACCCCTTGATGGCCCCCTAGTTAACCCTTTCACCACTGATCACCGTATAACTGTTACGGGTGACGCTGGTTAGTTTGTTTATTTTTTATAGTGTCAGGGCACCCGCCGTTTATTACCGAATAAAGGTTTAGCCCCCTGATCGCCCGGCGGTGATATGCGTCGCCCCAGGCAGCGTCAGATTAGCGCCAGTACCGCTAACACCCACGCACGCAGCATACGCCTCCCTTAGTGGTATAGTATCTGATCGGATCAATATCTGATCCGATCAGATCTATACTAGCGTCCCCAGCAGTTTAGGGTTCCCAAAAACACAGTGTTAGCGGGATCAGCCCAGATACCTGCTAGCACCTGCGTTTTGCCCCTCCGCCCGGCCCAGCCCAAGTGCAGTATCGATCGATCACTGTCACTTACAAAACACTAAACGCATAACTGCAGTGTTCGCAGAGTCAGGCCTGATCCGTGCGATCGCTAACAGTTTTTTTGGTAGCATTTTGGTGAACTGGCAAGCACCAGCCCCAGGCAGCGTCAGGTTAGCGCCAGTAGCGCTAACACCCACGCACGCACCGTACAGCTCCCTTAGTGGTATAGTATCTGAACGGTTCAATATCTGATCCGATCAGATCTATACTGGCGTCCCCAGCAGTTTAGGGTTCCCAAAAACGCAGTGTTAGTGGGATCAGCCCAGATACTTGCTAGCACCTGCATTTTGCCCCTCCGCCCGGCCCAGCCCAGCCCACCCAAGTGCAGTATCGATCGATCACTGACACTTACAAAACACTAAATGCATAACTGCAGCGTTCGCAGAGTCAGGCCTGATCCCTGCGATCGCTAACAGTTTTTTGGTAGCTTTTTATTGAACTGGCAAGCGCCAGCAGCCTAGTACACCCCGGTCGTAGTCAAACCAGCACTGCAGTAACACTTGGTGACGTGGCCAGTCCCATAAGTGCAGTTCAAGCTGGTGAGGTGGCAAGCACAAGTAGTGTCCCGCTGCCACCAAGAAGACAAACACAGGCCCGTCGTGCCCATAGTGCCCTTCCTGCTGCATTCGCCAATCCTAATTGGGAACCCACCGCTTCTGCAGCGCCCGTACTTCCCCCATTCACATCCCCAACCAAATGCAGTCGGCTGCATGAGAGGCATTTTCTTTATGTTCTCCCGAGTACCCCTACCCAACGAACCCCCCCAAAAAAGATGTTGTGTCTGCAGCAAGCGCGAATATAGGCGTGACACCCGCTATTATTGTCCCTCCTGTCCTGACAATCCTGGTCTTTGCATTGGTGAATGTTTTGAACGCTACCATTCACTAGTTGAATATTAGCGTAGGGTACAGCATTGCACAGACTAGGCACACTTTCACAGGGTCTCCCAAGATGCCATCGCATTTTGAGAGACCCGAACCTGGAACCGGTTACCGTTATAAAAGTTAGTTACAAAAAAAGTGTAAAAAAAAAATATATATATATAAAATAAAAAAAAATAGTTGTCGTTTTATTGTTCTCTCTCTCTCTCTCTATTCTCTCTCTTGTTCTGCTCTTTTTTACTGTATTCTATTCTGCAATGTTTTATTGTTGTTATGTTTTATCACGTTTGCTTTTCAGGTATGCAATTTTTTATACTTTACCGTTTACTGTGCTTTATTGTTAACCGTTTTTTTGTCTTCAGGTACGCCATTCACGACTTTGGTTATACCAGAATGATGCTTGCAGGTTTAGGTATCATCTTGGTATCATTCTTTTCAGCCAGCGGTCGGCTTTCATGTAAAAGCAATCCTAGTGGCTAATTAGCCTCTAGACTGCTTTTACAAGCCGTGGGAGGGAATGCTCCCCCCCCCCACCGTCTTCCGTGTTTTTCTCTGGCTCTCCTGTCTCAACAGGGAACCTGAGAATGCAGCCGGTGATTCAGCCAGCTGACCATAGAGCTGATCAGAGACCAGAGTGGCTCCAAACATCTCTATGGCCTAAGAAACCGGAAGCTACGAGCATTTTATGACTTAGATTTCGCCGGATGTAAATAGCGCCATTGGGAAATTGGGGAAGCATTTTATCACACCGATCTTGGTGTCATCAGATGCTTTGAGGGCAGAGGAGAGATCTAGGGTCTAATAGACCCCAATTTTTTCAAAAAAGAGTACCTGTCACTACCTATTGCTATCTCAGGGGATATTTACATTCCCCGAGATAACAATAAAAATGATTAAAAAAAAAAAAAATGAAAGGAACAGTTTAAAAATAAGATAAAAAAGCAAAAAAATAATAAAGAAAAAAAAAAAGCACCCCTGTCGCCCCCTGCTCTCGCGCTAAGGCGAACGCAAGCGGCGGTCTGTCGTCAAATGTAAACAGCAATTGCACCATGCATGTGAGGTATCGCCGCGAAGGTCAGATCGAGGGCAGTAATTTTTGCAGTAGACCTCCTCTGTAAATCTAAAGTGGTAACCTGTAAAGGCTTTTAAAGGCTTTTAAAAATGTATTTAATTTGTTGCCACTGCACGTTTGTGCGCAATTTTAAAGCATGTCATGTTTGGTATCCATGTACTCGGCCTAAGATCATCTTTTTTATTTCATCAAACATTTGGGCAATATAGTGTGTTTTAGTGCATTAAAATTTAAAAAAGTGTGTTTTTTTCCCCAAAAAATGCGTTTGAAAAATCGCTGCGCAAATACTGTGTGAAAAAAAAAAATGAAACACCCACCATTTTAATCTGTAGGGCATTTGCTTTAAAAAAATATATAATGTTTGGGGGTTCAAAGTAATTTTTTTGCAAAAAAAAATAACTTTTTCATGTAAACAATGAGTGTCAGAAAGGGCTTTGTCTTCAAGTGGTTAGAAGAGTTGGTGATGTGTGACATAAGCTTCTAAATGTTGTGCATAAAATGCCAGGACAGTTCAAACCCCCCCAAATGACCTCATTTTGGAAAGTAGACACCCCAAGCTATTTGCTGAGAGGCATGTCGAGTCCATGGAATATTTTATATTGTGACACAAGTTGCGGGAAAGAGACAAATTTTTTTTTTTTTTTTTGCACAAAGTTGTCACTAAATGATATATTGCTCAAACATGCCATGGGAATATGTGAAATTACACCCCAAAATACATTCTGCTGCTTCTCCTGAGTTCGGGGATACCACATGTGTGAGACTTTTTGGGAGCCTAGCCGCGTACGGGACCCCGAAAACCAAGCACCGCCTTCAGGCTTTCTAAGGGCGTGAATTTTTGATTTCACTCTTCACTGCCTATCACAGTTTCGGAGGCCATGGAAAGCCCAGGTGGCACAAAACCCCCCCAAATGACCCCATTTTGGAAAGTAGACACCCAAAGCTATTTGCTGAGCGGTATAGTGAGTATTTTGCAGACCTCACTTTTTGTCACAAAGTTTTGAAAATTGAAAAAAGAAAAAAAAAAAAGTTTTTTCTTGTCTTTCTTCATTTTCAAAAACAAATGAGAGCTGCAAAATACTCACCATGCCTCTCAGCAAATAGCTTGGGGTGTCTAGTTTCCAAAATGGGGTCATTTGGGGGGGTTTTGTGCCACCTGGGCATTCCATGGCCTCCGAAACTGTGATAGGCAGTGAAGAGTGAAATCAAAAATTTTCACCCTTAGAAATCCTGAAGGCGGTGCTTGGTTTTCGGGGCCCCGTACGCGGCTAGGCTCCCAAAAAGTCCCACACATGTGGTATCCCCATACTCAGGAGAAGCAGCTAAATGTATTTTGGGGTGCAATTCCACATATGCCCATGGCCTGTGTGAGCAATATATCATTTAGTGACAACTTTGTGCAAAAAAAAAAAAAAAAAGTGTCACTTTCTCGCAACTTGTGTCAAAATATAAAATATTCCATGGACTCAATATGCCTCTCAGCAAATAGCTTGGGGTGTCTACTTTCCAAAATGGGGTCATTTGGGGGGGTTTTGTGCCACCTGGGCATTCCATGGCCTCCGAAACTGTGATAGGCAGTGAAGAGTGAAATCAAAAATTTACACCCTTAGAAATCCTGAAGGCGGTGCTTGGTTTTCGGGGCCCCGTACGCGGCTAAGCTCCCACAAAGTCCCACACATGTGGTATCCCCGTACTCAGGAGAAGCAGCTGAATGTATTTTGGGGTGCAATTCCACATATGCCCATGGCCTGTGTGAGCAATATATCATTTAGTGACAACTTTTTGTAAATATTTTTTTTTTTTTTGTCATTATTCAATCACTTGGGACAAAAAAAATAAATATTCAATGGGTTCAACATGCCTCTCAGCAATTTCCTTGGGGTGTCTACTTTCCAAAAGGGGGTCATTTGGGGGGGTTTTACTGCCCTGCCATTTTAGCACCTCAAGAAATGACATAGGCAGTCATAAACTAAAAGCTGTGTAAATTACAGAAAATGTACCCTAGTTCGTAGACGCTATAACTTTTGCGCAAACCAATAAATATATGCTTATTGACATTTTTTTTACCAAAGACATGTGGCCGAATACATTTTGGCCTAAATGTATGACTAAAATTTAGTATATTGGATTTTTTTTATAACAAAAAGTAGAAAATATCATTTTTTTTCAAAATTTTCGGTCTTTTTCCGTTTATAGCGCAAAAAATAAAAACTGCAGAGGTGATCAAATACCATCAAAAGAAAGCTCTATTTGTGGGAAGAAAAGGACGCAAATTTCGTTTGGGTACAGCATTGCATGACCGCGCAATTAGCAGTTAAAGCGACGCAGTGCCAAATTGGAAAAAGACCTCTGGTCCTTAGGCAGCATAATGGTCCGGGGCTCAAGTGGTTAATTTGCTACACTAAACTGTCAAAATCACCCGTAGGAAAGGGGGAGGGGGAATAGTGAATATACTTGCCTTAATCCCACTGGTACCAAGGCAAGGGTGATGTTACCATCTTTCTTGCAAGATTCCAGGGAATTCTAAGCACTGAACTTTGTGTTGTGCCATAGCATCATCTTGCAAGATTTCAGGTACTCTGCATTCATGAGGGTCTCATTGGAAGGATAGTGATGGTACTGCACCCCCTGCAGTATGGAATCTGGAGGAAGTATATCAACCCACCCCCCCTGCACAAGTATTCTTTGACAGTTAAGTGGGTTAAGATGAGAGTGGTCCCTCACTGAATAAGCAGACCTTGTAGTGCAAAGTCCCCTTTAGAGTGATTTGCCAATGAAGGTGTTGAAGTCTGTATCTTGAGTTCTATGTGAATATTCCCAATTTGGTGAAGAATGAGGATGTGTGGGGTAATGAAATCATAAGGACATTTCTATGGTGAAAGTTCAATTAAAGCTGAGCTTGGGGTAAGCAAGTATTGTCTAAGAGGAGGTATGCATATTCTTACTTCAGTCTTGGTGTGATTTGTGTATTTCCTCCAGATCTGTCTAATCCAGTGTGAAAAATTGTTTCTGTGCAGGAGCCTCCGGTAATGAAGACCATTCACTGCTGCTCTCTTTCCTTGTGCAGGGTGACTGGTCTGGTCTCCGCCCCCTCCTGTAGTTTTCTGCAGGCAGTCTGTAGGGGGTGTGGCCTGATGGACCCCACGCACAGCTCTGCTCTGTGCACAGAATATGTACAGCACATTTGCAAGGTAATAGAATGCCTTGAAAAAGTATTCATACCCCTTGAAATTTTCCACATTTTAAAATGTTAAAACAAAAAAACGTTAATTTTATTTTTTGGAGATTTTTTGTGATCGATCAACACAAAGTGGCACATAATTATGAAGTGAAAGGAAAATGATAAATGGTTTTCAAAAGTGTGGGTGCATTTGTATTCAGCCGCCCTGAGTCAATACTTTGTAGAACCACCTTTCACTGCAATTACAGCTGCAAGTCTTTTTGGGGATGTCTCTACCAGCTTTGCACATTTAGTGAGTGACATTTTTGCCTATTCTTCTTTGCAAAATAGCTCAAGTTCTGTCGGATTGGATGGAAAGTGTCTGTGAACAGCAATGTTCAACTCTTGCCACAGATTCTCAATTGGATTTAGTTCTGAACTTTGGGCCATTCTAACTCATGAATATGCTTTGATCTAAACCATTCTATTGTCGCTCTGGCTGTATGTTTAGGGTTGTTCTCCTGCTGGAAGGTGAACCTCCACCCCAGTCAAGTATTTTGCAGACTCTTAAGAGGTTTTCTTCTAAAATTGCCCTGTATTTGGCTCCATCCATCTTCCCATCAACTTTGACCAGCTTCTCTGTTCCTGCTGAAGAAAAGCATCCCCACAACATTCTTTCACCACCATGTTTCACGATGGGGATGGTATGTTCAGGGTGATGTACAGTTTTCGTTCAATTTTGGACTCGTGTGACTAGAGCTCATATTTGCTGTGTCCCCCACATGGCTTCTCGTAAACTGTAAACAGGACTTCTTATGGCTTTCTCTTTGCCACTCTTCCATAAAGACCAGATTTGTGGAGTGCACGACTAATAGTTGTCCTGTTGACAGATTTTCCCACCTGAGCTGTGGATCTCTCCAGCTCCTCCAGAGATACCATGGGCCTCTTGGCTGCTTCTCTGATTAATGCTCTCCTTGCCCTGCCTGTCAGTTTAGGTGGACGGCCATGTCTGGGTAGGTTTGCAGTTGTGCCATACTCTTACCATTTTTCAGGTGATGGATTGAACAGTGCTCCATGAGATGTTCAAAGCTTGGCATATTTTTTTATAACCTAACCCTGCTTTAAACTTCTCAACAACTTTATCCCTGACCTGTCTGGTGTGTTCCTTGGCCTTCATGATGCTGTTTGTTCACTAAGGTTCTCCTCTGAGGGCTTCACAGAATAGCTGTATTTATACTGAGTTTAAATTACAGATGGACTCAATTTACTAACTAGGTGACTTCTGAAGGCAATTGGTTCCACTAGATTTTAGTTAGGGGTATCGGAGTAAAGGGGGCTGAATACAAATGCACGCCACACTTTTCGGATCTTTATTTGTAAAACATTTTGAAAACCATTTATTTTCCTTCCACTTCACAATTATGTGCTGCTTTGTGTTGATCTAGCACATATAATCCCAATAAAATGTATTTACGTTTTTGGTTGTAACATGACAAAATGTGGAAAATTGCAAGGGGTATGAATACTTTTTCAAGGCACTGTATCTGTGTACAGAGGCGGTGGAATCTGCAGTCTGTGGATACCTGGTGAAAAGCTGGCTGTGTTCTCTGTAGGTTACCAGCAGACTCAGAGGCATAGCTTGAAGCTTGTGGTCTCCGAGGCAAAAGATGACCTGGGACACCCCTACTACCACTTGCCACTGCCACCGCGTGCCAAGATACTCCAAGTGGCTGAAGAGTATTTCAGATCTTTACATAAAGAGACAGTAATTTAAAAGATTTTGGAGAAGCTGTCCACATTTTGACATACCTTTCCAATGTATTTCAATACTCTGGAGCAGGGGTAAGCAACCTTTTGAGAGATAGAGGTCTATCTGAACATCATGAAAGAAATCAAAGATCACTGGGGTTCAGTGCCCACTCTTTTCTTTAACAAAAAAAAATAAAAAATGAATCAACTAGTAAGGAAAACGTATAAACGAATAAAAATAGATAAAACAAATGTCGCTGCAAAAAAATAAACTTGGCATACCTTAAGTGGACGGTGTCAGTAGTTTTATGTTGTAGTTTTATGTTTTTGTTTTCTTCTTTTTCTTTTTTCTTTTTTCTTCTTTTCCTTTTCTTTTTTCTTTTCTTTTTTTTTTTTTCTTTTTTTTCTTTTTTCTTCCTTTTTTTCTTTCAATTGTATTTTTGACAATTTTTTAGCAGCCCAGTTTGGGGGCATTGGTGAAATATCAGGGGTCTAAACAGACTTTTACTTTTGAGACAGAGAGAGGAGATTGAGGTCCTCAATCTCTATGGCTGCAGCCTCAGCTGCACAGAATGAATGAACAAGAATTATAATTACTGATCACTCACTGTGTTCAATCTGAAAAGGAATGGGCTGGTAAATGACATATCCTCTACAATGACATAACATCCTCCACAGCATGAGGAGAGCAGGGAAGCCAGAAGCTCTCTGGGGGGGGGGGGCACAGGGCCCAGGCAGCAGGAAATAACAGTAACCTGGAAAGCAGGGGCCATGGGGTCAGCATATACAGGAATTGGTCCCCTCTATTTTCCTCCTGCAGCCACTGAATGCTGGCAGGATGGGAGGAGGAGAAGCAGGCTTTTAGCAGCTGCAAAAATAAAATTGAAGGGATTGGTTCCTTTATATTCTGCCCCTCCTGTCCAGATGTAAAACGGAAAGTGACAGGATAGCCGCCCTGGAGCATGGGGCGACCCCTGACTCTACCCCAGTGAGCAGACTTCAGTTTGCATAGCTGTATGATTACTGAGCTCCAGATCTACACAATCATCCTGTGTACAAAATGGAGTTCCCGGTACAGGCTGGAAAAAAACAAATATATGAACGTGTCGTTTTCCGATATGCAGGATAACCCTACGTGGGAAAGCTTGCATTTTGTGTAATTTCTCATAAGTATCAGATTCCAATCAATATGAATGTGGAAATATAATACAGTGCTTTGTTATCCCTGCAGATCATTGCTACAACTCCGCAGCTGGAAGATATGCAGAAGGATCCTCTTGCTAACCCCTCCTTTATCAGAACTGTATTATTCCTAATGAGGGGTGGCTGTAGAATCGTGCAGGTCTCAGATAAGAGTTGGGGGTCATTCTGCTGATGGTCACAAAAAGTGAACTTGTATTGACAGAGAGGAAGCATTGTCTACGTAGGTTTGTTTCTCTAAAGCTGGCCATATACAGCTCAAATGTCAGCCAATTCCTGTAAATCATTACACGCCTCAACAAACTTCAATTGCAAAATTAAAGGAGCCAGCCAATTGGCTACATTCACTTGTTGGGTGTTGGGTTGTGTGTAGCCATGGGTGTTGGTTGTCAAAACACTATGTCTGCCAGGGGAGCTTGGTCCATCCACACTGTTTAGCATGGATGGGAGAATTTATGGATTTTTCTCGTTCAACCCAGTTTAAAAGTCCACACAACTGTCTCACAAATCCAAACCTTACTTGGCAGACTGGATTATCTGCCACTAATCGCTGATCTTTAGACCACTTATCCCATGTTCTTTAGACCACTTATCCCATGTTCGCACACGAGCCTCCCTTGCTAACCATTCAGTATGAAGGGCAATGTGTTATTTTATTGATGGTACAGCACACAGCAGTGCAATCTGAAGTCACCTTTCATTGATTTAATCCCAGTAAATTAGGTTGCTCCAGAACAGGCCTTCTCAACCAGGGTTTCTTCAGAGGTTGCTAGGGGTTCCTTGAAGCGAGCAATTTCTGATTATCAGACAAGTAACTCCAGACACCAATGATCTTTCTAGTTATCTGTAAAGGGGGATTCTTCTTCCCAATGACCACAAACGTAAGGAGCATTCTTCCCACTGACCATCACACTACTGAACCTTAAACTGTAGATAAAAGTATCTAAAGGGAGAACATGCCCATGGGACTTTGAGTTACGCTTAAAAGTTTGAAATTGCAATACATAAAATGTTATACATGTAGCGCTTGGTTGCTACTAGTAACTAAAATCCACCATGTCACCCTGCTGCCAGACCTCCACCCATCACTTTTGAGACAATGAACAGTCATTTTGTTTTGTTTTGTTTATTGGGAAATATAACTTGATTGGGGGAAAGGAAATATGGGATGCCCATGGAATAATTGCCTTGCCATCATATTTAAGAATTAGAACAAAAGGTTGAGCCGTGAAGTACTGATGTACACATAATATCTACAGGCGCTTCTCCTGCATAACACCATGCAGACTATTTCTCCTAGGACTTCCACCCTCCTGCACAAACTTCCACTGTAGATCATTACTCTTCCTATCACATCATGCTCTTTTGACCAATTCTTTTGAATTGGTTGCACTGTTACTAGGCCAGAGGTCTGCCGTACCTCTTCCCGGCGGCCTAGTAATTTAGTAGCATATGCTAATTGCATACCACCCAACTTTTTGAGATGGGAATGAGGGACACCTATCAGCAAAAGTATGCAGGCATGGGACACACCCCTGGCCACGCTCCCTTAAAGGAGAATTGTACAAGAAAACAAGATTGCTTAAACCCACAAAATGCTTTTTTTACCACTACTATTCCTTTATATTGGCTTTTGGCAATTACAAATGCAGCAATTTATAAATCAGATGAAAGGTTTAGCTCTGGAAAACACTTTTTGATAGATAAAAAGTGCATTTTATATACATCTATATAGATCAAATCAAAATGAGGGACAGAGGGACATTGCTCCAAATCAGGGACAGTCCCTCCAAATCAGGGACAGTTGGGAGCTATGTGATTGGTGGACTACTGCTCCCAGCTAGTCCGGTCTGCAAATCCTGTGCCCTCAGGCCGCAGCGATTTGACACTCTCACCACAGTCTCACCTCTGGCCTCACACCCAGATCCCCTGGCATGCCTCATCCAGAACTCCACTGTGGTCCACTCACCATCTTCTGCCCCGAGTCCATGATGGAGAACTTTACCTGGACATACGTTCCGGCAGCTTCTTCAACCCCTCCAGGACACTTCATCCATGACCATGTATGGACGAAGATCCTTCATCTATGACCGTGTAAAGATGAAGCTCCTTCCCAGCTCTCCCGGGCTCTTCTGCTAGGTCTTGCACCTGTTGGCAACTTTGTAGAAAAAATTGTAGGGACACTTTTTTGGCTGTAGGTGGAGTCTTATTGTAATTGGGGGGGCATGCGTTTGTAGGCGTGGCATAGAAGAAGTAAAAATGTGGTGCGCAAAGCTCGCTGCGGCAAAAAATAGGCGTGGTTTAAGCAAAATAGTGGGCATGGCTTAAATGGGCGTGGCTCAAAGGGGGTGTGGTGAGTCTGAGAGGGGAAGGGGGGGAGAGGGATGGAGGGACAGCAGCCCCAGATCCTACACAACAATATAAATATGTTTATGCTAGAAAGTTTAACAATCAGCAGATAAAGGTACTCCAAACACCTGGTATTAGCACTTCAATCATCCCGGCACCATGGTTGTTATGGAGTCAGGATGATTGCAGTGCATTATTTCTATTATTACATTGTAATATAGAATTCAACTCATCATAATGCCGAATCAGTGGGATCCCTGAGCGTGTCACCTGCCACATCGCTTGCCACCAGCAGAGTCCGTCCTTGCATCAGGTGCCCCCAGCAGAGTCTGTCCTTGCATCAGGTGCCCCCAGCAGAGTCCGTCCTTTCATCAGGTGCCCCCAGCAGAGTCCGTCCTTTCATCAGGTGCCCCCAGCAGAGTCCGTCCTTGCATCAGGTGCCCCCAGCAGAGTCCGTCCTTGCATCAGGTGACCCCAGCAGAGTCCATCCTTGCATCAGGTTCCCCGGCAGGGTCAGTCCTTGCACCAGGTGCCCCCAGCAGAGTCCGTCCTTGAACCAGGTGCCCCCAGCAGACTCCGTCCTTGAACCAGGTGCCCCCAGCAGAGTCACTCCATGCATCAGGTGCCCCAGCAGAGTCCCTCCCTCCTTGCATCAGGTGCCCCTAGCAGAGTCCCTCCTTGCATCAGGTGCCCCCAGCAGAGTCCCTCCTTACATCAGTTGCCCCCAGCAGAGTCGACCCTTACACCACTGTTCCCAGCCTCAGTCCTTACATCAGTGTCCCAGGCAGAGCCATAGTTACCCCCTCCCCTTGTACACGGTTACCCCTCTCTCCCTAGTTACCCCCCCGTGCATAGTTAACCCCCCTCCTGTACATAGTTACTACCCTCACCCCTGTACATTACAGTTACATCACTGCCTGGGCTTTACACTGAGAGGGACAAGAGAGAACAGAAGAAATTCCACAAGCCTGCCGGCGCCTTGTGTTCAGTGGAGAGGGGAGGGGCCGATCCGTGCAGCTAACCCCAGCATCAGTATTGTGAAGAAAGAAGCCGATTCATTGGCTGCACGGATCGAGCCCCTTCCCCTCTCCACTGAACACAAGGGGAACGATCTAGCGGCGGTGCCAGCGGTCATTTTGTTGGAGCCAGCTGCTGCTAAAGCAAACATTCTCGATTTCCCTGGACAAAAAAGGCAAAATCCCAAATTGGGGAGGCCTCCGATCGGGACGAGGGTCCCGAAATCGTGATTGTACCAGGAAAATCGGGACTGTTGGCAACTATGGGATAGGGCCCCTGCTGCTGCCTAGTACTCCATTCTCCGCTTCTCCCAGCCGACAACTCCCCCCCAGTGGACTGTTATCTCAGCTTATATGGGAGGCCTGCCCCCTGCCAATTCAAGTTAGGGATTGGTCCGGGCTCCTCACATGAGCTGCCTGCCACTCCAGTTCTAGGCCCTGCCCCCCTTCCAGATCATTCTTCCTGGAAGCAGGGGAGGCACCTCAGAACTAAAGCACAGGTGGTCACACCCACTGCTGCACTAACCACTCCCTGCCCCCCAGATCAAAACAAGCAGGCCTAGCCTGAAGCATAGGCCTGCCCAAATTTATCTGAACTGACAGTTTCCCCTGTAAAATCCTCACTCTAGCATCTACCTATGGTAGAGGGTGCTACATACACATTTCTATTCCATATTAAAGTTTAAAAGACAAGGTAAACAATACCTATATCTTGGTATAGGAATGAAAGACATGTCAGTGCTGACTGGGTGATCCTTTTTCAACTCAGTGATTCTGTTTTTGAATTTTTAAAAACATTTTCTGACATAATGGAGTTATATCTTTCACTTGAATGTTATAAGTTGCACTTGTAGAGTAAATATAGCTGGATAAAACAAAAATTGTGTCTGTCTTAATTTCAGACTGCGAAGCAACAAAATGTGGTTATTTTATAGGGGGTGATTTTTTTTCTATACCCACTGTATAACTGCATTAACTGGTATTTTATATGTTTACCTGAAGTTCAACTTCACAAGTGGAAATCTGTCACTTCCATGATCTCATGGATATTGAATTCTAAATTATAATGTATTTTATTTGTCTTTGTCCTGTCACCTGACCTGTTTTTTTTTTTCACAACCAGTTTGTATTCAATTTTCTTGAAATTGGGACAAAATTATTTTCCTAATTATTATGCCTCGGCTAATACTGGATCCTAGATACATTGTCATGAGTTTAAAGAAAATTTCAGAAACTAGAAACCTGGTGAGGAAGGTGTTGTTGGATCCATTTCTCCTCTGTCTACTACTCCTGGACCTCCACTTGAGATAAGTAGACTGAGGAATTATCAGAGCCCTCAATGATGCAGCTTCATAATCCAAATGGGCTATAAGACAGCCTGATGTTAAACACTAACGTTAAACATACTTCACATTCCTCGTAGTCATTCATACTCTCATGTTTATTATGTCAGGTGACTTCTGGTTTCATGCTTCTTGGAACAAGATCCAGAATAGAGCACTTCATCTCCATCCTGATCAAGTGTTTGTAATCCCCATGGACAATTCTGGAGAACCTCTACTAGCTTTTTCATCCACTGAGGAAATATTTAATCCGTGTGCAAGGAAATTAGAAACTGAGCCATACAGAGTAATTTGCCATCAGGGGGTATGGACTGTATGTGCTCCATCTGGTGGATCAATATATTGCTCTTTTAGAGGTTTTTGTCTTTCTGACAGAGGTTACTAAAGTCATTTGAGGCAAATTAACCAAAAGTGTCCATATGTTGGATTAAAACCTAAGCACACAAAGAAAACTGCCTGAAGCTACGTATTTTTATGCTTCCAGGCCTGGCAAGAACAAGAGACTGAACCTGTTAAACTGGAAATGCTAAGTAAAGCTTTCCTCTGCCTTCTGATAACCATATTGGTCAAGTTGGAAGAATTGTCTTTGTTCAGCTGCCCAAGTTCACGTGTGCAGGTTTACCTGTAGGATGACTTCACAGATCTTCAGATAGAAACTTTTTTTATTATGTTGATAAGATTTTATGTCTAAATTCTCATTATATGCAATATGTAGGATATCCATATTTGCTAATCACATAGTCAGGCTTTGCTGTCTGCTTTTCAGTGCTACACCATTGTTGTGCTTTAATTTTCCTTTTCACAGTGCAAGTCAGCCGACTCATTGAAAACAATGCACTCCTTGTGTGGGTCTTCTCTCAGTGATTGTTAGCCTTGGCGCAGAGTGGCTGCATATTTGCGCGCAATAGAGCTGTGCCTAAAGCTTGCGCTGTGTGCGCTCTCAGCACAGTGACAAGCGGCTAACGGAAACCTCCTGATCACTGCTTGCGATTGGGAGTTTTTCGATCAGGTGACCGCCGTGACAGCCAATCATGGCGAGCACATGGCCATAAGCCATCGCCCTGCCTCCTGGCATTCTAAAGCCCTTAAAGGGCCGCCGGGAGCTGGCGCCAAGGGGTTAGAACCAAACTTCAGCAAAAATGTTATTGTTTTTTACATTTTAGACAGAGTATGGTAGGGATGGAAACCGTAGATTGTCTCTCATTACCTGTAGCTCCAAGATATGATAGAATTTTTCTCTCTGGTGAAGGCTGCATCAAAAAACTTCTTTTTCAGTTAAGGCTCATTCAGAGAACATGTGTTGGGGTGCATTGCTTAACATGGGCCCACCATAATGACTAGCTGAAATCTGTTGTTCCCAATAGACACAGTTGACAGCAATGCTCTGCGCTGGGTGAAAATGATACCTGCACCATTTAAATGCATTACAAATGCATCACAGATTGCTGCAGTGCACATTATATTAAGTGTAGCACCCTCTACCTTAGGTAGGTGCTAGAGTTAGATTTTTGGCCAGTGCATGTAAATTTAGGCAGGCCTAGCTAGGCCTGTTTGTTTTGATCTGGGAGCTGGGAGTGGTTTAGTGTAGGCTGGTGACTCACAGTGTCACTTCTTGGTTACCTCCCTCTGGCTTGGAGAAGATTCTGGAAGCAGAGGAGGGGGCACTGTCTGGGGTGTGTTAAGGAGCCCTGACCAATCCCCAACTAGGATTGGCAGGGGCAGGCCTCCTTAAATACCTTGGGTCAGCCCAGCTACGGAGGAGTTGTTTGGGTGGAAGAACTGAGAGATGAAGTGTTAGGCTGTCGGTGCCTTGGAGGGAGCCCCCCTGTCTGGGGGGGGTGACCTTGGGCTGGGGCTCGGAGCTGTAAGGGAACCCCTCCATACAACCCAAACGAGGGGTGTCCTGAACAGGAGCAGGAGAGGACAGCGGGGAACACTGCTGAGCAGATCTTCAGGAAGGATTCACCTGTTGTTCGGTGAGTGACAGGCACAGTCGGGAGATCTGGGAGGGGCATGCCAGGAGGGGATGTAGAAACAGAGGGAGAGAATGTGATGTTACTGGCGTTGAAGTAGGAGTAGGGAGACCACATTTCCAAACTGCTATTCAGGGAACCCCCCCCTTCCCTTCCCAAAGAAAGATGATTTCAAAACTCTTGCCGATGAGGGTTTTAGAGCAGCGGTCCCCGACCTTGTTACATTATAATATATAATGAAATATTTCAACTCACCATAATGCAGAATTGGTAGGAACCCTGAGCAGGTCACTTGCCACCAGATGCAGCTTGCCCATGTCACTTGCCACCAGATGCAGCTTGTCACTTGCCACTGTCGCCTGCTGCCAGATGCAGTGTGTCACTTGTCACATGCCACCAGATGCAGTGTCACTTGCCACCCACAGCCTGCCCACTGTGCAGTGTCACTTGCCACCCACAGCCTGCCCACAGTGCAGTGTCACTTGCCACCCACAGCCTGCCCACTGTGCAGTGTCACTTGCCACCCACAGCCTTCCCACTGTGCAGTGTCATTTGAACCCACAGCCTGCCCACTGTGCAGAGTTGCTTGCCACCCACAGCCTGCCAACTGTGCAGTGTCACTTGCCACCGCAGACTGCCACCAGTCTAACACACCAGTGCCCTCGGTCTCCCAGGGAAGGTGAACACCCCCCCACCGCTGTGGCTCCTCCCAGTGGCAGTGTGGCACAGGGGTTGGGGAGTCCCCTGCTTTAAAGCATTCTGGAGCCCAGAGATGATGAAGGAGGTTTGTGCTGGCAGATGTCCATGGTGGAGGCGGAGCTAGCCCGGAGATGATAGAGGAGGTGGGTGGAGTGGGCATCCATGGTGGAGGCGGAGCTGGCCGTGTGGACAGCACTAGGCGCGGAGGAGGAGGTTAACTCCTGTACATTTGAATGCAGGGCAGGGAGTCACGGCCGTGATGTCACTGGTTGCTAGACGCCAGGCGGCTATAGCAACCAGTGGCATGGCCAGTAGAAGAGTCTCTTAGGTGATGATGGAGGCGGAGTGAGCGTCAGCGCTATGGCGGGATTTGCTCCTCTGTCAGCTTCATTCTGGGACACTGTATTGTCCCGGAATGAAAGTGCCCAGGACCTGGGACAGACCTGCCGATTGCGGTACTGTCACGGGCAACGGGGACATGTGGTCATGGTCACCCTACGTTGAAGTCGGGCTGCTGCGGCCAGGAGGGTTGGCAGAGTTTGCAAAGGACTGACTGGGACCAGTAGTCCACCTAGATACAGCTAGCACAAAAAAGACACTTTTTATTGCTATTGGTTGCTACACCAAAGGGGCCCTGCGATCCCCTGCCAGAAAATGGCGAATCTACAAAGTTAGGCCTAATTCAGAGTTGGACCTGACCATGTGCTAGCTGCGATATGAACCAAGTATTGCACAGTAGAAGAAGTAACAGTTCATCAAGAAGCATTGTGCTGGAGGAGTCTGGGGCTTTAGAGACTGTAAATAGAGGTTCCAATCTACATTTTCATCGGTTAAATACTATTGAGCTGGGCATCCCACATTCCCTTTACCCCATCCAAGTTTAATCCCATAATAAAACAACAAAAACAAAGCTGATGGACTGTTCGTTGTCTGGAGAGTGACTGGAAGTGAATGCCGGGCTGCGCAGGGTGATAGGTGGAACTATTACACTCAGTGGCCCCACGGGGGTATCGCTACATATAAAAAAAAAAAAAAAAAAAAAAAAAAAAAGTAATTTGGTTCCTGCTGTTGAATAAAATGTCCATCAA
The DNA here is from genome assembly GCF_042186555.1 of Aquarana catesbeiana. Lineage (NCBI taxonomy): Eukaryota > Metazoa > Chordata > Amphibia > Anura > Ranidae > Aquarana > Aquarana catesbeiana. Next base: position 628,133,336 of record NC_133326.1, on the reverse strand, counting down.
TGCAATGCATTCAATAAAACAAAAAAGCATGTCAACGTACACTCACTTAAGTGTACAAGTGTGCAAACCAAGTGGTGTGAAATTAGCCTTAAGGCTAGTTTCTCATTGATACGGTTTTCCAGTGCGTTTTAGAACATGTGATTTTGATTCGGTTTTGCTTGCAGTTTTGCGTTATGAGTTTTTTTCCCCACCTTTTAACCACGTCAATACAGGGCATTTGAATGACAATTGCGCAGTCATGCACACTGTACCCATGTGAAATTTTAATCATTTTCTTCACACAAATAGAGCTTTGCTTTTGATGGTGGTATTTAATCACTGCTGGGTTTTTTATTTTTAACAAAAATAAAGACAAAAGACCGAACATTTTGAAAAAAAAAATGTTTTTCTGTTTGTCGGTAAATTTTGTAATTCTCCCTATACATCATTTTTCTCCTTCACTGATGTGTGCTGATGAGGCTGCACTGATGGGCACTCATAGGCTGTACTGATGAGGTGGCACTTATGGGCACTTATTAGAAGGCATTAATATGCCGCATTGATGGGCATGGACAGGCGACACTGAGGGGCAGCACTGATGAGCAGGCACTGATGGGCACTGAAAGGCAGCACTGACTGGCATCACTAATGGGCACTGATTGGTGTCACTGATGGGCACTGATTTTTGGCACTGGGGGGGCTTTACTGTAATCAGGGCAGTCATGATCACTGCCCTGATTACCTGTCTGGGTGTCCCCTGCAAGGAGATGTTGCTGATCGGCTCTCCTCGCCACATACTCTGTCAGTGTGAGGCAATGAGAGCTGATTACCGACACTTCCGCATTTACCATGTGACTGTCTGTGATTGGACACAGCCAAACACACAGTTAAAGAGCCACGTCATCGAATCTTCACAGAGATCGGGGTCGCGCCATGTCCTGGCAACGCGGCCGCGATTGCCGTGCTGCGCGCCAGAGCGGCCGTTCTGGGGCAACATCATATGACCTCCACCCAGAATGAGAGCAGCACCCTATCATTTGAAGGTGGTTGGGCGGCAGGTGGTCAACAAACTGTGTTAAGAAGCAGCCAGGGAAGCCAGCCACCGCGTCCTTAGCAATCGATGAGTCATCAGTTGTCAGCGGGCTTCCCTGCTGACAGTTGAATGTAAAAGTAAGAATTGCCGGCAATAAAATTAATCAGGAAAAAATGGCATGGGCTCCCCCCCCCCCGTCCTTCCATACCAGTCCCATCGGGACTGGTATGGATTTTGAGGGGAACCCCACGCCGAAATGAAGAAAGAAAAACCATACCAAACCCCCACTCACCAAAGGAAAGAAAAAACTGATTCTGCTGACCCATCTGCACCCAAGGCACTCTTCACCACGAACGACGGCTCCCCTACCTGTCATGTGGAATGTAAGAAAAGTAGGGGAGGGCAGGATGGTGGCTGACATTACTGACTAAATATGGTCATGCCCCCAACATATGTTAGTGTGGGTTCTAGGAGGACCTCTATAGGTGGCTGCAGTTAATATTCTGTGTTCAAAATCTAAAGCTCACTACACAGATTACAATTTGAATGTGAGATTTTTTTGTGAAAAAAATATGTACAATGTGGGACATAAACTATACAATCACCAGGAACTGCATGACAAGGTACAATTCGCTAAAAAGTTAGCTTAACATGTAAGTTCTCCTTGTCATTTATAAATAGCAGTGTGCTGCTGCTTCCCCCCCCCCCCCCCCAGCTGTTATGTAGCTGAGAACAGAGGGAATGTGATCACTTCGGAAAAAAAAAAAGGGGGAAAAAAGGTATTTATAATGTTTTTTTAATATCTATACACAAATGTTTTGCCATTCATTTCTATTTCAAACTGGGTTGTTTTACAGTTGCTCCAGAGCTTAGTTAATGAGGTAAATCTTTACTTTGCAAAGAATACCCAATCCAATGCAAGGAAAATAAAATAACAACTGCATTTTTGCTTGCACGTGATTGTCAATGAGCAGAAGCTCTGCTGACTTCTATCATCCATTTACTAAGCTCTGGAGCAACTGCACTTTGCAAAGTGCACAGTCCATTTGCCTTTAGTAAGTCAACCCCTATAATGCCCCGTACACACGGTCGGATTTTACGATGGAAAATGTGCGATAGGAGCTTGTTGTCAGAAATTCCGGCCGTGTGTAGGCTCCATCACACATTTTCCATCGGATTTTCCGACACACAAAGTTTGAGAGCAGGCTATAAAATTTTCCGACAACAAAATCCGTTATCGGAATTTCCGATCGTGTGTACACAAATCCGACGCACAAAGTGCCACATATGCTCAGAATATATAAAGAGATGAAAGCTATTGGCTACTGCCCTGTTTATAGTCCCGACGTACGTGTTTTACGTCACCGCGTTCAGAACGATCGGCTTTTCCAACAACTTTGTGTGACCGTGTGTATGCAAGACAAGTTTGAGCCAACGTCCGTCGGAAAAAATCCATGGATTTTGTTGTCGGAATGTCCGATCAATGTCCGACCGTGTGTACGGGGCATGAGTCTGCTGTATGAACTTGTTCTGGGACTCCGTTCACTTTTGGGCATGAGCGTTTTCAAGAGATTTTTATTTTTTGAACATTTGTACACACAGTTTTCAAGCACTTCAGACTTTCTGTTTTGGCCGATGGAAAGCTACAGTAGTTACTTAGAGGAGGAGGAAAAGGTAAGATTGTTGCCCAATGGGCTTCCATTGAAATCTATAGGGTCCAAGTGAGACTGACTCAAAGAATCTTACTTTTTTTGTGCTTTGAGCATCACAAGGCTCAAAGTGTGAAAGGGCACCTTTTGAATATAATGGAAATCGCAATGTTGAGGATTGAGGCATAATGTCCTTATTAGTTCTCAGAACCCTCAAAGCTTATCTAGAATATTTTGGACGTTGGTGCAAATAAAAAAGTATCAGACAGTTCTCAATTATTCTTGTCCAAAGTCTCTAGAAATCTGAACATAACATCCCCCTAAGCAAAAACAAAACGTATTTGAAATGTATGGAAGATTTATTCTCAAAATCGTTATATTGGATGGTTCTGCACATTGGCATGTAAAAAATGCAGAGAAAGCATTTAGTCCCAAGTAGGAAATATGAAAAGCTTGTTTTTCCAGTTTGAAAACTAAAAATGCATGTCATTGTTTGAATAAAGTTATTTTTAAAAGTATCACGTGATAGGAGTGGCTCAGTGGCCTGCCATAAAGTCTGCGTCAATGGATGGATGGAGAAAAAAATTGCATGACGAGAACTGAGAAGGAACCTGGGATTGGCCCATGCTGCATAGTGGAGGAAGTATCGCAGAGGAATGCTTCATGAGATGGACCAAGACAATAGGGTTTTCAATGACGACTTGGAGAAAGAAGCAAAGAAAGTGAAGGGTCCTGGTGCTATAAGGTACTGTGCTTTTGAATAACCAGAAAGTCAAATTCTAAAGCTAGGCATACACTATACAATCTGATTTAGCTTTACCAAAATGATATAAGAGGTGGACACACCTAAACAATCCATTCAATTAGAATCAAATCAGGCCGGCCCTTATACTACGTAGTTGATGGTAGATCTAAAGAAGATTATACAATTAGGTTGCCTATATATTCAGCCACATGAATGCATTTTTTAAAAGTGTTATTAAAGGTAGATTTTTTTTTTAAATTAAAAATAACAAACTTGTTATACTTACCTGCTCTGTGCAGTGCTTTTGCCTGTCTCTCCTGCCAAGTGCCCCCAGAGCAAACAACTTGCTGTGGGGGCTCCTGAGCCATGGTTCTTCATGTCCATTCAAGCACAAGGCTGCAGCTCAGCCCCGCTCCCTCTCTACTCATTGGCTCGCTGGCACTGATTGACTGCAGAGGGAGCCAGTGGCTCCCGCTGCTGTCTCAGCCAATGAGGAGGAAGAGTCCCTGGAGAGCCTGGGTTCTCGTGCACATCCCTGGATCGCGATGGGGCTCAAATAAGTATTGAGGGGGGAGCTGAACACAGAAGGTTTTTTTACCTTCATGCATAGAATGCATGAAGGTAAAAAACCTTCAGCCTTTACAACCACTTTAGCTCAATTTTGACCAGTGTGAATAAAAAGTATACATTTTATTCTATAATTTGTCCTGCTATAAAAAGACACTAAAATCACACTGTGGCTGAAACTTGAGTGCCAGTGCCCCCAGCCAAGTTCTTCATTAGCAGTCAAATTTGTTTGAACAGTATTTAATAGAAAACATTTTATTGAAAACGCAAATGAAAAAATAAAAAAACAGGTTGGCTGTATCCTGGCTAAGTGTGTATTTTGTGCTTTATTAAAGCAGAATTTCACCCTAAAAGTTCTGTTTATGCCCTCCTCTAACGCTTTTTGGGGGGGGGGGGAGGGGGAGTGGGTACCTAGTTTTGGTAGGTACCTGCTCTCACTTCCAATTAGATCGACTATCAGATTCCACAGGAAGTTTGCCCCCCTCTGCCAGCAACCTCTAAGGATGCACCACAGGTCCAAGGAGGCTGCAGGACCATTCACACAGCACAGGAGTCACAGGTGGCTTCCCACTCTAAACATGCCGGCACTGGGCAGCCGAAGACCAGCGAAGAACTGCCCCAGGTAAGGACGACGCTGGATCTTTGAACACGTACATGTCTTTTTATTAAAAGTCAGCAGCTACAGCATTTGTAGCTGCTTAATTTTATTTATTTTTTTTTTCAAACAGGCTGAAGATCATCTTTAAGTACTGCAAGGCTTTGGCTGCAGGATTATGGATGTACATATGTAAAACTTAGGTTTCTCACCTACACATAGAGAGGGGCTCCAGAGTTTTTCTGAATGTTAAAGTGGTTCTAAAGGCTGAAGGTTTACATTCATGCATTCTCTGCATTAAAGTAAAAAACCTTCTGTGTGCGGCTCCCCTAATAGATACCTGAGCCCAATCTTGATTCAGCAATGTGCATGAGAGCAGTGGCTCTCTCAGCTTTCTCCCTCCTCTTTGGCTTAGACATATCAATCTCATTGGACACACAGAGTGGGGCTCGGGAGCAAGCATGCACGAGTGCCCCAATAGTAAGCGGCTTACTATGGAAGCACTCAGCAGGGGGGGGAGGAGCCCAGAATGCCAGCAGGGGACCTAAGAAGAGGAGGATTGGGGCTGCTCTGTGCAGAACCATTGCACAAAGCAGGTAGGTAAAACATGTGTAGCACTGTTATGGGGGGGGGGGGTCATATGAAGTTGCCCTCTCCACACAGCTTATACGCTAACCTGCAGGTAAACAAATGAGCCAGAGCCTTCGTTAAGGAAAAGTGGACTATGAATATATAATTGCCAGTGCCTCCACCTAGAACAGGGCTCAAGTGTATGTAGAGGTGATCCCTTTCTAGGACAATAACTAGTAAGTCACCCAAAATAACTCACAGCAGTAGTACTAATACACCCAACATATATTTTTAAGAGTAAAAATATGCAGACATACCAGCAAGTGATTATTGTAAGTTTATATATGATAAAGTGATGGCATTACATACAACCAAAGCAATAACAGGAAGAATGTACATATGTCTGAGAAGAACAATGTATATATGTATCTATATATATCCAGATATAACTAAAGGCCTTAAAAACCAATACCTCCAATTAGGCCCTGTGGCACAGTTCAGTTTCAGGGGCCCCTGATCAGCTGGCTTGCAAGGAGTATCACAATCCGGCTTGAGAGGATGAACGTTGACACATCTGTGGAGAGGTGACTTCCCGGGGACACTTGTACAGACGAACACACCGATGGCGAAGAAGTCTGGATTGCGCCACCTGCAAGGCACATCAGGCCTATCTAGCTTATCTCTTGGTCCCTAACCTGACTATAGGCTGTCAATGCTACCGGGCCTCTACCTATCTAAATGGCCGTCGGAAGCCTATCCTGTAGCTACCCTAAGCTGTTTTCTGTTCCCTAGGCTAATACTAGCTAGGAACTCCCCAGACCAAAAAGGGACACTGTTGCTTTAACCACTTCAGCCCCGGAAGGATTTGCCCCCTTAATGACTAGGCCATTTTTTGCGATACGGCACTGCATCACTTTAACAAAATTGACGTCTTTTTTTTTTTTTTTTCTTTTGGTGGTATTTGATCACCTCTGCGGTTTTTATTTTTTGCGCTATAAACAAAAAAAGAGCGACAATTTTGAAAAAAAAAAACAAAACAATATTTTTTACTTTTTGCTATAATAAATATCCCCCAAAAAATGTTTTAAAAACAAATTTATTCATCAGTTTAGGCCAATATATATTCTACATATTTTTGGTTAAAAAAAAAAATCGCAATAAGCGTCTGGTTTCCGCAAAAGTTATAGCGTCTACAAAACAGGGAATAGATTTATGGCATTTTTCTTCTTTTTTTTTACTAGTAATGGCGGCGATCTGCAATTTTTAGTGGGGCTGCAACATTGCGGCGGACAGATCGGACACTTTTAACAATTTTTTGGGCCCACTGACATTTATAGAGCTAAAAATAGCCACTGATTACTGTATAAATGTCACTGGCAGGGAAAGGGTTAACACTAGGGGGCGATCAAGGGGTTAAGTGTGTCCTAGGGAGGCGTTTCTAACTGTGGGAGCAGTGTAGTGACTGGGAGTAGAGAGACGTCACTGTTTCTAATCACTAGAAACAGCAGATCTCTCTCCTCTCCCTGACAGAACGGGGATCTGTCTGTTTACATTGACAGATCCCGTGTTTTCTCTCTCTCTCAAGAGCGATCGCAGGTGCCCGGCAGACATCGCGGCTGCCGGGCACGTGCATCAGCTCCTACGTCATGCGGTGGGTGCGTGCGCCTGCTAAGGCTATTTAAAGAGCCGACGTACAGCTACGGCGATTTGCACAGGAGAGCCAACCTGCTGCAGTATAATGACGGTGGCTGGTCGGCTAGTGGTTAACAACTTCCCGCCCGGCCCATAGCAGATGACGGCCGGGCGGTGGTTCCGTTATCCTGACTGGGCGTCATATGACGTCCAGTAGGATAACATGCCGCCGCGCGCCCACGGGGGGCGCGCAGCGTGGCGATCGGTGGAGCGGCGTGTCAGCCTGACATACCACTCCACCGATCTTGGTAAAGAGCCTCCAGCGGAAGCTCTTTACCACGTGATCAGCCGTGTCCAATCACGGCTGATCACGATGTCAATAGGAAGAGCCGTTGATCGGCTTTTCCTCACTCGCATCTGACAGACGCGAGTAGAGGAGAGCCGATCGGCAGCTCTCCTGACGGGGGGGTCTGCGCTGATTGTTTATCAGCGCAGCCCCCCTTTAATCACCACACTGGACCACCAGGGATCGCCACTAGGACCACCAGGGAAGGGGCAATATGTGGATGGCCAGGTATGTACCCCATGGTCATCCACATGTGCCCAACCTGTGCCAATCAGTGCCCACAAATGGGCACTGATTGGCACCATTATGTTTCAGTTCTGCCCAGCAATGCCACCAATAAGTTTTATCAGTACCACCTGTCACTGCCCATCGGTGCCACCTGTCAGTGCCCATCAGTGCCCACCTATCAGTGCCCATCAGTGCCACCTATTAGTGCCACCCATATGTACCAATCAATGCCACCTACGAGTGCCCATCGGTGCCGCTTATGAGTGCCCATCAGTGCCGGATACCAGTGCCACCTATCAGTGCCCGTCAGTGCCGCCTATCAGTGCCAATCATCAGTGCCCGTCAGTGCCACCTCATCAGTGCCACCTCATTGGTGCCACCTCATCGGTGCCCATCAGTGCCGCCGTATCAGTGCCCGTCACTGAAGATGAAAACGTACTTATTTACAAAAAATGTTTACAGAAACAAAGAAAAACTTGTTTTTTTTCAAAATTTTCTGTCTTTTTTTATTTGTTGCACAAAAAATAAAAACCACAGAGGTGATCAAATACCACCAAAAGAAAGCTCTATTTGTGGGAACAAAATGATAAAAAATTTGTTTGGGTACAGTCTAGCATGACCGCGCAATTGTCATTCAAATTGCGACAACGCTGAAAGCTGAAAATTGGCTTGGGCGGGAAGGTGTCTGAGTGCCTGGTATTGAAGTGGTTAAAGGGTAACTCCACTTTTGTGGAGAAAAAAAAAAAAAAGAACTCCTTTGCTTCTCCCTCCATCCCTCGTTCATCTCAGACTCTAACCTTACCCCCTTTGAGTCACGCCCCCTTTAAGCCACGCCCAAGATTTAGCTTAAACCACGCCCATTTTTCGCCACGTAATTTTTTTACAATGTTGGCAACTATGCATGAATGTAAACAACCTCACAGACAGTGTACAAAAGAACACTTCCTACACATGTTTTTTTTTTGTTTTTTTTTTTTAAATAATAATTTCTATTAGTATCACTTTTTAAGTTCTGTTCTGGGTTCTGGAGCCTGTAGAAAGGCTTTGTAGAAAATTTGGAGGGGATAAAGCCTCCACTCCTAGGTCCATATCTTACATTGTAGCCAAACCTCATTATTAGTGCACAGCCCTATATATATGTGTGTGTGTGTGTATATATATGTGTATATATATATATATATGCAGTATATGAGCTGTCTGATCCTCAGGTCTCTCTCGCTTTCACTGCTGAGGCTGCTGATGGAGGAAATAGCTGAGTGATGACAGAATACTAAATCTGTACAAGTGTTGCCTGTTTGTGTGGGGGAACCAGTTAGGGGGCACCAGGTTAGGCAGGAACTATCCTGAGTTTAGACAAGCATATTTTTTTTTTTGTTTTATCTTACAAACTGGCTGTACAGTCACTGAAACTGTTTTTTTGCCGCCCTACGGAATAACAGTGCAGGACAAACCTGCCTGGACTGATCCTGGGTGTCCCTGTCTCATGCATGGTTTACTGCTGCCAATACTAGTTGAGCCTACCCCCCTTACAACACATATAATAATACCATGTCGCTGATAAGTATAATTTAGAGCATTAGGGCACTGTGGATCCTTGCGGCCAGAGCTATTCGTGTGCCTGCAGTACACTCCTCTCTATACCAGCGTCTATAATTACTGTCTGCTCTAGTAGGTCATGAATCTGTCATACTGTCGAAAGGCAAAGACAGATCAACACCGATTCAGCCAATGCACCCTGCTTTTTTTTTCCTTTTTTTTAAATTTTTTCTATTTTATAGAGTGACACCTTGTGGGGAAAAAAAGAAAATATACAAGCTTTTAATGTTATGTATTAGTAGGTGGTGGCGACCTCTTGTGGTAGAAAAAGGTCCACATTTCTATTCTAAAAATACAGTAAGCAGCAAATGAAGGACCATCTTTGATCAGCAGTGCATTCTGACTGATGCACTTTAAAGAGTTTCCATTAGCATGCTGAAATTGTCATTTGCTATTTTTGTAATTTGCAATATATACAGTCAGATCCATAAATATTGGGACATTGATGCAATTCTAATCTTTTTGGCTCTATACACCACCATAATGAATTTGAAATTAAACGAACAAGATGTGCTTTAACTGCAGACTTTCAGCTTTAATTTTGAGGGTATTTACATCCAAATCAGGTGAACGGTGTAGGAATTACAACAGTTTGTATATGTGCCTCCCACTTTTTAAGGGACCAAAAGTAATGGGACAGATTAACAATCATTCATCAAACTTTCACTTTTTAATACTTGGTTGCAAATCCTCTGCAGTCAATTACAGCCTGAAGTCTGGAACACATAGACATCACCAGACGCTGGGTTTCATCCCTGGTGATGCTCTGTCAGGCCTCTACTGCAACTGTCTTCAGTTCCTGCTTGTTCTTGGGGCATTTTCCCTTCAGTTTTGTCTCCAGCAAGTGAAATGCATGCTCATTGGGATTCAGGTCAGGTGATTGACTTGGCCATTGCATAACATGCCACTTCTTTCCCTTAAAAAACTCTTTGGTTGCTTTTGCAGTATGCTTCGGGTCATTGTCCATCTGCACTGTGAAGCGCCGTCCAATGCGTTCTGAAGCATTTTGCTGAATATAAGCAGATAATATTGCCCGAAAACACTTCAGAATTCATCCTGATGCTTTTGTCAGCAGTCACATCATCAATAAATACAGGAGAACCAGTTCCATTGGCAGCTATACATGCCCACGCCATGACACTACCACCACCATGCTTCACTGATGAGGTGGTATGGTTTGGATCATGAGCAGTTCCTTTCCTTCTCCATACTCTCTTCCCATCACTCTGGTACAAGTTGATCTTGGTCTCATCTGTCCATAGGATGTTGTTCCAGAACTGTGAAGACTTTTTTAGATGTTGTTTGGCAAGCTCTAATCTGGCCTTCCTGTTTTTGAGGCTCACTAATGGTTTACATCTTGTGGTGAACCCTCTGTATTCACTCTGGTGAAGTCTTCTCTTGATTGTTGACTTTGACACACATACACTTACCTCCTGGAGAGTGTTCTTGACCTGGCTAACTGTTGTGAAGGGTGTTTTCTTCACCAGGGAAAGAATTCTTCGGTCATCCACCACAATTGTTTTCCGTGGTCTTCCGGGTCTTTTGGTGTTGCTGAGCTCACCGGTGCGTTCTTTCTTTTTAAGGATGTTCCAAACAGTTTATTTGGCCACACCTAATGTTTTTGCTATCTCTCTGATGGGCTTGTTTTGTTTTTTCAGCCTAATGATGGCTTGCTTCACTGATAGTAACAGCTCTTTGGATCTCATATTGAGAGTTGACAGCAACAGATTCCAAATGCAAATAGCACACTTGAAATGAACTCTGGACCTTTTATCTGCTCCTTGTAAATGGGATAATGAGGGAATAACACACACTTGGCCATGGAACAGCTGAGCAGCCAATTGTCCCATTACTTTTGGTCCCTTAAAAAGTGTGAGGCACATATACAAACTGTTGTAATTCCTACACCGTTCACCTGATTTGGATGTAAATACCCTCAAATTAAAGCTGAAAGTCTGCAGTTAAAGCACATCTTGTTAGTTTCATTTCAAATCCATTGTGGTGGTGTATAGAGCCAAAAAAAAAAATGGAATTGTGTCGATGTCCCAATATTTATGGACCTGACTGTATATATGTGTATATATATATATATATATATATATATATATATATATATATATATATATATATATATATATATATATCCACACACACACACACACACACAGTGCTCAGCATAAATGAGTACACCCCAACAGATTTGTCAGAAAACCTTTACTTTACTTTCAGAATCATCATTTTCTATGGGATACTATACTACAAAATATTACAAATACAAATGTGGGCCATCGATTGCAACCAAGATTTGTTAATTTGCACACACAAAAACAATTTTTCCTAACAAATTCATTCAAGACCATGTTGCAAAAATTAATACACCCCAATGAAAGTCTTACTTTGGCCAAACATTATACAATTTTCTTGTTCAATTTCCTTTAGATTTACTTTCAACTATGTAGTACAAGGGCCTGCCTGATTGCATACAAATTGAACCTGTTTAGGTTTGACCTTATATTATATGGTTTTGGTAAATCTAAAAAAAAAAAAAAAAGGAAAATTGTACAAGAAAATTGTATAATGTATGGCCAGCCTTAGGAGACTTAGTGGAGGGAGATTTCTGCAGCATAGTTGGCAAGTACAGAATCACAGTATATATGAAATAATATGCTAAGTGGTTGGAGGGAAGCTTTAGAATGGCAAAGATGTTTTTATTACAAATTATGTGAGCAAGACTGCAGTTCCTCTTTAACAAAACCCCTTCCCATTTCATGCTGTCAGCAGTGGCACCACATGGAAGAGAAATGTCACAAAGCCTGAGAAAGGAAAAAAGTTCTTTACACAAGAAAGGTGAAGGCTACAAGAAGATCAGCAAAGTTTTACTTATCAGTCAGAATACTGTAGCAAAAGTGATACAAGTATGAAACTGCAACCATCTCACAGAGACTTCCAGACTGTCCACGGAAGTTAACACCTCAACAGGAGTGTCTTCTGATGAGAAGGGTTAAAGAAAATCGCCATGCAAGTTCACTGCAGTTACAGCAGTTGTAGCTAAAGAAGTAAAAAGACCAACTGGGACAATTGTTTCCAGTGATACAATACAGCGTACACTGCTAGAGGAATGGAATGCATGGGTGTCGTTCATGAAGGAAGCCTGACCTGAAGCCCATGCACAAAAAAGTTGCCTAAAATTTGCCAGGGCCCATGCTGAAAAAGAAGACTACTGGGACTCTGTAGTGATGAGACCAAGAGAAATGTTTTTTGAACTGATGGCTTCAAAACTGTATGGCGTCGCAAAGGTGAGGAGTACAGAGAAAAATGCATGGTGCCTACAGTGAAACATGGTGGTGGCAGTGTCCTTCTGTGGGGCTGCTTGAGTGCTGCTGGTGTCGGGGGGGCTGCATTTCATTGATGGTATCATGAATTCACAGATGTACTGCTCTATATTGAAAGAGAAGATGCTACCATCACTCAGTTTCCCTTGGTCATCGGGCACTTTTTCAACATGACCAGGGCCGATCCTAGGGTCACAGACGCCTGGGTGCAGAAATATTTCTGGCTCCCACACATGGGCGTGGTCATCTTACTAACTCTCCCCCTTTACACAGAGATGCTCCCCTAATGCCGCGTACACACATGCAGACTTTTCGACCGGACTGGTCCGACGGACCGAGTCCGGCGGACAGTTCGACCACGTGTGGGCTTCATCGGACCTGCAGCGGACTTTTTCGGTCGAAAATCTGACGGGCTTTAGATTTGGAACATGTTTCAAATCTTTACGTCGGAACTCCCCCGGACCCAGTTCCTATTGAAAAGTCCGCTCGTCTGTATGCTAGTCCGACGGACGAAAACCGACGCTAGGGCAGCTATTGGCTACTGGCTATCAACTTCCTTATTTTAGTCCGGTCATACGTCATCACATACGAATCCGTCAGACTTTGTTGTGATCGTGTGTAGGCAAGTCCGTTCATTCGGAAAGTCCGTTGGAAGTCCATCGAAAGTCTGTCGGATAGTCCGTCGGACCAGTCCGATCGAAAAGTCCGCTCGCGTGTACGCGGCATAAGGAGTCTTCGTTACCCTGGGATCCTCCCATGGTCTCTTAACAATAAACAAAATACAAGAAGAGAGTACACTAATGGGACCTGGAGGGGGGTCTCTCTAATGGACACAGAGAGAGCTTCTGTTAGAGAGTCTGTTATAAAGAGCCCCCAGACATACTGCAGACATAGTACAGGAGACGGTCAGAGACTGCAGACACAATACAGGAGATGGTCAGAGACTGCAGACATGATACAGGAGATGGTCAGAGTCTGCAGACATAGTACAAGAGATGGTCAGAGTCTGCAGACATAGTACAAGAGATGGTCAGAGTCTGAAGACATAGTACAGGAGATGGTCAGAGTCTGAAGACATAGTACAGGAGATGGTCAGAGTCTGAAGACATAGTACAGGAGATGGTCAGAGTCTGAAGACATACTACAGGAGATGGTCAGAGACTGCAGACATAGTACAGGAGATAATCAGAGTCTGAAGACATAGTACAGGAGATGGTCAGAGACTGCAGACATAGTACAGGAGATGGTCAGAGTCTGAAGACATAGTACAGGAGATAGTCAGAGTCTGAAGACATAGTACAGGAGATGGTCAGAGACTGCAGACATAATACAGGAGATACACGATCCGGGAGACTGGGCTGCGGCCCGGTCTCCTGGAAGTTCGCCCCCTCCTCCTTTCTCCGCCGCCAGACCAATTAGAAAGCGTAGAGCACAGAGTGATGTCTATGTCTGCAGACTCTGACCATCTCCTGTACTATGTCTTCAGACTCTGACCATTCACAGCAGAGAACCAGCTGTGAAGCCAAAAGGCTTCACTGCCAGGTTCACTTACTAGGAATGGCGGCAGCTGCACCTGACAGCCGATCCAAAGATCGGCTGGGTTGCGGACATCGCCGTCTCCCTGGACAGGTAAGCGTCCATATATTAAAAATCAATTGCTGCAGGATTTGTAGCTGCTGACGTTTAATTTTTTTGTGAGTGGCTGGACCTCCTCTTTAAGTCTTCAGCCCTGCCCTGGAAGAATCTCTGGTTTGTCAGTTAAGGGGACTGGTGCAGAGTGTCAGTCGGGTAGACTGGGAAGAAGAAGCAGCCAGGTGGGCTGGTAAAGCGGCAGCCAGGTGGGCTAGCATTGTCTGCAACAAGTGGAGCTGGGACCAGTGTCTACAGGGAAGCAGAAGGTGTTGCAGGATGCAGTTCACGCCACATGTGCTACTGTTGCTAAGCTAACCAAAGACTGTAAGTTCTTAAAGAAAGAAAGGATCAAGTTATTGTGTAGGAGGATCAAGCGGCAGCTATAAATAGGGAGGAAGTTGTCCCTGGCTCTGTTTGTTATTGTCAAGTTGGGTGTCCCATAATTCCCATCCCCATCCAAGTTATTATCCCCTAATAAAACAACAAAAACAAGCTAAAGGACTGTCTTCTTTATCTGGTCGCACGTTAAAGATGCGCTGTGCCTGGCTATGCAGCAGTGGGGAACCCTTTCACTTGCAGCCCCTATGGGGGTAGTGCTACATGAGAATGCCTAAAAAGTCCCAAAAAACTTTGTAACCTACTTTGTGATTAATAAACCATAGGGATGTTGGCATAACCAATACCTCTCACTCCATATACAATTCAACAAACCCTGTTATGTTCACTTGTGATGGAAACTTTAAGTGCCTCTGCCATAGCTCAGCCATGTTTCACTGTTACCAGCAGGAAACCTGCCAAAAAGGAAGCCTACGGGATGAACAGAAAATGTCTGGCACCAGCTTTAGGGCAGGTTTCCTGATGGCCGAATCTCCGAAGCAGAGTTCCCAATAAACGAATCTCCCACTGCAGCTATTAGGGCGGGGTTAAGGTAGATTTCCAGATAGACGAATCTCTCACTGCCGCTATTGCAGATGGATGTACTGTATCTCCTACTGAGGGATGATCAAATGCACCATGGCTATTGTATTCTGACAGCTGGTCCCGCCAGCTGTCAAAATACCTGAAGAGGTGTTTGGCCGACAATTTTCCACCCGGTCACATTGATTTTTCAATCGAATGGATGTTGGGTAGGAGGTGGCTGATACTGCCACCCACTGATCTAATTTGGGCCTGTTCTTTAGGAACCGTCAATCCATTTGATCCATGTATGCCCAACTTAAAGCGTAACTTAAATCTGTCTGCCCCCCCACCCCGGTGCCACATTTGGCACCTTTCGGGGGGAGGGGGGGGGTGAGTACCTGTTTTTGACAGGTACCTGACCCCTCTTCTGGGAGACTGCGCCGCTATCACTCGAAAGTTCGGCCCCCCTCCTTCTTACCCTGCCGCCGGGCCATTCAGAAAGCGCAGCACTCTTTGGGCATGCGCAGTAGGGAACCGGCTGTGAAGCTGCAAGGCTTCACTGCCGAATTCCCTTACTACAAATGGCGGTGGCAGCACCCGAGAGCTGATGGAAACATCGGCTGGGGTGCCGAAATCGCAGGATTCCAGGACAGGTAAGTGTCCTAATATTAAAAGTCAGCAGCTACAGTATGTATAGCTGCTGACTTTTAATTTTTTGCTGGGGGTAGAACTCCTCTTTAAGAAATGGCATGCATGTAGACAGTAAATGAAAATAGAAAATCAGCAGAATAAAAAGGTGAAAAAAAAAAACCCATGGCAGATGTTTATAATACAAATTTCTTTAAGGAGCCAAATTACAAAGCAGTGTATGTGACTTTTACCAGACATTCACTAGTAATGAATCAATCGCTGACTGAACACATGGACCTTGAAGAGTCACCTGCAGTGAATGTTTGGCGAATGTCAAATTTATTGCTTTAAAAAGGGGTTCTAGGGGTTCATTCAGTTAGAAGCTTATAAGGGCCTATCAGTTAAGAATTTTTAGGGGTTTGTTCAGTTTGGGGCTTGTAAGGGGTTTGTTCAGTTACGTTTTTTTAATTTGGGTGTTTTAGGGGTCCATTCAGTTAGAGATTTATTCAGTTGGGGTTTCAAAGGGGTTTGTTCAGTTAGAGGTTTATAGGGATTCATTCATTTAGAGGGTTAAAGGGGTTTGCTCAGTTACAGGTATATAGGGGTTTGTTCAGTTAGGGATTTATAGGGGTTCATTCGATTAGGGATTTATAAGGGTTCATTCAGTTCAGAATTTTTTGGGGTCCTTTCAGGTAGGAGTTTAAAAAGGTTCATTCGGTTAGGGGCTTATAGGGGTTCATTCAGTTGGGGTTTAGATCTATTTACATGTTATCTTTCCTGCGTCCTGCAAACTTTTGCTGCTTGATGGTTGACTCGGGAAGAGTGGCCGGACATGTATGTACAACATCTGCTATATGAGTACATACACTCATATAAATAAAGAAGGTCTGTTTCACATTACTGTTTATTGGATTAGTGTGGTGGTGGATCTGCTACATGGTCAGGCCCCTCTTTATTTGCCTACTACATAAACCAGTTACACATCATGTTATTTATCATAATATGCACTATAGAGAGAGTGGCTGTCATGTGCCTTAGTAATGAGGTTATTGAATAAAGTCACCATTGGGTAGGAAAATATTATTTATAATAACAGTTACTGGATGTTTCAAACTCCATTTTTGGTGGCTTAAAGCTGAACTCTGGTCAACCTTTAAAAATAACTTGTGGATGCACCTTCCTCTACCCTTATAGTATAATATTATGTTGCTCATATGGTCAATAAGGCACAGGGGTGTAAAGTAGAGGATTACCTACCCTGTTTCTAGCTTCCCCCAACAGCCAGCTCTTTTCTCCAATTGGCTCCAGCTCCGGAATGTGGGTGGGCACTCATTACCTACAATGTAGAACTACTATTCCTGCATTGTACATGATGATGTCAGCAAGGGACCAACTGCACAATCAGCAAAGAGGAGCAGTTTTGGAGGACCAGTCATCCATCCTGGTACCAGTGGAGAAGAAGCCTGGAGAAGCGAGCAATAAGGTAAGTATTTCTCTACTTTACACCAGCCCAAAACGTACTTATGAAGGCTAACTGGGATTTGCCTCCCCTAACACATCAATCAGTGCAATCAGTTGTACAATCTCCTTTAAACGCACCATACATCTTACCAAACCAATTGTACAATCTGCTTTGGATTTTTCTGATTGGATATACATTTTTGGTAACACTAAAGGAAATTGTACAATCAGATTGTAATATACGTATGTGCCCAGTCTTAAATGTATCAACAAACTTCTTACTGCATGGTTGCTGGTAAACCTAAAGGTGCCCATACACTTTGGGGTATATGTATAAAATGTTTGTTGTGCAGATGTTATAAACATTCGCACAATTTAGAATGAAGATGCTTTTTTTCTCTAATAGGTAGCTCCTATATCCGTGGTCTTCAAACAGTTGCCCTTTGCTTTTATCCTGCCCTTAGGGCACAATTTCATCCACTGCTACCAACAATGAGGCATACTCCCCCCCCCCCCCTCACTAACACCAATGAAGGCGCACCATGCCTCCAAATGACGCCAATGAAGGAGCACAATTCCTCCCAATGTCACCAACGATGGGACACAATTCCTACCAACGATAGGACACAATTCCTCCCAATGATGGGGCCCAATGACACCAATGATGGAACACAATTCCTCCCAATGACACCAATGATGGGCCCAATGACACCAATGATGAGACCCAATTCCTCTCAATAACACCAATCATGAGGCAAAATTCCTCCCGCTGTTACCAATGATGGGACATTGTTTTTTTCCACTGACATCAGAATCTTTTGTACTCCCAATGGCCACAGTCCGGCCCTCCTAAAGTCTGAAACTGGCCCTTTGGTTAGAAAGTTTGGAGACCCCTATCATCAGCTCTACCCAGTGGCCATGCCGCATTTTTTATTTCATAAATACTTCAATCAGGGAAAAAAAATGCATTTTGGTTATTAGGCGGCACTCACGATATAAGAACAACACACATTAGAGCCCAGGCTCGGACACTTGCTTTGTGCACTGGTGCGCAGTCATGTTGGAACAGGAAGGGGCCATCCCTAAACTGTTCCCACAAAGTTGGGAGCATTAAATTGTACAAAATGTCTTGGTATGTTGACGCCTTAAGAGTTCCCTTCACTGGAGCTAAGGGGCCAAGCCCAACCCCTGAAAAACAACCCCACGCCATATCCCCCCCCCCCCCACCAAATGATTTGGACCAGTGCATAAAGCAAGATCCATAAAGACATAGATGAGCGAGTTTGGGGTAGGGGAACTTGAACCTGGCTTGCACAGAGTCCTGACCTCAACCCAATAGAACACCTTTGGGATGAATTAGAGCAGAGATGCGAACCAGGCCATTTCGTCCAACATCAGTGCCTGACCTCACAAATGCGCTTCTGGAAGAATGGTCAAACATTCCCATAGACACACTCCTAAACCTTGTGGACAGCCTTCCCAGAAGAGTTGAAGCTGTCGACACACAAGCGGAATTTCCATCAGAAAAAGTCAGATGGGGGCTCCTCATCATATATTCCGACCGTGTGTATGCCCCATCGGACTTTTTCCGTCGAAAATTCAGACGGATTTAGATAGAGAACATGTTCTATATTTTTCAGATGGAACTAATTACTATCGCAAAAACCGCTGTATGCTGTTCCGGCGAGATTAGCAGAAGGAGCCCAAAGGGTGGCGCACTGGCTATTGCACTTCCTTTTTCTAGTCCCGTTGTACGTTTTGCACGTCACCGCGTTCTTGACGGTCGGACTTTGGTGTGACCGTTGGTATGCAAGATAGCTTAAGCGGAATTCTGTCGGAGAAACCTTCAGAGTTTATTCCGACGGCAAAACCGCTCGTGTGTACGCGGCATTACAGTATAGCTGCAAAAGGGTGGGCCAACTCAATATTGAACCCTACGGACTAAGACTGGGATGCCATTAAAGTTCATGTGCGTGTTAAGGCAGGTGTCCCAATACTTTTGGTAATATAGTGTATTTTAATTCTTCATAGGTATGATTGGGATTTAAATTTAGGTATATAATCTTAAATTATTGGTGAGCTCAAGATTTGGACTGAACTGTTGCTGTTCGGGTGTTCGAACAAATTCCTGAACATTTACGCTTTACTTTGCCGGGAATCCATGGCCAGAAAGGGCATTTTTGATTTGACAAATTCAGCACTCATTCATTTCAATAGGGTTCGGGTTTGGCATCTGAACTTCTTTGTAGTTAACCAAACCCAGCTTGAATCGAACCCAGGGCAGTTCAGCTCATTCCTAATAATATTTTGTTTTCTCCATTGTTGTAAAAATCCTGTTTGTTTACTGGGCTCAATAACACATGCTGAAATTTAGAAAGGTGATTAAATGTATGTTTTGCTATTATTTACACATATTATGGTGTAGCTATTATTATTATCTTTCATAGATACTTTGCTGTCCAGAAAATACTCCTGAAGAAGCGGATAGAACCGCAAAACATGTTAGAAGAACTGGATAAATACCTTGTTATAGTCTGTATCATCTGATCTGCACTGGTGTGCAGTCATGTTGAAACAGGAGGGGGCCATCCCCAAACTGTTCCCACAAAGTTGGGAGCATGAAATTGTCCAAAATTTCTTGGTATGCTGACGCCTTAAAGTGGTTGTAAAGCCTAAACATTTTTTACCTTAATGCATTCCTTACATTAAGGTAAAAAATGTTTATGTGTCAGCATCCCCCCCAATTCCATTGCACAGAGCAGGTAAGTATAGACATGTTTGTTATGTAAACTATAAGAGTTCCCTTCACTGGAACTAAGGTGCTGGGCCCAACTCCTTAAAAACAACCCCACACCATAATCCCCCTCCATTAAATGATTTGGACACAGTGCACAAAGCAAGGTGCATAAATACATGGATGAGTGAGTTTTGGGTGAAGAAAGTTGACTGGCCTGCCAAGAGTCCTGACCTCAACCTGATAGAACACCTTTGGGATGAATTAGAGTGGAGACTGCGAGGCCAGGCCTTCTCGTCTACATCAGTGCCTGACCTCACAAATGTGCTTCTGGAAAAATGGTCAAGATTCCCATGGACGCACTCCTAAACCTTGTGGACAGCCTTCCCAGAAGAGCTGAAGCTATTATAGTTGCAAAGGGTGGGCCAACTCAATATTGAACCCTACGGACTAAGGCTACTTTCACACTGAGGCGTTTTACAGGCATTTTTTTTTTAAAAGTAGCGCCTGAAAAACGCCTGTAAACAACTGCCTCTTCTGCAGACCCAGGGTGAAAGCCCAAGTGCTTTCACACTGGGGCAGTGTGCTTGCAGGACAGGAAAAAATGTCCTGCAAGCAGCATCTTTGGGGTGATGCGGGAGCGGTGTATACACTGCTCCTAAACTGCCCCTTCCATTGAAATCAATGAGCACCACTGCCGAAGCACCTGCAAAGCTTTCAGGGAGATTTTAACCCTTTCCTCAGCCGCTAGTGGGGATTAAAAGCGCCCCACTAGTGGCCGAAAAGTGTCGCTATAACAGCGGTAAAGTGCCGCTAAAATTAGCGGTGCTTTACCGCTAACGCCCCTCCAAGAAGAGTTGAAGTTGTTACAGTATAGCTGCAAAGGGGTGGGCCAACTGAATATTGAACCCTACAGACTAAGACTGGGATGCCATTAAAGTTCATGTGCGTGTAAAGACAGGTGTCCCAATACTTTTGGTAATACAGTGTAGCTGTTTGCTGGCACTTAGAAATAGGAGCCTTCAGCCTAAATTCACACTTATGCAATATAGTGCGAGTTTAATGCATTTTTTTTCCTGTAAGATGGCTTTCACACCGAGCTGCGGGGGCATGGGCGGTAAAGCGGCGTTATTTTTAGCGCCGCTTTACCGTCGTTTTAGTGGCGCTATTCGGCCACTAGCTGGGCGGTTTTAACCCCCCGCTAGCAGCCGAAAAGGGGTTAAATCTGCCCACAAAACGCCTCCGGAGCAGTGTTTTGCCGGCGGTATCGCAGCGCTGCCCCATTGATTTCAGTGGGGAGCAGCGGTGGAGGAGTGGTGAGTTCACCGCTCCTTCACTGCTCCAAAGAAGCTGCTGGCAGGACTTTTTGTGACGCCCTACCCTTGGGCTTTCACACTGGAGTGAATGGAGCCACTTTTTTCAGGCGCTATACGGGCGCTATTTTTATCGATGTAGCGGCTGAAAAACACCTCCAGTGTGAAAGGGGTCTTAGAGGTGCGAATTTGCATTGAAATTTGCAGTGGGCAGGTGCTAATGCAATGCGAATTTATCATCGCACCAGTCATAGACACGCACGCGACCCTTTTTTTCTCACATCATATTCATAACACATAGATGTGAACTGAATTCCCAGAACACTATGTTAGTGATTTGACATGTGAATCTGTGTCTTCCTAAACTCATCAAAATCGCTCCAGATTCACATCAGTGTGAACCAGGACTCAGAGGCACAGAAGACCCCATCACTTGTGCATTTAGGAGAGGAGCCTTTCAGCAAAAAAGAAACCTGATGCACTGAAACGCTAAGTGCATTTAGAGCTTGAACATTCAATTATGTCACTGGCCAGAATTATTTAATATTCTGGCCAATAAAATGAATGAATGTTAAAACGCAGCTTTAGGCGCCTATTTTATGCTGCTTTTCTCTTGCCAAGAGAAATACCTTCAAAAGAGCTGGGAAAACACGCATGCATGGGGCCATAGTACTTTTAAAATTTTGAGGAGCATGACTGCCATGTGACTACATTAATGGTGGACCCATTAGGGGTTCGTTTCTAATAATAACATTGACAACAAGTCCAGTAAAATACCTGGTGGTGACCACATGTATGAGAACCAAACCAACAGGAAAATATTGTTGTCCATAGAAACCAATCCATTCGTCATTAATGCAGATAAAAATTGTTTAGTTGCTAAGGCAATAAGATATTTTCTTGATAGGAAACTTTCTTAACTTGAAGAGCATATTGAGGAAATGTTAGGATGCAGATGATCGAAGAACTCTATGTGATTTATGGCAATAGAATTGGAAAACGTGTTTCCTTGGTTACACAAAGGAGACTTGCAATTAATTTTTCCTTGGATTTAAGTTTGGGAGGAACGCCAGTAATATCTGGCAACCATTTATCATTATGTTTAGATGAGAAACATGACTTATTTTTGACCTATACAGTTTATATGGATTGTGTGTACATGGTTTGGTTTACCTGAGAGATCTGATTTAGATTTGCTGCTCACAATCAAAATCAGTTTTTTTGCTATTTTCTGAAAGTTTTAGAGAAGATCTAAATGTCCGTTGCCTACATACTGTGTGCTAAAAGGTTTCCCTCTTTACCATTTCAGAAAGCTGGGAGCTGCCTCAGTAAAGACTACCCAGCCTGGAGAAGAGGACCCTGTGGAGTCACACTGACCAGCCTGAAGACTTCATAAATGGCAATGTGGGGATAGGAACGGGGGTGCCCACTTGCTGAACTGCACTTCTGCAGGACTATGAGTGTGTGCCATCATACTGCAAAGTCCTGTGGTAACGAAAGATTTGGGGGATGAAAAGGGGACACAAGCATCTGGCTTTCCCGTACGTGTCAATTGCCAAAGAGCTGAATACCTTGCTGGAATGGAGGGAATTTGAAGAGGTATCCATGCTCTTTTATTGTAGGGACCAACATCTGGGATCTGACAGGGTTAGTTGAACTCCTGACAAAGGGTTAAATACACAGGTAAAATACACATAATAAGGGAGTTGTATTACCTGCTAAAAAATTAGCATTTTTGTCCATCCAGTCCTGAGATTTGAACAGCCCCACACACACATTCAGATGAATAACACCACTTACAGTTAAGGCATACAGTGCTGTCCTATCTCTACCTCATCCTTCTGACTGGACAGTGAAGGTGAAGCAGTAAACGGTGTTATACAAATGTTGGCATTTGTGCTCTCAGACTAGATTTTGTAGTGCATGGGATTAGCAGAATCATGAGTTACCATGGTAGATTCAAAGATGGGGGACATTTTATCATCCTGGACAAGGGCATTACTAAAGACTCGATGGGGCATCAAACCTGTGCCACCCTATCCAACACTGAAAAGAATATTTGGGTGAAGTGTGCATAGGGTTATGAAAATATAAAGATTAATCCATGCAAAAAATGTATTAAGTAGTGCTATATCGCTGAAGCAGTTC
Organism: Aquarana catesbeiana; assembly: GCF_042186555.1. NCBI lineage: Eukaryota > Metazoa > Chordata > Amphibia > Anura > Ranidae > Aquarana > Aquarana catesbeiana. Next base: position 628,110,246 of record NC_133326.1, on the reverse strand, counting down.
CTGGCTTTGTTCCTGCCACCTTGTAGGTCTTCCGTGAGACTAGTGTCTCCATAGTGGATTCTCAATAAACATTTATAAAGAGAGTAAACCAAGATACTCCACTCAAAGCTGGGAGCAGTTACCATGATAGATCCAGAGATGGGGGACATTTCCACATTCTGGGCATGGACATCACCAAAGACTCCATAGGATATCAAACCCTTTCTACCATATCCAAACGCAAAAGAACGTTTAGGTGGATTGTGCAGAGGGGTAAAAGAATATAAAAAACAATCCTTACAAAAATTGTATCCAGCAGTGTGATCACCCTGAAGCAGTTTTTGGCTCTATTCCTGCCACCTTAGAGCATCTTCCATGAGACTTGTATCCATAGTGGATTCTCCATAAACCCATATAAAGTTTGCACTGCAAAGAGGGGAAATAAGAACGCTTCGCTCAAAGCTGAGAACCAGTTACCATAGTTGATTTAGAGAAGGGGAACATTTCCTTATCCTGGACATGGACATCACTAAAGACTCAACTGGGTATCAAACCCTTCCCACTCTATCCAAAACTTTAAAAGAATATTTGAGGTGGAGTTCTGCTTAATACACAATAAGCCTTTAATTGGCTTGTATGAGTTGTTAGGCTACATATGACTGGTGTGGGTGTAAACTAAAGACCTTCACGGGGTGAGGCCAAGACACAGACTTGGTTGCAGTGAGGAAAGTATTCCAGTGATGTTTCCAGACTGAAAAATTGTGCCTTATATTTTAAGAAATATTAGCCGTGGGGAACGAGGTGAAGGGGCTACACATCCTTTCAACTGCTCTGCAGAGATTGCAAAAGATTCACGCTGAGACTTGTCTTGGATTGAGAAAGATCAACATCTGCTGTTTCTTCCTGGTTTACAAAATGCTCGCCCGAAGAGGTAAGGATTGTCAGTTCAGCAGTACGCGATCAAGGTAAGCAAGACTACAAGAGTCATACAATCACACATATGATAGGGAATGCTGACTTTAGCACAGTTTATTGAAATTGTAGGGCGACCACGTGTGCTGTGCAAATATGAGCATAGGGAAAAAAAACTGACACCGCTCATCGCTAGAAATTCACATGGTTATTAAAAACAACACACACTTTATAACTGTATGATGCAGGCTACACCATTACATGAAGAAACAAAGAATAGGAAAGACTTAATCTGGGTGGGATAGGAGTGGCATTGGAATGTATTGGTGCTACTTATCTGGGTTTGTCATTCAGGACTCTGCCACCTTCTGGCTGCTGAGGATGCTGCGCCAAGTATTATGACTATCTATGCATACAAGAAGATTGATCTATAACAGGGTTTTCCAAACTTATAGGGCGTACACACGGTCGGACTTTGTTCGGACATTCCGACAACAAAATCATAGGATTTTTTCCGACGGATGTTGGCTCAAACTTGTCTTTGCATACACACGGTCGCACAAAGTTGTCGGAAAATCCGATCGTTCTAAACGCAGTGACGTAAAACACGTACGTCGGGACTATAAACGGGGCAGTGGCCAATAGCTTTCATCTCTTTATTTATTCTGAGCATGCGTGGCACTTTGTCCGTCGGATTTGTGTACACACGGGTTTTGTTGTCGGAAAATTTTATCTCCTGCTCTCCAACTTTGTGTGTCGGAAAATCCGATGGAAAATGTCCGATGGAGCCCACACATGGTCGGAATTTCCGACAACACGCTCCGATCGGACATTTTCCATCGGAAAATCCGACCGTGTGTACGGGGCATAAGGCTTCAGGGCCAAATAGAGCCCAACGTAAGATTTTCAGACTCTGATGGTGTCTATTATGTAGGGGCAACTCTGCTGTAAGGGGGGCCCTGATGTAAGGTAGACTTTGATAGGGGTTTAGATGTAAGGGGGGGTTTAAGTGAATTTCGAATTCCTTTGCTTTGTTTTACTGAAGTTTTTTTCTCTGTTGTTCTAAATTAGTTTCCCAATTTCAGAAAAGTTTGGACGCTGTGCAAAATCTACATAAAGAAAAAATGCAATGATTTGCAAATCTCATAAACCAATATTTTATTCACAATAGAAAATAGAAAACATATTAAACGTTAAAACTGAAAAAATGTATCAATTTAAGAAAAAAAAATAAGGTAATTTTGAAATTTATGGCAGCAATGCATCTCAAAGTTGGGACAGGGCAACAAAAAGCTGGCAAAGTAAGTGGTACTAACAAGGAAGAGCTGGAAGAACATTTTTCAACTATTAGGTTAAATGGCAACAGGTCAGTAACATGACTGGGTATAAAAAGAGCATCTTAGAGAGTCAGAGTCTCAGAAGTAAAGATGGGCAGAGGTTCACCAATCTGTGAAAAGCTGCATTTAAGTATTGTTCAGCAATTTCAGAATAAAGTTCCTTAACATAAAATTGCTAATACTTTAAATATATCATCATCTAGAGTACATACTATCCAAAAGATTCAGAGAATCTGGAGAAATCTATGTGCACAAGGAACAAGGCTGAAACGTAATTTTGGATGTCCGTAAACTTCAGCCCTCAGAGGCCACTGCATTAAAAATAAGCATTATTCTGTGATGGACATCACTGCATGGGATCAGGAATACTTCCAAAAATCACTGTCTGTGGACACAGTTTGATGTGCCATCCAAAAATACAAAGTAAAGCTCTATCATGCAAAGAAGAAGCCATATCTGAACATGATCCAGAAACGCCGCCATCTTCTCTGGGCCATAGCTCATGTAAAATGGTCTGTTGGGAGGTGGAAAACTGTTCTGTGGTCAGACAAATCAAAATTTGACAATCATTGGCAACCATGAGCACCATGTCCTCCAGACTAAAGAGGAGAGGGACCTTTTAGCTCAGTTCAAAAGCCTGCCTCTCTGATGGTATGGGGGGCGCATTAATGCGCATGGAAAGGGCAGCTTACACATCTGGAAAGGCATCATCAAAGCTGAAAGCTAGATCCAGGTTTTGGAGCAGCATATGCCCAGGCAAGAATGAGACAACATTCTTCTCCCAAAACTCCAGCAAGTGGTCTCCTCAGTTCCCAGATGTTTAGAGCATGTTGTTAAAAGAAAAGGGGATGCTACACCGTGGTAAACATGGCCCTGTCCCAACTTTTTGGAGCCGTGTTGCTGCCATCAATTTCAAAATTACCTTAAAGAGAAACTGCAGTCTGCTCACATAATTTGTAAAAAAAAACATCTTTGCCATTCTGATGCTTCCCTCCAACCACTTTTCATATTATTTTATATATACTGTGATTCTGTACTTGCCAAATATGCTGCAGAAATCTCCCTCCACTGAGTCTGGCTGCATCCATTTTAACTGTGGGCAGCTGAAGCTGCTGCCTGTTCACTTCCTGGATTTACACAGACACACACCTCTAGCTCTGCAGCTCTCATTGGCCCTCTTATGACTCACCCCCCCCCCTCCCTTCCTGGCAAACTCTCAGAGAGTGTGAGAGAGAGAGCTGTGCATGATGTCATAAACCTAGGCATTTTCCGAGACAAGAAACAGGAAGTGGGCTGTATAAGGTATTTACTGGCAGAAAAAAATGTTTTACTATCCAAAGTTAAAACAACAAGGGCAGAAGATTTAATAGATGGAAAGTTGAAAAAAAATATGAATAAAGGTCCGCTTTAATGTTTTCTTAAAATTATATATTTTCTCAGTTTAAACATTTGATATGTTTTGTATTGTGAACAAAATATGGATTTAAGAGATTTGCAAATCATTGCATTCTGTTTTTATGTAGATTTTACAAAGCACCCCAACTTTTTTGGAACCGGGGTTGTATATCTTGCTGATTACAAAAAATAAACTCCCAAGTAAAAAGCATTAATTCAATTAAAATTGATTTGTTCATTTAAAAAACAATCATTTTTTTTAAGCCCATTAATATTTGTAAAATGTATAATGAGGCTGTTATGCTGAAATGTTTGGAGACCCCTGATCTCTAATATAGCCAATATAGCCTTTGATGACACTTTTCTATAATTAGGGACAGACACCAAAATTTAGGAAAAAAAAATGAATCAAAGTATGTTAGCTTTTGTAAATCATCGGAGGCCTGTACACGTACAGTGCCTTGAAAGAGTATTCACCCCCTTGGCATTTTTCATGTTTTGTTACCTCACAACCTGGAATTAACATGGATTGATTGAGGATTTGCATCATTTAATTTACAGAACATGCCCACAACTTTGAAGATGTGTTTTTTTTTTTTTATATTGTGAAGCAAACAACAAAATAGGACAAAATAACAGAAAAAGTCAATGTGCATAATTATTCACCCCCCTGAAGTCAATACTTTGTAGAGCCACCTTTTGCGGCTATCACGGCTCCAAGTCACTTTGGATAAGTCTCTATGAGCTTGCCACATCTTACCACTGGGATTTTTGCCCATTCCTCCTTGCAAAACTACTCCAGCTCCTTCAAGTTGGATGGTTTGCGCTTGTGAACAGCAATCTTTAAGTCTGACCACAGATTTTCTATTGGATTGAGGTCTGGGCTTTGACTAGGCCATTCCAACACATTTACATGTTTCCCCTTAAACCACTCAAGTGTTGCTTTAGCAGTGTGTTTGGGGTCATTGTCCTGCTGGAAGGTGAACCTCCGTCCTAGCCTCAAATCACACACAGAGTGGTACAGGTTTTGCTGAAGAATATTCCTGTATTTAGCACCATCCATCTTTCCCTCAACTCTGACCAGTTTCCCAGTCCCGACTGCTGAAAAACATCCCCACAGCATGATGCTGCCACCACCATGTTTCACTGTGGGGGGTGGTGTTCTTTGGGTGATGTGATGTGTTGGGTTTGCGCCAGACATAGCATTTTCTTTGATGGCTAAAAAGTTCAATTTTAGTCTCCTCAGACCAGACCACCTTCCTCCATACATTTTGGGAGTCTCCCACATGCCTTTTTGCAAACTCAAAACGTGCCATTTTGTTTTTTGCTGAAAGTAATGGCTTTCTTCTGGCCACTCTGCCATAAAGCCCAACTCTATGGAGCGTATGGCTTATTGTCGTCTTATGTACAGATACTCCAGTGTCTGCTGTGGAACTCTGCAGCTCCTCCAGGGTTACTTTAGTTCTCTGTCCTGCCTCTCTGATTAATGCCCTCCTTACCCGGTCCGTGAGTTTTGGTGCGCAGCTGTCTCTTGGCAGGTTTGCTGTTGTGCGATGTTCTTTCTATTTGGTTATGATAGATTTGATGGTGCTCCTAGGGATCATCAAAGATTTGAATATGTTTTTATAACCTAACCCTGACATTGTCCCTTACTTGTTTGGAGAGTTTCTTGGTCTTCATGGCAGTGTTTGGTTAGTGGTGCCTCTTGCTTAGGTGTTGCAGCCTCTGGGGCCTTTCAAAAAGGTGTGTATATGTAATGACAGATCATGTGACACTTAGATTGCACACAGGTGGACATCATTTCACTAATAATGTGACTTCTGAAGGTAATTGGTTGCACCAGAGCTTTTTATGGGCTTCATAACAAAGGGGGTGAATACATACGCACATGTCAATTATCAGTTTTTTATTTCTGAAAAATAGTTTTATGTATATATTTTTCTAATTTTACTTCACCAACTTAGACTATTGTGTTCTGATCCACCACATATAATTCAGATAAAAAAACCAAACATTGAACTAAAGGCTGTAATGTAACAAAATAGGTAAAAAGCCAAGGGGGGTGAATACTTTTGCAAGGCACTGTATAGCCAAAATGTTTTTGTCGTTTTTGAAAGAGTAGGGAAGGGTTAAAACCCCTGTCTGGTTATTTTCTCATATCTGCATCCTATGGGGAGATTTTCTTGAATTTCCTGTCCCTAGAAACACAACAAAAAGTCATTTGAAATTTCTACAAACTGAGGTGAATTCTGCTCTTTGGCACTCTCTGGTAGGGATGAGCTTCGAGTTTGAGTCGAATTCATGTTCGACTCAAACATGGGCTGTTCGCAAGTTTGCCGAACAGCGAACAATTTGGGGTGTTCGCAGCAAATTAAAATGGCACGGAACACCCTTTAAAAGTCTATGGGAGATATCAAAAGTGCTAATTTTAAAGGCTTATATGCATGGTATTGTCATAAAAAGTGTTTGGGGACCTGGGTCCTGCCCCAGGGGACATGGATCAATGCAAAAAAAAGTTTTAAAATTGGCCGTTTTTTCTGGAGCAGTGATTTTAATAATGCTTAAAGTGAAACAATAAAAGTGTAATATTCCTTTAAATTTCATAGCTGGGGGGTGTCTATAGTATGCCTGTAAAGGGGCGCCTGTTTCCCGTGTTTACAACAGTCTGACAGCAAAATGACATTTCAAAGGAAAAAAAGTAATTTAAAACTGCTCGCGGCTATTGCATTGCCGGTCCGACAATACACATAGAAGTTCATTGATAAAAACGGCATGGGAATTCCCCACAGGGGAACCCCGAACCAAAATTTAAAAAAAAATATAACGTGGGGGGTCCCCCTAAATTCCATACCAGGCCCTTCAGGTCTGGTATGGATATTAAGGGGAACCTCGGCCAAAATTAAAAAAAAAAAAATGACGTGGGGGGTCCCCCTAAATTCCATACCAGGCCCTGCAGGTCTGGTATGGATGTTAAGGGGAACCCCGTGCCAAAATTTGAAAAAAAAAAACGGCGTGGGGTCCCCCCAAAAATCCATACCAGACCCTTATCCGAGCACGCAACCTGGCAGGCCGCAGGAAAAGAAGGGGGACGAGAGAGCGCCCCCCCTCCTGAACCGTACCAGACTACATGCCCTCAACATTGGGAGGGTGCTTTGGGGTAGCCCCCTAAAACACCTTGTCCCCATGTTGATGAGGACAGGGCCTCATCCCCACAACCCTGGCCGGTGGTTGTGGGGGTCTGCGGGCGGGGGGCTTATCGGAATCTGGAAGCCCCCTTTAACAAGGGGACCCCCAAATCCCGGCCCTCCCCCCTGTGTGAAATGGTAATGGGGTACAAAAGTACCCCTACTATTTCACTAAAAAAACTGTCAAAAATGTTAAAAATGACAAGAGACAGTTTTTGACAATTCCTTTATTTAAAGTGGATGTAAACCCAATGTCATCCTTTCTAAACTACTGCCATAGGGGTTATCTATAAGGATATACATGCCTCCTGCATGTATCTTTACCTGTCAAATGTCTCCCCTCTGTCTGTTATGAGAGCCAAAAAACTGCATATTCCGTGGGTGGGTCTGTTGTCTGGAGTTCGGTGGGTGGAGTCGTGATGTCAGTAGACTCCCCGCCCACCTCTACACTCCCCTTGTCAATATGCATTTCTCCTGTGTATTTCTTACACTGAACTTCTGCTATGATCTCTAACATCCAGTGAAAAGACAGGAAAGTAACCACATGACTTCAGCATGCCAAATCATGCTGAGGTGTGGAACAGCCAATCCTTGCAGAGCTGCTGAAGAAAGGAGTGGGGGAGGGAATTAAAAAATACTGCATGTGTCTTAGGCTGTCACACACAGCAAGGGGGAGTATTTGACAAAGTTTTTCTCACTTTGTCAAGATTTTTCTCACTGAACAATAAAAGAGGATTGCTCAGAGATGGATTAACTCTGTGTGGCAAGACTGGGCTCAAATGATAGGAAATCTTATACTCTACAGTATGATATAAAAAAAAAAATTCGGGTTTACATCCACTTTAAATGCTTCTTCTTTCTTCTATCCTCTATCTTCCTTCATCTTCTTCTTCTTCTTCTGGTTCTTCTGGTTCTTCCTCCGGTGTTCTCGTCCAGCATCTCCTCCGCGGGATCTTCTTTCCTTTCTTCTACTCGGGCTGCTCCGCATCCATGGCATGGAGGGAGGCTCCCGCTCTTCTCTTCATCTTCTTCTCTTCATCTTCTTCTCTTCATCTTCTTGTCTTCATCTTCTTTTCGGGCCGCTCCGCATCCATGCTGGCATGGAGGGAGGCTCCCGCTGTGTGACGCTTCTCCTCTTCTGACGGTTCTTAAATAACGGGGGGGGCAGGGCCACCCGGTGACCCCGCCCCCCCTCTGATGCACGGTGACTTGACAGGACTTCCCTGTGGTGTCACAGGGAATGCCACAGGGAAGTTCCGTCATGTCCCTGTGTGTCAGAGGGGGGCGGGGTCACCGGGTGGCCCCGCCCCCGTTATTTAAGAACCGTCAGAAGAGGAGAAGCGTCACACAGCGGGAGCCTCCCTCCATGCCAGCATGGATGCGGGGCGGCCCGAAAAGAAGATGAAGACAAGAAGATGAAGAGAAGAAGATGAAGAGAAGAGCGGGAGCCTCCCTCCATGCCCGAGGAGAAGAAGGGAAGAAGACGCCGCGGAGGAGATGCTGGACGAGAACACCGGAGGAAGAACCAGAAGAACTAGAAGAACCAGAAGAAGAAGAAGATGAAGGAAGATAGAGGATAGAAGAAAGAAGAAGCATTTAAATAAAGAAAAACCGTCTCTTGCCATTTTTAACATTTTTGACAGTTTTTTAGTGAAATGGTAGGGATACTTTTGTACTCCCTTACCATTTCACACAGGGGGGAGGGCCGGGATCTGGGGGGGTCCTTGTTAAAGAGGGATCCAGATTCCGATAAGCCCCCCGCCTGCAGACCCCCACAACCACCAGCCAGGGTTGTGGGGATGAGACCCTTGTCCTCATCAACATGGGGACAAGGTGTTTTGGGGGGCTACCCCAAAGCACCCTCCCAATGTTGAGGGCATGTAGCCTGGTACGGTTCAGGAGGGGGGGGGGCGCTCTCTCGTCCCCCTCTCTTTTCCTGTGGCCTGCCAGGTTGCGTGCTCGGATAAGGGTCTGGTATGGATTTTTGGGGGGAACCCACGCTGTTTTTTTTTTAAATTTTGGCACAGGGTTCCCCTTAATATCCATACCAGACCTGAAGGGCCTGGTATGGAATTTAGGGGGACCCCCCACGTCATTTTTTTAAAATTTTGGCTGGGGTTCCCCTTAATATCCATACCAGACCTGAAGGGCCTGGTATGAAATTTAGGGGGACCCCCCACGTCATTTTTTTTTTTTTAATTTTGGTTCGGGGTTCCCCTGTGGGGAATTCCCATGCCATTTTTATCAATGAACTTCTATGTGTATCGTCGGACCAGCAATGCATTAATAGCCGCGAGTAGTTTTAAATTACTTTTTTCCTTTGAAATGTCATTTTGCTGTCAGACTGTTCTAAACACGGGAAACATGCGCCCCTTTACAGGCATAATATAGACACCCCCCAGCTACGAAATTTAAAGGGATATTACACTTTTATTGTTTCACTTTAAGCATTATTAAAATCACTGCTCCCGAAAAAACGGCCGTTTTTAAAACTTTTTTTGCATTGATCCATGTCCCCTGGGGCAGGACCCAGGTCCCCAAACACTTTTTATGACAATACCATGCATATAAGCCTTTAAAATTAGCACTTTTGATTATTCATGTTTGTGTCTCATAGACTTTAACGGTGTTCGCGTGTTCGAACAAATTTTTTGCCTGTTCGCATGTTCTGGTGCGAACCGAACAGGGGGGTGTTCGGCTCATCCCTACTCTCTGGTATCAATGGCGTCAGTTTGGACATCCCCTCACTTTCTGTCTTGGTGTTAGTGGGCACCGAGACAAAAGAGAGAGAGAGAGAGAATCTTCTCAGCAGAGACATAGATAGCAATAAAACTTTATAGATAACACTTCATACACATTAACGTGATTTTAAGGGGAAACTATAATGGCCAGTTGTCAGTATTATTTTATATTTCTTTTGAAAAGCCTTAAACTGATTTTTATTTTAAATTTTAGTATTTACATAAATTCACTATTGTACAAACAAATGTTAAAATTCATGGAACTGGAAAAAAAACTACCCTTGCTTTAGGGCACTCCCCAGGCTGCACCTTTTTTACTCAGGGTGCCAGGAAAAAGGATTTTTGCTTACCTTTCTTACCCACTCCCCTGGCAGATGGTGCTCTCTTCCATTCTCTGCGACGCTCTGGGTTGTAGGTGGGCCATTGGTGTCCTCGCTTACAGTGCAGAACTGTTGATCCTGCGTTGTACATGATGACATTGCATCTGAATCTGCCAGGTGAAACACAGAAGATAAGAGGCCTCGGGGGATCTGTTGCATGGGAGGAGGAGCCTGCAGAAGCAAGGGCTAAGGTAAGTAAAAAGTAATTTTTACTGCTACTCCAGGCAAAAAATGAGAATTTAACCTAGTACCCTAGGTAAAAACAAGCATTTTTCAGTTCTCCAGAGGTATATACTGTAGAATAGTTTCATTCAACATACTAGAGTTTTTCTAGAAAGAGAGTACGAAGATGGTTTCAGATCATCTCTTTCTAATTAAAAGTCTGTAGTGAGTCATTAGAAAAACGAGAGGCTCCCATCATATCACAAAGAGCAAGGTGGTCTGCCATGGGCATCTGGGCATTTACATTATACGCTAACTATGTGTACAACATTTTTATGACTTTCCGTGTAATTCACGTTGTGTATCTTCGTCATTTGTGGATTTTATATGTTTTTTTCATTATTAAAGATTGTTTTTTACTCATTTCTGAATGAGTGGTCTATCTAAAGTCCCAACTGAGGGGGTTACTATTTTTGTTCTCGTAGTGAGTCATTAAAGTGTTACTAAACCCACAACAGTAAAATCAGTCTGTATATGCAATAAAGCATGCTTTTTATACTCACTGTGGAACCTAAGGTGTTAATCCTCCACATTGTGCAAAAAAGCTGTTTAATCTTGTCTTCTCTGATCCTCCCCTTCTTTTACTGTCCCCATTCCATCTGCTGATAGTACAGAGCCTTGGGGGCACCCTGCACATGCTTAGAGTGGTGTGAATTGCTAGAGAGGTTTTTTTTTATTGGGGGGGGGGTGCATGTGATCAACACAGGGTCAATCAGCACTGTCCAGATAGAGGGTCAGGGGTCATGCAGCCTCTTAGGATAGTCAGAGGAGAATGAAAACTCTTCCTACCTTAACCAGTACTTGTCCAGACACTAATAGAAGTCGCAAGACTGATATATACTGCTGATGAGAAAAGGTATTTAGAAGTTTATGTTTAGTAAAATTCCATGTCCATTTCATGTTATGTGTACTGTGGGAGACCAGATATAGTGAATACAGGGTTCTGGGTTTGATAACACTTTAAGAGCAGAAAGAGAAGGATGTATGTGTTAGTTGTATCTGTTTTCATTTGACTTTTAGACAGCTAGCTGTGTAAGAAACATCTTTTTTGGATAAGCAGTTATGATTAGCATTGTAAACATGTGAGAAGGCTCTTATGTCTACTCATGAACTAAAGACTATGTTTGCCTATTCTCACTGTGGGTACACCCTGAGCCTATTGGCTGGCACCCTGAGCCTATTGGCTGGCTAGTATCCATCTCAACTGCACTTTCCCCGTCCACTGGACCAAACTCAGTTTTTGGTCCATCTAAGATCTCTCTGTGCAATTACAAACCACATTGTAACCAAATTGTTAGGGTTTATTTTTGGTTTCTCTACGATAAATCATTTGTGTCTATTTTCAGGAATGATAACTGTGAACGAGGCTGCCAGCTTGTCCGAATCCCAGGCCCATTTCAAGGCCCTGAAACCATGGTGGGATGTTCTCATGGATTATCTTCTTGTTCTTATGCTTATGGCGTCCTCCTTTTCTGCCACTCTCCTTATAATAACGGATAAGGTTGTGTGCATGCCAAAGACAAAAGAGCCTGACAAATATTTATCAAGTGAGTTAAATGAAGCAAGAATTATTCCTTCATTATCTCCAAGACAGATTGGCCATTTGACCAACTTGGACTATCAGCAGTACACGTATGTAAGTGTTGTTTGTTACCACAAGGTGGTACCTTGGCAGTCCAAATATTTCCCTTATATGGCACTTATCAACACTTTGGTTTTACTCGTCAGCAGTAATTTTTGGTTTAAGTACCCAAAAACTTCTTCTAAAGTTGAGCACTTTCTTTCCATTTTGGCTAAATGCTTTGAATCGCCATGGACTACTAAAGCACTTGAGGAAACTAGCGACCAACCTCCACCAGAGAATAACCGTATAAAATCCAGCAGCACACGCTCTATGGACTATTCACCTAAAACACCACTGCTCAGTGAGTTTAGATTTCCTGCCATTCACGCCCCGGTCTCCACAATATTGGATAAAAAAGAGGAAGAACAGGCTAAAGCTTTATTTGAAAAGATACGCCACTTCCGTTGCCATGCTGAAAACTCGGATGCCGTATACAAAGTTTACATTGGACAGACTGTGTTTAAAGTGATGACAGTGCTATTAGTGCTTGGGTATGCACTTAGCTTGATGGGATCATTTAGTTTCCAGCACACCTGTAAACCTGGAATACAGAATCTCATGGGATATTCTATATTCACCTGCACACACAACTTGGCGTTCATACTGGAAAAAATTCTGTTGACTTATGTTCTATTTCTCTGCCTATATGCATTTTTGGCTTTTTATGCTCTATTTTGGCTATTCAGAAATTCACTCAAGACGTACTCTTTTCAAAAACACAGTGATGGGACTGGTTTCGGAGATATTCCTGATGTCAAGAATGACTTTGCCTTTATGTTGCACATGGTAGACCGCTATGACTCATTGTACTCCAAAAGATTTTCAGTATTTCTGTCAGCTGTGAGTGAAGGACGGCTCAGAGAGCTTGCACTGAACTCTGAATGGTCAAAGGACAAGTTGAAAGATACAATTGGCAGGGATGCCAAAGGACGGTATGAACTGCAACTTTCAATGTTACCTGCAGTACCAAGATCTGTTTATGAACTAAATGAGGTTGAAGTTCTTAAGCTGGAACTAATCTCATCTGCAACGCTTCTAGGAGCAGTATCCCAGCTGAAGTCTCTCTCCGAGCTTCACATCAGCCATTGTTCTGTCAAAGTGGACCCTGATGCACTTAGTTTTCTTCAGCAGAGTATAAAAACCCTTCATGTCATATTTACAGACTTGGAGGAGCTCCCATCTTGGATGTACTCATTAAAGAACTTACAGGAACTGTACCTATCTGGCAACCTCAACTGTTCCAGCAATAAAACAATTCATCTGCAGTCCCTGCATGGACTTCGTGGTCTTCAATCTCTTTCTTTGACAAGCAACTTATCCCGCATACCGTCAGCTTTAATGGATGTGGCTGGCCAGTTGCTTAAGCTAAGCATACAGAACGGAGACACTGAGCTTGGCTCATTAGGTCAGCTAAGAAAGATGAACCGCTTGGTGGAACTCAAGCTCATTCATTGCAAGATCTCCAAAATCCCTAGTGCAGTTTCTGGCTTAACAAGTTTGCAGTATATAGATATGACATCCAACCTCATTCAGAATGTTGATGAACTTGGTACCCTTCAACGCCTTAGAAGTCTGACCATATTGAGATTGTGCCACAATGCCATATTTCGACTTCCGCCATCTATTGAACTTTTACGTAATTTGGAGGAACTTTCCATTTCGCATAATAAGATTGATAACTTGCCAGTCTTTCTCTTTAACATGGTTAAGTTGAGATATTTAGATGTTAGCTATAACCTTATCAGAGTTATCCCTCCTGAAGTTGTTCACCTCACACGTCTAGAAACGCTGGTAGTTACAGCTAATCAAATCTCTTACCTGCCGCATGAGTTGTTCCGCTGCTCTAGGCTCAGGTTTCTTTCCGCAGGTTCTAATAAACTGTCCAGTATACCCCCTGAGATTGGACAGCTGCCTTTGCTGTCTAGCTTGGATATTACAGGTAACAATCTAACAACCCTACCAAAGGAGATCTGCAACTGCTTACAAATGAAGAAGGGGGGGTTGGATGTGGAGGAGCGTGTGCTGGCAAGCTTACCTGAGGAACTGAGGGTCAAGTATATGTGAATGGTTATCCTAACTGGACCATTTTAAAAGTCTAATCTGCTTGTATTATAATGATGGACAATGTCACAATTTACGCTTAATATTATTGGCCAGCATATTTAGCCTCACGCTCTGGATCTATGGTATCCCTTCTGAATTCCTAGCCAAATATATTTTATTATTTAATTATGCTTTTAATAGGTAGTGGCTAACAACCAAGGTTATGTATTACTTCTGTTTCTCCAATATTACAGCAAATGTATTCTGTTAAAGGACAACTTTACGTCCCTTACCCCACAAGAACTGCCCACTGTGTCAAATACTTACCTTCAGCCCCGGTCAAGCAATTTTCATTGCATAGCCCCACTTGGAACCGCCCAGTCTTTTTTCTGAAAACAGTTGTTTTGTACTACACATGTATAGTGCAACTCAGTTCTGTTTATATGGGAAATCTGCCATACCAGTGACCCCTTGGAACTTATTATTGTTGTATTTTAAGGTATATATGAACCCAACCACTAAAATTTAATATAAGCTTTAACACATTGAAGTGATATCTATAGTGATTTTTTAAAAGTTTTTAAATATGCAGCTTTTATTAAAATAATACCTGCTAATCCTGCCATGAAGGTCCTTGTTCAGGCAGTTCCTGTTATAGGGCGACAGCTCTCTCTTGATGGTGCTCCTGTGTTGCCACCCTGAAGAAAAATACAAGTGGCTATGCTGACACACATTGCACAAACCTGGTCCACTGTTGTCACTCTCAACAAAGTTTTTCGAAAAAATTATCTGCAAACAGAGCGTGTGCAAGCAAACAATGTGACTGGTGGATATCAACAATGCTAAGATACCAAAAATAATAAATAAAGATGAAAGCGGAGACAAAAGGGCATTTGTTTATGATGTACAGTGCCTTAGCAAGCTAAATTCCATCCAGGTAGGATTGTATTCAACTTTAACAGTAAAGGGTTAATACATACATTTATAGTAATTTATTCATTTTTTTGGGGGGTATGTGGCATTTATATAGTTCTCAAAATACCCAACAAAAGTCCAACTACCAGTGGTACTGGTGTAGCCACAGCAACAATTTTTCGAATTGCCAAAGAATCTTTGGCAATATTATAGTTTGCCAATATTCCTGTTACTGTCATTTTTGCTGGATAGCTAGATCTGAATGTAAATGTGGCAACAAATATAAATATATGGTAGATGTGCAAAAAAGAAAAAGGAATTTTAATACTGATTACTATTATCACATGTATTAATATCTGAATGAGGTTAACAGAATAAAATATTTTTCACCATAGTGGTCCTTGAACTTGTGCTCCTGTGGAGGTCCTTCCTACACTTTCCCTTTCTTCCTGCTCAGGCCCCCTCTGTGCACTCCTCTTGCTAAAGTCTTCCTTGCTCTCTCCTCCTCTTGCTGAGGTCTTTCCTGTACTTACCTCCTCTCCTGCTGAGGCCCAATCTGAGCTCTCCCCCTGCTGAGGTCCTCCCTGCTCTGTCTTTCTCCTGCAGAGGTCCTTCCTCTTCTCTTCCCTCCTCTCCTGTGAAGGTCATTTCTGCACTCTCCTTCTCCTACTAAGGCCCACTCTGTGCTCTCCTTCTGATGAGGTCCTCCCCACTCTTTAATCCTTTTGCTAAGGTCCAGTCTGCTCTCTCCTCCTCTTCCTGAGGTCTTTCCTGCACTTTCCTCCTCTCCTCCTGAGGCCCACTCTGAGCTCTCCTCATGCTGAGGTCCTCCTATCTCTCCCCTCCTGCTGAGGTCCTCCCTGCTCTCTTTCTCCTGCTGAGGGTCCTTCCTGTTCTCTCCTCTCCTTTGAAGGTCCTTTCTGCCCTCTCCTCCTTCTGAGGCCCTTTCTATGCTTTCCTCCTATTGAGGTCCTCCTTTCTCTCCCCTCCTCCTGTTGAGGTCCTCCCTTCTCTCTTCTCCTCCTATTCAGGTCCTCCCTGCTCTCTCTCCTCCTGTGGAGGTTCTCCCTTCTCTCTCCTCCTCCTCCTGTGAAGGTCCTTTCTGCACTCTCCTACTTCTGCGGAGGACTTTCCTATCCGATCCTCCTTCTCCTAGAGTCTTCCTTGTGATCTCCCTCTGCCAATGTACTTTCTGCTCTCTCCTCTTCCTGTGGAGGTCCTTCCTGCACTTCCCTTCACCTTCTGCTGAGACCCTCTTTGTGCTCGACTTTTGCTGAGGTCTTTCATACTCTCCCTTCCACCTGCTGAGATCCTTCCTGCACTCTACTCCTCCTGCCTGGGAACTCTCTTTGCTCTCCTCCTGAGTTCCCTCCCTGCTCTCTCCTCCTCCTGCTAAGGTCCTCCCTTTACTTTACTCCTTTCTTTAATCTAATACCTTCACCAGCAGCTCCCAGTGCTTGAGTATATGCTGGAGTGGCAGCGCATGTGTACCCTTCAATATTGCCAGATTGGCTGACAGTACATACTGTAAGTGTTCTGACATCTACTGCACAGCAGGGACACTAACAAAAATTATGTATATATATATATATATATATATATATATAGATTCATTTGTTTAATAACAGATGTACTTTTGTTAATAAAACCTATTTTCACACAGCTCACTTATGTGGTTTTTTTTAAATTTAATTTGTGTATAAATTTATTTGATATGTATAGGGATATGCATGTGTTTTATCGATAGTTACAACTTGAAACTGAACTATTGAGGTTAAAATATTGCTGTTTGTAATTGTAGTTTGTATAATAATTACCCTTTGACATATGCAATTTGATTAACCTTAGGACCAATCCCTCATTCCACATCAACAAACTGCTGTAATCCTATTGGCTAATGAGTCTACCCATCGTAGTGATGGGCCAATAAGAATAGGGGTGGGGAGGAACAGGTTAGTTCTGACACTACCTGGAAGCATTGGAGCATTGCCCATTATTATGACCTGGCAATTAGGCACAGCAGAGGGCAATGAAAGCATCTGCAAGTATGTGCAGGTACTTCTAGGTGTCTAAACTGCTATATTTGCTAGCAGCATTCTTTTTTTAAGTGACGGAATCTATTTACCTCTTACCACCTGCAGTCTGAATATAAATGGGGCATGGAGCCATAAATACATTAATAAACATCTACCCTTTGAGAACCAGCGGCTGAAATTGTGCGCAGTATACAGTAGATGTCTACATTAATGAAATTACATTTAGGGGCTCATTTATAACAATATGAGCTCTACACTGCTAAGTTACTCCACATTGCGGCCTGCATTTTGTGGCCCATTTATTATATGCATGCTGTTGTAGTGAGCCTACAATAGAATGCTGTAACAGAGGGCACACTGGCATAGTGCATTATCCAACAACAATTTTTATTAAGGGTAAAATATATAAAATAACTACTCACAAACTTAGGTGGTAAAAATGCATATGCAACACGTAGCTACAGTCTTCCAGGCTTGCAGATACCTCTAGCTTAGGGGGGGACCTCACCAGCGTCCCTACTGGCTGACGTGTTTCGAAGGCATGTCCTTCTTCATCAGGGCCACATCATTTCTGCTTAACTTATTCCTGTTAATTGTGCTCTTCTGGCTTTGGCGTCCTAAAGAACACTTACCACATTTGTTAATGCCTGTGTCAATGGGCTTTGGTCTTGTGTTGATGCTTGTCAGTTTGAGACACTTCTGAGGGCATTTGGAATTCATTGATAGGTGAATTTGATATTCTTTAGTTGACCTCCTTTTTGACATGCTTTATGTGGGTTTTCCAACCCTATAGGCTTCTTGAATCCGGCGTGTGAGCAGGGTGCAGCATGGAGTATCGGTGGCAGAGAACACACAGGGGCCGAGTAATATGAACTGTATATTATAGAACTTCACACCCGAATACAAGCACACCCGCCCAGAGCCACTTACGGGGATAGTTAGAGCGGTACTGCACTTAAAAACATGCCGACCGCTTCTGCCACTAGGAGCGGGAATGCGGCCTGGCTGATCCAACCCCACTGACAGGCTTCCTAGATAGAGATAGCTGACTCCCTGCACTTTCCCTACTCCTCTGGAATCTCTTCCTGCCGCTATAAACTGTCTCTGAAAGACAGGGAACCTGTCCTTACAGTAACCACTTGCATAATGCGTGCCAAGCCAGGGGGCCAAGGGCTTAAAGTGGTTTTAAACCCTTACACATACCCAGTGAAGTGACTGGCCTCAGTTGATACACAAAGAAAAAACAAATGCTACTACATACAGTAAGTTGTACCTGTTTATCTGCAATCTTCTCTTCTCTACATCTGGGGGCAGAGAGCTGAAGTTACACTCTGAAGAGCTCAGTGAGGAGAGTTCTGACAGCTGATTGGAGGGAAGGGACTCGACTCCATCCACACAGGAACAGAGCTGAGGCTGTCAATCAGCTGGAGATTCCTCCCCTGTCACCTTTTTTATCTAGGTGTCAGAAAAACTTGTCAGAAGTGATTCATGCTGATAGCAGAGGAACGGAGCAGCAAACTGAAGTGAAACTTTGCGCTCTTATTTGAAATAAGTACACACAATACAGGGATATGCTTTGTTCATATTTCATGTCAGAAGTTTACAAAGCTCTGCCCTCACCCAAGATTCCATGGAGGTCACGCCGGACCCCAGCATCCAATCGGACAGCTGTCCCCTGTGACCGCAGGAAGTCATAGAGAAACTAAGCTTCCCACAACTTCCTTCCCCTTCTGTACTGTCTCTTTGGTTCAGTGTCACCTACAGTGAGGAGTACAGACTACACCTGCCTACATGCCCATGTGCATGGATATCCTTTGTTCAATGCTGCCTCCTGGGATGTTTGATTTGGACAGTCCAGGAGGCTGTGGCTGGCCCGAATGAAAGCGCACAGTGCCACCTTAAGTTTGTGCTCTAATGGGGGGGGGGGCTAGGTTCAACACTCAGTGATGTCATGGTGCTGCTTGGCCCCTTTTATGAATTAGAAAGGAGTCAGGGACTCAGAGCTGGAGGACAGGGGAGCAAAGTGTGGGAGAATACAGAGGATGGAGTGGAGTCAATGGCAGAATACACACAAAAGATGGAAATGATGGAGAATGGAGATGGTAGAATACAGAGGATGGCGATGATGGCAGAATACACATGGAGAATGGAGATGGTAGAATACAGAGGATGGAGATGATGGTAGAATACATACGGAGAATGGAAATGGTAGAACACAGAGGATGGAGATGATGGTGAAATACACGCAGAGGATGGAGATGATGGTGGAATACACGCAGAGGATGGAGATGATGGTGGAATACACACAGAGAATGGAGATGATGGTGGAATACACGCAGAGGATGGAGATGATGGTGGAATACACGCAGAGGATGGAGATGATGGTGGAATACACGCAGAGGATGGAGATGGTAGAACACAGAGAATGGAGATGATGGTGGAATACACGCAGAGGATAGAGATAATGGTGGAATACATAGGGAGAATGGAGATGGTAGAACACAGAGAATGGAGATGATGGTGGAATACACACAGAGGATGGAGATGATGAAATATATCTACTGTACTGTATGGGGATGGGTTGGGAAGTATTTTGGAGCATTTTAATTATTTCATTTCCTTCTGTACTCTTTGTGGGAGTGAGACATGGGGGAGCAGACAAAGAGAAGGGAGGGCAGTGAGAGTCCATGGAGGTGAAGGGGGAGGGAGACCCCCCCCCCCACACTAATGGGAAGATGCCTCCAGAGAAGAGTGTTGGAGAAGGGGAGGGGTAGGTACAATGGCGAATGGGGGGAGGGGCTGCAGAGGTGAATAATGGAATGGGGGGGGGGGGGGGATAAAGGCCCACCCTAGCCAGGACTGTGTCACTCACTGGAGCAATTGAAATGGACTCTGGAAAACTTGGTGACAAGGACAGAGTTTGTGATTAGAGGAGCCGTCTGGAGGACCGTGCCTGCACGTGAGCCAGAAATGGAGGAGGTCAATGACAGGCAGCTCCAGCCTCCAGTGGCCACACAAAGTCTGTGGGGGGGGGGGGTCACTGATGTAGGGGGGGAATTAATACACTAAGGTAAGGGGGACACTGATATAAAGGTCCCCCCTGATATCAGTAACTCTCCCTTACCTTAGTCTATTCACTCTGCGGCAGGTGGTCAGTTGCCGGCATTCCCCCTTACAGTGCATTGGGAACTCTGTGGACTGTGATGTAAGGGAGAACTCTGTGGACTGTGATGTAAGGGAGAACTCTGTGGACTGTGATGTAAGGGAGAACTCTGTGGACTGTGATGTAAGGGAGAACTCTGTGGACTGTGATGTAAGGGAGAACGTTGTGGACTGTGATGTAAGGGAGAACGTTGTGGACTGTGATGTAAGGGAGAACGTTGTGGACTGTGATGTAAGGGAGAACGTTGTGGACTGTGATGTAAGGGAGAACTCTGTGGACTGTGATGTAAGGGAGAACGTTGTGGACTGTGATGTAAGGGAGAACGTTGTGGACTGTGATGTAAGGGAGAATGTTGTGGACTGTGATGTAGAGGGGAAATCTACAGAGTCTGATGTTAAAGCAGGGTTCCACACAAATTTTGAACATTATCTCTATGCATTCTCTTCCTTGCCTAGATGCTGACATGCTGTGTAAAAAAATTTAAATCGCCGTAATTACCTTTTTTTTTTTCTAATCTTCTTAGCACTTCCTGGTTTTCCTCCCATGGGAGTAGGCGTGTTTCTAGCCTCTCCCAGACCTCCCACAGTCCCCTGGGAGCTAGTCTCAGGCTTCCCAGCATGCATTGTGCAACAGCATCATCACAACATCTCGGTGAATGCTGGGAGCACAGCATTCACTGCATCCAGGAAATACATGCTTGTGGGCTTCAAATGCCCACAATAAAGATGGAAACTGCCTTCAGTGAATTTTATAAGTTATTCTTTACAACAAAATCGGACACAGGCGGACTTATTACACAGAACATGTGAGTAGATAATCATGAGAAGAAAAGTTTGTGAATGAACTCCAAAAAAAAAAAAATGATAGATAGGTGGACCCCCGCTTTAAAGTGGTTTTAAAGTCAGATTTTTTTTTTTATCTTAATGCATATCTCAATGCATTCGGCTACATAACCTTCTGTGTGCAGCAGCCCCCCCTAATACTTACCTGAGCCCATCCCGATCCAGCGATGTTGCAGGAGAGTCTCAGCTGCCTGGGACTCTCCCTCCTCATTGGCTAAGACAGCAGCGTGGCACCATTGGCTCCTGTTGCTGCCAATCAAGGTCAGTGAGCCAACGAGGAGAGAGAGGGGGCGGGACCAAACCGCAGCTCTGTGTCTGAATGGACACACCGATCGGTGACTCAACTTGGGTGCCTCCATAGCAAGCTGCTTGCTGTGGGGGCACTCGGCAGGAGGGAGGGGCCAGGAGCGCCAACGGGGGACCCGAGAAGAGGAGGATCCGGGCTCCTCTGTGCACATGTTTATTATTTTTAACAAAAAAAAAAAACAAGACTTTAGTATCACTTTAAGGGGAGCTCTGTGAACTCTTATGTAAGGGGGGGGGTCCTCTGGTGACCAAAAACCCCCTTACATCAGAGTTTCCCTTTACAGCAGAGTCCTCACAGTTCTGCCTTGCACTGTAAAGGGGAGCCCTGCATGCAGACTCTGATGTAAGGGGGGACTCTGTGTTGGGTTATTTTACCCTGACCTTCATGTAAATGGAGAAATATGTTTTTTGCCTATTGATCCTTTTACATGCACAATGTATCTGTTGTTTTGAGAAAGAAAAGCTGAAGTTCTTAAACATATTACAAATAGCACTAGCCACATGTTTGTAGCTTAAATATTGATATTCACACTGTCTTGGACTAAAAACAGTAATTTATGTACTTTCTTTTGTAAGTGTCAGTAAAAATTTGGATCGACCAGTAAATTTAATGAGTTTTGTCAGTAAACAACAACTTGGCTTCCAGTATTAGCGTCACTGGTCCCCAAAAAGTGTCAGTTAGTATCCAATTTTTCCGTTGCAATGCCGCAGTCCTGCTATAAGTCGCTGCCATTACTAGTAAAAAAAAAAAAAAAAAAATTCCATAAATCTATCCCATAGTTTGTAGATGCGATAACTTTTGCACAAACCAATCAATAAACGCTTATTGGAATTTTTTTAACCAAAAATATGTAGCTGAATACGGGCTAAGCTGATGGAGAAATTCGATTTTTTATTGGATATACGCATGCCCAGTACACGGACTCCCCTCGGTCGGAGCGGCGTCCCTCACATGCGCAGTACGGAGGCAGCGGGAGCGCGCACGCGCCGCCAGCTGTCAGTCTTCCCCCGGCGATGTCAAGCTGTCGCCTGTCAGGCCGCCGCGCATGCGCAGAGCCGATCTGTCAGTCTTCCTCTCCCACGCGCACGCGCACTGGCCTGTTTGTTTATTATTAGTGCGCGGAGGGAAGATGGCGGCGTCCTCCCTGGAACAGAAACTCTCTCGTCTTGAGGCCAAGCTGAAGCAGGAGAACCGAGAGGCCAGGAGAAGGATCGAGCTGGAGATCAGCCCGCAGCGTCCACGGCCTAGTAAGGACGACAGAGGGGAGGGGGGAGGCAGCAGAGAGTATGGAGGGCCCTGTGTGGGGGAGGGGGGCAGGATGCTGGGGCCCCTACAGGTAGGCATCCTGACATCTGATGGAGCCCCCCCCCCGGCTGTTGTGTGGAGTCAGGAACTCTGTACAAGGACTGGTTGTGTGCTGTACATGGAGGGGAAGGAAGGGAAAGGAGAGGGTGCTGGAGTCAGACATGACCATTACAGGAGGGTCCTAGGTGGGGGGAGATGAGGGGTGGGCACTACACAGAGAGCCTGGGGGGAGGTGAGGACATGGAGGTACCTGGAAGAGTGCTGGACTCAGGGATGGTCATTGCAGAAAGAGACTTGGGGGAGGTGAGAGATGAAGGAGCATGGAAGGGTGAAGGGCTTGGGGTATGTTCCTGTAATAAAGAACATGGAGGTAGGTGGAAGGTTGGTTGCTTTGTACTATACAGAAAGAGCTGTGTGGAGATGAGGACATGTGGTGACATGAACACGTGCTGGACTCAAGGATTGTCATTGTAGAAAGAGCCTTGGGAAGGTGGGAGATGTAGGAACATGGAAGGATGGAGGGCTTAGAGAAGGTCCCTTTAGAAAGGACATTGTGGAAGTGAGGACATGGAGGTAGGTAGGATGGTGGGATCATCCTTCCGCGTGCCCGCACGTCCTGGGCTGCCCGTCCTTCCGCGTGCCCGCACGTCCTGGGCTGCCCGTCCTTCCGCGTGCCCGCACGTCCTGGGCTGCCCGTCCTTCCGCGTGCCCGCACGTCCTGGGCTGCCCGTCCTTCCGCGTGCCCGCACGTCCTGGGCTGCCCGTCCTTCCGCGTGCCCGCACGTCCTGGGCTGCCCGTCCTTCCGCGTGCCCGCACGTCCTGGGCTGCCCGTCCTTCCGCGTGCCCGCACGTCCTGGGCTGCCCGTCCTTCCGCGTGCCCGCAGCTGAGGAGGTGCGGGTACATGCAAAGATGGGCAGCTGAGGAGGTGCGGGTACATGCAAAGATGGGCAGCTGAGGAGGTGCGGGTACATGGAAGGATGCTCTGTAAACCAAGAGTTTGGAGTGGTGGGAGATGTACAGTGCCTTGAAAAAGTATTCATACCCCTTGACATTTTCCACATTTTGTCATGTTGCAGCCAAAAACGTAAGTAGATTTTATGTGATAGACATTTATGTGCATGGAAGGATGGTCCTGCTTTAGAGAGGTGAGAGATGTAGGTGCATGAAAGTATGATCATTTCAGAAAGAACATTGGGGAGGTGGGAGGATTATAGATTCTGTGTTGACCACTACAGAAAACTTTTGAGGAGGCGAAGACATTCAGGTAGGTGGAAAGATGTCCTTTTACAGAAAGAGCCTTGGTGAAGGTGAGGACATGTGGGTTCATAGAAGTATGGTCTCTTTAGAGTGCTCTGGGTAGGTGAGGACATGCATATACTGTACATGGAAGAATGGTCTCTACAAAAAGAGCTTAGGGTGATAGGAGATGCAGGTACACAGAAGGATGACCTTTACAAAAGGGGCTTTGAGAGCTTGGGAGATGTAGCTTTATGTAAGGATGGTCTCTACAGAAGGAGTTCTGGGCAGATGAGGAGATGAAGGTACATGGAAGGATGGGCAGCCGAGGACGTGTGGGTACATGGAAGGATGGGCAGCCGAGGACGTGCGGGTACATGAAAGGATGGGCAGCCGAGGACGTGCGGGTACATGAAAGGATGGGCAGCCGAGGACGTGCGGGTACATGAAAGGATGGGCAGCCGAGGACGTGCGGGTACATGAAAGGATGGGCAGCCGAGGACGTGCGGGTACATGAAAGGATGGGCAGCCGAGGACGTGCGGGTACATGAAAGGATGGGCAGCCGAGGACGTGCGGGTACATGAAAGGATGGGCAGCCGAGGACGTGCGGGTACATGAAAGGATGGGCAGCCGAGGACGTGCGGGTACATGAAAGGATGGGCAGCCGAGGACGTGCGGGTACATGAAAGGATGGGCAGCCGAGGACGTGCGGGTACATGAAAGGATGGGCAGCCGAGGACGTGCGGGTACATGAAAGGATGGGCAGCCGAGGACGTGCGGGTACATGAAAGGATGGGCAGCCGAGGACGTGTGGGTACATGAAAGGATGGGCAGCCGAGGACGTGCGGGTACATGAAAGGATGGGCAGCCGAGGACGTGCGGGTACATGAAAGGATGGGCAGCCGAGGACGTGCGGGTACATGAAAGGATGGGCAGCCGAGGACGTGCGGGTACATGAAAGGATGGGCAGCCGAGGACGTGCGGGTACATGAAAGGATGGGCAGCCGAGGACGTGCGGGTACATGAAAGGATGGGCAGCCGAGGACGTGCGGGTACATGAAAGGATGGGCAGCCGAGGACGTGCGGGTACATGAAAGGATGGGCAGCCGAGGACGTGCGGGTACATGAAAGGATGGGCAGCCGAGGACGTGCGGGTACATGAAAGGATGGGCAGCCGAGGACGTGCGGGTACATGAAAGGATGGGCAGCCGAGGAGGTGCGGGTACATGAAAGGATGGGCAGCCGAGGAGGTGCGGGTACATGAAAGGATGGGCAGCCGAGGAGGTGCGGGTACATGAAAGGATGGGCAGCCGAGGAGGTGCGGGTACATGAAAGGATGGGCAGCCGAGGAGGTGCGGGTACATGAAAGGATGGGCAGCCGAGGAGGTGCGGGTACATGAAAGGATGGGCAGCCGAGGAGGTGCGGGTACATGGAAGGATGGGCAGCCGAGGAGGTGTGGGTACATGGAAGGATGGGCATCCGAGGAGGTGCGGGTACATGGAAGGATGGGCAGCTGAGGAGGTGCGGGTACATGGAAGGATGCTCTGTAAACCAAGAGTTTGGAGTGGTGGAAGATGTACAGTGCCTTGAAAAAGTATTCATACCCCTTGAAATTTTCCACATTTTGTCATGTTACAGCCAAAAATGTAAATATATTTTATTGGGATTTTATGTGATAGACCAACACAAAGTGGCACATAATTGTGAAGTGGAAGGAAAATGATAAATAGTTTTAATTTTTTTTACAAATGTGTGAAAAGTGTGGTGTGCATTTGTATTCAGCCCCCACCTTTCGCTGCAATTACAGCTTTTTTGGGGATGTCTCTACCAGCTTTGCACATCTAGAGAGTAAAATTTTTGCCCATTCATCTTTGCAAAATAGCTCAAGCTCTGTCAGATTGGATGGAGAGCTGTGAACAGCAATTTTCAAGTCTTGCCACAGATTCTCAATTGGATTTAGGTCTGGAGTTTGGGCCATTCTAACACATGAATATGCTTTGATCTAAACCATTCCATTGTAGCTCTGGCTGTATGTTTAGGGTCATTGTCCTGCTGGAAGGTGAACCTCCACCCCGTCTTAAGTCTTTTGCAGACTCCTAACTGGTTTTCTTCTAAGATTGCCCTGTATTTGGCTCCATCCATCTTCCCATTAACTCTGAACAGCTTTCCTTTCCCTCCTGCAGAAAAGCATTCCCACAACATGATGCTGCCACCACCATGTTTCACGGTGGGGATGGTGTGTTCAAGGTGATGTGCAGTGTTAGTTTTTTGCCACACATAGCATTTTGCTTTTAGGCCAAAAAGTTCAATTTTGGTCTCATCTGACCAGAGCACCTTCTTCCACATGTTTTCTGTGTTCCCCACATGGCTTCTCGCATACTGCAAATGGGACTTCTTATGGCTTTCTTTCAACAATGGCTTTCTTGACGCTTTCCCATAAAGGCCAAATTTGTGTAGTTCACGACTGATAGTTGTCCTGTGGACAGATTCTCCCACCTAAGCCTTTGATCTCTGCAGCTCCTCCAGAGTTACCATGGACCTCTTGGCTGCTTCTCTGATTAATGCTCTCTTTGCACGGCCTGTCAGTTTAGGTGGACAGCCATGTCTTGGTAGGTTTGTAGTTGTGCCATACATTTTCAGATGATGGATTGAACAGTGCTCCCTGAGATGTTCAAAGCTTGGGATATTTGTTATAACCTAACCCTGCTTTAACCTCCCTGGCGGTATGATTATTTCGGATTTTAGGTGCTGAAAGAGGTACAATTATTTTGCATGGAAATATGGCGTTTTATATTGTAGGTCTGTAATTCTTAACAATAACACACTTAAATCTGTCCAAACCAGAGTCTAGTAGATATCCCGGGTATGATGAAGTTTGAAACACAAAAACATGAATTATAATATAATAAATAAAAATAAATAATTAAAAAAAATAAAAATAAATAGTAATAAAATAAATTTCCCCACGATTCACTATCGTTCAATTCTGCAAGTGTTCTAATTTACTATCGCTGTTTTCTAGCTGGTCTAAAGCCACTTTTGACGTAAAGGGACACTTTTTGGTTACTATGGACAATCTCCAGTTTCCAGGCAGAAAGAACAGTATATATCATATAAAACTGCATGCAGGGCATGGGCCAAAGCACTGGGGACAAAAGGGATGTGAAATCATTTCATACAGTACTGTAATCTGTAAGATTACAGTACTGTATGTGTTATGATTTTGACTTTTTTTTTTTTTTTATTTGCCGCCAGGCTCCGCCCCCGTGCGTCGTGACGCTCGCAGGGAACAGAGCCTGGCACGGAGAGGCTTCAGAGGAGGACGGAGCCCTCGGACACTGCGGGGGACATCGCAGGATCCCGGGGACAAGGTAAGTAAGGAGGCACCAGGATCCTGCGATGTAATCCCGAGTGTGGCTCGGGGTTACCGCTAATAGTCCTGAATTTTAACCCCGAGCCACACTCGGGAAAACCGCCAAGGAGGTTAAACTGCTCCACAACTTTATCCCTGACCTGTTTTTGGTGTGTTCCTTGGCCTTCATAATGTTTGTTTACTAAGGTTCTCTAACAAACCTCTGAGAGCTTCACAGAACAGCTGTATTTATACTGAGATTAAGTTACCCACAGGTGGACTCTATTTACTAATTAGGTGACTTCTAAAGGCAATTGGTTCCACTAGAATTTAGTTGGGGGTATCAGAATAAAGGGGGCTGAATACAAATGCATGCCACACTTTTCAGATATTTATTTGTAAAAAAATTGAAAAACCATTTATCATTTTTCTTCCACTTCACAATTATGTGCTACTTTGTGTTGGTCTATGACATAAAATCCCAATAAAATACATTTACGTTTTTTGTTGTAACATGACAAAATGTGGAAAATTTCAAGTGGTATGAATACTTTTTCAAGGTACTGTAAGTACACGGAAGGATGGCCTTTACAGAAAGGTCTCAGGGGTGGTAGATGCAGGTTATTGGAAGAATGGACTCTACAGAAAGAGGCTCGGGCAGGTGAGGACATACAGGGAAGGATTATCTCTGCAAAAAGGGCTTCAGGCAAGTGAGGGCATGTAGGTTCATGGAAGGATGAACAGGGGAAAACATGCAGATACCTGGAAGGATGGTCTCTACAAAAGGAGCTTGAGATGTAGGTACATGGAAGGATGACCATTACAGAAAAAGCATTGGGGAGGTGGGAGATGTAGACACATGGAAGAATCGCAGGCTCAGGGCTTGTCGGTACCAAAGGAAGCTTGAGGAAGTGAGGACATTCAGGGACCTTTTGTGGAAAAATTGTAGCTTTAATTTGTAAAGAAAAAATGAAAGGGGTATGAGGACATTCAGATACGTGAAAGGGTGGGCTATACCTTGAGAATGTGAGGACATACAGGTGCGAAAGGATGATCTGTACAGAAAGAGTATTGAGGACCGAGAACATGCTGGTACATAAAGTATAGGGGCTTCAAGGTTGGTCACTAGAGAGCAAATTTTGAGGCAGTGAGGGCATTCAGGTAGGTGGAAGGATTTGTAGCTTTGCTATTTACAGAAAGAGCAATGAGGAAGTGAGAAAATACAGATGTGTTGGAAGATGTCCTTTACAGAAGAAGCCATGGACAAATGAGGACATGTAGGTACACAGAGGGATTGTTTCTATAGAAAGATCTTTGAGCAGGTTGGGACATGCAGGTACATGGAAGGATGGTTTCCATAAAGTTAGGTGTGGGGGGTGGGGGGGTGGGGGGGGAGACATGCAGGTACACAGGATGATTTGTACAGAAGGAGCACTGCAGATGTGTTGACATGCAGGTAAATGGAAGGGTAGTCTCTCTACAAAAATAGCCTTGGAGAGGTGAAAGATGTAGGTACATGGAAGTATGGTATTGGATCATTACAGAAAAAAAGCCTTGGGGAGGTGGGAGATATAGAAACGTGGAATGGTGGTCTCGTGAGAAAGAGCTTTAAGATGGAGAGAACATACAGAAAGATGGAACAATGGTCTTTACTGAAGGAGCTTTGTGCAAATGGGGACATGCATTTTCATAGAAGCATGTTCTCTACAAAGAGAGTTTGGAGGGTGATGGAAGATGTAGGTGTATGAAAATTGGTCTCTAAAGAAAGAGCTTTGAGAGCATGCAGGTTCATGGATGGATAGTCTTTAGGAGCATTGACAAGTGAGAACATGCAGGTACATGGAATGATGGTCTCCACAGAGAGCTGTGGCTGACTAAGGACATTCAGGTTCTTGGAATGATGGTCTCCACAGAAAGAGCCTTGGGAGGGTGGGAGATGTAGGCACATTGAAGGATGGTCTCTACAAAAGGGGCATTGGACAGGTGAAGACATGCAGGTAGTACACGGAAAGACAGTCTCTGCAGAAAGGTCTTGCGCAGGCATGGACATGGAGATACATGGAAGAATGGTCTCTATAAATTGAACCTATGGGAGGTGAGAACATGCAGACACATGAAAGTATGGTCTCCACAGAAAGGGCTTTGTGCACGCAAGTCCATGCAGGTACATAGAAGAATGAGCTTTACAGGAAGAACTTTGGGGAGGTGACTCAATGCAAGTACTTAGGATGGTCTGTGGAGGCAGATTTTTGGGGAGGTGAGGACATGCACATACAGGAAAGGATTGGCTCTACAGAGAAAGCCATAGAAAGGTGAAGTGATGCACATGCATGCATGGTAGGATGGTGGACTTGGGGAGAATGGGATCATTCTCTACCAAGAGGTTACCAGGGTTACAACTGTCCCCAGAATGTATGGGTGTACCTGTTTGGGAATGCTGATACTTACCAGGTATTTCTTTTTTGAGGTGAACTTGCCTTATATACCTCTTGACAGAGTACATTATTTAAGGTCCCCCCTCGTTATGTAAATGTTTTTCAAACAATCCATTTTTTAGTTTTGCATCATTTGTGGAAACCCTAAAATCTTTTGACTGTTAATTTCCTACATGTACCACTGTTGGAGAGGGTGTTTATTAATCAATAATGCCAAATGTGCTTGAGTACTTGGTTCGTGGAAAAAAATGCAGTTCTGGGTTCCCTTGGCTACCGAATCGAGTTACCTAATGCCGCTGCATTGGACATGTGATCACAGATGAAGGAAATGGGGTGATTTGAGGCAGACAACTGGTTTGTTTATGCTGAATTTTCTTCTATTACTATGTTCATATACTGGATCAAGGGTGATGGTGTAGGATTTTTTTTTTTTTTTTTTAAGCAGAAATCTAACAAAACGTTGTAGTGTCACCAGCATAGGAAGTGGTGGGAGGGAATCTCTCTAACAGGGCGTGGGAATGTTTGACTATTCTTCCAGAAGCACATTTGTGAGGTCAGGCACTGATGTTGGACGAGAAGACCTGGCTCACGGTCTATGCTCTAATTCATTCCAAAGGTGTTCTATCTGGTTGACTGAGCACCAGTGCACAAAGCAAGGTCCATAAAGACATGAATGAGTGAGTTTGGGGTGGAGGAACTTGACTGACCTGCCCAGAGTCCTGACCTCCACCCGATAGACTTTTGGGATGAATTAGAGCGGAGACTGCAAGCCAGGCCTTCTTGTCCAACCTTAGTGCCTGACCTCAGAAATGCACTTCTGGAAGAATGGTCAAACATTCCCATAGACACACTTCTAAACCTTGTGGACAGCCTTCCCAGAAGAGTTGAAGCTGTTATAGCTGCAAAGGGTGGGCCAACTCAATATTGAACCCTACGGACTAAGACGCCATTAAAGTTCATGTGCGTGTAAAGGCAGGCATCCCAATACTTTTGGCAATAATAGTGTAAATCAGAATTTTCAGCTGTTTAATAGATGGCATTTTGACTGTATTGCATGCATATAATGCCGACAACATATGGGTCATTGAAGCCTATGGGTGACGTCTAGGGATGTACCAATACTTTTTTTTTTTTTTTTTCCGGCAAGTACGAGTACCAATACTCGTACTCAAGTACTCGCCGAGACCAATTACTGATGCCTTTGCGGTGCGATTTGAGCCCATACAAAAGGAATGGGCTTAAATCACACTGCAAAGAATAGCATGCAGTTTGGACAGGAATGCGGTGCGATTCCTGTCCGAATTGCATGTAGTTTTCTGCACCGCTCCTAACCAGGCTGAAGTCACTGACAAGCCTGGATTCACACAAGAGCAGTGCGGGAAACGGCATGTGATTTTGACAGGAATCGTGCCGCATTCCTGTTCAAATCATATGCAGTGGTTTGCAGTGCGATTGAGCCCATTCAAAATATATTATATTTATATATATTTTTTTTTTTTGTTTGAAATTTCACAGCAAAGATAACGGTTTTAGGTATCGGTTCATTTGCATGAGTACAAGTACTCATGCAACTGCTTAGTGTCTGCAGCGATATTGGTCTTCGTGCAGCTGTAGTGACGTCACCGCTGCCTGCTTTACTAGCCGTTGTCGGAGCACGCTTACCTCTGCCCTGCAGCTGCTGCTGGCTGACACAGGAGATCACGTGACCAGAGCGGCCTGAAAATAGGAAAGTATATACATCTTCCCTGCACAGGTTAGTTAGCATAGGTATTAGGAGGTGAAGGAGACAGTTTTAAAGAATAGATTCACCTTTTAGTAACATGTTACACCCTCTAAATACTGGTGTATTTAACTTGTTTTACAGGTAACATGTTACTAATGCATCAGTGCACCCCGGATCCCCCATTTCCCATTGTGACAGCGAGCGGGGGATCCCTCCTCTCCTTGCACCCACTATCACAATTTAAAAACAGTGCAGCTGTGCGGGGCTCTGCCAAGACCGCCATGTCACACAGATCTGCAAATTTCATGGACTACAAGTCCCATCTTACACTGTGGCAGGCAGCTTGTAGTTCTCAATTAACTGCAAAGGCGCTGTTGAGCAGTCTTCTAGTTTGTCTGTATAGGAGATAGGGGCAGACAGCTGTACTGAGTGTCTGCAGGAGCCTGGCATTGCACCCAACATCTTCTGGTCACAGATGCAATACTCTGCAAGCTCCTATGAAAATAAATAATGCATTTTTTTTTCCTCTACAAAAATTGCTTATTTATTTTTATTTTTTAAGTGCATTCAGCCATCAAGGCTAGTTAAAATGACATTCCAACTTACACCTAAGTCTTACATTTTCCTACAGTGGTCTGTACATCACACCAAAAAGGGGCAGCTGAAGGGGAAAGAGGGACAGGCTTTTCAATTCGGGCACAACTGGGAGCCATGATTAGGTTCATGTTTTAGTGCTCGGGCTCCAAAAGCTAGTCATACATACAGTATGTGGATTAGTGGGCTGAACAATTTCTTCTAGAGGTGCACTGTAATGAAAATTTTGGTACTGAAACCAAAAATTAAAGTGGATGTAAACCCTCCATACATCCAGTGAAGTGATCAGCCTCAGATGATGCACGGGGATCAAACCAATCTCCCGACTTACGTTTTACATCCATATCTGCTGTCTTCACATTTATATACTGCGGGGGTATTGAATTCAAATTCATGGAGGTCCGATTAGTAAAATTTTCTTCCCGCCGAGGTCCGAATCGCAGTTTTGTGCGATGACTCAGATTCTTTACATCACAGCCCAGGTGTGCAGGCACAACAGTCCAGTCATTTAAATGGGCTGCTGTGCCTGTGTTTTCTGCAGGGAAAAGGTCCTGGTACCTTTAAAAATGCAGCCGCATGGAAACTGCATGGTGTGTTTGTACCATGCAATTTGCATGTGCGGGAAATTGCACCCTCACACAGCACTGCCCCCCTTCGCATATCGTCCTCACACAGCACTGCCCCCCTTCACATGTCACCCTCACACAGCACTGCCCCCCTTCACATGTCACCCTCACACAGCACTGCCCCCCTTCACATGTCACCCTCGCACAGCACTGCCCCCCTTCACATGTCACCCTCGCACAGCACTGCTCCCCTTCACATGTCACCCTCGCACAGCACTGCCCCCCTTCACATGTCACCCTCGCACAGCACTGCCCCCCTACACATGTCACCCTCGCACAGCACTGCCCCCCTTCACATGTCACCCTCGCACAGCACTGCCCCCCTTCACATGTCACCCTCGCACAGCACTGCCCCCCTTCACATGTCACCCTCGCACAGCACTGCCCCCCTTCACATGTCACCCTCGCACAGCACTGCCCCCCTTCACATGTCACCCTCGCACAGCACTGCCCCCCTTCACATGTCACCCTCGCACAGCACTGCCCCCCTTCACATGTCACCCTCGCACAGCACTGCCCCCCTTCACATGTCACCCTCGCACAGCACTGCCCCCCTTCACATGTCACCCTCGCACAGCACTGCCCCCCTTCACATGTCACCCTCGCACAGCACTGCCCCCCTTCACATGTCACCCTCGCACAGCACTGCCCCCCTTCACATGTCACCCTCGCACAGCACTGCCCCCCCATCACATGTCACCCTCGCACAGCACTGCCCCCCCATCACGTCACCCTCGCACAGCACTGCCCCCCTTCACATGTCACCCTCGCACAGCACTGCCCCCCTTCACATGTCACCCTCGCACAGCACTGCCCCCCTTCACATGTCACCCTCGCACAGCACTGCCCCCCTTCACATGTCACCCTCGCACAGCACTGCCCCCCTTCACATGTCACCCTCGCACAGCACTGCCCCCCTTCACATGTCACCCTCGCACAGCACTGCCCCCCTTCACATGTCACCCTCGCACAGCACTGCCCCCCTTAACATGTCACCCTCGCACAGCACTGCCCCCCTTCACATGTCACCCTCGCACAGCACTGCCCCCCTTAACATGTCACCCTCGCGCAGCACTGCCCCCCTTCACATGTCACCCTCGCGCAGCACTGCCCCCCTTCACATGTCACCCTCGCGCAGCACTGCCCCCCTTCACATGTCACCCTCGCACAGCACTGCCCCCCTTCACATGTCACCCTCGCACAGCACTGCCCCCCTTCACATGTCACCCTCGCACAGCACTGCCCCCCTTCACATGTCACCCTCGCACAGCACTGCCCCCCTTCACATGTCACCCTCGCACAGCACTGCCCCCCTTCACATGTCACCCTCGCACAGCACTGCCCCCCTTCACATGTCGCCCTCGCACAGCACTGCCCCCCTTCACATGTCGCCCTCGCACAGCACTGCCCCCCTTCACATGTCGCCCTCGCACAGCACTGCCCCCCTTCACATGTCGCCCTCGCACAGCACTGCCCCCCTTCACATGTCGCCCTCGCACAGCACTGCCCCCCTTCACATGTCGCCCTCGCACAGCACTGCCCCCCTTCACATGTCGCCCTCGCACAGCACTGCCCCCCTTCACATGTCGCCCTCGCACAGCACTGCCCCCCTTCACATGTCGCCCTCGCACAGCACTGCCCCCCTTCACATGTCGCCCTCGCACAGCACTGCCCCCCTTCACATGTCGCCCTCGCACAGCACTGCCCCCCTTCACATGTCGCCCTCGCACAGCACTGCCCCCCTTCACATGTCGCCCTCGCGCAGCACTGCCCCCCTTCACATGTCGCCCTCGCGCAGCACTGCCCCCCTTCACATGTCGCCCTCGCACAGCACTGCCCCCCTTCACATGTCGCCCTCGCACAGCACTGCCCCCCTTCACATGTCGCCCTCGCACAGCACTGCCCCCCTTCACATGTCGCCCTCGCACAGCACTGCCCCCCCATCACATGTCGCCCTCGCACAGCACTGCCCCCCCATCACATGTCGCCCTCGCACAGCATTGCCCCCCCATCACATATTGCCCCCATTCCCCCGCTCCCCATCCTTCACAGTTCCATATATTTTCCTACCTTTCACAGAGCGGGGAGCAGGAGGCGGAACGATCATAAACTGAAGGCACACCAGCACTGGGCGGGGAGCGGGAGGTTGACTTTAGATATTAGAGAACTGGTGAGTGGCTGCTAGGACTGCCTCCTAACAGCTAATCACCTCCCGATTAACGTGACAGCCAAGATGGCTAAAACAGCTGATTGGAGGAAAGGCACACACCCCCTCTCCTCATAGGCAGAGACTCTCAGAGGTGCTTTGTAACAGGGCCAGCTGCCTGCTAATCTATTTATAGCAACCTCCGACACAAATTTCAGGCTGTTAATCGGGCTGATAACAGAGGAACACTCAGGAGAGAACTATGGGACAAAATACTGCAGATATATGTGGCCAGCTCAAATTTCATGACTTGGGTTTACATCCACTTTAAGGATGCACTTGTGCGAAACAAATTAAAAAATATATATATATCTCTCTAAAATATTATATCTATATCCTACTTTTAAGTACACAATGGGGTTTATTTACTAAAGCTGGAAAGTGCAAAATCAGGCTCACTTCTGCATACAAACCAATGAGCTTCCAGGTTTTATTACCAAAGCTTAATTGAACAAGCTGAGGTTAGCAGCTCATTGGTTTGGTTTCTATGCAGAAGTGAGCCTGATTTTGCACTTTCCAGCTTTAGTAAATAAACTCCATTGTGTACTTAAAAGTGGGGTATATATATAATTTAAATTATAGTGTATGTATATAAACTTTTTTTTGCACAATATTAAAAAGTTGTAAGAAAAATGCATTCCATATATGCCTTCACACTGATCTGTTGTGGTGTTAACCACTTGACCACTGGGCACTTAAACCCCCTTCCTAACCAGACCAATTTTCAGCTTTCGGTGCTCTCACACTTTGAATGACAATTACTCAGTCATACAATACTGTACCCATATGAAATTTTTGTCCTTTTTTTCACACAAATAGAGCTTTCTTTTGGTGGTATTTAATCACCGTTGGGTTTTTTATTTTTTGCGCTATAAAAGAAAAAAGACTGAAAATTTGGTAAAAAAATGAATTTTTCTTTGTTTCTGTTATAAAATTTAGCAAATTAGTAATTTTTCTTTGTAAATTTTGGCCAAAATTTATACTGCTACATATCTTTGGTAAAAATAAGTACAACTTGGTGTATATTATTTGGTCTTTGTGAATGTTAGAGAGTCCAAATGCTATGGTGCCAATATCTGAAAATTGATCACACCTGAAGTGCTGATGGCCTATCTAATTTCTTGAGACCCTAACATGCCAGAAAAGTACAAATACCCCCCAAATGACCCCTATTTGGAAAGAAGACATTCCAAGGTATTTAGAAAGATGCATGGTGAGTTTTTTTGAAATTGTCATCTTTTCCCACAATTCTTTGCAAAATCAAGATTTTTTTTTTCTTTTTTTTTTTTCACAAAATTGTCATATTAGCAGGTTATTTCTCACACACCGCATATGCATACCACAAATTACACCCCAAAACACATTCTGCTATTACTCCCGAGTATGGCGATACCACATGTGTGAGACTTTTACACAGCGTGGCCACATACAGAGGCCCAACATGCACGGAGCACCTCCAGGCGTTCTGGAGCACCCAGGCCAATTCTTATATTTCTCTCCTACATGTAAAAATCATAATTTATTTGCTAGAAAATTACATAGAACCCCAAAACATTATATATATTTTTTTTAGCAAAGACCCTAGAGAATACAATGGCGGTTGTTGCAACTTTTTATCTCGCACGGTATTTGCGCAGCAATTTTTCGAACGCTTTTTTTTGGAAAAAAAACAGTTTTGTGCTTTAAAAAAAAATAAAACAGTAAAGTTAGCCCAATGTTTTTGCATAATGTGAAAGATGAAGTTACGCCGAGTAAATAGATACCTAACATGTCACCCTTCAAAATTGCACACTCTTGTGGAATGGTGCCAAACGTCGCTACTTAAAAATCTCCATAGGTGACGCTTTAAAATTTTTTACTGGTTACATGTTTTGAGTTACAGAGGAGGTCTAGGGCCAAAATTATTGCTCTCGCTCTAACGTTCGCAGTGATACCTCACATGTGTGGTTTGATCACCGTTTTCATATGTGGGCGGGACTTACGTATGTGTTCGCTTCTGCATGCGAGCACACGAATGTGGGCGCTTTAAACATTTTTTTTTTTTTTTTTTATTGTTTATTTTACTTTATTTATTTTAGTTTGACACTTTTTCCCCCCCAAAAAAATTTTTGATCACTTTTATTTCTATTACAAGGAATGTAAACATCCTTGTAATAGGAATATGGCATGACAGGTCCTCTTTACAGTGACATATGGGGTCAATTAGACCCCACATCTCACCTCTAGGCTGGGAAGCCTGAAATTAAAAAAAAAAAAAAAACGATCTTGGCTTCTATCGTAGCGGTGAGTCGGTAGAAGCACCGGAGGGTGGCGGGAAGGGGGGGGCGTCCCCTCTCGCCTCCCGTAAGAACGATCAAGCAGTGTAACAGCCACTATGATCATTCTTATGGTGTAGGGAATCGCCGGCTGAAAAAGCTGATATCTGAATGATGCCTGTAGCTGCACCCATCATTCAGATATACCCGCTCAAAGTCAAGGACGTCATATGACTGTGGGCGGGAACTGGTTAAAAATTGCGGGGTATTGCAGAGTATTGTGGAGTAGTGCAGGGTATATTGCTGGGTATATTGCAGAGTATTGCTGGGCATATTGCAGAGTATTGTGGGGTATATTGCAGAGTATTGTGGGGTATTATGCAGAGTATTGTGGGGTATAATGCAGAGTATTGCGGGGTATAATGCAGAGTATTGCGGGGTATTTATGCAGAGTATTGCGGGGTATTTATGCAGAGTATTGCGGGGTATAATGCAGAGTATTGCGGGGTATAATGCAGAGTATTGCGGGGTATTTATGCAGAGTATTGCGGGGTATTTATGCAGAGTATTGCGGGGTATTTATGCAGAGTATTGCGGGGTATAATGCAGAGTATTGTGGGGTATTATGCAGAGTATTGCGGGGTATTATGCAGAGTATTGCGGGGTATAATGCAGAGTATTGTGGGGTATATTGCAGAGTATTGCGGGGTATTATGCAGAGTATTG
Organism: Aquarana catesbeiana; assembly: GCF_042186555.1. NCBI lineage: Eukaryota > Metazoa > Chordata > Amphibia > Anura > Ranidae > Aquarana > Aquarana catesbeiana. The sequence continues at coordinate 628,072,703 of NC_133326.1, read as the reverse complement.
CGGGGTATAATGCAGAGTATTGCGGGGTATAATGCAGAGTATTGCGGGGTATTTATGCAGAGTATTGCGGGGTATTTATGCAGAGTATTGCGGGGTATAATGCAGAGTATTGCGGGGTATTTATGCAGAGTATTGCGGGGTATTTATGCAGAGTATTGCGGGGTATTATGCAGAGTATTGCGGGGTATTATGCAGAGTATTGTGGGGTATTACGCAGAGTATTGTGGGGTATTACGCAGAGTATTGTGGGGTATTACGCAGAGTATTGCGGGGTATTATGCAGAGTATTGCGGGTATTATGCAGAATATTGCGGGTATTACGCAGAGTATTGCGGGGTATTACGCAGAGTATTGCGGGGTATTACGCAGAGTATTGCGGGGTATTATGCAGAGTATTGCGGGGTATTACGCAGAGTATTGCGGGGTATTATGCAGAGTATTGCGGGTATTATGCAGAGTATTGCGGGTATTATGCAGAATATTGCGGGGTATTACGCAGAATATTGCGGGGTATTACGCAGAGTATTGCGGGGTATTACGCAGAGTATTGCGGGGTATTACGCAGAGTATTGCGGGGTATTACGCAGAGTATTGCAGGGATGGCTGAGCATTGAGGGATGGATGGATGTGACAGCAATTGTCACTGAGCACCGCTGTGAGCACTACACATACAGCCCACAGCGGTGCTGCCATCCGATCCCTCCCCCTCTCCCCTCGCACTGTACAGATCGGTACAGAGAGGGGAGGGAGGAACCGGCGTCATGACATGACGCCGGTCTGTTGACATGTGATCGCTCCGTCATTTGACGGAGCGATCACATGGTAAACGGCCGCGATTAGCGGCCGTTTACCGTGATCCGTGATGCGCCGGGTCCTCTGGACCCGGCGGTCACGGAAGTTCTCGGGTGCGCGCCCCAGGGGGCGCGCGAGAGCAGTATTCTGGGAGGACGTCCCAGGGACGTCCACCCAGAACTAGCCGACCGCGCTGCAGCCGTCTTTCGACTATGGCCCGGTCGGCAAGTGGTTAAAAAAAAATCTTGCTGCATTTTTGGTCAGTTAAAAAAACGCACCAAAAACCCACCTCCCTGTAGAAATGCATTGAAAATGCAGCAAGAACGCACCCGTGTTTCATCTTTGCGGTAAGCATGGTAAAATCGCGTGCATTTTCAGCACCATTATCGGCACCTTTTTCTCTATTGGCAAAATGTTTGCAAGTAACTATTTTCGGACCATAATTTTCAGTGCATCATCTAATTTCTTCATACTAAGCCCTGGTTCACATTGATGCGATTTGGCATACGAGTTCACATGTCAAATTGCATGCCAAATTGGCGGCAATTGCTGGCAATGGCAGCGTCCGAATCGGTGTGACATCGCATTTGCGGCGCCCCACCGATTCCCAAAAGTAGTTTCTGTACTACTTTTGGAGATTTAGGGGTGTGATTTTCATTGACATCTGTGCGGGTTTCTGCACACATGTCTCTGAAATCACCCCCGAAGTTGGGACTGACATGCGGGAATAAAATTGTGCCAGTTAAGCTGAATTCTCATGACTTCATTCCCGCAGCCGGTGTCACCCTGGGCTAAACCGTGCAAATGAATGCATCGCCTGCTGTGGCTATTATATCACCTATACAGCAGCTGAATTTGCTTGGATGCATCCTCTGTTCATCCAAAAATTTTCCAATCAGCTTGTCGCATGGACAGGTGCCGACATGGCGGACAATTCAGTCCATGCCTAGCCTACTTACGAGAAGAATGGAATTGGCTAATACCCTGCCGCCTCTATGAAGTGGGCGTTCAATTTAGTCAAATGCAGGGTGAGCAGTTTTAAAGATTATAATGGATGTGGCATAATGGGCTTCTTTTTCTCCAATTTGCCACAATTTTCTGGTTATTTTAGTTTTTTCAATTAGCTTTTGTTGGCAAAAGTATTTAAACAGATTAAGGCTGGCCATACACGGGCCGATTTTCTGCCAGTTCAGCATGAACTGGCTGAGATTCAAATCATGTGTGGGCAAGCTGTATCTACCAAGTTGATCGATCAACTTGAGTACAACCAGCCTGCTGGATTCGCTTGCGATTATCACTAGCAATAAGCACTGTCTTCTGGTGGGGACAGCTTACCCAGTCCACCGCGGAGGAGACATTTGCTCGGCAGAAGGGATTCACCTGTCAGCACCGCCTGTGTTTATGGGGGAATTGAGTAAACTTTTTTTCCTGCAACCCTTGGTTGCAGGAAAGTTATTTGCATTGTGTATGGCCAGCCTAAGGCAACCTGCCACCATCCCTAGCATATGAATATAGTTATACAGACTGTTTGTTTTTGGCTGGTTGCATTGATCCATTTGATTATTTGTGATCAAAATGTGCTTGAAAATGCTGGAAGCATGTGACGCATTTTGACCAGCATTAGAACGTGGAAATTGGTTAAATGAAAACCTAAAGAAACATTGATTTTTTTTTTTTTTTTTTTTTTTTTTCAATCAGAATCTTAATCAGGCTGAGAAGTGTCAATGCCTTTGTCTTGCTACTGAAGGAAAATACAATCAAAAGGCATGGTGATTGCTTTCCAGATGAAAGGCTGTACACCCGCTGTTTATGTAGGTGCACAGCTGGAATTGGGGTGATGCAAATGGATACCACTTGCTCTAGTAGATTTTCAGTAGGGTTTAATGAACACGTAAAACTCACTGGGCTTGGTGCTCCTCAGAGACCCACCTACAAAAGGTCTTGGTGTAGCCAAAGATCACGTACATTCCTTGACAACGATACGCAAGGCAAAAAAAATTAGGCACGAGCCATGTTCATTTTAGGAGTACAAAGGTGGCAGTATTTTCAGCATTGTGTTCACCTAGAGATTAAATGTTTTTTTTTCATTTTATGTGTATGGGAAATGTGTTTTATATCTTCATATTCTCCATTTCATTTGACCCTTTTCCCTGCCATCCAGTCTCCATTGCTGTGTTCTTTATTTTGTCATTGTCCCTCCCGTGTTACTCCTTCCTGTGTTCTCTTGTTCATATGTCCTTTTTCCTCTTCAGACCATAATCTCCTCTTGTTTCCTGTTCTCTCCTGGGTTGCTTTGTATTTTATGTTGATTTTTTTTTTTTCCCCTATTTCTCCCCCAGTTATTCTCATCACTCTAAGCCCCACGCCCGCTCCATCCCAGCGAGCAGGTATCGGATCGCCCTTCTCAACTCCTTACTTGCTCCAGGCGCAGCTAACTTCCCCTTATGTCACTCTTAACATGCACCCCTTCCCTTTAAATTAATTTTACTGTGTTTTCTTAATCTGCCCCTTCATGTGTATCTACAACCCCTCTCCTTCAGTCTTCTGCTCATGCTTGGCATTGCTCTCCCACCTGTCTTTGTGCATGGGATGGGGAATGTTGCATGCAGTGTGGATCTGGCATGTAGACTTTGTATGGAGCATGAGCTCAGGGAATCCTAACAAACCGGTAAAGGTTAGAGAACAAAAGGTAGTATTTATGGCAAATGTGGTACTGTAAGGTAAGATAGAGATGACTTAAGAATTACTATATATGTATTGTGTTCCTTTATGTCTGTATAGGTTTCTACCTGGGGGAAAACCATTAATAGATATGTGCTTAAGGTTCAATTCACACTAGTGCGACTCCCAGTGTGACTTTGAAGTGCAAATTTCATGCTTCTTTTGCACTCTATGGCACTCAAGTCTCAAAGTCGTAACAAAGTAGTGCAGGAAACTTTTTTTTAAAAGATGCTGCGAATAAAGTTGCATAGATTGAACTGGGGGCCATTGGAATAAATGGGTTGGACACAAAGTCGTATGACAAGTCACACTAGTGAGAACTGAGCCTAAATCCTGCCCTGTGGCAATGTACACATCTTGCCTTACCTACTCCGAATTGATGGTCTTAGCAATGGGTGAATACTGATGGGCTAAACCATTTTCTTGCCTCTAGCTCCCTCTTCACTATATTGCCATACATTTGTGGACACCTTAGACAAGGCATGCTTCTAGCACTGTGGAAACTGTGTGGAGAAGGCCCTTTTCTGATTGAGCATTACTGTGCCCTGTGTATGAAGCCAGCACCTTAAAGACATGGTTTGATGAGTTTGGTGTGGAGGAACTCAAGTGCCCTGCACAGAGCCCATCCTTACTAAAACACCTTTTGGATAGAATTGAAGTGCTATTTTGCTAGCCAAGACTTCCAGTTTAGTGTTGGTACCTGACCTCACCGGTGCTCTTTTTTGAGTAAATGGGCACAAATTCTCACACACTCTGAAATCTTGTTGAAAGCCTTATCATAATGCCCATGAGTTGATATTAGGATGTCCAACAAACTCATTCAGGTGTAATGAACGGGTGTAAGTAAACCCTTGGACTAATGGTGTACATTCTGTTACAAAATGGGCTTCCTTTTAATTTAAAAATTGACATGGGAGAGGACATAGAAACTTTTGATATAAAGATATATTTGGAATTTTCTGAGAATACTAAGGCCTCTTTCACATGAATGATCCGTTCAGGTCCGCCTGTCCGTTTTTTAGGCGGACCTGAACGGACCCTCCATAGACCTCTATGGAGCGTCGGATGTCAGCGGTGACATGTCCGCTGACATCGGACCCGCTCCGATCCGAAAAAGTGTAACGAAGGAAAAAGCTACTTTTCCAAATGTTATCGGAGCGGGTGACGACGGACTCTACGGTCCGTCATCATCCGATCCCCCATAGGGGAGAGCGGCACTCTGAGAGGTCATCTGCCTGCTCAGCAGATGATCTGTCATCTGCCTGCTCAGCGGGGATCCACGGCGCGATCCCCGCTGAGCAAGCGGATGTTCACGGGGCGGATCATCACGGATCCGTCCCATGTGAAAGGACCCTAAGAGTGATGCAGTCTTTCTGCATCTATTGATACAGGGCTTGTGCATGCCCAAACTGTGATTTTTGCTGGATGTGGTTGTAACGTGAGAAGATTTTTTTTTTTTACCTTAATGCATCCTCTGCAATAAGGTAAATAACCTTCTGTATTTAGATCCCCAACACATTGGAGCCTGATCTTGATCCAGCATTGTGTCAGAACAGTGTCTCTCTGCTCTCTCCCCTCATGGGACACAGAGGCAGCAGTGGGAGCCATTTGCTCCTGCTGCTGTCAATCACAGCCTGTAAGGAGAGAGCAGGGGTGGGGATGAGCCGTGCTGTGTGTGTCAACGGACACACTGAGCCTGGTTCAGGATCAAGCCTGCACAAGGGCCCCCATAGTAAGTGGCTTCAGCCAAGCATGCCAAGTTATACCTATTGAAGTTGAATTCTTACCCTTGGGAACCCAAAATGCTATTAGAAATCAAATGGTGATTCATCCCATTAGTGTTCACCCAAGTCACCAGTTCTGAGTAGGCTTACACTTCTACATTGAATTTGGATGGTGTGAAGCCACTACTAACACAAGGGAATAAGAATTCTACAAAGTTGTTTTTGTTTACTGTCATGCCTTACAAGATCAACCTTTGCCTGGAAAGCAGAACTGCAACATCAACACAAGACAACAGATGTGCACAGGGCACATTGCATGGGGTATAACAAAGTTAATGGGCTTTGCTGTATAGGATACAGACCGCAAATTACTGACTTTGAGATGTTCAGTTTGTAAGATGTGGAGCTTAGTAAATCTGTCATCTGATTTAAAGTTATTGAATTGAAATGAGGACCTAAGAGCAGGATCCTAGAGGTGCCTCCAGAGTTCCCTGGGAGCCCAAAACCAAGGTGCCAGCTCTGACTCGGCTCTGGAATGTTGGTCAGAAGCAGCATGTTTTGTTGAAGATTGGGCATTGGAGCCAAATTCTGATTCCTGATTGGGAAGTTGCAATTTTCATATTGAGTCCTCCATGTTTTGTATGCTCCTTATGTGCTCTAAAGACTTAACAGAAGTACATCTCTGTGCAGATGCCTCCTAGATGTTTGCTCTTAAGTTCTTAGGCCACATCAATAAATTCAGTGAAGTGACAGGTTTGCTTTACTGTAAGGAGAAGGTATTGGGTTTTGAATGGGGTGTTCAGGGAATAATGGGGCACTGCTGTTGCTCGTAGCTTATCTCTGTTCCCCAATCTTTGTCCCTTCTCTGTGTACCACCCTCTTTTCGTCCAGCCTTACAACTTCCTCTGGCCAATGATGGACACAGTCGCTCCGACAGCTCCGCAAATCATCACCCGTCACTGCCCGTCCGACCACGGCACATGTTGAACATACCGCAAACCAACTACTTGACGCAGCGGAGCTTGGAGAGGTGAGAACATGGCTTTGTCACACTGCGGTGTAACTTTTTTGTTTAAATATTATATTGTCTGTGCAGACATCATCTTTTAAAGTGACACTAAACAATATCTTTATTCTACAAAAAAACATCTGTATGCATCCACTACTTATTGTCCCTGTACTTTTAAATTTTTTTTCATGAAATAGTTTTTTTGAGGCCCTGAAATGTCCTTCATGAGCTCCCAAAGTGTATGATCAGGGCTTGACAAATGTAAAAAATAATTTTAGGCCTGAAGATTACATAAAACCCCCAAACATTATATATTTTCTGAAAGCAGACACCCTAGAGAATAAAATAGTGGTAGTTCCAATTTTTTATGCCACACGATATTACCGCAAAGGTTGCACAAAATCATTATAAAATACCCAGTTTTTTGGTAAAATATAAAAGCTGAGGTTTCACCGAGTAAATAGATACCCAACATGTCAAACCTTAAATTTGTGTGCCCCCGTGAAATGGTGACAAACTTCAGTACCCTATATTTTCCATAGGTGATGTCAACAACAAGACCCTCTACCCTACGGCACCCGCTATGCTGGTCCTGAGCCTGCATATGGGCAAGCGGAGCTCAGGATACATAGCGGGGGGGGGGGCATGCAGGGCGTGTGGAACATTTGGGCGGCAGCCCAGGCGCCAGGATGAAATTTCTTGTTGCCATTGCAACCTGGTGCCTGGGGGTTGTCGAGCCCTGGTATGGTGGTTAAAGCAAGTAAAGCCTGCTTTTTCACTTGTACCTACAGGTAATGTATAACGACCAGGCCATTTCTTATCGTACATCACAGGACAGAGCCATGGTAGTTACTATGTGGGTTATAGGCCACCTTCAGATGATGGACACTGGCACACCCTAAGTCTAAGTGTCTAAGGTGTTGGTCACGAGTGAAGATGGGCTGTGCTGAGCTCCACTGGAGCAATCCTTGCTGGGGCTAGCTATGCAGCCGGATCCATTCAAAGTGTCTTTTGGGCCGAATTGAATGGTACCCGGGCCTCTTGTCCGAAGAAACAAGGTTTTGCCTGTAATGTTTCTTTTTAGAGAGCTGGATCCCGGGATCCAGTACTTTTGGTATTATGGCCATAAAGTTTTACTGGCGGGATGCTATTATAGGTCCAGGATTGTGGGTTCACCGGTTCCTGAAGGTTTAACGGAACCCACCGTAAAGAGTGAAGATTGGGTCTGTTGGTTTTTACCACAGTTAACCCTGCGGCGGGAAAGGTATGTGGAGTTTTCTGAGAAGTTTTTTAATTTTCTTATGAAATGTCTCCTTTGTTTAGTAAATGTTGTCATGCCTAAGTGTCACCACTGGGGGCTGTATGGAGAACATACCTTCTCATGCTTCCTCAAGAGATCACGCTGTGTCTTGAGCAGCAGGCTTCTTTTTTTTTTTTTTCCTCCAGCTAGCAGGCAGACCTCCGGTAAGTCTGGGGGGTTTTCCTCTTCTCCAGACACCCCCCCACCTGGGCTGTACTCTCCACCTCTTCTCGTTAGAGAACCAAAACAACAAACAAAAAGACAGATCAGCGCACAGCTCCTACTCGGTGGCTTCCAGCAGGTCCCCTCCTCACCATTCCTCCCTCACAGAACGATCCCGAAGTATCAGAGGCCCGCGCTCGTGCAGGAAAACTTTCTTTTTTTTTATAAAAAAGAGGAGGGGGACCGAATGTGACGGAGGGGGGCGGGGCTTAGTGCGGCATTGGCATCCTCCAGCGCGGGAATGTGCTTTTTAAAAGCTCCATTGTTGCTGCTGCAAGCTGACGGAGGGACATGAGCAAAGAGGGGCATGAAAGAGGTTTGGTGACACAGGCATTCCTTTTGACACATTTACTATTGCATCAGGCTGAGCATTAATAGCAGCAACAGGGCTGCACTATTGGTCAAGCAGTGGATGCGTTCCTTCTGGTAGTACCTCTGCTTTGTGCATCGGGCTATGGTCGGGAGGGGGGGTAAAAACACCTCAAAAAAGGGCTATAGAAAGACTTCTACAGCCACAAAGAAGCCTAGAACCATCTCAAAAAAGATGTCATCATCCCCTGAGAGTGAAATGGCTGGTCATAGTGAGCCATCAGGGACGTCGGGTGTTGCAGCTACTCTTAACACTGCAGCCCCTTTGTATATTAATGAAGAGGTTTTTTCCTCAACCATTTTAGGCTTGGAACAAAAGTTTGATGCGTTCCCAGAGTTGGACTAAGCGTGACAGGTCCCCTTCCATTACCCAGGACCCTCAAAATGTGCGTAGAGTTCTATGGTTGAAAAATTGGTCAGCCGAAGCGCCATGCAAAAAGCTCTTGGCTAGTTTACCATTTCACGGTGAACGGTTGTTTGGGGACGATCTGGATAAATACACAAAGAATTTCTAATGGAAAAAGTTCCCTTTTACCAGTTAAGAAGAAGTTTAAGCGTTTTTTCTTTTAAACAAGCTTCTTCTCTGGTGCCAGGAGCATCAGCCTCCAGGCAGACATGATGGTCTCCAACGTCAAGTTCAAGAGGTAAACCTTAGTTAGGGTCAACCCCAGGGACAAGAGGCCCTGGGGGAGGAAACCCACAAAACAAAATACGAGTGGGGGGGAAGACTTCTGCAGTTCTCAAGGGTCTGGCAGAAACAGTGTCGACAAATGGGGATGCTTCCTCAATATCTCTAGGATTCAAACTAGAGTTCCGAGAGTTCCCTTCTCCTCGTTTTTTTCTCAAATCAAATGTTCCCAGAGATCCAGAAAAAAAGAAGTCTCTCTTTCTGGCTTTGGACCATCTCTTGTCTCGAAAGGTGATATCGGTGGTCCCCATGGAAGAGCAAGGGTTAGGGTTTTATTCAAACCTTTTCACGGTACCAAAACCAAACGGGGATGTCAGACCCATTTTAGATCTCAAAGATCTAAACCGGTTTTTGAATATCTGTGCTTTTCGCAGGGAGTTAATCTGATCAGTGGTCTCCATTCTACAAGGTGGAGAACTGCTAGCGTCAATCGACATCAAGGATGCTTACCTCCATGTACCTATTTTTCCCACTCACCAGTAATATTTACGCTTTGAGATAGAAAATCTTCATTTTCAGTTTGTAGCTCTGCCTTTCGGTCTAGCTACTGCACCTCGAGTGTTTTACAAAGGTCCTGGCTCCCCCTTTAGCCAGATTAAGGGCTCAGGGTATAACGATTCTAGCTTACTTAGACGATCTACTCTTGATAGATCAGTCGGTAGCCCGCTTAAACCAAAGTTTGGTCACCACGGTCAGCTACCTGGAATACCTAGGTTGGATTCTCAACCTAGAGAAATCTTCCTTAAAACCATCAAGGAAAATGGAGTACTTGGGTATGATCATAGATACAGCTCAGAAAAGGGTGTTTTTGCCACAGGCAAAGATCAGTTCCATAAGGGAACTGATTCAGGTGGTCATGCAAAGAAGAATCCTATTTGACTTTGCATGAGATTGTTGGGAAAGATGGTGGCTTCATCCAAGGCTGTTCCTTATGCTCAGTTTCATTTGAGACTGCTGCAAAACAGTATCCTATCAACTTGAAACAAGAAGGTCCAAGCTCTAGACTTCCCAATGAGTTTATCCCTAAAAGTGTGTCAAAGCCTCAGTTGGTGGTTGATAACCAAGAATCTCCAAAAAGGAAAATCCTTTCTACCAGTTACCTGGAAAGTGGTAACAACAGATGCCAGCCTTCTGGGCTAGGGTGCAGTCCTAGAAGAAGCGTCTGTCCAGGGAAGATGGTCCAAATCGGAAATTACCTTGGCCATCAATATTCTAGGGATTCGGGCAGCTCATCTGGCCCTAAAGCTCAGATTATGGAATTGTCCTGTCTGGATCCAATCCGACAATGCCACAGCAGTGGCCTATATCGATCACCAAGGGGCACGAGAAGTGGTGTGGCCCAGAGAGAGGTGAATCATATCCTATCTTGGGCAGAAGACAACATTCCATGCCTATCGGCAGTCTTCATTCCAGGAACAGAGAATTGGCAGGCGGACTACTTGAGTCACCAACAGTTGTTCCTGGGAGAATGGTCTCTTCACCCTGACATCTTTCTATCAATATGTCAAAGATGAGGCATTCCGGACATGGATCTGTTTGCGTCCAGGTTCAACAAAAAGATCAACAACTTTGTGTCAAGGACAAAGGATCTGCTGGCATGCGGAATAGAAGCCTTGGTTTTTCCATGGGATCAGTTTTCACTGATTTATGCGTTCCGTCCTGTTCTGTTGCTTCCATGACTTCTTCGCAGGATCAAGCGGGAAGGGAAGGTGGCGATTCTTGTGCCCCAGGAGATCTTGGTATGCAGAGATCGTGAAGATGGCGGGAAGGGACCCATGGACCCTACCACCACGGCCAGACCTTCTCTCGCAAGGTCCGGTATTCCATACTACCTTACAAATGCTAAATTTAACGGTTTGGCTATTGAGACCCACATTCTGAAGGAGCGTGGGCTGTCAGGTTCAGTAGTTTCTACTTTTGTTAATGCTAGGAAGCCAGTCTCCAGAGTCATATATTATAGAGTCTGGAAGGCATATGTCTCCTGGTGTCAATCCCAGGAAACATGTCATAGGTAGGATCCTTGAATTTCTACAGATGGGATTAGAAATGAAGCTGGCCTTGAGTACTATCAAAGGCCAGGTGTCAGCCTTATCTGTGTTTTTTCAACGACCGTCTTGCTTCGCACTCTCTGGTTCGTAGCTTTATTCAGGGGGTAACGCGGATTAATCCTCTGGTTAGGTCACCCCTGAACCCTTGGGGCTTGAATTTAGTCCTGTTGGCGTTACAGAAACAGCCTTTTGAGCGATACAAGATATTCCCTTGGTCCTTTTGACAAGGAAATATAGTTTTTCTGGTTGCCATATCTTCTGCAAGAAGGGTATCAGAGTTGGCTGTTCTTGTAAAGAGCCATGTTTGGTTATTCATAAGGATAAGGTTGTATTACGTCCTCATCTAATTTCCTACTGAAGGTAGTGTCAGGTTTTCATTTAAGCCAGGATATTGTTTTGCGTTAATTTTTTCCAGAACCTCGTTCTGCGGAAGGTCACTACATTCTCTTAATGTGGTGAGAACAGTCAAGGTCTACTTGAAGGCGACTGCTCAGATTCGTAAAACAGATTTTTTGTTTGTGTTGCCAGAAGGTCCTAAGAGAGGACAGGCAGCATCGAATTCTACTATTTCTAAATGGATTCGTCAAGTGATTGTTCAAGCTTATGGTTTAAAGTGGAAAATTCCACCTTTTCATATTAAAGCGCACTCCACCGGGGCTTTTAGTACTTCCTGGGCAGTGTATCACCAGGCCTCCATGGCTGAAATCTGCAAGGCCACAACTTGGTCTTCAGTCCATACATTTACCAGATTCTATTAAGTAAATGTAAAAGGTCATGAGGATTTTGCCTTTGGGCGCAGTGTACTGCAGGCAGCAGTATAAGTCCTCTAGTCTCTTAGTGCCCTACTTTTGTTGTGTCTCCCTCCCTTCAGTTGGCATTGCTATGGGACATCCCACATAGTAACTACTATGGCTCTGTGTCCCATGATGTACGATAAGAAAATAGGATTTTTAAAACCGCTTACCTGTAAAATCCTTTTCTCTGAAGTACATCACGGGACACAGAGGTCCCTCCCTTCTTTTTGGTATACACATGCATTGCTTTGCTACAAAACTGAGGTACTCCCAGTAGTGCGAGGGGTTATATAGGGAGTGGACTTCTTGTCTTGGGGTGTGCCAGTGTCCATCACCTGAAGGTGGCCTATAGCCCACATAGTAACTACTATGGCTCTATGTCCTGTGATGTACTTCAAAGAAAAGGATTTTACAGGTAAGCTGTTTTTAAAAATCCTATTTTGCGGTACCACACTGCGTTATTTTAACTGACAATTACGTGGTCAGGCGACACTACCCAAATAATAATTTTCCCACAAATAGAGCTTTCTTTTGGTGGTATTTGATCACTAATCACTAACTATGGGATATGGAATTTTTTTACTTTTATACTAGTAATGGTAGCGAACAGTGTCTTTTAGCAGGACTGTGATATTGCGTCGGATAATCTGACACTTTGCGGGAACCAGTGACACTAATATTGTGATCAGTGCTAAAAATATGCACTGTCACTGTAATAATGACACTGGCTGGGAAGGGGTTAAACATCTAGGGAGATCAAGGGGTTAACTTTGTGCCTAGCCAGTGTTTTTGTGTACACAGTGTGCTGCTTCCATTAGGGGAAGAGATCGATTCTAGTCTTTGCTTTTCAGAGACACATAATACATCCCTTCCCCGCTGTATATCTCAGTTCTCTGTGTTTTAGTGACGGTTGTTAGAGAATTATGATCGCGGTAGCAGCACGCGCCCGATGCAGGCGGAAGTGTTGAATCACGTGTATGTATGTGTGTATATATGTGTATATATATATATATATATATATATATATATATATATATAATTAATATGTGTGATCCTGTGCACAGCTGCCACCCTGTAGCAGTAAAAGTGCTATAGGGTGGTCAGCAAGTGGTTAAAGTAAACAGTTTGTCTCTGCTGAACAATTTTTAATTATTTTATTTAAATACTGGGGTCCCTATTATTGCTCAGGAAACGATGAGGGAACTAACCCTTTAAATCCCCAAAAAATTCTTAATTTTAAAAAAGGTTGGTTTCCAAAGCTAATCTGTTTTTGGGATATTTTTTGGTTGGCTAAATCACCCACTTCATTTGTTTTTGGAGACTTTGAATCAAAATACCCACACTGGAGTTCCCTTCCCACAATATAAGATTAGTTAAAGCTACAGTGTCAGATCTGCTTTTATTGGCTGCTGGAGGTGAGTGCACCTGAGAAAGTGCACAAATCTTTTAGCCCCTGTCCCTAGAGGAGCTAATGGTAAGATGGCTCAATTGGCAAAGCATACCAGTGCCAAATATGCCAATATATCTGAGCCTTGCAAGACACAATGGGGCATGGTTTTAAAGCAGTGAATGTGACTTACATCCATTTACTGGTGGTGATAAATTAGTGTCATTCATACACATGCACCAGGAAGATCCATCTGCTTCATGTTTGTTGAATGTCCGATTCACTGCATTATAAACATGCCCATGTCTGATTCTGAAACTCCAGCTAAATTTTTTTTCCCCCTTCTGCATAGTCCACAACTAATACCTACAGCCCTTCTCCAGGAGAGCGCTGGCTGCCGGGGGGGTGTGAAAGATAAGGTTAGTAAAAGTGCTTTATAATGGTACCCCAGACAAAAATAAACATTTAACCTTTTGCTGGTGAACAGTGTGATGGCTAAATGGCTATTACTGTTCCCATTGAGATTTGGGACCCGAGTTTGAATCCCACCTGGGACTCAACCTGCATGGAGCAAACAAACCTACTATCTATCTCAGTCCTTGTTGCTGAAGATCGCTGTTTCTTCTGAAATTGTTTACTTTGTATCCTCGCCCTTTTTATATTTGTGATCTTCAATTTTTATGTACATTTGAAACTGCATCGGACTGCAGAATAGGCTGTGATGACCAGGGTATTGGGACTACGGTAATTCTTTTTCTTTCTTTTCAGCACTGAAATTGACCAGAAGCTGCAAGAAATCATTAAGCAGACTGGGTATCTGTTAATTGATGGACAGGTGAGATAAAGACGCAAAGATTGTTGTTATAGGTATTGCTTTACTTGGTGTAGGTTAGAAATGTATTAGTTGCAGAATAACTTTGTTATTACATGTTCATAGCCCAGCTCATCCAATCAGAGAACACTTTGCATCTATTCAGAAAATGCAAAGCATTCTCTAAATGTTGCCTCCTGTGTTCAGAATGCAGCAAGGCAGCTACTCGTTGTGGGACTGGAAGCAAGTGGAGATCACTGGAGTAGTGGTGTCTACTTCGTGATTTCTAGCTCCCAGAGGGATCGGCCAGGTATGTTGTGTATATACACAGTAACAGTTACATTGGTCCAAGATAGACCGATACGATATGTATAAAATTTCCATACCTGGACGACTGCTTTAAAGCAGAGCTCCAGCATTGTCTCCCAAAATGACTTTCGGGACAGCATCCGAGAGATCATGGCTCCTCCCACAACAGGAAACGCCTCATCAAAATCTTTAACAGGAGGCATCCACCCAGCTTCCTTCAGTTTTTTTTTTTTTTTTTTTTTTTTGTGTTTCCTCCAGTCGGTAGGAACACCTCTGATGGGAGCCATGATCTCTGTCTTCCAGGCTGTCCTGGGAGACAGAGGTTCTCGCCTGTTTTTTTTGTGTTTATGTTTCAAGGAGACTGTGATCCTCCCAATTGCCTTTTGTTGGATGTTCCCTGTGGGCTCTGTCTCCCCCTTCCCTTTTTTTTTTTTTTTAATTCAGACAAGCCAGGAGTACTTGGTGGTCGTGTGGACGCCTCCCGCATCGCGGGACAGCGGCAGTGTAATGCTGAGCAACCGCCACTGTTCTGGTGGCCGTGGAGAGACTTTGACCACTTCCAGTGCAGTGCACAGGAAAAGGAGCCACTTCCGGGTCAGGCATGTGGCGTCATTTCCAGCCGCAAAGCATGGGGGGGGGGGGGGGGGGGGGCACGGTCACCTGGTACCTTTTTTTATCTCCAGTTCCGGGTTGACGCGGCAGCGTTTTTGTATTCTGGAACTGGCTTTCTTTCAGCCACATGACCGTAGTGCGCTCTGCAATGGAGGAAAGTGCAGCGAATAAGGGGGCAAGCCAAGTCACCTGCAAGGCCAAGGTAAGGGACTGGGTTTCTGTTTTACTGTGGGCCGTTTTTTCCTCTGGGTTATCAATCCAGCTTTAAGCAAAGGGATTTGTTGTGGTGGGGCTTGCTTGGGCACAGGGAAGTTAGGAGGTCCTTTCCTAGTGCACCTGGGTGTTTTTACATTTTGTAACCTGCTGTGTTCAGCAGTTTTCAGTGTGGTTCTATTGTTTTTCTTCTGTTTGTCCAGGCTAAGAGCTCTGTTCAACCGGTAAAGAAAAAGTGTCCTGCTTGCAAAGAAAAGTTTGGCGAATCCTCTTTGTGGTGATTATATCATGGATTTAGTCAAGAAGGAGTCTCCATCCATTTGTGGCGATCTTGTTACAACCATTAAGGATGAGCTCCACACTACTTTTCAAGCTTTCCGGTCAAATCTGAGAGAAGAGCCAGGGTCCTCAGGGGAATCCAGTGCCCTGCAGCCGACCCCAGAGTCTCGGGTTGCTTCTCTCATACAGCCGGAAGGCCCAGCTTCCCAGGATGTTTCCCAAGAACCTGTTTCCCCCTCTCAGGGTATGACCGATTTCAGAAGAGGAGGATAAAGAAAATCAAGCAGATGCCACCTCTAAGTACAAAATGTCCCTAGAAGGGGGGGGGGGGGCTCCTTAAAGTGATGCACGCTACCTTGGGGATAGAGGAAGAGAAAAGGAAGCTCTCCCTGCATGACCATATGTACGCAGGTCTAGGAGACTCCAAAGGCCTCAACTTTCCGGTACATTTGTTCATCACAGATGTGATTAAAAAAGAATGGCTAGAGCCGGAGAAGAAACCATTCTTTTCCGGGCCCTATAAAAGAAGATTCCCATTTGAGGAAAATCCTGAATCCATTTGGAACAGAGTTCCAAAACTAGATTCTGCCTTCTCGCGGATTTCAAAGCTGACTGACCTTGCTTTTGAAAATATTGGCACGCTAAAGGAGCATATGGATAAGAGGATGGATCTACTTCCTAAAAGAGCCTGGCAATCAATTATGAACAATCTGAAGCCGGCGATGACAATAACATGCGTTGCTAGGAATTTGGATCGCTGGGTTAATTAGCTGAAATCTCATATTACAGCGGATTCCCCGAAACAGGAGATTCTAGATTCCTTCGCAACCTTATCTGCAGCCGTGGCATACATTGCTGAAATCCTGGAAGAACTAATTTGTAGGGATTGGAACAATGACTCTCTGAGATCTCAGTTTCTGAATTGGTTATTTCATGGCGAGGGCCTTGGTGCGTTTGTCACCAAAAATCTTCTTGGAGGATCTTCTGTGAATTCGATCATTAACCCTGGGAGAGCATATTTAAAATAAACTGGTTTGGTGTAATGCTTCTCCAGGAGTTTCTTTCGCAGTGGAGAAGCATTACACCAAACCAGTTTATTTTAAATATGCTCTCCCAGGGTTATGTGATCAAATTTATGGAAGATCCTCCAAGAAGATTTTTGGTGACAAACGCTCTAAGGGATCCAACCAAGGCTCTCGCCATGAAGTCCCTAATTCAGGAACTGAGATCTCAGAGTCATTGTTCAGGTCCCTCCAAAGGAGTTCTTCCCGGGTTTCTACTCACATGTGTTCCTCGTTCAGAAACCCTCAGGAAAGTTCCGTCTTATTCTAAATCTCAAAGTGCTAAACTGCTTGGGTAAAGTATAGAAGATTTCAAATGCATACCATCTTGGTCAAAAACCTCCTGAACCAGGGGTGCTACATGGCATCAATAGACTTACAGGATGCTTACCTCCACATACCTATTGCCGCCTGGTCCCAAAAATATCTGAGGTTGGCAGTTCAGGGTACTCCCATTTGGCCTGTCATCAACCCCAAGGGTGTTTTATGAAGGTGATGGCTGAAGCATTGGCACCTTTGCATCTAGAAGGAATCTCCGTGATTCCTTATTTAGACGATCTCCCCCTTTTTTCTTCTTTTTGCTTACGCTAGAGAGATGCTTCAGCAGAATTTGGCCAGAGCTCGTGCTCAGAGTCCATAGGACCGATCTCCTTTTTTTTTTTTTTTCTTGTTAGAGTTTTATTGAGTTTTCAATACATAACATAACAGCGGTGTCGATTTGAGCATTAAAAGACGGGGAAATGAAGCTCTAAAAAAAATAGGCTAGTTGGTAAGCAGAACAAACAGTGAGTTACAAAATATAACCATTTGTGTTAACGTGGGATTATTGAGGTAATAGTGCGGTCGGTGTAGTGGCCTCAGGTATATTACAGAGATAGGCTGGTTGTCATGGAGACCATAGGATGGATCTTAAACCTTCAGAAGTCAAATCTGATTCCCTCACAGGAGGTGTTATACTTTGGGTACCGTATCAACTCAGTGGAGCAAAGATTTTTTTTTTCCCAGAGGAAAAGGAGAAAAAGCTATTGGAAGTAGTGTCTCTGTTGTGGTCAAGTCCGCTTCTGCCCATCAGGAAGGTCCTGTCAGCCTTGGGAACCCTGACCTCTTCCATACCTGCAATTCAGCGGGCAATACTTCAATTCAGACCCCTGCAGAGTTTCTTATTGAGAGCTTGGGATCCCTAGCAGGATTTTCTGGATTCTTTGGTGGTGGAAGAACCAGGCAAGGTTTTCAGCAGGTCTGTTATGGTCCTTCCCAGTCCAAGAAGGATAACAACAGATGCCAGCTCCTGGGGTTGGGGAGCTCACATGAACAGCCAGTGGGCACAGGGCTCATGGTCCGCAGAAGAAGCAGTAAGAGCCTCAAGTTGGAGGGAACTGAAAGCAATAGAGATGGCCCTGCTGACCTTTACCGAAGAAGTTCAGGGATTTCATGTACAGATCCTGTCGGACAATGCCACAGCGGTGGCTTATATAAACATACAGGGAGGCACCAGAAGCAGAGTTCTTCAGGGTTTAGCAGGAAGTATTCCGGAATTGGGCAGAGCTCTGAATTCTATCCTTGTCGGCGGTCCATCTAAGAGGGACTCTAAGCAAGGTAGCAGATTTTCTCAGCGGAAACTAAGTATACGAAGCCAGAGTGGCAATTGAACCTAGAGAGCTTTAATTTGATCGTTAAGAAATTGGGCAGCCACAGGTGGATCTCTTTGCGACTCAGAATGCAGATCTGCCTCTCCTCTTTACCTGAACAGAACCGGGCCATCCCTGGGGTTAGATGCTCTGGCACACAGTTGGAAGTTTCACCTCTGTTACACCACCCCCCTTTCAGCTTATTCCTAAGGTCATAAAAAAAATCCAGAAAGCGGATACGACAGTAATCCTCATCACTCCCTTTTGGCCCAAGTGAGCTTGGTTTTCATCCCGTCTTCAGATGCAGCTTAATCTGTATTGGCACCTTCTGTTGAGACAGGACCTGCTGATACAGGGCCTCTATTTCACCAGGAGGTAGCGAAGCTAAAACTCACAGCCTGGCTTCTGAACCCGATCCAGACTGGCATTGATCAGATGCTTTCCAAACTGGGACTTATCAGTCGTTCTACAGGCTCTAACCAGAGAACCTTTTGAACCTATGGATTTAGCCTCCCTGAGACTAATTACATTAAACGTTTTTTTAGATGCTATAACAACAGCTTGAAGAATTAGTGAGCTTCAAGCCTTGTCACTCAGGGAGACATTTTTTTTCTATTTTTACAGACAGAATTGTTCTAAAAATAGACCCTAATTTTTTTACCGACGGTTGCTTCGGTCCAAAATCGAGCCTAGGAGATTATACTTCCTACGTTGTGCTCTAATCCATCGGGAAAGAAGAATTTCATACTTTGGATGTTAAGAGAGCAGTCATAAGTTACCTTGAAGCCGCTAAGGACTTTAGGCGTTCAGACGCATTATTTGTTTTATATGCTGGTAGTAAGAAAGGAAGACAAGCTACCAGGGGAACCATTGCCAGATAGTTTATAATGGCTATTGCAGAAGCGTATTCCTTTTCAGGTTAAGATAGTCCAGTTGGTATTTGTGCTCATTCTACAAGAGCTTTCGCAGTGAGTTGGGCAGAGAAAGCTGGTGCCACCCCGAACAGATCTGTAAACCAGCTACGTTGTCGAGTCTGACGACCTTTGCCCATCATTATAGGTTGACCTCTTGACAGCAGGGGCCCAGGCTTTCAGTAGAAAAGTCTTGTGTCCCATCCTAATGGGGTAGGTCTCGATTATCCTCTCGGGTGCTGTCCTGAAAGTCGTTTTGGGAAAATTCAAGTTAGACTTGCCACTAACTTGTTTTACAATAGTCTTTCAGGACAGCAATGACCTGCCCTTTTTTTTTTTGCTGTATACTATGATGTGACTTTTGCTTATATGTTTCAGCTGGGGCTAGAGGTTCTCTACAAACAACTGAAGGAAGCTGGGTGGAGGCCTCCTGTTTAAAAATTTTGATGATGAGGTTTTTCCTGTTGTGGGAGGAGCCATGATCTCCCGGGTGCTGTTCTGAAAGACTATTGGAAAACAAGTTACCGGTAAGTCCTAACGTGAATTTTTGTTTTTTTCTTTAAAAACCCTCCCAGGTTGTATGCACCTAATACTATATCAAGCAGCATTATTATATGTAGATTTTTAAAGTTATTTATTTTAAAATCCTTACTTAGCAGTCCCCGCCGAAGTGGGCAGCTGAGGACCACTGGTATGTCCTTCCGGGATATGGTGCTGCTGGCTATCCAGCATACACCTCCTGATTGCGTGCATGCGCATAAACAGTGATGCTACAAGCGGTTACGCATTGTCTCCTGGGATTGATGATAATCATATTCCAGGAGCCATTGCATGCCCGGACATGATGTAAGCAGAATCGGAGGATAACCACAAAAAAGAAATATTTTCACTGCTGGAAAAAAAAAAAACGTACAGGCAGTTGTGACGAGCACAGGGGGGGTTGATAAAATGCCTGCAACTCTGCTTTAAGTACAATGTATAAAACAAAAAGAAAAAAGAGCGAGAGAGAAGAAAGTCAAAACGAAAACCTTTGTAATCCTTAAAGTAACACTAAAGTCTTGCTTTTTTAATTTAAAAATAACAAACCTGGAATACTTACCGCCTCTGAGCAGTGGTTTTGCATAGAGCAGTACAGATCCTCCTCTTCTAGGGTCCCTTGCCAGTGCTCCTGACCCCTTCCTCCTGTCGAGTGACCCCACAGGAAGCAGCTTACAATGGGGGCACCCAAGCTGAGCCAATGCTGTGTGTGTCCTTTCAGACATGGAGTTGCGTCTCAGCCCCACCCCCTCACTCACTCCTCATTGGCTCACTCACTTTGACAGCAGCGGGAGCCAATCAGGATGGAGAGACAGCCAGCCAGCCGAATCTCTCATACAAAATCGCTGGATCGAGAGGACTTGGGTAAGTGTTAGGGGGGCTGCTGCACACACAAAGTTTTTTATCTTCATGCAAAGAATGCAAAGAAGATAGTGCCTTTAGAACCACTTTAACAATAATTTTCTTGTATTTGACCCTCTTTTGGTGTGTGTGTGTGTGTGTGTGTGTGTGTGTGTGTGTGTGTGTGTGTGTGTGTAAATATATATGTATATATACATAATATATTATCTCGATCAGTGGGATGGGACAGTAGAGGCGCTTGGACTGTGGTCAGGTCATAATTCAGATGCAGACTAATTATTGTATGAAGGACCGTGTGATGACTGTATGGATTTGATGTGACTATATTTTCTGTACTCTTGCTGCCTGTTAGAAGTATATAAAAAATACATTTAAATCCTACATTGTACATTATATATGACAGTTGCCTAATTGCAGCTCTCTCGCCATGTCCTTTTTCTCAGAAATACCAGGCAGATATAAATGACTTGGAGAATTTGGGAGAAATAGGCAGTGGAACTTGTGGACAAGTATGGAAGATGAGGTTTAAGAAGACCGGACCTATCATCGCTGTAAAGGTATGTGATCATTTTTTGTATGGACTGCAAATAATGACTAATCTGAAAGACCACAGAAAATATTGGACAATTTTATCTTGACCTTACTATGACTTTTTTTTTTTTTTCCATAAAATGATAAATCATGATATCAACACATTACAAATAGGAGTACTCTTTGCAGTGACTGAAAAGTGATTTTGAGTATCATTTTGGTCTGTAAATTTTTTTGTCTTCAAATTCTCACTTTTGTGCACCAAATTTAGCTTTATAGTTGCAATAAAAACATTCCAAACAGGCATAAAAGGGTTAGTATGTGGAATATTTTATATGTAATTCAGTTTATGGTTTTACACTTTAGAGATTGTAAAATTAACGTTACTAGGAAAAAAAAAAGGTCTTTGCTAATGTTCCACTTCAACAACCAGTCCATCTCACCATTGCAATCCCGTCAGCCCATACACAAAGGTATTTGATAGCCATGTAATTGCAATTGGAATGCAACACCTGCCATTGCTGGTCCTCTACACGCCTGGCTGTGGAGCCATCAGGTCAATGTCAGACATTTTTTTAGCCACCCAGACTCCAGCAGCAAATAAGCCAAGGTTTATATATACACACAGTATCTCACAAAAGTGAGTACGCCCCTCACTGAAGAAATGACACTTTGCTACAATGTAGTGAGTGTACAGCTTGTGGTGAGGAGTACAAAGACAAGTGTGTCTTGCCTACAGTCAAGCATGGTGGTAGGAGTGTCATGGTCTGGGGCTGCATGATTTCTGTCGGCACTGGATAGCTACAGTTCATTGAGGGAACCATGAATGCCAACATGTACCATGACATACTGAAGCAGAGCATGATCCCCCTCCTTTCAGAGACTGAGCCGCAGAACAGTATTCCAACATAACGACCCCAAACACACCTCCAAGATGACCACTGCCTTGCTAAAGAAGCTGAAATTAAAGGTGATGAACTGGCCAAGCTTGTCTCCAGACCTAAACCCTATTGAGCATCTGTGGGGCATCCTCAAACGGAAGGTGGAGGAGCGCATGATCTCCAACATCCACCAGCTTCGTAATGTCATTATGGAGGAGTGGAAGAGGACTCCAGTAGCAACCTTGAAGCTCCGGTGAACTCCCATGCACAAGAGGGTTATGGCAGTGCTGGAAAATAATGGTGGCCACACAAAATATTGATACTTTGGGACCAATTTGGACATTTTCACTTAGGGGTGTACTCGCTTTTGTTCCCAGCGGTTTAGACCTTAATGGCTGTGTGAGTTATTTTGAGGGGACAGCAAATTCACACTGTTATACAAGCTGTACACTCACTACTTTATATTGTAGCAAAGTGTCATTTCTTCAGTGTTGTCACATGGAAAGATATAATAAAATATTTACAAAAATGTGAGAGGTGTACTCACTTTTGTGAGATGGGGTGTGTGTTTTATTCTTAAAACATCTGCTATTGGGAAAATGCAACGACGTCTGTGCTCATAAAGGCCTATCCACCATCCTAGATATAGATCTGCTCGTAAATAAAAACACCCTTTCTACCACTGTGCTCTCTGGACTCTCGCCTCCAATAACAATTGCGCCCAATATCCAGCAAGGTATCTTCACTTTTACAGACACTCTTAGGGCACTTTCACACTGAGGCGCTGGGGTTTCGGCTTTACCGTCGCTTTAGCAGCACTTTTAACCCCCGCTAATGGGCGAAAAAGGATTAAAAGTGCTGCTGCAGCGGTGCTGCCCATTGATTTCAATGGGCAGGGGCGCTTTAGGAGCGATACACCACTCCTAAATCGCCTCAAAGATGCTGCTCGCAGGACTTTTTTTTTAGTGTCTTGCCAGCGCACAGCTTCAGGCTTCACGCTTTCACATTGGAGTGACAGGAGTGGCGCTTTGCAGAGGCTATTTTTAGCGCTATATCGCCTGTAAATCGCCTCCCAGTATGAAGTAGCCTTAAGCCTCCAGTTCACTACGGACTCTCCTGCTGTCTTGCACACTATCCACCAATATATTGGGGGTAAGGTCCCTTTAAGGCTCCCAAATCTCTCATGCGGTCATACTCATGTTAGGAAAATGAATACAACAAGCTTCCCATTGTACAGTAAAACCAGATAACCTAAATTATTTAAAGAAATGCACTCAGGGTATTAAAACTTGTACAAAGCAAAACTTGTACAAAGCAAACCACAAGATATCGGGATTTGGTTCCTTCCAGTCCGTATCTGCCTCCGTTCACGCCCTACGCGTTGCGTCACATGACTTTATCAGGGGTCAAATGCTATCAATAACTAAAACCAAAGAGATTACAGTTTTTGGATGTACTGCAAGATTTGACCCAAGTCTTACCTTCAGACCTACAGGGTAATATCTTATTGAATTCTGAAAACCTAGTAACTTTCTTTGTCTTTCAGCAAATGCGCCGTTCAGGAAACAAAGAGGAGAACAAACGTATTTTGATGGATTTGGATGTTGTACTGAAGAGCCATGATTGTCCATACATAGTACAATGTTATGGCACTTTCATCACAAATGTAAGTTTAGAGCTTACCTCCACATACCTATTGCCGCCTGGTCCCAAAAATATCTGAGGTTGGCAGTTCAGGGTACTCCCATTTGGCCTGTCATCAACCCCAAGGGTGTTTTATGAAGGTGATGGCTGAAGCATTGGCACCTTGGCACATTGGCTGAAGCTCATCTGAATTTGCAGTGCATTTGTGTTGTGAACAGTGATCCAGATTGCGTTCACATCTCCAGTTTTTTAAAATGTATGTATAGCAGCCTCTCTCAACTAGGGTTCTGTGGAACCCTAGTGTACCTCCAGAGGTTGTTGGGGGTTACTGAGCAGGAAGCAATTTCTATCTCTCAGATAAGTAACCACTGACACCAATGATCTTTTAGGCTGCATTCACACCTGAGCGTTTCAAAGTCGCGTGATTTTGCCGCGTTTTTGCAGCGATTTTGTTCAGATTACCAATGTAAAAGGCAGAAAAACGCCTGTAATCTGCCCCAAAGAAGCTTGCGTTCTTTTTTTTGGAGCTTAGGGTGTTTTTCAGGTGACAGAACGCTCAGATGTGAACAGGTGCCATTGAAATGAATGGGATTTTGCTTGTTGGGCCTTTTTTTTGGGCATTTTATTAGCTGAAAACGCTCAGGCGTGAATGCAGCCTAAAGCTATCAGGAAAGGTGGGAATTTTTCCCACTGACAAGATATGAATGCTCTTACCTGACAATCGCACTATTGTGCAGTGAGCTGTAGATATAGTAGTTATTAGCAGGGGGTTCCCTGTGATCAGAAAGTTATTTCAAGGGGTCCTTGATGTTAAGTCTTCCTTCCTTCTTCCTTCTCTTCTTCCTCCTTTTTTTAAAACTTCCTCCTCCCTGGAGATATTACAGCTTTTATTCCTCCCCAGCTGAAACCTGCCAACATTTCTGAGTGTTTTGGGTGGATTTGTTCATTAAACCCAAAGAGCATGTGTGAGGTCAGATACTGATGTTGGGTCAGAAGTATAGCAAATCCAAAGAGTGTACAGATACACTGTGCATACGGCACTCCTAGGAGAAGTGCAGAGTCACTTGGTCCATTGGAACTTTGATCTGTATCTGTAGACCAGTGTTTCTCAACTCCAGTCCTCAAGGCGCCCCAACAGGTCTTGTTTTCAGAATTTCCCTCAGATGAAACAACTGTGGTAATTACTAAGGCAGTGAGAATGATCAAATCAACTGTGCAAATTAATGGAAAGCCTGAAAACATGACCTGTTGGGGCGCCTTGAGGACTGGAATTGAGAAATACTGCTGTAGACCATCAACAGGGATGAGGCAGCTGGATGGTTGAAAGGGTAATTTGTGGGTGGATGGCTGAGCAGAAGGGACCGATGCTGGAACCTCTGCAGCTTCCGCAGAAGATCTGGGTAGGATCATCTCAATGTAGAAGAAAACAAGTTGCAGGACACTGAGGTCAGAATTAAATTAAAAATATTAAAATAAGCAGCACACTTACATTGAAGTTATTCAAATGCATATGAATAAGAGGACAAAGTCCCTGGAAACGCATCATACACACCCCCTCTCCCGACATCCACAAGGCATTTTGACAGCTGTCATCCTTGTGTGCAACTGAAAAAGCCGCTGCTAATATCCATACCTTGAGCTGGCTGGCTCCCTGTCGGTTTCTGTTTGCTCAGTGATGCCTACAGCATCACACTGATCACAGCTGCTTGGTCTCAGGTGTTCCCTAGCCATGCTGTTTCATGCTAACTTCAATGTAAGTGTGCTGCTTATTTTAATAAATTGATTTTTATTTGATCCTGACCTCAGCGCTCTGCTGTTCATTTTCTTCTATGTTGGATCAGAAGACCTGGCTAAAAGTTGGCATTCTAGTTCATCCTAAAGGTGTTCAGTAGGGTTATGGTCAGAGCTCTGTCCAGTCCCCTACACCAAACAAATCCAAACCATGTATTCATGGAGCTGATTTGTACAACAGCACTGTCATGCTGGAGCAAAAAGAGCCTTCCCTAAAGAGTTCAGAAATAGGTTGCATGCAGTCTAAAAAAAAAAAAAAAATCTCCACTGCTGGCTATTGTATTCAGGCAGCTGTGGCACCTGTAACTGCCTAACTACATTGGTGCTGTTAAATGGTGACTGCAAATGATAAGATGCAGTCAATGCTCTGTGAATATTTCTCGTTGATTTGTAAAGGCTAACTTCACCTTTTTAAGACAATGTTAAACTCATATTTAGGGTGTAACATAGGGCCAAGCGGACCCCTACAATCCCAAAACAGCCTCTCTGACAGCTAGTAGTGGTTCTTCTCCCCTGTAGCTGCTCTCCACCCATTGTGATCACTGCACTCGTAGTCCAATAACACTTCCCTTGGCTCTCTAACTAAGTCTGTACCTTGGTATAGACAGATCTGGAGGAAGAGTCTGCAGGGGCCTGACATTGCACCGAAGATCCCCGCATTTGCAAAAAAAAGTTATAAATGCTTTTTTTTTTTTTTTTTTTTTTTTTTTTCTGCAAACAACATATGTGTCTTTATTTTATTTTTGCAACATCTGGACTTCTCCTTTTAAATCAGTTTTTGTCGTGATACAGCCTGGCTCCTGATGACGGTCGGTGATTGTTCTTTTGGAGACAGGCTGACACTGTGAAGATAGAATGTTGCACCTTATGATTCCTGTTACACAATCTCATCATTTCTTTGGATTCTGTGAAGATTTAAGGTTGAACTTTCACAATGTAAAACAACCCATTCAGTTTTTAAAATAGAAGTAAAAAGCAAAACTTTTGTGTATAGATATAATAAACATTTATAAACACCTTGTTTTCCCTTTTTTATAAGTGATCACATTCCCTCT
The DNA here is from genome assembly GCF_042186555.1 of Aquarana catesbeiana. Taxonomy (NCBI): domain Eukaryota; kingdom Metazoa; phylum Chordata; class Amphibia; order Anura; family Ranidae; genus Aquarana; species Aquarana catesbeiana. The sequence goes on along the minus strand of NC_133326.1, from coordinate 628,046,525 downwards.
GTTCTCAGCTGCATAAGGCACTCAAGGTGATTGTAACCGTAGTAGTGCACTTGCGACAGAAACAATTCAGTACTGTCCATGATAATTTTTTTTTTTTTTTATTTGCACTAACATACATGTTTTCAGGACAAGCTTTTGGGGTGTGGTCCCTTCAAGGTCTGTACTGCTCGGACCTTGAGGCTGGGTTCACGCTTAACCACTTCAATACAGGGCACTTAGACACCCTCCTGCCCAGACCAATTTTCAGCTTTCATCGCTGTCGCAGTTTGAATGACAATTCAGCGGTCATGCTACACTGTACACAAACTAAATTTTTATCATTTCGTTCCCACAAATAGAGCTTTCTTTTGGTAGTATTTGATCACCTCTGCAGTTTTTTTATTTTTTGCTAAACAAATAAAAAAAGACCGAAAATTTTGAAAAAAAATAAAAGTTTTTTGCTTTTGTTTCTGTTAAAAAAAAATTGTAAATAAGTAAGTTTTTTCTTTCACTGATGGGCACTGATAAGGCGGCACTGACAGGCACTGATACGGTGGCACTGACGATGGGCACTGATATGCGGCACTGGTAGGTGGCACTGATATGCAGCACTGATGGGCATTGATAGGCGGCACTGATGGGCACTAATGGATGGCACTGATAGGCGACACTGATGGGCGCTGAAAGGCGGCACTGCTGGGCACTGATAGGGTGGCACTGATAGGCGGCACTGATGGGCACTGATACGTGGCACTGATAGGCATCCCTGGTGGCACTGGCAGTGGTAGGCACTGGAGTGGGCACTGATTGGAAGCTGCCTGGGCACAGATTGGTATTTCCCTGGGGGTCTAGGGGGCATACCTGGTGGTCCAGTGTGGTGGCCATCCTGGTGGTCCTGGGCGGCTTCCCTGGTGGTCCTGGGTAGGATCCGAGGGGGGGCTGTGCTGATAAACAATCAGCACAGGCCCCCCCTGTCAGGAGAGCAGCCGATCGGCTCACCTCTACTCGCGTCTGTCAGACGCGAGTGAGGAAAAGCCAAACACCGGCTCTTCCTATTTACATTGTGATCTGCCGTGATTGTACACGGCTGATCACGTGGTAAAGAGTCTCCGTCAGAGACTCTTTACCTAGATCGGTGTTGCAGGGTGTCAGACTGACACCCCGCAACAATGATCGCCGCGATGCGCGTCCCCGGGGGCGCGCAGCGGCTCGATATCCTGATCACGTCATATGACGTCCAGTCAGGAATATCAAACCACTTTGCCGCCATCAGTTTGTAATAGGGCAGGGAGCAAATGGGTAATTTAGATGCGGCTCACGGCAGAGGTCCGGTGCGTCGCTGTTCTCTGTTTTCAGGTGGAATCTGGCCCGAATTTTTACCTGAATTCGGTCCTGAAACTGAGCCAAAGGCGCACAGGTCTCTTGTGAAATCCGCTCCGCAGCCGTCCCCAGAGATGTGTGAACCAGCTCCATTGAGAACCGGGCACAGTCTCCTGTCATGGGAATTGGATATGGGGAAACCCGCATCCAATTTGCCTAAGTATGATCCCAGCCTGAAGAAGGGGACATACCAAAAGCTTGTCCTGAAAAATTGTATGTTAGTGCAAATAAAAAAAAAAGTATCACGAACAGTACGCAATTGTTTCTAGGGAGCTCAGAGAGCTGGAGGAGGCGAAACAGCAACACATTGGTCTTCGCAGTGAATGCTGGGGGGGGGTCTGACCATGTTTTGTCCTCATGCCCAGTGTGGTCAGTTTTTGATAGGAAAGCAGAGGGGGCTGGCAGGAACATCAGGTGTTTCACACAAAGGAAGAAATCCAAAGAGAACAGGATACTTCTTCATACAAGTACATGCTACAGCGGGCACATGTCTTGAATATGAAATGTTGTGTTTACATATTCTTTAGTAGGTTCACTTCAACGCAGAGTGGGCACAGATGTATCATTCTAGTTTAGGAACACAGTTGTGATTGGTCATAGCGCTATATCTAAACAGCTCTGCTTTCATACAGTTTTTCTATAGGCCAGCTCTTTTGTAAACTACATAAACTAAAGCTGTGCTCCAACTTGCCTTTAGCCTTGCACGGTTGAACCCCAGGTTAGTTTAGCTCATCAGTGTGAAGTGTATAATAATAATAATAATAATAATACAGTTTATTTATAATGCTCTTTACATCAAAATATCTCAAAGCGCTACAGGTTAAAAAAGCAATTTATACAAAGAAACAAACATCTAAGAAGAGCAAAAAGCTTTGCTAAAAAGAAATGTCTTAAGACCTTTTTTAAAACAGTCAATGGATTGAGAAGCCCTCAAAGTGTCAGGTAGGGCATTCCACAAGCGCGGGGCAGCTGCACAAAAAGCCTTGTCTCCCATTGTCCTAAGTCTAGTTCTAGGTGTTTGAAGAAGGTTTGAGTGCACGGAGCGGAGGGAACGTGATGTGTTTTGTGGTTTAAGAAGTTCTTTGAGGTACGAAGGGGCATGTTCATGCATACATTGGTACGTAAGGAGGGAGACCTTGTACTCAACCCTGGCGGAGACAGGAAGCCAATGGAGTGAATGGAGAATAGGAGTAATGTGCTCATGTTTCCGCACTGCCATCAGGATCCTTGCTGCAGAGTTTTGGATGTACTGAAGCCTCTGCAGACTCTTTCTAGGAATCCCGATGAGAAGTGCGTCACAGTAGTCCAGTCTGCAGGAGACAAAGGCATGAACCAGCCTTTCAGCATCTGGGAAGGAAAGAATAGGACAGAGTTTAGAAATATTATGAAGGTGGTAAAAAGAAGTCTTACATAGGTGATTTATATGGGCTTCAAAAGTGATTTGGGGGTCCATTTTTACACCCAGATTTGTAACTGTTGATGAAAGAGGGATATTAGAACCAGAAAAAGTAATACTGGTAATGAACAATGATTTGGTCTGATAAGGAGTGCCAATCATGATAACTTCAGTTTTGGAACTGTTTATTTGAAGAAAGTTGTGCTCCATCCATACCTTTTATCTCCTCCAGGCAGGTGGTGAGTACTGATAGGGTTGACTGTGAAGATGGGGTTTCATTTACATTTGCATTTACATATAGCTGTGTGTCATCGGCATAACAGTGAAATGAAATTTTGTGGCGGCTAATAATTTGGCCAAGGGGAGTAAGTAGAGAATAAAAAGAATGGGGCCAAGACTTGAGCCCTGGGGGACACCGCAGGTAACTGTATACGGATTTGATTTGGAGTGACCCAGGGAGATGTATTCTGTCCTGTTTGCGAGGTATGATTTCAACCTACTGAGGGCTGTGTCACTGAGTCCAACGGTGCAATGGAGCCGGTTTAAAAGAATGCCATCATCAACAGTATCGAATGCAGCCGAAAGATCCAGGAGAATAAGAAGGGAAGGAAAGCCAGTATCAGATGATATAAGGAGATCGTTTGTAACTCTGACGAGGGCAGTCTCTGTACTATGAGCAAAGCAGAAACCTGACTGGAATTTTTCAAAAAGGTTGTTATGTTTGAGGTGGTCCTCAAGATGAAAGGCAACGGCTTTCTCAAGTACTTTTGATATGAAGGGGAGATTGGAAATAGGTCTATAATTAAGCAGGACCTCCGGATCAAGAGTGCATTTTTTGAGCAATGGTCTGATGATGGCATTTTTCAAAACAGAAGGAACGTGACCAGTTTGAAGGGAATGATTTATGACAGCGGTGATCAGAGGACTTAGGACAGTGATATGAGTTTTTACCAGGGAAGTAAACAGTATACTCAGCAGTACAATGTCTGCAGCCTTATCTTCAGTCTTGCACAGTTATATAGACTCCCCTCCTGTACTGAAAACCCTTAGCCCCGGTTCACACGGGCGGCATGGCTTGCAGGTCGCTCACCTCACCAAAACGACTTCTGTATAGAAGTCAATGCAAGCCGCCTGAAGTCGCCCCAGAAATGCTACAGGAACCTTTTTCTAAGTCGGAGCGACTTGCGTCGCTCCTATTAGAACAGTTCCGTAGTACAGAACGGGAGGCGACTTGTCAGGCGGCTAGGTCGCCTGACAAGTCGCCCCTGTGTGAACCGGAACTTGCTCTAATTTTCCTGCACACTGTCAGCTTTTAACAATGTGCATTAGAATTTGCAGTAAGCCAGACAGAGCCTGCCACTTTTTTTTTCTTAGCTGTAGAACATCCAGCTTCATCTGTTTCATCCCTTGCTGAGCTGCTCCTGGCCTGCCCGTTTCATTCATTGGCTTTCAGTTCTGCCAATCATGGAGGCTCAGCAGCACATGTGGCTGTTACCCAGGGTGCTCTGCTGTTTTCAGGAAGCTATATGCAGTCCCTTATTTAACTAAAATTCAGTGCTTAGCTGTGTGCTAAGCTGCAGCCTCCCTGAAAAAAAAAACTTCACAAGTGAAGTCCAATTAGTTAATTATAAAAGGAAGGGAATTTGGCAAGGCTTAGAACAAGTATTTGAAAATTGTGTATAATTTATAACTGTGGTGTCATATACAAATAATTTTTTTATAAAAAATATATTTAAATATCCCAAATCTCATATCATAACTAAAAGTAAAAGCAAACTGAAAAAAATGATGAACTTGTGTCTGTTGTATCCAGTATATGATGCCTGAAAAAATTCCCTTATAAATCAAGTAACATAAAAAATACACAAACCAAAACCAATGTTTAAAAAAACAAAAACAAAACCTATATACAGTATAAGTCCAAATCTGTGATCAAGAACTATCTGCAATAAATGTCCATAATTCAGAAAATCCCAGCGTGACTTGTGCAGAATCCAAATTACACTTGATCACAATTTCTGTGCAGAGAAATAAGGGCGTGCAGTCAGATATGCCTCTGGTCCTGTTGTCCCAATGATCAATATGACCTCCTGCTCCGTGGCGTTGCTTGCATAATCATGTCTCCACATAAAATTAATAGTAGAAATGGGCACTCATAACGTAAATCCGGTATAAACTAAATTTATTTTCCAAAAGTAAAATCTTTTAAAAGGAAGGAGCTCCAATTGTCCCAATTCCTATAGGCATACATCAGTTTCCTGGGTCTGGACGGCGTGCGTTCCACAGCACAAAAACAGGAAGCGACATGAATATGTACCAAGTCTAACTTGCGCGTTTTGTCATTGGACGTCCGCCCCCCTTAGATGGCGTCCAGTGACGAAACGCGTAAGATGGACTTGGTACGTATTCACGTCGCTTCCGTTTTTTGCGCTGTGGAACGCACGCCATCCAGACCCAGGAAGCTGTTGTATGCCTGTACGAATTGGGGCAATTGGAGCTCCTTCCTTTTAAAAGATTTTAACTTTTGGAAAATACATTTAGTTTATATCGGATTTACGCTATGACTGCCCGTTTCTACTATTTTATGTGGAGACGCTATTATGCAAGCAATGCCATGGAGCAGGAGGTCATATTGATCATTGGGACACCAGGACCAGAGGACTGCACGCTCTTTACCCCTGCAGGGGTAGGGTTTTCTGGTGCGTGCATAAAATAAAGGGGGAGCACGGAAACGTCACCTTATTTCTCTGCACAGAAATTGTGATAAAGTGTCATCTGGATTCTGCACAAGTCACGCTGGGATTTTTTTAATTAAGGACATTTATTGCGCATAGTTTTTTTTTATCACAGATTTGGACTTATACTGTATATGATTGTTGTTTTTTTTTTTTTTTTTGGTTTGTGTATTTTTTGTTACCTGAAAAAATGTCTTAATCAAGTATCATATACTGGATACAACAGACACAAGTTCATCATTTTTTCAGTTTGCTTTTACTTTTAGTTATGATATGAGATTTGGGCTATTCACATATATTTTATATAAAAAAATCATTTGTATATGACAACACAGTTATAATTCTACACGACTTTCAAATATTTTGTTCTAAGCAGCGCCAAATTCCCTTCCTTTTATAATTAACTATATGCAGTCCCTCCCACCAGCCATGATCCTGCTTGCATTGTACAGAGAGACACAGAGACAGTGATGTCCACATCATAATCTTGAGATCGCTGGGTCCAAAATAAGGTATTCTATGAGAACGGAATGGTTTTACTTAAACATTTCATTAGCATGTTGAATACTCTGTTGGGGATGAACCAAGAAAGGCAAAATATAATCAGATTAAACTTCTGCTCTATTTGCAAAGTGGAAGGGTGGACTCTTTTGTATAAAAACATGGTATAAGCTGGATTTCCTCTTAATCCTGCCTCCCTTTTCACACTCGTTTCTTTATCTCGGTATGACGTGCATGCTGTAAGATTTCTCTTCCTTGTGTTAGTGCTATAAAAAGTAGACTGGAGCCAGCCTCTGTGTTCATTGAGCTGTCATTTTCTGGTGTTCGGTTAAAAAAAAAAAAAATTTACTTTTCTTTCTTTTTTTTTTTTTAATTCTAGACTGATGTGTTCATAGCCATGGAGCTGATGGGGACCTGTGCAGAAAAACTGAAGAAAAGGATCCAGGGTCCCATACCAGAGAGAATTTTGGGAAAGATGACTGTAGCAGTGAGTAAAATCCAGATGATCAGGGCTCACGTTTGTTTTTATTCAGCTGGTTTGCTTTTCTAAATTTCCTTGCTGTGTATCGGTAGCTTTAGGTCTACATCCCAATTTCTGTACTTGGCTGTCAGATTTCCCTAGAGTTTGGTTAGACTGAGGAGCTGAAGGGAGACAGGCTTGAGAAGATCTTAGGCTGAAGCTGTTGTTGGATTATAGGATGTAGGAACAGGAACTCATATTTGAGTAGTACAGTGAGGGAAAAATATTTGATCCCCTACTGATTTTGTATGTTTGCCCACTGACAAAGAAATGATCAGTCTATAATTTTAATGGTGGGTTTATTTTAACAGTGAAAGACAGAATAACAACAAAAATATCCAGAAAAATACAATTCAAAAGTTATAAATTGATTTGCATTTTAATGAGTGAAATAAGTATTTGACCCCTTCGCAAAACATGACTTGGTACTTGTTTGCAATCGGAGGTCAGATGTTTCTTGTAGTTGGCCACCAGGTTTGCACACATCTCAGGAGAGATTTTGTCCCACTACTCTTTGCAGATCCTCTCCAAGTCATTAAGGTTTTGAGGCTGACGTTTGGTAACTCGAACCTTCAGCTCCCTCCACATATTTTCTATGGGATTAAGGTCTGGAGACTGGCTAGGCCACTCCAGGACCTTATTGTGCTTGTTCTTGAGCCACTCCTTTGTTGCCTTGGCTGTGTGTTTTGGGTCATTTTCATGCTGGAATACCAATCCATGACCCATTTTGAATGCCCTGGCTGAGGGAAGGAGGTTCTCATACAAGATTTGACAGTACATGGCCCCGTCCATTGTCCCTTTTTAATGCAGTAAAGTTGTCCTATCCTCTTAGCAGAAAAACACCCCCAAAGCATAATGTTTCCACCTCCATGTTTGACGGTGGGGATTGTGTTCTTGGTGATAGCAGCATTCCTCCTATTCCAAATACGGCGAGTTGAGTTGATGCCAGAGAGCTTGATTTTGGTCTCATCTCACCACAACACTTTCACCCAGTTTTCCTCTGAATCAATTAGCTGTTCATTAGCAAACTTAAGACGGGCCTGTACATGTGTTTTCTTGAACATGGGGACCTTGCAGGCTCTGCAGGATTTCAGTCCTTCACGGCGTAGTGTGTTACCAATTGTTTTCTTGGTGACTATGGTCCCAGCTGCCTTGATCATTGACACGATTCTCCCTTGTAGTTCTGTGCTAATTCCTCACCGTTTTTCATGATCATTGAAACTCCACGAGGTGAGATCTTGCATGGAGCCCCAGACCGAGGGCGATTGACAGTTATTTTGTGTATCTTCCATTTGCGAATAATCGCACCAGCTGTTGTCATCCTCTCACCAAGCTGCTTGGAGATGGTCTTGTAGCCCATTCTAGCCTTGTGTAGGTCTACAATCTAGTCCCTGACATCCTCGGGATAGCTCTTTGGTCTTGGCCATGGTGTAGCGATTGGAATCTGCTTCTGTGGACAGGTGTTTTTTATACAGGTAACAAGCTAAGACTAGGAGCACTCCCTTTCAAGAGAGTACTCCTAATCTCAGCTCATTACCTGTATAGAAGACACCTGGCAGCCAGAAATCTTGATGATTGATAGGGGATCAAATACTTATTTCACTCAATAAATTGGAAATCAATTTAAAACTTTTTTGAAAAGAGTTTTTCTGGATGTTTTTGTTCTTCTCTCTCTCTCACTGTTAAAATAAACCTACCATTAAAATTAAAGACTGATCATTTCTTTGTCAGTGGGCAAACGTACAAAATCAGCAGAGATCAAATACTCCCCCCCCCCCCCCCCCCTCACTGTATGGACATTCTCACATTTTTCTACACAACTTAGTTAAAGTGGTTGTTTAGCCATAGGTATTATTATTATTATTATTTATTTATTTATTTTTTTTAACCTTAATACGTTTTCTGTATTAAAGCGGAGCTCCAGTCATTTTTGTATTAAAACGGTAGCTGCTGACTTTTAATAAACACACTCCCCTGTCCCAGGATCCAGCGATGTGCTCACCCGAGCCATCCCCTCCATCGGTCTTTTGTCCCCAGCGCTGGCATCTCAACTGTAGGCACCTGGCTGTGACAGCTTGTGTATGGTCTTGCAGTCTTCTGGGACCTGTGACGTGTCCCAGATGACTGCAGGGAGTGGGTTACCCCCCCCCCTTATACTTATCTAAGCCCAATCTCGATCCAGCGATGTGTGCAAGAGCAGAGGCTCTCTTGGCTCCCTCCTTCCTCATTGGCTCAGATACAGCAGCGGGAGCCACTGGCTCCTGTTGCTGTCAATCGCAACCACAAAGGAGTGAGCAGGGGTGGGGCCGAGCCACATATGAGTGCCTCCAGAGCTAAGCGGCTTGCTATGGGTGCACTTGGCAGGGGAAAGGAGCCAGGAGCGCTGGCTGGGGACTCAAGAAGAGGAAAATCGGGGCTTCTCTGTGCAAAACAATTTCACAGAGCAGGTAACGTGTTTGCTAGTGTTTTTTTTTATTTTTTTTTTTTTTTTTTTTTAGTTAAAATAACTTTACAATCACTTTAATTGTGAACAAGGTTGTCTCTTTTAAACTGTATTTAAAACGTTAGAGCAAAAATGTAATATATTGCAGCTTACCAGTCCATAGATGTGAAGGCTGCGTTTATTTCATTTTTTCCTATTTTCAACTGGTTACCCCCAGGGGAAGGCAACCTTTTTAGAGGTTGACATCTACCTGGACAATTTGGAGGAAATCAAAGATCCCCCCCCCCCACCCGGATCCATATAGCAATAGCAGTGTCTTCTGGACCTCTCCCCCCACTATATAGTATCCTCTGCTTTACCCCCATAGAAGTGCCCGCCCGCTCTGCATCACCATGCCGCCCCACTGTAGTGTCTGCTGTCCCTCTACACCCATATTGCAGTGTCCTCTGTCTCCGCCACATCACCCCCCCCTCCCACTGTAGTGTCTGCTGCCCCTCATAGTAGTGTCCTCTACCTCTTCACATCATGCCCCCTCATTGTAGTGCCCTGTGACCCCCTCCCCCACGTTCGTGTCCTCTGCCCTTCCCAGGAGTGTCCTTTTCCCCCTTCACACCATCCCCCAGACACAAACAGGAGTGTGCAGGTAGCATTCTCCCACCTGTTGTACATGAGGGGAGACATCACAATACTGGATGGAGAGCAGGAGTGGGAACTGCTGGTGTTAACTGTTCATATTAGCAGGCTAGTGATTGGTTGCTAGGACTGCCCGGCTTCCTAACCACCAATCACCCGTTGGTTAATTGCAGCAACCACTGATACCCTGTTAGGCACACACTTCCTGTCCTAGGGGGGCAACGTTCTAAGGACTAGAGTACAGAACACCCTGCCCTCCTGTTCTCTATAACATAAGGTGGTAAAGGTGTTCTGTCATCCTCAGAAATCTGGAAACAAAGTAACTGATAGGAGTGCAGCAAAGGTAGCATGTATGGGAAATTAGCTTGCCATTTGCTGATAATATGAGCAGTTTCTTTTAATTTGTCAAACAAATATAACAAAATATTTTCAATCATTAATGTAGCAGACCAGAAGGAACAGAAATAGGAGATTTTCATTGTTTGGGGTTACATAACCTTTTAAGTATAGTATTCTGAAAAAACTTCCTGCAACCTGACTTTTTCTTTGATCCTCACAGATTGTAAATGCCTTGTATTATCTGAAAGAAAAACATGGAGTGATTCACAGGGACGTCAAACCCTCGAATATACTTTTGGATGCTAGTGGACGGATAAAGCTATGTGACTTTGGAATCAGTGGGCGTCTTGTGGACTCAAAGGCCAAAACCAGGAGTGCGGGTTGTGCTGCTTATATGGCTGTAAGTAGACTGGGTGATTTCGGTAAAAAGAATGGGGGAAGATAACCATGAGATTTAGTACTATTGCTGGGAATGTGATTAGTGCTTACGCGTCTTGTATTCTTCAGCCTGAGAGAATTGATCCTCCAGATCCCACTAAGCCAGACTATGATATCCGAGCAGATGTGTGGAGTCTTGGGATCTCATTGGTGAGCCATTTCCACAGTACTCTTATTACCCACCAATCTATGATAATTTTACGCACACTAGCACTTACTGTATTCTTTGTCTTCTCTTAATGCCTAATATCTCTTAGGTGGAGTTGGCCACAGGTCAGTTCCCTTACAAGAACTGCAAGACAGATTTCGAAGTCCTCACCAAAGTCCTTCAAGAAGAACCCCCAGTTCTCCCTCATAATATGGGATTCTCACCTCTTTTCCAGTCTTTTGTCAAAGATTGGTGAGTTTAAATAACATTTATTCTTTTTCTGGGGTTGAACTGCCATTAACGTAGTGGCTTACTAATGAATGAACCTGTAAAGCCATGGACCAGGAGTTGGTTTATACCTCTTGTATCTCGGCCATAGATCTATGGTCAATTGAAATCTCTCATACCTCAATAAAGTGAAACTTTAGTGGCAGACTTTCTGCCTTTCTTCCTTGTTTCTCATTGCTGCGTGCACTAATGCTGACATCTTCTCTTCTGCTTCTTCTGGATTACTGGCTTTCCTCTCCTGTCATAGTAGGCCACTGATGTAACTCCCATGCTTGAACAGGGATCCAAAGTGTGAACTGCACTGCACATCCACCACAGGCACTGTATACCTTTAAAAAAATAAGTTCGGGGGGGGGGGGGGGTCCTTTTCTTGAAACTTGAAGACCAGGCCTTTTCTGGTATTTTTATTTACATGTATATAGCTGTATTTTTTGCTAGAAAATTAGTACCCCCAGACATTTTGAGTTTTGCAATTTTGTATGTCATGCAGTATTTACATTTTTTTTTCAAACGCAATTTTTATTTATTTATTTATTTACACTTTTAGTGCAAAGAAACAATGCATAACCCACTTTTTTGGTAAAATATAAAAGATGTTACGTCAAGTAAAATAGATACAAAACATTTCATGCTTTAAAATTGAGCACGCCCGTGCGGCAGCAACAAACTACATAAATTAGATTAGATTACTGCCTGTGATCTGACATTCATGGAGATACCTCACATGTGTAGGCCGATCGCTGTTTGTGTCCATGCAGGACCGATGCATGTGTTCACCTTTGCACAGGGGCATTTTAAATGATTTTTACAATTTTTATTTATTTATTTTTTTATTATTTATTTATTTTTTTATTATTTTTACATCGTCGCTTTAAAAATTTGTTTTTATCATTTTTATTGATGTCACAAGGATTGTAAACATCCTTGGTGACAGGTACACTTTCCCTCCTCTGCCCTTAAAAGCATTTGAGCACATCAAGATCGCTGTGTTGGAATACGTTTGATTTTTCAAAATGGCGCCGATGACATCCGGGTAAACCGCAAGTGATGTCAGGTCATCACTCCTGGGTTACCATAGCCAAGAGCTGAATAAAGGCTGATCCGATCTTTGGCTCTCCGATCAGCCAGCTGGTCGATAGGGACTCTCGGTGGGCTGGGAGATCTTTTCGGGGGGGGGGGGGGGGACGTCCCCTCTCGCTTCTTGTAAAAGCCATCCAGTGGCTAGTCGGCTGCTAAAATTGCTTTAACAAGGAGCTGACTGCTCTAAAAAAAACCTGCTACTGCGATGATGGCTGCAGGCATCATCCCAATAAAAGCATTTGAAGTTCAGTGTCGTACCAGGTACGTGACTGGTCGGCAAGTGTGTCCAAAGCTTGTTTTGGCCATACTTCTTTTGTAGGTCACTGGAGTGCACTTTTGCACTCCTGTAATCCAGAATCAGCAGGCTAAAGCTCACTGTTAGTTGTCACAGAGCTGCTCTGCTCTCTGGATGTATCCTGAATATTGGGATCCCCCCAGATGCCTGACCAGCAGCTGGCTCAGTTTCTCAGCGCTGTCCTGAGATTCACAGCTCTCCCGCACATTGCAGCCCTTTCTGGCACTGTAGGAGTCTGAATTTTCTCTACTGCAGATTAGTAATACAAGTCTTGTCCTTCTCAAGCCGGTGAATGTACAGTCAAAGGAGAAGCAGCATACACATGAGGTCATCTCTCTGTCCCTCTGCTCTTTCTTGTCCTCAGCATGTTTCTGAGCGCTCTGTAGCACAATTGACGGCTCCTTGTGCTGCTTCTACCCTGCCCCAGTCTAAGCTGTGCTGTACAGGGACTGTTCTAGGTCAAATTTAGCTACTTGCACTCATTGCAATAAAGTAATTATTTACTTATGATGACAGTTGCATTAATTTGTGTCTTTTATAGTGATACCTCGGTTCATGAACTTGGGTGGTTCCACGACTCTGGTCGCAAACCAAATTGGTCATGAACCGAGGCAAATTTTCCCATAGGGTTCAATGTAAATCAGGTTAATCCGTTCTGAACTTGTTTTTGTTTTGTTTTTGAACTGGAAAAATATGAAACCAAGTACAGTACAATATGAAGAGAGAGAGAGAACACTAGCCTTGCTTGAGACGACTTCTGGCGTGGAGGAAGACGAGTGGGAGGCAGTTATTGTTCGGAGGGACAGTCCCCCTCCATAAGGACATTGAGGAGATCTCCTTCAGGGGTTTCTTCTCTTCTTTTGTCTCTTAGCCGCAGGCTCAGTTTTGGTGAAAAATCTGCCCAATGTCACTTGTCTTTTCCTGTGCTGCATAACCCTCCGGAAATGAGAGACCATGTTATCGTTCATCAGATTTAACACTCTGTTTAGTTATGTTGGAGTGGTGCTTCTCAAAAAAATCATGGCACTCATTCCATTTTTCAGTAATGGATTTTATGGCATCCCTCCTAACCTCCTCCCTGTCTTCCTCTTCCTCAGTGGAATGCTACTCAAGCGTCTTCTGCTGCTCACTGTGGAGTTCAGAACGTTATTCCATGGTCAGCTTCTCCTTATGTTCCTCAACAAGCTCCTCTATGTCTGCACCATCGACGTCCAGACCTATACTGTTGCCTATGGACACAATCTCCTCCACTACCTCTGCATCAACCCTTCAAAGTCACGTTCAGTGACACATTCTGGCCACAGTTTCCTCCAGGCTGAGTTTAAGGTTTGGTGAGTGACCTCTTCCCAGGTTTTGTCAATGAGGTTAATGCAGTGGAGAACATTGAAATGTTTCTTCCAGAATTCTTTCAGACTCGCTAATGTCACTGAAGAGACATCCTCAGGGAATCCTCCAATTAAGTAAATAGAGATAAGGGGTACCATCATCCAAATAGCAATAATGGTTAATGAAATGCTAGGAGATAATTCCCCAAAGGGGTTCTCTAAGGCGGGAAAGGGAAGCAGGAAAAAAGTGGGAAATTCAAAACTCCCACTTTCCACCAAGGAGTGTATTTGAGTACCAATGTAATGTCAAATCGGTATAATTTTTTAAAAGTCGCAATTACTGTATCTGGATATTTGATTATATTTTAACTATGTATCATTTAAAATTCTTATGTTTTATCTGATGTTCAATCTGTTCAGGGTACCGAGAGAATACATTTTTTTTTTTTCCTGTTTCCCTTTCCCTTTTGGGGAATTTTCTCCTTGCATTTCATTATTCCTCTTCAGTGACATTAAAACACCTAGTGAAGAGCGCCTTTGTGAACAGCTTCTTGAAGTTGCAGATCACTTGCTGGTCCATGGCCTGCAGAAGAGATGTCGTGTTGAGGGGCGTCTTGACCTTTATGAAGTCATACTCAGTGTCCATATCATCCACCAAGGCTGGAGCGAGTGACGGGGCATTGTCCATCAGAAGGAGGCACCTTTCAGGCGGTTGATTGTCAGATATTTTCTTCCGGAGGGTGTGAACACCTTGTGCAGCCATTCCATGAACAATTGCCTTGTGACCCAAGCTTTCGCATTGGCCCTCCACATGGCAGGCAGTCTGGTCTTGTTCACATTCTGTTCCCTGAATGCATGAGGGGTCTGGGAATGGTACACCAGTAGTGGCTTAATCTTCAGATCGGCACTTGGGTTCGCACATAGCAAAAGGGTCAATCTGTCCTTCGTGGGCTTGTGCCCAGGCAGTGCCTTTTCCTCCTGCGTGATATAGTTTCTGTTCGGCATCTTTTTCCAGAAGAGCCCTGTTTCATCACAGTTGAACACTTGTTGAGCAATGTATCCTTCTGTCTTCATGAATTCCGCAAATTCTTTCTTGTAGGCTTCTGCACCGGCCTTGTCAGAACTGGAAGCCTCACCATATCTTGTCACACTGTGGATGCCACTTCTCTTGCGGAACTTTTCAAACCACCCTCTACTGGCTTTAAAGTCTTCACTTGCTGCACTTGTTAGAGGGTTGTTTTTGCAGTAAATCATTGTGCAATTTTCTGGCTTTTTCACAGATCATAGCTTCTCAAATGCTATCACCGGCCAGCTGTTTCTCATTCAACCACACTAACAAAAGTTTTTCCAGCACTTGCGTCCTCTGCTTGGTTAACCTCATTACTCCTTTTGCCACATCAGCTCCTTTGATGGCAGCTTTCTTCTTCAAAATAGTTGAGATTGTCTACTTCACCATCTTGTACTCCGAGGCCAGTTCAGTCACACGAATACCACAGTCATGCTTTTCTACAATTTTCTTCTTCAGCTAAATGGTTATTTTCTTCACAACCTTATTCTTACAATTCCTGCTCTGAACAGTCTTATCACCTTTATTACCGCTGTGCACTTTCTTTTTCCACCATGCTTGCTCTTCACATTCTTGTCACCTGCATTACCGCTCTGCACATTCTTGTCACCTGCATTACCGCTCTGCACATTCTTGTCACCTGCATTACCGCTCTGCACATTCTTGTCACCTGCATTACCGCTCTGCACATTCTTGTCACCTGCATTACCGCTCTGCACATTCTTGTCACCTGCATTACCGCTCTGCACATTCTTGTCACCTGCATTACCACTCTGCACGTTCTTTGGAACCATACTGGATGTCTGGTACAGTATGTGATGAAAAGCACACAAAAAGCTTCTCAACACTGTCTTGACAGTAAACTTTCAGTGTCACTCTGTGACTGTGATCTCACCTACAGGAAGTGGCGACCGCGTGTCATAGCAGGGAAGATGGCCGCGGCTCGTGTTCGTGAACCTGAAGCGGAGTTCGCGTACCAAAGCAAATTTTTGTGAACTTCTGTTCGCGAACCAAGTTGTTCATGAACAGAAATGTTCGTAAACCAAGTTAAGCTTTTAAAGTCTCATGGTGATTGTCTAGAGCAGACAAAGGAGTCTCTTGCCTCCAAAAGCTTTTAGTGGCTTCTATCATACCTATTTAAAGTATTAACCTAAAGTTACCATTGTTGACTGCAAATGTTCTGTTCTCTATTCCTTTTAATGCTAAAACCAATGACAACCATAAGCAGTTAAGCAACAAACTAGAAAATGTGGCATTTGGAAAATAAATGTTTGAATCTTGTCACTGGGCACAAAGGTTGCAGGAACAGTACTTTCTTAAACACTTCAGCTTCCGGAAGGTTTTACCCCTCTCATGACCAGGCCATTTTTTGCTATTTAGCACTGCACTGCTTTAACTGATAATTGCATGGTCATGCAATGCTATTTGCGAATGAAATTTTAGATAATTTTTTTTTTTTTTTTTTTTTTTTTTACAAAATGGAGCTTTCTTTTGGTGGTATTTGATCACCACTGGGTTTTTTATTTTTTGCAATATAAACGATAAAAATACCCAATATTTTGAAAAAAAAAATTCTATTTCTGTTACAAAACATATCCAATAAACAAAATCAAATTTATTCTGCTACATGTCTATGGTAAAAAAAAAAAAAAAAAAAAAAATCCAATAAGTGTATATTAATTGGTTTGCATGAAACTTATAGCATCACCAAAGTATTGTATGGAAAGGGGAGACCTGATTGAAACCTTTAAATACATCAAGGGGGTGAATGTTCAGGAGGGCCATTTTTTAATATGAAACCGAAATCAAGAACACGGGGACATGACCTCAAACTAACTGGAGGGAAGTTTAAAACTAATCTTGGAAAGTATTTTTTTACTGAAAGGGTCGTTGGTGCTTGGAATAAACTACCAGCAGAGGTAGTACAGTCAACAGTAAATGGCTTCAAACATGCTTGGGATAAAACTAGATCTATAGTCTGACAACAAAGTTAACGGAAAAAAAAACAAGGAGACTCAATGGACTACTCCTTTCTTTTTCTGCCTTCACTTTTCTGTGTTTCTATGGTATAGATACTGTAGTTTTTTTTTTGTTTTTTTTGTTTTTTTTTTTATACTAGTAATAGCGACGATAAGAGACTTATAGTGGGACTGTGATAGTGGGGCAGGCAATCTAATCCTAATTGACGCTGGGGGGACGACAACACTGATTAACTGCCACTGACCTCTCCAGTGACACTAATACAGTGGTGATAATACTATACACTGTCACTGTACTAATGACACTGGCTGGGAAGGGGTTAACATCTAGGGCAATCAAGGGGTTAAATGTGTGTACTGTGAGCTGTTTTATTAAGCAATATGATGGCTTCTACTCCCTGCTTTGCAGGGAGGAAAGAAGGCATATTGTTGCTTTCTTTTATTGTTCACTCAGCTGATCAGCAGGTTCCGGCCATAAATCACTGATCGCCTTGTGCTGCAGTGAATGACCGCACAGTCTTCCGGGTCAAAATACAAAGACCCAGTGGGGAGGATTCCCTCATCCACATCAAGTGTGTGTGTGTGGATGGGGAAATTGTCAGGTTTTTTTCATTCCTCCAGTTGGTGGAAGGAAAAACAACAAAGTAATGTATGGCCAGCTTTAGACACTTTTGTAAATAAAGACACATTTTGTACAGGCAGGCCATGCCGCTTGCACCATTATTTTGAACTAGATTTTGTGGCCTGACAATAGCTCTGTTTTTTCTAATGGTTGTTTTTGTTTTCCCCCCCTCTGTAGTCTTACGAAGGATCACAGAAAAAGGCCAA
Organism: Aquarana catesbeiana; assembly: GCF_042186555.1. Lineage (NCBI taxonomy): Eukaryota > Metazoa > Chordata > Amphibia > Anura > Ranidae > Aquarana > Aquarana catesbeiana. The sequence continues at coordinate 628,029,152 of NC_133326.1, read as the reverse complement.
AGTATAATAAGCTTTTGGTAAGTAGCTGGATGGTGTCCTCTAGTCAGATGATGTGATGGCACTTATTTAGAGCCTTATCTAGATTGTACTCCCTCTGATCCAAACAACACTGTGTAAAACCTAGAGAAAGAGATTGAGGGGGATAGGCTATATGGACTTTAGTGGTACTGTACAACAACTGAAATTGACAGTCATATGTAAAATATTTAAATTAATTTTATTACAAAAATATAACTTTATTGTTCAAGATGTATTTGTTTAAAACCAACATGATAATCAAACAAGCTCTAGTTCTAAGGTGACCTTATAATTAGAGCTTGTTTGATCATCTTGTTGGTTTTAAACAAATAACTTTATTGTTCAAGATGTATATTTTTGTAATAAAATGAATTTAAATATTTTACATATGACTGTCCAATTCAGTTGTTGTACAGTACCACTAAAGTGCATATAGCCTCTCACCCTCAATTTCTTTCTCTATATTGTCGGGGCGACGGTTCCATATGTAATTATTGTGGCACTCCTCTTCACTGTGTAAAACTTGCTATAGAAAAAATTCTTCAGGAATTTTTGTACTTAAAGAGGCGTTCCACTCATTTTTGTATTTATTAAAAGTCAGCAGCTACAAAAAGTGTAGCTGCTGACTTTATATAAACACGCACATACCTGTCCTATGGTCCAGCGATGCGGCTGCCTGAACCCTCGCTTCTCTCCTTCGCCTTCCTGCAGCACCGGCATTGCAATTGTGGGCACCCGGCTGTGACAGCTTGTACCTCTCAAAACTAGGTACATGCCCCCCCCCCCAAAAAAATGACATGCTAATGGTGGCATATTTGGGGGGGGGGGATTGCTTAAAGCTGAACTTCCCCTCCACTTTAAAGTGATTGTAAAGGCATGTATCTTCTCCGGGGCATGCTGCCATTCACTACAGTGTGTGTGTGTGTGTGTGTGTGTGTGTGTGTGTGTGTGTGTGTGTGTGTGTGTGTGTTTTTAAAAATGGAAAGGCTAAATACCTTTTGTCACACTGCAGTTGTGCGGTCACGTGATCTCCCTTTGCTGGCTGGCCATGATCTATAGAGGGAAGGGCTAAGATTCCCCTGTGACGTCAGCCGGGCGCTACAGGGGAAGCTCGGCCCCTCCCATTTCTCTCTGTAGATCGGGACGGCTAGCACAGGGGGATCACAGCTGCAGAGTGACAAAAGTTATTTAGCCTTTCTCATTTTTAACCCTTTCATGCCTAAGTCTACTGCTGACATTTGTTGCTTACAAGTTAATTATATATATATATATATATATATATATATATATATATATATATATATATATATATATATATATATATATATATATATATATATATATATATATAATCTCTCTATCAGAGACCCTAGAAAATGGCGATCGTTGCAATTTTTTTATGTCACACGGTATTTGCACAGCTGTCTTTCAAACACAATTTTGTGGGAACAACCCTTTCATGATTTAAAAAAAAAAAAAAACAGTAAAGTTAACCCAATTTTTTTGTAGACTGTGAAAGATGATGTTACGCCGAGTAAATGGATGGCAACAAACTACGGTACTTAAAAAATCTCCATAGGCGACGCTTTAAAAATAATGTAACGATTACCATGTTTGAGTTACAGAGGAGGTCTTTTGCTAGAATTATTGCTTTCACTCTGACAATCGCGGTGATACCTCACATGTGTGATTTAAACACCATTTACATTTGCGGGCACGAAATAATAATAGTATAGTGTGTGTGTGTGTGTGTATATGTATATATAATATAACTTTTTTTTTGTGACAGTAAAAGGTGGTGACAGGTACTCTATGGAGGGATAGACCCCAAATCCCTCCTTTGCACTTAAAAGTATTCAGAGCGCCAAAATCGGCATTTCTGAATACTATCACTTTTTTTAAATTGCTGCCATTGGCAGGCGAGTAAAATGGAAGTGACGTCGCTTCCGGGATTTTACATCTGAGACCCAATCGAACCCGAATCGGGTGGCGCGGGACGGGAGGCCCGGGAAGAGCGGCGGGAGGGTTTTTTTGGGGGGGTTTGCCTATGTTAACTCCCTTTTACTCGGCTGTTATCCGCATCGATTGTTATCACTAAAAAGCCCGGTATAACCCCTTCCAGCTGAGAACGCATATTTGCTTACGGTCTGCGTGAAGGGGTTAAAGAACACATACACTAGTGAATGGCAGCCTAATCCAAAGGAGATACTTGTAAGTTTGCTGCATTATGTAGCAGAAAAACAGCGGGGCGAACAGGAGAGCCGCGCTCATGACAGGGAAGGAGGGGGAGATGGGAGAGACTGTCTGAGCACAGCAGCGGATGATGGAGGCACGTAAACTGGCCAAGGCAGGGGGACAGCAAAGTTCAGCAAAGGCAGGGGGACCCCAGAACTGGCAGGATGAACCAAGTTTATTTTTTTTTTTTTTTTTTTTTTTTTTTTTTTTTTTACAAGCTAGGAAGGGAAAAAACCACTGTGCTATACCGCAAACGAACAGGATCTTAGTTTGTTTTTTTTTTTTTTAGGGTTACTACCTCTTTAACTACCTCAGTACCAGGGCACTTACACCCCCTTCCTGTCCAGGCCATTTTTCAGCTTTCAGCGCTGTCACACTTTGAATGACAATTGCGCGGTCATGCTACACTGTAACCATATGAAATTTTAATCATTTTCTCCACACAAATAGAGCTTTCTTTTGGCGGTATTTAATCACTTCTGGGTCTTTTTATTTTTTTCCAAAAAAAAAGACCAAAAAAAAAAAAGTTTTTCTTAGTTTCTGTCATTTACAAAATTTGCTAAGTAATTTTTCTCATACACTGATGGGCGCTGATAGTCTGCACTGATGAGATGGCACTGATGAGGCGGCATGAATATACCGCACTTATGGGTGGCACTGGGCACAGATAGGTGGCACTGGTGGGCACGGATAGGCGGCACTGACTGGCATCACTAATGGGCACTGATTGCTGGCAATTGTGGGCACTGGTTGGCACTGATTGCTGGCAGTGGTGGGAACACAGTTCTGGCACTGGTGGCCCTTAATTGTAATCAGGGCACTGATGATCAGTACCTTGATTACATCCCTAGATGTCCCCTGTGAGGAGATGCCACTGATTGATTCTCCTCTCCTCACACTCTTGTTTACATGTGACCGGCTGTGATTGGATACAGCCGGGGTCACGCCGTGTCCTAGCAACATCTGACGTCCACCCAGAACGAGAGCCGCCCAGCCGTCATTTGACTGCGGACAGGAAGAGGTTAAGTAAAACACATACACAAAAGCATGCTTCAGCAGCTGATTGTGTAGATCCCTATTATTATTATGTGTTTTTTTTTTTTTTTTTTTTTTTTTTAATTTATTTTTTTTCTGTCCTGCTGTCTCCTAGACAGAAAGTGAGGGGAAACTTAAAGTGGTTCTAAAGCTAAAACATTTTTTCTTTCGTTCATTGACAGACACAGCGCTCTTCAGTTTTTTTTCAGCCTAGTCAGGAGTAGTTATGGGCCGAACACCCCCCTGTTCGATTCGCATCAGAACATGCGAACAGGCAAAAAATTAGTTTAATTTTAAAGGTTAATATGTAAGTTATTGTCATAAAAAATGGCTGTTCAGCGAATAACGAACAATTTGGGGTGTTCGCAGCAAATTCGAAAGCCGCAGAACACCCTTTAAAAGTCTATGGGAGAAATCAAAAGTGCTAATTTTAAAGGTTAATATGCAAGCTATTGTCATAAAAAATGTTTGGGGGCCTGGGTCCTGCCCCAGGGGACATGTATCAATGCAAAAAAAAGTTTTAAAAACGGACGTTTTTTCGGTAGCAGTGATTTTAATAATGCTTAAAGTGAAACAATAAAAGTGAAATATTCCTTTAAATTTCGTACCTGGGGGATGGCTATAGTATGCCTGTAAAGTGGCGCATGTTTCCTGTGTTTACAACAGTCCGAGAGCAAAATGACATTTCTAAAGGGAAAAAAAGTACTTTAAAAGTACTAGTGGTAGCGTCGGCAGCTATAATGAAATGTCAGGTCTCTGCAATACTCATAAAAGTCATTGAAAAAACGGCCTGGGATTCCCCCACAGTGCATTACCAGGCCCTTTTGGGTCTGGTATGAATATTAAGGGGTACCCCGAACCAAAATAAAAAAAAAATAAAAAAATGCGTGGGGGTCCACCCAAATTCCATACAGGCCCTTCAGGTCTGGTATGGATATTAAGAGGAACCCTGTAATAAAATTAAAAAAAAAATGGCTTGGGGGTCCCCCTAAAATCCATACCAGACCCTTATCTGAGCACGCAACCTGGCAGGCCGCAGGAAAAGAGGGGGGGGGGAAATGAGAGAACGGCCCCCCCTCCTGAACCGTACCAGGCCACATGCCCTCAACATGGGGAGGATGTCCCCATGTTGATGGGGGACCAGGGCCTCATCCCCACAACCCTTGCCCGGTGGGACCCCCAGATCCCGGCCCCCCCATGTGAAATGGTAATGGGGTACACATGTACCCCTACCAATTCACAAAAAAGTGTCAAAAATGTTAGACAAGAGATGTTTTTTGACAAATCCTTTTATTAATGTCTTCTTCCCCCACTTCTTCCATCATCTTCTGGTCTTCATTCGGTTTTCTTCCTCCATCTTGTTCTTCCTCCATCTTGTTCTTCCCTCGCTTCTTCCTCTTCTTCCTCCGATCCTCTGCCGTCTTCTCATCCGCATCTTCCTCCGGCTTCTTCTTTCCCCGCTTTGTTCTTCGGACGATCCACATTCATGGGAGGTTCCTGTTGTGTGACGCTTCTGTTCTTCTGACAGTTCATATATAACACCGGGTGGCCCCACCCCATCTGACGCACGGAGACTTCATGAGGACTTCCCTATGGTTTTCCCCGTGGTGGGGGGCGGGGTCACCCGATGCTTAACCAGGTGACCCCACCCCCTCTGACATCATGGGCTTGCAGACCCCCACAACCACCGGGCATGGGTTGTGGGGATGAGGCCCTTGTCCCCATCAACATGGGGACATCCTCCCCATGTTGAGGGCATGTGGCCTGGTACGGTTCAGGAGGGGGGGCGCTCTCTCAACCCCCCCTCTTTTCCTGCGGCCTGCCAGGTTTGCGTGCTCGGCTAAGGGTCTGGTATGGATTTTGTGGGGGACCCCACGCCTTTTTTTTTTTTTTTTTTTTTTAAATTTGGCGCGGGGTTCCCCTTAATATCCATACCAGACCCGAAGGGCCTGGTATAGAATTTGGGGGGACTAGTATAGAATTTGGGGGGACCCCCAGGCTTTTTTTTTTTTTTTTTAATTATGGTTCGGGGTTCCCCTTAATGTTCATACCAGACCCAAAGGGCCCTGGTAATGCACTGTGGGGGGAATCCCAGGCCATTTTTTTCAATGACTCTTATGAATATTGCAAAGACCCGACAATTTATTATAGCTGCCGGCGCTACAGTTAGTACTTTCAAATGACTTTCTTTTCCTTTAGAAATGTAATTTTGTTCTCGGACTGTTGTAAACATGCGCCACTTTACAGGCATACTATAGACACCCCCCCAGGTACGAAATTTAAAGGAATATTTCACTTTTATTGTTTCACTTTAATCATTAAAATCACTGCTCCCAAAAAAACGGCCGATTTTAAAACTTTTTTTTGCATTGATACATGTCCCCTGGGGCAGGACCCAGGTCCCCAAACACTTTTTATGACAATAGCTTGCATATTAACCTTTAAAATTAGCACTTTTGATTTCTCCCATAGACTTTTAAAGGGTGTTCTGCGGCTTTCGAATTTGCTGCGAACACCCCAAATTGTTCGTTATTCGCTGAACAGCCAATGTTCGAGTCGAACTCCTGTTCGACCCGAACAGACAGCCCATCCCTAGTCAGTCCTGCTGAGATACTACTATGTATATCTCACAGGAAAAATCCAAGAGAAATAATCAACTGCTGGACTGGGCGACGGGCTGGACACTAAGATCCAGTGGTCTCCCCAGTCTGGCCAGCAAGCGCATGCAGACAGCAGCTACGCGCTGTCAGCCGCGACATAGCCCCACTGGACAGGGGCTGACCCTGCGAGTTAAACGTCTTGCAAGGTGGCATATGACGAGCGGTAAGTAAGGGACCCCCTCCTCTCCTTCTCTGGTGTAGTGTGGGGCGCGGGTACTCCCTGGGGTGGTCGGTCCCTCTGGGGTTCTCCTCCACATCTCCCCCCCTCCCTTTTCCCAGGTGAGACCCAGGCCTAGGTGCTTCGGAACTCTGTCCACCCCCCACCTTTCCCCTCCAGGGTTGTCACTATGGGGGGGTACACCTTGGCACCTGCTGTATGGTCGGGTGGGTGACAAGAATCTGCAGATCCCCCTGCGACTACCCTCCGCTAATTTAGGGCACGGTTTTGCGGCCTACTGAGCACTCGCGGCAGGCGGCCAAAAATTTAGGCCGTGGCTTTTGTGGGCGGCGAGGCTGAAGCTTTCCGTTGCGGGCCCCCGCCCTCCTTCCTCAGCTCTAGCCCGGTCCGCATGGCCACGTTGGACACCTTCTTCGAGGGGGGCGGCGCTGTGGGGGCTCTGAGTGCGACCCTCTTTTGGGGGGGTTGTTTGAGTGGGCCCTCCTTTGGTGCCCCTGAGTAGGTGCCCCCCTGTGAGGGGCCTTAGTGGCTTCCCCCTGTGAGGGGCCTCAGCCAATGCCCCCCCCCCCTGTGTGGGGCCTCAGCAGTGCCCCCCCCCTGTGTGGGGCCTCAGCAGTGCCCCCCCCCCCGTGTGGGGCCTCAGCAGTGCCCCCCCCCGTGTGGGGCCTCAGCAGTGCCATCCCCGTGTGGGGCCTCAGCAGTGCCCCCCCCCTGTGTGGGGCCTCAGCAGTCGTCCCCCCCCCCCCTGTGTGGGGCCTCAGCAGTGCCCCCCCCTGTGTGGGGCCTCAGCAGTGCCCCCCCCCTGTGTGGGGCCTCAGCAGTGCCCCCCCCCCCGTGTGGGGCCTCAGCAGTGCCCCCCCCCCCCGTGTGGGGCCTCAGCAGTGCCTCCCCCCCCCGTGTGGGGCCTCAGCAGTGCCCCCCCCCCGTGTGGGGCCTCAGCAGTGCCCCCCCCCCCCGTGTGGGGCCTCAGCAGTGCCCCCCCCCCATGAGGGGCCTCAGCAATATCACAGGAGGGAAGTGTACATGTCTTCCACAGTCTAAAATGGGGAAAAGGGCCTCGTAATGAATGCGGCCCTTCTTCTCGGCACACAATGGACCTGGTCTGGCGAGCCAAGAGCGGGGCTCCCTAGACCCACGGTCAATGCCCTTTCAGCATGAAGGCATGCCCTTACCTATGTCCTAGTGTTCTGGCCTTGAACCAGGTTTTTTTTTTTTTTTTTCTCCCAATTGGCGTGTGTCACCAGACTGTTGGCAGTTCTCCTTGGGGCTGTGCAAGCCCTGTTGCTTTAGGGTGTGCTTGTCCCGGTTCCAGTGGGTACAGAATGTCAGAATGGAGTCCATCCGCACGGTGGTGGCGTCCCTTCATCATGGGGACTTTCGGGCTTCTCTCGACATGATTGATACTGAGTACGCACTCCAATATGTGCCCAACACGTCCTCCATTTTACTGTAGGAAAAGAGCATTTTCAGCTCGTGTTTGACTTTTGGTCTCGTCTCAACCCCTCGCGTACTCAAAGGTGTTCGCCCCAGTTCTGGCATGGTTACGTCAGCGGGGGATTGCAGTCCTGGGCTGCTTGGACGATCTTCTGTGAGCAGAGTCCTCAGCTACCCTGAGGGGCAATGTAGCGCGCTATACAGGTCTCCGTTTTCAGTTGGATTCTATACTACCTGAAGTCTGCTCCGGCTCCTTCCAGAAAATTGGATTATCTGGGCCTGACCCTGGATTCATCTCTGGCCAGAGTGTTTTTTTCCTCTGGATAAACTGCAGAAGGTGCATGCTGCGTTTCAACTACTGTTGTCTCACAGGTGGGCCATACTGCGGTCCTGTATGTGGGTGTGGGCCTGATGGTATCTACCTTTTGAGGCGGTTCCATTTGCGCAGTTCCATACAAGCTTCTTTCAAGTGAGATCCTGGCGTAAAGTGCCCGAGGTTTCAGATTTGGCTGAGCCAGAAAACCGGGGGATCCCTGGTCTCTCCGGGATTTCGGCAGGGCACATCCTTTCTCCCCTTGTATTGGACGGTGATCACCACAAATGCCAGTCTCTCCAGGTGGGGAGGTGTCCTGGGACTGGTTTCTGCTCAGGGTCATTGGATGCTGGAGGAATCTGGACTGCTGATCAATATTCTGGGACTTCAAGCGATCAGAACAGATTCAGTCGGATGATGCCACGGCGGTGGTCTATGTCAATCACCAGGGCAGAGCGAAGAGTGTTGGCAGCCCTGACAGTAGCCAGCATCCTCCAGTGGGCAGAACGCCCTGTTCCGGCCCTCTCCGCCGTATGCATTCTAGGAGTGGAAAAATGGCAGGCAGTTGCCTCAGTCGGCTAGTGTTGGTCCACGGAGTGGTCACTTCACCAGGACGTTTCATCTGATATGTATCCAATGGGGCACTCCCAAGGTAGACCTGTTGGCAATCCCGGCTTAACGGAACGGTACTGAGGTTTCTGGCAAGGTCACGGGATACTGCAGAAGCTCCGGTGGCCCCGTGGGGCCGTATAGTCGGATCTACGCCTCACCTCCTCTCAAAATTCTGCCGCAGCTTTTGCGCAGGATCGAGGGTGAAGGGTTTCCGTTCATTCTAGTAGGCCCAGATGGTCTTGTCGGTCTTGGTACGCTGACCTGGTGCGTGTGGTCGCTGACGTCCCTTGGCGACTGCCTCTCAGGGAGGTTCTACTGTCCCAAGGGCCGATCTTCCCTCCTTCAGTCGCTGGTTTTGAAGGCCCGGCCTTTATGAGCCAGGTGCAGAAGTTAACGATGCTGCTGAAGGCTAGGAAGCCTTCCACCGGACATGGATAGCATACATATCCTGGCGTGAGGCGCTTGCCATTTACCCTCGTTCTTTCTCGGTAGCTCAGATTTCGACCTTCCTTCACAGGGGATTGTTCAGAAGAACTTGGCCTTGAGTACCATCAAGGGCTAGGTGTCAGCCTTGGTGGTTTTCTTCGGTGTCCCCTGGTCTCGTACAACCCCTGGCAAAAATTATGGAATCACCAGTCCCTGAGGATGTTCCTTCAGTTGTTTATTGTTTTAGAAAAAAAGCAGATGACAGACATGGCCAAAAACTAAAGGCATTTCAAATGGCAACTTTCTGGCTTTAAGAAACACTAAAAGAAATCAAGAAAAATAATTGTCGTGGCCAGTAACAGTTAGATTTATAGAACAAGCACAGGGAATAAATTATGGAATCACTCAATTCTGAGGAAAAAATTATGGAATCACCCTGTAAATTTGCATTACAAACATTAACACCTGCATCAGATTAAATCTGCTTGTTAGTATGTAGGTAAAGAGGGTAAATCATCACGCAGTGTTGCACAAGATGTTGGTTGTTCAGTCGGCTGTGTCTAAAACATGGACCAAATACAAACAACATGGGAAGGTGGTTAGAGGCAAGCATACTGGTAGACCAAGGAAGACATCAAAGCGTCAAGACAGAAAACTTAAAGCAATATGCCTTGAAAACAGAAAATGTACAACAAACCAACAAATGTGGAACAAATGGGAGGAAACTGGAGTCAACATCTGTGACCGAACTGGAAATGGGATTTACATACAGAAAAGCTAAAAGAAAGCCATCTCTAACACCTAAACACAAAAAACAAGGTTACAATGGGCTAAGGAAAGGCAATCGTGGACTGTGGATGATTGGATGAAAGTCATATTCAGTGATGAATCTCGAATCTGCATTGGGCAAGGTGATGATGCTTTAACTTTTGTTTGGTGCCATTCCAATGAGATTTATGCAGATGACCGTCTGAAGAAAACATGCAAATTTCCACAGTCAATTATGATATGGGGCTGCATGTCAGGTAAAGGCACTGGGCAGATGGTTGTCATTAAATCTTCAATAAATGCACAGGTTTACATTGAAATTTTGGACACTTTTCTTATCCCATCTATTGAAAGGATGTTTGGGTATGATGAAATCATTTATCAAGATAATGCATCTTGCCATAGAGCAAAAACTGTGAAAAAATTCCTTGAAGAAAGACACATCAGGTCAATGTCATGGCCTGCAAACAGTCCGGATCTCAGTCCAATTGAAAATCTGTGGTGGAAGTTAAAAAAAAAATGGTCCATGACAAGGCTCCAACCTGCAAAGATGATTTGGCAACAGCAATCAGAGAAGTCTGGAGCCAGATTGATGAAGAGTACTGTTTATCACTCATTAAGTCAATGCCTCAGAGACTGCAAGCAGTTATAAAAGCCAGAGGTGGTGCAACAAAGTACTAGTGATGTGTTGGAGTGTTATTTTGTTTGTTTGTTTTTCATGATTCCATATTTTCTTCCTCAGAACTGAGTGATTCCATCATTTATTCCCTGTGCTTGTTCTATAAATCTAACTGTTACTGGCCACGACAATTATTTTTCTTGATTTCTTTTAGTGTTTCTTAAAGCCAGAAAGTTGCCATTTGAAATGCCTTAAGTTTTTGGCCATGTCTGTGATTTGCTTTTTTTCTACAACAATAAACAACTGAAGGAACATCCTCAGGGACTGGTGATTCCATAATTTTTGCCAGGGGTTGTACTCCCTGGTGCATACTCTTTAATCAAGGGGATTGACATCTGCCTCCACCAGTGCAGTCACTACTTCTACCGCCGTGGGATCTACTCTGGATCCGTTCGGTTCTACAGGAGCCTCCTGTTGGAAATTATTCGGGAGGTTCCTCTGCTTGCTCTGTCCCAGAAGGTGGCTTTTTTGGTTGCTATCACCTCTGCTCGCAGAATGTCGGAACTGTAGGCATTACCATGTCATACTTCTTACCTGGTGTTCACCCAAAGATGAAGTGTTTCTTTGCCCTTGTCTGTGGTTCCCTCCTCTGATTCCTTTTGACTTAGGATGTTGTATTGCCTTCCCTGTGTCCCAGGTCAAAATGTCCTAAGGGATTTACCTTGCATGCTCTGGATGTGTTCAGGCGATTTGGGTATATTTGGCAGTCACAGGGCCTTTTCGGAGATCAGACTCACTGTTTGTGAACGCGGACGGGTCAAAAAGGGAGCTGTCTGCTTCTGTGACCTTTCTAGATGGATCAGACAGACGATGACTCTGGTCTATTCCATCAGTGGTTGGGTTCCTCCTTTCCCCATTACGGCGCATTCTACTTGGCTGCTTGTTGCTTCTTGGGCCTTCCATCATCAGGCATCAGCTGCAGTGGTTTGCAAGAGGGCCACTTGGTCGTCGGTGTACACTTTTACAAAATTCTACAACGTGGATGTGCTGGCATCTGGGGAAGCTTCTTTTGGCCGCAAGGTGTTGCAGGCTGCTGTTTAGTGGGTCTATTCCCTCTTGAAGGGGTATTGTTCAGGTTGGGCTTCAGTTTGTTTCTGTGAGCTCCTGTTACCTGGTTGGTTCTTGTGTTAGCCTTGGGATTTTTTGTTTTTCCCACCCCTCATGTTTGGCACAGGGTTTCTGGTGCCAGGAGGCAGGTGGGGTTCCTGATCATGTGACCACTGCGATTGGGGGTCACATGATCGGAAAGCTCCAGGAGCTGTCCATTACCCGTGGATAACTGTGCCCAGATTTGTTTACCTTCTGGTACGCATATATAAGGCCACTCAGCGTTGGGGTCCACCTGCCAAGAGGCTGCATATATGCATACCGCTGGCATGAAGAGGTTAATGTATTCCCTGCATTAAGGTAAAAAATATTTTAAAGCATTCTGTCCTCCTCCTTCCTTTTGGGAAGAGAAGAGATCCAGCACTGTGCACAGCTGCATCTCTTCTCCCCTCACTTCCTCTTCACACAAGGACTCTAGCAGCAGCAGGAGCCATTGGCTCCTGATGCTGTCAATTAAACACAGTGAGGAGGAAGCAGGGAACAGGGCTAAGTGCCCGCTGTGTGTCTGTCTGTCTGTGTCTATGGAGCATGGCTTTCTATGGGTGTAGACTGTACACACAGAAGAGGAGAAGCCAAGATGGCGAACGGGGACCCCACAAGAAGAGGTTTAGGGCTGTATAACATGTTTGTTACTAAAAGTAAAAATATTTTTTAATAAAATGTTAAAGTCATGCAGTTATCATTAGAATAGGAGATTAGGTGAAATCATCCAACACCTGAAGAAATAGCCAATCTGCTCCCTTATGTGGGAAAATTGAAAGGGATACCCTTATGTTCAACCTTGTTCAGAGAACATATGGTGTGTTTAGATAAACGGGCCCCCTGAATTAAAGCGGTAGTGAAGTTTGTAAAATAAAAAAATCGCCCTGCAAGGCAATGTCATATTTACATACTAGCACATTATGAAAGACTTGCCTTTAAAATGAAGCCCTCCGGGGGCGCATTGTCACCGCTAACAGGGCTTCCAGGAGTCACGGTTTAAAGGACAGACTTCTGAAAGACCGGCGTACCGTGACGTCACCTGCTGCTGCTCTGTGGAATATCTCCTAATTGGTGCACATTTAGGAGATATTCATTTTACCTACAAATGAGCTTTATTATAAGCTTACCCGTAAATAAAAATGTCAGACACAACTTTTCTACCACTTTAAAATAAGCTAGCTACTGTCTGGCTGTTTTAGTAAACGCTGTATATACGTATGTCTTTCAGGATCTGTTTTTAGATTTTAGTTTGTGCAGTTATCAATGAAATCTTGTAACACATTGTCCTTTTCATTGTAGGAACATTCGTTCTTGCGTCAATACGAGACACAAGAGGTAGATGTAGCCTCATGGTTCCAGGATGTCATGGCTCGGACAGAGTCACCAAGGAGCAGCACTCTCCTCAGTCCTCAGAATCTTCCTTTCTTCGGCAGGTAGCATTTGGCAAGGGAGGGGGAGGACATACCCCTCCCCAACATTATCTGCAGATGCGGCTTTCAGACTCAAAAGTGGATAATCGTGTATTACGTGGTGTATGGGGAGGGCGGGAGGGGGGCTTCTTCTGAACATTTCTCCTTGCAAGGGGAGGTCAACTCCCACTCCCTCACCATTCTTCTTTTGGAGATATTTCATTATCCTTCACATGTGATCCCGATACTGCATAATTCCCTTATTGTTACGAGAGATTGTCAATCAGCACATTACTGCCCTCCTCTAACTAGGACTCTGCATCAGAGTTGGAGATGTCCATCAGACTTTATGGTTACTGTAGACCTGAATATACTACATCTTGTATGCAAGTTGTCCTACACCAAGTTCTATTAACTGTGTACTGTTAGCTCTGTTCAGTCTTGTGGTAGCACCATCATGGTTCACAATGGAGACTGTATTTCATTTTCAACATTCTTAGAGTGTTATAATAAGTCACACTATAGTCGGCTTGTTTCTTGTACACTTTAATTGAATACCTCCGGCACATATTGTCACTGACGTCTTGATGGGGAGGGCAGCCTTGTGATCAGAAAGAGGTTTCAAGAGAATTACCACAAAGTTTTAGACAACACACAATGAATCAACAAGAAGATGAATTTGACTTTACCAATCAAGTTCTCACTTATTTTCTGTAGCTGCGGCTACTGTCAGGGACTTGAATCCATGGTCAGTGCTCTAAAACAAGTTATTTGTCCTTGAATGCATCGATAAGAAACACTAGAGCTTAGTTCCATCACCAGGACTTTTTGATTTCTCCTCCAGCATTGTTCAAATGATTGTCTAAATGGCACCTTAGAATCCAAGCTTTGGAGCATGGTCACAAAACTCGGCAGGGAGTCTCCAGAGATCTGTCCCGTGGTGGGAACGACATGTTGCTGGACTTATCGGAGACATCTACCTAAGGTGATGTTAGGATCTAGTCAAGCTGACTCCTTGGTGCTTCCACCACACAGACTACAATGGAGGTAGAGGAACTGCTTTCACAAAGGTCCTCTGCTGGCTCAGGATGAAGTGGAAGAACCACCCAAGGCTTGGCACACGGTGAGGGAGTGGGAGGAAGCTTAAGACTGAAAACCCATGAAGAATGGGACTTCTCTGGAACTCCAGTGAGTTGGTGACAGTGGTATGTTGTTGGACATTTGGGCGTTTTTTATATGCTGCCCTTAGAGATGGTAGATGGGAGGTTTGCATGTGAAAAAGAGAGGGGCAGGAGCAACTTGGTTCCTGCCAGGAGGAGCTTTTTAAGTGCATGTGGAAGTGAGATGAGTCCAGAAGGGTGTATGTATGTTTGAAGAGGAGTTTCTAGGAGAACGTATCTGCAATTCATTGCTCTTCTCTGAAGCAGTCAAGCGATGCTCTGCCTGTCTTCAGAATTCTTTATAAATGGGTCTATAGATGCAGTTTTAATGCATTATCCGTTAATTAAACGTTAATGATGTGACTGCCCCCTTTCTCTATAAGGGTGGAGCCAGGAGTGGTTCAATGTGTGGGAGGGGTTTAATATGACTGTACCAAAGCTACATGGTGAAATGGGGGGTGGGGGGCTGCTGGGGGATTTCCCACCGGTTTTAATGTCTGTAATGATATATTCTGCGGTGTAGCAGGCACTCTGCTATTCCGCATTGTAGTGTGGGTGTGTGTATGTGTGTTTGCTTGATCCTCTCTTTCTATCCCCACCACTTTATCCTCTATTCCCCCCATCCTGCTTCCGTATATCCTCTTTACTATTCCTGTTGCATGTGTCCAGCTGGCTTTTCTGTGGGTAAAGCCATGTTTGAAATAAACTCTGCTACAACACTCTGTGCACTTTGGGTTTGATGATTTTTTTTTTTTTTTTTTTTTTTAACTCTTTCAGCTGCTATAATTTTTTTACTGTTTTGTTTACTACTCCTCTTTGGAGTAGTCACTTTAATGGTGACAGTAAGGCTACTTTCACACTGAGGCGGGTGGGCGCCGGCAGTAAAGCGGTGCTATTTTTAGCACCTCTTTACCATTGTTTTAGCGGTGCTATTCGGCCGCTAGCGGGACGGTTTTAACCCTTTTTCGGCTGCTAGCAGGGGTTAAAACCACCCGCAAAGCGCCGCTGCCCCCATTGTTTTCAATGGAAAGGGGCGCTTTAGGAGCGGTGAATACACCGCTCCTGTAGCACTGCAAAGATACGGCTTGCAGGACTTTTTTTTTCCCGTCCTGCAAGTGCACCACTCCAATGTGAAAGCCCTCGGGTTTTCACATTGGAGTGAATTGAGCGGCTCTTTCAGGGCGCTTTGCAGGCGCTATTTTTAGCGCTATAGCACCTCAGTGTGAAAGTAGCCTATTACTCTACAAGTTGTGCTGAGAAAGCTACTGAAGGAATCCAAAAGCGTTCCAACTGAATCAGAGTATAGCACAGTAAAGCTATCTTAGAAGATATTCATGTCTCATTTCATCACATATTCAAAAAATAAAGAATGGTTCTTCATTTCAGGACAGTGTGAGGAGCCATTCAAGGCATTTTACAGTGCCTTGAAAAAGTATTCTTACCCCTTTTTAAATTTTTCACATTTTGTCATGTTACAACTAAAAAACATAAATGTATTTTATTGGGTTTTTATGTGATAGACCAACACAAAGTGGCACATAATTGTGAAGTGGAAGGAAAATGATTTTCAAAATAGTTTACAAATATCTGAAAAGTGTGGTGTGCATTTGTATTCAGCCCCCCTAGTCAATACTTTTGTAGAACCACCTTTCACTGCAATTACAGCTGCAAGTCTTTTTGGGGATGTCTCTACCAGCTTTGCACATCTAAAGTGAAATTTGTGCCCATTCTTCTTTGCAAAATAGCTCAATCTCTGTCAGATTGGATGGAGAGTGTTTGTGAACAGCAATTTTCATGTCTTGCCACAGATTCTCACTTGGATTTAGGTCTGGACTTTGGGCCATTCTCACACATGAATATGCTTTGATCTAAACCATTCCATTGTAGCTCTGGCTGTATGTTTAGGGTCGTTGTCCTGCTGGAAGGTGAACCTCCGCCCCAATCTACAAGTCTTTTGCTGGCTTTAACAGGTTTCCCATCCAGCTTCCCTGTCCCTGCTGAAAAAAACATCCCCACAACATGGTGCTGCCACCACCATGTTTCACGGTGGGGATGTTGTGTTCAGGGTGATGTGCAGTGTAAGTTTTCCGCCACACATAGCGTATTGCTTTTAAGCAAAAAAGTACATTTTTGGTCTCATCTGACCAGAGAACCTTCTTCCACATGTTTGTTTTGTCCCCCACATGGCTTCTCACAAACTGCAAACTGGACTTCTTATGGCTTTCTTTGAACAATGGTTTTCTTCTTTCCACTCTTCCATAAAGGCCAGATTTGTGGAATGCACCACTAATAGTTGTCATGTGGACAGATTCTCCCACCTGAGCTGTGGATTTCTGCAGCACTTCCAGAGTTACCATGGGCCTCTTGGCTTCTTCTCTGATTAATGCTCTCCTTGCCCAGCTTGTCAGTTTAGGTGGACGTCCATATCTTGGTAGGTTTGCAGTTGTGCCATGTTCAATCCATCATCTGAAAATGGAAAGAACAGTGCTCCGTGAGATGTTCAAAGCTTGGGAGATTTGTAAACATTTTGAAAACCACTTCTCATTTTTCTTCCACTTCACAGTTATGTGCCACTTTGTGTTGGTCTATCACATAAAATCCCAATAAAATACATTTTACGTTTTTGGTTGTAACATGACAAAAAAAATGTGGAAATGAGGGGGGTAGGAATACTTTTTCAAGGCATTGTATGTCCCATCTGCCATATATGCAGCTGTAACCTCAGGTGTATAGCGCAGATATAGCCTAATGATAGAGCCATTTGTTCCGCATTACTGCATACAGCTGATGTGGCCTTTGTTAGTGTATGGAATCCATGACTTCTATAGACCAAGACTTGGGAATCACTTATTTTTGGGATTTGTGATAGTATGAGACAATAATGTACAGCCTCGAAGAAAGAGGGGACTGAAACTGTTAAAACACATTGTATATCTAGCCAAAATTGTTTTTTTTTCTTCTTAATTTTACATCACAAGACACACAGGACTATATATTCATGACTACTTGGATTGTGTAGCTACCTTCAGGTGCATGGACACTGACTAAAAAAAAACAGGACCAGACATGAAATATGAACAAAGCATATCCCTCAGTGTGTCTCAGTTAAGGGCTCATGTACACTGCAGCTCAAAAAAACTGCTTTTACAGGTATTTGAGCTTTTATTTCTCTGCCTAAAAACTTGAAGGAGCTTGTGCTTTTTTTTTTTTTGCTCTTTTTCATGTTTTTTTTTTTTTTTTTTTTTTTTTTTTTTGAGCTTTTTGGAGTGTAAGCATTTTTTTTCACAACCCTCCCCTCATTTTGGGTGTATTTTCTGCTTGAAAGCTCCTCAAAAATGAGAGTTTAATGGGGGGGGGGGGGGGGGCGGTTCTGCCTGTAAAAAAAGCCATAGTGTGCATGGACACATTGGCTATCATGGAGGGGAAATAATGAGCGCTCCAAAACGCTCAAAAGCCTGTAGGAGCAGCTTCTTTGAGATGCAGTGTGCGTGAGCCCCAAGTGTCAACCTTCAAGCTGATGGAGGAACAAAGCAGCAGGTAATCACTTCTGACTAGTTTTCCTGACACCAAAAGAAAAAATGGTGACAGGGAAGAGATCGCCAGCTGATTGACAGCCCTAGCTCTCTTCATGTGTGCTGTGTGGAGGAGGGTGTGTCTCTTCCCTTCAATCAGCTCTCAGAACTCTCCTTACTGAGCTCCACAGAGTTTAACTTCAGCTCTCCACCCCCTTTTTTTCTGATCTCAGACAAACTTTATAATTCAGCACTTTGAAGAGATGTGCAGAAGAGAGGGCAGGAGATAAACAGGTACAACTTATGTAGGATGATTTTTTTTTTTTTTTCATCTGTGTATCACCTTAAGCTTGTCACTTCACCAGGTATATGTAAGAGTTTACAACCACTTAAGTCTTAGCTTTTAGCTGGTGTCCTTAGGTGGTGGGTGTACATACAGATGTCTCTCTGAAGATTTATTTTGTGGGCTTTAAAGCTCCTCTCCAGCTTTACTGTCACTTTAGATAGTTTGGGCCAAGCTGGCCTAAATGAACCATTTCCTACACTAACAGGTACCCCCCCGCTGGGTGTGCTGTATGAAGTGTATGTAGCCTCAGCTAGGCCAAACCATTTCCTACACTAACAGGCGTGCCTGCTGGACACGCTGTATAAACTGTATGTAGCCTCAGCTGGGCCAAATTATTTCCTAAACTAACCGGTGTACCCGCTGGGCACGCTGTATAAACTATGTGGCATTATTATTATTATTATTCAGGATTTATATAGCGCCAACAGTTTACGCAGCGCTTTACAATATAAAAGGGAGACAATACAGTTATAATACAATACAATAGGATTAAGAGGGCCCTGCTCAGAAGAGCTTACAATCTAATAGGGTGGGGCAGGTGGTACAAAAGGTTGTAACTGTGGGGAATGAGCTGGTGGAAGTGGTAGGAGATTAGTTGGAGACATGATAGGCTTTCCTGAAGAGATGAGTTTTCAGGGATTGCCTGAAGGTAGCAAGAGTAGGGGATAGCCGGATAGATGGAGGTAGCGAGTTCCAGAGGATGGGAGAGGCTCTGGAGAAATCCTGGAGACGAGCATGGGAGGAGGAGATGAGAGAGCTTGAAAGCAGGAGGTCTTGAGAAGAGCGGAGAGGTCGATTTGGGCGATATTTGGAGACAAGATTAGTGATGTAGCTTGGGGCAGAGTTGTGAATGGCTTTGTATGTTATGGTTAGAATTTTGAATTTAATTCGCTGGGTGATTGGGAGCCAGTGTAGGGATTGAAGTAGAGGGTTGGCAGACACTGAGCGGTTGGTAAGGTGGATAAGTCTGGCAGCAGCATTCATGATAGACTGAAGAGGGGATAGCCTATGGAGCGGTAAGCCAATGAGAAGGGAGTTGCAATAGTCAAGGCGAGAGATAACAAGGGAGTGAATGAGGAGCTTGGTGGTTTCATTTGTTAAAAAAGGGCGAATTTTAGAGATGTTACGGAGGTGAATTCTACAAACTTTTGACAGCGATTGGATTTGAGGCTGAAATGACAAGTCAGAGTCTAGGATTACACCTAGTACCCTGGCGTGAGGGGAGGGACTGATGGTTGCATTGTTGATTTTGATGGAAAAGTCATGGAGGGGGGCACGGGCGGGGGGGAATATTAATAGCTCAGTTTTAGAGAGATTTAGTTTAAGGAAGTGGTGCGACATCCATGCTGATATGTCAGTTAGTAAGTTAGTAATGCGAGAGGAGACTGAAGGAGTGAGGTGAGGAGTAGACAGATAGATTTGGGTGTCATCAGCGTATAAATGGTATTGGAAGCCGTGGGCAGTTATTAAGTGACCAAGGGAGGAGGTGTAGATAGAGAAGAGAAGGGGTCCAAGAACCGAGCCTTGGGGGACCCCCACAGAAAGGGGCAATGGAGAGGAGGAGACAGAGTTGTAGGTGACACTGAAGGAGCGCTGTGATAAATAGCCAGAGAACCAGGATAGAGCAGAATCTCGGAGGCCAAGGGAACGTAGTTTATTGAGAAGGAGCGGGTGGTCAACAGTATCAAAGGCCGCAGAGAGGTCAAGTAGTAGGAGTATGGAGTACTGGCTGTTGGTTTTAGCAGTTAGTAAATCGTTAGTGAGTTTTAGTAAGGTAGTTTCCGTGGAGTGCTGCGAGCGAAAGCCAGACTGTAAGGGGTCAAGAAGGTTATTTTCATTGAGGTAGGAGCTAAGACGGTTGTAGACTAAGCGTTCTAGAAGTTTAGAGGTGAATGGGAGTAATGAGATGGGTCTTAAGTTGTTCAGGTCGGTAGGGTCCAGTGAGGGCTTTTTAAGAATGGGAGTGATCTGTGCATGTTTTAGAGGGGAGGGGGAAATGCCACTAGAAAGGGAGAGATTGAAGATGTGGGTGAGGGAGCATAGGATAGAAGAAGCTACATCAGCTACAGTATACATCACTGTGTTCCAGCTGTGGGATGCAAACATCCCCTTCCACATCTGGAACAGAAATAAGTCAGGCGGAGCAGCACTTTTGTAATTCTGTGCATACAAAGCTTCCTCTGGTGGGGTTGTGTTTTCAGCCGCCCACCTCTCTGCCTCTGCTAAAAAGCGGAAGCTTTGTTTTTATTTACAGAATACAAAGCTGCATAATAATGACTGAGTGCCACTCGGTCTGACTTCAAATTTTGTGGAACACAGTGCTGTATACTATATGTAGCTGAGGCTTCTTGCAGTTTATACAGTGTGCCTAGTTTCGGCCAGCTTGGCCCAAAACAAACTATTTAAAGATACCGTAAACCTAGAAATATCCTAACTCTTGCCTATTCCTAACTACAGCCAGTAGGCCAAGAGGGACTGTACAAGGACCCCTGCATGCAAGATTGGGGAGGATGGCCTCAAATGCCAGTCGGTGCTGGGTTGTATGGCAGCATTCTCCAGGCTACAGTGTGCCAGGTGATCTCACTGACCAGGTGAACCCACCATGATAGGTAAAGTATGGGCCTGCTGGACTGGTGAGTGCCTCAGGGCTTTGTGAAGCTGGTACCAGTCTTTCCCCTGGTGTTCCTGGTCCAGCGATTTTTTTTTTTTTTTTTTTTTTCTCTCCCCCTCTTCCCCCAGAGCGCTACACCACAGTAGTGCAGTGATCAAAAGAAGGAGCGCATGCATATGCATGGACATCATTGTTTGCAAGTCTGCATTATCCTGGTCCCCTTGCACTAGTAAGCATGTGTTTGCAAAGCTCCTCCAGCTCAGAAACCGTTAGTAATTAAACCACCGTGATACAGTATCTGCACATTCACAGCAGATATCTGGGGACATTTGGCCAGTGGGTTGAATGCCACTTCAGTGTTTGGCTGTGCCTACACTCCTCTCAGCTGGGTAGCCAATCTCTGTGAGATGTACAAGGCAAATACAGTAGATAATAATATGGCTCCTGTGCTACAAATTAAATATATACACCAGTCAGCTGTAACATTATGACCACCCACCTAATATTGAATAAGCCACCAGACCTCTGAAGGTATGCTGTTGTATCTGCCACCAAGATGTAAACAGCAGATCCTTTAAGTTCTGTAAGTTGAGAGGTGAAGCCTCCATGAATTGGACTTGTTTCCCCAGCTGATGCTCGATTTAAATATAGGTCTGGAGAATATGGAGACCAAGTCAACACCTAGAACTTGTATTCCTTGAACCATTTTTGCATTGTGGCAGGGTGCATTATTCTGCTGAAAGGGGCCACTGCCATCAGGAAATAGTGTTTCCATGAAGGGATGTACTTGGTCAGCAACAATGTTTAGGTTGGTGGTACATGTTAAAGTAACATCCACATGTATTATTCTGGTGCCATCTCTTCCCCAGGTAAGCGACACACACCAGGCCTTCCACATGACATAAAAGCAAATGTGATTCATCAGATCAGGCCACCTTCTTCCATTGCTTCGTGGTCCCGTTCTGATTCTCATGTGGCCATTGTAGGCGCTTTTGGCTGCAGACGTGGGTCAGCATGGGTACCCTGACCACTAGTCTGCAACTACGCAGCCCCATACTCAACAAACTGCAATGCACTGTGGGTTCTGACACATTTATATTGAAAACTAACATTTATTTTTAGCAATTTGAGCTACAGTAGTTCTTTAATTTGATTGGACTACATGCTAGCCTTGGCTCCCCCTGTGCATCGTTGAGCCTTGGCCGTCCATCTTGACAGTTTATTACTCTTTCTTCTTTGGGCCACTTTTGGTAGGTCCTGACCACTGCAGACTGGGCACATTTTAGAAAAGCTGGAGTTTTAGAGAACCAGTTCTCTAGCTCAGCATTTCTCAAGGTGCCATGGTAAAAGGACAAAAGACTGCCCAGTCTAAACTGAGATGTTCTGTGTTCACTCCTGTATACAGACAGAAGGGAGAGCACAGCTATACTTTCTCCTGGCTTTGCTGGCTGCTGTCACTACTCCTTTAGTGATGAGAGGGATGTGGTGGGAGGAGGAAGTTTTTCTGCACTGCACAAAGCAGGGTGCTGGACCAGTCTTGTGTGGAGAGGATCGGTGGATCAGGTACAGTGGATATAAAAAGTCTACACACCCCTGTTAAAATGTAAAGTTTCCGTGATTTAAAAAAAAAAAATGAGACAAAGATAAATAATTTCAGAACTTTTTTGACCTTTTAATGTGACAGATAATTTGTACAACTCATTTGAAAAACAAACTGAAATCTTTAGGGGGGGGTAAAAAAAAAAAATGTGGTTGCATACGTGTGCACACCCTCTTCTAACTGGGGGTGTAGCTGTATTCAGAGTTAAGCAATCACATTCAAACTCATGTTAAATAGGAGTCAGTACACACCTGCCAACATTTAAATTGCCTCTGATTAACCCCAGATAAAGTTTAGCTGTTCTAGTAGGTCTTTCCTGACACTTTCTTAGTCGCATCCTACAGCAAAAGCCATGGTCCGCAGGGAGCTTCCAAAGCATAAGAGGGATCTCATTGTAAAAAGGTATCAGTCAGGAGAAGGGTACAAAAGAATTTCCAAGGCATTAGATATACCATGGAACACAGTGAAGACAATCAAGTGATGAAAAGATGAGAAGAAAACTGGTCGGGTAGGCTGCCAAGAGGCCTACAGCAACATTAAAGGAGCTGCAGGAATATGTGGCAAGTACTGGCTGTGGTACATGTGACAACAATCTCCCATATTCTTCATATGTCTGGGCTATGGGGTAGAGTGGCAAGACGGAAGCCTTTTCTTGCAAAGAAAAACATCCAAGTCCGGCTAAATTTTGCAAAAGACACATCTGAAGTCTCCCAAAAGCACGTGGCAAAATGTATTCTGGTCTGATGAAACCAAGGTTGAACTTTTTGGCCATGATTCCAAAAGATATGTTTGACGCAAAAACAATACTGCACATCACCTAAAGAACACCATACCCATAGTGAAGCATGGTGGTAGCAGCATCATGACTTGGGGCTGTTTTTCCTCAGCTGGAACAGGGGCCTTAGTCAAGGTAGAGGGAATTATGAACAGTTCCAAATACCAGTCCATATTGGCACAAACCTTCAGGCTAGAAAGCTGAACATGAAGAGGAACTTCATCTTTCAGCATGGCGACGACCCAAAGCATACATCCAAATCAACAAAGGAATGGCTTCACCAGAAGAAGATTAAAGTTTTGGAATTGCCCAGCCAGAGCCCAGACTTGATTATGATTGAAAATCTGTGGGGTGATCTGAAGAGGGCTGTGCACAGGAGATGCCCTCATAATTTGGCAGATTTGGAGTGTTTTTGCATGGAAGAGCGGGCAAATATTGCTAAGTCAAGATGTGCCATGTTGATAGACTCATATACCCAAAAAGACAGTGCTGTAATAAAATCAAAAGGTGCTTCAACAAAGTATTAGTTTATGGGTGTGCACATTTGTGCAACCATGTTTATTTTAGTTTTTTTTTTTTTACTTTCCTCCACCTAAAAGATTTCAGTTTGTTGTTCAACTGAGTTGTACAGTTTATAGGTCACATTAAAAGGTGGAAAAAGGTCTGAAATTATTTTTTTGTCTCATTTTTTTACATCACAGAAACCTGACATTTTAACAGGGATGTGTAGACTTTTTATATCCACTGTAAGTATATTTCCGCTGTCTTCTCCCCTAGTATAAAATGAGCAGTTAACCCAGGCAGTGCGGGCACAGCCCCACTGCATGGGAAAACAATTTTTTTTTGCCTAGAGTTATTACTATTATACAGGATTTATATAACGCCAACAGTTTCCGCAGCACTTTACAACATGAGGGCAGACAGTACAGTTACAATACAGTTCAATACAGGAGGAATCAGAGAGCTCTACTTTAATTTTACTTTTATAATCATTGGATACATTACTGATTATATACATTTATTTTCTGTTTATTTTGGATATAGCGAGGCTATAAAGGACCTACAGATTCTAAGCAAGCCATAGCCTTGTGCAAGCAGCGAGGTGAGGAGTAGGACGATGGTGTAGGTTCCCAAATTCCTCCCAGGCAGAGAGGACCCCCTACACAGTTTGTACTGCAATAGCTCCCTGAAGCGTCAGATTATCTTTAGACCCCTTTCACACTGGAGGTGTTTTTCAGGCATTTTAGCGCTAAAAATAGCACCTGAAAAAAGCCTCATCAGCAAACTCAGTGTGAAAGTCCGAGTGCTTTCATGCTGGGGCACTGCACTGGCAGGAGCTAAAAAAAAGTCCTGCAAGCAGCTTCCGGGCTAGTGGCACTTTACTGCCGAAGCCTGGGCGCTGGCAGTGTGAAAGGGCTCTTAAAGTGGTTCTAAAGGCAGTAGGTTTTTTACCTTAATGCATCCCAGAGGTCTCACGGCTTCTATTCCAAATTTGTGGTTCCCAAGCATTAAGCCTCATACACACGGAAATGTTCGATGACAGGCTGTTGGCGGAAAATCCAACCGTGTGTATGCTCCATCGGACAATTGTCAGATTTTCCGCGGACAAATGTTGGATAGCAGGTTTTCAAATTTTCCGTGAACAAATGTGTTGTCGGATTTTCCGAGCGTGTGTACACAAGTCCATCAGGCAAAAGTCCAAATTACAAACACTCATGCTCGGAAGCAAGGACGAGCCGGAAGCGGTCGGTCTTGTAAAACTAGCGTTCGTAATGGAGATCTCACCTTCGTGACGTGGCAAATTATGAAATCTCTCAATGCAGCGCACATTCTCCTCTTCTTTATAATGGGATAATAATGAAGCTGCTTTGCCGGTAATGTTGACAGAGTTCTGCCGAACGTATTTCAAAAGGCTTTTTTTTTCTAGTGATATCCAGAATAATATTTGTTTTATTTTTTTATTTTGGGTCAAGTTACCATAACATCATTATTATCCCATAGTTTTTAAGCTCAAAGATACAACTATGTTGGTGTCCCTTGTTAATTTGACATTGTATTTTTTAAGTCCTTTTTTTAAGTAAAACAAAATATTTTTTATTTAATAGGGAGCACAAGGTCATATAAAAATCAAGAGGAAGGCAGTGGTGGAGAAACAGTTGGAATTGGTGAAGCGTTTTTACCCGAGGGCAGACATCAGTTATGTGAAGTGCAAAATTGGTAACCTGAGGAGTCCATTTAATAGGGAGCACAATACGGTCCTGGACTCCAAGAGATCGGGAGCAGCAGCAGATGACATGTATGTCCCCAGCCGTTTTTTGCCAGACCAGACCGAACCCAGGCCATCGCTCTCAACGCTTCCTTCCACACAAACTAAATTAAACAAAAAATGCATTCTCTGCACAAAAAAAGTAGAACAACTCAAATCATAATTTTCAAAATAAACAAAAAGAAAATTACAAATTGTAGGGGTGAAAATCCCCAGCCCAGCGGGATTGTTGGGGGTGTTGGGGCTGCAATTGCCACGGTCCCCCATGGTGGGGTGTCTGTGGAGGTGGTGGAGGATTGTCCTCTAAATCACAGATGTGGGTTTTCTGGGTAATTTGGCCCCTCCTCCCCTTGTTGAGGAGCTGCAGGATCAGCTCCTCGCGCATACTGTTGGTCCTCCTCCATATCCTTCAGCTTATTTGCAGTCATGCAGCCAAATGCCTCCTGTGCATCTGGTGCCGTGCTAGTGGCACTTGTTGCATGCCTGAGGAAGGCAGCTGCAGCGTCATCCAGGTTTCTGATCTTCCTGGCCCTTTTAGTAGGAGGGCGTAGGGGAGGAATCTGGGACTCAGTCTGGCTGCTGGGCATGGGCTTTCCTGTGTATGAAAATGGGACATATTTTTAGGTTTTTGGTCATCAATCACACAGAATTTTGAGCTGATGACTGTTGCAAATTGAATGTTAACAAATAGAAAAGACTATCGTTCTGACCCCAACATTTTTCATTCTTTTCCCAATCATTTTTGGCCACTACTGTCTATTGATATGTAAACCACTTTAAGGCAGAAATTTGGGATCAATAATGTCTAGTTAACATCATTAAATTTCTGTCTACAAATATGTTCAACAATGCTATACCTGGGTCAAGCTGGGCTCCTCCACATCTTCTTCCTGTGTATGACCAGGCTGCACCTCAGGGGCTGTGGCCTCAGCTGATGTGGAAGGAAACGTTGAGAGTGATGGGCGTGGTTCTGTTTGGTCTGACAAAAAAAACACAGGCTATTGTAGTACCACACCCTGGGGACAAATATGTCATCTGCTGCTGCTCCCGATCTCTGGGATCCCATGACCTTCTTGCGCTCCCTATTATATGTACTATGCATGCTACTAATTTTGGCCTTCAAATAATTGATGTCTGCCGTGCGATACAAAGGCTTCACCAATTCCAACAGTTTCTTCATCGCTGCCTTCCTCTTGATTTTATTGGAGTAATCCCTACTTTTGACTTGCCATAGACACGGCAGCTCCCGGTACTGCTGGATAAAATCTGGCACAAAATCTGGTGCTGTAAATTTATCCACCATTGTGCCTGCAAAACACAACACAAGACAAACCCTAATGTCAGGCTGAACTCATAAATAATCTGGTCCCAATATAGGCCTCAATCTATAAGCAGTAGTATAGGCCACTAACCACTGATGCCCCAATTTACAATTGTATCTTCGTTTTGTCTTTCCTTTTGATTGGTTGATCGTTCATCATTCACTCCCAGATCGTTCCTACGGGCGGTAGAATGACCACGCGTTATGGCTTTATATACACTGCGCATGCGTGAAACTCCGCTCTCAGTGCGTCATGATGCTGGGGCGTGACCATCTCTTCTGCATGCGACACACACAGCGGAACATTCGGGAGTGTGAAAGCATGGCGGGTTCCGAGGATTCCAGGCATCCCCGCGGTGGTGTATCTTATAGGAGGTACAAAGCCACCCCCATGAATAAGGCTGAGATGGTGCGTATCCTTGAGAAGCACGACTATGATTATAAGCTGCGCAACTATGAACGGCCCAACAGCCGAAAAGACCTAATTTTGGAGAAGGTCCTCGCCGTTTTGGAGGTCGAATTTTCAGTCAAACGAACGAAGGACCAAATCCGAAAGCAATGGTCAGATTTAAAGCACCGCAAACAAGAGCAGATGGAGTCCATCCATCACTTCATCAAAAAAAGTAAGCAATATTTGTATCTAAACAATATGTATATGTGTAAATTAGCTGTCTGTATATGTGCTTTCTCCAAGTAGGTTTTTAAAATTCTAGATAGTGTTTTCTCTAATCTTTGTCTGAATTTTGTTTTTTTAACATGAAGTTAAATATAAAGCAGATATGAACATTTAAATATGTTAATTTTTTTGTGTAAACAATCAGAAAAATTGGAGTAGTTAAAAACAGGTTAGCCGGCCGGCTCGTACAGACACCCGTCCCTCGAACAGCACACGCGAGACGTCAGCTCCTCCCGTCTCGCGTGTGCTGTTCGAGGGACGGGTGTCTGTACGAGCCGGCCGGCTAACCTGTTTTTAACTACTCCAATTTTGTAAATGGCTTTCTTATTACTCAATAAATATGTTTGTCAGTATTACGCTATGGTACTCCTCTTTTATTTTGGGATACATCTGAATATCACCTACATCTACCTATACTTGGTATCTGTGATCAACGAGTTTGGTGTTCCCTGCCTGGTACGCAGATCAGCCTGAGGGTTCCTCCTGGTATCCATCTTCTGGCTCCTAATCGGATAAAGGCCCTGGCCGGGTATAGGTCGCAAGCTCTCACAGCTTGCCGTCTGGTAAGCGAGCAATTTGTGTGTTGAGCACTGGTGGTGCGGTGGAAGATGAAAATCAAACTTTTAGATCACATTTCAAGTCTGGTTTTATCGTTTGAGCACTGTTGATTTAAGAAGATGGACTTTTTAGTTTAAATCACTTATTCATAAATTTTTCACTGCTTTGTATTGTATACATTTTGGGGGGTTTAGCGCTGCTACTCCTTGGTTTATATATTGTTGTGTGTGTATCACTTTTAGCAGCAGCTTTTTTGGTTATTTTTAATTAGTTTCTTTATTTATCACAGCGCGGTATTTTTGTTTATATATTTTCTATACTTGTCCAATGTTTCCCCTCTGTAAAATGACATCACCTTCCCTTTTCAATGCTTTTTTAAGGGAAAAAAAACAGTGCAGCATGGTGTAGTCCACTAGTCATGAGCAAACATTGTCCCCAGTGCAAGGTTGGTCAACTAATGCAGCAAAATGGATGCTAGAAACATATGTGATTTGGGGGGATTAATGAATGTTGTATTTATTTTTGGAGGAAAGTGAGTGCGTGCAACTGAACCAGGATGTTGGTTTGGAGGCATGGCATGGGATATGACACCTGGACCCAGCACAGACCTTCCTATTGTGGATGTAACATCCCCTCTTGTTTGCGTAAGTATTTTTGTAATCTGTCTTCAAATGTGTATACATGTCAAATGTTTAGATGTCCAAAAGAAACACCCACTCCACACATTAGCAAAGTATGTAGTGCCTTAACATTAGCATGGAGAAGGAAGAGGTGGAAGGAGTTGGCAGTGTTGCTAGGTACCCAAGTTTTGTAGACCCAAACACCAGGGACAAGATTACAGTTGCAGTGTGTACATTCCTAGTAGTGTAGGTGTCTGAAGGGCAAGAAGATTGCAAGCAATAGATTGGGTAGGTAAGAATTTCCCCAATTTGACTAGTAACTTGACCATAATTCACTATGTAGGGCCTCAGCCACTTGACCATCGTTCCCTTAACACTTTTTTCTCCTCTTACAAGGACACAAACTTCCAAGATGCACAATTAGCCATATGAGTGCATATATGATGCAAGCTTTGATTGAGCTCGCGAAAATAAAGGAGGCTGCCACTGCTTTACAGAGAAGAATACATGATTATGTCGACATGCTTGCCAAATTTTAAGTTCATCTGGCCAGGAGTTTTCCACTTGTTGGCTCCTGTTTGCAGTTTTCAGATTTCCCATGGTTTTACTTTTAAGCCCTGGTTCACAGTGATGCTACTTTTAAATCGCACTACTTCACTTGAAGTATCGCAATTTCGAATTAGCAAGGTCAGTGCAATTTCAGGTGCAACTTGATAGAGCTTTGTATGTCTTCATGCGCAGATGTCTATTGAAGTCGCACCTGAAATTGCAAAAAGTAGTGCAGGAACTACTTTTGCAAATCGTTGTGGCGCCGCTAATTCAGTGTCGCACCGATTGGAACAGTGCCATTGCCTGAAATAGGCTGCGACTTGTCATACGATTTTAGATATCAAATCACATGACAAATCTCTCCAATGTGAACCTAGGCTTTATAGTGTCTGAGGTCAGTGTTTAGCCACTCCACTTCTCTAGGTGCACCACCAGGTCCTGTTTTCTTTATTTTCCACAGGCTAAAAACGACTGTGACTGTGCACTTGCATTGTACTTGTAGTGCAAAGTGGATTGGCCTTTCGGAAATAACCCCCAGTGTGTCAACATGTGCTAACTCCCATCATGGGGGATCAATGGACGTGTTTCGGGGGTGCAACCCCTTCCTCTCACCTACTTTAGCTTTCAGGAAAAGGTTGCACCCCCAAAACGCGTACATTGATATCCCGCGATGGCAGATAGCACATGTTGACATACTGTGTGTTTTGGGGGTTTAGGAAATAACCTGTTTGTACCTTTACACATTTTAGACAGAGGATCATAAGGGACATTTAACCACTTACCGACCGGTGCATGCCGATGTACGTCGGCAGAATGGCACGGCTGGGCAAATGGACTTACAGGTACCTCCATTTGAATTCCCCGCCGTGCCATTGCGTGCGCGCCGGCCGGGAGCTCCGTGAGTCGGGTCGCGCGGACTCGATCGCCGCGGGTATACCCGTGATCGCCTCACGGAGAGGAC
This sequence comes from Aquarana catesbeiana, assembly GCF_042186555.1. Lineage (NCBI taxonomy): Eukaryota > Metazoa > Chordata > Amphibia > Anura > Ranidae > Aquarana > Aquarana catesbeiana. The sequence goes on along the minus strand of NC_133326.1, from coordinate 627,999,341 downwards.
GAACGGGGAGATGCTGATGTAAACAGCATCTCCCCGTTCTGCCTAGTGACAAGTGTCACTGATCACAGCTCCCTGTAATCGTAGCGTAGTGACACTGCTAGCCCATCCCCGCTACAGTTAGTAATCACTCCCCTAGGACACACTTAACCCCTCCCCGACCCCTAGTGGTTAACCCCTTCACTGCCAGTGTCATTTGCAAAGTAATCAGTGCATTTTTAATCGCACTGATCGCTGTATAAATGACAATGGTCCCAAAAATGTCCGCCATAACGTCACAGTCACAATAAAAATCGCTGATCACCGCCATTACTAGTAAAAAAAAAAAATTATTAATAAAAATGCCATAAAACTATCCCCTATCCAATAAACGCTTATTGCGATTTTTTTTTTTTTTTACCAAAAATATGTAGAAGAATACGATTGGCCTAAACTGAGGAAAAAAACATTTTTTAATATATTTTTGGGGAATATTTATTATAGCAAAAATAATGCATTTTTTCAAAATTGACGCTCTTATTTTGTTTATAGCGCAAAAAATAAAAATCGCAGAGGTAATCAAATACCACCAAAAGAAAGCTCTATTTGTGAGGAAAAAAGGACGTCAATTTTGTTTGAGAGCCGCGTCGCACCACCGCGCAATTGTCAGTTAAAACAACGCAGTGCCGAATCGCAAAAAGTGCTCTGGTCAGGAAGGGGGTAAAATCTTCCGGGGCTGAAGCGGTTAACAGTTATGCCTCTATGTGTACATGGCTTCAAATTTTGGCTTTTAGAGGGGATGAGATCACCCCATCTAAAGAAGGCAACATCAACACAGTTTCGGTATACTAATGTCTCATATGGCCTTCACTTTAGCAAAGTCGAACTTTGTAAGTTCCTGAGTTGGGGATGTGTATGCTATGTTTTTAAACATGCCTGTTTAGCCCCAAAAAAGGCAAAATAATGTCAAACATACATGTTATACACCAAGATGTTGGTTTGTTCAAAAACCTTTTAAAACGCACATGTGAATGTCCTTGGAGTAAAATGTTTTATACTAAACAATGCGTGGCTTCTTATTTCAATGCTCAATACCAGTGTATTTGTTAAGTTGGTGTAGTTACAGTGACAGTGTGCTCTAAAATGTGGCAAACTCAGGGAATTTTAGGGCCTCAAAGCAATTAATTAAAGGAGTTGAAAAGGAAGAATATTTTTAGCATTAATGAATTACATACATTAACAACAATAACATTGTGTGTGTGTGTGTGTGTGTGTGTGTGTGGCAGACCCACAGCACAACATAATAGCTGAAGAAGAGATTGTCACCTCATGGAGCAAATAAGGTACGTTTGCATTATTGAAGAAAATGGCCGACATTAAGGCCATTTGAGAACCTAGGAGACAGATAAGAAACACAAACAGTAATTCAAATGAAATATGAGTTTAGTATCAAATAAAAGTTTTATTCCACATCAGCAACATTTTGCTGCAAAGCCACTGTCCCTCTACCCACAAAGTAGTACATATACTGTTGCCGGACATCTCGGGCGGTTTGGGAGGGCAACCCAGCATGGCCACTTTCCAGAGCTCTCATCACAGTAGGATCAGCTGGGCCTGAAAAAAAAAAAAACCTGGGCACAAGACAGCCTATAGTTGTAGATCCTCTGCTCTGGGGTGAGGTTCCTCATGGGAAAGGGCCTCCTAAGATGTTCTCCCAGAGCAAAAGTCTCATTTGCAACAAATACAAAATTGAGGCCCTCGACATTCTCCACAGGAGGTGGCAAATGTAAGGTGCCATTCTGTAGCCGTCGGTAGAATTCGGTCTGGGCAATCACTCCTCTGAGTTGCGGCCGTTCTTCCCAACATCAATGTACAGAAACTCATAATTTTCAGACACCACCGCTAGCATCACTATACTGCAAAAGCCCTTATAATTAAAATAAGAGCCGAGTTGGGTGGTGGGACAATACGCACATGCTTCCCATCAATCGCCTCACCACAGTTGGGAAAATCCCACTGATGGTGGAATTGGGAAGCAGCAGCCTGCCATTCGTGTGGGTTGGAAGGAAACTGTGGATTCAAACAAGAAAAAAAAAATTACTACTTTTGCACATAACATTGCAAGCAGGTTAGACACAAACATTCTTGGCCAACATAAGTATAACATTTCTTTAAATGAGTATTTAAAGACAAAAGTATAAGGTCAACTTATCGGATTCCTCACCCCCTCTGGTGGCCCAGTCTAAAAATGTTATGGTTGGGGGGTGGAATAGGTACATGTTTTGGACAGGTAACGCTCTCCACTTATTATTATTATTATTATTATTATTATTATACAGGATTTATATAGCGCAAACAGTTTACGCAGCGCTTTACAATTATAAAAGGGAGACAATACAGCTATAATACAATAAAATACAAGAGGATTAAGAGGGCCCTGCTCAGAAGAGCTTACAGTCTAATAGGGTGGGGCAGGTGGTACAAAAGGCTGTAACTGTGGGGAATGAGCTGATGGAAGTGGTAAAATATTAGAGACGTGATAGGCTTTCCTGAAGAGATGAGTTTTCAGGGATTGCCTGAAGGTAGCAAGAGTAGGGGATAGCCGAACAGGTGGAGGTAGCGAGTTCCAGAGGATGGGAGAGGCTCTAGGGAAATCCTGGAGATGAGCATGAGAGGAGGAGACGAGAGAGCTTGAGAGTAGGAGGTCTTGAGAAGAGCGGAGAGGACGATTTGGGTGATATTTGTAGACAAGATTGGTGATGTAGCTCGGGGGAGAGTTGTGAACGGCTTTGTATGTTGTGGTTAGTATTTTGAATTTAATTCGCTGGGTGATTGGGAGCCAGTGTAGGGATTGCAGGAGAGGGTTGGCAGACACTGAGCGGTTGGTAAGGTGTATAAGTCTGGCAGCAGCATTCATGATAGACTGAAGAGGGGATAGTCTATGGAGAGGCAGGCCAATGAGAAGGGAGTTGCAATAGTCAAGACGAGAGATAACAAGGCAGTGAATGAGGAGCTTGGTGGTTTCATTTGTTAAAAAGGGGCGAATTTTAGAGATGTTACGGAGGTGAACTTTTGACAACAATTGGATTTGAGGCTGAAATGACAAGTCGAAGTCTAGGATTACACCTAGTACCCTGGCGTGAGGGGAGGGACTGATAGTTACTGCATTGTTGATTTTGATGGAAAAGTCATGGAGGGGGGCATGGGCGGGGGGGAATATTAATAGCTCAGTTTTAAAGGGATTTAGTTTAAGGAAGTGGTGCGACATCCATGCTGATATGTCAGTTAGTAAGTTAGTAATGCAAGAGGAAACTGAAGGAGTGAGGTGAGGAGTAGACAGATAGATTTGGGTGTCATCATCGTATAAGTGGTATTGGAAGCTGTGGGCGGTTATCAAGTGACCAAGGGAGGAGGTGCAGATAGAGAAGAGAAGGGGTCCAAGAACAGAGCCTTGGGGGACCCCCACAGAAAGGGGCAATGGAGAGGAGGAGACAGAGTTGTAGGTGACACTGAAGGAGCGCTGTGATAGATAGGCAGAGAACCAGGATAGAGCAGAATCTCAGAGGCCAAGGGAATGTAGTTTATTGAGAAGGAGCGGGTGGTCAACAGTATCAAAGGCCGCAGAGAGGTTAAGTAGTAGGAGTATGGAGTACTGGCTGTTGGTTTTAGCAGTTAGTAAATTGTTAGTGAGTTTTAGTAAGGCAGTTTCCGTGGAGTGCTGCGAGCGAAAGCCAGACTGTAAGGGGTCAAGAAGGTTATTTTCAGGTAGGAGCTAAGATCATTGTAGACTAAGCATTCTAGAAGTTTAGAGGTGAATGGGAGCAATGGGATGGGTCTTAAGTTGTTCAGGTTTGTGGGGTCGAATGAGGGCTTTTTAAGTATGGGAGTGATCTGCGCATGTTTTAGAGGGGATGGGAAGGTGCCACTGGAGAGGGAGAGACTGAAGATGTGAGGGAGCATAGGATAGAAGAAAAGGGTGACCATAGTAGTTGTGAGGGAACAGGATCCAAGGTGAGCATCTGAGAAAAGTTTTGTAACCTTTTCAGTAGTAGCCAATTCAAAAGAGGAGAGTGTTGAATGTGCTGTTAGGCAAGGTATGTTGGGTGGGGAAGATGTACACACAATGGAGGTGTCCTCACTAATTGCATCAATCTTGTCTTTGAAGTGATTGGCAATCTCTTGGGCAGTGAGTTAGTTGGTAGAGGGGGTGGGAGACGAAGCAAAGAGGTAAAGGTTGAGAGGAGCCGACGGGGACTGGATGACAAGGTATTAAGAGACAAAGTAGGCTTGTTTGGCAGCATTGAGGCAGGAATTGTATTTTAGAAGTGCAGATTTATATAGGGTGAAGTCTTGCAGGTATTTGTTTTTACGCCACAGCTGTTCAAGAGCACGGCAATGTCTCTTGAGGTTTCTAGTGTTGTCAGTTTGCCAGGGTTGTAACGGTCAGTTCCTGATTCTGCATGTGGTTAGAAGAACAAGTGCATCTAGTGATGATGAAAGTGAACTGTTGTAGACAGAGGTGGCCAGATCAGGACAGGACAGGGGAGAGATTATGTCATGTAGGTGGTCAGTGGCAAAATAGAGAAGAGAAGGGTTAAAGTGGTGAAGGTTTCTATAAGTAATTGTTTGCTGCTTGGAGGGATGGGTGGTTGGAGGCAAGGATACAGTGAAACTAATGAGGTTGTGATCAGAGAGAGGAAAAGGGGTGTTGGTAAGTAAGGTTGCCAGGGTTGCAGAGATGGAAGAATACAAGGTCAAGGGTATTACCATTGGTATTACTTCCATGAGAGCTGAATGCCTAAATAATGTGTAATACTTTGGCCAGCCCCTCCTTACTTACACTATTGGCAGCCTACTGGATAGGTAAGAAGTGTCGTAATCCAAAAATATGGATACACACTGTCCAAATGAAAGCACATTTTTACATTCAGAAATTACCTATCAAGATAATAGGAGACAAAAACTTTCAACAGTACCATTTGAAGGTGTTCAGGCAGGCCCTTGAACTACATGCTTTGGTGAAGTCATCCAAAAATATGACCACAAAATAGGTATAGTGTGTATGGTTTTGGCAAAGTCAGCAGCTAGAGTATTGGTATTGGTTGACTTAGCATTGGGGGGGGGGGGGGGTTCCAAATGAGTTTGGGGCCCCCCAAAAAATAGCCTCTTGCACTCTGCCTGAATTTGAGGACAACAATAACATTTGGACACATTTTAGGGGGTGTTTGGGGTAAGCTCAAAGATGAAGATGACAAAATACATTGTTAAGTTACTAGGCTAGGTGTGTATGGGCCCAGGATAGCATGTTGGGGAGGTTAGTGAAGGCAAATATGCATGAAGAACAAAAAAGGAGTATTAAAAGCTTATAGCATGCACGAGGACAAAGAGGACATTCATAGCATATTACAATAATGGTAATTATGGAATTAAGAAATTAATACAATACATTAGCAAACATTAAATACATAGAATGTGATGTTTAAAGGCTAAAACTTACTTGAATATAGTCCTTCTGCAGGACTTGGATAATGGCAGAACAGGTCTCTGGAATAATGATTCCCAGAGCCTGAGGGGAGATCCCAGTTGTGCACTTCAGATCCTGGAGACTTCTCCCCGTCACCAAGTACCGCAAGGTGGCGACGAGCCTTTGCTCGGGAGTAATAGCTTACCGCATGCATGTGTCCTGCTTACTAATATAGGGGGTAAGCAAAGCCAATAGACGGTGAAAGCAGGGGTCCCTCATCTGGGGATAATGCTTGAAATCATCAGGATTATTCTCCTAGAGCTTCCGCAAAAAAGGCATATGACAGAATTGGTCACGATTAAGCAACCAATTCTTGGTCGAAGAACATCTCCTCCCCCTGTTCCTGGACTGGACTTGGGTCAAAGCAATAACTCCAAGCCCAATAATAGCACTATCTCTCCGACGAGAACGCCACAAGGCTAGTAGAAGAATGGCCGTTCAGAAACAAACTGACAAGAACGCGCTGAAACTCAGAAATGACCTGACAAGCACGCACTGAAAAACAGAAATGAACTGACAAGCATGATCTGAAAAACAGAAACGAACTGACAAGCACGAGGCTGAAAAGCGAGAATTGACACTCGCCAAACTTCTACTAACATGAGATTAGCAGAAGGAGCCCACAAGGTGGTGCATGATTAGTGAACTTCCTTTTTTATCGGCTCGTACTACGTCTAGTTCGTCACTATGTTCATAATTGATGGTCAACAGTTGTGTGGCCATGTGTATGCAAGACAAGTTTGGGCCAACGCCCTTCGGACAAAATTCCACGGTTTTGTTGGCGAACAATGCGATCGTGTGTACGAGGCTTAAGACTTCCAGCCTATTCTGTACCTCAAGGGTGTCAGTAAGTTCCTGGTAGTACAATGATGTACCTAAGATGCTGTCATGGGTCAGGTTCTGTTTGTCTTGTGTTCCATTACTTTTCTGGGATATATGTCCTGTGATACCATATATGTACTGTTATTATCCCCCCCCCCCCTTTTTATTTCCATCTTGCAAATGTACTTTTGCCTATGTTTACTGTGCATACTTTCAATAAAACCAGTTTAAAAAAAAAAAATCCTGACAGTACAGAAATTCAGGATGGAATTCACCTAATCAGGTTGCTTCGTTTCATCAGGGGGACTTTCTGGCATCAGTCAATATCAAGGTTGCCTACTTAGAAACCATTGGTGTGGCTGGAAATTCAGGGTGTATATTAGCAGTGTATAGTCTTGCCTTTTAGAGTGTTTGCCAAGGTGTTGCCTGTGGTACTAGAGTTGTTAAGGACTCAGGGTATCCCTAACGTGGGGTAACTGGACTACCTGCTTCTCACGGAGTGATCAGCTCAGAAGTGAACGTCAAATGTCCATCAGACAGTACAGGTCGTGAAAGGTTTGGCTGGGTGCTGGACCTTCAGATGTCGGATTTGATACGGACAAAAATGTCTGGAGTACTTAGGCTTAGTGCTCAATATGGCAGAGGCAAAAGTAGAGCTTTCTCAGGGGAAATGTCTGGCTCTTCGATCCCAGGAAGAGTCCTAAGGTCATTGGAAAGTTCCTCAATTTTGACCTGTATAATGGTGCTGGGGAAGATGGTAGACACCTTTTTAATATAATCAGTTAGGGCCAGTTTCACTCCAGAGTTCTTCAGTTCAGAATCCTGTCAGTATGGAACAAACATTATGAGTTCTTAGGTCTGCCGATGCACCTTTCTCTGAAGACCAGGCCTGTTTAGAATGATGAATATCCATACGGGTGCTGGATACAGAGACATTATTCAGATTAAATTGGAAGGTCTGTTAATGGAGGCCAGCCTGTTGGTCTTGGAAGGTGTTCTGGAGATCCCCTTGGTTCAGGGAACGTGGTCGACAGAGGTGTGGAAAGTGCTGATCGACATCCTGGGGGATTTAGCTGGTTCTCCTACACTGGTCTGTCTGCTTTCGAGGTCTCCGAATTAGGATGCAGTAACAGTGCCTCACAGTGGTGGCCCGTGCATTACGGGTGCTGCCCCCCCATCCCTGCTGCCGCCTCCGTATTCATGCGCCCGGCCCCTTTCAGGATGCTGAATGCATGGATTCCAATGGCGGAGCGGGAGGGGGTGTATTTTTTTTAAGCACCTGATTAGAGCCAGAGGCTCTAATAGGCTTCAAAAAAGGGTGGCCTCGTGGCTCAGAGTGCGCACCCTGATCCCACCCAATTGTGTGACAATAGCAAATGAATATTCGCTATTTTCACACTGTATTGCCTCCCCACCAATCTGGAGGCAGGTCAGTGAGACCTGTTTTCTGATTGGCCAAAGCGCCAGGCATCCTGTTGGATGCTGAGCCCTTTGGCGGAAGTGGGACAGAGGAAGCGAGAGGAGAGGAGACGCCAAAGATGACAAGGTTAGCGCCAATCCATCCGCGGGCAGGGGAGGGGGTTTGTTGTGTCAGCGTTGTGTCCCGCTATCCGATCCATCCGCGGGGATGGTGATATGTTGTGTCCCGCAATCCAGTCCATCCGCAGGGGGGGTGGGGTTTATGTCAGCGTTGTGTCCCGCGAACCATCCACGGGGGGAGGGGCTTTGTGAGCAGGGTGTGCCAGGAGGGACACTGGCAGCATATGATGAGCACACTGGCAGCATTTGATGGGCACACTGGCAGCATATGATGGGCACAGCATTTAATGGGCGCAGTGGCTGCAATTCATGGCACAGTGGCAGCTTTTGGCGGGCACAGTGGCTGCAATTGATTTATTTATTTATTTTTTTAATTTTTTTGCGCCCCCCCCGCAAAAAAAATTTTGAGCACCAGCTGCCACTGGTACCTCAGCTGTGGCATATATCAAGCATCAAGGAAGGACAAGAAGTCACTGCTCAGGGAGAAGCTGACCTGATTTTGTCTTGAGCAGAACTTCATGTTCCCTCTAGAGTTTACGCCATGCACATTCCCAGCATAGAAAACTGGCAGACAGACTTTTTCAGCTGTCCACTGCTGAATCTGAGAGAATGTGTGTTCTCAGAGATTTGCCTGCAATGAGGGACGCCAGATGTGAATCTCTTGGTGTCCAGATTGAACAAGAAACTGGACAAGTTTGTGTTCTCAACCAGGGATCCTTACGTATTTGAGGTAGATACCCTGGTGACTCCCGAGGATCAGTTTTCTTTGGTCTTCTCCACTGCAGCTTCTACATCCCCTAGTGAACAGAATAAAGCTGAGGGTGTTCCTTTAATTATGGTTGGCCAAGATGGATGTGGTATGCAGACTTTGTAAGTCTCTTGGCAGACCGGGCAGATTTGCTGTTTTGGTCTGTTGCTGTTGAAGCACAACTCCTGAGGGATAGTTCCCTGCCCCTCCCAAGCAAAGGAGGTTGACCTAGAAAGGTGTACCACTGTACATGTAAAGCCTTCTTCACCTGATGTGAGACTCATATTTTTTTTACTCCCAACAGCCTGTCATGGTGTGGCAGTGTCTCTGGCCATCAAGGGACTCTGCCTTGTTTCAGGACCTATTGCTTCATATTCCCTAGTAAAAGCCTTTGTGCAGGGTGGTCACACAAATTGTTCTGCCTTGTGGCCCTCCCTTGTCCCTTATGGACCTTTTAGTTAGTCTTTTCTGTTTTGCACATCTTTAAACCTCTCCTAGAGATCCCCTTACGTGCAAGGCTTCATTTCAGTGACCAGTACCTGGGCTCGCAGGGTCTCTGTGTTGGCTGCGATATGCGGCAAGGAACTTTTCCTAGTTCTACACCAAGATAAGATGGTGTTTGAGGCCTCGGTCCTCTTTGTTGTTTGAGTTGCTTTTTGTCTTCCACCTGAACCAGGACATTGTGTTGCCATGTTCTTGATCTAACCCTAAGCATCCAAAGAAGGGGTTTCACTCTTTGGATGTTTGAGTTTATCTGAAGTCTACAGCTTCATTTCAGCAGTCTGGTTCCCTGTTTGTTCTGCTTGGGGGTCCTCTCAAGGGTCAGGCTGATTCTCAGTTCACTACTTCTGGGATGATGATGGCAATGACACATCCACACCACCAGGATCAACTTTATATATAAGTTCACTACTTCTTGGTGGATTCGTCAAGCCTTACCAAGAGGTAAACTGAAATCTCCCCAACGAGACAGAAAAAAAATAAACCTAATTTTTAACCTTTGCCTACTCAATCCGTTGTTTCTAAAAAGAAAAGTTATGGCTTTACATACAAGTTCTCTGATTGGATGGGGACTGCTGCTGTCAATGTAGTAGCGGCAACTATGACCATGATTTGCAGATTGGTCAGGTATGACATATGCAAACTGGACCAATGTGACTTTGTAAGAAAAATCATACCTAAACAAACTATATCTAAAGCCAGAACGTTTCTCTTTTGTTTTGGAGTGGGAAATTGATACAACCGATATAAATTTTTGCGATCTAAGTACTGTTGTGGAGATTTCCCTTTCCTTCCTGTCCTAGGCATAACAGGGTCACTCTGAAAAATGAGGGAATCCCCTCTTTTGTCTGTTATCACCAGCTCTGATGGCCCCATTGGTAGATTCCAGTTTTACTGATAACTCAAAATGTTGGATTTTTCCTCACTTTCCTCATTGGACAGGGATTCTAACTCCTCAACTCTCAAACTAGTTGAAACTACAAGCTTTGCTTGTGAAGACAATTCATGATAGTTGTTAAATTATATGAACTTAGTAGTGTTTATGTTAATCCCAAGGAATACCCTCCTTTTGGCCTGTGCCAACATGCATTACATCTCTCTCTGTGGTCACTACAATTGTTATTCCATGAAATAGTAGCAACAAGGTACCCTTAGAAAGTTGCTTTCAATAATAAGGCCTATTTACACCAAAATGCCATCTGACGGTGCAGATTTTTTTTGTGCAATGTGGCGTGAAAATTGCTTAGAACCCCCGAACATCCTAAAGAATAAAATGGTGGTCGTTGCAATACTTTTTGTCACACCGTATTTGCGCAGCGGTTTTTTTTATATTGTGAAAGAAAATGTTACGCCGAGTAAATTGATACCCAACATGTCATGCTTCAAAATTACGCCCGCTCGTAGGATGGCGATAAACTTTTACCCTTAAAAATCTCCATAGGAGACGTTTAAAAAATTACAGGTTGCATGTTTTGAGTTACAGAGGAGGTCTAGGGCTATTATTGCTCTCGCTCTGCCAATCACGGTGATACCTCACATATGTGGTTTGAACACCATTTTCATAAGCGTATTTGCATACGAGCTCCGCGGAACGGGGTGCATTTAAAAATGTATTTTTCTTTTTTATTTTACCTTTTTATTTTTACACATTTCTTTTTTTTTTTTAAATTGTGTCACTTTTATTCCTATTACAAGGAATGTAAACATCCCTTGTAATAGAAAAAAAAGCATGAAAGGACCTCTTAAATATGACATCTGGGGTCAAAAAGACCTCAGATCTCATATTTACACTAAAATGCAATTAAAAAAAAAAAAAAAAAAAATGTCATTTAAAAAAAAAATGATTTAAAAAAAAAATGGCCCTTTAAAGGCTATGGGCGGAAGTGACGTTTTGATGTCGCTTCCGTCCTGCAATGATATGGAGACAGGTGGGGGCCATCTTCCCCTCACTCATCTCAATACCAAGCCAGGGAGAGCACCCGATCGCCTCCGCCGCTACCGACAGCTCCAGTAAGCGGCGGGATGGGGGGGGGGCCCTCTCCTGCCACCGATTAAAAGTGATCTCGCGGCGAATGTAAAACCGGACCGCTCACTGAAGAAGAGGATACTGGCGTTATGGTAGGTAGCTGCTGCCATAACAACAATATCCCTCTTCAAAGTGCTGACGTATATTGGCGTAAGCCAGTCCGGAAGTGGTTAAGCAGCCTATTCAAAGTGGATGGGATGTAACACACCTCAACATGTTCTGCATCTTTTTTGTAGCACACCCCAGTGAACAAAATGCATTGTGGCATGCTGAGCTACACTGTAACGCAACTGCATTCTTGATATGTGTTGGGGTGCCCCTGGGGAGATTCACCCCTTTTTGTCCTGATGAATATTGTCTCTATCGTTATGAGGGAAAGTCTAAACTTTTGATTGTTGACATAGCAGAAATGAGGGGAAATCTTTCAAAGGGGCACTTGGTCAGTACTAAGTAGGGCTTTCCCCTCGCTTTGGAGAGGTTTCCTCTCACTTGCTGTTTTGTATAAAGGACAGGAAGTGAAGAGTAATCTCAATGGGACATAGATGACGTAAAAAACAAACCTGATGGGTTTTAAAGCTGAACTGTAGGATTAAACAAAAAAAAAAAAAAATACTCTTGCAGTTGGCCCCATTCCTGCACTGCAAGGGTAAATGCTCAATACGTCTAAAGCTGGCCATACATGGGTCTTTTTTTCCCGTTCAACCAGCGGGTTGAAAAAAACAAAAAAAACAAAAACTGAAAATGAACCTAGTTCTCCCATCCACACATTCAAGGTAGATAGGGGAATCTTCCCTGCTGCACTATTGTTTTCTGACAGTGGAGAGACTTCCCTGCTTTCAGAATACACAGATCAGTGCTGCAGCCTATTGCCTGCATTGCTGATTGAACAGCTTTTATGTGACAGGGTTGTTGAACAGAAGTCGATTGGTAGATCGACTTCTGTTCAACTGCAGTGGCCACACATGGTTTGAAATTCGTCTGGTGCCTGCTGAACTGACTTTGGATCAATGTATGGCCAGTTAAGGTTAGAGAAATAATCTGTGTGGCCGCGGGTCACAGCAGGCGGACCGGTGTGTCCCTGTACAGCGATTCAGGTGCGAATCAGGTCCGAATTTTTACCTGAATTTGCACCTGAAACGGAGCCAAAAGACGCACAGGACCCTTTTCCAATGCGGGCCACGGCCGTTCCGGAGATGTGTGAACCGGCTCCTTTGCGAGCTGGTCACACTCACCTGTTATGCAAATTGGATGCGGTGAAAGCTGCATCCAATTCACATCAGTGTGAACCCAGCCTTCTGCCCTGTACACACGAGCGTACTTTTCGACTGGACTGGTCCGACGGACTGAATCCAGCGGACAATCCGACCATGTGCGGGCTTCATCTGACCTTCAGCGGACTGTTTCTGTTGAAAATCTGACGGACTTTAGATTTGGAACATGTTTCAAACCTTTACATCGGAACTCCGCCGGACCCAGTTCCTATCGAAAAATCCGCTCATCTGTATGCTAGTCCGACAGATGAAAACCGACGCTAGGGCAGCTATTGGCTACTGGCTACGAACTTCCTTATTTTAGTCCGGTTGTACGTCATCACGTACAAATCCATCGGACTTTGGTGTGATCGTGTGTAGGTAAGTCAGAAAGTCAGTCGGAAAGACTGTCGGACCTTTGTTGCCGAAAAGTCCACCCATGTGTACAGGGCATAACACGTACTTTATTCCTTACACTGGTAGGCTTCTGCCGTTCTACTCTTCTGTCTAACACACTAGGCTGTGGGTGAGCCCTCGCTAACCTCACATATAATGCAGGACTTGGAGGAAAAAGGTAAGTATTGCACCTTATTCCTCTACCTCTAGACCAGGGGTATCAAACTTAATTTCACTGTGGCCTGCATCAGCATTATGGTTGCCCTCAAAGGGTCGCTTGCATCTGTAAGACTTTATAAATGTACAGTATCTACTCTTTATCATATTAAATAATTGCCTCTGCATTCGATTATTACTGGTTTTAGTGATAAGTTAAAGTGGTTGTACCTGCAAGGTAATGTCATATTGTGCTAATATGCATCCCATACTAGAAACTTACCTGAAATCCAAGCATTTCACCAACTTCACCCGTCTTGTTTCCCAGTTTGCGAACACCAGCTCTGTGACTGTCCAGAGGCGCAGTTCACTGCACAGGGCTGTGAAAGAACGGCACAGGTGGGCGATCCTTCAGGGCGCATGCTCCAGTGATGTACCTGGCTGCACGTACAATAAATATCTCATAAGCAGTGCACATTTAGGAGATATTTACACTCCCTATAGGTAAGCCTTTAGGTAAAATTTAGTGATGAATGTTTACTTCCACTTTAAGACTTTAGCTGTGAAGGGCAGGTGCAGACCGGCATGGAGCCCACTCACACTCCTGTAGTAGATTAAGTAAGTCTGAAAAGGGGGTCACACACCATTGGTATCATCCACAAGAAACTTTATTGGAGACTGCTCAGACAGAATATGGTTCTGCTATGGTGTTCTGTCTGAGAAATCTCCAATGAAGTTCCTTTGGATGATACCTGAGGTGTGCAACCCTCCATTTCTGCTGCCAGGAAGAAGCTGGGACAGAGCTGGGAAGCAGTAAGTGCAGGGTCTGGAGGAGGACCAGAGGAGGGCTGGAGTCCGCTTGCCAGAGCCTGATGAATGCTGAGACCAAGGGGGTGCTGCAGCTGCATGGATAAGCGCAGGATCTGTCGGAGGAGTTCTGTCCTCTTCTCTGCTGCCGACTGCTGAGAAAAAGTGGGGGTGGAGACAAGGGGGTGCCACAGCTGCAGGAGAGGTGCGAGGACCACATAAAATGGCCTGGCAGGACGGATTCGTGTTTGACACGTGCTGTAGATTTCGCAAGCATTTAATCCTTGCAGTACAGTGAAGCACAACTGTAAGGGTATTTTTTTTTATTTTCAGGTGCCCAGATTAGGACTTTAACCATTCTCATCTCTATCCAAAATGGAAAGGAAAAGGTTTGTGTTTAGATGACTTTAAACAAAGGCCAGGTAGTAATCGTTCTGGTCACCAAGGACAAGCTAAAATGTACATTTAACAGAAGTATTGTAGAAATACCTTCTTTTAGCTTACCCCTGATGCCATTTTTCAACCATCTTACAGCCTTTTGGGGATGGAAGATTTCTGTGGGCAAACAGGTAATTTCTTTAGTATATAGTGATGGTAAAAAAAATACCACAGAAAGTCTGTGTACTCATAATGAGGAACTATTGCTAAAATTCTTAAACCACACAGAGCTAAAATTGTCAGTATTGTCTGAGTTGGTTCCCCTTCTCCACTTGTTTTGGTCTGTCGCTGTCACCACCAACATAAGTTTACATACCCTGGCAGAATTTATGATTTCTTGGCCATTTTTCAGAGAAAATGAATGATAACACACAAAAACTTTTCTTTCACTCGTGGTTAGTGTGTGGCTGAAGCCATTTATTATCAATCAACTGTGTATACTCTTTTTAAATCATAATCACATTAACATCAATGGCAGCTTGAAGTATTTTGTGGTATTTGTGGATGAGGCTCTTTATCTTCTCAGTCTTACATGAACTGCACATTTGAGATCTCACCCAGAGTGGCTTAATGATATTGAGGTGAGGAGACTGAGATGGCCACTCCGGAACCTTCACTTTATTCTGCTGTAGCCAATGACAGGTCAACTTGGCCTTGTGTTTTGGATCATTGTCATGTTGTAATGTCCAAGTACGTCCCATGTGCAGCTTCCTGGCTCATGTCTTCTGACAGACTCAAAGGGTGGAGCCTCTTTAATGGGGATGACTGCAGCACAGGAATTTCTTCTTCTGGCTGGGTGCTGGTAAAAGTAACAAGCCCTGCCAACTGTTTTGAAATGTCTCTAACATCCCCAGCTGCAATACCCCTCTTTCTTGAAGGTACCACCTCAATTTCATCAGTGTCTGGTTCTGGGCTACAGCTGCCCTAGTGGTCAGTCCATTATCTCTCACCCATCCTGCTATTGGCAATGCAGTATGGATGGTGACTGTGTCATTTCCTGTAATGGTGTCTACATGTTGAAGTGCTGTGTAGGCCCCAAACAGGTACTTCTCTAGGGGGCGTGTATTTCTTCTGTGCCCCTGTCAGTTGTTTGGACCAAAATCCAATCGGTATTGCTCTCAGTCCTTTCTTTTCATTTGGCTGCCACAGACTCCAAGCTATGGTACCATCCTGCTTCACTACATCCAGCTGAAATGGTACTCCTTGTCTCACGGGTCCCAATCCCCGATGCTCCAAAATGACTTCATTTGCAGCAAGGAATGGGGTCTGAACCCCATGAGAACGCAGTCTTTTTCCTGGTAAAATTGTATATAGACCTCAGAATCAGTCCAAGATGTGGGATGAACGATCTCCAGAATCCTACAACTCCAGTGCCTTCTTTTTGGTAGTAGGGGGCGACAGCGCCTGGATAGTTTGCATAACTGTCTCCCGAATTTTCCTCTGTGGCCGAGTCCACATAATTCCTAGGAATTTCACCTCCATGGCAGGTCCTTGGACTTTGTCTCTGTTGATAGCCCACCCTCTGTTCTCCAAGTGCTTTATCAGCAGGTGCAGTGCTTCAGTTATATCTTCTTTTGTCCCAGAGATCATGATGTCATCAATGTAGTGAACCACAGCGACTTTCAAATTCAGGGTACTTAAATCTTGGGCAATCAGCCCATGACAAATTGTTGGAGAATGAATATAGCCTTGCGGAAGGACAATGAAAGTGCACTGGCGGCCGTCCCGCACCATAGCAAACTGGTCTTGACACTCTGGGTCTATCAAGATTGAAAAGAAAGCATTAGCCAGGTCTATCACAGCATGATATTCTCCTGCCTCTTTAGCAATTTTCTCAACAATTGAGATCATATCTTGTACAGCTGACTTCAGTGGAGGTGCCACTTTGTTTAGACCTCTGTAATCCACAGTCATTCTATATGTCCCATCATGTTTCTTTACTGGGAACACTGGAGATGAGAAAGGACTTGCAGCAGGTCTAAGGATCCCTACTCTCAACAGTTCTTGAATTGTCTCCCCAATTGCTTTGTTGGCTCCAGGAAGTCTATACTGCTTGAGACAGACTTGCTTCTCTGGTGTAGGAATGTAGACAGGGGTCCATTTCGCATGACCTCTGACCACAGCCTTCAGCGCCCTAAACAGATACGCTTTATCAGGATACCGAATGTGAATGTACCCCTTTCAGTCTGAATTGACTGACCTTGAAGTACATCCATCCCAAGAATATTTTCGGGTAACTCTGATACTAAAACATTTGTCAAAAATCCTGATCCCTTGCCAATAGCCAATTTCACCCATATCCTAACTGCTGGTGTGGTTTGCCCTCCCAAACCTTCTACATAAATCAATTCTCCTTTGTGATGGGAAAGATTTCCTTGCAAAAGTGTAACTTCAGCTCTGGTATCAATTAAAGCCATTACATGTGTAGGAGAAGATGACTTCCCCCACCATACAGTGATAGGTGCATACGGGTGTCGGTCTCCTGCTGTCGCTGCCCTCACTGCTATTACAGGAGACTCTCCTTCCCTTCATAAAGAATAAGGAACCTCCCAATCTCCTTTTCTGATTCTCTCTAACTCCTCCCCAGGATAAAGGGATTTGGATTTGGGTTCATGTTCAGTTTTGGGAATTGGTTTGGGGCTAACAGGAGGGATCTATTTTGTGTTCTCTAAGTCTAGGCTGATGTTATCTTGACTAGGAGTAGTGTTTCTAACCCTGACAGTTTTCCCCACTAAATGTTTCCACCTCTTCAGCATTTCTGCAGTAGAAATCCCATCTATCTCATTTTTAGGTACTCCTGCCTTTAATAAGTTCACCCACATTTCTTTCCTAGAAATAACTAGCCTGGTTTCGATCTCCTGTCTTCTCTCCCACAATCCTTTTATTCTCTGTAAAAGTTATTTTCTGCTTGTATTCTTCCTGTCTGGCCTTGACCTTATCTACTGCCCTGGCAGGTTTTCTTTTAGTCTCCTCTAGCTCCCCCAACTGGCTTAAAAGGGTAGTGGCACAGACCATAAAGGAGCCCTGAGATTAAATGACTTCATCAGCTTAGAGTGCAGAGCAAATGTAAAGGGTTCCATATCTGGACCCATCCATTCTGGAAATGTATTTAATCTGGTTATACAACCCATCTCACATAACCTGGAAATACCCTATCCTACTGATCTCCAGGAGTAGGTATTTTCCAGGTCAGTAGGACTAGCGTAAACTCAGACTATTCCATCTTTCGCGAGGTCTAATGCCCTGTACACACGGTCGGATTTTCCGATGGAAAATGTGTGATAGGACCTTGTTGTCGGAAATTCTGACTGTGTGTGGGCTCCATCACACATTTTCCATCGGAATTTCCGACTCAGAATAAATTAAGAGATGAAAGCTATTGGCTACTGCCCCGTTTATAGTCCAGACGTACGTGTTTTACGTCACCGCGTTCAGAACGATTGGATTTTCCGACAACTTTGTGTGACCGTGTGTATGCAAGACAAGTTTGAGCCAACATCCCTGATGCAATTGTGGATCATGGGTTAACACTCCCATAGCCACTGCTTCCTTACCTGACAAAACAACACTCCACCCCTTCATCCCACAAGCGTAGGAGCCAACTTAATAAGGGCTCCCCAGACCTTTGTATTGTTTTACCAGCTCGTGGAGTTCAGTTTGTGTAAACTCCCTTACTTCTTCAAATTCCAAATCTCTGGGGTTGCGATAATGCACTTCCCCATCTGCCATATCCTCTCTATCATGTTGTCTTTTCCTATGCTTAGTAATGAGAGGTCTGGCATACTTTTTCTTTCCCATTGGGTGATCATCATCAGAAACATCAAACTCTATCTCTTCATCCTCACTATCATTTGAGGAGAGCACATCCTCACAATCCCAGTTTTGGGATGTGACAATGGCAAGTACCCTGGCTTTACTAACAGGTTTACGGTCCTTCTTTTTCCTTAATTGTTTTGGTCATGAGGGCTACACCCTGCTCTTGCAAATCATCAGCCCGACAGTTGAACGAACACACTCCGAAGCAACTGCCAGCTGGTCTTTTAATACCTTAACCTCTGCCTCTGCCTTCTCCCTTCTCTGTGATTCAGTATAGATAGCATGAAGGAAGTACCAACCCACTGTGGACACTGTCCTCTACTCTGCTTTACTTAAATCCAACCCCTTAAGGCTAAAATCTACAAAATGATCTGAGATTTTATCACCCCAAGTCTTATTCAAGGGAGAAGCATACTTTACAAATTCTTTAGCAAGAGGCTCCCACTCATTGTCTCTGGCCCAGATGCACACTTCCTTCTGGCCACCAAAACCCTCTGCAGCCTTACGCAACAGTTCCCACTGTTTGATGACAGCCTATGTATTCATTACCAAAACATTAGTTTGAGAAACAGCCTCAAACAAACTCAAACAAAACCTGATTTCTGTTTCTGTGAAAACTAGTCTGATGGAGAAAATAATTAATTTGAGATATATATTCTCAATCCAAACGCAACACGGGGTTACTGTGATCTGTCTGCGGTGGAAGCGGGGTCTCACTCTCTGTCTCTGTGGTGGAAGGGGGTCTTTGTCTCAGTCTGCGGTGGAAGGGGGTCTCTGTCTCAGTCTGTGTTGGAACTGTGGAAAGGGGTCTCACTCTCTGTCTCTGCAGTGGAAGGGGGGTCTTTGTCTCAGTCTGCAGTCGAAGGAGGTCTCTCTCTTAGTCTGCGGTAGAACCGTGGAAGGGGGTCTCTATCCCTGCGGAGAAAGGGGGTATGGTTGGGGGTCTATGTATCCCTGGGGGAAGATGTCTGTGATGGGGGTCTCTGTATCTATAGGAATGATATATGGCTGTGATGGGGGGAATCTCTGTATTTCTGGGGAGGATGGCTGTGATGAGAGTCTCTGTATTTTGTTTATTTTTGGGAGGGGGGCATTGTAAAGGGGGTTTCTGTATCTCAAGAGGATGGCTGTAATATGGGTCTCTGTGCTTTTATGGGGTGGAGATTGGTGTGATGGGGGTCTGGGAAGAGGGAGTGACAGTTATATGGGTCTCTGTATCTCTGGGTGAAAAGGATGTCTGTGATGGGGTCTCTGTTTTTTTTGTTATAATTTGTGCATTTAGGAATGCATTTCAGGTCTTTTTTTTTTTTTTTTAAATCTACTGAGCAGCCCAGGACTAGTTCTTGAGAGAGTTTATTCCACAACTTCACTGCTATTACGATGAAGAAGCCATTCTGTATACATATGTGGCTCTTTTTCTCCAGATGTAAAGGATGCCCCTTTGTTCTCTGTAATGAACTTCAAGCGCATAACTTGTAGACCTCTTTTGGGATGGTTTTGAGAATTCCCATCCCCAAATAGGATATTGCACTAAACCCATTGGTAAATAAGAGAACCAGAACTTTTGCTATACTTATGCTAATTGCTAAGTGGGTCTGATAATAAATTTGTCAGTGTTTCCAGGCACCAGCCTTCCACCCAGGACGGGGCCTCGTCTGTGAACAAGGTAGTCCTTTCTTGGGAACTTCTTCCGTAACCTAATCAAAGTAATTGGGAACAGATGAACTACTGCAACCAGCATTTAACATTAACCATTAATATACCATGTCCGGCCCGCTCAGCCCCTCCCGCTGTAGCCGTTTGGATCAGAGGAAGAGAGCGGCCGGAGGTCACGTGACTGCCCGGCTAAAACAGATCGCAGATAACGTATTTTATTTAGAGGTATCGTTTTACACTAACACTTACACAGCGCCTCAACAATGTTCTTGCGTTTTGTCTGCACAGTGACAATAAAGAGCTTCAAAGACTTTGACTTAGTTGTAGAGTGCGGCCATTCTCCTTTCTTCATTTGCATTTTCACAGTGGTGAGCCAGGATGAGCACCTACATCGGTCAGCAGCTCATTAATCGCCTGAGCAGTGTGCACATTATGGTTGGACTGCTGGGCACATTGTTGTAAGCCGCACTTCTCACTGATGTGGTGCAGGAACTGCACCGATTCCTGTGCGGTTTCCACACCCCATCAGAATCGCAGGCAGTTCACACTGTGTGCTCTTATTCTATTTTGTATTCTTTTGTTCAAACACAGATTACATCTAATAGGAGGACAAATGTGGATGAAGTGCCTAGGAGAAAAGGAACTCTGGAAGAATTTCCACATCGCTGTTCATGACTTTGCTGGGACAGTCTTTTCACTGACACTGAAGGTACAATAGAACCCAAGGCCCCCTATGCCAAGGCTGAAGAGGAAATGGAAAAATATTGTAAAGCCCCACCTATGCCTCTCACTGAGGACCCTTTGAACTGGTGGCGTGTGGTCATATTTCCCCTCCTCTCTCAGCTGTCAAAGCAATATTTGTGTAGCTCAGGAGATGTGATAACTGCAAAAACAAGTACCCTCAAACCAGAGCATGTGGATCAACTAGTGTTATTACAGAAAACCTACATATTCCCAAATGCTGAGCAGTGATTCAGGTTTTTTTTTTTGGCACATACAGGAAGTGCTGTGTGCCCACTGCCATTCTGCAACACCACACCAGTGTTATTTTATATTTGGTATAACTTTATAGCACTGGAGAGAGAGAATGGTTTGTTTTTGAAGAGTGTCCATATGCACACTAAAAAGTGTCCAGGGGTTAATATTATTCTGAACCAAATAAATACTAAAAGTGTATTTGCAGACAAATGAAGCCAAGCCACAATTGAGGAAGGAAAATCCTTCAAAGAATAAATCGTAAATTGAAGCTTAAAACCTTATAAATCTTATCTTTATTGGATCACAAATATATACAAACACACACTAAAAAAAAACCAAACAAACCACACACACACCATGACCTGACCTCATCATTTGCCACCAATTATTCACCATGATTCACTCTCTATGACGTGTTTTTTTTTTTTTTGACGGTATTGTATGTCACTTTACTCACGGTTTTAATCTTCAATTACGATTTATTCTGTCAAGGATTTTCCTTCCTCTATTGGTGGCTTGGCTTCACTTGTCTGGCAATGTACTTGTTCTGCTGTCTACTGTGTGTGTGTTGAGTGGCAAACAACATCACAGTGAACCTGGAATTTTTTATATTTGTTATAGCTTTAGCACTGGAGATGGAGAATGGCTTGTTTTTGAAGATATTCCATTTTGACTTTTCACACTAAAAAGTGTCTAGGGCAATGACGGCGAACATTGGCACCCCAGATGTTTTGGAACTACATTTCCCATGATGCTCTACTACACTGCAGAGTGCATGAGCATCGTGGGAAATGTAGTTCCTGCCAAGGATTTTCCTTTCTCTAATGGTGGCTTGGCTTGGTTTCAGTTACAGGTGTAAGCTTGGTAGAGTGCAGGTAACGTTTTCTGTAACCAGTTCAGCTCTTTGGGCATACTATGTAAGTCCAAAGAGTGAACCATTAAACACAAGCTAATGGTTGTAGTAGCAGCCATCAACCTATGTGTGTTTTTTGTAGAGCCGTCGACCGGCTACAAACTGAAAGTGATGGGGCACCTCCATAGCTTCCAATCACTTTCACTCAGCCGGCAATCTGATCTGTGCTTTGTTAGATGGTGTGAAGGGCAGGGGAGACATTGGGGTCTATTGGACCCCTAATGTCTCCATTAAGAGTACCTGTTACCTGCCCAATGCTATCACATAGGGGTTTATTAACCCCTGGTGATAGCAATCACATAAAAAAAGTAAAAAAATAAATAAAATAATAAAATATATTAAAATAAAAAAAATTGCTAAGACTTCTGTTGCCCCACACACCTGTGTAAACGCAAGCCCAGAGTGCACACATGTATATAATGAGATAAAATAGCGTTTCACCAGGCCTGCAGAAAACACTACTCAGCGCCAAACACCCAAAAGAACCCAAGGTGTAGATAACTTTAAAAGAATAATCCAAAGTGTGTACCATAAACACACAGCAGTATACACTAAAAAGCTAAAAATACGATTGAACTCCACTGTGTCTGTCTAGGCAGAGAGACAATCTAATAAGCAGCAGCCGTCTCAAACCAAAGAAGAAGCAAAATAAAAACAGTGTTATAAAATGGTCAACATTTAGACTAAATTATCCCACTAGACAGCGCTATGTTGAGCAACTGAAACTTGTGGCCAACAACACATATAGGGACAGTCTTATTACAGAGAAGAGTCCTTTAAAAGAAAATCCCTTATAAAGGGAAGTGATGAAAAGTCCAGGGTGTAATTCAGAAAATCTACAGGTGATCTTGAGAAAAGAATCCTCCACATGCACCTTCCACCAATCCCTTGATCGTATGTGAAATCCACCCGGTGACAGGCACTCACCCCCTAGGGGGTTAAACTCACCAGAAAAGGGGAGTAATAAAGCCTTCAGCAGTAGTACGTTGTCATCATCACTTTAAACAGGGTCACAGGCTAGCAGGGCTCATAATGAATCAAAGAACAGAAAAAAGAAAGGTGCACATAGCGTAATCCCGTTTATTGATTCAAACCCCTTATACAAAGACAGACATCGGACCCCCCTTCAATAAAAATACGTACATCAGATAAAATATACAGCAAGCAATCAATCAAACAGGCATAGAGTATGCACACTTCACCCAGAGCCGTCAGCGCCGCTACTCAGGAAAGACTCGATACTTCCTGGTTGTGCAGGTGACCCAGGTGGAGCGCACACGTCACTTCCGGCGTCGTATTGGCCACGCCCTGACGCGTTTCGTCATATCCTTTGACTTCAACAGAGGGCGTGGTCATACGACGTAATGGCCAGTTTATATACACCCCCACACGCCGCTCAGCCAATCACAGCACAACTGTAGGGACGGCAGATGCACGTCACCAGCTCCAGCTCCACTGATAGCTTTATGCAAACAGCGTGTAGGGACACAAACGGCATTGCACTAATCTAATATAATATAACATGATTGTAAAATAGGCAAAAGCAGCCTTGACCACAATACATTGATCAGATAGTATCCACATATGCATCTCAACATTATGGATTACCTTTCATAGGCTGCAAGTGCTAATTCCAAAGTCGCATTAAAATAATAGCATTAATAAATAATACAATCATTATCCTAAAATCTAAAATTGAGCACATCAATTAATATGCATATTCAGAATATATATGCAAAGAGAAAATCCCATGCAGTTAAATATCCGATCTTCCTACATTTTTTAGCACATATATTCAGAATTCTACTAAATCGGCATAAAGAGGGACTATCAAAACAACAAAATGTTGAATATAGTTCCCAACCCACAAGGATAATGCTAGTGGACTTTTCATCACTTCCCTTTATAAGGGATTTTCTTTTAAAGGACTCTTCTCTGTAATAAGACTGTCCCTATATGTGTTGTTGGCCACAAGTTTCAGTTGCTCAACATAGCGCTGTCTAGTGGGATAATTTAGTCTAAATGTTGACCATTTTATAACACTGTTTTTATTTACACATGTATATAAACCACGGTCGCACCACAAATGTGACATATCGCCGTGAGTGAGAACAATAATTCTAGCACAAGAGCTCCTAGTTAACTAACAGTTTTTGGCAATATCGCGAGCGCACGCATTTTTAAGACATTGAATGTTAGGTATCTATTTACTTGATGCAACCTCATCTTTTAAATTTCAACCAAAAATAGGTATTATATGGTGTGGTTTTGCGCTGAAATTAATTTGATTATATTTTGTCCGGAACATTTTCGTTTATTAAACAGTTGCGCAAATATCACGTGGAAATTTTTTTGCAACTATTACCTTTTTATTCTACAGGGCCTCTACTTTCAGAAAATATATAATGTTCTGGGGATTTATGTAATTTTATTGCCAAAAATTTGGATTTTTACATGTGACAAATAGCTGACAAAGGAAAAAAAATTGCTCTGGAACCAAACTGAGTAAGGTGATTGAGTGACGAGAGCTTATAACGCTGCTCTAGTGTCAATACACTGTGTTGACTGGCAGTGGCAATCATCACAGTGAACCTAAAAGTTCTGCAACACACTGTTCCAGGTTCACTGTGATGTTTGCCAGTCAGGAAGTTCTCTGTTTTGTAGATTTATAGGTTATAGCACACCTGGAATTTATTGAACTGCATAAGGGATTTATGTCTTTTTTGTGAGGATGACCATTTGCACAAGAATAATATAGGTGGTACGTTTGGCCTCTATCTTGGCTTAGGTTTAGGAGTGGTTCACACTGAGGCGACCTCGCGCTCCATGCAGCGCAATGGAACCATTCTAATCAGAGCGACTCAAGTTGCTCCAACTTAGAAAAAGGTTCCTGTACCTTTTGGGGGCGACTTAAGAGCGACTTGCATTGACTTCTATTACAGAATTGCTTCTATTACAGAATTGTTTGCATGCCACGCTGCAGTTGCGCTGTACGGGACGGCTTCAGAGTAGGGTGACTTTTTTTTTTTTTTATAGAGTCGGGTGACGTTAAGGCCACCCCAGTGTGAACCGGCACTTAGACATTTATGTTAAAGTGGATGTAAACCCTCACATATACCCAGCGAAGTGAACAGCCTCAGATGATACACAGAGATCAAACAAATCCTCCTAGATAAGTTTCATATGTACGGTATCTCACAAAAGTGAGTACACCCCTTACATTTTTGTAAATATTTTATTATATCTTTTCATGTGACAACACTGAAGAAATTACACTTTGCTACAATGTAAAGTAATGTGTACAGCTTGTACAACAATATATAAGGGGTTAGGGCTAGGGATTATGACGGTGCCCAAACACACATTGTATAACAGTGTAAATTTGCTGTCCCCTCAAAATAACTCAACACACAGTCATTAATGTCTAAACTGCTGGCAACAAAAGTAAGTACACCCCTAGGTAAAAAAAAATGTCCAAATTGGGCCCAATTAGCCATTTTCCTTCCCCGGTGTCATGTGACTCGTTCGTGTTACGAGGTCTCAGGTGTGAATGGGGAGCAGGTGTGTTAAATTTGGTGTTATCGCTCTCACTCTCTCATACTGGTCACTGGAAGTTCAACATGGCACCTCATGGCAAGGAACTCTGAGGATTTGAAAAAAAAACGCTGCTCTACATAAAGATGGCCTAGGCTATAAGAAGATTGCCAAAACCCTGAAACTGAGCTGCAGCACGGTGGCCAAGACCATACAGCGGTTTAAAAGGACAGGTTTCAATCAGAACAGATCGTGCCATAGTCAACCAAAGGAGTTGAGCGCACGTGCTCAGCATCATGTCCCAAGGTTGTCTTTGGGAAATAGACGTATGAGTGCTACCAGTATTGCTGCAGGGGTTGAAGGGGTGGGGGGTTAGCCTGTCAGTGCTCAGACCATACACCACACACTGCATCAAATTCGTCTGCATGTCTGTTGTCCCAGAAGGAAGCCTCTTCTAAAGATGATGCATAAGAGAGCCCGCAAACAGTTTGCTGAAGACGACAAGCAGACTAAGGACATGGATTACTGGAACCATGTCCTGTGATCTGATGAGACCAAGATAAACTTATTTGGTTCAGATGGTGTCAAGCGTAAGTGGCGGCAACCAGGTGAGGAGTACAAAGACGAGTGTGTCTTGCCTACAGTCAAGCATGGTGGTGGGAGTGTCATGGTCTGGGGCTGCATGAGTGCTACCAGCACTGGGGAGCTACTTTTCAGTGAGGGAACCATGAATGCCAACATGATCCCCTCCCTTCGGAAACTGGGCCGCAGGGCAGTATTCCATGATAATGACCCCAAACACACCTCCAAGATGACCATTGCCTTACTAAAGAAGCTGAGGGTAAAGGTGATGGCCTGGCCAAGCATGTCCCCAGACCTAAACCTTATTATTATTATTATACAGGATTTATATAGCGCCAACAGTTTACGCAGTGCTTTACAACATTAGGGCAGACAGTAAAATTACAATACAATACAATACAGGAGGAATCAGAGAGCCCTGCTCATTAGAGCTTACAATCTGAGCATCTGTGGGGCATCCTCAAACGGAAGGTGGAGAAGAGCAAGGTCTCTAACATCCACCAGCTCTGTGATGTCGTCATGGGGGCCAACACTAACGAGTCACATGACACTGGAGAGGGAAAATGGATAATTTGGACATTTTCACTTGGGGGTGTACTCACATTTGTTGCCAGCGGTTTAGACATTAATGGCTCTGTGTTATTTTGAGGGGACAGCAAATTTACACTGTTATACAAGCTGTACACTCACTACATTGTAGCAAAGTGTCATTTCTTCAGTGTTGTCACATGAAAAGATATAATAAAATATTTACAAAAATGTGAGGGGTGTACTCACTTTTGTGAGATACTGTGTGTGTGTGTGTGTGTGTGTGTGTGTGTATCTCTCTCTCTCTCTCTCTCTTTTATTTATATATATAGATAGATAGATAGGTGTGTGTATATATATATATATATATATATATATATATATATATATATATATATATATATATATATATATGTGTGTGTGTGTGTGTGTGTGTGTGTGTGTGTGTGTGTATATGTATGTATATATATATATATATATATATATATATATATATATATATATATATATATAATCACAAGAGAACAACTAGTGTACACTACAGAGTCATCCTATTTTATCTCTGCCATGATTATTTAGGCACTAAACCAAATAAATAATAATATAAAAACTACTTTCTAAATGAATGTCATTGTAATAAAAAGATAGGATTTTTTAAATGAAAATGTGTAAAATGACTATATGTATTATATAATACTTTTGCCTACTTTCCTGGCAATGAGAGGGATATACATACTTGCAAATAAGTTATCTCAGACTTCTGAATGTGATGTTAGAAGACAATATTCAACGAGAATGGAACTTTTTATGCACCACTACCACCAAACCAATAAAGAATAGAGGAGTATATAAGGGGAAATAAGTGTGTTCCCTGGTAATCCCCTCCTTTCCAGGGAAGTATTCTGGTTGGTCTGGTGAATTTTGTTACAGGACTCAATTAGGTATTTTCTTATTATTCGATTATCTGTATATTTTGTTTACTTCACTAAGCTCCCTAGTAGTAAGCAGTACATCATGGGGGACTGTTTGTTACTACTTTTATTTCTATTTAAAGCTGAGTTCCACCCATTTAAAATGTCAGCAGCTACAAAAAGTGTATAATCAGACACTCACCTGTCCCACGGTCCAGCGATGCGGGCGCACGAAGCCCCGCTCCTCTCCCCCTCCTCTCCACGGTGTCGGCATTCTAACTGTGGGCGCCACAGCCAAGCGTGCACTGCGAATGTGCGCTGTGAATGGCCGGGCAATCTTCTGGGACCTGTGACGTGTCCCAGAAGATTGCAGGGAGAGAGGTGAAAATACATGCCAAATGTGGCATGTCAGGGGGTCACCATCACTTAAAGTGGAAGTTATATTTTTGGGTGAAACTCCACTTTAAGGCGACCCTTTTGACTCTAATATGCAATATGAGTCTCACTCCATGCGCTGTGTTTGGAAAGTGGGACATTTAATGAATTAACCAGGGAATATAATAATAAAATATAACCATATGGGCTAACATTTATGTATACTTTATGTATACCATACTTTACTTATTATTTAAATTTCATTTATTATTTATCTTTTATAATTTTGACTACACACAGTATTTTTCACCCTATAAATAATGATAGTTCTCATATTGTGATCTCACTGACCCCTGATAGTGTGATTATAGGGAGTTTTTTTTCATTTCTGCTTGGACCAATAGGAATCTCCTCTAATTTACACTTACACCATGACAGTGTATTATTTGCTTGGCCTCCTATAGCCACTTGGTACTGCCCCGGGCTTCTTGGTTGAGATTGTTTTTTAATATTTGGCTGATAAGTGTTGATCTACCATTATTCTGTCAGTGTGGAATTTTTTTTTAAATCTGGAGACAAATATGTTTCTTCTGGTTGATAGATGTACTTATATTGTATATATTTTCTATGGACAGATCCTACCTCCAGCCCCTGATGAAGAATTTTTGAAATGTCTTGGGTTCTTCCCACAAGGAAACTTCCTGTTCTACCATTTGAAAGAGTTGATATGATGTAATTATAAGGAAACTTCTAAAGGTGATGTCTGTGCCTCTCACACTACTACTTTTTCCTGGCTCTAAGAAAAAGAGTTGTCCACAGACAGGCATAAAAATTAAGCTTCCTATTTCAGAGCAGAGACTCCATACGTGTGAAAGTTTTCCCAAGTACCTTTCAGGGTTTAACTTTATCATCTTGCAGAGTATACACTGTATATATATATGGTGGCAAGGTGGCTCTCCTGAGCAGAATCGCATACCTGTACGTGATCCTGCACTTTCGGGTCTGGGGCACGCACATGCGCCACCAGCGACCTGCTCCCAGTGTGATTGGACAATCGGGACGGAAGCAAAATGGTGGTCTGCCTTTGTAAACAGGGCAGATCGACGTTCTGTCAGTAGGGAAGATAGTGATCCTGTGTTTCTGCAAAGCAGGAACACAAATCTCTGCCTTCCCATAGTACAAGCGCCTCCCTGGTGAAAATTCTCTTGCAATGTGCAACTTCCCTTGCAAAGAGAACCGCCTTTAGTAAAGCAAGCCCCAAGTGTATGAAAAAATGTTAAAGCCATCCATACACTAATAGATTTTTGTTTTTAGAACATTTGTTCAATTTTCTAATTGTTAGAATTAGAACAAGGCATTAAGGGACCTGTTGAGTATATCTGGTAAGTAGGAAAAAACTGTATATCAACATGGATTAGTAAGGGGTGGGAGGGATGGTCAAAAATTAGGTTTATCCCCCTTTAAAGGGAACCTGTACATAAAAAACTATGGGGGTTGTCAATACTGAAATGACTAGTTGCCTGGCTGCCTCTGGCTTTTGAGTGACCCAGAACAAGAATACAACACAGTAATTCAGAGTATCTGATCTGCATACTTCAAATCAGCATTTTCTTGGTGCACATTTTCTTACAGGAATATACTCACCTGAATAGAATTTGCGCATTCTTCCCAATGGGGCCTGACCTAGAGCAACTACTCCAGCTAATACCCTGCCCATGCCACATACTGTGCATCAAGGTGAGCTGTATTATGTGTCATCCTATTGGAAGTCCAATGATGGGGTTCTCTCATGAGCCAGAAGAGGACAACTCCATCTGTTGGGGCATGACAGGTGACCGGTGATCTTGGGAGGTATCAGTAGTTCCCCCCACCCGGAACAAGGTTCGGCGTGGGACCTGGAAGGGGAATTTTGTTGAGTATATCTGGCTTTACAAGGTAAGGAGGAAAAACTGGATATCTACATGGATTAGGTGGGGGTGGGAGAAAGGGATGGTCAAAAATTAGGTTTATCCCAGAGTGGGTCTTAAAAGAGGACATGCACTGAGATAGCTATCGGAGTTGTTATTATTATTAGTTGTCTGGCTGTCTCTGGCTTTTGAGTGATCCAGAACAAGAATGCAACAAAGTATGTCGGAACATCTGATCTTCATATTTCAGATCAGCATTTTCAGAGTGAGATCAGCAATGTCCAACTCCACATTTCCTTGAGTGCACAGTTTGTTACAGGAATATACTCTCCTGAATTGATCTGCTCATTCCACTTGATGGGGCTGACTTAGAACACACTATTCCAGCTAATACTCTAGCTATGCCACATACTGATCATCAAGGTGAGCTGGATTACTTGTCGTCCACCCATATGATCATCTTACATACGCCGCGTCAGCTTGTATACGTTTTGTTGTGTCTGATCTACTCTGTCAGGACAAGGCTGCTTGCTCTTGTGTTGATGGAAATGGAAGAAGAGGTTGAAGGACAGGACACAGGTAGTGGGGTGATGTCTGGACGATGGGAGGTGCACAATTTCTGTACAGTGGATCTAAAGGTGAAATCTGAACTGTTTGGTTATTGAATTTAGACAACCTACTGCTTTGTTCTACAGCTCCGCTCCATCAGGTAAAAATCATTTATTGTAGTCTGCTTGCTTGTCTGTAGGCTCTGTGTATGTCAAGCTGTTCTCTGATTTCATGGCTTCTGATTGACTTTATCCGACTATTTCATTGACTCCTGTCCACTCTTCAGCTGATGACAGGTGAACTCTAGAGCAAACATATTGAATCTCGTAATTTCAAAATCAATGATTAGTCTAAAGTAAAATATTTTATCATTTTAATTTCAAATGTGATATCTGATGGGGGAAGCTTGCTCCCTTTTCGTTAAACTGATATTCCTTCATTTTTAAAAGGACTCTTTTTCTGTTATCTTACAGATTCGTCTGTATGAGTTCTGTTCAAGTGCAAACGGAATGCAGCTACTGATTCTCATCACCCTTTGTTTGCGAATGGTGCAAGGTACACAGTACTGAATTCTCTGCCTTTTTTGTATTATCTATTTTTCCTGTTCTGGAAGTTAATGTAAACAATAAGTTAAAGTGATACTAAAGTCTAATAAAAAAAAAAGGTAATTCGTACCCGCTTTGTGCAATGATATTGCACAGAAAGCATGCTGTTCTGCCGGGTGCTAATAAGGCAACTGCTTTCAAGCCAGGCTGTGTGCATCCATAGACACACACAGCCCTTGTAAGCCACACCCCCACTTCCTGCTCACAACAAATTAACAGCAGCAGAAGCCTATGGCTCCCACTGCCCTAAGGCCAGGTTCACACATGTGAGACCGTGGGTTCCTTCCTGGGTTTACAATGCGTTCCTGTACACCGGTTCAGGTGCGATTCAGGTCCGTATTTTTGCCTGAATTCACACCTGAACCGGACCCAAAGACGCACCGGACCCTTTTTCAGTCCAGACCTCGGCTGCCCCAGACATGTGTGAACCGGCTACATTGAGAGCCGGTCACACTTGCCTGTTGTGGATTGGATGCGGGGAAACCCACACCCAATTCTCATATGTGTGAACACGACCTAAATGTCTCCAGTGAGACCAGGAAGTGACAGGAGTGCTGCAGCTGAGACAGCGCTGGATTGGTGTCATGAGGCAGGTAAGTGTTTAGGAATGGGGGATTAGGAAACATAATAGAAATCACATTTTCTTGATATTCCTTGAGAATAGGAATGCTACATTATGAACATGTGTGATTATACATACAGCAGTACTGCTTGCATTGAACTTATGAATCTGTGTGTTACAACAAACTATATAGCATCTATTTATTTAAATACAGGTACAAATACAGAACTAGTACATGAATATGGCTCATATGACAGACTATTTTGCACACCTCCTACGTGGTTTCATAGCCAAAGATAGTAAAAAAAAAAAAAAAAAAAAAGCTTTAGCTTTTGATAGCATATAATTTATGCTTGGCTCTCTGGTTTTCTTTTTTCATCCCCTGCAATACAATCTCACTGTAAAATGACAAGCATTGTACCATGGATATTGAAGAGAAGAGATGGTTGAACGTAAAGAATGACAGGTTGAGTAAAGGAGGAAAGAAGTAAAGGAGGAAAGAGTTAGATATTTAGATAGTGACCCCGCACCCCAATTCCTGTCCCCCGCCGGCTTTTCTGCGCCAATATTGCTCTAGGGTCTCCCATCAGGGGCTCCAGATCTTTTTGAACTTTTGTATTTTATCATTTAAAATTGCAGTCATACGTTCATAAAGCATTATCCAGGAGAGTTTTATGTTTGAGCTGTTTGAACGGCACCACCGTTTTTAATTAATTAATTTTTTTCTTGAATTAGTTTTAATTAGATGGAATAGATTTTAATTTGTTGTATTGTTTTTATGCAGCTTTCTTTAATTAAGTTAGATATATATGTTTTATTTTTTTTTTGTAATTCAGTTTAACAGTCAAAAACAGATGACAGTTTATACAAGAAAAACAGAAACGTGTAACAGAAAGGGTTAGATGTTATATCAGCAGTGTCAAATATCGATTCCCTCGGTTGTGCACTCTGTAGAATACATGTACGAGTGAGGCTGTATGATGGAGCTGTCCGTGTGCTAAACAGGGGAGGCTTTCAGACTGTTATCTTAATAACCCACTTAGGCTAGTATAGCTACCAGAGCCATACAGTGAGAAACACATTCACAGCTGTCTGGAAGGGTTGCCTCCCGAGTACTAGCTGAGCCCAGCCATGGGACACAACAACGGGTGATGTAAAATAGGATATTCATATTATCTGACTAGACCAGCCCATGACTGGGAGCAATTTGGGGAAGGGAGGACTAGGGGAGAGAGGAAGGACGGGGCGGATAGGACACCCCGGATCGGGGGAGGGGGGGTAAAGTGAGGGGTAGGTAAGAAGGTAGAGGGGTGAAGAGGCGGGGTAGAAAAGTAGATGGAGACGGTGCCCCCCGACTAGGGAGTAAGCCGAGCCCCAGGGATTAATCAGGCTATGTAACCTCTCGGAGGTATGCTTCAGTGTAGATGTAATGTTGCCATGGTCGCCATGTCTCCCGGAAGGCCTCCTCCCTACCGTACAAGGTGGCAGTGAGATCCTCCATGTTTCTTAGTTCATTCACCTTGAACTAAACCACTGGGATTTCGTTGGTGGAGTCTCTGATCTCCAACACAAATGGATGCATGCCTTGGCGGCGTTTAATAACTGGATGGTAAGGGAGGCTTTGTATTTCTTGATGGGTCGCTTAGAGAGGTGCAGCAAGCAAGCCCTGGGATCCCCCTCCAGAGTGCCGTTAGTCAGGTGCTTGATCGTGCGTGCCACCTCCAGCCAGTAGGGTTTGATTTTGGGGCAGTCCCAAAAGATGTGGAGCATCGTTCCCTCTTCCACACCACAACGCCAGCAAAGACTGGGGACTTTGGAAACAGTGCAGAGTAGTAGGCACTCTATACCATCTGGTCATCATTTTATAGCATGTCTCTTGGGCTCTGGTGGCTATGGATGACTTCTGGGCAAAGTATAGGCTCTTCTCCCTCTGTGAGTCATTGAATTGGACTCCTAAATCCGGATATATATGTTTTTTTATTAATTTTGTTTTCTTTAATTAGTTTTAATTAGTTAGCATCATTTTTCCTTGTCAAAAGAAGTTTGAGTATACAATGTTATAAAGATACATAAAGTAAGTTTACAAGGATCTATAAAGTAAGCTCATTGTTTTACAGTAGGGTTTATATAGGTAAATATCATGAAATTTCAAATATTAAACATTGGGTTCACGTAAACCTAAATTAAAGATATATATATCATTTCCTTAGTTACTTTTGTGGGTATTTAAATGATTTATACCTATTATACATATTGTTTACAAGTAGAGTGTATATAGGTCAAATAAATTCTGATAATGAGCTTTAATCGTAAGGTGGAGAAAAGGAAAGAGAAAGAAGAAAAAGGGTTGAAAGGTAGAGGTATGGTCCACAAGGTTGTCCCGCTCGTCAGTTTATTATTCTTTTTAGTTCTCTTTGAAGCCTTAGAATGGGTGTCTCTGTAAGTCATTTAATCTGTTACCATGGCAACAGGACAGAGTCATTGAAGTTTGACAGGAACTGTTGTTTTATCCAAGGATGCCAAAGTTTTTCAAATTTTGGAATTTGATTTTGATCGATGGCTACCATCTTAGCATGGGACATTGTATTATTCATTCTGTGAATTGTTTCTGCTAGTACCAATGTAGGAGATTTCCATGCCTTGGCCACTGTTTGTTTTGCAGCCGTTATTAGTTGGATCATAAGTTTGAATTGAGAGAATGTTAACCATTCCGGTTTTAGATTAAGTAAAGTTAAATATGGATCTGGTTGTATTATTTTTTTAAATATTTTAGATGCAATCACGAAGACTTCCTTCCAGAAGGTTTGGATTACTGGGCACGTCCACCATATGTGTAAATATGTGCCTATTTCTGGGCATCCTCGAAAACAAAGAGCTGAGGTATTAGGTGAATATTTTGCCACTCTAGCGGGTACAAGGTACACCAGCGAGTTAGGACTTTATAATTTGTCTCCAGTGCTAAGATGTTGGGTGAAGATGACTTAGATGTGAGCCATATGTTAGACCAGTCCGTGTCTTCTAAAGTTCGTCCCAGGTCCTCCTCCCACCTCTGAACGTAAGAGGGTCTATTAAGATTTGCTACTCCATATAATTGATTATAAAGTGATGAAATTGTACCTTTAGCAAATGGATCTTTTGTACAGATTGATTCAAAAATGGATAATTGGGATAATGGTGTATCCCCCTTTAGGAATGGTGTATAGAAATTTTTGATTTGGAGATATCTAAATATCTCAGAGTTTGGTAGATCATATTTTTCTCTAAGTGATGGGAATGAAAGGAATGATTTAGATGCTATGAAGTCATTTAGTGTCTGAATGCCTGATGTTGTCCAAGCTTTAAAAGAGTTTGGGTAGATCCATGCCGGATAAAAGGCCGGATTTCTGATAAAAGAGAGGAGAGGATTGTGTGGAGATTGTAACTGATATTTGGATTTTAGTTTATCCCAGAGAGATAAGAAGTGTTTAGTTATGGGATTATGAATTTTAAAGCGGTCTTTAGGATCAAGCCATAATAAATTTGATATTAATAGAGGGTCATTTTCTGAAGCCTCTATAAATACCCATAACGGGATTTCCTGTTTTGCATGGTATTTGGACAGACTGGCCAAATGTGCTGCTCTGTAGTAGTTAGTAAAATGAGGGTATCCCAGGCCTCCTTTATTTTTGGGAAGATGTAGTGTGTGTATAGGTATACGTGGTTTAGAAGAGCCCCATATAAACGAAGTTGCTCTTTTTTGTACTATTCTCAAAAAATAGGAAGGAATTGGAATAGGGAGGACTCTGAATAGATAAAGCAATTTGGGTAGAATAGTCATTTTGATTGCATTAATCTTCCCTATCCAGGATAAAGGAAGTTGCGACCATTGTTTTATTAGATTTGTGATCTGTCTTAATACAGGAGGATAATTGGTTGAGAATAAGTCAGAATGAGATGCTGTTAAATGAATTCCAAGATATGGGATTGATTTTTCTGCCCATGTGAATGGGAGTGCAGCCCTAGCCGGGATCAATTCCATGTTTGTGAGTGAAATATTAAGCACTAGGCATTTCTTAGGATTAATCATAAGGCCAGATAGGGCTGCAAATCCATCAAGAGCTGGTATTAAGTTAGGACCAGAGACCTGTGGTGATGATAGAAAAAGTAATATATCGTCTGCAAATATACATAATTTGTGTGTAATACCTCCTACTTCAATGCCAGTTATAGTTTGGTTTGTTCTGATGTATTGGGCCATGGGTTCGAGTATAAGGGCAAATAATAAGGGAGATAATGGGCAACCCTGTTGGGTACCTCTTTCGATATTGAAGGCTTCAGATTTGTATCCAGCATATTTTATATAGGCTTTGGGTTTATTATATAATGCTTTGATCCATGTTAAAAAGTGGGGTCCAAAACCCCATTTTTGTAATGAATATTGCATATATTGCCAGGATACTGTGTCAAATGCCCTCTTAATATCGAGAGATAGAAAACATAAAGGGATTTTCCGTTTTTTAGCAATATGTGCCAATAACACTGCCCTGCGTATATTATCGCCTGCCTGTCTATTTGGCATGAAGCCTACTTGATCTCTATGTATTAATTTTCCTATAATGCTATCGAGGCGTTTTGCTATTATTTTTGCTAATAATTTAATATCGAGGTTTAACAGAGAGATAGGCCGATAATTCACACAGGAAGTATCATCAGAAAGGGGTTTTGGGATCATACAAACAATTGCCATTAATGTTTCTTGCCGAAAAGAATGTCCATCTAGAAGTTTGTTAAAAGTTTCAGTGAGAATGGGAGAGAGTATTTCTGAGAATGTTTTATAGTATAAAGCTGAGTAGCCGTCTGGGCCTGGTCTTTTGTTAAGTTTTAGGTCTTTTATGGCGTTAGCAACTTCATCTATAGTTATAGGCTCATCCAAACTGCTTTTTTGATTCTGAGATAACTCAGGTAAGGTTATTTTTGAGAAGAAGGATTCAGCCTCTGTAGGATTAAATTCATTGTTTGTCTTGTATAAAGTTGCGAGATGTGAGTGAAATTTATGGACTATTTTAACTGGATTACAAGTGTAAACATTTTTTGATAATTTCAAGCGTATTGGTTTGAAAGATTTGTTAGTTGAATTTAATGCCCGAGCCAAATATGTACCTGGTTTGTTTGTATTCATGTAGAAATTGTGTTTGGAGCGTTTGAGGGATTTATCAACTGACTCAGTGAGAAATAGATCGTATTCCAATCTAGATTTTTCCAGATGAGATTTTGTACTCTGAGATGGATTATCTTGAAATGATATGTAGGCTGCATTAAAATTGAGTTCTAGTTTTTTTGCTAGATTTTTGCGTTCCCGTTTAAATAGTGCCATTTGTCTTTGTATTGTACCACGCAAGACAGGCTTATGAGCTTCCCACAGTGTTATTGGGGAGATGTCTGTTGTATTATTAATTGATATGTATTCCTTTAAAGCTTGTTCAATGGCCATCTGATGTAGTAGGTGTTTGAGCATTATGTCCGGTAAGTACCACGTTGGGTCATGCGCTTTTGGTATGGCTGAGGCTATAGTAGTGTATACTGCATTATGGTCAGACCACGGAATCGGAATTATATCTGATGCAATAATTTCTGGTATCATTCCTATTGTTAGAAAAATATGATCTATTCTGGTGAAGGTTTGATGAGGGTGCGAGAAATAAGTGAATTTCTTTTTCATTGGGTTACTTTCTCTCCACGAATCTACCAGATTGTATTTGGAAAGAAGTTGAGAAAAAGGTAATCTAGAGGTTATTTTGGATGGTGTAAAAGGTGATTTATCTAGAAATGGGAGGAGGACCTGGTTCGAATCCCCGCACATTATCACTGTTCCTATTTTGTGTGTATTAATCACTTGTAATATATGTGAGAGGAATGGTGTAGGTTGTTTGTTAGGAGCGTAGTAGGAAATCACCGTGATTGCTGTATCCATTATATAACCCATGAGTATCAGGTATCTACCTTCTGGGTCTTTAATTTCTGATGATAAGGTGAATGGTGTGGATCGGTGAAATGCAATTAGAGTTCCCCTTTGCTTGGTACAGGCAGAAGCCGTGTAAATTTGTTGATAAAAAGGAGAAATATATTTTGGAGTAGAATCTTTGGTGAAGTGTGTTTCTTGGAGGCATACTATGTGAGCCTTCTTGTTATGGAAAGTACGGAAGGCTTTGGTCCTTTTTTGAGGGACATTTATTCCCTGAACATTCAGGGAAAGTATATTCAGTGGTGCCATGGCAATAGATCAAATAGTTTTGACTTACTTTTTGTTATGCAGAGCTGACTGCGCAGATCAACCTGTGTGGACTGAAGAGATGAATAGATAGAAAAGAAACCAGTGAATTCTGGAGTAAAGAGTAAACAAAAAACATATGAGATTAGATGATACATTGTATAAATTATTTTTTGCAAGTAATCACAATTTACCCGTGAAAGAGAATAAATATCTCTCTCAGGGGAATAAGTGCCTTCGTCACACTCCCACATAATATGGTTGGGAGAATGAGGAGGGCTAATGGGGGTACATGGATCTTCCGCTTACAGGAGAGAAGTGCTATGTCAAAAGACATCAAAATGATGTTTCATTAATTGGAGTGCAGAATATAGTTTTTGTTGAAATTATTTATTCCAGGGTGGTTGTATATGGTTAGTCTTGCCCTAGGCTAAATAATTCAGTTAGAAAGGTACTGTTAATAACTTTGGTATTGATGAAGATAGTTTGAGTTATTTTGGGATTTTAACCCTTTTAGAGTAAACAATTACATATTTTATTCATATGTAACTGTTTAGATATGTTAACTCATAAAATTGAGGTTGTATTGCTTTAGATTAGAATAAACAAAAACATAATTCTAGGAACTAGTTAGGTAATAATATATTTGTTTTAAGAAAAGAAAGAAAAAGCTTCCATTACTTCTGGATTATTGAACATATTTGTCCTAAAAAGTAATAAATCTATTGTTATTACCTGATAATATATAACTGAACAAGAATTTCCTTATTTCACTTATACATTCTAAGGCTATATGAATCAGAAGTAATAAGAAATATAACTGGAATGTAACATGATCCCACACAGTGTGTGACTATCAGAATGCAGTTACATTCAGTTATAAATACAGGTTTTTTTATAGAGAACCATCTCTTAGTATAATAAATGAAGAGATATCAGGAATTAGGATGTCAGTCCATTGAATCTTCTTGGTCCATGGATGATGTGGCATAACGGCCTCTTTTGTGAGAATGATGATTCCCATTTTGTTCTGAAATTTTCTGGGTGCTGCCTGAAGGTGAAGATGATGCCATTCTTCTGCGTGTGGGAGAGTTGCTGCTTGTGGGTTCTGTCAGATTTAATTTTAAAAGGGTTTGTTGTAGTTCATCTGCTGATCTGCTTCTGTAAATTGTACCTTGGTAGTTAAATCTGACTGAAAAGGGGAAGCCCCATTGATACATAATGTTGTGGCGTTGCAGTTCCATTAGTTGGGGTTTCATGGATCGTCTCTTAGTAATAGTAAGTTGGGATAGGTCAGCAAAAATTTGATAATTGTGTCCTTGAAAATTAAGTTCCTTTTTTTCTCTTGCAGCAATTAGAATTTGTTCTTTCGTTCTGTAATAATGAAATTTTGTGATTATATCACGTGGGGGTCCATCTTTCTTTTTGGCTGTGAGGGCTCTGTGTACTCTGTCCAGTTCTAAACGTTCAATAGGGATATCTGGCTTTAGTTCTTGTAATAGAGCAGTAATAGTAGATTGCAGGTCTGTCACAGTTTCAGGTATTCCCCTTATGCGCAAGTTTGAACGTCTGGCTCTATTTTCGTAATCTTCGAGCTTAGTTTGAAGTATTAAATTCTCTTTTTTTAATTGTTCCAATTCTGTTATATTTTCTTGGGTTGTAATTTCAATTTCATCCATTTTTATTTCTAAGGCTGCAGTGCGGTTTCCCAGCTCTCTTATTTCTTTGGTTAGGCTTTTTGTTATTTGGTCTGAGGTTTGTTTTAAAGCC
The DNA here is from genome assembly GCF_042186555.1 of Aquarana catesbeiana. NCBI lineage: Eukaryota > Metazoa > Chordata > Amphibia > Anura > Ranidae > Aquarana > Aquarana catesbeiana. The sequence continues at coordinate 627,960,225 of NC_133326.1, read as the reverse complement.
TTATGAAGCATCTTTTCAAATTGTAATAATATTGCTGAGGATGCTGAGGAGGCTTGTGGAGAAGTTTGTGAGAGGATTTGTTCTGTATCTGACTCAAATGGAAAGTCTTGCTGTGACATTTTCTGTCTGTGAGAGCGCCCTGATGCTGTATCTTGTGAGGTGACTGGAGCTGCTTCAGCTGCAGTGAGTGCCTGTGAGCTCTTTGTGAGGTGATTTTTATTTCTGCCACGGTTTCCTCCCAGTACCATATTTCCTGCCCAAACTTTCACAGTTTGTTCCCTGGGGCAAAAAGGTTCAAATGGATACCTTTTGAGCCTGCAGGCTCCGCTTTGTTCTCTTCTCTCCTCAGCGGTGTGGAGCTCTAACAATGCATGTCTGCTCCGCTAGGCTCCGCCTCCTGCCCCATCAGTTAGCATCATTTTTAATTAGTCTTCTTTATTTAGGTTGGATTTATTACAATTTTTAATTAGGTTTCCTTACATTAGTTTTAATTAGTTGTAATAGCTTTTAATTCGTTTTAATAGTTTCAGTTAATTTCCTTTTTTAATTAGATTGTTTATTTATTTATTTATTTTTTCAAAATATATGAAAAAAATATGGTTACAGCATGCAATAGAGCAGTACATGGACGGGGTGTATGCTTAAAAAAAAATAAAAAATATTGAACAACTTTATTGTTTTTTATTTATTTAACCTTATGCCACAGTAAGAATGCTATTAAAGCAGTAAAAAGAGTAAATTGGCCCCAGCAGCTTGACACCAAATGACTAAAGACAGAAATTGCATACCATTGGAAGCAGTAATCTCAGTGTAGTATGTGTCATCATTCCAGTCTTTTGTTTTCAACAGAGTAATAGGATAGGAATATTCTAACGGGAGAAGGCGGAAAGTCAGTCTAGGGAGATTTGGTGAGTTTTAAAATTGAGGAAAGGGGCAGGGATAGGGCAGGAAGGTCAGTATTAGGGGTAGGTTTGAAGGGGTGTGCTGGCGATACCACCTGGTGTCAGGTTCTTAGAACCTGATTCTTGAAACCTATTGGCTATGAAAGAATAATGAGAGAAATATAGGATATCATCTCACTGACCAGATGAACACAAAGTGCCAAGATTTTTCTTCCATTTGAGCAAAAAGGAATTTGTAAAAGATTTAGGTGGCCATATGAGGAGTTAAGGAGACTGAGTGACAGGGGTGACCAGACTCAGACTACAATTACTCTAATGGTGTGAGTTGCATCTTGTTTTAGGGTAGCAGAGAGAAATTGGAGGAGTTGCTGAAGTCACCGGCTGTCTTTTGAAAGGTATACAATTGACCTAATGTCTACTGGGGTTTTGAGCTTTACACCATGGAGGAAGTCTAAAAAGCTGGCCATACAGTGATGGAAATTCCCTTGCTGGACAGGCTAAATTTTGTTCAGTGTGTGGCCGTCCACTGTTTGTGTTTATTATTTCTACACTCTGGAGAGGTGGGTTGCCATATGGTATTTAAGAGAGTTAAGAAAAGCTATCCCCACATGTGTTTTATGTAAGCTAAGGTAAGGAGTTTGCCGGCTATTCTTGTATGGGACCATATACATTTAATAAATTCTCAGTGTACCAATTTCAAGAAAGACCTCTGTATCAATATCACAAGGGTTTGCATAGTATCCATTTTAAAAATTGCTTTTCCCCCAAACCAAATATACAGTAGGGGAAATACGTATTTGATCCCCTGCAGATTTTGTAAGTTTGCCCACTTGCAAAGAAATGAAGGGTCTATAATTTTTTATCATAGGTGTATTTTAGATGATAGAGACAGCGTATCAACCAAAAATACAGAAAAAACACATAAAACAAATGCTATAAGTTAAGTATTTGATCCCCAAGCAAAACATGACTTAGTACTTGGTGGAGAAACCCTTGTTGGCAAGCACCGAGGTAAGACGTTTCTTGTAGTTGGTGACCAGGTTTGCACACATCTCAGGAGGGATTTTGGTCCACTTTTTTTTTTTTTTTACAGATCTTCTCTAAATCCTTAAGGTTTCTTGGCTGTCGCTTGGCAACTCGAAGTTTCAGCTCCCTCCATAAATTTTCAATGGGATTAAGGTCTGGAGACTGGCTAGGCCACTCCGTGACCTTAATTTGCTTCTTCTTTAGCCACTCCTTTGTTGGCTTGGCAGTATATTTTGGGTCATTGTCATGCTGGAAGACCCATCTTCAGTGCTCTGGTTGAGGGAAGAAGGTTCTCATCCAATATTTTAGAATACATGGCCCCATCCATTGGTCCCTCAATGCGGCAAAGTCGGCCTGTACCTTTAGCAGAGAAACAGCCCTAAAGCATCATGTTTCCACCTTAGTGGTTCCACCATATTCTCACACAAAATTAATCGACTCTCAAATGAAGAAACTTACTTTTATTATCCCCCTCCCTTCCCCCCCCCTTCTACGTTCTTCCTTGTTTTTTTTTTTTTTCTTTGTTTTTTTGTGTTTTTGTCTTTTCCCCCATACGATATATTTTTTTTCCCCCACCTTTTTTGTGTGATATGCTTTATACCCTTACAGGAGTTAAGGATGGGGATTAGTAAACCACGGACTACAATCTTGTTAGTATTATTAGGATATGATTTGGCTATTCATTTTAGGGGCCCAACAATCTGAGTAGTCCATTGTATCATTCTATTTTTTATTGGAGACAGGTTCTTGCACTGATCTACTATACCCAATAACATTTTTATTAGTCCATGCCACTTATGGATAAGGGCTCTCGTGGGGTGTCTATACGTTATATGTCATATACTATGTAAGTCTTTATACTGCAGTATGTTTTTCGGATTGCCTTTGGCATATGTATACTATCTATTGTTGTGTAATTTTGTATGGAAATATTTCAATAAATTTAGATTGAAAACAAATGAAGAAACTTTTTGTTTTCTGTTTAGGGCCTCCACCATGGCTCAGATCATTCCACTTAAAAAAATTCCCACAGGCTGTTCCTTCAGAGTCATTCTCCACTACATGTCAAAATGTCCACAACCACACAAGTTCCGCTTTGGGTGGAGTAAGTAGTACTGTAAGAAGGGTCCTTTTTGCATTACCTTTGTAAAATGACCATATACCCACTGTTCTTGGTAAATCAGGCAAATGTCTTCTCGTCTATAGTGACATGATTTGCCCATCAATGACCCACCAAAATCATACGATTCCTTAAAAAAAACAAAAAAAAAAAAACAGACTTGTCTTAGCTGAATAACTGGTTGGATGGATGGATGGATCAGTGCTGAGAGATGTATGGAAGCTACCATTGATGACTTTCTTCTGAAGATGCTGGATGTCTAGCTGTTATTTTAAACCCAACAATGTCGCTGCTTTGTAAGCCACTGGCCCAGATCAAGTATCTGGATAATAAGAGTCAGAGAAAAGTCAGAAGTTTCTATATGAATGCTTGCTCTAACTAAGGGACTCAAGGCAATAAAACCAGAATGACAGTTTCTGTTGCAGCTATAATAGGTAGCAAATTTCCACCAGCCGCCATATTTAAGGGACCCTGTCAGGACATGTTACCCATCACAGCTGAGTCTCCCTTCAGCACTGTTGACCATGAGCCCGTAGCGGAGTTTCTACTGAGCATTAGTAGGACAAGGTGAACAATGCAACATGAACAGAATCAGTTCCATGATGATCATAGGTTCATGTTGCCATTTAAAGAAGTGTAGTGTTCTTGAGAGAGTGAAATTCTGGGTCCACTCATATTTTTAGATATTCCCTCCTTTTCAGACACTAAAAATATCTCAGGATCTAAGCTCTGTGCCTAAACCCCCCCCCCCCTATTACGAGATTGGTTAATTGGATTTTGTAATGCAGATAACTGAAGGTGAAGGGTTAGAAGAGACCCTGGTACAATTGCTCTGCTTGCCCTAATGGCAGTCCTGTCACTAGGTGTGTTCATTCTCGGCAACGTGAATTTCATGTAAAAATTATTAACTGAACTAAATAATTATGATTCTTACAAGAGACAAAATTGTTGGCCTCCATTACAGCATTTCTAATAACATGCTTTTTCACCCCTCCTAGTCACTATGTATGTCCATGGAAGTATCAGGACATAGCCTTGTGGACTCTGCAGCTGTGCAGTTGTTAGTTCGTGGCCCTGACAAGCAGTGTGAACACGGAGGCATATGCAGCATGAAAGTTGGAAGCCAAGTTCAGGCTGAGGTCAGGTGACCTGTATGACCTTTTTTTCTTTCCTATTAGATTAATTACTAAATTATTTTCCTAAAATTGTTTTTATAACATAAAGCAATAAATAAATAACAAACCTTATTTTAGGTCAGTTCACCTTCTTGACCTAGGTCTTTTTAGTTATTTCAACATTTTATTCTAGGTGTCTCTATCTGCTGCTCCGCCGTCGCTTGGACTCTCTTTGACTCTGTGTTCTCTCTCCGCTTCCTCCAATCCATTCAACCAATCCCATATCCCGCTTCTAGTGAATGACTGCCCATACTCAGCTGGTGTGACATTCACACTGGTCACACCCAAGCCTTGCATCAAGACCCCACCCAGAAAGAGCTTCAGTTTCCAGCTTGACCATTTCTACAACAGCTCCATTCAATTTCTGCACTGTAGAGTAGAGCTGTGTCTGCAGGGAACTCAGTGCGACACTAGCACTGGTGTCACAAAACTACCACAGGTATAGTGCCTTGTATTCACCTATTGACCATGTAAGAGTGTACTAGGCCAGTTACTGTGGCTCTTTTTTAATTTTGTCTCAAAATAATTTCTATGAGAACTCCAGTAATATGCAAATGCTTGGTCACATAAAGTGTATTTGTGTAAAAACACCTGTGCTGAAAAAAATATGCTGACCACCCCTGCCTGACTCTCATGCTATTACAATGGCCTAAATACTTCAGGTCTCTGATCTGGAGCAAGTACACAGACATAGTGTTCTGGCTTAAGTGACTTCATGCTTTTCCTTTGTCAGTGCCTCAGAAAGTGTTGAAATCAAAGACAGCCAGTTAATCTGAAAAGGGGACACACTAGCAGCATAGTGGCTGGTGGGTGGAATTAGAGCAGGATTAAGGGTTTTTTTTTTTAAAACAAGCCTCCACTGACCTTGGTAGCTGCAGGCACTGTGGAGTAAATTCATCCTCAAAGCTCACAGCAGAAGCACTAAAGTTGACCAAGTCATTCTAAAAAGGAAAAAATAACAAACATGGTATACTTACCTTCTCTGTGTAACGGTTTTGCACAGAGCACCCCGATACTCTTTTTTTTGGGTCCCCCACCAGTGGTCCTGGCTCCTTCCCCACTGCAGAGTGCCTCCATAGCAAGCCTCTTGCTGTAGGGGCACTCAAGCAGGCTCACTCCTGATTATTTGCAAACAAACCAGCTGGGAATTCCATTGATCTATACCAGACCCCTATCCTAAATGAGAGTCTGGAATAGATATAATGGGGGGACCCCACCTAAATAAAATATGTGGGGTTCTCCTAAAAAAAATATACCAGACCCTTATTCTAGATCAGTGGTTCTCAACTCCAGTCCTCAGGACCCACCAACAGGCCAGATTTGAAGTATTACCTTGGGGAGATGCAGACTAGAATACTGCAATCACTGATCAGCAAATGATATCATCTGTGATGTATTTCCGTTATCTTGCAAACCTGGCCTGTTAGTGGGTCCTGAGGACAGCAGTCGAGAACCACTGTTCTAGATGAAGGTCTGTTATGGATGACAAGGGAAACCCCACGAAAACAATAGTGTGGGGTCACTTCCAAATTCCATACCAGGCCCTTATTTGAGCATGCAGCCTGGCAGGCCAGAAAAGGGGGGACGACAACAAGCGTATACAGTATTGTATCATATCTTACCTCCACCCCCAAAGCAGTTGGAAATGGAAATAGAGTAATTAAAAGGGACTTTTTTCCATAGAAAGGATAGCATACCAAGTGAATAAAATGCAATGGAATTTTTATTGTTACAAAGATTAAAAATGCATGGCTAAAATTTGTTAAAAAAAACATATATATTATTCCATATAAGTTTGACCATAGTAAACACCTATTTTAAGAAATATTGGTATACTATTCTTGCTATGGCACATTTAAAGTCCCCTTGATTACTCTCTTCCCATTTCCAACTGCATTAGAGGTGGCGGTAAGAGCCACTATATTACCAAAAGTATTGGGACGCCTGCCTTTACACGCACATGAACTTTAATGGTATCTCAGTCTTAGTCCGTAAGATTAAAGGATAAACCTATAACAGCTTTAACTCTTCTGGGAAAGCTGTACACAAGGAGTGTGTCTATGGGAATGTTTGACCATTCTTCCAGAAGCGCATTTGCAAGGTCAGGCACTGATGTGGTTGAGAAGGCCTGGCTTGTAGTCTCCACTCTAAATCATCCCAAAGGAGGTTTATGGGGTTAAGGTCAGGACTCTATGCAGGTCAGTCCTGTTCCTCCACCCCAAACTCGCTCATCCATGTCTTTATGGACCTTGTTTGTGCACTGTTGGAACAGGAAGGGGCCATCTCCAAACTGTTTCCCACAAAGTTGGGAGCATGAAATTGTCCAAAATGTCTTGATATGCTAACACCTTATGAGTCCCCTTCACTGGAACTAAGGGGCCAAGCCCAACCCCTGAAAAACAACCCCACACCATAATCCCCCCTCCACCAAATGATTTGGACCAGTGCACAAAGCAAAGACCTTAAAGACATGAATGGACGAGTTTGGAGTGGAGGAACTTGACTGGCATGCACAGAGTCCTGACCTCAACCCGAAAGAACATATTTGGGATGAATTAGAGCAGAGACCGCAACCCAGGCCTTCTCGTCCATATCAGTGCCTGACCTCACAAATGCACTTCTAGAAGAATGGTCAAACATTCCCATAGACACACTCCTAAACCTTGTGGACAGCCTTCCCAGAAGAGTTGAAGCTGTTATAGCTGCAAAGGGTGGACCAACTCAATATTGAACCCTGCGGACTAAGACTGGGATGCCATTAAAGTTCAAAGGCAGGCGTCCCAATACTTTTGGTAATACAGTGTATTGATCCTGATTAAGTTAGTGATGGTGCCATAACAGGAATCTAAAAATCTGAAAGACTATACCCTTTTTTTATTATCTAGCATTATTAATGTGTTATGAATAGAATATGACTGCTAGATGTTGGAGCTGAGAAATTTTATCTCATGTATAAGTACCGCAGCAAATGTATTTCTTTCCTTTAACCACCCTTTGTTCAGTGTCGTATTCCTGGTGTGCCCTGCACCCCCTTCTCTGCTTCACCTTCCTTCTTGAAGCCAGTGTTCCATCGAACTGTGACCCAGCCATTACTGGTTACCATCTCCGCTCCTTCCCGCAATCCTCTCCAGTCCCTACCTGGTGAGCAAACCATAATAATTAATATGGCTCCCCCATAGTAGAACCATTGTGAAAAGCCTTTTTGTGATTTTTTTTTTTTTTTTTTTTAGGTTACAAGAGATCTCCACTTTCTACAGGCAGAGGTGAGCCACGTGACAGTACAGGTTATGTTCAAACAGCTACCATCTTCTCCCTTTCATGATTCTGTGAGGTGGCCATGAACAGATACAATAGAAATATGCTTGCTGTACTTCTCCCTGGAGATGTCATCTGGTGGGCTCAAAGGGGACAAAAGCATAAATACTCAACGGAATTAATTTAACATGACCTATTAGAAAAAATTGCAGAAAAAACATGGATAAACCAAAAAAAAAAGTAAAATAAATAAAGTAAATAAAAATTAGGTAAACCACTGCTTGCAGACATCAGTGTTCTTTTTCTTTGACCAAATATACAACCATTACTGGGTTAGAAATAATACAAAAATGACTTCCAAAGCTATGGATAAACTGTTTGCTTGTACATATCCTCTTTTTTAATGAAATTTAGGCAATAAAAAAAAAGAAATAGAAGCAGTACACAATTGAAGTAGAAACATAAGATATCAATACACAGTGTACAGATATTCCTCCCTAAATGTAGGACATGAAAGGCAATGGCCTTCTAGTATAAAATAAATAAAGCGAAACTTACGGCCTGTACATATCCTAAAGCCGGCCATAGAGGGTTTGAATTTCGGCCGGTTCCTGCTGAACCATGTATGGACAGGCTGAATGTACCCAAGTTGATCAGTCAACTTGGGTACAACCAGCCTGTTGGATTTTACATGCGATTATTGATAGCGGCAGTGTTCTCCCTCCCGTGGAGCCATTATATTCTCCCGACAGGAGGGGGCCATATATATAGGCCATATTCACATGGGCCTCAGCCTGTATAAGAGCTGTGTGTACAGCATGCTTCTGCAAGCCATTTGTACAGCTTTTGGAAAGCTTTGATTATCTTTGTTGAAGACTTTAGAAGCAAATTTAGTTCCAGTTTGAGGATGTTAAACACAAACCTTGCACGTGGGTGCCTGAGCCCATAAGTGTAAATCTCAATAGATTTCCCTTCTATTCCTGTTCTGGTGACTACTCAAAATTTGGGCTTTTCTTCCACTTTTGGGGATAATGGGCACCAGTAAAAACAGAGAGGTTGAGTCTCCACAACGAGGGCACAGACAGCAAAAAAAAAAAACCTGATAGGGTTCTGAAAAAGAGGTTTGAAACTGACTGAAAGCTTTGTAAATGCTTGCTGTACACACCACACGGCATTTACAATTTTGAGGCCAAAGTAGACAGACTACTTTGCTCTGTCCTCCATCTAGTTTCCTTTCTTCCAAAGACCGAATGAACCCATTCTTTTTGATACTGTAATGTAGTCATGCTGTATTTTTAACGAAGTGCGGTAGCAAGGTTTACATTGCCCTGTGCTGGCAGTACATAGATTCCGACACCAGCTCTTTCACATAAAGCAGTGGTCTGACTCTTCAGTGCTCCCACATTTCCCCTCTGAACACTACTCCAATTAAAAGGGGCTGCTCAGGGAGGGGGGAGTACTATTGAATGGGAAGTTTACTGCACTACAGTAATAAACAATGAGGGTTCAGTTGAGCTTTAACAAAGACATGATGAGCCATAAGTATAAGGACACTCTGCTGTTTTGTGTGCCTTTACAGAATACTCAGTGCAGGAAGTCGGAGTTGTTGCAGTGATTGGAGTTACTCTCTGTTCCTTCTTTCTTGGGATGATGCTGACAATCGGACTTTGGTGCATTCACAAAAAGACTGGTGAGTCATAATGGTCCTCATGCATCATCATGTATGTATATGTATGTACTGGTACTTTTTTTTTTTGTTGCAGTTTTGGATTGAGTAGAAAAGGGTTAAAACCCATCAGGGTATTTATTTATTTATTTTTGCATTCTGTGCACCATTGAGGAAGTTTTCCTTACTACAACCCCTGGCAAAAATGATGGAATCATCAGTCCCTGAGGATGTTCCTTCAGTTGTTTATTGTTGTAGAAAAAAAGCAGATCACAGACATGGCCAAAAACTAAAGGCATTTCAAATGGCAACTTTCTGGCTTTAAGAAACACTAAAAGAAATCAAGAAAAATAATTGTGGTGGCCAGTAACAGTTAGATTTATAGAACAAGCACAGGGAATAAATTATGGAATCACTCAATTCTGAGGAAAAATTATGGAATCACCCTGTAAATTTTCATTACAAACACTAACACCTGCATCAGATTAAATCTGCTTGTTAGTATGTAGGTAAAAAGGAGTGATCACACCTTGGAGAGCTGTTGCAACAAGTGGACTGACATGAAGCATGGCTCCAACACCAGAGATGTCAATTGAAAAAAAGGAGAGGATTATCAAACACCTTAAAGAGGGTAAATCATCACGCAGTGTTGCACAAGATGTTGGTTGTTCACAGTCGGCTGTGTCTAAAACATGGACCAAATACAAACAACATGGGAAGGTGGTTAAAGGCAAGCATACTGGTAGACCAAGGAAGACATCAAAGCGTCAAGACAGAAAACTTAAAGCAATATGCCTTGAAAACAGAAAATGTACAAGAAAACAAATGAGGAACAAATGGGAGGAAACTGGAGTCAACATCTGTGACCGAACTGTAAGAAACCGCCTAAAGGAAATGGGATTTACATACAGAAAAGCTAAAAGAAAGCCATCTCTAACACCTAAACACAAAAAAACAAGGTTACAATGGGCTAAGGAAAGGCAATCGTGGACTGTGGATGATTGGATGAAAGTCATATTCAGTGATGAATCTTGAATCTGCATTGGGCAAGGTGATGATGCTGGAACATTTGCTTGGTGCCGTTCCAATGAGATTTATGCAGACGACTGTCTGAAGAAAACATGCAAATTTCCACAGTCAATTATGATATGGGGCTGCATGTCAGGTAAAGGCACTGGGGAGATGGCTGTCATTAAATCTTCAATAAATGCACAGGTTTACATTGAAATTTTGGACACTTTTCTTATCCCATCTATTGAAAGGATGTTTGGGGATGATGAAATCATTTATCAAGATGATAATGCATCTTGCCCTAGAGCAAAAACTGTGAAAAAATTCCTTGAAGAAAGACACATAAGGTCAATGTCATGGCCTGCAAACAGTCCGGATCTCAGTCCAATTGAAAATCTGTGGTGAAAGTTAAAAAAAAATGGTCCATGACAAGGCTCCAACCTGCAAAGATGATTTGGCAACAGCAATCAGAGAAGTCTGGAGCCAGATTGATGAAGAGTACTGTTTATCACTCATTAAGTCAATGCCTCAGAGACTGCAAGCAGTTATAAAAGCCAGAGGTGGTGCAACAAAGTACTAGTGATGTGTTGGAGTGTTATTTTGTTTGTTTTTCATGATACCATAATTTTTTCCTCAGAATTGAGTGCTTCCTAAATTTATTCCCTGTGCTTGTTCTAAAAATCTAACTGTTACTGGCCAACACAATTATTTTTCTTGATTTCTTTTAGTGTTTCTTAAAGCCAGAAAGTTACCATTTGAAATGCCTTTAGTTTTTGGCCATGTCTGTGATCTGCTTTTTTTCCACAACAATAACTGAAGGAACATCCTCAGGGACTGGTGATTCCATCATTTTTGCCAGGGGTTGTACTTGTCCCAAAGATGCAATGGGAAGTTGAAGAGATTTCTCAAATTGAGAGAAACTACCCTCTTAATTAGTTGTCCCCAATGGAAGATTTCCCCCCACCTCTTGTTCTGGAGACAGCTCTAAAATGTTGGATTTCTCCCCACTTTCTGTTTTGATGACAGTCCTCACCAGAACAAATATTAGAGGGTAAATATCTCCAATAGGGACAAATACAGCAAGATAAACTTGACAGAGGGTCTAATATTTTCCCATTTTATCCAAAACTAAAATGAAACCGTTTGCCTAGGGATACATTTTAACTATAGACATAAGTCAGTGCTCACCAGACTTCGCATGAATAATAATGCCCTTTTCCACCAAAAAAAACCATGCTTGGGGATAATGCCCAATTTATAACACAACTATGTTTCCAGGTACGTCAAATTTGCATGTGTATGGTGCCAACTGTTTGCTTATTTTAAGAAAAGAACAGACTTTTTTTCTTCAATAAATTCAGTTTACTTAAACTTGCTAATTGCTTACTATGAGTTTGACCCCTTATGCTGATGTCACAACTGGGATTCCTCTTCTGGATCTTGAGAGAACCAACCCCACCACTGCACAGCTTATATAAAAAGTGTCCGTATCACACAAGTGTGACATGGGCATCTGAAGAAGGACCCCGCTTCCTGTAAATAGAAGAGAAGAGACTGCAGATTTAGGTGAGTAAAAAGGGCATCAATGGTCAGCGATTAGTTAGAGCGGGGTAGGGGAAAGATAGGGGGAGCCTGGAGATAAACTTTAAAGCCCCCACCATCTATGTCCCATGCAAGAGATTTCTCTTCACCTTTTGTCCTGTAGACACCACAGGAAATGAGAGTAAATCTCTCCAAAGAGAGGTAAATCTCCAGTTGTTACTGTAACAAGAATCCCCATTGGAAGATCCCCCCCTCTTCCTTTTCTGGTGACAATTCGAATTTTTGGATTTGCCCTCACCTTCAGTCCCAGTGATAATGGTCACCAGAGCAAAGTGATTTAGACACCGGACAAAGGACTACACTGGGTATAAAAAGAAGAGAAGGCTCGGGACTGATGTGTCATGTGACCGTTGCTTTATTCAAGTAAAAAGGGCATTTTTTTTAAATCTAGTGTCTATTTTTTTTTTTTAGAGGGGATGGGTTAAAATTATGCCAGCGATGGGATACATTCTTGACATGGGCAGAAATCAAGGCTTCATCAACAAATTGGTCCTAGGATATATGGGGCCCCACAGGGCAATGGGACCAGCCTGAAGACCATCATGGGTAGTTGGAGGTACCTGTCTGTACTTCAGCACTGTCCCCTTAGACTCCATTAGAAATTCACTTTAGGATTGCTATGATATGTCCTTGGGGTAGTCTAAGGAGAACTGTCTGTAGCATACTGTTTCTACAGCAAAATAAAGCATTACTACAGACAACATACAAATAATTTAGTTTTATACACGAAGGACAAAATTCTAATGATAATTTTCTTGAAAGTTAAGGTGTCTCCTGTATGCCATGTGTCCCACAGGCTCTGTTTATATGACAATGACTTTTTTTTTTTCTACAGTTCCCACCTCTCAAGGGACGCAGAGCTCCTGAGGACTTCAAGGTTTCTGACATACAAACACAAGAGGAAACAATGTAACTGACTGGGTCCATAATGTTGTTCATTAGATGATAGTCACAAATAAAATCTATATTCAGTTTTTTTTATTTGTTGTGAATTATATACCTGGGTTATTGGAAAGCCACGAATGGCACTGCAACACCCCGCAGTAGGACAATTCTGCTGATGTTTGCTGCAGTAACACATTAAAACATGTTTTAACGCATGTTGCTGCAACACATAGGTGTGAATGCAAAACTAATTTATGAACCTCTAATGCTATTCAGCAAACACTGCAACTGTGCTAAATTCAGAATGCCCACTGATTTACCTTAAAGTGGATGTAAACCTGATTCATGAAATTTGACATATGCACATATATCTGTAGTGTTTTCTTATCTTTTTCCAAAGTTCTAAGTCCCGTGTCTTTCTGCTGCTTCGTTCCTCTGTTATTAGCATGATAACTTCTGACAAGTTCTCCGACACTGGAGATAAAAGCAGCTGAAAATTTGTGTCGGGGAGGTTGCTATAAATAGATTAGCAGAAAGCTTGTCATGTCACAGAACAGGTTTGCATGTTTCTTTCTTCCTCTGCCTATATGGAGGAGGGGTGTGTGCGCCTTTCTTCCAATCATCTGTCACACAGTGTATGCCAAGAATCCACTCCCCCTCCTGAAAGGGGAAGTAAAACTTCAAACACGATATTCACTTTCTAAAGAACATATAAAGCTGGAGACAGCAGATATACGTGTAAAACGTATGTAGGGAGATTTGTTTTATCCCTGTGTATCATCTGAGGCTGTTCACTTTTCTGGGTATAGGAGAGGGTTTACATCCACTTTAATCTACTTCAGCCAGATTCCAGAGAGAGCCCCACTTGCTCAAGATGTGCTTGTTTTGTCATGTCTAGGTTATATAATATTTTTCTTCTCTTTATTTGTCATATCCTCAAATTCAAACTTCCAAGGCAGTTCTAACTTTGGTAGTGAGGAAATATGCTTATATTTTGATGCATCAGTTTTTCAGAAATTGAACAGTAGGAAGCCTGCAGTGGGCTGTTTGGGAACAACTCTGTATTACAAATAAGGGGTTCTCAGATGACCAAGGGAGAGGGGTGGGCTGGTGCACCACAGTTTGGCCTGGATGGAAGATTAAAAAAAACCCCACAAATTCTGTGTATAAATGGGATTTTGTTAGGTGTCATTAAATTGTTGCCCAAATCCACAACTGTCTGAGCAATCTCCAATAAAGTTTCTTGTGGATACCAGAGGTGTGCGACCCTCCTTCTCAAACGCTATAGAATTGTATTGTTCTCATAATAATTTTAAGCAGATTTCCAGGGCACCCCCTTACCTTCCTTTACATCACAGTGCACCCCCCCCTTGTGCTGCTTCCGGGAAGAAGCTGGAAAGCAGAACGTGCAGGGTCTCGAGGAGGACTGGAGTCAGCTGCCAGAGTCTTCTGCATGCTGAGACCAGGGGAGGTGGAGACTAGGGGGTGCTATGACTGCACAGAGTGGCACAGGAACTGCAGAGGGAGTTCTGTCCCCCTCTCTGCTGCTGAGACAAGGTGGGGCAGAGACTAGGGGGGATGCCGCAGCTGCAGGAGAGGTGCGAGGGACACATAAAATGGCCTGGTAGGCCAGATTTAGCTTGTGGGCCATGTGTTTGACACATGTGATCCAAGTGATGGATGGTTTAAAGTTATCTGTATGAGTACAGTGGATATAAGAAGTCTACACACCCCTGTTAAAATGTCAGGTTTCTGTGATGTAAAAAAAAAAAAATGAGACAAAGGTAAATAATTTCAGAACTTTGCCCACCTTTAATGTGACCTATAAACTGCACAACTCAATTGAAAAACAAAAACAAACTGAAACCTTTTTGGGGGGGGGGGGGAGACAGGGTGGCTGGGCTCACTCCGTCATGCTGTTGGGGATGCCCAGCATCCCTAGGGTATACAGGTGGAGACTGAACTCCCATCCACTTTTACTAGAAGAAAATGCCCCAGTGTTTGCCGAGCAAGGCTGACATCCTCTTGTTCCAATGCCGGACCTTTTTCTGAGGTTTTGTCAGTGGAGACCGAAGTCCCATGCACTACTACAGGAATTCCATCTTCTGTTAGTTGAGGGCAGAGGCCAGCAGCACTCTGCCCTGTTGCAAGCTCTTCTGCTGGGTTGCTGTCCGTGGAGACCGCAGTCCCATCCACCGATATCAGCTCAAGCTGCAGTTGTGAGGTGAGGTGTCAATTGCATTCTCTCCCTGGAGTTCCTGTGGAGTTGATTGTTGTGGGCAGAGGTCAACAGTGCCATACTCTGAAGCTAGCTCTTCTGCTGAAGGCTTACCGGGTTGTTCCTCCTCAGCAGGGAAGTTTATTAAATCCCATGTCTCTGGAACTGGTGTCTGAGGATAGAAGTTCACCATCTCCTGTCCGTAGAACGAAGAAGATAGTACTGGTGCTAGGCAGAGCTCAGTGATGTTTGGCCCTGATGCCAGCTCTTCAGCTGCAGGCTCACTAGGTTGTTCCTCAGCAGAAAAGTCTATTAAATCCCCAGTTTATGGAACTGGTGTCTGGGGATAGGAGGTTCACCATCTTCTGACCGTGGACAGAGGTTAGCAGAGCTCTGCCCTGTTGTCAGCACTTCAGCTTTGGGGATGGCTATCTCCGGAGTTTCTGCTGCTAATTCTAGGGCATGCTGCTGAATGTGTTCTAGCAGCCCCCTGTATGCCCTTTCCAGATGCTGTTCTTTCATTAGCAAGTATTCAAAGTCAGGTTTTAGCTCTGAGACCCCTGCGAGACCGAGCATAGCCTCTCTGTATTCTCACAGATCCTCAAGGGTAGGTTCCCCTTTATAGCCATACACAAAACCATCTGTAAAGGATCTCCCACAGCAATCCAGGGCCGCCAATGTCATATCCCTCCAGAGAGCATTCTGTTGTCTCCCCTAAATATTCTTCCTCTACATGCCATTGCAGAGCCCGATAATTGATTGTCCAGCTCTATCTCCTGCTGGACCAGCCTGTCCAACTCAGACACCCATTGCTCCTGGGGCCGCTGTCCCAGGAATGACATCTGCAACTCCTGTCGGTCACTGACCCTTGCCCTGGGGTTTATAAGCACTTGCCATGGTGTGTACCAGTGACGTGGAGGGCTCCAAGCCAGACTTGCACCCGAATCCGCTGCTTGATCTCTAGGTATTGATCCGCAGACACAGTCCTGGAGATTTATAAAAGGGTGCTCCGCAGCAGCCCTTGCAACTCTGATGCCAGGTCCATATCTCCGTTAGGGTGACAAAAGTCTGCTGTCCTGATCTTGGATCCGGGTGGTGGTTTGGACATGTTCACAGCCAGGAAGCACAATCCCACCACTGCCACGAACCCCCCATACTCAAGAAGAGTATGCTGTAAAAGCTTCCTTTGTCCGGGACCAGCATGATCCAAGACCCCTTAGCCCACCCAGACACTTGTGGAGACATCAGTATAGGGTGAAGATGCATAAGGCTGTTTATTCAGACACAGGCACAAAGCGATATAGTGCCTTGAAAAAGTATTAATACTCCTTTAAATTTTCCACATTTTGTCATGTTATAACCAAAAACATAAATGGATTTTATGTGATAGACCAACACAAAGTGGCACATAATTGTGAAGTGGAAGGAAAATGATTAATGGTTTTCCAAATTTTTTTACAAATATCTGAAAAGTGTGGTGTGCATTTGTATTCAGCCCCCTTTACGCTGATACCCCTAACTAAAATCTAGTAGAACCAAGTGCCTTCAGAAGTCACCTAATTAGTAAACAGAGTCCACCTGTGTGTAATTTAATCTCAGTATAAATACAGCAGTTCTGTGAAGCCCTCAGAGGTTTGTTAACCACTTCAATACCAGACACTTAGACACCTTCCCGCCCAGACCAATTTTCAGCTTTCAGTGCTGTCGCAATTTGAATGACAATTGCGCGGTCATGCTACACTGTACCCAAACAAATTTTTTATCATTTTGTTCCCACAAATAGAGCTTTCTTTTGGTGGTATTTGATCACCTCTGCGGTTTTTATTTTTTGCGCAACAAATAAAAAAAGACCGAAAATTTTGAAAAAAAACAAGTTTTTCTTTGTTTCTGTTAAAACTTTTTTGTAAATAAGTACGTTTTCTTCTTCAAAGACGGGCACTGATATGGCTGCACTGACGGGCACTGACACGGCGGCACTGATGGGCACCGATGAGGTGGCACCAATGAGGTGGCACTGATGAGGTGGCACTGACGGGCACTGATGATGGGCACTGATAGGCGGCACTGATGGGCACTGGTATGCGGCACTGATGGGCACTCATAGGTGGCATTGATGGGCACTCATAGGTGGCATTGATGGGCACTCATAGGTGGCACTGATAGTTGGCACAGATGGGCATGGATGGGCACTGATGGGCACGGATGGGCACTGACAGGTGGCATGAATGGACACTGATGGGTGGCACTGATGGCACTGCTTGTTTGCAGTGATGCCCCTAAGGGTGGCATTGCTGGGCATCACTGCAACATAGTGGTGCCAATCAGTGCCCATTTGTGGGCACTGATTGGCACAGATTTGGCACACTGGGCACATGTGGATGGCCATGGGGTACATACCTGGCCATCCACATGTTGCCCCTTCCCTGGTGGTCCTAGTGGCGATCCCTGGTGGTCCAGTGTGGTGATCTGAGGGGGGGCTGCACTGATAAACAATCAGCGCAGACCCCCCCTGCCAGGAGAGCCGCCGATCGGCTCTCCTCTAATCGCGTCTGTCAGCCGCGAGTGAGGAAGAGCCGATCAACGGCTCTTCCTATTGACAGCGTGATCAGCCGTGATTGGACACGGCTGATCACGTGGTAAAGAGCCTCCGCCGGAGGCTTTTTACCAAGATCAGTGTAGCGGTGTGTCAGACTGACACACCGCTCCACCGATCGCCGCGATGCGCGCCCCCGGGGGCGCGCTGCGGCATGTTATCCTGCTGGACGTCATATGACGTCCAGTCAGGATAACAGAACCACTTCCCGGACGTCAATCCGCTATAGGGCGGGCGGGAAGTGGTTAAAGAACCATAGTGAACAAACAGCATCATGAAGGCGAAGGAACACACCAGACAGGTCAGGGATAAAGTTGTGGAGAAGTTTAAAGTAGGGTTAGGTTTTAAAAAAAATATCTCAAGCTTTGAAAATCTCAGGGAGCACTGTTCAATCCATCATCTGAAAATGGAAAGAGTATGGCACATCTGCAAACCTACCAAGACATGACTGTCCACCTAAACTGACAAGCCGGGCAAGGAGAACATTAAATCAGAGAAGCAGCTAAGAGGCCCATGATAACTCTGGAGGAGCTGCAGAGATCCACAGCTCAGGTGGGAGAATGTGTCCACAGGACAACTATTAGTCATGCACTCCACAAATCTGGCCTTCATGGAAGAGATGCAAGAAGAAAGCCATTGTTGAAAGATAGCCATAAGAAGTCCAGTTTGCGAGAAGCCTTGTGGGAGACACAGCAAAAATTTGAAAGAAGGTGCTCTGGTCAGATGAGATTAAAATTTTACTTTTGGCCTAAAACGCAAAACGCTATGTTTGGCGGAAAACTAACACTGCATATATCACCCTGAACACACCATCCCCACCGTATAACATGGTGGTGGTAACATCATGTTGTGGGGATTCCTTTCTTCAGCAGGGCCAGGGAAGCTGGTCAGAGTTGATGGGAAGTTGGATGGAGCCAAATACAGGGCAATCTTATGCAGCGTCTACACAGTCGGACTTTGACCGGACTGGTCCGACGGACAATCCGATCGTGTGTGGGCTTCATCGGACCTTCAGCGGACTTTTCCAGTCGAAAATCTGATGGACTATAGATTTGGAACATACTTCAAATCTTTACATCGTAACTCCACCGGACCCAGAAATCTGCTCGTCTGTATGCTAGTCCGACGGACAAAAAACAACGCTAGGGTAGCTATTGGCTACTGACTATCAACTTCCTTATTTTAGTCCGGTGTACGTCATCACGTACGAATCCGTCAGACTTTGGTGTGATGGTGTGTAGGCAAGTCCGTTCGTTAAATAGTCCATCGGAAGTCCATTGAAAGTCTGTCGTAAAGTCCGTCGGACCAGTCTGGTCGAAAAGTCCGCCCGTGTGTACGCAGGCAAATGACTTGAAACTGGGTTGGAGGTTCACCTTCCAGCAGGACAATGGCCCTAAACATACATCCAGAGCTACAATGGAATGGTTTGGATCAAAGCATATTCATATGTTAGAATGGCCCAGTCAAAGTCCAGACCTAAACCCAATTGGGAATCTGCAGTAAGACTTGAAAATTCAGACATAATATCACTGATCTATTCCTCTATTATTACCTCTAAAAAAACCACCGACACGGCCCTGTCACCTTCAATGGGAAAGGGAACTAGGAAAACAGCTTGATCCGGAGGATTGGCAGGTCATGACTTTAGCAATATCCAAATGCTCAAAGAATGTCATCTTTTTAGAAAATGCCTATAAGATACTTTACAGGTGGTATTACACGCCTGCTAGACTGGCCCGGTTCATCCCAGCCTACTCTCCCTTGTGCTTCCGAGGGTGCTCCCAGGAGGGCACAATGACGCACATCTGGTGGACCTGTCCGAGGGTACGCAGGTTATGGATTAGAGTTTACTCCCTTCTCCGAAACATACTCCATGCTGACCTCAAAAAGGATCCGTTCGAGGCACTTCTCTGCAAACCAATTGCGGAGCTGCTTCGCCCGGAGCGCCTGCTGGCTCTGCATCTCTTTACTGCAACCAAACTAATGATAGCTAGGGCATGGAAGACACAGACACTAAGTTTTGAGGCGGTTAAGAATCGCATGGACGATATAATGGTTAATGAAAAGCTGACTGCTGTCCTTTCGGACACTCATGATAAGTTCCTGAAGGTATGGAGGCCATGGGTCGAATATACTAAACCTACCAGATTTGATACACCCTTCTTCGGATTTAATGCACTCTTGCTCCCTCACCGCGAGGACCCACCCTTCCCCCCTTTCTTCCTCTTTTCTCCTTTCCCCCTATTCTTTACTCCTCCCTTCTCAACCAATCTCTGCCCCTAGCTCTTCTTTAACCTCCCTCTCAAGACTGTTTTCAACCTCTGTTACATTCTTATTGTTTTGTTCTTCTTTGATTTACTAGCATACTTATTTTATTTATAAGATGCTAAACTTTTTGTTATGTTTATTCATGATGCATTATCTACACTGTTAAACTGTGGAATTGCTATGATTATATAAAACCCTTTGTAAAAGAAAATTCACAGACATTCTGCATCCAATCTCACAGAGCTTGAGCTATTTTGCAAAGAAGAATGGGCAAAAATGTCACTCTCTAAGATGTGCAAAGCTGGTAGAGACATCCCCAAAAAGACTTGCAGCTGTAATTGCAGTGAAAGGTGGTTCTACAAAGTATTGGGGCTGATTACAAATGCACGCCACACTTTTCAGATATTTATTTGTAAACAGATTTGGAAACCATTGATCATTTTCCCTCCAGATCACAATTATGTGCCACTTTGTGTTGGTCTATCATATCATAAAAAATAAAAATAAAATACATTTATGTTTTTGGTTGCAACATGACAAAATGTGGAAAATTTTATGGGGTGTGAATACTTTTTCAAGGCACTGTATACACTCAGGGGACAATCCCCCCCTTCCTTTGCATAATGACACAAGGCGGGGTAAACTTTACCTCCTCCAGTAACATGACACACAGGTGTATTCAACTTTTCATCAGGACACTGTCTTTAGGAGTGGCTGCTGGAGAAATCCCCCCTCTCCCGCTAGCATCTAATAGCTGACAGGGGTTTCATTAACATGTAAGCCAATTCCCATAAGCATATACACCCCATAATAGGTTGCTCCCAAGGCAGAAAAAACAATAGAACAATGGGATACAGCCACACCTCAAATGATCTAGTAAAAAGTATACAACAGTCTATGAGACCAAGCTCATACAATATTCCAGCAGTTGGAAAGGTGGAATTAATTTATTTCCATATATTTCTTGAGGGATATTGTTCAGAAATATTGCTGTCCCAGGTTCATTCTTTCAACACAAACCACACATATAGAACCCTGGATAACAGGGGTAAAACTAAATGCCAAGTCCGGTGTGGTTGACGGTGAGTCTGGTCTTAGTACAGACCCAACTGGGGTTCTCGGTCACCCTGTGCCGCTAATAGACACAGGGTAACTTACACATAGGAGGACCCAGAGGAGCCGGACAAGGAGTTTCCAGAGCTCTCCAAGTTAAGCTGGGTTCCACAAGCCCCATCCACCCCCCCTCCCCCCTGCCCAAAGCGACTCCCATCACATATAGTTTAAAAGGTGGAAATTATTTATCTTAGTGTCATTTTTTTTACATAACAGAAACCTGACAAACAGGGGTGTGTACACTTTTTATATCCACTGTATATGCATTATATGCTTTGCCATCAATGTTACAGCTACAGGGAGGTTGTAATTTTTGAATATGTTATATATTTAAAAGGTCTATTAAAATTGAGAGTCTATAGAAATATTTACGCGTGGTAACAATTTAATGACACCAAAAACATAACTTCCACTATTCTTGTAAGCAAACGGGGAGTGGTGAAACACATCAATAAAGGTAGGTCCCCAGTTGGAGACATTTTGTTGATAACTAATAAATACAGCACTGAGAATGAAGTGTGGCCGATACATTTGTGGTTTTCAGTGCATTTAAAAGAGATGTGGAGTTTGGATTTTGTTATTCTGAATTTTTATCACATGGAAACAACTTTACAATCTTGGATGGAAGATTGTTCTGTATGCATCAGGAGGCTTCATCTTTAATTGTGGAGAGTACGTTTAGTGCACAGCACTGCTTCCAGTCCCCCCCCCCCCCCCTCCTTGTGGTGTCCCAAGGCAACCAATGGGCTGCTTAGATTTCAACTGTGGGAAAGCGAAGGAAAGCTGATTGGTTTCTGGGGGTTATTACACACTGTGGCTATTAAAGAAAAGCAGCAGAGCACCTTACTGTATAAAATAACTTTTGGAGTAATAAGATCATCATCATTAATTCACAAGGCCTCAGCTTCATTATTTCTTGTAGATCATCTTGTTACCCTCGCATCCGGATCTGATAGATTTACGCATTGACGGTTCTGCCCAGTACAAACTGACACAAAGTTTATTAAGAAGAGTGAATGATTTTATTGGGTAAAGTGAGAGTGTGGCACTGGAGCCACTACAATATCCCCAGCGAGGGGCATTATACAATTCCTCCAGTCACATGTGAAGTGCAGAGGGAGCGCAGTATGGCACCATTATAACACAACAACAGGTAGAAACACAATATTTGTACAATGTTCATTAGCTTCAAGGACACCTTGGAGAAGATCATTTAACATACAAATTGGAAAAGTGCAAAGTATTTATAAAAAAACAAAAAAAAAAAAAAGAAAAGCTCAGCCTGGTGGCTGCAAAGCCTCCATTAACTGCCAGCTAGTTCTGCCTGCAAAGCCTCACTCCCCTCTCATAACCCTGCCTGTGGCTGCAGAGCATCACTCCAGAGCCACTACCCTTCATGTGACTGCATGTATCATTCCAGTGCAACAACCCTTAGGGCTCATTCATGTGTGCGGCTATACTGTTGCCCCTCTGAAAAGCAATTTGTGGTGGATCACTGTTCTGAGGGTGTTTGACAGGCAGTAGGGAGGAAATAGGTCTCCTTTTCACAACCTGCTTTAACCCTCAAAATGCCAAATAATTGCATTCATTACAAGCAATTGTGGTGCAGCCCCATTCAGGAAGTACCACCTGCTGAAAGCAACATGTTTAATTTTTGCTGTGGCCATGGCATGTGTACAGCCCTGAGTGGCTGGATGCTCTAGTTTATGTAGGCGGACAGGGGTGGTAAAAACACAACTGCCCCCCCACCCCTGTGATTGAGCCCATACTGTGGCTGCAGAGCATCATTCTAAATATGACCCTTACTGTGGCTGCAGAGCATCCCCCCCCCCAATACCTATAGAGCATTATCTTACAGCATTTACTGTAGCTGCAGATCATCACTCTACTGTGTCCTTAGTGTCTGCTAAACATTGCTTTACCACTGGATTCCCTCATAGTGTAAGGTACACTGTATGGTCATTGAAATACTGTTTCACATGTGGCTGCAGGATAGGACTGCACAGCTGCATTCCTATCAATTTCTAGCATGATAATGCCTACAAAGCATTACAACACTAAGACCAAAGTCTCTGCAGACTATCATCTCCCCATTAAGAAATATACACAGCACTAATTGGCTATTCTACTTTTTATAAAGCAAACTACCTGTGTGAGAAGCATCAAATGAAAGCTACCACTACTTGACTCCTTGTCAGTATACCAAGCATAAAAATGAAGTTGTGCTACATAATCTGAAAAAAAAGCTGCTGGCACAACCATTGATACAGATAGTGTAACAAGTGTAATACAGAAGTATTAAAGTAAAAAGTACTATAAATAGAAATAGCAATAGAACATGAATAGATTAAATATAAGTGAATATTCATATAGATGCAACAAACCAAGTGACTGGAATAAAAGTCCCAAAATAATAAAAATAAAAGTAAGAAATTGACACAAACAGTCCCAAAACGACTGGATGGAAGTCTTGATCCACATTATTAAATTAGTGCTGCAGACACGACATCTCACGCGCTCCACCACCTGGTGTACAATAAAACTCTTACCAGAGCAAATAGACTCTTTAAGATATAAGGGGTCAAATGCGCTTCTGTAGGCGTCTGGTCCTCTGCTCAGAATCATATGCCTCCGCTGGGTTTTGATACAGCCCCATAGTTGTCACATCAATAAACAACCAGTAAAGGATCATTGTAAAGGAAAAAGCCAAGAAAGCCACATAGTGTAAAATCAAATGTATTCAAAAATGTATTGTAAAAAGCCTCTAATTACTCACAATATTATAGAAAGAAACATGCTCAGTAAAAAGCCGATATTTGGCACCAAACCAACAACTTCCTAGTTGTAGAATGCATGGTCACCACGCACTCTACAACCAGGAAGATGTTGGTTTGATTCCCGGGATCGGCTTTTTACTGAGCACGTCTGTTTCTATAATATTGTGAGTAATGTTAGGCTTTTTGCAATAAATTTTTAATATACAGTCATGGCCAAAAAATATTGGCACCCCTGCATTTCTGTCACATAATGCACCACTTCGCCCAGAAAACTGTTGTAATTACAAATATTTAGGCATTCTCATGATTATTTCTTTTATTTGTATTGGTATGACGGAAAAAAGTGGAGAAAAAAAAGACAAATTTGACACATTCCACGCAAAACTCCAAAAATGGACTTGACAAAGTATTTGGCACCTTCTCAAAATTGTAAGAAATAATTGCATTGCACATTTGTGATGCTCCTGTAATTTGTAATTAAACTCTTCTGTATAAATTGACAGGTGCTGAGAATATAGACATCACACCGGCAACCAGGTACAAATGGTGAAAAATTGACTCAACCTACTGTTGTGCGTCTCTGTGTACCGCATGGAAAAGCGGAAGAGCAGCAAATAATTGTCTGAGGATTTTAGAACAAAAATTGTGGCAAAGCATGGACAATCATGGTTCATCTCCAGAGATCTTCATGTTCCTGTGTCCACTGTGCACAACATTGTCAAGAAGTTTACAGCCCATGGGAACTGTAGCTAATCTCCCTGGATGTGGCCAAAAAGACAAAAATTGATCAAAGATTGCAACAAAGGATTTTTGGAATGGTGAATAAAGAACCTCAATCATTTTCCAGACAAATTCAAGCTGACTTTCAAGCACAGGGTACAACTGTGTCAGCTCACATTATACGTCGCCATCTGAATGAAAAGGGAAGCTATGGTAGGAGACCCAGGAGGGCTCAACTGCTGACACAAACATAAAAAAGCCAGATTGGAGTCTAACTCCAAAACTTACCCGAGGAAGCCAAAATCCTTTTTGGAGAATGTGCTATTAACAGACGAAGCAAAATTACAGCTTTTTTTGTAAAACCCATCATTCTACTGTTTTCATAAAAAGAAATGTGGCCTTTGAAGAAAAGAATACAGTCTCTACAGGCAAACATGGTGGAGGTTCACTGATGTTTTGGGGTTGCTTTGCTGCTTCAGGCACTGGATGTCTTGACCATGTGCATGGCATTATGAAAAGACTACCAAAGAATTCTGGGGTGCAATGTGGGGCCCAGTGTCATAAAGTTGGGTCTCCATCAGATGTCATGGGTCTTACAACAGGACAATGACCCAAAGCACACGTCAAAAAGCACCCAGAAATGGTTTAAGCCAAAGAGCTGGAGGGTACTTAAATGGCCAGCAATGAATCCAGATTTAAATCCCGTAGGACACCTGTAGAGAGATCTCAAAACAGCAGTTGGTAAAAGGAACCCTTCTAATCTGAGAGACCTGGAGCAGTTGGCGAAAGAAGAGTGGTCCAAAATTCCAGTGGAGAGGTGTAAGAAACTCATTGCTGCTTACAGGAAGTGATTGATTTCAGTTATTTTTTCCAAGGAGTGTTCTACAAAAAATTAAATTGAGGGTGCCAATAATTTTGTCCAGTCCAATTTTGGAGTTTTGCGTGGACTGTGTCAGATCTGGCTTTTTGTTTCTCCACTTTTTTGTGTCAAACCAGTACAAACAAAATAAACAGAATCCCTATACATTTGTAATTGCAACCATTTTCTGGGCAAAGTGGTGCATTATCTGACAGAAATGCAGGGGTGCCAATATTTTTGGCCATGACTGTATGCGGTTTTACAATATGTGGCTTGTTCCCTTAACATGATCCTATACTGGCTGTTGATTGATGTGACAACCATGAGGCTGTTGCAGAACCCTGTGGAGGCATATGATTCTGAGCAGGGGACCAGACAGATACACAAGCGCATTTGCCTTTTTATATCTTAAACAGTCTATTTGCTCTGGTAAGAGTTTTATTGTACACCAAGTGTAAGGGAGCACGTGAGGTGTCATTGTGTCTGCAGCACTAATTAATAGTGTGAAACAAGACTTCCATCCAGTCATGTTTGCACTATTTGGGGCTGTTTGTGTCATTTTTTTTTTGGACTTTTATTCCAATTACTTGGACCTATATGAATATTTAATTCATTCATGTTTTATTGCTATTTCTAGCGTGGTACTTTCTGTTTTACACTTGTAGTATACGAATATAGGCCCGTGATGTCGCTCCCATAAATCAGCTCGCGGAGCTAGTATGCAGCACAGGATGTCAAAGACTGGCAGCTTTTGTCAAAGGCTTTACACCAGGGTGCCTTGATTCTAGCCAGATTACCTTAGGTTTCTTTTTATGAAGCTAGCACTAATATTTTGCTAGCCTCCTCTGCAGGCACTTTGCTGCAAGAACCATTGTCTCCCTGTCCCCTCAGTAGGTGCTCCTTGTACATCTGCCACTCAGTACAGCTAGACATAAACATCTACTACTATTTACATACTATACACATATACACAACAGCCATGCCAGGAGCTCCCAGCACAGAACAGTGCACCATTCAGAATATTAGGGGAAGGTCTGCTGACATTACACAGCTCTAGGCCTTCCCAATACACCAGTTACATATTCAGAGAAATACTTTACTATAGTAATCTGTAGTGACCTTGTGCGGGCAGTTATTGCACTTTAACGTAAACAAAATATATATGTTTTTTATATATATATATATATATATATATACTGTATATAGAATACTTCCTGTATATTTTATTATTCTGACCTTCTAAGGAGTAAGCCAAAGGCTACACCAATGACAATTCCAGATGTTCCATTCAAATGCTAAAATGTACCAGTACCATAAGGCTTGGGTAGATGGGTGCCCCTCAAGTCTCTTATTTGCTCAGTTCTGTGCACCAGCAGATAAAGTTCCGCAGGACCTTTATTCTGGATTGATTGGGAATTGGCACATCTGAACACGGGTTAAGGAACACCCTGGCCTACAGCAAGGCCATTGGAAGCTGTCACCCACATCTGATGTGCTTGTATGCCTTTTTAGTGTATGTACAGGCACTACATATTCTTCTCATGACCCATCATCAAGCAGCACCAACAGAAAATAAGGGGGGAAAAGAAGTCTCAGGAGAACCACACATCACACAAAACCCTCATGTGAAAGAGTAACTCTGTCTCATCCTAGAGACTATCCAGGCCACACCCCAGACATGTTTCAATCCACCCACAGGGCTTAGTCATGGGAAACCCATGACTAAGCCCAGATGGGTTTCCCATGACCAAGCTCCACGGGTGGAGTGAAACGTGTCAGGGGTGTGGCCTGGACAGATTTTAGGCTGAGGCTGCTTCCACACTTTACATGAAGGTTTTGTGTGATGTGCGGCTCCTGTGACTTCTTTTCCTTCCTAAATTCTATGGAGCTGAGAGCTCTTTACCTGCCTGCACTCCCAGCGGTTGTCAGCATATAAGAACCTACTAGAGCCTAAAGCGGCACCCTTAATTTCTTTGTATGAAGCACCAACAGTACTCACAGTATTGCTGGCAAAGCTGGTTGTGCAAGCTCACATGGAGCTCCCGTTTCTCCATAGCTATTATGGTGATCAGTTTGCCAGAGGAGTAAATTTACATGGCCTGTGGGCCTTCAACTACTGTGGAATAACAAATTTCAGCCAAGGGCTGACAAGGCATCCTGGGATTTTCATCTCCACAGCAGCTGTTGCCAAAGCTCATTCCAATCCAATTTTCTATATAACTTTCAGCGAACTCCACCTAAAGCACTTGGTTGAAGAATATTGAGGTAAAGAGAAAACATGAAAGTCATTTTATCACCTCTGGATTTACACAGTTACGTTCTATGACATTATTCATATAATGTTAGAGTTGAAGCACTGAAAAGCTGTGTGTGGGTAGTACCAAATAATTTCATTGCTTATTGGAATTCCTGCCACCTACGGTGCCACTGTGCAGCCAAGGAAGGATAGGTGGACCATAATAAAGGCGTGGTGGCCAATCCATTAGGGGCTCCACCCCCCTGATCCATGCACCTGCCCCTAATCTACATGCAGGACGCCGGACACGTGGATTCCAATGGTTTTTTTTTTTTAAAGCACATTAGAGCCTGAGGCTCTACATGGCTTCAAAAAAGGGTGGGCTCGGGGCGCAGAGCACTGTGCCCTGAGCCCACCCAGTTGTGTGACAATAGCGAATGAATATTCGCTATGGTCTTCCTGATTCTCCTCCCAGCCAATCAGGAAGTGGCTCCTGAGACTCGATTGGCTAAGGACTCTTAGAATCCACTTCCTGTTAAGCCGGGAGGAGAAACAACGGCCCTTCTTCCTTCCCCTTGCTATCTAAGGTAAAGTTCATCTAACGGCGGCTGGGGGGGGGGGTCAGGTGTTGTGCTTGCGGCGATCACCTCCTTTTTGTCCGCCTCCCGTGGGAGTGCTTTCAAGAGGTTACCATATCCCTTTTTAAAAGTATTGTAACACATGGTAGGGCTTAAACTTATTTAGAGCTGCCAAGGACTTCTCATGGGCATGTACCTTTCAATTACCTGGTCAGTAATGGCATAAACTTACACAGTTGCAGCTGAAGATAGACTTATGTGCAGTAATTGGAGCAGAGGAATAACAGTAGGTCTGTTGTAGAGTTTTAATCAGCAGAGTCAGAACAAAAGAAAACCGTAAGGCAAGGTTCAAACTTCCCGTCCATCTCCTATGCGTGGGGGGATTAGGGTTGTGGTGTTAGTTTGCTGCCCCCTGAAATATTTAGCACCAGCCGCCACTGGTGTTTAGTATAGCATAAGCCAGCAAACCTCTTTATATATCTCAGGACATTTTTTGTGGAGTGTTTATGGTAGCAGAGCTCCCTGTTCCTAGTGGGACCAATGGAAGTATAAACCCCGATTGAAAACCTCAAAGTAACTTGTCTAAACTCTTTTTTTTTTCCATTTTTAAGAGGAGCTCAAGGCCCCCCAAAACAATAAAAGTCAGCAGCTACAAATACTGTAGCTGCTGACTTTTAATATAAGGACACTTACCTATCCAGTGATACAACAATGTCCTCACCCGAACTGATTCTTCAATCGACATCGGGTGCAGGCTCTGGCATCTCTATTAAGGGAAACAGGAAGTGAAGCCTTACGGCTTCACAGGTTGTTTCTTACTTCCTACAGCACATGTAAATGGTCCCATAGTCTTCCTCTACAAGGCTTTGACACAAACACTCCTTGCCAATGCTTTTTCTGGTTATGGATGTGGGGGGAGCAGAGATTGGTTAGAACCTCAATCACGTTCTAACAAAGCATTTTTCTGATACAGAATTGGGGTTGTTATGTAGTCATTTAAAGAATTGAAGTCTCATCCCTTTTTATTTCTTCATATCCCTGGACCCCACATGTTATGACTTCTTACTGGTTTTTGTATATGCCTCAAAATGTGTTTTTATCTTACTGGAAATATACTGCCTGCACTTCTGTCCGGTGCTCGCAGAGATGAGGAAGTGCTGCACCCTCAGCACATGCATCCTCATGTACACACCTACAAACTGCAGAGAAAGGGAAAGGTTGTGTCTGACCAGGTCAGTTAGAGTGCAATAGGCAGTGTGATCACACGCCGGAATCAAATTGCACAGGCATAGTCAAACACTGCACTGGAAAGTGGAGGAAAGCCTATGAAAATGGAGGTTGTTGATACAATATCTCTCTGGCTGCATATCTAGTTCTCAAAAATCAATTAGGCTTTAGGATTTACATCCCTTTGAAATGTATTGTATGGGGCATGGGCGCCCTCACCAAACAATTTGTTTTTATTACCTTGGTGCTTATTCAAACCAGTGAAATATAAAAAAAACAAAAAAAAACAAACAAAAAAACCTCAAGATTTTGGTATGCAATGTAAAATCTGTTTCTTGGAGTTCGTTAGGAACACAGGCTCAGAAGTAAAATCAGAGACAACTGGGTTAAAAAAATCATCTCCAGGAGGAACTGGACACTGGCCATCTAAAAACCCTGTTAGCTGGTCAGGTATAACTGCTCACATTCCCATTATTCTTCAGTTTTGTAGAAAAGCAATAAATGGAGTGGATCTCAAACACAGAGGGGTGGGACATGCGATACTTGAATTTTACAGTAATCACAAAAATTCTGTTTTCTTGCTTGTTCATTAAGGGTCACAGGATCTGAGACAACTGGGACATCCCAAAGCAGTCCAGGTGGGAGGTGGGCAACAGCAACAAAACATCAATAAGCCCACATCATAATGTAAAAATGTAGGCATCCTACAGGTCACAATGCTGCCTAAATGACCTTATGACTCAAGCTGGCATCAGCTAAAGCCTGAACATCCATCAAGGAAACGTAGAAAACAGATGAACAGAAAACCAGGTGGATGCCTTACAAATTTGAGAAACAAATGTCTGATACCAAATTCTCAAGAATCACTTTCAAACCTAGTATTATGCCTTGACAGGAAAAAGTTGTCTGCTTGTACTTGAGCCTATGGGCTTTAATCAAGTCTGGAATACCACATTCATCTGGGCCAATTTGGTGGTATGGTATTCACTGGAATGCTCTTCCTCTCAGTTCTGTGGAGTAGATGAGGAAGGAGTTTCAGAGGAGGAAATCATAGATCAGATTGTACTGATCCCATGGAGCCATCGGAACATCCACTGTTACCACCAATGGATTTCTGCATCCAAGACAAATTTTGTCAATTTGTGGCTTAATCTGAAGGCCAGGAAATATTTATTCAGTAGATGTACTGTAGCTAATGCTTGGATGTTTCTCAGTGCTAGATTCCTGAGCCACCAAACTAGAGATAACCTGGTCTTGAGTGCTGGACTGCAGAGTCTGCATCTGTGAGCACAGAGTCTGGAGTTTGTCTTACAGAAAAAAAAAAACAACAAAACTCTGGACTCAGCAGTATCTACAACAAAACCCAGATACAAATAATAGGAAGGGTCTGGAAGAGTCCGCATCACATTGTCATAAAATGGCTGAGACGACTGTTCCCTCAACAGGGGATCATCCAAGTATCCTACAAATGGAATGCCCTAGGACAGTAGTAAGTTAAGTACTGGGGCAGGTACTTTGGTGAACACTCGAGGTGCAGAAGACATACCAAATGAAGGAGCAAGAAAGTGATAGTGTTTCATGCGCACCTAAAAACACAGATAGCATTGGTGGCCTGGAAATAAGGAGACATGCAAAAATGCACGTCCACACATGCTTGAAAACCTCCCTGGTGGAGAGCAGCTATGACAGAGCTGCTGGATTCCATGCAAAATTTTTGGAAGTAAATGAAGACATTTTAGGGCTTTTTGATCCAAGATGGGGAAAACAGTGAACATGTTTGGAGTAAAAACCCTATAACCTTTCTACTTTCAAAACAATGGTAATGGCTCCCTGACTCAACAGATCTTTAACAGCAGCATGAAGGTCTGCTAGCCTGTGCATAAACATAGGTATGTCGGATAACATGAAGCAGGACAGAAGCAGAGAATTGAACTCAGAGAAACTGAACCTACAGCCCTCCCTTTAACCCCAAGTCTTTTATTCTTGCATCCGAGATGCTTATTGTCCAGGTTTCTGCAAAAGCCAATAGAAGGCCCCTCCACATTTGATGATGGATGCATCCCTTTATTACAAAGGGGACTTGTCTGCAGGTTTGGAAGATTTGGGAGCCCAGGGCCTGCATTTGATCTGGGTCTCTAGCTTACAGAAGAATAATGGCCAACGCTTCTCATCCGAGACATTACTCAGCTAGTCCAGGCTTTACAGTTGGGATACACCCACATGCCTGGATAGGCAGCTGGCTTAGCCTCTCAGCTGCGCTGCAGGGAGACTGAGCCAGCTGCTCCCTCCCCAGCCCAGCACTCAAGTAAGCGCTGAAGGGGCAAAGCAGAGAGCGGCCTCTGACAGTCACAGTTCTATACTCAGAGAGGAGGGGATATCTGAGTCATCAGCTGTGTTTGAATGCTCAGTTCCCCCTGCAAAAGTGGTGGGGGACAGATACAGCATTGGATCAATGCTGCACCCACCTAAGGTCTACCCACCCAGGCAGGCTATAAATAACGTATTTTTCTGGACTGAAACACGTTAGCGTGGGTCGTGCTATGGAACATTTTACTTCATTTCAATAAAGACTTTTTTTTTACTTTCACCTTCTTGCCGACATTTGTTAATGATATTAGAAGCAGACCCTGCAATCTTCAGTCCAGACAAAAAGTCTAGTAACTATGGTTAAACGTTTTCTCCAAAGAACAAAAAAATATCCATCCTCCTAGAACACTAGTTAAAAAAAAAAAGGAAAAAAGAAGTATAAAAGCAAAACACAATGGGAGTAGGAGGGGTTATAGTTGACTGGCTAATAGCATTTTTTGTTTGCCAGTGTACAGTTTCTGCTAAAGCCAGAAATATAACCCAGTTGTCGTTGATTTCCTTCTAAATGGAAAAAGAAATTCTTCAGACTGGCTTGGTTTTTTTTTTCACATTATCTTACTTTTTCAGGGTTGTCTATCCCCTTTCTCTTTTTTTTGTTTTATTTTTTTAGATCTTATATAATGGATCTTGTTGAGAGAAATATCAAATGTGGAACAAGTAATTTTTAATGCGGTTTTAGGGAGTACAAATGCTAAAGCACTGATTTCTAAAGGGGCACCAATAGTGATCTTTCATTCTCTCACAGAAGTGGTTATATAAAATGTGTCTGCAGTCTATGAATTTATTCTAAAGCATGCCCCCAGTCTTCAAAAACTTCTACAGCAAGTTTGGAGTCTCTGACAATCTCTTGTATCATGCCCATAAACGTCTACTCTCTCTGACTGCTTTCTGTTATTACGTTCACTGACTAATATGGGGTTGATTTACTAAAACTGGAGAGTGCGAAATTTGGTGCAGCTATGCATTGTAGCCAATGAGCTTCTAGTTATTCAATTAAGCTTTTACAAAAAAAAAAATCCTGGAAGCTGATTGGTTTCTATGCAGAGCTGCCCCAAATTTTGCACTCTCCAGTTTTAGTAAACCAACCCATTGTGTGGCCCTTTGGTGACATCAGGGGCCGCACTGCAGGGCCCCTATATCATGAGAGTTGGCCACCACTATATAAAATGGTTCAGAGTTCTCTTTACCTCATCACGCTTCACTTTAAATAGTTATTTAAGGGTGGAGATCTTCTTCAAACACCTTGAAACGTGCTTGACAGCAAGAACAAGCAAAAGAAAAAAAGGCCGCTACCTCCTAAAAAGACGGTAAAGAGGACTTTTCTAAGGTTTAAACAGTAGCACAGACATTTGTAACAACAGGACCTGTCACACCTTTAAATCTATAGTGGCATCTTGGACCTTTAAAGAAATAATCATTAAAAAACAATAAAAACAAATACATCTTACTGGTTTAGTTTGCGGACACCGAGGCATTTACAATAAACAAAAATAATCATATACAAAGATTTACACAATAAAAGCAATTTGATCTTTAGTGTCGGAGTTTGGGTAACACTTCGGGTAAGTGGTTGATGTAGTGGGCTGGTTTATTGGATAGAGGCATGTCGGCAGGTTTGGCACACCCAGAGCGAGCTAAATAGAGGTACAATAATTCCATGTGTGGAATGTTGATGGTGGAGGTGAGGAAGGTTCAACTGCTGGCTAAGGATCACATCACACATATACTATGCTCCATACTGTTAGAACAAACCTGTCAAAAGCCTGGAGTAACACAGACCCAAGAGCTAAAAAGGCACAGGCATAGGTTACCTTCAGTGAAAACTTGCGAGAATCAATAGCACAAGAGATTTAGGCTGCTAAATATACGCAAATCTATTTTCTTGTAAAAGTCAAGCTTGGCACAACACCATTTCAAGAATTCATAATGGGTCTGTAAGACCACTCATTACTTAGATGGCTAATAGGTAAGCTTGGGTGGTGGAAGGGGTTGTTGTAATGTGCATTGGACCCATGCACTGTGCATGTGTTTTGGGCATGCTCTAATTTTTATGGGCCCTCAAAGCGCATCTAAGCAGTTAATGCACGCAACCCTATAACACATCACATACAGTACATGTGCAAACACTCAATTTTCTATGGAGGTAGATGGAGTCAGAAATGCTTTATGGTACAAGGTCTTAAAGAAAATGCTTGGGAACAAGTACCACAATAATTTTAGTTGCCTATATCTCTAGGACTACTGGTCCTGACGTGGCTTTTACCGACTGTATCTTCCCACTATTTGCATTGTTTACTGTCAATTTCTCAGGTTTGTGACAGGTTAACTTTAATAGTTTCTCTGCCACCATGTATGGGGGTGTCTACTGTTGTCTAAATATGGAAAAAACTTAAAGGCTTGGCAGTCAATTCTTGAGAGACAGACAGGAAATAAGGCCCAGGGCACATAGGCATTAGCTTGTAAATACCAGACTGAGAATTAGGTACAGCAAGCACTAAAAGCATTGTACAGGCTCCCAGCTGCTTTCTGGACTTCCATCTGGAAGTGCCAAATACAGATCTGTACTGAGAGAAATACAGAATCAGCCATAATGGCTTTCTCTGGCCTTAATGATTTTACAATCAGCTCCTGATCTCCATATTTAACTCCAGGATCGGGCCTGTTCATACTCACTGGTGTGTGATGCGCTGCCATTTATTCTGAATCTGTAAGCTTGTTGTGTCAATAGGACAGCTAGGTAAGGATTTCAGAAGGTGAAGTTGGCAAAGGGCTTATTCAGATCAGTGCATTATGGTTATGGTATGGTAACAATATTTTTGAATGACACTCTAATGCACAGTTACAGTTGTGTGAGATACACCAGAGCTGTCGTGCACTGCAATGTACATGTGTTGCCCCCTGCTTTAGGAAAATGTACAATTTTCCAAAGTACAACTTAATGTAATGTTTTGCATTATTGCAATGCATATTTTAGAGGTTGCTTTAAATTCCCACGTGGGAAACAGAGAGCCTGCCATTGACAAGCTCTTTAAAAATACTAGAACACTGGCTCTAATGCCAAAGCTCTTTAATACTTTGCATCACTGACCTGAAAAAGTGCGTTTTAAATGGGGCTCAGTGATGACATTTACATTCCCTCCTTACATTTTTAAAGAGATCATGGGGCTACAGTGTTTACCTCCTAATCTGTAATGGAAATGTTAGTTAAAGGCAAAGTCTACCCAAAACTGATTTATTTAACCAAGGTGATTACAGCTGCCTATATTTCTCTGGGACTCCAGATGAAAGGTCTCTCGGTTAGACTTCCTGGGCGGTGTCCTACTGAGGTGTTCAGTAGTAGCAATGCCACATTCCTGCATTCTAGAATCCTTCTGAATGCCCCTGGAGTGCTAATACTATCGGAGGACCAGGCTGGGAATCAGGAGGGCATTTTTCCCTTATGCCAGGTCTTGCAAGATATGTTGGGCTTATGGTCCTAAGTGGACATACTTCACCATTTAGGCATTGATCAAGGTAGGATATGCAGTCAGTGACACATAATGGGCATTATAAAGCTACATTTTTAGACCTACGATCACAGCGCCTAGCAGCGGTCGCAGATGTCATGTGACCGAACGTGTTGAGCTGCAAAGGGAGCTGACCTTGAAAAATACATCTGTCTCTACCATGAAAGGGCAACTTGGTTATCACCCGGACCAAAAGGTTCCCAATCCTCCCCTGTCCAATACCCAGATGTGCACTATATGCAAATGTTGTATCTAAATCAGTTCCAGCACACCCTTCTGCATCTGCAGAATTTATAGAGAGCCCTGCAATTACTATCTCTGGTCAGGTCAAAGTGGAAATCAATTCCAAAACTTTTTTTTTTTCTAATACATTTTAGATTGAGTAAAGAAGGGTTAGAACAACCATAATATTACAAAGCAGAAAAAAAAAAGTTTTGGCTGGAGGTCCACTTTAATACCAGACAATGTGTGGCTTTTTTAGTGACTTATGTCAAACTCTATTATAATGACAGGCTTATTTTACATGTCTATGATGAGGCACTACCAAGTTTAAAAAAAACATTGTAGGAAGTGTGTTTGGGGTCTGTAAGGTTTCTTACATAAAGTAGCTGGCTGCAATATCAGGCATTGGTCTAGCATGCCACTAGTTTTCTTTATTATAGCCAACACCAACACTGTCCTGTGTACTGTCCTGGCAGTCACATTGGTCTGCATTGATCCTGATTTTATACTCTGCATCCCAAGAACTAGAGAGATAAGCAGCCGGAATAGGATCCACCTAATACTGAAATAACAGACCTGAAATATCGCAAGTTTAGTGTGTGTTAGATTCCAGTTTGCCACTGCTTACCTCCAGTAGACGTGCTGGTTAGTGTTCTGTTGATGTAAAGCTTATAAACAGTGCTGATTCACTTTTCAGGTTAGTGTTTAAAATGTGAAAATAAAACACTATACAGGATTATTTCAAGAATGTCAATACGACCCTTCGGGTCTGTTTTCCAAGCTCCCTTGCAACAGTCGAGCACAGGTTGGCATACTTGCTTATTAGGAGTGTCTACTCCTCTTGTCCCCTTTTTGGGGAGATATGGAGCAGTTAAAGCACCCATTACGTACTCTTAGGTTGCTTATTCAGCATGGAACAACCAAGCTCCTTCTGTTTTCAAGGCATCTATCTTTCCATAGCATCAAAAGGAGATTCCAACATGGATTCCCCCTTGTGAGCTTCAGCCTCCGCTTTTCCCTGTGTTATTCCTCTTCAGCGGGCTCAGGGGGTGTATCAGAAGTGGCTCCATTGGTTTCTACACCTTCTTCACTGTCAGAGCTGACAGAACTTCTCATGGGCCTTAGGAAACAGGACTTGTGGGGTGAATGAGAATAGAGGGCATCTTGCAAAGCTCCAAGAGGGCGAGAAAGAAGCTCTTCATCAGAGGAAGGAAGAGAGTCATCATCCTCCCGTCCTGAAGAGGAGAGGTGCAGTTCATCAAAGGCCATCGGGCCAGAATAAGGTTTGTGACCTCGAAGAAGGAGAATCTGTGGAAAATAGAGAGCCATCAAAGACAACATATAATTTTTACATGAGACAAGCCTTGTTTACACAGGCATGCTACAGCATACAGCCATGTGAAGGCGGTGTTTACTTTCAAAGGGATGCACAGGTGTTGCATGCATCGCTGTGTAGGCAGTTCCATTCATGTCAATTGAGGTGCAGTGGCTGCACAGAGACAACCGCTGCTCCCAATGTGACTCCCAACACATACTGCATGCATTTGGAGCCATGCACTGGCACGGAGGTCAAGCTGGGTAGCAGCTGCTGCGTCCTAATTGACATGAATTGGACTGCCTGCATGAAGAGTCGCTACGCTTTAGTTCACCCAAGTGAACAAGGTCTTAAAATGCATCGGTCAAGATAGGCAATTTTTCAGATCAAGAATACTCCCAAAGAGTGGGTGCTATTTCCAAAAATATGTGAACACCCTCTAAATTATTGAGTGTTTCCAATGAAGTTTACTGTTAATGTTACAGCATAGAAAACAATTATGGACAACTGTGCTATTCCAATTTTGTGGCAATAATTTGGGATGGGTCTTTTTCCAACCTGACTGTGAAGAAAGCCCGGTCTTTAACCGCCCTCCCTTCCGCCCACCAAATAGACAAAATGGCGGTGGCGGGGTGGCTCTCTCGTTCTGGGGTGACGTCATATGACATTGTTCCACTCTCGCTGTGCTTGTGCGCCGGCGGGGGTGCATGCGGTGGAGATCGGCAGTGTGCTGTGTCCCTGGGACACGGTGCATCCCCGATCTCGGTAAAGAGCAGATGACGAGGCTCTTTACCCATGTGATTAGCAGTGTCTAATCACAGCTGATCACATGTAAAACAAGGAAATGCCGGTTATCGGCTTTCCTCTCCTCACACTGACAGGGTGTGAGAAGAGGAGAGGCGATCAGCTGCATTTTTTTACAGGAGAAACCTACACAGATAGCCAAGGAACTGATCGTCAGTGCCCTGATAATCAATGCAGCCCTAGCACTGATGCCAGTCAGTGCCTGCTCATCAGTGCCACCTATCAGTGCCCATCAGTGCTGCATATTCATGCCTCCTCATCAGCGCCACCTATTAGTGCTTCCCCATCAGTGCCACCTCATCAGCGCCCATCAGTGCCGCCTCATCAGCGCCCATCAGTGTAGGGGAAAAATTACTTATTTACAACATTTTTTAACAGAAACTAAGTAAACTTTTTTTTTTTCCCTCAAAATTTTCTGTCTTTTTTTTTAGCAAAAAAAACCCAAAAAAAACCCAACCCAGTGGTGGTTAAATACCACCGAAAGAAAGCTTTGTCTCAAAATAATGATAAAAATGGCATTTGAGTACAGCGTTGCATGGCCACGCAATTGTCATTCAAGCTGCAACAAAGCTGAAAGCTGAAAAATGGCCTGGGCAGGAAGGGGGTGAAAGTGCCCAGTACTGAAGTGGTTAAAGACATGGTTTAGTGAGTGTGGTGTGGAGGCACTTGAATGCCTGCACAGAGCCCTGACCTAAATTCTACTGAACATGTTTGGGTTGAATTGGAATGCTGATTGAGAGCCAGGTCTTCTCATCCAATATATACCTGACCTCATAAATTGTCTTTTGACTAAATGGGCACAAAATTCCACACAGACACATTCCAAAATCTCATGGAAAGACTTCCCAGGAAGAGCTGAGGCTGTTACAGCAGCAAAGGTGGGGCATCTGCATATTAATGTCTATGATTTTAGAATGAGATGTCCAACTAAATTATATAGATGTGATGGTCAGGGATCCATGGACTTTTGGCACTATAGTGTATCTTTGTTAAAGTGGTTGTAAATCCTCACATATACCCAGAAAATGACTGGCTTTGGGCAATACAGAGATGAGACAAATCCTCCTACGTAAGTTGAACCTGTTTATCTACAGCCCTCTTTCCCCTACATCCATTCAAAGTGCAGAATTTACACAGGATCTCTTAGCTCTGAAAAGCAGGGGGCGGAGAGCTTAAGTTGCATCAGTGAGGAGATCTCTGGGGGCTGATTGGAGGGAAGGGACACACCCCCCTCCACACAGCTCACAGGAACAGAGCTGAGCCTGTCAATCTGCTGGAGATCCCTCCCCTGTCACCTTTTTTCTCTTGGCATCAGGAAAACTTGTCAAAAAGGGACTCATGCTTAAAGCAGAGGAATGAGGTAGCAGACAGAAATGACACTGCATGCTCTGAATTGAGACAAGTACACACTATACAGCAATATGCTTTGTTCATATTTCATGTCTTAGGTTTATAACCATTTTAATATTCAGAACTGTAAAACCTTTCTAGTGCTTTAGCAGGCAGAATTTACGGCTAGAAATTAAAGTGGTTGTAAAGGCACAAGGTTTTTTTTTTACCTTCACGCATTCTATGCATGAAGGTAAAAAACCTTCTGTGTGCAGCAGGCCCCCCGCCCCCCCAATACTTACCTGAGCCCCCTCTCAATCCAGCGATGTCCATGAGAGTCTTGCCTTCCAGGGACTCCCACTCCTGTTTGGCTATTGGCAGCAGTGAATGGCTGAATGGACACACAGTGCAGCGGTTCAGCTCGGGTGCCCCCATATCAAGCTGCTTGCTGTGGGGGCACCCGACAGGTGGGAGGAGCCGAGAAGGGGAGGATCCGGGCCACTCTGTGCAAAACCACGGCAAAGAGCAGGGAAATATAACTTTTTTTTCATTAAAATAACCAACATGAAAGCTTTACAATCACTTTAACCTTTAAAGCGGAGCTCCACCCAAAAGGGGAAGTTCTGCTTTAAGCACCCCCCCCCCCTCCTTTTGTAGCTGCTGCCTTTTAATAAACACAAAAACGACTGGAACTCTGTTTTAAAAGTAGAGGTAGACTATAACATTTAGTATGCTTAAACACTGTGTATCATTTGTTTAACAAAATACTTTTTTTTACCTATTTTTCATATTTTGTTGCATCTCAGTGCTGCTGATCCCCTACAGTCACTCTCCATCTACACACACTGTCATGATGGTCGCACAGCTTTTCTCAGGGTGGTTTTCTGACAGTCACAACAGTGGACAATGCCAGGATAGTTTGTGTTGAAACAGCCACACCATTAAGGCTCTTCTACACAGGCACAAAATTCTATAGTAGCCTTTCACATTAATGTAACTATAGAATTAATGAGCGTTTTGCACACTTTGCAGAATCATTCTAAACACATCAGGCAATGCTTCCCAAATGCCCTGTGAAATCTTTTACATTTATTTTTACAAGGCTAAAGTGTGAAATAATTACTGATGTGTGTTGTAACGTGTTGTACGCTGCATAAAAATGCAGACTTGTTCCATTTTTAGGCAGCACCCTTGACTGGTGTGAACAGGGCAACAAAAAAAAAAAATTTTTTTTTGCAATGTACTTGTGTTGAACTGACATTATTCAAAGCAGCACAACACACATGGGGCTGATTCATGAAAGCCGTGCGCCATCAGTATAGGCGCACGGCGAGGCGCAATGCACATTTTCATATTTACAGAACGGTGCGCGGGGAACAGAGCGTGAATCTCCCCATTTACTATATCGATCTCGGTGCATGGGAGAATGCCATCTGTGCGCCACTATGGACACGGCATCTTCAATTCAATATTAACAGAAGATGGAGGTGCCAATATTATGGGGTGATGTGAGGAAGTTTAGTAACAACTGCCCAAGTAACAAATATGCCCCAAATAGAATAAGAAAGTAACTTTTTCAGAGAAAGCCTGCTGTGCCTGCAAGTACGTTTAGAACTGCGTGAGATCAATGTAAGCGGTGTGCAAGAGGCTCTTGCGCTCGTTCACATACGTTTGTTCACTGCGCGGCCAAAATCTTGGTAAATGTCAAGCAACGTACATGCAATTGCATAGGTTGAACGGGCGCACCTCTAAACTTGACAATGTTTTTTTTACGCTGGTTCACCTTTATGTATTTTTTTAAGGAGATTTGCACACAGGTCATGTTAGCATGTTACGTTGCCAACATGTGACATGCACCAAATTATGTAAAAAAACTCTCACTTCTCTAGCTCCTCCTAAAAGGACATTTAACCTCCCCCCTCTAATGCATATGATTTCCTAACTTTTGCTTTTAAAGGGGAACTCCACACTCCACTCTTTTCTCAAAAGGCTGTGAGCTGCCTTCACCAATCCAAACCACATCCTTTTTCAGAGCATACAACAGGGCCAGCTAGGAAAGGGGCGAGAAGAGTGTACAAGGCCACATGCACTCAACATTGCTGGCTGCCTTTGGGGCATGTTGGGCTCAGCCCAATACCAACCACAAAGCACCTTGTACCCACTAGTTTAAAAGGGGCTTTCCACATTACGTAATGCCCCCTGTCTGCAGCCCCCCACAACCCCAGCCTAGGGTTGTGTGGAAGAGGTCCTTGTCCCCCTGAATATGGGAACAAGGTGGTTGACTTTTGGGGTGCCCGAGCCCCTCCTGCCCCCAAGCATCCACCCCCCTTTCATGGGCTGGCTTGCTGTGTGTTAGGGGTTTGTTAGTGCAATGGTATTTGTTGTATAACTTTTGCCCATGTTAGGCTCTTTGTTTGCCCCCCTGGACCGGGGGGTGTCTGTCCCATCTGTAATTTTGTAGCATGCTGAGTGATGTGCTGAATTTTGGACAGGGGGTGGCTTATTTTGTGCTAGCTGCATGGTTGTTCTGGGCATGCTCAAGGACTTTGCTATTTTGTTGTGGCTTTTGGTGTGTGAAATGCATTTGTGTGGGTCTGGGCATGCTCAGGGACTTTGTTTTTTTTTTTTGGTGCTTTTTGCGTGTGAAAAGCACTTGGATTTTTCTGGGCATGCTCAGAGAGTGTGTTTTTTGGGTTAGTAATTTAACCACTTACCGACCGGCTCATGTAGATGTATGTCAGCAGTTTGAAGATGAATATCTCGGTAACGACAGCAGCTGCTGCCACAACCGAGGTATCAATCTTTAGAGCCGGTGGTTCTGTTTACGATAGTGGTGGTCTCTGCGGCGGATTCACCACGAGATCACCGTTATTGGCGGCGGGAGAGGTGCCACCTCCCTCCCGCGCCCTCCGCCACTTACCAGAGCCATCGGTAGTGGCGGAGGTGATCAGGACCTTTCCGTGTCTGTGTATGGAGATGAGTGAGAGGAAGATGGCCCCCACCCGTCTCCATACCACAGGAGGGTGGAAGCGACATCAAAACGTCACTTCCGCCCATACGTCTTAAAAAGGCACATTTTTCTGTTGTCATTTTTTCAAATTACATTTTTTATTTTTTATTTTTTTTTTAAATTTTAGTCCAAATATGAGATCTGAGGACTTTTTGACCCCAGATCTCATATTTAACCACTTAAGGACCAGCCTCGTTTTGGATTTTAGGTGTTTACATGTTTAAAACAGGTTTTTCTGCTAGAAAATTACTTAGAACCCCCAAACATTATATATGGTTTTTCTTCTAACACCCTAGAGAATACAATGGCGGTCATTGCAATACTTTTTTTTGCACCGTATTTGCGCAGCGGTCTTATAAGCGCACTTTTTTTGGAAAAAATTCACTTTTTTGAATAAAAAAATAAAACAACAGTAAAGTTATCCCAATTTTTTTTATATTGTGAAATATAATGTTACGCCAAGTAAATTGATACCCAACATGTCATGCTTGAAAATTGCGCCCGCTCGTGGAATGGCGTCAAACTTTTACCCTCAAAAATCTCCATAGGCGACGTTTAAAAAATTCTACAGGTTGCATATTTTGCGCTACAGAGGAGGTCTAGGGCTAGAATTATTGCTCTCGCTCTACCGGTCGCGGCGATATCTCACATGTGTGGTTTGACCACCGTTTTCATATGTGGGCGCTACTCGCGTATGCGTTCGCTTCTGCGTGCGAGCTCGTCGGGACAGGGGGGTTTTAAAAAAATTTTTTTTTATTTTTATTATTTATTTTACAATATTTTATTTATTTTTACACTGTTTAAAAAAAAAAATAAAAAATTGTGTCACTTTTATTCCTATTACAAGGAATGTAAACATCCCTTGTAATAGAAAAAAGCATGGCAGGACCTCTTAAATATGAGATCTGGGGTCAAAAAGACCTCAGATCTCATATTTACACTAAAATGCAATTAAAAAAAAAACAAAAAAAAACAAAAAGTCATTTAGAAAAATGACATTTGAAAAAATATGCCTTTAAGAGGCGTGGACGGAAGTGACGTTTTGACGTCGCTTCCGCCCAGCAGTGTCATGGAAACGAGTGAGCGCCATCTTGGCCTCACTCGTCTCCAGACAAACCACTGAGCAGGATGCGATCGCCTCTGCTGCTACCGACGGCTCCGGTAAGCGGCGGAGGGCACCGGATCGCGGCGGGAGGGGGGGGGGCCCTCTCCCGCCACCGATAAAAGTGATCTCGCGGCAAATCCGCCGCAGGGACCACTTTTATCTGAAAGCCGGCCGCCGCACGAAAACGGGGATACCGGGGTTATGGCAGCTAGCTGCTGCCATAACAACGATATTCCCGTTCAAACTTAGGACGTATATAGTCGTGCGGCGGTCGGGAAGTGGTTAAGAGGACCTGTCATGCTTTTTTTTCTATTACATTCCTTGTAATAGGAATAAAAGTGACCCAATTATTTATTTTTTTTTAAAGTGAAAAAATAAATAAAATTAAGTAAAAAAAAATTTTTTAACACGCCCCGTCCCGACGAGCTAGCACGCAGAAGCGAATGCATACGTGAGTAGCGCCCGCATATGAAAATGGTGGTCAAACAAGAGCAATAATTCTAGCCCTAGACCTCCTCTGTAACGCAAAACATGCAACCTGTAGAATTTTTTAAACGTCGCCTATGGATATTTTTTAGGGTAAAAATTTGACGCCATTCCATTTGGCGTAACATTATCTTTCACAATATAAAAAAAAAAATTGGACTAACTTTACTGTTGTCTTATTTTTTTATTCAAAAAAGTGATTTTTTTCCAAAAAAAATGTGCTTGTAAGACTACTGCGCAAATACGGTGTGAAAAAAAATATTGCATTTTATTCTCTAGGGTGTTAGAAAAAAAACAATATATAACGTTTGGGGGTTCTAAGTAATTTTCTAGCAAAAAAACCTATCTTAAATATGTAAACACCTAAATTCCAAAACGAGGCTAGTCCTTAAAT
Source organism: Aquarana catesbeiana (assembly GCF_042186555.1). Taxonomy (NCBI): domain Eukaryota; kingdom Metazoa; phylum Chordata; class Amphibia; order Anura; family Ranidae; genus Aquarana; species Aquarana catesbeiana. The sequence continues at coordinate 627,916,456 of NC_133326.1, read as the reverse complement.
GGTTAAGGACATCCTTAACAGGTGTACCCACTTTGAAGTTCTGTCTCTACTAAGGATGAGCTCTGGCGTGTTCGCACAGCCCACGTGCAGAGCTTGCCAGGAAGTCAGTGAGACACTTCCTGATCTCTGCAGCCATGCATCGGAACAATGTCTCACTGCCTGTGATTAGCGCACAGTGCCGACTTCCTGGCGGGCTCTGCACGTGGGCTGTGCGAACACGCCGGAGATCATCCTTAGTCACTACACTGGGTGAACTTGCATTTTGTGTGTTTCATGGACTGTGCATGTGTTTGCAATTGCCTCTTTAGCACACAAACCTATGTTATATAAAGCTTGCAGATAGCATTCTTTACCTTGCCCTGAAAAGAGCCAAGATTGCTTGATGGTGTGTGTGGCAAGACAGTACGTTTGGGTGTCCTTACAGAGTTTGTAACATGTATTTTCTCTTTGTATTTTGTTTGTTATGTCTTTGCAAAATGTGGTTTAAAGCAAATATTTTTTTATTTTGTTTTTTTGTTTAAATCCTTAAGAGACTGTCCTTTTGTGGGCGCAGTCCATTTACTCCTGTTAATTTCCTCTGCAAAATGGTCAGACCTCAAAACCATATTCTGTTAGTGTCTCAAATTAACATGCATGTGTTTTTTGCTTTTCTTGCTCTTTCTAAGTCCTGTTTTGTTGACCAATAAAATTTGTAGCAAATGTTTTATGTGTTTTGTTAATTTGTTTTGCAGATGCATGCTCAATCCAAATAATGCATTTTAAACCCCCCCCCCCCCCCAACAAGTTTAATGCAACAGATTTCCCAGCTGCAGCTTAACTAAGCTGATTGGCATGGCAAAACAAAAAAAATGTGTAATTTGTCTAAAAGCTACTTTCCTGGTGCCTTCATGGTAGCATATGCATGGATTGTGCGTATGCTGCCATAGATAGGCACCAGGAAAGGAAAATTACAGAGAGTTAAGTATTCAATTTTCCATTTTAGCGCAGTGGTTCTCAGCCTCAGTCCCCAAGTACCCCAGGACATGTTTTGGGAATTTATCTTAGCTAAATAGCCTTCCAAAATACCAAGCCATTGACTGTGATCATGAGCACCTGTGCAAGATGAAGGTAAACCTGTAAACATGGCCTGTTGGGGGGTACTTGAGGACAGGGCTGAGAACCACTGCTTTAGAGCACTGAGCTAAAATCTAGCTCAAGACAATCCTTTTCTAATTGTGGGCATTTGAGGGAAACCAAGTGAGTGTTAGAACCCCTGCTTGTCTTTTTTTAGGTTGGGCTTTGTGTCCCTTTTCGCAAAATTGGCTTCACTTCCTGTCACATAGCCAAACAGGAAGTGAGGATAAAACCCTACCAATGTCTTCCCTTGGGGACACAAAGGTCAATCTAGTGTCCCCATTAGGCAAATTGCACTCTAGCACTTTGTTGTGTACACCCCAAATTATTAGGTATTTTGGGGTTTATTAAAGGGAAATCCACTCTGTAATACAAGTGTACTCGCTGTAAATCTGAGGGGAAGCACTGGTGATTTTATCATCCAATCATGCAGAAGCAAAGATGCTGTTTTTTTTTTTCCTTGCATGTCCCCCTCGGATCTCCAGCAAGTGCACTTGTAGTGCAAAGTGGATTTGTCTTTAGTAAATAAACCCCAAAGTCCAAGATATCTAATAGTTTGGGGTGTACACAGCAAAATGCTAGAGTGCAATTTCCCTATAATGGGGAAACTATTTAGATTGACCTGTGTGTCCCCAAGGAAAGACATTGGTAGGGTTTTACCCTCACTTCCTGTTTGGCTATGTGACAGGAAGTGAATTTGAAGGAGAAACTGGCAAAATCTGAGAGGTGTCTTCACCCTATCAAGGGTGCAGACATCCCCAAAAACTGACAAGACTTCTAATCCCTCTGCACTCTATCCCCAAGCAAAAATAAGAAAGGATTTCGTTTAGTTTAACTTTGCAAAGACACATTCCTAAGTTCAACTGTCAATGGCCCATTTAGACCTTGTTTAATAGAAAACACCAGTTGTCTTTCACTGTAAACATTTGTTAGTCCAGTCCTGGAAATCTGCATCTGCTTTACTATTCATTTCCATAAAAATTGGGTTCCTGCAGCTAGATGTGCCAAATGCATCTATAGCGCCAGCTGTGTATGGGAGATGCCAACTGCTGTGTGTGCGCGGAGGTATGCACCTGTGGCACATATCTGGTTCCGGAAGCGGTGGCCAGCACACAGGAATGACATCACGCCCCTCCAGGAAGTTGCTTGTACTGCTGCTAATTTCTTCCCACCACCATGCCCCGCTCACTGTTCTCTGAGGAAGAGATGATCCTTATTTGTAAAATAAGATTTTTTTAAATTTATTTTTACATGGGGTGGTGTTTGTGTGGGTCATGTGTGTATGTCTAAATGATTTGGCCTCAAAACACACAGCTACTTCCTGTGTACAGATTCACTTCAGGATGTATATTGCTTACTGCTTCAGTGTGTGTTTAAATATAGATATATCTATAGATGTAGGTTCTTGTGTCCACCAGCAGAGAGAAGTTGGGTAGATGCCACACTCCCCATTCTGGAGGCATAATAATGGTCTAGCACAGGGGTCTTCAAACTTCGGCCCTCCAGTTGTTCAGGAACTAAAATTCCCATCATGCCTAGTCATGTCTGGGAATGTCAGAGTTTTACAATGCCTCATAGGATATGTAGTTCCGCAACAGCTGGAGAGCCGTAGTTTGAAGATTCCTAATCACTCTAGCATGTCTTAAAAAAAGGTGGTTTCTCATGTGCCTTGTATAATGCCCAAGAAATATCATTAGGAAAATAAAAGTGGGTCGTGGCACATCTACATTCCAAATTTGGCACTTAAAGTGGTGTTCCGGACGTTTTTTTTTTTTAAAAGTCAGCAGCTACAAACACTGTATCTGCTGACTTTTAATAAGGACACTTACCTGTTCAGGGAGCCCACGATGTCGGCCCCCCTGAGGCCGATCCGTCCTTTGGATCGGCCGCTGGCGCCTCCATCCTAACTAAGGGAAACAGGCAGTGTAGCCTTGCGGCTTCACTGCCCGTTTCCTACTGCACATGCGCGAGTCGCGTGGAGCTTTGTGAATGGCCCCATTGTTTCCTGGGACACTAACAGTTCCCAGAAGGCAACGGGGCCACTCGCCGAAGAGGAGGAAGCGCCGCGGAATAGGAAGAGGCAGATTAGGAAGACTGCCTAGCAACAGGGGTTTCAGGTAAGTAAATTTTTTTTTTTTCAAATGTTTTTTTTTTTTTTTTAAGAATTTTAATGCTATTTTTTATTTTAGGGTGGCCCTCCACTTTAAGATGGTCATGCACTATGCATATTAATTTATTGGGTTTAGAAACTCTTCTCTGTTCTTTGTAATGTATTGAAAGATTTGGGTAAAAAATGAGAAAAAAAACACATTTTAAAGATATATTAGAAGTGATAGGAATGAGATTAGCATCAAAGGGGTTAATTAACTGAGAACACCTACTAATTGCCTAACAAGACATCCAATGAGATGAAATGAACCAATCGTATTGGGTGTACTGTATTATCAATGAGAAAACCGCAGTTACCTTAGCGACAGTTGCAGCTTACATATGCGAGTATTTATTATTGTTATTTGTGCTTCAATTCGTACGTTCGATTAATTACTTTTCTGGTGCACCAATTGATGTATGAACTGGTGCAGTGCCTTCTTCTTAGTAAATCACCCCCACTGTGTCAATGAGCTCTAAATTCTCATGGAACAGCCAACCAAAAGAGGTCTGCGCATCCAATCTTCTCATGTCTACAGCCAGTATAACCATGAAACCTGACAAGTTGGGACTGGCCAGTTCAGATTGGCTTACTGTGCTTTCTATCCTGATAAAAGATCAGTTCACAGAGAGCGGTTATGATAAATAACAAGAAGATCTAATAACTGCCTAATGACTGCTGAGCAGAAAGCTTTTTTTCACTTAAAGAGGAGGTCCAGCCCCCACACGAAAAACTCAGCAGCTACAAATACTGCTGACTTTTAATATAAGGACACTTACCCGTCCAGGGAACCGTGATGTCGGCACCCCAGCTGATCTTCGGATCAGCTGTTGGGTACAGTCCCTGCCATTCTTGGTAAGGGAACCTGGCAGTGAAGCCTTTCGGTTCCCTACTGCGCATGCGCGAAGTGTGCTGCGCTAATTGGCCCGGTGGCGGAGAAAGTAGATGGGGCTGAACTTCCGAGACGGCGCTGTCTCCGGAAGTGGGCGAACGGTACCAAACAGGTACCTGTCAAAAACAGGTACCCGTTCCCCCCTCCCCCCTGAAAGGTGCCAAATGTGGCACCGGAAAGGGGGAGGAGATGGATAAGCGGAAGTTCCACTTTTGAGTAGAACTCCGCTTTAAGAATATTTTTTCTTCTATGATAAAGTGCATGATTTCAAATAGCCGATTTCTCTTCTTGACAAGCACTGTTTTTTTTCTTGACGATTGCATTCTAGCAAGACCATCTGGCTGGAAGATCTTTGCAATCAGTACTCAAGATTTTCGTTGCTTCCCACTGACAATTACAGCTGATCTGCTACTCATACAATGAATAAAGAAACCCACACTGAAGAATATGCTACTGTTCATCTGCCAAATGCTTCAGTTCTATCCAGTTCCACTCTGTACATTTCTCGAAGGGCTCACCTCATGCCTCAGCTCATCAATTTGATCCTTCAGTTCTCGGATGTACTGTGAAGAGTCGGAGTCATTTAGTTTTCCCTGGATCATCCCCTCTTCTTTCTGGAAAATAACATCAAGAGAATGTCAGAAAAGAGACTATGGCAGGTGGGAGAAATTAGTGTGACAGAGTGAAAAGGACCCAAAGACAGGAGATAAAAAGAAGATCTTGATGACTGTCACCCTGTGTATAGCATGTGAGCAATCATAAAGGACCTTAAAGTGACTGTAAAATTTGAATTAAAAAAAAATAACAAACATGTTATATTTACCTACTCTGTGCAATAGAATTGCACATAGCAGCCCAGATCGTCTTCTTTTATGGCTATGTTATCAATGTTTTGGACCAGGGTGGTGCTGTAGACATAGCATATCTTGATTTCAGCAAGGCATTTAATACAGATCCATATAATGATCTAATACTAAAGTTGTACAAGCTAGGGCTTAAAGTGGATGTAAACCCAATGTCATCCTTTCTAAACTACTGCCATAGGGGTTATCTATAAGGATATACATGCCTCGTGCGTGTATCTTTACCTGTCAAATGTCTCCCCTCTGTCTGTTATGAGACCCGAAAAACTGCAGATTCTGTGGGCGGGTCTGTTGTCTGGAGCTCGGTGGGTGGAGTCGTGATGTCAGTAGACTCCCCGCCCACCTCTACACTCCCCTTGTCAATATGCATTTTCTCCTGTGTATTTCTAACACTGAACTTCTGTTATGATCTCTAACATCCAGTGAAAAGACAGGAAAGTAACCACATGACTTCAGCATGCCCAATAATGCTGAGGTGTGGAACAGCCAATCCTTGCAGAGCTGCTGAAGAAAGGAGTGGGGGTGGGGATTAAAAAATAATGCCTGTGTCTTAGGCTAGTGCACGAGATGTAAATCACCTGTCACTCACAGCAAGGGGGAGGATTTGACAAAGTTTTTGCCAGTTTGTCAAGATTTATCTCACTGAACAATAATAGGATTGCTCAGAGCTGGAATAACTCTGTGTGGCAAGACTGGGCTCAAATGATAGGAAATCTTATACTCTACAGTATGACATTAAAAAAAAAAAAAAAATTCGGGTTTATATTCACTTTAACCCTTGGGTGGTTCAGTGGATATGCAGTTGTCTAAAGAATAGATACCAGAGTGTGGTTGTAAATGGGGTTCACTCAGAACAGAGACCAGTCACTAGTGGGGTACCACAAGACTCTGTACTGGGTCCTCTTCTATTTAATCTATATGTAAGTGATATAACTAAAAGATTTGCGATTTGGGTAAGGTATATCTTTTTGCTGATGACACAAAAGGTGTGTAATAGAGATTATATCCCTGGAGGGGTCTGTAACATGGACCACGATTTGGCACCAGGGTGGATTTGATTTAAATTAACTTGATTTAAATCATAGTTTTTAAAGAGCAACTGTCATCTCTGTCCTGCAGCAGCTCCTCCTCTGACCCGCTATTGACTCACCGACAGTCCCATTCACTTTAATGGGAAGGCTGGTGATGCGGCAGTGACACAACAAGGTGAGGGATGTGGCAGCGACAGCCCGCTAACAGGCGCTGCCATGATGGATCTGAAATGACAGGTGCTCTTTAAATGTAAGGACTCATTCTTGCATGTAGTTAGAATCCTTAATCTTTGCAAACAAAATGAAGGTTTCCTATTTAAAACAATAAGCTGTCAGGTTAGTAAAACAGCGAGATCAGAACGGATTCAATCATACAGTTTGTAATGTACATATATTGCAAAACAATGTGATAGAGGAATAATCCTGAACTTTGATTTATCTCATGGTTACTGTGAAATTGTGTAAATGCATCAATGCATTGCAGGTTATGTCAGCTTGCAGAGCTTGGGTTCATTGAATGAGTTTACCAAAAAAATTTAAATATTGCAGAATATACAGCCTCATTCTACATAACTGAGCTCCATTTCATGCTGAATAAACTAAATTACTAATGTATCTTAAATAGAAAACTATCTTTAGATTTTTAGTCCAAAAGCATTTTTTTAAAAATAAATTTGACAAACAATCCCCCCAAAAAACTATTTAATCGATTGCCGACCGCCTCACGCAGATATACTGCGGCAGAAGGGCTCGTACAGGTAAAACCATGTACCTGTACATTGCCCTTTAAGAGGTGGCCAGCAGGCGCGTGCGCGCGGCAAGCTCCGTGAGTCAGGTCGCGGGGATACCCGCGATCGCCTCATGGGGAGGAAGAATGGGGAGATGCTGATGTAAACGGCATCTCCCTTTTCTGCCTAGTGACAGTGTCACTTGATCTCTGCTCCCTGTCATTGGAGCAGAGATCAGTGATGTCACACACACAGCCCATCCCCTGACAGTTAGAAACACGCCCCTAGGACACACTTAACCCCTACACTGCCACCGTCATTTACACAGGAATCAGTGCATTTTTATAGCACTGATTGCTGTATAAATGACAATGGTCCCAAAAATGTGTCAAAAATGTCCGATGTGTTCGCCATAATGTCACAGACATGATAAAAATTGCTGATCACTGCCATTTAAAAAAAAAAAAAAAAAAAATTAATAAAAATGCCATAAAACTATCCCCTATTTTGTAAACGCTATAACTTTTGCGCAAACCAATCAATAATCGCTTATTGCGATTTTTTTTGCCAAAAATATGTAGAAGAATACGTATCCGCCTAAACTGAGGAAAAAAAATTGTTTTTTTTATATATTTTTGGGGGATATTTATTATAGCAAAAAGTAAAAAATAATGCGCTTTTTTCAAAACTGTCGCTCTATTTTTGTTTATAGCGCAAAAAATAAAAACCGCAGAGGCGATCAAATACCACCAAAAGAAAGCTCTCTTTGTGGGAAAAAAAGGACGTCAATTTTGTTTGGGAGCACTGTCACACGACCGCGCAATTGTCAATTAAAGCGACACAGTGCTGAATTGCAAAAAGTGCTCTGGTCAGGAAGGGGGTAAATTCTTTCGGGGCAGAAGAGGTTAAAAAAAAAAAAAAAAAAGATTTTATTGTTTTTTTTGTTTTTAAAAAACACTGATTTATATCCACCCTGTTTGGCATTGCTGGAAGGATTGGTCAAAGCAGTGGAAACTGCAGTTCAATGTTTCCAAATGTAAAATAATGCACCTAGGGAAAAAGAATCCCCTGAGAGAGTGCAACATTGGGGGTACAGTGTTAGCACTACAGAGGAAAAAGATTTGGGGGTACTTATTTCAGATGATTGCAAAATGAGCAAACAGTGAGACCAGGCAGTGGAGAAAGTAAATGGAATTCTAGGATGCATCACTAGAGGAATCACCAGCAGGAGGAAGGAGGTTCTGATTCCTCTATATAGATCTTTGGTGAGACCTCATTTAGAATACTGTGTCCAGTAGACATGTGCACACTGAAATATTTCATTTCGGAATTTCGTTTTCGTCCGACAAATAAATTTATTTAGTTACTCCCGAAATTCATTTTTATTTATTTCGTTTTTTGTTAAAAATTGCATTCGTCCGAAAATCCAAATTAAGGTCGAATCTGTCATTGAATGCTTATGGTGTCTGTCGAATGTTCAAAGAAGATTCGACGGAGCAGCTAAACTGTACGACACCGTATAGTTTACCTGCTCCGTCGAATCTTCTTAGAACTTTCAACAGACACCATAAGCCAAAGTACGTGTGTACTTAGGTCTAGCTATTTTACTGCTCCTCCTCTTTGGTTACAATCAGCCAATAACATTCATCATCATCATTATTTTTACTTATCTTTTCTCCCCTACGTCGAATCTTTTCTCTCTATGTAGAATAATCTTGGACTAATAGAGTTAAGGTTAGGCACATTCGACCACAGGTTTGATGGACACAGATTGTTATTGTCATCATCATGTCGAATCTCCTATTTATATCGAACTGTTGTAGCAACGAAAATAAAGCATTTGTTTATGTCAGATCTTTCGTTTTTTTGGATCCTGCGCTTTCGTTATCGTTTGTTAAAACGTTAACGAAAATACCTGAAATTCGGACGAAAATGCATTCCAACGAAAACTAATGCACATGTCTAGTGTCCAGTTCTGGAGACCTCACTTACAAAAAGATATTGATAAGATAGAACGAGTCCAGAGACGGGTAACAAAAATGTTTAAAGGTCAGGGGGATAAAATATATCGAGAGTGACTTCAGGAACTTAATATGTACAGTGTAGAGGAAAGAAGGGAAAGGGGAGACATGATTGAAACCTTTAAATACATCAAGTGGGTGAATAATGTTCAGGAGGGCAGTTTTTTCAATATGAAAGCAAAATCAAGAACACGGGGACATGACCTTAAACTAACTGGAGGAAAGTTCAAAACTAATCTTAGAAAGTATTATTTTACTTAAAGGGTCGTTGATTCTTGGAATAAACTACCAGCAGAGGTAGTGAGACAGTCAACAGTAAATGGCCTCAAACATGCCTGGGACGAAAAGAGATCTATACTTGGACAATAAAGTTAACAAAAATAACTAAAGTACAAATGGGCACACTATGGACTACTTGGTGTTTTTCTGCAGTCACTTTTCTATGTTTCTTCTGGGTTCCCTCACTCCTGGCTCCATCTCTTCTTGGTGTGCCACCATAGGAAGCCACTTTCTATTGTGGCACACCTGCAGGTTTGATCCCGAGCCGCGCTGCCTGAGTCCATAGACACAGAGAGCACAGCTTGGCTCTACCCCTTGCTTCCTCGTCACAGGAGTTGACTGACATGACAGCAGCGGGAGCCGCGATGGCCACCGGGACCCGCCAGGACAGGCAGAACGGCGGTCTGTGAGGGAGGACAATTGAGATCTTGTGTTTCTGCTAAAAAACACAGATCTCTGTTTTCCTCCTGTCACACCCCCCCCCCCCCCCCCCAAGTTAGAAAGCACTAGAAGCACACTTAACCCTTTGATCGCTCCTGATTTGAACTCCTTCCCTGCCAGTGTCATTTATACAGTGACAGTGCATTTTTTAAGCACCGATGACTGTATTGGTGTCACTGGTCCCCAAAAAGTGTCAGCGTCAGATATGTCCGCCGCAATGTCGCAGTCCTGCTAAAAAAAAAAAAAAAAAAAAAAAAAAAAAAAAAAAAAAAAAAAAAAAATCGCTGATCGCTGCCATAACTAGTGAAAACAAAAAAAATAAAAAGTCCATAAATCTATCCCACAGTTTGTAGATGCTATAACTTTTGCGCAAACCAATCAATAAACACTTATTGCGATTTTATTTTACCAAAACATGTAGCAGAATACATATTGACCTAAAATTGATGAAGAAATTAGATTTTTTACATTTTTTTTGCGGTGTGTTTTATAGGCAGAAAGCAAAAAATATAGTTTTTTTTTCCAAAATGGTCTGTCTTTTTTTGTTTGTAGCGCAACAAATAAAAACCGCAGAGATGATCAAATACCATCAAAGAAAGCTTTATTTGTGGGAAAAAAACATCATACATTTTATTTTGGTACAGCACCGCACAATTGTCAGTTAAAGCAACACAGTGCCGTATCGCAAAAATGGCCTGGTCAGGAAGGGAGTAAAACCTTCTGGGCTGAAGTGGTTAAAAAGTGACTCCACTTTTGTTGAGAGAAAAAAACAAACCTCTGGGTGATCAATGTATATTGCACAGATCTTTAACAAATTTTGTTGCAGAGTCCTGAAGAAAAAGGGGTTTGTTGTCTGCAGATTGAATCTGAAAGTGTGACTTTTTCATTATTATTCAGCTGATGCACTTGCAGTGTTCTAATGAGGAAAGTTGCAGGGTGTGCATTCCCCCTAGGAGGTAATTAACCCTTTGGCAGGTATTTCACCAAAAATGAAATTTTTGTTGCAGATTTTGTTAAAATTTGACTTGGATCTTAGGCTCCGTTCACATTTTGGCGTTCCAAATCGTGGACGGAATCTCCCCGACTCTGCTGTAATTTGAAATAGCGGCAAATCGCGGGATGCCGTACGAACCCCGTCACTTCCAATGACACCCTGATCGCTGCGCGATTCGTCAGGCGACAATCGCAGTAAAATCACGCAAACAGAATCGCGGGACGCCTGTCGGCCAAAAGAAGTTCACTTCTTTTGGCCGACAGGTGTCCGTGATTCTGTTTGCGCGATTTTACCATGATTGTCGTCCAACAAATCGTGGCACAATAGCGCCACTATCGGGGGGGCCATTGGAAGTGACGGGCATCGCACGGGCATCCCACGATTGCTGCTATTTCAAATCGCGGCGATTCCACCCGCGATCAGGAACGCCAAGATGTGAACGGAGCCTAAGTGCGGACTTTTGTGAAAATCAGTGAGCCAATCACACTAGTAGGAAATGACATGTGTGGGGATGTTCTGTACACCAATCGTGTATGGAACACCTCCAGGTTGCCATATTGCATTGAACTTTACAAAAAATTACAGCAATGCAGATGAAAAAGAAAATAGGATTTTTAAAACAGCTTACCTGTAAAATCCTTTTCTTTCGAAGGACATCACGGGACACAGAGCCACAGTAATTACTGATGGGTTATATAGGTATCACTGGTGATTGGACACTGGCACACCCTATCAGGAAGTTCAACCCCCTATATAATCCCTCCCCCTTGCAGGGATACCTCAGTTTTGTAGCCAAGCACATAGTGTATTAGAAGAGGGGCGGACCTCTGTGTCCCGTGATGTCCTTCGAAAGAAAAGGATTTTACAGGTAAGCTGTTTTAAAAAACCCTATTTTCTTTCTCGAACATCACGGGACACAGAGCCACAGTAATTACTGATGGGATGTCCCAGAGCAATGCTACCTGAGGGGGGGGGGGGGGGGAACCACGACCAAGTAGGGTGCAATCAGACCTGAGGACCCTGTACCGTTGCCTGCAGCACACTACGCCCAAAGGCGATATCCTCATGCCTTCTCACATCCACCTGATCTGGTGAATGTATGAACTGAAGACCAGGTTGCGGCCTTGCAGATTTGAGCCATAGAGGCCCGGTGATGCACTGCCCAAGAAGCACCAATAGCCTTGTGGAATGTGCCTTGATCTGAAAACGGAGGAATCTTCATTTGGCGTTTCAAACCGTAAGCTTGAATGATCAACTGTCGAATCCATTTAGAAATGGTAGCTTTTGACGCTGCCTGTCCTCTATTGGGACCCTCTGGCAGCACAAACAAAACATCCGTCTTGCAGATCTGAGCAGTTGTCCCTAGATAGCCTTAACTGCTCTTACTACATCCAACGAATGTAGAGATCTCTCTTCCGGAGAACAGGGATCTGGAAAAAAGGAAGGCAGAACAATGTCTTGGTTTAAATGAAAATCAGAAACCACCTTCGGTAAAAAACTAGGATGAGGGCGTAGTACACACTCTATCCTTGTGTATAATCAAATAAGGCTCCTTACAGAAAAGAGCTGCTAATTCTGATACTCTTCTAGCAGAAGAGATGGCCACCAGAAAATTAACTTCCTTGTCAACACAGACCAAAGGAATCTGACTTATTGGTTCAAAAGGCTGTCTTTGTAACACAGCAGGACCAAGTCAAGTCCCAGGGTTTAGGGGCGCTTTAACCGGAGGATTAAGACGCATCACCCCCTGCATAAAAATTTCGGACCAAAGAATGTAGCCTCATACCAAGGCGGACTGAGGGACCCTTCTTGGTCCTTACTGTCAGCAATCAGCCTCTCTCAAAGCAGTGATCTTTGCCTGGGGTAGAAATATTTTCTCCTGGCTTGTATCTATAATCAGACCTAAATACTCCGATCTTCTTACTGGTTTTAGGAAAGACTTTTCTAAGTTGAGGATCCAACCAGGTGTTCTAGATACCTGACTGTGGTCCTCAAGGTTCCATTCAAAGAGGCTACCGACCGTCTATCAAGAGCAGGTCGTCTAGGTATGCTATGACAGCTATACCCGGAGCCCTTAATCTGGCCAGAGGAGGAGCCAAGATTCTTGGTGAACACTCGAGATGCAGTGGCTATCCCGAAAGGCAGAGCCACAAACTGGAAATGGCGCCCTCCTACCTCGAAGCGCAGAAACTTCTGATGAGCAGGAAAAGATATGCATCTCTGATGTCTATTGATGCCAGAAATTCTCCTCCCTGCAGGGTGGGAACTACTGTTCAAAATGATTCCATGCGGAAGGATTGAATCCTTAGGAATCGGTTCAGATCCCTTAAGTCCAGAATGGGCCTGACATCCCCATTTGGCTTTTGGACCGTAAAAGGGTTGGAATAGAAGCCCAATCCCTGGTCCTTTGCGGGAACTATCATAATGACCTCCTGCGACAAAAGTCGCCCTAACGCTAGAAGGAGCGACTGGTACTTCTCTGGGTCTCTGGGAACACCTGATCTGAGGAACCGAGGAGAGGGGAATTCCTGAAACTCCAGCTTGTACCCTAAGGTTACCGTGGAGATTACCCATCTGTCCTGGAAGTCCTCCTGCCAGAGCTCTGAGAACTGTCGCAGTCTTCCCCCACTCGAGTGAGCGGGGGCGCCCCCTCATGCAGAGGTCTTAGTGTTTTGCCTAGTAGGCTTCTTTCCCCAGGACCTCTTTTGTCCCTGGGGTTGACTCTTGTCTCTGGACCCCGATGGAGGCGGCCGTCGACACTGCCTGGAGGCTGAAGCCCCCGGCGCTGGGGAAAGAGTCCGTTTGAAAGAGGGACGCTTACTCTTCTTCTTGACAGGTAAGAGAGTGCTTTTCCCACAAGAGATTCTCTTGATATAGTTATCCAAGTCCTCTCCAAACAACTTTGCACCACGAAATGGAAACCCAGCCAGTAGCTTCTTACATGGTGCTTCGGCTGACCAATTTTTCAACCATAGGATTCTACGTATATGCACCAACCCCAGTGAAAGACGGGAGGTTTGCACGATAGAATCTCTAATGGCGTCAACCACAAAGCATAAGGCCGCTGGAAGGTTAGCAAACCCCTGGGCCTGCTGTTCAGGTAATACTTTGATGACCTGCTTAACATGGTCTCTTAAGTATTGACAGACTCCAATCGCTGCTACTGCAGGTTGGGTCACTGATCCTGCTAAGGAGAAAACATCCTTCAATAGGGATTCCATCCTTTTATCTACAGGATCCCTGAGCATCTGAGCATTGTCTACAGGACAAGTCAGGCTATTATTTACGGAGGAAATGGCGGCATCAATAACCGGTATTCCCCACATTTTAATAAACTTTTCTTCCATCGGATAAAGTGTTGAAAACTTTCTCGGGGGGAAAAAAACGTTTGTCTGGGTGATCCCACTCAGAATAAATGAGCTTTTCAAGTAAAGTATGAACAGGAAAAGCATGTACTGCTTGGAAAGGTTTCAGTGACCCCAAAGCAGAAGAGGATTCTTTAGCAGTTTCCGGTATGGGCAACTTAAATGTGGAGCGGACCAATCCAGTGAGGATCTGCACTAAGACTTTCTCCTCTTGGGAAGTCGCAGAGGGTCCCTCTCCACCCGAGTCCTCTGAAGAGGAATCATCCGTCCCATCCCGATCCTCTGAAAGGGATTCATCTCCTTTATCCCAGAGCTCCTCTGTCTGAGGGTCTTGGGGAACAGAGGAAAGCCTAGTGCGTTTTCTTCCACTGAGTGAAGACGTAATCACGGCCATTAATCTTTCCTCTAGACCATTAATGGTTGAGGAAAAAACCTCTTGTGTAATATATACAGGGGCTGAAGTGCCAGAAGCAAGTGTAGCCCCTGACCCCGATGGCTCTCCCTGGCTAGCCGTCCCTGGCCCATCTTTAGGGGGGGGAGGATGCTGCCGACAGAGGGCCCTCAGAACCTGAACGAGATCCCCTAGTGTCTCTGGTTCCTGGTGTGCTTGAACCTCTTCTACCCATAGTGCAAAGCAACAAGGTGTGAGGTATACAAATGAACACTGCCCGCTGAGCGATGTAGTCTGGCTAAAAGCCTTGCTACCCAATGCTCAGTCTGGTGTTACTTCAGTAAATGCTGCCTAGGAGAATGCCTGTGTCCCACCTTACATGCGACCGTCAGCTCTGTGTCTCTCAGAAGGCTGAGTGTACCTGTACAGAGTGCCCTAATAGCCTGCAGCTGGCCTGAGTGGGGAGTCTAAGCACTCAGTGCTGACGTCCCGCCCCCCTCCTCTACCGCCCCCCCTTCGAGTTTTGAAAAAAACGAGCGCTTCCCACGCTGGCCGACTCTCCTGTCATGCTTCTGGAGGAAGGCTGGGAGCGGGGGGGGGGGGGGGGGGGGGGGGCGGGGGGGGTAGAGGCTGGTACAAGATCTGCCTGAACGGCTATCTTCAGAGATGGTGGCCATTAGGCCGCAGAGTCCGGGTGGTATAACCACTTTCTAGACCCCTGTGGTCCCTCTAGCCTGGGGGGGAACATTCAAACAGGAGAAATCCCTCCTCCATCTTACCTTCTTTGCAGCCGGCTTGAGACGCTGTGAGGAAAAACACCAACGATGAACACTGAGACAGACAGTCAGCATGTGCAGGTTTGTGCTCTTGGCAGCCCCCAGTGGTCACAATAGGCATAGCATGCATTTACCTTAAAGGAGAAAAGCCACTAGAACTCAAAAATTCTGTTGAATCTCCTCTTACCTTATCCAGCCGCAGGGTGCAGTTTACACAGACCCAATCTTCACCTCTCACGGTGGGCTCCGTTTGAAAAAACCGTCAGAGACTGGGGCCCCCATCAGTAGGGGGATCCAACAGTTCTGGGACCGTAAAGCACCTCGCCAGAAATTAGGAAGTTTAAAGCCATTTTCTGATCTGCGGGGTCCAGCTCTCTAAAAAGAGAAGCGTTACGGGTAAAATCTCGTTTCTTCGGACACGAGGCCCGGGTACCATTCAATTCGGCCATGAAAAGACACTTTGAATGGATCCGGTTCGCCTGGCTTGCCCCAGTATAGGATATCAGGATATTCCCTTTGGAGCTCAGCACAGGACATCTTTACACGTCCATCACCTAAGACACTGGCGTAAAAACTGAGGTATCCCTGCAAGGGGGAGGGATTATATAGAGGGTTGAACTTCCTGATAGGGTGTGCCAGTGTCCAATCACCAGTGATACCTATATAACCCATCAGTAATTACTGTGGCTCTGTGTCCCGTGTTGTTTGAGAAAGAAAGGTCATTTTTTTTTATAACATTTAATTACAATATGGATTGTTTTGCAATATTATATGATATTTTATTATTAATTTATTTTTTGCTCTTTGTTATTCCCACGAAAGTGGAGTTACCCTTTAAGGAATGATCATTCTGCACTTACAGTGAAAGACTAAAGATAGGGAGGTGGTGGAAAGCATAGCAGAAGCAGCAGTGCCATAACACAATCACTGCTTCCCAACAAACGCCTACTGAAGGGATCTGTGAAGATTCCTAATTTTGAGGAATTTATTTTAATAAATAAATAAATAAATAAATAAATAAATAAAGACCCGATTCTCGTGTTTTGTTAAGTACATTTGCATGTGGTGCACCTTGCTTCCTTTTTCAAGTGTTATAAAAAATGTAAAAAAATACCAATAACACTAGGTATGAAGAGAATCACCAACAAAAGATTGTATATTCATGGTACGGAGCTTTGAATAAACAATCAACGGCTGAATCATTTGTGGATGACAGATATATATCTTAGCTCTATGATCTGTTGGAAATGGGGGGAAATTGTCAGATCTAGAGATCACTTCTAGAAATGTCTCACCTGAATCTCCAGTTCAGCTATCCTCTGACGCATCTCAGCCACGGCGGCCATGCTGTCTGCTTCTCTCAGCCGTACCGCCATCACCTCTTCTTTATTCTAATAGGAAACACACAAAGTAACTCAAAATGATCTGTATTTCCACCTTTCAGACAAACAAGGCTGAGCTGAGCACATAGAGACTCTGCCATCCAAAAAAAAAAAATAATAATAAAAAAAAAAGCTGCTGCCGGTATGAAATTCTGGTAGACCCTCCCCCTTGCATTCCTATTGGCCCTTTACTGTGATGGGCAGCCTCACTGCTCAATAGGAATGCAGAACGGCAGTAAGTAGCAAGCTTCTGCATGATCAGTAAGCGCAGAAGCTTTGACTACCAAGACGACTGGGCTTTAGCAGTGACAGATTTGTAAAGCTGTTGCAGTTACGCACACCTCTCGCTGCATGCAATTTATACCCACGGCGGTTTTTATTTTTATTTCATATTCTCTTTAAGTACAGAAGTGGGAATGAGCCATAAACGGCAGCCAAATAATTTCTGAATTTCAGTAAATTGATGCATAACTGAGGAAAAAGAATGTCTGACAGAACAGAGGAAGTAGGAAGTAGTAGTATTCACGCACTAGAAATCCCACAACATTTAACCCATTTAACCACTTCCCAACCAACTCCTGTACATATACGGCACCAGGATGGCTCTCCTGCGCAAATCACCGTATATGTATGATGGCTCCTTTAAGAGCCATAGCAGGCGTGCACCCACTGCATGGCGGGGGACCTGATGCGCGTGGCCGGCGGGCACGATCGCCACCGCCCATTCACGATCGCAGGCACGAGATCCAGAATGAGAATTTGTGCATGTAAACAGACAAAGCCCTGTTCTGACAGGGGGGAGAGACAGATCGTCTGTTCCTACTAAGTAGGAACAGCGATCGCTCTCCTCCTCTAGTTAGTCACATCCCCTCACAGTCAGAAACACACCTAGGGAACACACTTAACCCCTTGATCGCCCCCTAGTGTTAACCCCTTCCCTGCCAGTGACATTTATACAGCAATCAGTGGCTATTTTTAGCTCTGATCGCTGTATAAACGTCACTGATCCCAAAAAAGTGTCAAAAGTGTCCGATCTGTCGGCCACAATGTCGCAGTCCCACTAAAAATTGCTGATCGCCGCCATTACTAGTAAAAAAAAAAAATGAAAAGAAACTAAAATTGCCATAAATCTATCCCCTATTTTGTAGACGCTATAACTTTTGCGCAAACCAATCAATATACGCTTATTGCGGGGTTTTTTTACCAAAAATATGTAGAATACATATTGGCCTAAACTGTTGAAAAAATTGGTTTAGTTTTTTTTTCATTTGGGATATTTATTATAGCAAAAAGTAAAAAATTGTGTTTTTTTCAAAGTCGTCACTCTTCTTTTGTTTATAGAGCAAAAGATAAAAACCGCAGAGGTGATCAAATACCACCAAAAGAAAGCTCTATTTGTGGGGAAAAAAAGGACGTCAATTTTGTTTGGGTGCAGCGTCGCGCAGCCGCGTAATTGTCAGTTAAAGCGACGCAGTGCCGTATCGCAAAAAATGGCCTGGTCAGGAAGGGGGTAAATTCTTCCGGGGCTGAAGTGGTTAAATATTTCAGTATATAAATGGTAATGAATGCAGACAATGGGATTTTATGAAAACTCCAGGCAACTCTTGAACACAGGACTGAAATAAACATATGAACTGCTAACCTGCCCAATGGTTTCCTCCTAAATTTTTATTTTTTTTTAAAGTCAGCAGCTACAAATACTGCAGCTGCTGACTTTTAAAATAAGGACACTTACAGGGCGCCCGCGATGTCGGCACCCGAAGCAGACCCGTCCCTCGGCTCTCGGGTGGAGGCGCCGCCATCTTCGGTAAGGGAAACAGGAAGTGAAGCCTTGCGGCTTCACTTCCTGGTTCCCTACAGCGCATGTGCGACTCGCGCTGCACGATCTCACTGGTCCCTGCTGTCTTCTGGGACCTGTTTGTCTCCCAGAAGACAGCGGGGGGGGGGGGGGGACGGAGAAGGCGCCAGAAGTAGTGTAGATACCCGCGGGTGGCTTGGCTATCTATGCCCGGAAGTGGGAGCAAAATACCTGTATTAGACAGGTATCTGCTCCCCCCCTCCCCCCTAAAACGTGTCAAATATGACACCGGAGGGGGAGGGGGAGGATTCCGAAAGCGGAAGTTCCATTTTTGGGTGGAACTCCGCTTTAAGCCTGTTTAATCTCAAAATTCACACACTCTTCACATACTTCCCAGCCAGGCAGACAAGTCCATTTCCCAGTCCGCTTCATGTGTCCCCTGCCTGCAGCAAAGTGATCATACTCATTCATTATCCAATGAGCATGCAGCTGCAATACTGAAACAGGAAGCAGAAGAATCCTCTGCTAGTTTTAACAGTTCACTTACAAGGATGTGTATTTAACCATTTACTTGGATTCCCTCCTAAAGAGACCCTGTCACCATTTTCAAATCCCAAACTGAAACTGTGGTCACAAAGAAAAAAATACTTACTGCTCCTCCTGCCAGCGTTGCCAATATCTGCTGTTTTTAGGAGCAGCAATGGCTAAAATAAAAAAAATCTTCTGGATCTTACACTTTTGGGTATGTTTGGCCTCTTCATTTGGTCCTACATCACTACAGGACACAGCGATTGGAGGATGCAAACCGTGCGCACTGAGGGACCAGTTCATCCAACGCAGTCATGAGTGTGGGATGCAAAACATTTTTCAGCCAGTGTAGCTCCCGAAGACATATTGGCAGTGGGCAGATTACAAGTCCTTTTCTCTGCAGGCATGGCTTCAGTTTGTGATTTGAAAACAGCCACATGGTCTTTTTAATGAGTACTGCATACATGTATTGCACGTGGTTGGCCAACATCTTAAACAGAGTTCCGGTTATATTGTGCCTCACCTTACACTCGGTCACAGCATGTCTCCTCTTATCTTCATTTATTTTGGTCTGCAGGGTCTTGTTCTGTGCTGCCTCGCTTTGCAACCGCTCTCTGAGCTCCTTACACTCCTTCTCCAGCCGGGATAGCTGTTTCTCATGCATCACCTCCTGAAAAGGACACAGACTGTCAGCCAATGGAATCGCTCCATCAGACCCAAACTCAAGAACTGCTTCACACTAGTTACATCAGTGGGAAGGATTTCATCCTTACCGAGTTCAGACAAAATAAACACTATGAACAGGGAGTTTAGCTTTCACCTTTATGGATTTTTTACCAGTTCTGAGGCTTGCTGCTTGTTGGAGAGATAATGCTACTAAGGTCATCATCACAGTACCTCTGGTAACAACCAGTCCGCGTTAGCATGACTTATTTTAGGAAAAAAGAATTCCAGGCATGGTATATTTTTACATATAGTTATATAGGTACAGTGTGGGTCAACGTATCCATGTATATAACATACATAGCTGATGCCCCTGGAAGCTGGAAATCACTGAAGCAGACATCGCTACTTCAGTGATCTCCACTTGCTTCCGGGTCCTGTGCAGAGCGGTTTTCCTGCTGCATCACCTGGACACCATTCAGAGAATGTTTGCACCTCCTGAAAAAATGCAAAGCGTTCTCTAATTGGACAAGGGGGAGAGGCGGGACAGTGACATCACACATTCTCCGCCATGTCCAACCAGAGAACGCTTTGCATTCATTCAGAGGTTGCAAAACATTCTCTGAATGGTGCCTGTGCAGATCGGTCGACCTCCTGTATTCACAATGCATCAGGAGGGCCAATCAGCATGGGACCCAGAAGCAAGTAGAGATTACTGAAGTAGCAGTGTCTACTTCAGCGATGTCAAGCCTCAAGCGGGATATGTCAGGTATGGTATGGTATACACAGTTACACTGGTCCATGGTAACTATACAAAATATACCATATCTGGAACTCATCTGTAACATTTCCGCCTAGCGGTCCCCAACCTTTTTGGAACCAGGGACCGGTTTCATGGCAGCCAATTTTACGAGGGCCGAAGGGGGGGGGTTGGTTGATGGGTCGGGGGATAGGATATTTACAGAGTCTGTCCTCAGCCCCCCTTCACACCACAGCCCCCTCTTTACAGCACAGTCCCCCCATTATATCAGTGTCCTCATTTCCCCTTCACATCCCAGCACCCCCTTTATAGTGCAGTCCCCTGTACATTAATGTAATGGGGCCAGCGCTGTAAAGGGGGCACTGTAATGATTACAGTGCCTCTTTACAGTCACCTTTATATTACAGTGCCCCTAGCAATCACAGCCTCCTCCATCACACTGCCCCCCTCTACCTCTCCAACATCACACATCGCTAATCTCTGCCTCCCCTGCACAGGACTTCTACCTTTGGCAGGGCAGAGGCTGTGATCAGTCTGTGTGTCCTCTCCTGGCTCCCCCGCCCTCCCGACAAGGTCATCCTATCAGCATGGTAAGGGGCGGGAGGATGCTCGCCATTCCGATCTGCAACTCCTCCCACGCCCTGCCCTGCTGATAGGATGACATAGTCGGCTGGGCAGGCGGAGGAGCCAGGAGAGGACACACAGGCATATAATTCACAGGATACCATCCTTGTTCTGCTATCACTCTTTTATCTGAGGCAGAGAGACAGCTGCAGACACACTTGGCTGCAGTAACCTCTCAAGAGATCTTCACCCCCCTCCACCCTCTCTAATACAGGACAGCACTTTCCCAGGAGGACGCAGACAGGCTGAATAATCTCCCTTTCATCCAGCCAGAGACAGAACGCTTATACCTGGACTGGTATGGAGCACAGAAAACCATATTCCCCATTTCAGGCCATCTTTTCCAACCAGCCATTATGTTGATGTACAGATTTTGGCCTACTGGCCCATAGAGACTGCGCCCTGGTTCTCAAAGGCTCTGATGAAGAGGTTATCCTCGAAACGCGTCAGCCAACTCTAAACACCCGCCTCAATATGGGCTCATGATACTTTTAACCCATTTTTATCTTTAAATTTCCATGTTTTTTATATTTTGTTACCTGTTTGTATTGATACGTAGTATTGGCATTATTTAATCACTTTTATTTGCCTTTATTGGCTTTTTCATTTGAATAAATTTTATACTTTTTGATGTGAGCAACTGATCACGCGCCCTTCATCCATCACTCTCCATATGGCCGCACAGTAGGAGGTGAGCAGCGACTGTGGTTTGTAACAGCCCTGTGTGGACCACGGTCATCACTCACCTCCTGCTATGTAGCCCAGTCATCAACAGCCCGTGGAATGGTATCGGTCTGTTGCCTGGGGGTTGTCCTGGCCTATCCCACAGCTCTGCCATGGAAGTTAGACCTTTAAACTGCACAAAAGCTTTTAGTACATTTTCAAACGAACAGTCGTATGCAAATTTGTATGACAATTCTCAGTACATTCAATGACTCGATGAATGTCATTTGAAAGTAATTCAAAATTTTGTTTGCTTTTAATATTCAATTTTGGAACAAATGGACTTTCCCAAACGAAAGCCACACTTACTTTTAGAAGTTTGTTTGCCACACTTACTGTTAGAAATTAGTTTGTTAATTCAAACGGCCATGGAGCATGAACCCGGAAGGAATACCGGGTGAAGATGGAAGCGCCGACATCAGTGACAGCGCACCGCCAGAGGATGTAGCTTTAGAACGAGTCTGTCATAATGTGCTAGTGGATGGTGCATACTGGAACATTATGGCTTAAACCACCCAGGAGCCCCTTTTTCTCTAGAACTTTGCTACCGCTTTAAATCAAACCTTCTCTGGGCCCTTTCTATCCAGGCATAGTTATAGTGCACCAATCCAGTTGACTTTTTTTGCTGGAGATCTGGGAACCCATTTTCCGTCAAAGCATTACTGTGCCTTTTTACCCAAAGCCAGATCTGTAAAGACATGCTTTGATGAGTTTAATGTGGAGAAACTCAAGTGTCCTGCAGAGAGCCCTGACCTCAACCCCACTGAACACCTTTGGGGTGAATTGAAGTTCTTACTGTGAAACAAGGCCTTCTCATCTAAGAAGTAGCTGATCTCAGAAATTTACGCTGAATTTTTTTATTTTTTTGGTGAATAGCCACACTACAGATACACTAAAAAAAAAAAAAAAAAAAATGGGCGCAACTCTATATTAATATCCACTGCTTTGGAATGGAACGTCCAGCAAGCTCATATAAGTGTGATGGGCAGAGGTCCACAAACCTACAAACTTCTGCCTATATAGTGTAGATTTTGTGTAAGCAACCGGTTTTTATCTTTACCACTTATACTCTGTTATCCAAGTTGTAGATCGGTTTTAAACCTGCATGCTTATGTAAACAAAGTTCATGTAATTTGGCTCTGATGCTTTTACTTAGCAGCTGCTTATTACAAAATCAATCCTATTTGACTTGTCCATGTAATTCTGTCTGAACCCTGAATGAATGAAATATACTACACATAGTTCAATACAGCAGACGACCACTGACGGGAAGTGCGAGGTCACCTGACTTTCCAGAATGAGTACCCTCTGGCGAAGTTCACGGGTTTCGCTCTGAGCCTGGACTTCTCGTAACCGAGAAGACATGACTTCATCCTGCAGGTCTCCAGTGGCGCTCTTACGAGGTGAATCTTTCCAAATGCCACCTCCCCGTGAAGACAGGGCCTACACAAAGAAGGGAAAGAGATTAAATAGATAAAAGAATAAAATAATGAATAAAGATTGTTTCCAGGTTCCTTGCAGCTAAAGAGTCTCATGAAACTTGTATTGACTTTTTTCCCCTATCCAGCAGAGAACATTTTCTTTTTGTTTTGTGAATGGATATCTCAATAAATTGCCAACACAGATATCCAACTACAAAACAGTAGAGCAAGTAGAATTATGCTACGAAAAGTGTTGTAGCAAAACACATACATTCTTTAAAAGACAACTTACAGGTAAATCAAACATTTGTGGGCTGGTGAAGAACACCATTATTAAAGTGGTTGTAAAGTCAGAAGTTTTTTTTATCTAAATGCATTCTATGTATTAAGATAAAAAGCCTTCAGTGTGCAGCAGCCTCCCTAATACTTAAATAAGTAAAAGGAATGAGCAACTCTGAAGTCCATATAGCGATTTTAATGGTTGGTTACAAAAAGTGACAAGCAAAACAGCTGACGCGTTTCAGCAACAGCCTTAGTTGTAGTTCGGCTGTTGCTGAAACGCGTCAGTTTTTGGTTACAACCATTAAAATCGCTATATGGACTACAGAGTTGCTGGCTCAATCCTCTTACTTGTTTCTGCTGTAATGTGTAAGGACACACTGAGCACCTGAAAGAGGATCTTGAAAATTGGACTGGGAGTTCCCTGTTGAGTGCGCTGTCTCTCTTCAAACCCCTCTAATACTTACATGAGCCCCATACCTAACTAGCCATGTCCACGAGTACCTTGTCAGTCCAGGAACCTCCCTCCTGATTGAGACACAGCAGCGATGCTATTGGTTCCCATTGCGGTCAAACTCAGTTAGCCAATCAAGAGAGAGGGGGCGGGGCCTGCAAAGTATAAATGAAAGCCGATAGCAATATCCTCTCTCCACTGGAATATGATAACAGAGAACTTACTTGCCAACGGTCTGTCAGTTCAGTCACTTGTTGCTGGCCCTCACGCATGACCTGTAGAGCATGGGCCTCTCTTCTCCGCAGAACTTGGACCTCATCCTGGAGCAGCGCAACATTATTCTCATCTGGGAGAGCGCTGTTCCTCTGCAGAAAAATAAAACATTTCTATCAATGTTAATAGGTCAGGCAGAAATTAAATTAAACATTCTTACACTAGTCAGATACTTGTTACTGATCTGTATTTAAAGCGAAAAAAAAAGTTTTTTTTTTAAGTCTTGGGCATAGTAAAGAGTTCAAACTTCATTAGGTGTATTTAATTTAGTTACTATCTGTGTGATGTTAGGGAGGTTTCCCTTCACCTTCTGTCCCAGTGACAATGGTCATTAGGGCAATTAGAGTGGATAAATCTTTCCAAAGGGGAGAAAGGAAGCAATAAAAACCTGACAGAGGTTCTAATCCCCCACCCCCAAAAAAAATATATCACAAACACAAAATTTTTAGCATTTACAACAGTTTTTTCTGGCTCCTGATGTGTGATCAGGAGCTTCCACTGTGGTGATCCAAGCACACAACATGGACACATATGTGGCAGCATAGAATAAGGTCCCCCTCTGCACTGCCACATGTAGGAGTTCAGCTGGATGGAAGGGCTTAACAAGCAATAAATGAGATTTAAAATAAGCCCTCACTGACCTCTGTAGCTGCAAGCTCTGAGAAGCTATGCAATCTCAAAGCTCTCAGCGCAAGCACTATGGTCATACAAGTTCACTCAGCAGCTCGTCTCCCTCCACCTGGCAGACACTCAGCAGCTCGGCTCCCCTCCCCCCGGAAGACACTCAGCAGCTCGGCTCCCCTCCCCCCCCGGAAGACACTCAGCAGCTCGCCCCCCCCCCCCCCCCCCCTGCAGACACTCAGCAGCTCGCCCCCCCCCCTCCTTGGACACTCAGCAGCTCGCCTCCCCCCCCTTGCAGACACTCAGCTCGCCTCCCCCCCTGGCAGACACTCAGAAGCTCGCCCCCCCCCGCAGACACTCAGGAGCTCGCCCCCCCCCTTGTAGACACTCAGCAGCTCACCTCCCCCCCTGGCAGACACTCAGCAGCTCGCCTCTCCCCCGGCAGACACTCAGCAGCTCGCCTCCCCCCCGGCAGACACTCAGCAGCTCGCCTCCCCCCCTGGCAGACACTCAGCAGCTCGCCTCCCCCCCTGGCAGACACTCAGAAGCTCGCCTCCCCCCCCTTGCAGACACTCGGTGGCTCGCCTTCCCCCCCTTGCAGACACTCAGTGGCTCGCCTCCCCCCTGGCAGACACTCTGCAGCTCTCCCCCCTCCCTGGCAGACACTCTGCAGCTCTCCTCCCCCCTGGCAGACACTCTGCAGCTCTCCTCCCCCCTGGCAGACACTCTGCAGCTCTCCTCCCCCCTGGCAGACACTCTGCAGCTCTCCTCCCCCCTGGCAGACACTCTGCAGCTCTCCTCCCCCCTGGCAGACACTCTGCAGCTCTCCTCCCCCCTGGCAGACACTCTGCAGCTCTCCTCCCCCCTGGCAGACACTCTGCAGCTCTCCTCCCCCCTGGCAGACACTCTGCAGCTCTCCTCCCCCCTGGCAGACACTCTGCAGCTCTCCTCCCCCCTGGCAGACACTCAGGAGCTCGCCTCCCCCCCTTGCAGACACTCAGCAGCTCGCCTCCCCCCCGGCAGACACTCACCAGCTCCCCTTCCCCCTGGTAGACACTCAGCAGTTTGCCTGCCCCCCCTTGCAGACACTCAGTGGCTCGCCCCCCCCCCCCCCCCTTGCAGACACTCAGCGGCTCGCCTCCCTCCCTGGCAGACACTCTGCAGCTCTCCTACCCCCTGGCAGACACTCTGCAGCTCTCCTACCCCCTGGCAGACACTCTGCAGCTCTCCTCCCCCCTGGCAGACACTCAGCAGCTCACCTCCCCTCTGGCAGACACTCAGCAGCTCGCCTCCCCTCTGGCAGACACTCAGCAGCTCGCCTCCCCCCCTGGCAGACACTCAGCAGCTCTCCTCCCCCCTGGCACAGACTCAGCTCACCCTGTTCCCCATTTGCAGCAGTGTTTTTGCTCCCCAGCCAACTTAACTAACCCTCTCAGCAATCAATCAGCTAATTTCAAGCCTTCTATTCTCCAATGTAGACACACAGGAGGTGTACTGAGAAGGGGGATCAGAAAGAGCAGAGCTGCTGACTTGTACGACTTCTGTACCTAATGTTTTACTATAAACTAGTTCACAGTGTCTGCAGCCACATGCGCTAGGTCAGTAAGGGCTCATTTTAAAGCTCATTTACTTCATTTTAAGTGTCTGTAGTGGGTCCATAGCCTGGCCACAGATTACGTTAAGAATTCAGAAAGTTCACATTCTTTATAATCCTCCCAATTTGTCAATTTTCTTTTATGCTAGAACAAAAGCAAATAAAGTTACTGGGCTCTACTACAGCACAACATGAGAGGGGCACGCAGAGCATCTGCAACAGAGCTACCAATGCTACAGGTGTCTCTTGTGCCCAGCAGATTAGTTTGCCATGTGGATAATATTATAGAAGTGAACTTTATTTTAAACTTTTATATCTCAATTAGATTTGTGTAAAGGCTAAATGCATTCCAGGTGCATCACAAAAGACGTGCCAAGTCTGACAGATCATTTTGTTATGAAAGCAGCCACAATCTGAGTAGAAGACGCCTGTCCCCTGCTGGCATGCTGTAGAGAGGGGCCCAATGTGCTCTGCAGAGATCTGTCACACCGTCTGGTTCTACAAGTGTACAATTAAGTCAGTGGGGAATTTCTGTCGATCTCTACTATGTACTGGTTCTGACGGTGTTTCACCTTTTCCAGCTCCACCACTTTGTCCTGCATTTCTTTTAGTGCTTCCAAAGTCTCAGCTTCCCTTAGCCGTGCCTTCTCCACCTCCGACTCCAAATGGCTGACTAACTCCGAAGTCCCTCTTGGATCATTCTGTAACGTGTACACAAAGTTTAACATGCTCATTAAACAACAGCAGCCAAACACAGTCACTAATATACAGGTTATGATGTACAGGGTGCACTATGTGTAGGTTGAAATTATACAGGTTATGATGGGTTGAATAGGAGCCGTTCGCCCAGGGGAAGAGAGCATAGAGGAACAGAGAGGGAGGCCAGATCATCACAGGGGAAAGAGAGTGAATGATGAGGCAAGCTGGCCGGATCACAGAGCGGGGAAAGCCCTCTGTAACAGCTTACATTTGAATTGCCTCCGCTCATGGTCACACACAGTCCCGCCTCCTGAACCAGTGCCTGTGATAGACAGAACACCGGTCCAATACCAGTGTGGAAGTGTTCTGTCCATTACAGGCCCTGGGTCAGGAGGCGGGGCTGTGTGTGACCGTGAGTGGAGGCAATTCAAATGTAAGCTGTTAATGAGGGCTATCCCCGCTCTGTGATCCGGCCAGCTCGTCTCTTCATCCACTCTCTCTTCCCCTGTGATGATCCGGTCCCCTCTCTCTTCTTCTGCACAGGTCAGGCTGCAACGATGGGCACAGGTCAGGCTGCAACGATGGGCACAGGTCAGGCTGCAACGATGGGCACAGGTCATCCCGCAATGATGGGCACAGGTCATCCCACAATGATGGGCACAGGTCTGCTGCGCTGAGGGGCACTGATAAAGTTGTTGTTAATCTTTCTTTTTATAACTTAAAGTGGAGTTCCACCCACTTTTACAACTCTTCAGCATCCCTCACTACACTGTGCACTGTAAACAAATTGTATATTTTTAAATTTTTTTTCTCAGCACCTACTGTATATCTGCTGTATTCATTTTTCACTTCCTCCTCCCTGGCCGTGGCCCATCGCATCATTTCCTGTTTGCAATGCCTTCTGGGAAGGGGCTGCAACTTCCTCTGACACTGCCATTACTATGGAAACCTGACCTGAAACCTATTACACTGCTTGTGCTGCACTGAGCATGTGCGAGATCTGCAAGGATGAGATCCAGGAAGAAATACAGTCTGGTTTTAGATGCCCACACTTAAGATGGCCACGGCCTGCTGTAAGTTTATAAAATAACAAACTACTGCTATAAACTAATAAAACAGACCTTAGTTTACAGACTAAATTTACTAGAATACATTAAGCTTGTGTATTATAGGGGTATTTTTATTTAAAAAGTATAATTTCGGCTGGAACACCACTTTAATTCTGCATAAAACATTAAAGTGTCATTTCATGATATAATTTACTAGGGCGTGTTTAGGGGCGGAATTAGGGGTGGGGTAGGGGTTGGGTGGCGCAACTGGTGGTGAGTAACCCTTAAGGCCCAGCTAGTAGCTCAGGACTTGAAATTTTGAGCCCTGGGTTATGATATACATTGTGTACTATGTATAGGTTGTGGGTATAAAGATTATGATGTAAAGAGTGTACTATGTGTAGGTTGTAATTATACAGATCATAATGTACAGGTGTACTTTTGTGTATGTTGTTGTTATTAAGTTATGATGTACAGGATGTACTTTGTTTAATTTGCAATTACACGGGTTATGATGTACAGGGTGTACTTTGTTTATATTGTAGTTATACGGGTGTTTTTGTACAGTGTGCACTATATGTAGGTTATGGGTACATGAGTTAGGATGTACAGGGTGAACTATGTGTATGTTGTAATTATACAGGTTATGATGTACATGGTGTACTATGTGTAGGTTGTAGTTACAAAAAGTACACCCTGCACATTATAACATATATATTTTGTAGTTATAGAGGTCATAATGCATAGGGTACACTATGTGTAGGTGGTAGTTATACAGGTCATGGTGTATAGGATGTACTATGTGTAGGGTGTGTGTACAAGTTATGATGTACAACAGAGTATACTATGTGTAACTTGTAGTTATACAGATTATGATGTACAGGGTATACTTTGTGTAGCTTGTAGTTATACAGGTTAGGATGTAAAAGGCACACTTGTGTAGGCTGTATTTATACAGGTTAGGGTGTACAGTGTGTCCAATGTGTAGGTTGTGGGTATATAGGTTATAACATGCAGGGTCTACTTTGTGTATGTTATAATTATAGGGTGTACTATGTGTAGGTTGCAGTTATACAGGTTAAGGTGTACAGGATATATTTTGTTTTATTTTGTAATTATACAGATTATGATCTACAAGGTGTACTATGTGTAGGTTGTATTTATACAAGGCATGGTGTTCAGGATGTACTGTGTGTAGGTTGTAGTTATATAGGTAACACATGCAGGGTGTACTTTGTGTATGTTGTTATATAGGATTTAATGTACAGATTTCACTATGTGTAAATTGAAGTTATAAAAATGGTGTATAGAATGTACTTAGTTTATTTTGTAGTTATACAGGTCATGATGTACAAGGTGCGCTATGTTTATGTTGTAATAATACAAGTCATGATGTACAGGGTGTACTATGTGTAAGTTGTGGGTATACAGTTTATGATGTACAGGGCACAGATATGTGTAGGTTGTAATTATATAGGTTATGATGTACAGGGTGCACCATGTGTATGTTGTACATCATAATCTGTATAATTAGGATATACATGGTATATGCTGTACTTATATACGTTATGATGTTGAAGGTGCACTGTGTATTTGGTAATTATACAGGTTATGAGGTACAAGGTGTACTATATCTAGGTTGTAGTTACACAACGTACGTCCTGCATGTTAAAACCTGTATACTGTATGTTGTAGTTATGCAGGTCATAATATACAGGGTGTACTTTGTGTATGTTGTAGGTATACAAGTTATACGGAGTGTAAGTTGTAGTCATACAAAGAAATTATATATAGGAGAAAAAGCATCTATACCCAAAACTTAAAGACCCCTTTCACACCGAGGCACTTGAAAACTGCCTATAAAACGGCGATCACTTTTGCGGCGCCCTTCAAGCACTTTTGAGGCGTTAGCAGTGCACTTTTTTGACGGTCATGTGACTCAAAAAACTGCTGCAAGAACCATTTTGAGGCGCTTTCCATTCATTTCAATAGAGAGGGGCGCTTTTGAGGTGCTTTTTTTTTAGCTCTCCAAACATGCTCCAAAGATACTGCTTGCAGGAGTTTTTTTTACCTCCCCGCGAGCACACTGCCCCAGTATGAAAGCATCTATCAATTTAAATGGGAAGCAGTTTTTGTGAGCTTTTTTTTTTTTTAAACACAAAAGCCCTTGAAAAACTCCACCGTGTGAAAGGGGTCATAAAAGAAATCCCCGTATTGTTAAAGCGGAGGTCCACCCAAAAATGGAACTTCCGCTTTAAGTGCTGGTGACCCCTGACATGCCACATTTGGCATGTCCTTTTTTTGGGTGAGGAGCGGGTACCCTCTTTTTACAGGCACCCAGCTCCCACTTCCTCTTCTGGTGCCGCGGCACCGGGAGGAAGATCACCTCTCCCCCCTCGCTCCCTCCAATCTTCTGGGACATGTCACAGGTCCCAGAAAATTGCCTGACCGTTCACAGCGCGACTTCACAGCCGGGCACCCACAGTTAGAATGCAGGCGCCTCGGAGAGGAGGGGGAGAGGAGCGGGGCTTCATATGCCAGCATTGCTGGACCATGGGACAGGTGAGTGTCCAATTATTAAAAGTCAGCAGCTACACTTTTTGTAGCTGCTGACTTTTAAATGGGTGGAACTCTGCCTTACGCCTTAGGTAAGAAGCATAATCAAATGCATTTTTCACAGACTTGTAGGTTTTAGAAGACAATATAAGGCTGTGTTATGTGTCGATTTTACACAAAAAATGGTTCTTCATATAAAATGACACAATTCACCAACCTATCTGGGAGTCTAGTTACAAAGTCTTGCCTCTGGTCTGTATCTTACCTGTTTATCCTGTAGCTGGCGGATTTGGTTCTGGGCACTCTGTAGATTTTCAGTTGCTGTGTAATATTGCTGCTTTACTACAGCCAGCTCTCGCTTTATGGCGTAGTTCTCCTCTGCCTCCTGCGCCCGTGTCACCTGACCCTGATGGAGGTAGCCAGTAAAACCAAGTCAATTTTATCGAATAGTCCTGATACAGTACGGTAAGATTTTCCTAGCCATATTGTGCAACAATTTTTCCTAAGTTTTTATTTTTTTGCATATCAACAACTACCCACTTTCGAAAAAGCACCTCTACCAATGATCTATTTGGGGGACACTGGTGTCGGTCTGATATGCAATGCTAGAAATGCTTCATTTTAGTGCATTGTACAAACATTTCCTACATGCATGTATGCTATAAAGCCCATGTGTTCAAGGCTTTAGGATGGTGGAACATGGACTTCTTACAGGTCACTACTGTCCCACTCGTTTTTCTACCATAGTTCCTGGAATTACTTTGCCTACTATTCAGATCTGCTCTAGCAATATCCAGATCCACTATATCCATAAACCTGGTTGTAAATACAAGATAAACTTCTGATCTAGGCAATGCCTATGAGAAGGGGAGGCAAATGTCATGTCTGTGGCATGTTCTGAAAGCCTCAGCAAAGGAAGGATTCATTTTGACTTTAGCCTTGCATATAAGTGAACACTGAATCCATCTTCCCGTGCCTCACTACTCTGTTGATATAAGCTGGTATGCTTGGCTAAGATTCAGTGAGGGAAAAGGTATTTGATCCCCTGCTGATTTTGTACACTGACAAAGAAATGATCAGTCTATCATTTTAATGGTAGGTTTATTTTAACAGCGAGAAACAGAATAACCACAAAAATATCCAGAAAAGCGCATTTCAAAAAAATTATAAATTGATTTGCATTTTAATGAGTGAAATAAGTATTTGACCCCTTCGCAAAACATGACTTAGTACTTGGTGGCAAAACCCTTGTTGGCAATCACAGAGGTCAGACATTTCTTGTAGTTGGCCACCAAGTTTGCACACATCTCAGGAGAAATTTTGTCCCACTACTCTTTGCAGATCCTCTCCAAGTCATTAAGGTTTCAAGGCTGACGTTTGGTAACTCGAACCTTCAGCTCCCTCCACATATATTGTATCGGATGAAGGTCTGGAGATTGGTTAGGCCACTCCAGGACCTTAATGTGCTTCTTCATGAGTCACGCATTTGTTGTCTTGGCCGTGTGTTTTGGGTCATTGTCATGCTGGAATACCCATCCATAACCCATTTTGAATGCCCTGGCTGACAGAAGGAGGTTCTCACCCAAGATTTGAAGGTACATGGCCCCGTCCAACGTCCCTTTGATGCAGTGAAGTTGTCCTGTCCCATTAGCAGAAAAACACCCCCAAAGCATAATGTTTCCACCTCTATGTTTGACAGTAGGGGATGGGGTTCTTGGGCTCATAGGCAGCATTCCTCCTCCAAACATGGCAAGTTGAGTTGATGCCAAAAAGCTCGATTTTGGTCTCATCTGACCACAACACTTTCACAGAGTTCTCCTCTGAATCCTTCAGATGTTCATTAGCAAACTTCAAAAGAGCCTGTACATGTGCTTTCTTGAGCAGGGGGACCTTGCGGGTGCTGCAGGACTTCAGTCCTTCATGGCACAGCGTGTTATCAATTGTTTTCTTGGTGACTATGGACCCAGCTGCCTTGAAATCATTGACAAGATTCTCCCATGTAGTTCTGGGCTGATTCCTCACTGTTCTCATGATCATTGAAACGCAACGAGGCGAGACCAGAACCGAGGGAGATTGACAGTTATTTTGAGTTTCTTCCGTTTGTGAATAATTGCACCAACTGTTGTCATCCTGCTTGGCGATGGTCTTGTAGTTCATTCCAGCCTTGTGTAGGTCTATAATCTTGTCCCTGACATCCTTTGACAGCACTTTGGTCTTGGCCTTGATGAAGAGATTGGAATCTGATTGATTGCTTCTGGACAGGTGTCTATTATACAGGTAACAAGCTGAGATTAGGAGCACTCCCTTTAAGAGAGTGCTCCTAATCTCAGCTTGTTACCTGTATAGAAGACACCTGGGAGCCAGAAATCTTGGTGATTGATAGGGGATCAAATACGTATTTCACTCATTAAAATGCCAATCAATTATAACTTTTTTGAAATGCGTTTTTCCGGATATTTTTGTTATTCTGTCTCTCGCTGTTAAAATAAAACCTACCATAAAAATGAAATCTGATCATTTCTTTGTCAGTGGGCAAACGTTCAAAATCAGCAGGGGATCAAATACTTTTTCCCCCTCACTGTAAGTCGCCATTTATGAAACATGTTGGTGTCCATCCTGTCTAGGGGGATTGGACCATAACTTTTGGTCTGACTACCCTTTAGATTTAGGGACAGTCTACACTACATGACAGACTTTTTACTGCATAGTAAAACGCCTGTCACCGCAGAAACACGCAAGAAACAATTGATTCCTATGTGTCCCATTCAGCCTAGCAATGTTCCGCAGCATGCTGCATTTTATTGCAGTGCCTCTACCTGTATCGCACTGTAATGTCAAGCAGTACATCAGGCCATCCAACATTGCAGTGTATGAAGTGTACGTTTTTTACACTTCACATAAAAGTTTATATTTAAAAAAAAAAGAAAAAAAGAAGAAGGGTGACAGTGCAGTGCACGGAATCGTGCACCACACTTTCCCCTAGCCAGCTAGCAACGCGCTAAATCGCTCCATCTGCTTTGCGACTTGGTTGCGGGCCAGTGTGAGTTTGCCCTTATGGTCGCTCTGCACACTGCCCATGTTCTGGAGACATCTGTTTGGCCCCTGGTACCCAAGTTTTTATGCTGACCACTGTGTTCCTTAACATGTGGTCTAAAACATGTAAATATTGGTAGTATGACCCAAGTACTCAGGTTCACCTACATTTACTATTTCTAGATTTTCTTTCCTATATTCTCTTAACAATTGGAGGAGGTGTTATTGCCCTAAGGAAGAATTGCCACCCAGCTCACATTTTCTGCTGTTATGACAGGAATAAATACACCGGGGAAAGAAGGAAATTATAGGGGAATGACCCTAAACCCCTAAAAGGCAAGAAGATAGAAAACTGTACCTGGATGAGCCTGTCCGCTAATGCAGCACTCTCCTATGAGACAGTCCACAAGGACGAGGAGACGGGAAGGAAACAGGTAAAGCAAACAAGAACCAGAGAGAGAGAGAGAGAGAGAGAAAAAGAGAGAGAAAGAGCAGAGGGGAGAGAGAAAGAAAAAAGGTAACCACCACCGCACTACAAGAAGCAGGACTGAGTTAGACAGGTCTATCTAAAAAGGCTGCTACATTAAATTACTGCAATATCACCCTAATAGAATTTAAAAATGGCTGCTTTAATCGAGGTCCTCTGCTGGATTTTAAAATTTGACCCCAAATTCATACAAGTTGTCCATTCCTACATTCCCATAATAAGCAAGAAAGGGATCTCATTTGGTTTACACAACAGGTGGAATCTATCTATATCATGCAAAGGTTCATGAAGTGAGCTTTTATATGCAAATATATGAACTGCAATATTTGCTTGCACCACCTGAGATGATTAAGACGAAGTCTGAAATTGTTTTAT
The DNA here is from genome assembly GCF_042186555.1 of Aquarana catesbeiana. Taxonomy (NCBI): domain Eukaryota; kingdom Metazoa; phylum Chordata; class Amphibia; order Anura; family Ranidae; genus Aquarana; species Aquarana catesbeiana. The sequence goes on along the minus strand of NC_133326.1, from coordinate 627,882,094 downwards.
GGTCTGAGTGAAAACCATAAATGTATGGAAGAGTAGGCAACGAGAATACTAATAAATGCCCCTTTAATTTAAAGTGGAGAACCACTTTTAAAAAAAAGGAACAGCCGAGACAACAGATATTTAAGAAAAAAATGCTATTGATAGAAGTTCAAATTGCAAAAAAAAGTTAAGCAGCCATCTTTAAATTTGATGTGTGGAAGGAAAAAGGGGATAGGAGCAAGATGGCAGTACCATAGACCATGTGATGAGCAAAAAGGGTGCAGCTCAATATAAAAAAACACCACAAATCTTACCTTTTCTAGAGTTTCAATACGTTGCTTCAGAAGTCTATTCTCTGTTCTTAATCTCTGCATATAGTGGTGACACACAGAACAGATGTCATGTGAAAAAAACACTTAAGTTCAAGGCCACAAAGATCAATTATTTGCTGTGTGATCTGACAAAATAGATATTTTTGGATTTAGCCAAGCAAGACTGAATGAATTAGAGTTGTACCTCCATGAAATAGGAGATATGCAAAAAGAAGTTACCATGCTTTCACTCTTTTTACATTATGAGGGACCATATTTACTTTTTGTTATAGGCTTCACCTTTTAAAAATAATTTAAAAAATTACATTTTTTTTTCTCTATGGAGCCTGCAGAGCATTGCACCCACTATCATCAGATTGCGGGTGCAATGTCCGGCTCCTGCAGACTCTCAGAATACCTCTGATACAGGCAGAGAGCTACCTGAGAGCAGGAAGATCAGTGAACTACGAGGATGCTCACCAGCGCCTGCACAGTTCATTGAGAACTACAAGTCATCAGCCACGGTGGCTTACGGTACTTGTAGCCTATTCATTCACAGGGAACTGAACGAATGTCACGGCCGTGCCGTATTCAAATTGTGACAGCAGGTGAGGGGAGAGGATCCCCCACACACTGTCACAATGGGGAATCAGGGGGCTGCAGGGACTGGAGTACAGTAACATGTTACACACTATATATGGGTGTAACATGTTACAAAAGGTGAACCAACCCTTTAAGCCAAGAACAGATTTCAACATGTTCACCCTTCCTTAGTTGTGGAAGATTCCATACTTCTTTTTTTTTTTTTCAATGTCCCTCCTCTGGATCCTGAGGGTAGTAAACTTAATGAGTTTAACGTTGTCAATGTAGGAGGCCTTGGCTTCTATTTTTTACCATTACCTTGTCTTGGATCTAGAGCAGGGGTCTCAAACTGGCGGCCCTCCAGCTGTTGCAGAACTACAAGTCCCATGAGGCATTGCAAGGTTGACAGTTACAAGCATGACTTTGTCAGGCAGAGGCATGATGGGACTTGTAGTTCCATAACAGCTGGATGGCCGTCAGTTTGAGTTCCCTGATCTAGAGGAACATTATTATAAATATTATTATACAGGATTTCTATAGCACCAACAGTTTGTACAGTACTTTTCAAAATCTAGGCAGACAGTACAGTTACAATACAAGGCAATAAAAGACAAGAGAGTTAGAAGGGCTCTGCTCCATTTACTTTTCAGCCCATTCTAGTCTACATTTCAAGGACCACACTCTACAGTTTCATTCTATTAGGACTACTGGCAAAAAAAAAAAAAAAAAGAAGACAGCTTTTTTTCTTCTATATGCTTTTATCTTCTATAATTTATATACATCATACTGCTTTAATAACACACCCAACTCCTTCATGACCAGAGATTGACACCTAGATGCTCAGACCCAATTTAGGAGCAGCTTTATACGCCATGTACACAGACATAATCCTGTGACAGACCTAGCCGGGACAGAGGCTTTTGGAGGGGACTGAATGCCAGCCTCTTGCCAACCGATTATGGGCCCTGGCATTTGGGGGAACGGTGCTCTTTGTGAGCTGTATGCCTGGGGACCCTTGAGGTGGCATTAGTTTAGATTCAGGTCCATGTCTCCCAAGACACACAGACTCTGGGGACCCTGGATATGCCATTGTGATGGGAGTCACTAATAGGGGCACAAGGTGAATGAGAATCCCACTATGATCTGTGCTAGTCAGACTCAATGCTGTATATATGAAGTGTGCTGCCTCATTGTGTTGTGTACTATTTGCTGTGCTAGTTTGGGGTGGGGCTGTATTCCAATGTTCTATTGTGTCTGAAATTCTGGGATGTTTATCTCTATGGAGAGAGGGGGGATTCCTCCAGCAGCCCCCTGCTGATGAGACTGTTTACTGATAAGTTTGAACACACCTGACTTGTGTGTCTATTGTCATTGGACAGTTTAACCCACCCTCTTTTCCAAGGGTGGGGAGGGGGGGAAAGAGTCTCTGATTTATTTTATCTGTTGTGTCCATGTGTGATAATAAAGGAGTTGATTCCTGGTTGACCCTCAAGACAGAGCTTTGTCTCGTTTTTGGGGGGAGAGTTATGGTTTTCTTGTTCAGCTGATCGGAGTGTTCGGTAGCTGCCTTGGTGTTCGGGAAGGGAATGTCCTAAACGACTTTAACCCCATTCATACTCGGGGTGTCGTTACAAATCCTATGGTTACTTTTCATGTCACACATTATATATAATACACGCATTTTTTTTTTTTTAACCACTTGCCCACCAGCCAACGTCGTTATACAGCGGCAGCTTGGCTCTCCTGCTCGAATCGCTGTAGCTGTACGGCTGCTTACGCAGGCGCAATTGAGGGCCAGGAGCACACTCTCGCTCACGCTGCACGAGCGGACTCAATATCCAACGGCGACCCGCGATCGCCTAGTACAGAGGCAGAACAGGGATCTGCCAGTGTAAACAAGCAGATTCTTGTTCTGACAGGAGACATGACAGAGATCTACTGTTCCCAGTCATCGGGAACAGTGATCTCTGTCATGTCCCTGGTAGCCCATCCCCCCTACAGTTAGAACACCTCTAGGGAACACAGTTAACCCCTTGATCGCCCCCTAGTGTTAACCTCTTCCCTGCCAGTGTCATTTTTACATTGATCGGTGCATTTTTATAGCACTGATCAATGTAATAATGTCACTGGATCCAAAAAAGTGTCATTTGGGGTCAGATTTGTCCACCGCAATGTCGTAGTCCCGCTAAAAATCGCAGATCGCTGCCATTACTAGTAAAAACAATAAAAAAAATAAATAAAAGTCCCTAAATCTATCCCATAGTTTGTAGACGCGATAACTTTTAGACTTTGAGACTAGTAGCACGGTCAGTGATAGTGTGTCCTGAAAGCTAGGTGCACACAGAGCTGCACACTCTCAATGCTGGAATGTAGATTGATGTAGCATTGTGTAGAATGCTAACCTACAGACTGCGAATGGGATTAACAACACATTTGGTCATTTCCAGTAGGTACTCACCTTGATTTCAATTTGCTCCTCCATCTCCTTACTTTTAATAGCAGCATATTCTTTTTCCAGTCTAAATAGGGAAGGACAGAATATTTCAGCTTTAAAGCCTACTCTAGAGAAACAAGTTACCCCATTAATAGCTCAATCACATCTTCATACCGCTTCATTCTCTTTGGATTGTACTTGACTTGATAGGCCTTGAGGATCAGTTTATCGGGGCAGCTGTCAAACTGGTGTGGGATAACCTTCTGAAAATACTGAAAATATGCAGACATTAAACTTTGGTTCCATGGGATCTGCATTACATCTTAGGTCAACAGAAAAGAAATACTGGTTGGACTCCATTGGCTGCAATATCTGTGGATAACTGCATTGATCAAGATGTCTCAGTACACATATTTATATTTAAAGGAGAAGTTCACTTTTTAGAAAAAAATAGAAATAAAAATAAAAGCACATTTTTTTGTAAGTAAAAAAAAAAAAAAATTGCACCAGCGATCAGCAGATCCTCGCTAGCTGTCAAATCGGGGATCAGGGAGGTGCAGGGGCCAGTCCGTTCTTAACATGTTTCACCTTGAATATACGTGTAACATGCAACATGTTACGAAAGGTGAACTTATCCCTTATTGTGCTTTAGTCTTTCATAAGCATATATTTAACAGATAGATCACTAGTAGAGGCCTTGTAAATGAACATGCGGACCTCTCACTATACAGATACTGACCATTTGCTTTCCAGAGGCTTGCTGGTCTTTTAAGTCCTGTGTTGGCGGGCTTTGGGCTTGTGCCGATGGGAACTGCAGTATGCTTTGACATCAGTGTCAGATGTTTCTGAGGTCATTTGGATTTTTGACCTGCACTTGACCTACTTCAGAGCATGTGTTGCATTCCCATAGACGTGTATCCGCAGTTCTGACAAACAAAAGCCCGCTAACACAGACCATAAGGCTCCATTCACACCTGTATGACTTCAAAGTCGCACAACTTTGGAGTGACACTTTGACGCAACTTTGGATGGGTGCGGCTTGGATGCCACTTTGGCTTTGACCAATGATAATGGACAACTGCTGCACTACTGTTGCATGCATAACATTCAGGTGAGACTTTAATGCGACTTTTGAGGGTTTACATTGCAGTCTGTGGCACACAAGTCACATGAAAGTTGGACCGAAGTAGTGCAGGAACCTTTTTAAAGTCACTGCGAATTAAGTTGCACATATTTGAACGGTAGTCAATGAAAAACATGGGGTGTGACTTGTCATGTGACTTTAGCATCCAAAAGTGGCATGAAAGGGCACACAAGTGTGAATGGAGACTTAAAGTGGAACTTGATTTTTGGTAAGAAAATAATACTCTTTAGATGATTGTGCTATAGGTTCTGTGATGTTTCAGACTAAGACCCGGTTCACACAGGGGCGACTTGTCAGGCGACTTAGCTGCCTGACAAGTCGCGTCCCGTTCTGTACTATGGAACCGTTCTAATAGGAGCGACTCAAGTTGCCCCGACTTAGAAAAAGGTTCCTGTTCCAATTTGGGGGCGACTTCAGGCGACTTGCATTGACTTCTATACAGAAGTCATTTTGCAAGCCGCCGTTGAAGTCGCGTGTAGGTCGCCTCTGTGAGTCGTGCTGCAAGTCGTGCCACCCCTGTGTGAACCGGCTCTTAAACAGATTTGTTATTGTTTAGGAGTAAACAACAACAGTTCTCTCAAACAAATGCCATTGGAACAATGTTTGCACATGCTGTCTTCTAACACAATGGGGAAGGTACACATTTTTAGTTGTTGTTGTTTTGGGGGAGCTTTTTCAAATATTGGACCCAGAGCTAGGTCAATAGGGATGAACTATAAATTGAGCTTTTGATACATTTGAACCATGGCATGTAGGATATTACAGCGCCATCTAGAGTTTGGAGTTAGAAAATGCTTCTCTTTTAGAAACTGATGTAGAAGGGACAACGAAGAGCACAGCGGCAGAAATGTCCACGAGCCGGGTGCCCGTGAATTAATCACGGGCACTGACGGGCCGGACATCTAGTGGTGGTGGGTCAGGTGCGGCCCGCGGGTTGCCGACCCCTGTTCTAAAGAAACACCTATTTGTTTTATCATATCTTCACAAATTCCTGAATGGGAGGATCTCATTATAGCCACATACGCAATCTCAGTGTTCTAATAAGGAAAGCTGCAATATCTTCACCCATTTAGAAGAGAATAGGCCTCATGAGTATCTCACTATAAATAAAACAGGATGCCTTTGTTTCACTCTTTTGACATAGCAACAAGATCCCTTTAATAAGCAGCAAGGACTTTTCCACTTAGCTTTGAAATACACTCACCATTCACTTTATTAGGTACACCTTCCTAGTACCGTGTTGGACCCCCTTTTGCCATCAGAACTGCCTTAATTCTTTGTGGCATAGATTCAACAAGGTGTTGGAAACATTCCTCAGAGATTTTGGCCCATATTGACATGCTCTAGGATTGGTCCATATTGAGGTGCTCTATTGGATTGAGATCTGGTGACTGTGGAGGCCATTGGAGTACAGTGACCTCATTGTCATGTTCAAGAAACCAAAAGGGGAGATGATTTGACCTTTGTGACATGGTGCATTATCCTGCTGGAAGGAGCCATCAGAAGATGTGTACACTGTAGTCATAAAGGGATGGACATGATCAGCAACAATACTCAGGTAGGACGTGGTGTTTAAAAGATGCTCAATTGGTATTAAGGGGCCAAAAGTGTGCCAAGAAAATATCCCCCACACCATTACACCACCAGCCTGAACCACTGATACAAGGTAGGATGGATCCATGCTTTCATGTTGTTTACGCCAAATTCTGACCCTCCATCTGAATGTCAGAGTTGAAATTGAGACTCATCAGACCAGGCAACGTTTTTCCAATCTTCTATTGTCCAATTTTGGTGATCCTGTGAAAATTGTAGCCTCAGTTTCCTGTTCTTAGCTGACAGGAGTGGCACCCGGTGTGGTCTTATGCTGCTCTAGTCTATCTGCTTCAAGGTTTAATGTGTTGTGCATTCGGAGACGGTTTTCTGTATACCTTGGCTGTAATGAGTAGTTATTTGAGTTACTATTGCCTTTCTATCATCTCAAACCAGTCCGCCCATTCTCCTCTGACATCAACAAGGCATTTTCGTTCCACACAACTTCCACTCACTGGATATTTTCTCTCTTTCAGACTATTCTCTGTAAAACCTAGAGATGGTTGTGTGTGAAAATCCTAGAAGATCAGTTGTTTAAATACTCAGACCAGCCCGTCTGGCACCAACAACCATGCCACGTTCAAAGTCACTGAAATCCCCTTTCTTCCCCATCCTGATGCTCGGTTTGAACTTCAGCAAGTTGTCTTCACCATGTCTAGATGCCTAAATGCATTGAGTTGCTGCTATGTGATTGGCTGAGTAGCAATTTGCGGTACCAAGCAATTGAACAGGTGAACCTAATAATGTGGCTGGTGAGTGTATATCTTGCTACTGTGTGGATGTAGACTGGCTTCTTAACCCTTTGTCCATGTATTATACAAAGCAGCCGACAGTCCCTACCTGTGACATCCCTTCCATGTCCAGCTGCATGAGCTCCGTCTGGTTTACAGTCAGTATTGCCATCCCTACTCGGAATATGACCTCCAGTCCCTTGCAAAAGTGACAAAATAATACATGACAAAAAATCCCAAGTCTAGCATAAGGCTTCCATCTAATACCAAATAATAAGGGGTGCCACTTACCTCATAAATGAAGATATCAAAGATACGTGTCGCCACAGGCAGGGGGAAGGTGGTGAGAAACAGGGTTAAAAACCAGGAAGAGGAATACATGGATGTGTGGAAACAGTGAGAACGGAAGTGTAGATTCAGCTCCGGGAGCTGGTCCTGTGAAATACACATTATGGGTGAGGCCTTAAAGTAAAAGCATATTGTCCTCTTCCAATAAATGTTCTATACATTACATAGATTTTTTTTTTAAATGCTTTTTATACCTTTAATTGAATCATTATTCTAGGGTCATGTGACCACATGGCCCCCCTTCTTGGCAATTTTCATAAATGTGGCAGAGGGGGTGTCCCCACTGCCTGTGGGCTTGCAATGGAATTACACCATGGACATCAGGGAAATGTGTTCCCTACTAGGAGCCGCCATCAATTAAGACCAAACCCCCCACACCTGACGATCGGCGGCACCCCCCGGCGGGTTGCGGGCTCATACGGGTGGCGGGCTCATGTGTCCTTTCTGCATACGTGGCTCCCCCCCTCCTCCTCCTAGGCATCCAATAGGATCGCCTGTCTTTTCAGCCAATGGGGTGTCAAAACGGGCTTCCTGATTGGCCGGGAGGAGTATCAGTGTTACAACAGTGAATATTGATTGGCTGTAACACACCTGGGTGGGCTCGGAGCGCACTCTCTGCGACCTGAGACAGGCCTATATTGAAGCCTATTAGAGCCTCTGGCTTTATTCAGTGCTTCAAAAAAAAACAGCCCTCCTCACTGGAATCCATGCACCGGTGTCCTGAAAGGGGGTGGACGCATGGATAAGGGAGACGGCCTTGCGCCCTTAATGGCCCCTGAGTTCTAGTTATGATTCTGACATGTAAAGTGATCACATCAGCAAATATCTGCCTCTATGCTTGGAGTGGCCAGAAATAGAGCTTTCTTTTGGTGGTATTTGATCACCTCTGCGATATTTTTTTTTTTTGCGCTATAAACAAAAAAAGAGCGACAATTTTGAAAAAAACAAAAACAATATTTTTTACTTTCTGCTATAAAACATATCCAATAAAACAAAAAGTAAAAAATCTAATTTCTTCATTAATTTAGGCCAATATGTATTCTGCTACATATTTTTGGTAAAAAAAAAAAATCCCAATAAGCGTATATTGATTGGTTTGCGCAAGGGATAGATTTATGGAATTTTTTTTTTTTTTTTTACTAGCAATGGCGGCGATCAGTGATTTTTAGCAGGACTGCGACATTGCGGCTGACAAATCTGACATTAAGTGACACTTTTTGGGGACCAGTGACACTAAAACAGTGATCAGTGCTAAAAACAAATTGCACTGTCACTGGAACCTTTCATCAGCAACACAGACAGATACTGGGACAATTTTTTCTAAGGGAGCAGGAATTCCTATACTTTCCCACTGTATTCAAAACAAAAAAAAAAAAAAAGGTTACTATGTAAGCACTAGAACAGGGGTGTCAAACTCAATTTCATCGTGGGCCGCATCAGCATTATGATTGCCCTCAAAAGAGCCGGTTGTATCTGTAAGATTAGATATCCAGCGCATCCCCTCCCCTTACATTAGATGTCAAGAGCCACCCCACCATCAGAAGTTGAGTCCCCTACTCTCCCTAACATCACAATGCACCCCCTTTCCTTATGCTGCTGCTGGGAAGAAGCTGGATGCATTGCTTGAAAGCAGAAAATAGGGGTCTGGAGGGGGGGGCTGGAGCTTTACTGCAGCAGCAGGAGAGGTGCAAGGGCCACATGAAATGGTCTGGAGGGCCGGATTCGGCCCGCGAGCCTTGTGTTTGACACCTTTGCACTAGAAGGTTAGGATTGCATTTTGATATCTCAGTCCATCCTAGTTTAAATATTCAAAAAAGTGACAACACCCCTGCTTACGTTGTTCTGTGGACAAACGGTCTCTCCCCTAGTACTGATAAGGTTTGTGGGTTTTCTCAAGCCATTACATTTACATAGGCAGATCGCCGTTCTGTCTGTGTACCGAACGATCAGCGGGTGCTGGCAGACATTAGGTCCACAGGACACACTGATCGGCTCCCGCTGTGTACCATCACAGCGAGAGCGAGCCACCGGTGGCACGCACTCGCGCCCCGATACCCAAAAGTGCAGGATCACGTATATATACACACACGATCCTGCGCAGTGCAGCCGCCCTGTAGCGGTTAAACTATAGGGCGGTCGGAAATTGGTTAACATTGCTGTAGATTTTTATTTTTATTTTATATACCAATGGTACAATGGACAAACGTTTTCACAATCTAACCTGCAAGCACAGTGCTTACTTGTAAATGTGGTGGACACTGACACCACTATAATAATTATTACAGAATTTCTCATAATTCTCAAATCCTTTGCAGAATATCATCCGCTGCAAAATGACATGTGCACTTCAATTCATTGTTAGAATTTGCAAAACCTTTAATAGGCTCAACGTCAATTAGTACTATTTTATTTAGGACAGAAGTCAAAAGAACGTACCTGTAACATATACTCCAGCTGATATATACATAGGCCCAGCTCAGCCATACTGGGTTTAAAGAGTTCCCGTAACCTATATTCCTGCATCAGTCGCACAAACACACAAAAGGCTTCTTCCTCCGGCATCTGACAGGGAAAAACCGCAAAATACAAAAAGATGAAAATTAATAAGAGTGAGGTTACATGTAACAGGTTATTTTAAAGACCATTAGATTACACTAAATTATTTCTGACTTTCAGATACCATTACAATGGAGTCCCAGGTGTCAAATGGGGCAGATTCCTTAACACTGGTGAAAGAACTCTTGTTTGCAGCGATTATTTTTATAATAAAAATGCACCCCAAACATGGTAGAAATTAAAAATGCATCTCAAGTTACAATATTTTAAGTCATTGTGGAGAAGCCCGCCGCACTACTTCTTTTTCATCACATGATTGAGTATTTGCTATGAATGTGGGGGCATCATAACCCCGCCTCATAAGGAGGCCTCACCGCCACACCCCTCATTCATAGTGTATTAAATCAGAGAGCTGCATTGAAATCATCGTATCAGTGTCATTCGCAGAATTAAAAGGGGTCGGACAAGAGGCAAAGAGGAAATTATTACAATTCTTAATTTTTTTTTTATTTTCATATTTTTTTTTTTTTATCAGCCCTGTTGGGGGGGCTTTGGTGAGATATCCGGGGTCTTAGCAGACCCCTGACCTCTCCCCTTTGAGACAGGGAAAGGGACTGAGGACACAGATTCCCCAGTCCCTTTCTCTGCAGCCTCAGCTGCACTGAAAATGAATGGACAGGAGACAGAGACTGCTATCTATTCATAAACCGAAGCATCGTAAACACAGTTGCTCAGTTATGAATGGACAGAGGCAGTGATCACTGACTCTGTTCATTCGGAAAAGGAAGGAGCCGGTAAATGACAGATTTACCAGCTCCTTCCTCCGCTCTCCATCCTGACAGATCGAGGACAAAGGGGGTGGAGGAGCACCGAGGGGGACCGGACGAGCGGAGCACCGAGGGGGACCGGACAAGAAGAGCACCGAGGGGGACCGGACAAGAAGAGCACCGAGGGGGACCGGACAAGAAGAGCACCGAGGGGGACCGGACAAGAAGAGCACCGAGGGGGAACGCAGGAGCGGAGCACCGATCTCCCTGTATAGATTTCAATAAAGCAGGTAAAAGCTGTGGAAGGGAGGAGGAGAAGCAGCTGTCAGCTGCTTTACTGAAATTTATACATGGGGATCAGTGCTTGTAACTCCCCCCACCAATCATCCCCTGTCTTCCCAGGTAGCAAATGCTCAGTATCGGCACTGATACTAGTATCGGTGCAACCCTAGTTGTAAACCTCAGACATGAAATATGAACAGAACATATCCCTCTATAGTGTGTACTTGCCTCAATTCAGAACACTAAGTGTCTAATTTCTATCTGCTGATTTGTTCCTTTGCCATCAGCATGAATCACTTCTGACAATTTTTCCTGACACCAAGAGAAAAATTGTGACAGGGGAGGGACCTCCAGCAGATTGACAGCCTCAGCTATGTTCCTGTGTGCTGTGTGAAGGGGGTGTGTCCCTTCACTCCAATCAGCTCTCAGACCTCTCCCCACTGAGCTCTGCAGTGTGTAACTTCAGCTCCCCATCCACTTTTTTCTGAACTCTCAGACAAGCTTATGAATTCAGCACTTTAAACAGATGTAAAAGAAGAGAAGACTGCAGATAGACAGGTACAACTTATGTACAGTGTGGGGAAAAAAGTATTTGATCCCCTGCTGATTTTGTACATTTGCCCACTGACAAAGAAATGATCAGTCTAATTTTAATGATGAGGTTTATTTTAACAGTGAGAGACAGAAGGAATAAATAAAAAAAACGCATTTCAGAAAAGTTATATATTGATTTGCATTTTAAATGAGTGAAATAAGTATTTGACCCCTTTGCAAAACATGACTTCCTTGGACAGCCCTTTGGTCTTGGCCATGGTGGAGATTGGAATCTGATTGCTTCAGTGGACAGGTGTCTTTTATACAGGTAACAAGCCAAGATAAAGAGCACTTCCTTTAAGAGAGTGCTCCTAATCTCAGCTTGTTACCTGTAAAGAAGACAACTGGGAGCCAGAAATCTTGCTGATTGATAGGGGATCAAATACCTTTTTCACTCATTAAAATGCAAATCAATTTATAACTTTTTTTAAATGTGTTTTTTCTGGATTTATGTGGTTATTTTGTCTTTTACTGTTAAAATAAAACTACCATTAAAATTATAGACTAATCATTTCTTTGTCAGTGGACAAACATACAAAATCAGCAGGGGACCAAATATTTGTTTCCCTCGCTGTAGGAGCATTTGTTTCATCTCTGTGTATCGGAGGATAGTCCCTTCACTGGGTATATGTAAGGGTTTACAACCACTTTAATATTTTCATTCATTAAAAGGAGTAACAGATTGGTTGCCATTGACAACATCTTCCATTGTACAGTTTTAATGCACAGCCCCAACATGTCAATTTTTCTGGTAAAATCAGTTTTTTATGGATATGAGATCCCAAAAAGAGTTGGATCCCCATAGATCCCCAGCTAACTGAAAGGCAAATCTGATGATTAAGAGAAAAAGCAGGAACCTCGGGAGAGTAACTGATCCATTATAGGAAAGGTACCAACATCCCAGAAATGACAGCACCAACATAATAATTTGGGACTTCTTAGGTACCAAAGCACAATAATCATTCATAAAATTCATCATTTTTTTTTATCCTCCATAAAAGAGTTTTGTTAAAATGGTATTGAAGCTGGCACGGTATTATTAAAACACAAAGCCAAAAAAAATGTATAGAGTTTCATTGTGTCACTCATTATCCCTCCTGAATAATAATCACACACGTCAATTATCTACAAGCAGATCCACAAATCTTCCATGTACGCAGTGAGGGAGAAAGGATGATTCTCGACAAGTTTTGTAGACTACATCAGCCACTTCCTAAGGACAGTAACATTGTATGCATTATTTACCATATGTCACCAAGAAAAATCCAGCCATAGTTAAAATGCACACATTGTGGACAATAGCCCAGAAGATGGCAACCCAATTCCCCCAGTTGGGTCAATGCTGCCTCTAAGAAATAACCTGGACGGCCATGTGGTCTTCAAAGTCTACAAAGTGTAAACAATTTGCCCAACCACATCCCATATAGATAACACAATTGTATAGGTCTTTTTTTATTGCTTTTAGTATTATGCTCCAGAGTTTCCACAAGTGGGGTAACTGATCTACATCACAACTGGTTGCTTCCTTGTTCCAAGATATTAGTACATCGTGTCCAAAATGTTCACCATAGTCCATACTCCTAAAAATGGCAGATGGAAAACACAAGGGGAAAGAGGTACAGTGGAACAGTCCTACCAGGGGAAGGACAACCAAAAGGAAGTCCATCCCACCAAACTGTATTCTTATGACAGTATCCTATGTTTATGATCATGTATCAGAATGTCCCCTGGATGAAAATGGCTATGAATACAGGGGTGCGATTCACAAGATTATATATATTTATATAAAATTATATCCAGAAACTGTACAATCAGACTGTAATGGCTCTACTGAACCTAGATTAGTGTTTCTCTACCATGGGGCTGTGGCCCCCCACCTGCTGGGATGTGGCTTCCTATCTGCCCCGACAGCTGCTGATGCCACACCAGGTTCAGACCGGACAACTGGGGTATTGGACGATGAATCGAGGGGCTATTCTACCCTGGGCGCCGTAATACTTTTTTTTTTATTTTAAATTTTTTTTTTTTTGAGGCATGAAAAGTTTTGGAGGAATTTACCAGGCCCTGGTCTCTTGAAGGCTGAGAACCACTGACCTAGATAATTTTTATACAATAGCATTTTTAGTATAGATGACAATACAGTCCAATTATAATGTATGTGAGATGAGGCTTCTGTATAATATGATCTTTAGAATCTGGACAATTACCTGCATAAGAAGAAGGCCCACAATGAAGGCACTGCCCTGGCAGTAACCCACTTCCCGGTCTATCAGTGAATATGCCTGTAGAAGAAAAAACAACATATCTACATATTACAGGTCATAATCTTTGCCTGTTCTGCCACATTTATCGAAAATCAACACTGAAAATCTAAACATTTCTGTCACATTCACCTTTAATGCAAAGATTACCCCCTCCAACCAGTCTTTTTTTATGCAACTAGATGTCCTCAGTCTAATGGCCAGCATCATTCTACCCACTTCCTCTGAGCCCAGGTCATCCTGGGCCCACCTCTGCCTGTGACTGGATAGTAAAAGGAGAAGTAGTACAATGAAAAGCTCATCTTTCGGTCACTTTGATTTCTCCCCCAATCAGCAAGCTTCTTGTCAGCACATGTTCTGACTGGCTCCTTCTATTGCTTCTTGCTCTCACATGCCAGGCCTGCTGTACAGAGACTACAAGAGGCTAAGAACAGCTTAAATTTAGGTACTTAAAATGCATTTAATGATGTATTAAAGTGGAATTCCAGCCTCAACCTAACTACTCTTAAATATGTCCCCTCCCCCCCTCCTAAGCTGACTAACCTGTGTTACTTGCCTATTCTCAGCCTGTAATGGTCTGGTCACATGATCCCCTGTGTTGGTTAGCAGAAGCTGCAGGAGATAGGAGAAAGCCATTGACAATGGCTGGGAAATCTAGAAGCAGTGACTTCACTCACAGGCTTCTATTGCACATCCGTTATCTGCGTTCCTTCCTCTCCCCTGCGGCCACCGCTGGCTGACACAGGAAATCACATAACAGGTCCAGAGTGTCCTGAAAAATAGGTAAGTGTGAAAGACTGCCAGGGTGCCTCCGCCAAGATACAGCTTCCTCCACTCTGGAACCAGGTATTATAGCTGAGAATTGCACCCAAGAAATAGTCGACACTAGCTTAGGTGCAAACTGGAACTGATATTACTGTAAACTCACACAGAATATATACCATACACAATCAGGAAAGAGCTTGGTCACATTATCCTAAACAATGCAAACTATAAACAGTAATGTCAGTACATCTAATGAACAACTGACATAAACAGTGATTTAAAAAAAACAGTAATCTAATTAACATAAACCTAAACCTCCCCCCTAGTTTTAGAACAAGGTGAAGTGGACACAATACTAGCAGACAGACAGCAACAACAGGTTACTCAATTAACAATGGAAATTCACACCTAGAAGGCACACAATGGGGGAATTATACCATGAGCGAGAGACACCTTAATAAACAGGTTATAGTAGGAGACCCCAGCATCAGGTTGTTTTGAGCTGATTATATTAACGTCGGAGTCTGGGGGGGTAAAGCAGTCATTGCTGGTTTGGGCACAGAGGCCCCACATAGCTCCTAGGTTCCCAGAGTCTGTATGTTTTGGGGAGACACGGACCTGAATCCAAAGCAAAACCAATCCAAGGGTCCCCCAGGCACACACCTCCCAAGAATAGAGCCCCTTCAAAAGTCAGGGCCCATAGTCAGTAGGCAAGTGGCTATCCTGCAGTCCCCTACAAAATCCTCTGTCCTGGTTGGGTCTGTCAAAGTATGTACATCTTTCTTACACAGGTTAGTCAGTATGGGTGTTAGGAGGGGGAAAGAGGGAGCATTTTTAAGAGTAATTGGGTGTAGGTTGGAAGTCCACATTAACGATTACAGAGCTGCATTAAAATTTTTGTTAAGGCAGTGCACACAGCCACTCTGCTAGAATTACACGATGTATATACTATATGTCATTTTCTAAAATTCTTCTTATAAATACCGTTCTTATCCCTGATCAGCGGTCACATGACCATCCGGCGCGGTCTTCCTTCGATGTACTACAGAGGAAGGGGCTGATCTCCCCCTCTGACGTCTGCCAAGCGATCACGTGACCTCCCTCTGTAATACAAACATCGGAGGAAGACAGCGCCGGGCGGTCACGTGACCGCTGATCGGGGATAAGAAAAACGATATTTATAAAGAAGAATTTTAGTTACAGGGGGGCCAAATCACACAGCACAAGTACTGTGCTGTATAACATGCTTTAAAAAAACAGAATCTATTTTTTTTTTTTTTTTTTTAGTTAACAAACATTTTAATTTGTGTAATTTATATCTGCCTAGAGTTTAACTTCAACTCCTAGGAATATTCCTTCTCTGCACAAGATAACATAAGAACTGTGAGTCTTGTACAAGGAAGTAATGATACCGGAGTATCGGGGAAAAATGTAAAAGTGACTTGGCACAGCTGCAAACATATTCCTTAAGAGGACTGTGCCAATTTAAAGGATATGTAAAGGTTTGTTTAAAAAAACACATCATACTTACCTCCTCTGTGCTGTTGGTTTTGCACAGAGTGGCCCCAATCCTCCTCTTCTGGGGTCCCTCAGCAGCGCTCCTCCTCTTCTCGAGTGCCCTGTTGGAGAGCCGCTCTCCCTGGTGCTGGCGCGCTACCGTGCCCTGCTGCTGCGTATATCGACACAGACAGCAGCACTCAGCTCCGCCCCCGGCTCCCACGCCATTGGATTCGATTGACAGCAGCGGGAGCCAATGGCTGCGCTGCTTTCAATCTATCCAAACAGGACCCGAGACATCGG
Organism: Aquarana catesbeiana; assembly: GCF_042186555.1. Taxonomy (NCBI): domain Eukaryota; kingdom Metazoa; phylum Chordata; class Amphibia; order Anura; family Ranidae; genus Aquarana; species Aquarana catesbeiana. The sequence continues at coordinate 627,865,950 of NC_133326.1, read as the reverse complement.
CTGGAGCTGGTGTGCTCACTCCTGCCGCTGGATAGACCGGGTTCAGGTAAGTAAAAGGGGGGCTTAGGGGGGCTGCTGCATCAAAGGAGATTTTTGAACCCCTTTAATATTCCGGATTGAAAGTCTGGTAAGACTGAGAGGTCTTATTTATCCAAGAATTGTTTTAATGTGGTTTTTAAATAGGCTTATTTATAAATGTCAACTCTTTTAGAATACCGAGAACTTGAATGAGTTTGGTATGCGTATAGAAATAAAATGGCACATTTATTGCTACTAAAATAAATACGGGAAGTCCCATCGCTACGATCACAACCCTATTCTCTCTCACTCAACAGTTGTCAGCATAAAGGGCCCCTTATTTTATTTGTATGGGTTCACAGATCAATGCTGATCAGCACAACCCAGTGTACAGTACCTGGTGTGGTCAAACTCTAAAAGAACTGTTAAGAATGTCCAAAGCTATTTTGACTATACTCCTCACAGGCGTGAACTTCATTCTGTACTCCTTTGATCCGGTGTCAATAAACAGCGGCTACGTCACTCAGCCGGTCCAGGCTCAGGAAAAAAACAGACTTTAAAGTCTGGATGTCTGAAATGGCAGCGAGCTCCTGAGAGCCCGAGCCAGCCGCTCCCGCCACCTCCTCAGCCCAGCGCTCCAGTGAGCGCTGGAGTGGCAGAGCAGACAGTCACCAGCTCTCTGCTCACTAAAGACTGAGTGATCAGAGGTCTTTGATCGCTCAGTTCTCTTTTCTTCTTCTCTTTTAATAATATTCACAATGATGTGTATACAAGTTCCCCCATCCGTACAGAAGCTCCAGTGAGTGACAGCTGCAGGAGAGAGCAGGGGGCACCAACAACGGCTAGGATATGAGAGCGTCCCAGAATTCCCAATCATTGTCAGGCACTCTTTATTCCCCTGTAGGCATGGCTCACTGCTGATACAAGGGATCACGTGACCAAACCAGACTGAAAATAGGTAAGCATACATACACAACTTATTTTATTAATTGGTTGGTCATTTTTTAAGCATTGTTAGTGTTAAGCTGGAATACCACTTTAATTTCGATTCTCTGGATGTCTTTTCACATAACGGTCTAAGGGTTTACTTCCTCATGCTTCAAAGGAAATCTCACAACAGCTGAATATTTCATAACCCCATACATTTGGCGTTCTGAATCTAGCGGTACTGAAGACTATGCAGTCTTGTGATTCAAGCTGTACATGTAAAGTTCCTACACCTACCATACTAGATATTCAATGTGGTCACTGGGCAGATAGTGAGGGGCAAATCTCCCCAGTGGGGATACAGATGGCAATAATCAACCTACCAAAGATTGCACCCTGTAATGGAAAAAGATGTGCAAATAGGTGCAAATGTCTATGCATGTGCTTCTCTATACTTAGACAACAGGACAGCTAGAACATGTTGTGTAATTCGCTCAGATTGCCAGAGCACCAGGGAAAAACAGGAATTGGGATACGGCACATGTAACATCATCAAAATAACAGCATTACCTTCATGACATTGAACAGCCCCTCCTGCCCCAAGCTGTCCTGTCCCCTAAAAAAGTCATGTTCAGGGTAGGTTCGAGCGATGTCTCTGCGGATCAGCTTCTCGCAGGGTGAGGACATTCTCAGCAGGTCGGCATATTGCTTCTTCACTGGCATGTCTGTTGCGTTACACAACATCTGCCATACCATGACTCTGAAGTGATGTGGGATCCCCTTCCGAATTAGCTCCTGTAATGAAAATAGTAATAAATACCCAGGAAAGAAAATGAAATAAAAGAAGAAGAAGAAAGAAAGAAAAGAAAGAAAAAGAAAAAAAGAAAGAAAGAAGAAAAGAATAGAGGTAGATGACCACACAATGCAAGATCACTTTAAGGACTCATTTAGTGCCCTTTCACACTGGGGCGGGGGCCGCGTCGGAAGTAAAGCGCCGCTATTGTAAGCCCCGCCAGCGGCCAAGAAAGGGTTAAAAACCACCGCAAATCGCCTCTGCAGAGGCGCTTTGCCGGCGGTATAGCCGAGCTGTCCCATTGATTTCAATGGGCAGGAGCGGTGAAGGAGCGGTATACACTCCGCTCCTTCACCACTCCGAAGATGCTGCTAGCAGGACTTTTTTTCCCGTCCTGCTAGCGCACCGCTCCAGTGTGAAAGCCCCGAGGGCTTTCACACTGGAGAGACAGCAGCGACACTTTTGGGTCGGTTTGCAGGCGCTATTATTAGCGCAATAGTGCCTGCAAAACGCTCCAGTGTGAAAGGGCCCTCGCAGCTGCAGCAAGGACTGCTGCTCCTCTGCCAAATTAGCTATGCATAGTAGCAGCATTGCCCCACTTACTTGGGGGGTATAATTCCTGCCACAGCTACAAAGCAAACCAGCATAGCATGTGCACACCCCCAGTCGCCTTTGCAGCTAGAGGGTGAGTGGATATGGCCAGTAAAAACACAGCTCACATGGTTTTACTGCCCCCCTAACTGCTAGTGAAAACAATCACTAATTCTTAGATGTGATGGCTGCCTTAATTTTCTTTTTCAGGCTTTCTTTCTACTATTTTCACCTGGTGATCCGGCCAGTAAGTGTTTTTTAAAAACAAGCTCTCTTCCAATTGTATCAGTTACAAGGATGCGACAAACCATTTACCACTGACATGAGTGCTTCTAATGATCAGCTTTTATTTATTCATATAAAGCCTTTATCACAAAAAAAAAAAAACTGTGCTGCTGTAACTGTTTATAAAGCGTGAGCTGGAGTTTGGCCTCAGTTTGTTAGTGTATCTAAATCGAATACCCCGCACTCCCCAGACTGACAATGCTGCTGTCCAAAGGTGCCCCCTGTTCTCCTTCATCCAGAGTGGGGGCATTCTAATACAGGAGGTATGTTACTGGCCAGATCACCAGGTAAAAACAAAGGGGGAAAAAAAAAATAAAACTAATGCAGCCACCACATCTAATGATTAGTTAGCTGCAACATTACATTTTGGTTTTGGGATTAATACCACTTTAATGTTGTAGAGATCTCTTTATGCTATTAATTTGAATGTAACCATGGGTGCCAGGCTAAAATCGAAAGCTGCCCACGGGTGCCTGTCATAGGAGGGCTGTGCAGCTGTTGATATAAATATACGTAGCTTAAAAACGGACTGTCAGCATGGTTATTGACATCACTAATGTGCGGTGTTAGTTGAGGAAATTTAAAAGGGGAAGTGAAATTTTAGACAAAGTTTCGGCCACACATCAACTTTGGCTACCGATTTATATAAATATCCTTTGCTTCATTGCTATGGAAGCATCACTGTCTAACCAGAATTAAATGACTTTTAAAATGGAATACAACCAGGGAACCAGGAAAGAACAGGTATTACGTATAGGACCAAAACATTTATCTTTATGTTGACCCAATTTCTTCCTCATAAAGAGGACAACCAGCGAAATCAAATCTTGTGAAACATAAAAACAAGACCTTAAAAAGTATTTATACTATAAAGGGGGACCCAATCTCCGGGCTGCGGACTGATGCCGGTCTGTGGCCAGCTGGAAGCTGGCAATGGGCAGAGCAAGCCGGGACATCCTGCACTGCCTCGCTCTAACCACCAGAGGGCGTCCGCTCCCCTTCTCCTAGAACCACTACTCTCTTTCCACTCTGTGGTCATGAAGAAGAAGAAGAGGGAGGAGAGCCGGGCCGGTGACGGGAATCTCATAACACTGGTGAAACCTAGGCTGCACCCCCACCCAAGGTGATAGGCTGCAACCACCACACACACCCCCAGGTGATAAGCTACATTCTCCCCCTCCCTCTGAGGTGACAGGATGCAACCACCTCCCCCACACTAGTTGACAAAGTTGCAAACCCCTCTCACCCCCCCCCCAAATAACCACCAACCACTATGCCAACCCCTCACATTCCCCCCCCCCAACCCGTGGAGGGGTTGACATCTGAGCGGCCGGTCCCTGGTGGAGGTGGGGGGGATGGGGGTTGGGGACCTCTGCCCTAGAGAGAAAAAAATTTAAAAAGTCAGCAGCTACAAAAATACTCCAGCTTCTGACTTAATAAAAAGGACACAGTTTTGGTACTTATGGTATGTCTCTTTCGTTTTTTTTTTTTTTTTTTTTTTTTATTATTATACTATTATTCTCTGTGAAGCTTGAAAATTCTTTGAATAAACAGTTAAAAAAAAATAAAATAAAAGCGCTGGATCCCTGTTTATGGGTCCAACGCTGTCCTCACCCAGGCTGGTTTTTCACCAGTCTTCGGGTCTCCAGCATGTTTACTGTGGGAAGCCTGCTGTGATGCCTTGTGGCTGCCTTTGTGCATGATGCCGCAGCCTTCTGGAACCTGTGATGTGTCCTGGAAGGCTGTGGAATAAGAGAGTGAACTCCCGCTCAGATCGGCTAGGCGATAGGCACTCGCTCCCACTCCAACTCATATCAAAACTAGGTACCTGCTCCCCCCCCCCAAAACATTTTAAAGTGCCACATGTACTAGAGGAGGGGAGGAGGAGGACATAAAGTGGAACTTCCCCTTTGTGGTGAAGTTCCGCTTTAAAGTGATTGTTATACTTACCTGCTCTGTCTAATGTTTTGCACAGAGCAGCCCAGATCCTCCTGTTCTCGGGTCCCTCTTTGCTTCTCCTGGCACCTCCCTCCTGTCGAGTGCCCCCACAGCAAGCAGCTTGCTATGGGGGCACGCAAGGCAAGCTGCAGCTCCGTGTGTCCATTCAGACATGGAGCTGCTGTTCGGCCCCACCCGCTCTCTCTCCTGATTGGCTAAGTGATTGACAGGCGTGGGAAACAATGGTGCCGCTGCTGTGTCTCAGCCAATTAGGGGGGAGAGTCCCAGACAGCCAAGGGACTCGTAGACATTGCTGGAGCTCAGGTAAGTATTAGGGGGGCAGGGAAGGCTGCTACACACACAGAAGGCTTTTTATTTTAATGCATAGAATACATTAAGATAAAAATCTTCTGCCTTTACAGCTGCTTTAAGGATTCTCTTTAAGTATGGCAGATATATAAAAAAAGATCACACATGAATAAGTGTGACAAAACCAACACAGACATTCAAAAGGCATTGTACACTTTCAAATGTTTTCTTTGGTTTAACAAACATTAGTGTCGTTATATTCCCTGTGCTGTTTGTTTGCCTTACCTTGTAATGATGGGCTCACATGTGTCTGCAGTTTGTAGTGTCATGGCTGAACGGATTCTCCTACGTCCATGTATTCATTCACCTAGCTTGTCCCCATTCACTAAAGGGACAGGTAACTTCTTTTTCCGGGTCACACAGCATCCAATTAATGCCTTGCTATTTCCTCTGTGTTGCATCACAAATGTGGGAGTTCTAATGTGATGAACAACTGAATGGTGATCTCTCCATTAATTGCTCTGCCTGTTTGTCTCTGTGTCAGATCTAATTACTGTGTCACTCTAACCTGCAGAACACTAGAGTGAGAGACCCAGGAATTGTAGAATATGTAGGAAGTGTGAATTCTTAGACTACAGACAGAGGTCATGCATTACCAGAAACTTCTGGCACCGCAAATTGAAGATTTGCTCTACTATATGCTGTGCTTACATGGCAGAAAAAGACAAAATGAAACTACATGATCAATGTTCATCTTATGCGGGTTAAAGACACAAGGTGCAGGTAGGAAGGTTTAGAAATGCCTTCAGTTAAATGTAAACATGAATTGACTGTTCATGATTAAAGTGCATCAGTCTTGGATCCTTTTAGTACTGTGTAGATCTTCGCCTCTGTGCTCCCAATAATGCACGCTGTGCAAAAAACTTCACCCACTGTGCACACAAATGACTCACCGGAACAATACGACCTTTACATAATAAAATGTATAGAAAGCTTGTGAAATGGGGACTCTGTTATGTATAACCTGCTCCAACCCTTTATACTGAGCATTTCCCATTTCTCTGCAGAAAAAAAACCCAGATCTGGAAACTCTTATACACTCCTCCACTTTTCTTATCAAAAGCTTTTTTTTAAAAACAGCATAATAAAGTGGAGGCGCCACATAGTGTAGCATACTTAAAGCCACTTTGCCACATATAATCTCTATTGTGCATTAAAGCGCACCAGTATATAAAGCAGGGGCAGCCCAGGAGGGTGTTTTTTTTTTAAGCACTTATTAGAGCCAGAGGCTCCAATAGACTTCAAAGTAGGGTGGGCTCAGGGCACAGAGCATGCGTACCAAGCCCACCCAGGTGTGTTATAAAAGTGAATGAATATTCACAATTATAAAACACTGATCCTGCTCCCGGCCAATCAGGAGGAGACGCGCGGCGAAATCGCGGGGGAGGAGAGGACACAGGAGCAATGCCCGCTGCCTGATACTTAAATGGCGTAAGTGACAGACAGTGAGCGGTTGGCGGGTTTGGTTGTTTGGACAAGGAACAAAAAAGGTGGGACTTTAAATGAAACATGCACTCCAGGAGACAACACCGCCACCATGAATATGGCAGGTACCCAAAATTAGAGCAGAACCAAAGACGTTAAGTAGAAGCATCACATGACATCGATTAGCATAAAATAATTTAATAATGTAAGATTGTAGAAAAGGTACACATTGTAACATGGTCCATATTGGTACTATAAACAACCTGGATCTAAGAGAGCCGAGTCTTACATCATACATAAAATGTATCATAAATACAAAATTAGTTTTATATTGTAAACATTGTATATTGTAAACATTGTAGAAAGCAGTTTCATAGATAACAGGTCTCAATAACAATCCATTGTATTCTTAGTAGATAAAAAATATATCCAATTTAAATGTAGAGTAGGAATAAAGATAAAAGCTGATGCAATTATAGACAACGGGGGGGCCAAGTAATGGCTCATAATCCCATAGTAGAACAACTTAATTGGTTCATGCCATAAATAATGTAGATAGCCAAATTCACTGAGGTGTGTCTCCATAGTAGGTGATTGTCGTCATCGTTGATTGGTATGGTCCAATTAGTATGTATATAGTAGTAGGGTAATATGGTATAAACGTAGGGGCATCTATTGGCTCAACGCGTTTCGTGGCGAACGCCACTCTTCAGGAGCAGGTATGAGGTAGGTGTCTATGAGTATTAAAGAACATCCATATTAAAAAACAACTAAAATAATATTGTATATTTTAGATTGTATGATTTAGATTAAATATACAATATTATTTTAGTTGTTTTTTAATATGGATGTTCTTTAATACTCATAGACACCTACCTCATACCTGCCCCTGAAGAGTGGCGTTCGCCACGAAACGCGTTGAGCCAATAGATGCCCCTACGTTTATACCATATTACCCTACTACTATATACATACTAATTGGACCATACCAATCAACGATGACGACAATCACCTACTATGGAGACACACCTCAGTGAATTTGGCTATCTACATTATTTATGGCATGAACCAATTAAGTTGTTCTACTATGGGATTATGAGCCATTACTTGGCCCCCCCGTTGTCTATAATTGCATCAGCTTTTATCTTTATTCCTACTCTACATTTAAATTGGATATATTTTTTATCTACTAAGAATACAATGGATTGTTATTGAGACCTGTTATCTATGAAACTGCTTTCTACAATGTTTACAATATACAATGTTTACAATATAAAACTAATTTTGTATTTATGATACATTTTATGTATGATGTAAGACTCGGCTCTCTTAGATCCAGGTTGTTTATAGTACCAATATGGACCATGTTACAATGTGTACCTTTTCTACAATCTTACATTATTAAATTATTTTATGCTAATCGATGTCATGTGATGCTTCTACTTAACGTCTTTGGTTCTGCTCTAATTTTGGGTACCTGCCATATTCATGGTGGCGGTGTTGTCTCCTGGAGTGCATGTTTCATTTAAAGTCCCACCTTTTTTGTTCCTTGTCCAAATTATTGGGGATGGAGGCGCCTGGCCCTACACACCTCGCGCCTCATTCAAAGTCCCACCCACCTGTCTAGGTCTTTTAAGTATATCGGGTTTGGTTGTTTGCCTCCCCCCAATGAAAAGCTGCCACTGATACAAAGCTCAGTCACTTTATACACTGACAGCGAGTCCATGCAGCTGCACCCTTCACAAGGCCATCTAGGTCATTTTGCATGTCCTCTCCTGGCCATCAAAGTCCTGGATAACGAAATGCTTTGGAAGGAGTGGCCAGGAGAACGCAAATTCATTCGGAGAGGGCAACTGCATGCTTGATTGTATTTTTTTTTTTTATATATTATTTTTGTTTTTGAATGATAGAGTGGGTTTGAAGGGATACTACACTATATCATCATTCTCCAAAATTAATCCATAAACATTCACTAGTTAATAGGGGTGCAACGGATCAAAAAACTCACGGTTCGGAACGTTCCTCGGATCAGGAGTCACGGTTCGGATCATTTTCGGATCAACAAAAAAAAAAAATCTCCCCCACTGTAATATCCACAATCTCCCTATTGGCAGAGTATTGGCAGGGTATTGGCAGAGTATGGCAGAGTATTGGCAGAGTATTGGCAGAGTATTGGCAGAGTATGGTAGAGTATTGGCAGGGCATTGCAGAGTATTGGCAGGGCATTGCAGAGTATTGGCAGGGCATTGCAGCAAGGTATTGCAGAGTATTGGCAGGGTATTGCAGCAGGGCATTGCAGAGTATTGGCAGGGCATTGCAGAGTATTGGCACTACTGCCATCCGATCTCTCCCCTCCACTGTCCAGATCAGTACACAGAGGGGAGAGAGGAACCGGCCTCATGACATTTGACGGAGTGATCACGTGCTAAACGGCCGCCGGGTGTACTAAGATGGCCGCCGCTCCGGAGCTAGGCCGAAGCAGCGGCCTTTCCTATGGCCGAGGCCACAGAGCGCTCCGCGGATCGCGGGTATCCTGTACGGATCAACCTCCGAGGATGGGATCACGGATCGATGACGATCCGTTGCACCCCTACTGGTTAATGGCTCTGTAATTCATTTTTCATTAAATCGTTTCTTACTGTGCTTTTCTGCCTCCATGTACAATAAAAAAGGGGGATTTGAAGATTTGGAGAAGGTTGAGAAAGATAAAAAGTTATTTTTAGAGTTAATCATACATACTTGAATAGAATATTATTTTTTAATATCAGAGTTTAGTGTCACTGTATACTTCACTATGGAGTGGGTAGGTGACACCAATGAATTCCGTAACTGTAATTAAGAAAAAAAAACAAACAAAAAAAAAATACGGTCTCCTCCTGGCTATGCAGTACCGGTGGTGATGTGTCAATTACAAAAGCTACTGAAAAGCAACGCAATGACAAAACACCTGGATAAATAAATAAATAAATAATAATAAAAAAAAAATCATAATCTTAGGTTCTCAATCCCACATATATGCAATACTTTACTTTACTTAATAACTACAACCATTCGCTCACAATGGCTTACCCCATACTTCTTTAGGTTCACCATACACGATACAATCTAACTATACAGTCTTTGTTAAAATGGTTGTAAACCCTCATATACCAATGAAGTGACTGGGCCTCAGATTATACAAAGATGAAACAAATCCTCCTATATAATTTGTACCTGTTTATCTGCAGTCTTCGCTTCTCTATATCTGTTCAAATTGCTGAATTTTTAAAGCTTGTCTGAGCGGTCAGAAAAAAGGGGAAGAGAGCTGAAGTTACACTCTGCAGAGCTCAGTGAGGAGAGCTCTGAGAGTCGATTGGAGGGAAGGGACACACCCCCCTCCACACAGCACACAGGAACAGAGCTGAGGCTGTCAATCTACTGGAAATCCCTCCCCTGTCCTCTTATGCCCCGTACACACAATCGGAAATTCGGCCAGCAAAAGACCGATGAGAGTTTTTGGTCGGAAAATGCGACCGTGTGTATGCTCCATCGGACTTTTGCTGGCGGAATTCCAGCCAGCAAAAGATTGAGAGCATGTTCTCAATTTTTTGGTCGGAAAAAGTTTCGATCGGAAATTCCGATCGTCTGTACCAATTCCGACGCGCAAAATTCCTATGCATGCTCGGAAACAATTCGACGCATGCTCAGAAGCATTGAAATTCATTTTCTCAGTTCGTTGTAGTGTTGTACGTCACTGCGTTCTTGAGGGGCGAAACTTTTGTGTGACTGTGTGTATGCAAGCCAAGCTTGAGCGGAATTCTGTCAGAAAAACCATCTAAGATTTTTCAGATGGAAATTCCGCTTATGTGTACACGGCATAAGTGTCAGGAAAACTTGTTAGAAGTTACTCATGGTGATACCAAAGGAATGAAGCAGCAGACAGAAGACACTTAGTGCTCCTAATTAAAGAGGAAGTAAACCTTCCTGTATAATTTGTACCTATAGGTACTGTAAATATCTCCTAAATGAGCGCCGTTTAGGAGATATTTACTGTATACTGCGCCGATGATGTCATCGGCGCATGTGCTCTGAAGTAACGTCCGTCCGTGCCATTTCCTCAGAATTGTGTGCCGTGACTGGCGACTCTTGTGCGCATGCGCAGGAGTGACGTCGCGTGGCTCCGGCCAGTCACACAGCCAGAGTCCCCGGCCCCCCGGAAGGAAGACGGGAGAAGATGGATGCGGGGACAACGCGGGCTTGGTTTGCAGCGAAGTGTCACATAATGTGCTAGTATGCGATGCATATTTCATGTCTGAGGTTTACAACCACTTTAATTTTAGATTTACCAGAGCTATGCAATATAAACACCTACATTAAATATCGAATCAATCTCTATCCAGTCAGGTAGGCTCTTGAACAGCATAGAAGTCGATGGATCAAAATGAGATTGTATAGAGGAATTTTATCGTCTGGTAAGCTTTAGCTTTCAGTCCTTTCTCCTGCACTGGTCTGTTATTGGACAATAAAGGGGCAGAAGCTTACTAGTGAAGTCAGTCCTCTGCTCACCCCACTTTTTTTTTTACTTTCAGACCTATGCAAAGCGATGGAGTGCAAACAGACTTCTAGTAGTGACTCTTCACCTCCCAGTCAATATGCTGCTTCACAGAGAATTAAATAAAGCAAAAATAAAGGCAGAATGAGGCATTTACACTTACAGTATTTAAAGCACAGCTGCATGTACGTTTTTTTTTCTTTTTTTTGCACCATGAAACGTACTTCTACTCCAGTTCTGGGCTGTCCTCTAATGACTCGGGGTGAAGCTGACATTATAGAGGCCGTGCCACTCTCTGCTTTGACACTCCATGATTGGTGCCGTGGGGATGTCCCCTCAGGGCGGCACCCTGCATTCATAGTATGTCCTCAGTCTACTGCATTTAATGACGTAAGGCATAATTTAAGCCAGACAAATGAGGGCATCTTGTGGTAAAAAAGATGTACTGCAAGGGACTATTCCAGATTGAGGGTAAGTACTGCAACCAGAGCTGCTTTTTTTTATTTAGTTCACAGACTGGGGGTACATTTTAGCTAAAACAACAATTGCCAGGAGTCAGTTTACAAGAGTTGGGCATTTAAATCATTTTAATGATTTTAAGGAACACATTACTGAATTTGCTTTATATATTTACATTGAGTTCAGGACAAGTAAGGGTTAGTGTACAACGTGCCAGTCTCACAGCATTAATATGATCAACGTTAATGATTGCCAGCGATGTAACCAGTTACTCTGCTATTGTGTATAACCCATCAGGCAGAACACAGAGCAGCATTCTTGACCAGACCCACATAACTGAAGCCTCCAACCTCCTGCTCCTCTTACTGACCTTCAGCAGCTTCTCCTTTCTTCTGGTCCACTCCTCCCAGTGGGTGACAATTCGTCCCCATAACTCCCAGCTGTCCTGGTCCAAAGGTGGTGGCCCCTGGGAGGTGACGCTGGTCCTGCAGGATCCAGTAACACTTCGCAGTGACTTGGAGTCAGCTTCCAGGAGCCTGTGGAACACAATGACAGCCTTAGACAATATGATCAAGGAAAGATAATTTGTATTTCTAAGTATAAAACTAATGGTCCGTTTATTATAATATCTGGAAAAGTAATTGACGGTTGACCACTGCGGCCAAGATTTTGACTTGTTCTATATTACTTAGAAGAGACCCTGGCTTGCATACATAGACATTCCCAGCTGATGAAGGCAAAAGCATTCCTTGGTGAAATCCAATGTACACACAGACATACAATTACACTGTATTACAGATTTTGCACTTTGATGCTTCGTTCAATCCCAACTGTCCTCTACTCTGTCCCCAGAGCACCCCACACCCCATTATCTACTCCACGCACAAACGCAACCTTCATCCCATTTACATTTTATTTTTTCCCTGGACATCTACTCTCTGATCACATGATGATTAGGGCTCTCTATTTGCTCTTCTTCCCTCCAGCAGTGGGCAGTACGTACTTTGCAGTAGTACTGGGATCCTGGGCCAATGTGAGGACACTAAACTTGGAAAAGTACGACCTGGAGGGGGGCAGAGCCTAGAGTCTGAGAACTAAGCATGGGATAATTATGTAGGCTGCCACTGTTGGCCTGCTTTTAAAAATGCTAGTTGCCTAGCCATGCCGGACTTCAATAAAGACTCAGAACAGGCATGTAGCAAAAAAAAAAAAAAAAGTCAGGGAAAAAGGAATGTTGGAGATTTAAACCACCTGACAAGTCTGTTCTGTGTCTCCAGGGCCCTAGTTGAAATCTCTGCGCCAATTTCCTGGGTCTGCACACCTATTGTCATCATGAGGGGCTCTTCCCCTCCTAAATGTTGCGTTTCATACAAGGAAACATGTGACCATTGTTTGAATGGGTCTTTTTAAATAGTGTACAGTGAAAATATTCTTCCTGGACTTCTGCTTCATGCTGAAGACAAGAAAGGGTGAAAAGCAATAAGGAAGCTCAAACTATGATGAAATGCAAAGTGCACTGACCCATAGCAACCAGAAACAATGTTCACCGATGGTAGGCTGAAAAGGTACACTCCAGATCAACTGATAACAAGTTCTTGAGATGCAAATAAAGGAGCAAGTTCTTCTATTTTTCATCCCAACGTCACTGCATGGTGCCATCCTATGCCTCTCCCTTTTGTCTGTTTTCTGGTGATCTGGGAACACCCCTGCAGGCTCCATGCTGCCTCTCACATTGAAAAAATGCCAGTACCTGAGAATTACTCACATTTACTGTACCAATCACTTTCAACCCTGCCATAAAAGACAGAATATGATTGGAGGTGCGAGCAGCATTCAGGGAGAAAGTTATACATCACATGCTTCAGAAATAGAAGGGACATGTCATTCTGGAGGGCTGGAAAGAACAGTTTTCATTATTTTAAAGCAACCCAAACAACTTATTTATTTAGAGAAAGTATGATAGGCATTTGGAGTAAAGTTGGCCATACATGGATCATAATTCAGCCGATTCAGTAGGGACAAAAGAATAAAATAAAAAATTGACATCTATGGGCTGCCTAAGTAACCAATATGTACCAATCACAATTTCAGCAAGTAACCTGTACTGTGGGACTTACAATTTGAAAGTATAAAATAGTTATTTTAATGCATATACAGTTGGTATAGAAAAGAATTACCCCCTCTTTAAAAAATAAAAAAAATCACATTTTGTTGCTTTGCAGCCTGAAATGAAAGACAGATGCAGTTTTTGTTTCATCCAGCTGTATTTACCCAATGCACCTTATAACATCCAAATAAAAAAGATATAACACTAACATGTCAGAAAAAAATAAAAAAACTTCACAAAGAGAATCACTGAGTTGGAAACAACCCCCCCCCCCCTCTTCTAAAACGATTTGTAAACAATCAGGTGTAGTCACACTCTCAATGGCACACAAAGCCATTTGACTGTCAGCTGCGATCAGCTGTGGTCATTTTGATTACCTCAGCATGAAAAGAGCTTTCCTGGAGTATTTGTGCCCCTGGTAGTGCAACTGAAGCAAATAATCAAGTATGAGTGTCAAGGCACTGTCAAAAGATCCAGATTCAAACTCTGTAGCTGGATCTCACTGGGATCTAGCGGTACAGACTAGGGAGTGAGCTGCGGGTGCTGGAAGGTAGATATCGCTAGTAGTATGGACTGGGGAGTGAGCTGTGGGTGCTGGAAGGAAGATATCACTAATAGTATGGACTGGGGAGTGGACTGTGGGTGCTGGAGGGTAGATATCGCTAGTAGTATGGACTGGGGAGTTAGTTGTGAGTGCTGGAGGGTAGATATCGCTAGTAGTATGGACTGGTGAGTGGGCTGTAGGTGCTGGAGGGTAGATATCACTTGTAGTATGGACTGGGGAGTGAGCTGTGGGTGCTGGAGGGTCGATATTGCTAGTAGAGTGGGCTGTGGGTGCTGGAGGGTAGATATCGCTAGTAGTATGGACTGGGGAGTGAGCTGTGGGTGCTGGAGGGTAGATATCGCTAGTAGTATGGACTGGGGAGTGAGCTGTGGGTGCTGGAGGGTAGATATCGCTAGTAGTATGGACTGGGGAGTTAGTTGTGAGTGCTGGAGGGTAGATATCGCTAGTAGTATAGACTGGGGAGTGAGCTGTGGGTGCTGGAGGGTAGATATCGCTAGTAGTATAGACTGGGGAGTGAGCTGTGGGTGCTGGAGGGTAGATATCGCTAGTATTATGGACTGGGGAGTGGGCTGTAGGTGCTGGAGGGTAGATATCACTTGTAGTATGGACTGGGGAGTGAGCTGTGGGTGCTGGATATCACTAGTAGTATGGACTGGGGAGTGAGCTGTGGGTGCTGGAGGGTAGATATCGCTAGTAGTATGGACTGGGGAGTGAGCTGTGGGTGCTGGAGGGTAGATATCACTAGTAGTATGGACTGGGGAGTTAGTTGTGAGTGCTGGAGGGTAGATATCGCTAGTAGTATGGACTGGGGAGTGGGCTGTAGGTGCTGGAGGGTAGATATCACTTGTAGTATGGACTGGGGAGTGAGCTGTGGGTGCTGGAGGGTAGATATCGCTAGTAGTATGGACTGGGGAGTGGGCTGTGGGTGCTGGAGGGTAGATATCGCTAGTAGTATGGACTGGGGAGTTAGTTGTGAGTGCTGGAGGGTAGATATCGCTAGTAGTATGGACTGGGGAGTGGGCTGTAGGTGCTGGAGGGTAGATATCACTTGTAGTATGGACTGGGGAGTTAGTTGTGAGTGCTGGAGGGTAGATATCGCTAGTAGTATGGACTGGGGAGTGGGCTGTAGGTGCTGGAGGGTAGACATCACTTGTAGTATGGACTGGGGAGTGAGCTGTGGGTGCTGGAGGGTAGATATCGCTAGTAGTATGGACTGGGGAGTGAGCTGTGGGTGCTGGAGGGTAGATATCGCTAGTAGTATGGACTGGGGAGTTAGTTGTGAGTGCTGGAGGGTAGATATCACTAGTAGTATGGACTGGGGAGTGAGCTGTGGGTGCTGGAGGGTGAGCTGTGGGTGCTGGAGGGTAGATACCGCTAGTAGAGTGGGCTGTGGGTGCTGGAGGGTAGATATCGCTAGTAGTATGGACTGGGGAGTGAGCTGTGGGTGCTGGAGGGTAGATATCGCTAGTAGTATGGACTGGGGAGTGAGCTGTGGGTGCTGGAGGGTAGATATCGCTAGTAGTATGGACTGGGGAGTTAGTTGTGAGTGCTGGAAGGTAGATATCGCTAGTAGTATAGACTGGGGAGTGAGCTGTGGGTGCTGGAGGGTAGATATCGCTAGTAGTATAGACTGGGGAGTGAGCTGTGGGTGCTGGAGGGTAGATATCGCTAGTAGTATGGACTGGGGAGTGGGCTGTAGGTGCTGGAGGGTAGATATCACTTGTAGTATGGACTGGGGAGTGAGCTGTGGGTGCTGGATATCACTAGTAGTATGGACTGGGGAGTGAGCTGTCGGTGCTGGAGGGTAGATATCGCTAGTAGTATGGACTGGGGAGTTAGTTGTGAGTGCTGGAGGGTAGATATCGCTAGTAGTATAGACTGGGGAGTGAGCTGTGGGTGCTGGAGGGTAGATATCACTAGTAGTATTGACTGGGGAGTGGGCTGTGGGTGCTGGAGGGTAGATATCGCTAGTAGTATAGACTGGGGAGTGGGCTGTGGGTGCTGGAGGGTAGATATCGCTAGTAGTATGGACTGGGGAGTTAGTTGTGAGTGCTGGAGGGTAGATATCGCTAGTAGTATAGACTGGGGAGTGAGCTGTGGGTGCTGGAGGGTAGATATCGCTAGTAGTATAGACTGGGGAGTGAGCTGTGGGTGCTGGAGGGTAGATATCGCTAGTAGTATAGACTGGGGAGTGAGCTGTGGGTGCTGGAGGGTAGATATCACTTGTAGTATGGACTGGGGAGTGAGCTGTGGGTGCTGGAAGGTAGATATCGCTAGTAGTATGGACTGGGGAGTGAGCTGTGGGTGCTGGAGGGTAAATATTGCTAGTAATATGGACTGGGGAGTGAGCTGTGGGTGCTGGAGGGTAGATATTGCTAGTAGTATGGACTGAGGAGTGGGCTGTGGGTGTTGGGGTTTTGATCCCACTGGTGACATGGATACTGGGTAGTGAGCTGCGTGCATTTGTGTAGATCTTTTTGGCGACATGAAGATCAGGAAGTGACTTCTATGTACCGATCTCATTGGTCACATGAATACTGGGGATGTGAGCTGTGTGTAATGAGGTACAGATCTTGCTGGTGTCATGGATTCTAGGAAATTGCCTATATTTACTGTGGTGTCATTGATATTGAGAGGCGTGCTGGAATGCAGACATGGAATGAAGCGAAATGCGTGTACTGGGGTGCAGATCTCACTGGTGACAAGGGGACTGGAGAGTAAGCTGCGTGTACTGGGGTGCAGATTTCACTGGTAACATGGACTCTTGGAAAGGAGTTGTGCATGCTAGAGTTTCGATATCTTGAGAAGTGAACAAAGTGTGTGCTGACTGCTGGATACGAAGGAGAAGCCAAAATGTCTGCCGAGTGGTATTTTGCTGGTGAAGCACGCTTTGTTCATTCATTTCCAAATGAAGACAAAATCCTGCACCAACAGAACAGGAAGGTGCCATCTCCTAAATCCTTTTTTTTTTTTTTTTTTTTTTTTTTTACTAATTAGGATAGGGTTATTGAGAATTTAACAGCATATGCTGGAACAAGCAAAGATGGGTTGGAATACCCACAAGGTTCAGGAACAGGCAAAAGTGGATGGATTCCAAAAACAAGGATTATTGTAGGGTATTCTCACTGTCTGGGTATCAAAAGGTATTTATGAAGCTAGGTGCCACCTCAGCTCAACATGCTAGAAATAGAACTAAAACATCATATACTGGTGGAGTAATCCTTTTAAACAAGTAAACTGGCAGCAGTCTGTAAATGCAGTAAAGCATGCTTGTTATATTCACTGTGGAACCTAAGGGGTTAATCCTACACATTGCACAAAAAGGCTGTTTGATCCTCTCTTCTCTGATCGTCCCCTTCTTCCACAGATTCCAAAACAGATCTGGATAGTGCAGAGCCTTTGGAGTCAGGCTGCACATGCTCAGTTTAGTGTGTATTGCTAGAGAGGTTTTTTTTCTCTTTGGGAGAGTGCATGTGATCAACACAGGGCCAATCAGCACTGTCCAGACAGATGGCTGTGCTCCTGGATCCTGATAGGACAGCTCAGTGCAGTATGAAAACTCCTCCTACAAGCTTTACCAGGAACTGATAGAAGCCACAAGACTGCTATATGCTGCCGATGAGAAAAGGTATTTAGTCGTTTATATTTACTAAAATAATTGTATTTCCATGTTTTGTGTACTGTGGGAGACCAATAAAGTGACTGCAGGTTCCTGGGTTTAGTAACACCAAGTTTCTATACCCAGCATCAAATGTCTTCCTGCGTGTCTCAGGAGTCCCAAAACTTTGGGTGTGCCATTATGCAAGTCTTCAGCAGCTCTTACAGTCAAGAGCTTGGACCCAGGTCCAACACTCTTCGCAAAGCAGCCAATCATAGTTTTGTAGGAGAAGGAAGAACCAAAAATGAAGAACAAGGCTACCAGTCAAGCTCTCAACCCCAGTAGATGGTCGACATTTGCACGGAAAAATTGCAGGGTATCATGGCTCCTCGTGCTTTTCATAAAATGTCAAATTGGATTTACAGGCATCTTTAAAACTGGTTTTAGGGCTCATTTACACTTGCTTCGGCTTCAACACACATCAATGGCTAGTTTACACTTGCTTCAAACAGGCTTTGTTAAAACTCTCTGAACGCCAGTCAGAGCGCCTGTCACTAAATAAAATGGTTAGCTTATAGTCCTGTTTACCCCTTGCTTTTGCTTCAAAAATTATACCCCATGTAGCTTTAGTGGTGCTCCAAAGCATCTTCAAAGCCTCCATAGACTTGAAGCCCCACCGAAGCAAGGTGTACACAGGACTGTAAGCTAACCATTTTATCTAGTGACAGAGCTTTAACAAAGCGTGTCCGAGCCTTGATTTGAAGCACGTGTAAACTACCCCTTACAGTTAGGGCTAGTTTACACTAGCTTCAAAACATGGCTTCGGAAACGCTTTAAAGCTCTCTCAATACCAGTCAAAGCTCCTGTCTTTAAATAAAATGGTTAGCTTTCAGTGCTGTTTACACCTTGCTTTGTGCTTCGATGAGGCATCGGTGGGGCTTTGCCATAGACTTCTATGGAGGCTTTGAAGACGCTTTGAAGCACCACTAGTTACATGGGGTATAATTTTTGAAGCAAAGCAAAAGCAAGGTGTAAACAGGACAGTAGGCTAACTATTTTATTTAGTGACAGGAGCTTTAACAAAGCCTGTCTTAAGCCTTGTTTTGAAGCACGTGTAAAATAGCCGCTAATGTGTGTTGAAGCCGAAGCAAGTGTAAATGAGCTCTTACTGTATGCGCTTTAAGGGGAGTTTCATTTTATTCACAGGTGGTGGTTCTGTATATATTCTGTTTTTAGTATAGTATGACAATTGCAGTTGTAAAATGCGAGAGTTTATTAAACCATAAAACGTAGTCCTGAAATGTAATCTCAAAAAGAACAAATCGTTGTGTCTTTATTAGACTATCATTCCAGGATCTTTAAAATCCACATACAGTATAAATAGCAGTGTAGGAAGCATCCAAATATAATAGCCACCTGGACTGGATCCCACTTCCGTCTATAGAGGTTTAGAAAAGGTGCGGCATGGAAAAACATATCTACCTGCATTCTGAAATGCACATAGGTTTTACGGGTTATCAACTCAACTAAAAATGAAAACATATACACAGAGCTACTGTGTGCAACACAAATAGTACTCAAATAGTTTTGCTCTAAATACACAGCACTTTATATGCGCAATCACATGTAATAGAGTACAGTGCTCAAAGTACTACTACTATATAAAACTGTGATTTATAATACATTAAAGTTCAACACAATAAAGTGCAATATCTAACATACCCTGTTTCCCCGAAAATAAGACCTAGCGTGATTGTCAGTGATGGCTGCACTATAAGCCCCACCCCCCAAATAAGCCCTACCCTGTTTCCCCGAAAATAAGCCCTACCCTGAAAATAAGACCTACAAGGACTTTAACTAGGGCTTATTTGGGGGGTAGGGCTTATATTGCAGCCATCACCGACAATCACGCTAGGTCTTATTTTCGGGGAAACAGGGTAAGCTGCACCCAGGTAAAGTGCTTTTTCCAATGTCTCCTGTAATGCCAACGAATAAATAAAGTGCCTTTTGCAAATATTGTGCAAAAAAAAGTCTGCTGTTTTCCTCCAAGTGTTTCACTTCACCAGCGTGCCTCCACCACCACTCAGGAAAAGTCACCAGAAATCTGTGACCCCCTAGGCTCAGTGGGTCAATATGTTCTTTGTTCCTTCAGGGAACCAATCATCCCTTGAGTTGCCTCTTTTCCCTCCTCAGAAAATACACCAAAATCACCATTAAAAGCCGGAAGAGAAATGTTCCATATAGTGTAAAACCTTTATTAAAAATTGCATCATCGAAACCCAACAGTATATGAAGGAATGCATAATAGTGCATTCCTCCCTGCACCTGAGATAAACCACTTAATTGCATTACAGACCGGTTCCACCATCCGAAGTGTGAGTTCAGTCTGTCCTCCCGGGTTGTTCTGGGTGTACATCGCCACTTCCAGGTGTAGTGCGCGAAATGAAGTCACTTCCTGTAACTCCACCCTGACGTACGTTTCGTCAGTAACACGTCTTCAGAAGGCAGGCAAAACAAAGAGGATATTGACCCATTAAACCTAGGGGGTCATGGATTTCTGGCAAGTTTTCCTGAGTGGTGGTGTAGGCATGCTGGAGTGAAACAGTGGAGGAAAATAGACTTTTTTGCTCATTATTTGCACGAAGCACTTTATTTATTGATTGGCATTACAGAGGACACTGGAAAACGTTTTTTTGCCTGGCTGCAGCTAATATTAGATGTTGCCATATATTGTATTATATGACACACATTTTAGTATAGTAGCACTTTGAGCACTGCACTTTATTACATGTAAGTACGCATATAAAGCAATATATATTGAGAGCAAACTATTGGTGCTGAGAGATTAGTTCAAAGTGTACTTTTGGCAACTGATAAAGGAGAGCGTGCGATAAGGTGATTGTTAGGTTAAGCATGGCAGATTTTTTGAATCGGGGATTTTTTTTTTTTTAATAAAGAAAAATAAAAAAAGGAAGAAAGAAAGAAGGAAAACACCACACCTATGTCCTAACTAAAACTTTTTAGTTTTTCGATGGAGTGTTGAGAGGTTAGAACCCCTGTCAATAAAAAAAGCCATCCCCTACTAGAGAAATGTTCTTGTAATCAGGACCAACATGATCAATAATCCAAGATTTTTGGTTGTCCCCAGAAAAGGAACAGAAGTGAAATCTTACAAAGGGGACATTAATCCAGCAACAAATAAGAGGGGATTTTCCTCATTTTGGACAGAATCCTTCTCACTTCCTGTTGTGTCTAAGACAGGAAGTGAAATGGAATCTACTAATGGAACACAGATGGAAGAAAAATCTGCCAAGGTTTTTAAGCAATCCATATTTTATCCAAGCCTTAATCAAATTGAATTAAGATTATACTTTAAAATAATTAAATACTATTCCTTCTTTGAAATTTAGAAGGGGAGGTTTAAACTATTGCTCTGTAATTTGAAGCACCACCACATGATTCTTATGCCGCGTACACATGATCGGAATTTCCGTCAGAAAAAACTTGGATGGTTTTTCAGACGGAAATCCACTCAAGCTTGCCTTGCATACACACGGTCACACAAAAGTTCTCTGAACTTTCGACCATCAAGAACGCGGTGACGTACAACACTATGACGAGCCGAGAAAATTAAGTTCAATGCTTCCGAGCATGCGTGATATTTTGTGCGTCCAAATTGCATACAGACGAATGCATTTTCGGATAGGAACTTTTAGGGAATGAATAATAGAGAACCTGCTCTCAATCTTTTGCTGACTGGAATTCTGCCAGCAAAAGACCGATGGAGCATACACACGGTCGCATTTTCCAACAAAAAGCTCTCATCGGAGTTTTGTTGGCGGCATTTACGATCGTGTGTATGCGGCATTACTTTTATTTACATTGTTTGTTCCAAATCTCCTTTCGAGCTGCATCCGCCGTCTTAACTGTTGTCTTTCGTGTCCAAATAGCGCCTAGCTTTGGCCCTTTCTTCTTCAACCCAGGCTGTAATCTCCATTCCGCTCACAGATCCCCTGCTGATCAGAGTAGAGCGGGGCAGATGACAGATTCGTGTCCTCTCAGTTTATGCACAGCGGACAAGGACAGACCCCGCTTTGGTATGGCAGGTCGGAAGTAAACTGACTCCGCCGTCCGTTGACACCCAACTGCCTTTTTTTTTAACCACACACTTTTGTTTTGCTTCTCTAGCAAGGAGAAAAAGGGTAAGATGCATCTTTCTCTTGATTCAAGAGGGAAAAAACACATCACTGTGATAGAAAGTCCCCAAAATAGCCTCTGGCAATCTTATATATATATTTTTTTTTTTTTTTTTTTTTTTTAAGTGATATCAAGGTTCAGGGACCACACCCTAATATCGGTGAGATGACAATAAGGATTTATAATTTCCCAGAGGCTTCCACTGGCTTTTAAAAAAAAAAAATATTATTCAGATTTTTATTTCTGCTTGTGCCTCTACTGCAGATTATTCCTCACTTCATGACCAGTTTTGTCACTGTAACAACAACCAAGGGGAAATCTCTCTAATTGAGTCATGGATAACAGTTAAAGTGAGAAGTTCCAATCTTTTCCCATTATATCCAAAACTTAAAAAACATTTTTGGCTGTACAAACACTTTAAAAATACTTTATTTTCACAAACACGAGTTCTAATTAAAAAAGTGGTAGTAAAAGGGTAATACATGACAAACACACAGGAAGCTACATTTTGCCTTGAATACAAAGTGACTGTAACTGGAAGAGACGGCAGTCTGTGCTATTCATGCAGATTGGTGTGTGTTTGAATGGGGACATTGTGCAGAAAGTGAAAGCATCCTGGCTCAGTTATCTATACATTATTGTCCTACTGAGAATCGGGGTGACTTTTCCCAGGCACACGCTCCAGTTGAATGCTTCAGTGCCCACCATCACGCAGCCCAAGGCAGTGTTTATTATCATTATTAAATTATCCATCCTTGACACAGGTGTAGATTTTTAAATTAAAAAAAAATAAAAATAATTAAATGTAGTTTAAATGAAAAAGCGGACCTTCGCCCCCCACCCCTTTTATTTAAATTGTTTTTAAGCGCAATTTAAAAAAAGGCAAAACTCCCCCCCCCCCCCCCCCATATTTTCAATAAACTAAGGGAGGGTTATAACCCCCATCATTTTTTTTTTTTTTTTCCTATACCATAGCCAAAAGTGGGAGTGAGCAAATCCCATAGCTATAGTGTCCTCATTGGAAGATTTCCACTCTGTTGTTGTTCTGATGTCAATCCAAAATTTGGCAATTTACTTATTTATTTACTTACTTTACTTTTGAGGATTAACAGTAAACAGAGAGGTCGTATCTCCCTAAGGCTGGATTCACACCTATGCATTTTTAGTGCTTTTTGCATATTTGCACTATAGTCCATTTAACATGGTTTCCTATGGAACACACTCTGTAGTGCAAATCTGCAAAATGCAAAAAGCACTAAAAATGCATAGGTGTGAATCCAGCCTAAAGGAGGCACATACCGCAATACAAACTGACAGGTGTTTTAATCCTTATCCAACACTTGGGGAAAAAAAAAAAAAAAAAGAGTTTTGCCTTTAGTTGCACTTTAAATCATAACTCCACTTTTGTTGGAAAAAAAATTCCCCCCTTGGTGATCTATATACATTACAGGTTTTTTAACAAACTTTGTTGCAAATTCCTACCTTTTGGTATTCTGAAGGCATAGATGTTGGTTTGTCTGGGTCCATGTTCAGAGTGAATCTGTATAGCAGTGGTTTAATAGTTTACAATCAGCTGCTGGACCTGCAGGGCTTTAGATATGCTTTCATTTTAGGAGTAGCTCACCCAAAATGACATTTTTGTTGCAGGGGATGCCAAAAATCTGATGTGTATCTAACTGCATACTGGGAAAATCAGTAAGCCAATTACACAAGCAGGACATTATATTTTCAGGGGGCGTTCTGTACACCATCTGGTACTGTGAAGTACCTCATCCTCAAAAATCACAACAAAAACTCTGAGGTCAATTTCCAACAGCATTCAAGCACCTGATGTTTATTTATATTGTGTTAGTTAACATTAGAGAGTTGACAGGCTGGCACAAATCTACTGCTATAGAAAATAAGGAGATGAGCTGTGATTTCAGTGCCTCTAAATATTAATTACTCTCGAACGACTAAAGCTACACAGAAGACAACTTATGTTAAAGTCATTTTACAACTTGTGCAGAATACGTTAAAGCGGAGTTCCACTCTCTTTTTTTTATTTTTTTAAAGTTTCTGTGTTCCCAATGTCCCTCCCGGTGTACAGTGCTAAATTTATACTTTAATAGCTTCCTTCCTTCACTTCCTGTCCCAGCCACCTAGGTGATGAAGTCATTAGGCGAGTCCCATTGACTCCTGGGCATCATCTATCCCAGGAGTCTTTGGGAAGCCTAATGAAATATCACGGTATTTGAATACGATATGACAACCTGCAATCAACTGCGCTGCACAGCGTCATTACTGTGTAGGCGCAAGTTCGGAAAGGTACATGCTGGGTAGCCAGCTGCACCCAATCCTGGAAATGCAAACGAGTGGGCTTCAGATGCCCACAACCGAGATGGCCCCTGCCTGCTTCCGAGATCATGTAAGAGATTACTAATTTATAAATAACTAGCATGAATACATTTAGGATAGTATGCAAATATTAACGTGAATACACTGACAATCACAGGGGAGCTTTTAAAGAAAAGATTAGGGGGACTAGAGCTCCCCTTTAATTTAATGTGCAAAGTTTGTGAACAGGTTCACTTTAAAGGTAAAGTAAAGTAGAGCCAAAAGCTCTTTAGGTCCTACTTCTCCTGTGAGTCAACAATAATGTTGGGAACCACCCAGAAGCCGGACCGGTAGCCGGCTCAGCCACTCAGTGCACCGCTAAGAGCCTGAGCCAACTGCTCCCACTCCCTCCACAGCTCGGCGCTGACAGTCACCAGCTCTCTGCTCACTGGAGACTGAGAACTGAGCGATCAAAGGTCTTCGAGGGAGTTGGGGACAGATGCAGCGTTGGACCAATGCTGCATGCACCTAGTTCAGTGAGCATGTTTGTAATTTTGAAATCCCACACTTCATGGAGTCCTATGACAAAAAGGTATTTCACTGTGTCAGACTAGTGTGTTGTTGCCACATCCCTAATGTAATTAGAAAAGAAGAACCCCCTTCATTAGGACTTTATCGGCAACAGCCACGCGTAAATAGATTAGAAAATGTATTTATTATATGTACATAAAATCGTTTGATCATAAAATGATCATTAGTTTAAAAAAGACATATCAAAACATATTACAAAAAAGACAAAAAACACACAAAAGGTTACATGGTTTGCATGGCATACAAAATGTGTTACTCTCCGGTACAAAGTGGTCTCCGGTACCCAGTGCGTTTCTGGTTCAAGCACCTTCGTCAGGGGTATTTGATAAGAGTATATACAATCATAGTTTTGTCTTACAAGCAAAATGTTCCATTATGCAACCTAAACAGATAAACGAGGCACTGTCAGCGGGGGTGCCAATAGGCGCCCACCAGGAGAACCAGTATCACACAGGAGTGTTAGAAAGAAAAGCTGGCCTGTTTTCATTTGCCCGGTGATCACAGGGAATCATATGTAACAGATTGCCAACTGCAAGGTCTGTGGATATAGGGGGTTTACGCTATCCGAAGCCGCAATATGGCTCCTTATCCAGGTATAGCACCCTCTAAGTCATTTAATATTGGACCTTTATATGTAAAGGAAGAAACCTCCGTCCAAGCTTTACCCCCCTCCGCTTCAGGTACTAAGCTTGAATCTGATTGGTGGTTGTGATAAACTCCTTAGTACTCACAAATTGAAACATAAGGTTTCTGTATAAGAAAGAAAAACAGAACCAGGAGTGGGTGTGTTTGGGGATTTCTCTCCTGTATGACAGCAAGAGGAACAGATTACAGGTAAAAATGGACTCGGATGGGTTGAATAACTACTCCAAAATCTGGATAAAATCTGGCGCCCTGAGTAGGACGGTGGCGCTCTATGTATGCATTACATTCATTCTCAGTTTTGACTGGAGAGTACATTTAACCCTTAGCAATCCAAAAATGTTCATATTTTATCTACTTCTTAAAACAAAATGGATATAATTTTGAAACACATGAATAATATGTAATAATTAATTGTGGACAAAAGAAAAGAAAATTGGTACAAAAGGAATACTGGCTGCACAGGAAAGCACATATGCCGACCACAATCCCATACTACGTACCTGTTCTGTTCCTCCAGCTTGTTGAGCAGCTCCAGTTCATCTGGACTGAGGTTCTCGGAGTCCGAGGGGGAGATGCTGACAGCGGCTGACAAAGATGAATCATCTGGGCTTAGGGCTGGACTGGCCATGTCTACGAGAGGGAGTGGAGCCAGAATGCTCATCTGAAATAACAGGAAATTATCAAGTCAGTGGCTTGAGCAAGAGTGTAAAAAATCCGGTGAAAGTTACGGCACAGATGAAAGTGAATGACTAGGCTGAGTTTAAAAAAAAAAAAGTGACAGGTAAAGTACAAGTCTTATTAAAAGGAAAAAGTATAATGGATTTAGAAAAAGACTTGACAAATGAAAATAGAATTCAGGATCCAATCAATTTGATTGAGGGAAGGAGGGCATGTTGTTCTAGCGACAACAAAAGACCTGGCTAAGAAAAAGTCAGATACAAGTTAGATTTTTAGGTACGCTGGCTAGGAGGATGGTGAAATTCATCCGGTCCTGTTAGAAAGGCCCCCCTCATCCTGCGAGGAAGTGCAGATGGTTTCATCAGCTATGAAGAGGTCCCCACATTGCATTGTGGGGTGTGGAAGGATCCTTGTGTATAGCTTTGGTATTTTTATAGATCAGAAGTTTTATTTGGGGGATCTTCAAGTGCACCAAAACTTTATCTGTGTAGCCCCCCTGTCCTAAGCAGGGGCTACTATGTCAATTTTGTTTTTTGGCTAGGCTGTTGCTAAAACTGATTGTAAAGTTTTCACCAGTTATTTCCCCAAGCTTAAAGTGGTAGTAAAGTCTCATTATGAGACTAAAAAAAATGTGCACCCCCCCGCAGATTTAAAATGTTACTAAACTCAATGTTATACCTACCTGCTCTGTGCAGTGGTATTGCTCAGAGCAGCCCGATCCTCCTCTTCTGGGGTCCCTGGCGGCAATCTTGGCTCATCTTCTTCTTCTGCAGTACTACCATAGCCAACCGCTAGCTATGGGGAAAGGTAGTCCCTGCGCTCCCGAGCCATGTGTCTACAGAGCCGCGCTCCATAGACTTACACAGAGGGACTTAGGCCCATCCCCCACTTTGCCAGATTGACAGCAGTAAGAGCCAATGGCTCCCGCTGCTACTCGAATGCAGTGTAAAGAGGAAGTAAGGGGAGAAAAGATGCAGCTCTGCACAGCACTGATCTATTCTCCCCCTCCCTCTTCACACAGAGACACTGAAAATGTTTTTTTACCTTATGCAAGCAACGAGTCGCGGGCAGTGTTAGCGGTAAAGTGATGCTAGTTTTTGCAGTGCTATTCGGCCTCTAGCGGGGCACTTTTAACCCCCGCTATCGGCCGAAGAAAGGGTTAAATGCACCCGTGTAGTGCCGCTGCCGAAGTGCGTTGGCAGAGGTGCCCATTCATTTCAATGGGCAGGGGCAGTTTAGGAGCGGTGTATACACTGCTACTCCAAAGATGCTGATTGCAGGACTTTTTTTTTTTTTTTAACGTCCTGCCAGCGCATCGCCCCTGTGTGAAAGCACTCTGGCTTTCACACTGGGACTGCAGGGGAGGCGTTTTTCAGGAGCTATTTTTAGCCCTTTATTGCCTGAAAAACGCCTCCAGTGTGAAAGGGGTCTAAGGTAAAAAAAGTTTTTAGGTTTAGTAACACTTTTAGAGCCCTTTCACACTGGGGTGTTTTTCCAGTGCTTTTGGGCTAAAAATAGCGCCTGTAAAGCGCCTGAAAAACGACTCCCCTGCAGCCCCAGTGTGATTTAGTGTGAGAATTAGTGTGAAAGTAGCTCATGAGTCACTTCATCGCAGCACACAGAGTGGACTGTAAATGCTGCACATACACAGCTCAGATCACATTACCCGACCTCTAGGGGCTGCCTGTCTGCAAGTTTTTACAGAAGACACTATCGCTTTAATTTGACTTGCGATTTCTCACTGTCGCCAATAGATGTCACCAGTATTACTGGTCATAGTATGAGATTTCACAAACTAAGTTATGAATATTTATAATTTCCTTCAGCCAATCCAGTTGGAAGTTTAGGCCACTGGTGTATGCTGGGGGAGGATATAAAATATTTGGGACGGGCATTTTCCTGGGCTGAGGCCTAGGAAGGTGCTGCTGGATGGAACTCTGCTGTTCAGCCCAATAGCCTGTTTTGGGGCCTAACACGTGCTGAAGTGGTCCTGAAGCTATCCTGCCCGGTCTGGAGGAAGCTGTGCCAAGGAGACACAGAGGAGGCCCCTTGCTGGAGAGAGCCAGGAAGAAGAAGGCTGGTCTCTCAGAAGGTCCTGGTGCCTCACTTGGAGGATGCACTGAAACGTGTGAATGTGCTTACAGTGTTACTGGGTCGGCTTAAAGGTTCTAACATGGTGAAGCTGTACATGGATCTGGATCTGAAGAGTCTTAAGCGATCTGCATGGTATCTGGGACCCCTAACCCTCACCTCCTTAACCGTTCTGCAATAAAAAAAAAAAAACACTATACAATAATTGGCTCCCCATTATTTATTTATTTTTTTAAAAGAGATCAGAAAGCGCCACTCCCATTTTAGCCATGGACTCAGCCCTGAGGTGAAATGCTAGCCCACCCTGCCTCTGGAGGTGCTATTCTGCCTTTGGAGTGCCAGAAGGGTGCTACATTTGTAAAACCTAGGGTATTAACAGCCACCTTATTGCTTTGACGATCAAATTACTGTTAAATGACAACTTTCATGAGAGAGAAAAAACAAAGGCTGCAACTGTTGGCCTCTGTTGGAAACTGCTAGTTTCCAGGCAGTCTCTGTCTTCAATAATTGCCTCTGACCTGGAAGAAGCATGCAGCTAATAGAACCACAGTGGAGTCATAATGTGTGGGATGCATACATGATCTGCATCAGTGATTCAAAGCACTGAAGCCACTGGATCAGCATGACAATTAGTACTTTCAGGATTTTCAAAGTCCTATCACATGATTGTGTCTTGGTAAAGCATGCCTTAACACAACATGCAGCAATGCACGTAGGGCTGCAACTAACGATTATTTTCATTAGTTGGCCGATTGTTGTTTCGATTAATAACCTTAAAAAAAGTGTGGTGTATGGTTTAGTTAATATGTAAAGTTTAAAAAAAAAAAAAGGCAATTAATTCTTAAATATCCATATGCAGTGGTAAATATAAATAACCAACTATATGATTAGGGAGCAAAATATCTAATCCACTCTGAGAATAACAGACAGAAGATATATACTGTATATACTATTAGACAAGAGATATACTGAATATACTATTAGACAAGAGATATACTGTATATACTATTAGACGAGAGATATACTGTATATACTATTAGACAAGATAAACTGTATATACTATTAGACGAGATATACTGTATATACTATTAGAGGAGAGATATACTGTATATACTATTAGATGAGAGATATACTGTATATACTATTAGATGAGTGATATACTGTATATACTATTAGACGAGATCTACTGTATATACTATTAGACGAGATATACTGTATATACTATTAGACGATATATACTATTAAAGGGTGAATCTGGTAAATATCATCAGACTCAGAGACAATTTTTTTTTAATTAAAAAACAAAACAAATGTCTTTCTTCAAAAAAAATTTAAATTTTAAGAATGTTCGTTTGATTTTCTAATCGTTAGTGGGGTCAAATCGACGTTCATTTTCAACCACAGTGACGGGAAAATTTGGAAATAATAGAAAACTTCTTGGTCAAAGGAATTTTCAAATTTTTAGTTCAGAAATTACATTCATTTTAAAAACAGAATGTTAAAAACAAGTGACAATTTCAAACAACATTTTTTCATTCAGCGAACGTACAAAGATTTTTCGTCTGAATATTCTCGTCTGAAAATTGATCTTTGTGGCCAGCATAAGGCTCGGGACACACCTATTCAGTTTGCTTTTGATCTGTTTCTGCAGTGCTTTTTGCTGTGCGTTTTGATTTTTGCGCACGTGATTTTGCTGTGATTTGCATTTTTGCATTTTTTTTTTGGCCAATTTGTTGTTGGGCAGATTAAAAAACACATTGCTGCAAAAACGCATGACATGCTTTTCTGCAGCTTCTCCAACTGAAGTATAATGAACCAAAAAAGCACCGTTTTGCGTTAATAAAAAGTCACTGACCCTTTCCAAATATGCAGCAGCTGAAAAAAGCATAAATGTGAACATGTCCCATAGGAAACCATGTAAATGAACTGTAGGGCGTTTCTGCAAAAAGCACCAAAAAACACATAGATGTGAACCAGGTCTAAGACTTTTAGTAACATAATGGGGTTAAAAAAACTAATATTAGCCCTTTAGTACAAAAAAAGCAGATAAATTACTACTATAAGGGGTTCATTTTACTGTAGAACTGTGAAAGTAATATTTACAGTAGCGATTATTTGCTCTTTTTGTACTATAAAGGGCTCATTTTAGTTGGCTGATTAATCGATTATGAAAATAGTAATTGATTCATTTCATAATCGATTAGTTGTTTCAGCCCTGCATTCACGTTACATACTTTGGTGTGATGTGGTGCCGTTAATTTTGAATGGCACCCTACAACCCCATGCTGACAGTTGTGTGTTGCGGCACAAGGCAATGCACTGCCAGAGATGCTACATACAACTTTTGGCTGTATGTAGCTTGGACTAAGAGTGCTGGCCCTCAACGGTTGCTGGCCACTGGCCACCAGATTCTACTCGCAAACTCTCAGTGAAAAAAGGAAGCCGCTTACCGTTAAAATCCTTGTTCAACATAGGCTGGCCATACATTAAGCAAATTTCTTTCCTGCAACCAGGTTGCAGGAAAGAAATTTTCTCAAATCCCCCCCATTAACACAGTCAGCGTTGATGCAGGAAACTCTCCTGCCGGGCTATTGTCTTGTCCCAGTGGGGGCGGGGAAATCTGTGCCCGCCAGGAGAAGACAGTGATTATTGCTAGCGGCTATAGCAGCCACTAGCGATAATCGCAGGTAAAACCCGGCATGCTGGTTGTACCCAAGTTTTGATCGATCTATGAACTTGGGTACATTCAGCCTGCTTATACACGGCTCAAATCTCAGCAGAACCTGGCCGAGATTCAAACCATGTATGGCCTCCATTAAAAAGGGAAGCCGCTCACTGTTAAAAGCCTTGTTCAAGTTTTTTGAGCTCTCCAATATACAGACTGTTCCACCTGGTTACTCTAATGCCGCGTACACACTGTCGGACTTTCCGACAACAAATGTTGAATGTGAGCTTGTTGTCGGAAAGTCCGACCGTGTGTATGCTCCATAGAACATTTGCTGTCGGACTTTCCACCAACAAATGTTTGAGAGCTGGTCTTTAAATTTTAAAACTTATTGTCGGAAATTCCGAGCGTGTGTACACAAGTCCGACGCACAAAAGTCCATGCATGCTTGGAATCAAGCAGAAGAGTCGCACTGGCTATTGAACTTCATTTTTCTCGGCTCGTCGTACGTCACCGCGTTCTTGACGTTACGAATTTCCGACATTTGTGTGACCGTGTGTATGCAAGACAAGTTTGAGCCAACATCCTTTAGGAAAAAAAATCCACGGTTTTGTTGTCGGAAAGTCTGATTGTGTGTACGGGTCATCAGAGTAAACTCTAGATTGCTTGAAACACACTACAGCCTTTGGGAACCAGGTGAAAATGTCTGTATATCGGAGAGCTCAAAAAACTTGAACAAGGCTTTTAACAGAGTGGCTTTTCTTTTTCTCTGAGAGTTTGCGGATGGAATCAAGTGAGCCCATTGCATTGCTCTGCATGGGCCAAGCACAGGTCCACTTTGGGAATGACATTATGTATAGACACTGGAATCATGCCTGTGGAAAGCAGCCAAAATGCAACTAAAGTTCACTCCAAACTAGTAATATATCACATATCATTCATTTCAATGGACTTCACTCTCTTTCACCTGAATGACTGCCAAGAACCAGTCTCGCCTCATCCCAACCACAGCGATCTGCATAGCAACAACCCCGTTCAAACTCATCACATGATAACGTGTATGACCCACTTACGGTATTACGGACTTCAAAGAGTACAGGATTGAAGATTCCATAACACATTGCAGCAAGACACAAGCGCAGGAGATAAAAATGATAATGAGCTGTGGGGACACGGTAGGCATTGATGACACGCAACAGAGTTGGATGCAAATCAATCACCAGTGTATGTAAACCGGTATAGAGGAAATAAACATATGAATGGCCCACAAATACACAGGAGAATATGAAACAGAACAAAAAGATGGAGAAGGTATTGAGATAGAAGCTACTAGCACAGAGCTTGGTTAATCTATGTATAGCAAAAGCTTTATTTTTTTGTTTTGGATAGAGTATGGAAGGGATGTGGTCTATGTCCTGCTGGGGAGATTTTCTTTGACTTCCTGTCTTGGATCTTGGACTCCCATCTTGTCCCATCGCCTCTTGCTCTCAACAACTCTAAAATTAAGGATTTCCAGTTATTTTCAGTCCTGGTTACAATGGTCATTGGACAAATAAAGAGATGGGATCCAGACAATAAACACTTGTCAGGGTATAACCCAGACCCTCTCAACCAGGGTTCCTCCAGGAGGTAGTTAGGGTTTACCTTGAGCAGTTCAAGATTGGCCATACATAGGTCCCTAGTCTAACAGAATTCTCCTTCCAAGCTATGGATGAAACCGCAATGCTGACTATTGTACTCTGACAATACCAGAACAGCAGCTGCTGACAACATTCCACGCGCCCATGAAGCAAATTTTGGTCAGTTAATCGTATGGTCAACTTAAGGGGGTGCTACTTCACTGATCGTCCATGTCAGGGGCACCTCTCTGCTAATCGCCAAAGTAAAGGAACACTATACTTTTCAATGTCTGCATTACTTTTCTGACTCCATTCACAGCATGGATGGAAGAACCTCTACTGCCAAACATTGTATTCTATTGAATATTGTATTCTATCAGCTGCAGGAGCCAAACATTGCTCATGCCTGGGGTCCGATGTGTGTCTGAACTAGACTCAAACACGCACAGGACCCTTTTGCAATAAGCTCCGCGGCCGCCCTGGACCTGTGTGAACCGGCTCCATTGAGAGCCAGTCACACTCGCCTGTCATGCGAATTGGATGCAGAGAAAACCACATCCAATTTGCATATATGTGAACCTGGCCTTACTCAGGTTAGCTCAGGAAACGAAAGGTACAAGTCTAATTATAGAACCGTTACTATATATTTTAGGACTTGTTGACACCTTGTGCAGTGACTTTCTTCTGCACTAGATAATTGCCACCACAAGTTTTCTTTGTGCCCGCTTCATGCCACAACACTGGTGTGATGTGCAGTGATGCCCTTTTCTGCAGCATCATATATCACTGTGCTACTGTCCAGAGATATGAATGAAATGTCACTTTGAGCACTTCTAATAGAATGCAAAAAAAAAAAAAACACAGTGCAATGTGCTGAAATGCCCACTGCAGGGCAAAACCGGCCGCTGCCTGCACACTAAAAAGGAGTAAGTGTTTAGCATGTGTGCGGAGTGAACAAGCCCTTAAATTGGACAAAATAAAAGACACAAATCCTGCATTTACACAGCACTGCATTTGTCTGAGACATACCTGTTGATCCTGTCAGCAGGTCCAATATTTTTACACTTCCTTTAGCAGGGTGACAATGCTGTTCAATCTGCAGCAAAATCACAGCAGCAGTATAGGATAGAGAAGTCATAGAATAACATCGACTTATTTCAGTATTACAGTTCTAAGACATACATTGCTACATCTATTTTTACAGGTCTAATCCAATACATTGGATAGGTCCATATGATAGCATATCCAAATCTCAACACGTTTCTTAGACCATGGGGTCTTCTTCTGTCAGTAGACTGGATGCAGCCCTTTGCTTGACTTTATCTGGCCCTCGGGGCACCATTCCTCCCACTGACTCCAGCAATAGGACACCATCCCTCCCATTGGAGCCAGCAATGGGGCAGCATTCCTCCCACTGGAGCCAGCAATGGGGCAGCATCCCTCCCAATGGAGCCAGCAATGGATGCCCACTGGAGCTAGCAATGGGGCACCATTCCTCCTAATGGTATGAGGCAGCATCTCTCCCACTGGCGCCAGCAATGGGGCGCCGTCCCTCCCACTGGCGCCAGCAATGGGGCGCCGTCCCTCCCACTGGCGCCAGCAATGGGGCGCCGTCCCTCCCACTGGCGCCAGCAATGGGGCGCCGTCCCTCCCACTGGCGCCAGCAATGGGGCGCCGTCCCTCCCACTGCCGCCTGCAATGGGGCGCCGTCCCTCCCACTGCCGCCTGCAATGGGGCGCCGTCCCACCCACCGCCGCCTGCAATGGGGCGCCGTCCCACCCACCGCCGCCTGCAATGGGGCGCCGTCCCTCCCACCGCCGCCTGCAATGGGGCGCCGTCCCTCCCACCGCCGCCTGCAATGGGGCGCCGTCCCTCCCACTGCCGCCTGCAATGGGGCGCCGTCCCTCCCACTGCCGCCTGCAATGGGGCGCCGTCCCACCCACTGCCGCCTGCAATGGGGCGCCGTCCCTCCCACTGCCGCCTGCAATGGGGCGCCGTCCCACCCACTGCCGCCAGCAATGGGGCGCCGTCCCACCCACTGCCGCCAGCAATGGGGCGCCGTCCCTCCCACTGGCGCCAGCAATGGGGCGCCGTCCCTCCCACTGGCGCCAGCAATGGGGCGCCGTCCCTCCCACTGGCGCCAGCAATGGGGCGCCGTCCCTCCCACTGGCGCCAGCAATGGGGCGCCGTCCCTCCCACTGGCGCCAGCAATGGGGCGCCGTCCCTCCCACTGGCGCCAGCAATAGGGCGCCGTCCCTCCCACTGGCGCCAGCAATGGGGCGCCGTCCCTCCCACTGCCGCCTGCAATAGGCACCGTCCCACCCACTGCCGCCTGCAATAGGCACCGTCCCACCCACTGCCGCCTGCAATAGGCACCGTCCCACCCACTGCCGCCTGCAATGGGGCACCGTCCCTCCCACTGCCGCCTGCAATGGGGCACCGTCCCTCCCACTGGTGCCTGCAATGGGGCACCGTCCCTCCCACTGATGCCAACAAAGGGGCACCATCCCTCCCACTCCCTCTCAATGATGGGGGCGCCATTTCCGTTAATACTGGCTCTTTGATTAGAACGTTTCCCTGGTCTAGACTTTGGCTGGCCATACATTAAACAATTTTCTTATTAAATTTTCTTTAGGATCTACCTTCAACCATGTATTGCATTGGCCTGCCTGATTGGATATAACTTGAAAGTGTTTAGGTCTGACCTCATATTACCATGGTTTTGGTAAATCTAAAGGAAAATTGTACAAGAAAATTGGTTAATGTATGGCCAGCCTAAGAGGCCATAGTTCAAACAATGATATCCTGCTTTGTACAAATAGTTTTATTATTCATATGTATTAATACATTTTTTTGATATCTCAGTTTTAGTACTATGAAAGTCCCATTTTTCCAGTAAAATCACTACAAAACGGACACCGGTTACACAACCGACAAGAGCTTTTTTTTTCTATGACGCGCATTGATGCAATGCAAACAGCCCCATTGAAGACAATGGCTAACCTGTGCACATGGTGATGTGTGTTACATCCCATACTGTAGGTCTGAATGGGCCCTAACATTTATACCAGGGCTACTTTTCCTCTCAGCCTGTAATTTTATTTCTAGTAGCGGCTTAAACTCATTGAGAGCTGATTTGATGTATTTTTAGTTCTGCAATCTTTCTACCTGCTACAAGAAAGAGAATTACAGTCCGGTGAAGAACAATAAACCAGCAGGATTAGCAGAGAAGTTGCTAGTTAGGACACAGGCTCTCCCAAGGTGGCCGGTGGTGTCTACAGTAGTCCTCACTTTGTGTCAACACCAGGATGCCACCCCCTGGGCAAAAGGCTAGCCTTCTCCTATACAGTATACAGGGGCATGCGAGGTCTATCACCTTAGTAACCATAGTTACCACCATAGTTACCATAGTAACACAGTCGCCGCAAAACCCTGCAATCAACCCATGGAAACAGAGCTGAATGTAGAGCCTGATAGGTCAATGGCCTCTCAAACCAGCGGGGTGCAGTGCCTGATGAGAAGCCCATAGCCCTCGATCCCACCGGTGCAATTTGTCAGGCAACGGAACTGGTCAAGCTGCAGTGACTCATGCCGTAGCGACTTTGAAAACGGTTGCTGCACTACTTTTTGCCGATTTCACTGCGACTTGCTTAGACTTCTGTTAAACTAAGTCGCAATGATATCGGAGGTGCAAAATCGCACTAATCTGCAGCTTTAAAGTTGTGCTGAAGTAGCACGACCAGGGCTGAGGCTGTGGACCAGGGCTGAGGCTCACACTATCCCGTGCTGTGCGTTCCAGTTGTGGGTATTACATTGATTTTCGTAGCGTGCTGCTCTTGTGATAAGCCTGGGGCTGCCATTCATTCTCAATATCCCCCCCACGCATCTCAATATTGCCCCCACGCATCTCAATATCGCCCCCACGACCACGCATCTCAATATCTTCCCCACGCATTTCAATATTGCCCCCACGACCACGCATCTCAATATCTCCCCCACGCATCTCAATATTGCCCCCACGACCACGCATCTCAATATCCCCCCCACGCATCTCAATATTGCCCCCACGACCACGCATCTCAATATCGCCACATTTTTAAAAACACGCATACACCTTTTTCCTGCGGGAAATGTGGACACAGCAGCCCATTCAAATAAATAGGCTGCCGTGCCCAAGCAAACGCGGCCTGCATGGCCCACACTATGCAGGCCACGCCTTAAAGTGGCTGTAAACCCTTACATATACCCAGTGAAGTGACTGGCCTCAGGTGATACACAGATTAAATAAATCCTCCGAATACGTTGTATCTGCTGAATTCTCTTCTCTACATCTGTTCAAAGTGCAGAATTTATGACGCTTGTCTGAGAGTTCAGGAAAAAAAGGGGGCGGAGAGCTGAAATCACACATTGCAGAGAGTCATGAGAGCTGATTGGATACACCCCCCTTCACAAAGCTCACAGGAACAGAAATCAGGCTGTCAATAAGCTCAAGCTCCCTCCCCTGTCACCTTCTTTGGGCTCTTTCACACTGACGATCCGTATGTCCGTTTTTCATCTTTCCGTTTTCGGATGAAAAACGGACATACATGTATTCCTATGGAGCGTCGGATGTCAGCGGTGACATGTCCGCTGACATCCGACCCGCTCCGATCCGAAAAGTGCAACGGAGGAAAACCCTACTTTTCCATCTGTTTTCGGATCGGATGACGACGGACTCTACGGTCCGTCATCATCCGATCCCCCATAGGGGAGAGCGGCGCTCTGACAGGTCCGTCGCTGCACAGTGTGCAGCGATGGACCTGTCATCTTTCTGCGGAGAGATCCCCACTGAGCAAGCGGGTGTTCGCAGGGCGGATCATCACTGAGAGGCCTTTCTCTCGGTGTCAGAAAAACTTGTCAGAAGTGACTCATGGTAATAGCGGAGGAATAAAGCAGCAGACAGCGGGGGGGCTGGTCAGTGTCAAAAGTTTTTTCACCTTAATGCATAAAGGTGAAAAAACATGAGGGTTTACAACCCCTTTAAGGTCTGTTTTAAAGTGCATTGTCCATAGAACAGCAATAGGGGGGAGATCTTCCAGTGGGGACACTTGTTCTGTTGACTGAAATCTGGGAGAGGATTTCTCTCACTTTGAAGAGAGGGTTCTTCTCACTTCCTGTTCTATATACTGTATGTGTATGTACAATATCTCACAAAAGTCAGTACACCCCTCACATTTTTGTAAATATTTTATTATATCTTTTCATGTGACAACACTGAAGAAATGACACTTTGCTACAATGTAAAGTAGTGAGTGTACAGCTTGTATAACAGTGTAAATTTGCTGTCCCCTCAAAATAACTCAACACACAGCCATTGATGTCTAAACCACTGGCAACAAAAGTGAGTACACCCCTAAGTGAAAATGTCCAAATTGGGCCCAAAGTGTCAATATTTGGTGTGGCCACCATTATTTTCCAGCACTGCCTTAACTCTCTTGGGCATGGAGTTCACCAGAGCTTCACAGGTTACCACTGGAGTCCTCTTCCACTCCTCCATGATGACATCACAGAGCTGGTGGATGTTAGAGACCTTGTGCTCCTCCACCTTCCATTTGAGGATGCCTCACAGATGTTCAATAGGGTTTAGGTCTGGAGACATGCTTGGCCAGTCCATCACCTTTACCCTCAGCTTCTTTAGTAAGGCAGTGGTTGTCTTGGAGGTGTGTTTGGGGTCGTTATCATGTTGGAATACTGCCCTGCAGCCCAGTCTCCTAAGGGAGGGGATCATGTTGGCATTCATGGTTCCCTCAATGAACTGTAGCTCCCCAGTGTCGGCAGCACTCATGCAGCCCCAGACCATGACACTCCCACCACCATGCTTGACTGTAGACAAGACACACTTGTCTTTGTACTCCTCACCTGGTTGCTGCCACACACGCTTGACATCTGAACCAAATAAGTTTATCTTGGTCTCATCAGACCACAGAACATGGTCCCAGTAATCCACGTCCTTAGTCTGCTTATCGTCAGCAAACTGTTTGCGGGCTTTCTTGTGCATCATCTTTAGAAGAGGCTTCCTTCTGGGATGACAGCCATGCAGACCAATTTGATGCAGTGTGCGGCGTATGGTCTGAGCACTGACAGGCTGACCCCCCACCCCTTCAACCTCTGCAGTAATGCTGGCAGCACTCATACGTCTATTTCCCAAAGACAACCTCTGGATATGATGCTGAGCACATGCACTCAACTTCTTTGGTCGACCTCTGGCTTTTACATTGGAGTGAGAGGAGAGGCGCTTTACATGCGCTATAGCGGTCGTAAAGCGCCCCAGTGTGAAAGAGGTCTTAGGGGTGTACTCACTTTTGTTGCCAGCGGTTTAGACATTAATGGCTGTGTGTTGAGTTATTTTGAGGGGACAGCAAATATACACTGTTAGGGTCAGTTCACACTGAGGCAGCGCGACTGCCTCAGGCGACCCAGGACACGACTCAGCGGCGACTTGCAAGACGACTTCTGTATAGAAGTCAATGCAAGTCGCCCCGAAAGTCCTACAGGAACCTTTTTCTAAGTCAGAGCGACGCAAATAGAAAGGTTCCATTGCACAGAACGGGACGCTACTTGTCAGGCGACTAGGTCCCAGTGTGAACCGGGGCTTACACAAGCTGTACACTCATTACTTTACATTGTAGCAAAGTGTCATTTCTTCAGTGTTGTCACATGAAAAGATAGAATAAAATATTTACAAAAATGTGAGGGGTGTATTCACTTTTGTGAGATACTGTGTGTATATCTATATATATATATATATATATATATATATATATATATATATATATATATATATATATCTCTATATATATATATATATATATATATATATATATATATATATATGGTGTAGGGAGGTAGGTATACACAGTGAGGTGTGTATATAGATAGATAGATAGATAGATAGATAGATAGATAGATAGATAGATAGATAGAGAGGGGTGTAGGGAGGTAGGTGGGGTATACACAGTGAGGTAGGTGTCTCAGGTGTGTATATATATATATATATATATATATATATATATATATATATATATATAGGAGAGGGTTGCAGTGAGGTAAGTACACTAGGTATATATATGTATATAAATGAGGGGTGCAGTGAGGTAGGTGTCTCAGGTATATATATATATATATATATATATATATATGGGGTGCAGAGAGGTAAGTACACTAGGTCTATAGACGATGCAGAGGGATGAAATGACAGCTCTCAGGGAGGGTTGATGATGTCACACACATCTGGATGCTCCCACACATGACGTCACGGACACACACTCCCAGGCTCTGCGCATCTCTCTCCCGGGGACGTTCAGTCCCCCAATGTCCTGTCACACACAGACGTCTCGTCCATCACACTGGGGACACACGGTAGGTAGGTAGCTTGGTCTCACCTATAGCCCCAGGCCCCCGCCGCCGCTGTCACGCAGCTCCACCCTCCCCGGGGCTCGACACCACCGAGCGGCGGAGGAATCAGACACACAGCATGTCCCCGCCTCCTTCTAACGTCCAATAGAGACGACCAATGACGTGGCAGGGTTCAATGGATTGATTATTACATTCGCCTATGAAAAGCCAAACCGGTGACAGCGGGACGGAGCCAAGAACGCCGCAAGTGCAACCAATCAGGGGTTAGAAAAGGGAAGCTGGGCCAATCGGCAAACCGCAAAATGACAGGTGGGCGGGATTTGACGAGGACTGTAATTGCAGTGGGGCTTCTCGACGAGCTCTGGGTCCTCTCCTAGCGTGCGCACTCCCGCGCCTCCTGTCCGCGTGCCCGCATAACCTCCGTCTGTACTGCGCAAGTGTAGAGGGTTTGTGTATCGCTCCTGTACCGGGTCACATGACTCTGCCACAACCACGCCTTCTTAATCTCGATAGAAAAAGAGGATGCCACTATCATCACCATTATCATCATCAATGTGTGACGTGTGCTTCCAGGCAGCAGTAATCATTCCCCTCCCATCACTGTGTGAAATATAAACCCCCACATGGAGCAAATAAAGGCAATAAATAGAATATAATAATATAAAACCATACATTGCAGTTTGCCAATCCTTTAACCACTTAAAGCAGTAGTAAACAATAGCAAAAATAAAAACCTGCAAGACAATGGCATAATGTGCTAGCATGCATCGCATACTAGCACATTATAAAATACCCACCTTGGAACGACCCCTTCCAGTGTTGCGCTGTCACCACTGAGAGGGCTGACATATTCCCCCGGTCTTTCTTCCAGGTTTGCGCGCTCAGGCTATGTGATTGGCTGGAGCTGTGATGACATCACTCCCACGGATGCACGTGGGAGCCCTCAGTTCCAGCAGGAAGCTCTGAGCTCCTGGCAAGGTATGCCGGTGTTCTGTCAGATTGACGTTCTTTCAGTGACGTACTGTGAGCGGCGCATGCGTTCCACCACTTCTAGGTTTGCCAATCTGACATTATACCTGCAGTCAGAAGAAGGCAGACATCTTACTACATCCAGCTACTTCTTGCATTTTAGAGTAATCTTAGCAATAACATACCCAGTGGCGGTGCGCCCCCTCTCTCTCCAGCCACCCCCCTCTATCATGAATCTATCCATGGCCGCCGCCGTCACCCCCTGTTCAGGCGTCCGGTCCCTTTTTTGGACACCGGGCGCCTGAATTACAGCAGCGGGGGTGTTTTTGAAGCACCTGATTAGAGTAATTGGCTCTAATAGACTTAAAAAAAATGTGAACTTGTAGCGCAAAGCATTGCACTTGCAGTCCACCCAGGTGTGTTAGAAAAGCAAATGAATATTCGCTTTTCTATCACTCAACCGCCTCTCCAGCAATCAGGTAGCACGGGTCTGATACCCATCACCTGATTGGCTGAAAGAACAGGCGCTGCGATTGGACACCTATTAGGAGGTGGGGAGGAGACACATGGAGGACACAGGAGCCGCTTCAAGATCCCACAGCTCACCGTCATCACCCGCTGCCTGACCCGCCACCAAGATAGGGTAAGTGGGGGGGGGGGGGTGTCACAGTGGCAACTTTTGATAGGCACAGTGACTGCATTTGATTGGCACTGTGGCTGTGTTTTATGGGCACAGTGGCTGCGTTTGATGGGCACAGTGGCTGCATTTGATGGGCACAGTGGCTGAGTTTGATAGCACAGTGGCTGCGTTTGATGGCACAGTGTCTACGTTTAATGGGC
The DNA here is from genome assembly GCF_042186555.1 of Aquarana catesbeiana. Classification (NCBI taxonomy): domain Eukaryota; kingdom Metazoa; phylum Chordata; class Amphibia; order Anura; family Ranidae; genus Aquarana; species Aquarana catesbeiana. The sequence continues at coordinate 627,824,338 of NC_133326.1, read as the reverse complement.
ACAGTGGCTGCGTTTCATGGCACATTGGCGGCATTGGATGGGCACAGTGGCTGCGTTTGATGGGCACAGTGGCTGCTTTTGATGGGCACAGTGGCTGCGTTTGATGGCAAAGTGGCTGCGTTTAATGGGCACAGGGGTTGCTTTTGATGGGCACAGTGGCTGCGTTTGATGGGCACAGTGGATGCGTTTGATGGCACAGTGGCTGCGTTTGATGGCACAGTGGCTGCGTTACATGGGCACAGTGGCTGCGTTTCATGGCACATTGGCGGCATTTGATGGGCACAGTGGCTGCGTTTGATGGGCACAGTGGCTGCTTTTGATGGGCACAGTGGCTGCGTTTGATGGCAAAGTGGCTGCATTTGATGGGCACATTGGCTGCTTTTGATGAGCACAGTGGCTGCGTTTGATGGCACAGTGAGACTGCAATTGATGTTTTTTTTTCTAAATTTTTCAGTTTGTTTGCGCCTCCCCAAAAATTTTGAGCACCAGCCGCCACTGAACATACCTCACAACTTTTTGAGAAGGGAACGAGGGACACCTATTAGCAAAAGTATGTGGGCATAGGACACACCCCCTGCCACGCCCTTTAAAGGATAATTATACAAAAAAAGATTAGTTAAACCCACAAGGGCTTTTTTTACCACTACTATTTCTTTATATTGGCTTTTGAAATTTACAAATGCAGCAATTTAGAAATTGGATGAAAGGTTTAGCATTGAGAAACACTTTTTAAAAGATAAAAAGTGCATTTTATATATAATTATATAGATTAGACCAAAATGAAGGACACATAAGGAGGAAAGAGGGACTTTTTTCCAAATCAGGGACAGTTGGGAGCTATGAGGAAGGAGCCAGTAAATGTGTGAAGCGGCCCCTTCCTTGTCTTAATGAATAGACTCAGTGATCCGTACCAATCACTGACTCTATTCATTCATTAGTGAGGCATAGTAAACTTTTCCTATGTTTCAGTTTGTGAATGAATGGGAAGCTCTGTACAGAGCTATTCCTGTCCATTCATTCTGTGTTGCTGTGGCTGCAGCGATGGAGATTGAGGGCTGTGTCCTCAATCTCTTTTCTCTGCCTCAAAGGTGGAACATCAGAGGTCTGTTTACACCTCTGATATTTCCCCAAAGCCCTCCAATGGGGCTCCTAAAAAAATGGAAAAAAATAATATTGAAAAAAATATATGAATAAAAAAAAATGGTTAAAAAAATATAAAAACTACTGACACCAGTGACAGGAACTACCAGGGTCACAAAGGTCGCACTTGCGACCAGGCCCTGGCATTTAGCCACTGTGGCGGAGGTGGCCCGTGCACTGTTGGCGCACGGGCACCGCCCCCCCATCCATGCACCCAGCCCCCCTTCAGGATGCCGGTCGCATGGATTCCTATGACGGGGTGGTAGTTTTTGAAGCATCTGATTAGAGGCTCTAATAGGCTTTAAAATAGGGTGGGCTCAGGGCGCAGAAAGTGCGCTCCGATCCCACCCAATTGTGTGACAATAGCAATTGAATTTTTGCTATTTTCACAAATTAATTTTTGCAAATTTTTGCTATTTTCCTCCCCGCCAATCAGGAGGCAGGGCGGCAGATCTGTTTCCTGATTGGCCAAAGCGCCAGGCCACCCTATTGGATGCCTGGCGCTTAGGAAGAGGAGCGGAGAAGACGCGCTGGGGGAGCTGCTGCGGTAAGTCCCCTCTGCCAGAGCCGCGCTCTCGGGGGGGTGGATTCGATGCTGCCAGAGCCGCGGGGGTGTGTGTGCTGCCAGAGACGCAACGGGGGGTGCTGCCACCAGAGGCGCGCGGGGTGTGGGGGTTGGGTGCTGCCAGAGCTGCGAGTGGGGTCTGTGGGCTGCATATGATTGGCACAGGTGACTGCATATGATGGGCACAAGTGGCTGCATTTGATGGGCACAAGTGGCTGCATATGAAGGGCACAAGTGGCTGCATTTGATGGACACAAGTGGCTGCATTTGACAGGCACAAGTGGCTGCATTTGACGGGCACAGTGGCAGCATTTGATGGGCACAATGGCTGCATTTGATGGGCACAAGTGGCTGCATATGATGGGCACAGTGGCTGCATATGATTGGCACAAGTGGCTGCATTTGATGGGCACAAGTGGCTGCGTTTGATAGGCACAAGTGGCTGCATATGATGGGCACAAGTGGCTGCATTTAATGGGCACAGTGGCTGCATTTGATGGGCACAATGGCTGCAGTGGCTGCGTTTTATGGGCACAATGGCTGCATATGATGGGCACAAGTGGCTGCATATGATTGGCACAGTGGCTGCATCTGATGGGCACAAGTGGCTGCATATGATGGGCACAAGTGGCTGCATTTGATGGGCACAGTGGCTGCATTTGATGGGCACAATGGCTGCATATGATGGGCACAAGTGGCTGCATATGATGGGCACAAGTGGCTGCATATGATGGGCACAAGTGGCTGCATATGATGGGCACAAGTGGCTGGATATGATGGGCACAAGTGGCTGCATTTGATGGGCACAAGTGGCTGCATATGATGGGCACAACTGGCTACATTTGATGGGCAAAGTGGCTGCATTTGATGGGCACAATGGCTGCATATGATGGGCAAAAGTGGCTGCATTTGATGGGCACAAGTGGCTGCTTATGATGGGCACAAGTGACTGCATTTGATGGACACAAGTGGGCACAGTGGCTGCTTATGATGGGCACAGGTGGCTGCAGATGATGGGCACAAGTTGCTGTATTTGATGGGCACAAGTGTTTGCATTTGATGGGCACAAGTGGCTGCATTTGACGGGCATAAGTGGCTGCATTTGATGGGCACAAGTGGCTTCATTTTATGGGCACAAGTGGCTGCATATGATGGGCACAAGTGGCTGAATTTTACGGGCACAAGTGGCTGCATTTGACGGGCACAAGTGGCTGCATATGATGGGCACAGGTAGCTGCATATGATGGGCACGAATTACTGCATTTAATGGGCACAGTGGCTGCATATGATGGGCACAAGTAGTTGTATATGATGGGCACAAGTGGCTGCATTTAATGGGCACAAGTGGCTGCATATGATGAGCACAAGTGGCTACATTTGATGGGCAAAGTGGCTGCATTTGATGGGCACAATGGCTGCATATGATGGGCACAAGTGGCTTCATATGATGGGCACAGGTGGCTGCATTTGATGGGCAAAAGTGGCTGCATTTGATGGGCACAAGTGGCTGCATATGATGGGCACAAGTGGCTGCATTTGATGGGCACAAGTGGCTGCATATGATGGGCACAAGTGGCTGCATATGATGGGCACAAGTGGCTGCATTTGATGGGCACAGGTGGCTGCATATGATGGGCTGCATTTGATGGACACAAGTGGCTGCATTTAAGGGGCACAAGTGTCTGCATATGATGAGCACAAGTGGCTGCATTTGATGGGCACAAGTGGCTGCAATTGATGGGCATGAGTGGCTGCATTTAATGGGCACAAGTGGCTGCATATGATGGGCACAAGTGGCTGCATTTGATGGGCACAGTATCTGCATTTTATGGGCACAATGTCTGCATATGATGGGCACAAGTGGCTGTATATGATGGGCACAAGTGGCTGCATTTGATGGGCGCATGTGGCTGCATATGATAGGCTGCATTTGATGGGCACAAGTGGCTGCATATGATGGGCACAAGTGGCTGCATATGATGGGCACAAGTGGGTTGCATTTGATTGGCACAAGTGCCTGCATATGATGGGCACAAGTGGCTGCATTTGATTGGCACAAGTGGCTGCATATGATGGGCATAAGTGGCTGCATTTGATTGGCACAGTGGCTGCGTTTGATGGGCACAATGGCTGCATATTATGGGCACAAGTGGCTGCATATGATGGGCACAAGTGGCTGCATATGAAGGGCACAAGTGGCTGTATTTGATGGGCACAAGTGTTTGCATATGATGGGCACAAGTGGCTGCATTTGATGGGCACAAGTGGCTGCATTTGACAGGCATAAGTGGCTGCATTTGATGGGCACAAGTGGCTTCATTTTATGGGCAAAAGTGGCTGCATATGATGGGCACAAGTGGCTGAATTTGACGGGCACAAGTGGCTGCATTTGACGGGCACAAGTGGCTGCATATGATGGGCACAGGTAGCTGCATATGATGGGCACGAATTACTGCATTTAATGGGCACAGTGGCTGCATATGATGGGCATAAGTAGTTGTATATGATGGGCACAAGTGGCTGCATTTAATGGACACAAGTGGCTGCATATGATGAGCACAAGTGGCTACATTTGATGGGCAAAGTGGCTGCATTTGATGGGCACAATGGCTGCATATGATGGGCACAAGTGGCTTCATATGATGGGCACAGGTGACTGCATTTGATGGGCACAAGTGGCTGCATTTGATGGGCACAAGTGGCTGCATATGATGGGCACAAGTGGCTGCATTTGATGGGCACAGTGGCTGCATTTGATGGGCACAGTGGCTGCATATGATGGGCACAAGTGGCTGCATATGATGGGCACAAGTGGCTGCATTTGATGGGCACAGGTGGCTGCATATGATGGGCTGCATTTGATGGACACAAGTGGCTGCATTTGAGGGGCACAAGTGTCTGCATATGATGGGCACAAGTGGCTGCATTTGATGGGCACAAGTGTCTGCAATTGATGGGCATAAGTGGCTGCATTTAATGGGCACAAGTGGCTGCATATGATGGGCACAAGTGGCTGCATTTGATGGGCACAGTATCTGCATTTGATGGGCACAATGGCTGCATATGATGGGCACAAGTGGCTGTATATGATGGGCACAAGTGGCTGCATTTGATGGGCGCAGGTGGCTGCATATGATAGGCTGCATTTGATGGGCACAAGTGGCTGCATTTAATGGGCACAAGTGGCTGCATATGATGGGCACAAGTGGGTGCATTTGATTGGCACAAGTGGCTGAATATGATGGGCATAAGTGGCTGCATTTGATTGGCACAGTGGCTGCGTTTGATGGGCACAATGGCTGCATATTATGGGCACAAGTGGCTGCATATGATGGGCACAAGTGGCTGCATATGAAGGGCACAAGTGGCTGTGTTTGATGGGCACAAGTGGCTGCGTTTGATGGGCACAATGGCTGCAATTGATGGGCACAGTGGCTGCATTTTAAGGGCACAATGGCTGCAATTGATGGGCACAAGTGGCTGCATATGATGGGCACAAGTGACTGCGTTTAATGGGCACAGTGGCTGCATATGATGGGCACAAGTGGCTGCATATGATGGGCACAGTGGCTGCATATGATGGGCACAGGTGGCTGCAAATGATGGGCACACGTAGCTGCATATGATGGGCACAATGGCTGCATATGATGGGCACAGTGGCTGCATTTTATGGGCACAAGTGGTTGCATTTGATGGACACAAGTGGTTGCATTTAATGGGCACAAGTGGCTGCATATGATGGGCACAAGTGGCTGCATTTTATGGGCACAAGTGGCTGCATTTTATGGGCACAAGTGTCTGCATATGATGGGCACAAGTGGCTGCATTTGATTGGCACAAGTGACTGCATATGATGGGCATAAGTGGCTGCATTTGATTGGCACAGTGGCTGCGTTTGATGGGCACAATGGCTGCATATTATGGGCACAAGTGGCTGCATATGATAGGCACAAGTGGCTGCATATGAAGGGCACAAGTGGCTGCGTTTGATGGGCACAAGTGGCTGCATATGATGGGCACAAGTGACTGCGTTTAATGGGCACAATGGCTGCATATGATGGGCACAAGTGGCTGCATATGATGGGCACATTGGCTGCATATGATGGGCAGAGGTGGCTGCAAATGATGGGCACAAGTGTCTGCATATGATGGGCACAAGTGGCTGCATTTGATTGGCACAAGTGACTGCATATGATGGGCATAAGTGGCTGCATTTGATTGGCACAGTGGCTGCGTTCGATGGGCACAATGGCTGCATATTATGGGCACAAGTGGCTGCATATGATAGGCACAGGTGGCTGCATATGAAGGGCACAGGTGGCTGCGTTTGATGGGCTCAGTGGCTGCAATTGATGGGCACAGTGGCTGCATTTGATGGGCACAATGGCTGCAATTGATGGGCACAAGTGGCTGCATATGATGGGCACAGTGGCTGCATTTAATGGACACAAGTGGCTGCATTTTACGGGAACAAGTGGCTGCATTTTACGGGCACAAGTGGCTGCATTTGAAGGGCATAAGTGGCTGCATTTTATGGGCACAAGTGGCTGCATTTGACGGGCACAAGTGGCTGCATTTGACGGGGCACAAGTGGCTTCATTTGATGGGCACAAGTGGCTGCAACTGATGAGCACAGTGGCTGCATTTGATGGGCACAAGTGGCTGCATATGATGGGCACAAGTGGCTGCATTTGATGGGCACAAGTGGCTGCATTTGACGGGCACAAGTGGCTGCATTTGACGAGCACAAGTGGCTGCATTTGACGAGCACAAGTGGCTGCATTTGATGGGCAGAAGTGGCTGCATTTGATGGGCAGAAGTGGCTGCATATGATGGGCACATGTGGCTGTATTTTATGGGCACAAGTGGCTGCATTTGATGGGCACAAGTGGCTGCATATAATAGGCACAAGTGGCTGCATTTGATGGGCACAAGTGGCTGCATATGATGGGCACAAGTGACTGTGTTTAATGGGCACAGTGGCTGCATATGATGGGCACAGTGGCTGCATATGATGGGCACAGTGGCTTCATATAATGGGCACACTGGCTGCGTTTGTTGGGCACAATGGCTGCAATTGATGGGCACAGTGGCTGCATTTGACGGGCACAATGGCTGTAATTGATGGGCACAATGGCTGCATTTGATGGGCACAGTGGCTGCATTTGATGGGCACAGTGAGGCTGCAATTGATAGGGGGGGGTTCAGTGTTTTTCAGTTTGGTTGCCCCCCCAAAAAATTTTGAGCACCAACCGCCACTGAACTGTGGGGAAGTCCCAGTCAGGGGGACTTAACACGGTTTCTTGCACCAGGGCCCTGAAGGTTCTAGTCATGCCTCTGGTGGTATATTTTACACACCCAAAAGGAGCACTTAAAGTTGAACTTTAGTCAGAAAATTAAGTCCTGCTAGATGACTTCAGACTGGCTCCTTTTGCTGGTATAACTATGTAAAACATTACAAATAAGGCCTCTTTCACATGAACGATCCGTTCAGGTCCGCCTGTCAGTTTTTTAGGCAGACCTGAACGGACCCTCCATAGACCTCTATGGAGCCTCGGATGTCAGCGGTGACATGTCCGCTGACATCCAAGCCGCTCCGATCCGAAAAAGTGTAACGGAGGAAAAACCTACTTTTCCATCCGATCCCCCATAGGGGAGAGCGGCGCTCTGACAGGTCCGTTGCTGCACATGTCATCTTCCTGCTCAGCGAGGATCGGCGGAGTGATTCCCGTTGAGCAAGCGGATGTTCAAGGGGCGGATCATCACAGATCCGTCCCGTGTGAAAGGACCCTAATGCCGCGTACACACGAGCGGACTTTCTATCCTACTTGGTCCGGCACACTTTCCGACGGACTTTGTCCGCCAGGTGCGCCGGACTTTAAAACGAACGGACTTGCCCACACACGCCGGGATTTTCCGGCGGGCTAAGTCCGCCCGTCTTTCCGACGGACTTTCGCCGGAGTTCCGGCGGACTTTCAGAATGAACGGACTTGCCCACACACGGACAAGTCCGTTCATTTTGAACGTGACTCAGGTGCGACGGGACTAGAAAAGGATGTCAATCTTGCCGCTTTTATCGGCTAGATTGACACCTTGCGAGCCCCGTCGCGGGGCATACCAGGCCCTTAGGTCTGGTATGGATTATAAAGGGGAACCCCGCTACGCCGAAAAAACGGCGTGGGGCCCCCCCTAAAATCCATACCAGACCCCGATCCGAGCACGCAGCCTGGCCGGTCAGGAAAGGGGGTGGGGACGAGCGAGCGCCCCCCCCCTCCTGAACCGTACCAGGCCGCATGCCCTCAACATGGGGGTGGGTGCTTTGGGGGAGGGGGGCGCCCTGCGCCCCCCCCCCAAAGCACCTTGTCCCCATGTTGATGAGGACAAGGGCCTCTTCCCGACAACCCTGGCCGTTGGTTGTCGGGGTCTGCGGGCGGGGGCTTATCGGAATCTGGGAGCCCCCTTTAATAAGGGGGCCCCCAGATCCCGGCCCCCCACCCTATGTAAATGAGTATGGGGTACATGGTACCCCTACCCATTTACCTAGGAAAAAAGTGTAAGTAATAAAACACACCACACAGGTTTTTAAAATATTTTATTAAACAGCTCCGGGGGGGGATCTTCCTCCGGCTTCGGGGGTCTTCTTCCGGCTTCGGGGGTCCCTCCGCTTCATCTTCTCCCGGCGTCCGGTTGGTTCTTCTCCGCTCTCCGGCCTCTTCTCCCGGTGTCGCAGGTCTTCGGCCGGCCCCTCCGCTCTCTTCATGTAGCTCTATTGCGAGCGGAGGTCCGGACTTCTGGGCTTCTGGGCTTCTTGGCTTCTCTTCTCTTCCCCCAGATGTTGACACGACGCTCTCTCCGGCTGGACTGGTCTCTGAGGGCTGCGTTGTGACTTATATAGGCGGAGACCCCGCCCCCATATGATGTCACAGTCCTTGGGCATGCTGGGACTGTGACGTTTTAGGGGGCGTGGTCGACCACGCCCCCTAAAACGTCACAGTCCCAGCATGCCCAGGGACTGTGACATCATATGGGGGCGGGGTCTCCGCCTATATAAGTCACAACGCAGCCCTCAGAGACCAGTCCAGCCGGAGAGAGCGTCGTGTCAACATCTGGGGGAAGAGAAGAGAAGCCAAGAAGCCCAGAAGCCCAGAAGTCCGGACCTCCGCTCGCAATAGAGCTACATGAAGAGAGCGGAGGGGCCGGCCGAAGACCTGCGACACCGGGAGAAGAGGCCGGAGAGCGGAGAAGAACCAACCGGACGCCGGGAGAAGATGAAGCGGAGGGACCCCCGAAGCCGGAAGAAGACCCCCGAAGCCGGAGGAAGATCCCCCCCCCGGAGCTGTTTAATAAAATATTTTAAAAACCTGTGTGGTGTGTTTTATTACTTACACTTTTTTCCTAGGTAAATGGGTAGGGGTACCATGTACCCCATACTCATTTACATAGGGTGGGGGGCCGGGATCTGGGGGCCCCCTTATTAAAGGGGGCTCCCAGATTCCGATAAGCCCCCGCCCGCAGACCCCGACAACCAACGGCCAGGGTTGTCGGGAAGAGGCCCTTGTCCTCATCAACATGGGGACAAGGTGCTTTGGGGGGGGGGGCGCAGGGCGCCCCCCTCCCCCAAAGCACCCACCCCCCATGTTGAGGGCATGCGGCCTGGTACGGTTCAGGAGGGGGGGGGGCGCTCGCTCGTCCCCACCCCCTTTCCTGACCGGCCAGGCTGCGTGCTCGGATCGGGGTCTGGTATGGATTTTAGGGGGACCCCACGCCGTTTTTTCGGCGTAGCGGGGTTCCCCTTTATAATCTATACCAGACCTAAGGGCCTGGTATGCCCTGCGCTCGCCGCAATAGGAAGATTTGTTTTTCCTATTGCAGCGAGCGCGAGATGCAATACCATCCCCTCGTGTCGTATTTGGTCTGTCGGACCAGCCTACACACGAGCGGGCTTTCCGTCGGACCAGCACACACACGAGCGGACTTTCCGCCCGAAACTGAGTCCGACGGAAAGATTTCAAACATGTTTAAAATCTAGGTCCGGCGGGCTTTTGGGAAGAAGTCCGCCGGAAAAGTCCGCCGCCGCCCACACACGGGCGGATTGTCCGGCACACTCTGGTCCGCCGGACCAAGTATGCCGGAAAGTCCGACCGTGTGTACGCGGCATTAGTGTCTTTACTGTTTAAAATTCAGCAGAACATTGTTTTTACACTTTGCTCTGCACATGCTCAGTTGTTTTCCATTTTTAGGTATTGCTGAGTTTGTAGAGGCCGATCTGACAGCCTTAAAGCGGAATTAAAACCTCCTATCATCCAACTGCCATGATGCTGCAGATGTGATCAGTTATGACACCAGCCATTTGATGGTTTGACAGTTTGGTTGAGGACACAAGCAAATGTGACAGTTTGCAATCCCAGCATTCCAGGAATATAACAGTGTTTTTAAAACCGTTAAATCGATGGGTTTAGATGCTTTCTGCTCAGGGGCTCTGGGCTTCAGCAAAATGGCAGCCTCTAGCAAGAAGAAACAGCTTCCCTGTCCTTGCTGAAGAAAATAATTCCCACAACATGATGCTGCCACCACCATGTTTCACAGTGGGGATGGTGTGTTCAGGATTATGTGCAGTGTTAGTTTTCTGCCACACATAGAGTTTTGCTTTTATACCAATAAGTTCAATTTTGGTCTCATCTGACCAGAGCAGCTTCTTCCACATGTTTGTTGTGTCCCCCACATGGCTTCTCGCTAACTACAAACAAGACTTCTTATGGCTTTTTTTCAGCAATGGCTTTCTTCTTATCACCCTTCCATAAAGGCCAAAATTGTGGAATGCACGACTAGTAGTTGTCCTGTAGACAGATTCTCCCACCTGAGCTGTGGATCTCTGCAGCTCCTCCAGAGTTACCATGGGCCTCTTGGCTGCTTCTTCAATTAATGCTCTCCTTGCCCGGCCTGTCAGTTTAGGTGGACAGCCATGTCTTGGTAGGTTTGCAGTTGTGCCATACGCTTTCCATTTTCGGATGATGGATTGAACAGTGCTCTGTGAGATGTTCAAAGCTTGGAATTAACCTAACCCTGCTTTAAACTTCTCCACAACTTTATTCCTGTCTGGTGTGTGTTCCTTGGCCTTCATGATGCTGTTTGCCCATTAATGTTCTCTAACAAACCTCTGAGGGCTTCACAGGACAGATGTATTTATACTGAGATTAAATAACACACAGGTGGACTATATTTACTAATTAGGTGGGCCCTCTTAAGTCATAAGAGGGCCAATGAGAGCTGCAGAGCTGGAGGTGTGTCTCTGTGTAAATCCAGGAAGTGAACAGGCAGCAGCTTCAGCTGCCCACATTTAAAATGATTGCAGCCAGACTCAGTGGATGGAGATTTCTGCAGCATATTTGGCAAGTACAGAATCACAGTCTATATAAAATAATATGCAAAGTGCAGTGGCGTCTCCAGCTTTCAAATTTAGGGGGGCACATGGGGGGACAGGGACAAAAGTAGGGGGGCAACTATAAAATGCATATATATATATATATATATATATATATATATATATATATATATATATATATATATATATATATATATATCCTGGGGCCCTTTACTACGACCCCACAACGGGCCCTTTCACATGTTCTGCAGTGAGCTCCCTTCCTACTGTATTGGGGTCCCCCAGGGTGGCAGAAAACAAGAGATATATGTCACCAGCATATCAAGAAAATATAAGGATCCAAAGCAGTGGGAGAACTATCAGGGTTGCAAAGGTTGTCTTGCCTCCGGGCCCTGGTGTTCTGCCACTGTGGGGTTCCCCAGCCTCCTCTTGCTGTCCTGCCCCTGCTATTGACAGCTCTGGTCTGGCATCTCTTGGAATTTACAGGCTGGTCCTCCTGTCCTAAGGACGGGAGAAATCAGTCTGTTTTTTCAGTAACTGAAAGTCCTGGTGGAGTCCTTCCTGCAACTCGCTCTTCTCCCTGCCAATGAGGATGCAGGGGAAGGAGCAGATCAGGCGGCCGTGGTTGTGTGAACGCTCGCATTATGCAGTGTCAGCGAGCAGGGGAGGGGGGAGGAATCACCCGCAGGAGCTGACTGGGGACTCTCTCCCTCTTAGACATTGATTTTTTATAAAAAAAAAAAAAAAAATTTTTTTTTTTTGGGGGGGCACATGGTGGGGCACAGCATAATGTTGGGGGGGTCAGGGCCCCCTCTGGCCCCCCCCTAGGGTCGCCATTGGCAAAGTGGTTGGAGGGAAGCTTCAGAATGGAAAAGATGTTTTTTATTACAAATTATGTGAGCAGACTGCAGTCCCTCTTTAAGCTCTGCGGCCTGTCACATGACTACTGTGATTGGCTGTCGCATCATTGGGATTCCATCCCTCCCAATCATCACTAGAGAAGCGGGAGCTGCCTATGACCCTTGGTCACTGTGGTGGGAGTGTGCAGTGAGTACGCTCTCAGCACACAAACATCAGCTGTCCATAGACATGTATGCATGGCATGTGGTTGTTGAAGCCCACCCTATCTGCTGCCGCAAATATGCGTTACATGGGCAGCAAGAGGATAAAAAGCAGTCCTTGAGCTTCAGTCAGGTGATTTTGCTGCAGGCAGGAGGAAGCATGTCCTCAGTCTCCTCTCCTCCAGGGATTAGATTGCACTATTGTCATTTTGTAGCAGGTCATGAAGGGAGAGGCTGCAGTGGTGTTAGACATAAACAAATACAGCCAAAAATTGTACAGGCACCAGGATTTACAGGACTGTGCCATCTCTGAGTCAGCATCTGAATTTAAGAAGCAGATATTGATCCCAGATAATTCCTGAACATAGATAAAAGAAAAGAGAAAAGCCAATAGAGGCATTGTCAGAGGGATTCCTGTGATCTCTGGGAGAAGTATTCCCCTTACACATCACTTAGCACTTAATATGAAAATAGAGATCTAATGCCAGCTCCATTTTATCTTCTAAAAAAGATTTATACACCAAACTTTTTTTAATTTTAGTTTTGGATAGTATAGATGAGATGTCTCCGAACTTTTCAGCCTGAGGACTACATTTTATATTTTACAAATATTCGGGAGCCGAACCAAATCAATTTGAAGAGTGAATGAATCCATTTTAAATGAATACATACATTTTACTTGAAGGTTTTTTTGCAATCTGCATGATATGATTTAGTACAACTAAAAAAAATAAACCTCTGTAAAATAAAGCAAAGAAAACTGAGCCCATCTGAGCCCCCTTTCATCGGAGTCCTTATCAAAGTCCCCCTTATATTGGAGTTCTACATGAGAGTTTCCTTTACATGAAAGTACCACCACAAATAAGAGTTTCCCTGACATTCCTCCTTACATTAGGGTCCCCATCAGAACCCTCTTACATTAGAGTCCTTATCAAAGCCCCCCTTACATTAGAGACCTTATCAAAGCTCCCCTTATATCAGAGTCCTACTTACAGTGCCTTGAAAAAGTATTCATATCCCTTGAAATTTTCCACATTTTGTCATGTTACAACCAAAAACGTAAATGTATTTTATTGAGAGTTTATGATAGACCAACACAAAGTGGCACATAATTGTGAACTGGAAGGAAAATGATAAATGGTTTTCAACATTTTTTACAAATAAATATGTGAAAAGTGTGGCCTGCATTTGTATTCAGCCCTCCTGAGTCAATACTCTGTAAACCACCTTTCACTGCAATTACAGTCACAAGTCTTTTTGGGGATGTCTCTACCAGCTTTGCACATCTAGAGAGTAAAATTTTTGCCCATTCTTCTCTGCAAAATAGCTCAATCTCTGTCAGATTGGATGGAGAGCGTCTATGAACAGCAATTTTCAAGTCTTGCCAATTGGATTTAGGTCTGGACTTTGACTGGGCCATTCTAACACATGAATATGCTTTGATCCAAACCATTCCATTGTAGCTCTGGCTGTATGTTTAGGGTCGTTGTCCTGCTAGAAGGTGAACCTCCATCCCAGTCTCAAGTCTTTTGCAGACTCTAATGCTGCGTAGACACGAGCGGAATTTCCGTCAGGAAAAACTTGGATGGTTTTTCCAATGGAATTCTGCTCAAGCTTGCCTTGCATACACACGGTCATAAAAAAGTTCTCTGACCGTTCGACCGTCAAGAACGCGGTGACGCACAACACTATGACGAGCTGAGAAAATGAAGTTCAATGCTTCCGAGCATGCGTCGAATTGTTTCCAAGCATGCGTGATTTTTTGGACGTCCGAATTGCATGCAAATGAACGCATTTTCAGATAGGAACTTTCCCCGACCGAAAAATAGAGAGCATGCTCTCAATCTGTTGCTGGCTGGAATTCCGCCAGCAAAAGACCAATGGAGCATACACACGGTTGCATTTTCTGACAAAAAGCTCTCATCAGTGTTTTGCTGGCGGCATTTCCGATCATGTATACGCGGCATAACAGGTTTTCTTCTAAGATTGCCCTGTATTTGACCAGCTTCCCTGTCCCTGCTGAAAAAAAGCATCCCCACAACATGATGCTGCCACCACCATGTTTCACGGTGGGGATGGTGTGTTCAGGGTGATGTGCAGTGTTAGTTTTCCGCCACACATGGCATTTTGCATTTAGGCCAAAAAGTTCAATTTTGGTCTCATCTGACCAGAGCACCTTCTTCCGCATGTTTGTTGTGTCCCCCACATGGCTACTCGCATACTGCAAATGGGACTTCTTATGGCTTTCTTTCAACAATGGCTTTCTTCTTGCCACTCTTCCATAAAGTCTAGATTTGTGGAGTGCACAACTAATAGTTGTCCTGTGCACAGATTCTCCCACCTGAGCTGTGGATCTCCAGAGTTACCATGGGCGGCTTGGCTGCTTCTCTGATTAATGCTCTCCTTGCCTGTTGTCAGTTTAGGTGGGACGGCCATGTCTTGGTAAGTTTGCAGTTGTGCCATACTCTGTCCATTTTCGGATGATGGATTGAACAGTGATCCGTGAGATGTTCAAAGTTTGGGATATTTTTATAACCTAACCCTGCTTTAAACTTCTCCACAACTTTATCCCTGACCTGTCTGGTGTGTTCCTTGGCCTTCTTGATGCTGTTTGTTCACCAAGGTTCTCTAACAAACCTCTGAGGGCTTCACAGAACATCTGTATTTATACTGAAATTAAATTACACACAGGTGGACTCTATTTACTAATGAGGTGACTTCTGAAGGCAATTGGTTCCACTAGATTTCAGTTAGGGGTATTAGACTAAAGGGGGCTGAATAAAAAATGCAAGCCACACTTTTCAGATATTTATTTGTAAAAAATTATGAAAACCATTTATCATTTTCCTTTCACTTCACAATTATGTGCCACTTTGTGTTGGTTTATCACATAAAATCAAAATAAAACACATTTACGTTTTTGGTTGTAACATGACAAAATTTGGAAAATTTCAAGGGGTATGAATACTTTTTCAAGGCACTGTATGTATTTGATCTGTGTATTTAGCTGTGTGCCTGGAGTTCAGCTTTAGGGCTCATGTGCACAAGCTCTTTTTGGCATGCAAAGTAAATTGCCAGCGCATTTCCATAGAAAGCCAATTGACGCAGACTGTGTGCTCCCAGGGTTGTATCTAAATTTAAAAAGGTGTGCTGTCCCTTTAACTGTATAAATTGGTGATTGAGTGCAATAAAGCAAATATGAAATCACAAATAAGTGCAAAATAAGCAAACAGAGTGCAAGTAAGCAATGAATAAATAAATAAAATCCAAAACGAATGCAAAAGAATAAAATACAGTGACTCTTATGCCGTGTACACACGACCGGTTTTGCCATTGGAATAAACTCCGAAGGTTTCTCTGATGGAACTCCGACAGAATTCCATTCAAGCGGTCCTGTCCAGAACGAGGTGACGTACAGCACGTACGACGGGATTAGAAAAAGGAAGTTCAATAGCCAGTAGCCAATAGCTTCCGTCTCGTACTTGCTTCAGAGCATGCGTCGTTTTTGGTCCGTCGGAACAGCATAGAGACGAGCGGTTTTCCTGATAGGAATTGGTTCTGTTGGAAATATTTAGAACATGTTCTATTTCTAGGTCCATCAGAATTTTCGAAAAAAAAAGTCCGATGAGGCACACACACGATCGGAATATACGATGAAAAGCTTCCGTCTGACTTTTTCTGTTGGACATTCCGCTCGTGTGTACGCGGCTTTAATGGTATCAAGTCTGACACAAAAGTCCCCTGATATAATACAAAGTCCTTGTGCAATCGATAGTGAACAAAGTGCTCAGTGCTGCAAAAATTCTATTTGACAGTGCTTCGGTGCTCAAATCTGCTTATTTTAAAGAAAAAAAAGGGGTCCGCTTACCAAAAAGAATTGATCCCGAATTACAGAGATCAAGATAGCTCAAACTCCATCTCTGGGTAAGAAGCTCCCACTGACAACAAATTCCCAATGGTGTATTTCATCAGCAGACTGCAATGGACTGAGAACCAGACCTTTTGGTATCAGGGCATCTATCTCTGCATCAGCATAGAAGAGATCAAAGTAGTGGAAACCTCATAGTGCAATATAGCCAAATTATCTTTTTTAAAAATAAGAGAGCGGCACTTGCACTTAGGCAGTGTTTAAAAGGCTTCTTGCCCGAATATGGAGTTTGAGCTATCTTGATCTCGGTAATTCCAGATCAATCCTTTTTGGTAAGGGGACTCCTTTTTTTTTTTCTTCAAAGGAGCATGTTTGAGCACTGAAGCACTGTCAAATGGAATTTTTCAGCACTGAGCACTTTGTTCACTATCAATTGCACAAGGATTTTGTATATCAGGGGACTTTTGTGTCATGCCCCGTACACACGGTCGGAATTTCTGACAGAAAAAGTCAGATGGGAGCTTTTCATCGTAAATTCCGACTGTGTGTATGCCCCATCGGACTTTTTACGTCCAAAATTCAGACAGACTTAGATAGAGAACATGTCCTATATTTTTCTGACGGAACAAATTCCTATCAGGAAAACCGCTCGTCTGTATGCTGTTCCGACGTACCAAAAATGAGGCATGCTCTGAAGCAAGTACGAGACGTCGTACGTGTTGTCCCGTCGTACGTGTTGTCCCGTCGTACGTGTTGTCCCGTCGTACGTGTTGTACGTCACGGCGTTCTTGACAGTCGGAATTTGGTGTGACCGTGTGTATGCAAGACAGCTTGAGCGAAATTCCGTCAGAATTCCGTCGGAAAAACCTTCAGAAGTTTATTCCGATGGCAAAACCGGTCGTGTGTACAGGACATAAGACTTTATATTATTGAAGTGGTTGTTAAGTAACTATTTGCTGTACACTTTACAGTATCCTCTATGTTTAATTATATAAAAAAGAATATTTTGCGCTAACCATATAAGAGATAAAATGGTGCAGCTGCTCGTGTAAGCCAAAAATACAAAAAAGACCCAAAACAAATCATAAAAAGTGACAAGCATGCATCCAAAAAAATGATTGTGATACAATATATGCACCAAATATAACAGTGTGATTCCAACACTGTTGCCGTGAGAAAATTATTATATGTGAAAAAAATGTGAAAAAAATATATAAAAGATATTAATGTATCCACTCTTA
Source organism: Aquarana catesbeiana (assembly GCF_042186555.1). NCBI lineage: Eukaryota > Metazoa > Chordata > Amphibia > Anura > Ranidae > Aquarana > Aquarana catesbeiana. Next base: position 627,807,081 of record NC_133326.1, on the reverse strand, counting down.
TATAACAACGTGATTCAAACACTATTGTTGGAAGAGAAAATATCTATATATAAAGATTACTGATGTAGCCACTTAAAAATTGTGTTATGTGGCACAAAAACAAAAAAAGGCAACAATGTTACTAACATGTGAAACCAGCAATATTATTGCACCCACTTCACTCATCAAAGACCAGGTCGTGTTGATTAATCGATCAGCTAGTGAGAACCTTCAAACATACTAGTAATTTCCACGTGTAAATATTAAAAACAAAAAAAATCCAAATGAAAATATATTATGTTGAAGATGAACCACAAATCTTCTACTCATGGATAACTTGAAGATCCTCCCGCTAGAGATATGGTAAAATTAACCGCTTACCGGATAAGTTGGATCTCAGGTTATAGAGATGTTATAGGCTTGTTGCATTAGCCTGCCGGCATCAGTAATTTCCACCTGGATGGCAATCAGGGGAGATGTCCTCATCCACTTCTAATGATCAGCAAACAGACACTTTCCTTTAGGTTTAGATAACTGAATTCCACAGCTACGGAAGGGAGGGTTAATTATCTCCCCTAGGTCATCCAAAGATCCAGACCCCTCAATAGAAACAAAATGGGGGAAACTCCATAGTGCAGATGTATAACATTGGTTTATTAAAAGTCACCTAAAAAACTCCACAGCAATCAGTCACAGCAGTAAAACACAGCACACTGTAAACTGCAAACCAAAAAATCAAATTGCACAGCAAATGGGAACCGGATAAAAAATCTAGCTAAAAAATAGCACACAAGCAGCCGAGGATCAAACCGACTGACTGCATAGGGAAAAAAATGATTGTAAAAATGTGATGGCGTCACAGCCACTTGCTCCACCCGACGCGTTTCCCCTCAACAGGCATCCACTGGGAACGGAGACGTCTTTTTCCCTATGCAGTGAGTTGTGTGCTGTGTTTTACTGCTGTGACTGATTGCTGTGGAGTTTTTTAAGTGACTTTTAATAAACCAATGTTATACATCTGTACTATGGAGTTTCCCCCATTTTGTTTCTCTTGAGGGGTCTGGGTCTTTGGATGACCTAGGGGAGATAATTAACCCTCCCCTCCGTAGCTGTGGAATTCAGTTATCTAAACCTAAAGGAAAGTGCCTGTTTGCTGATCATTAGAAGTGGATGAGGACATCTCCCCTGATCGCCATCCAGGTGGAAATTACTGATGCTGGAAGGCTAATGCAACAAGCCTATAAAGATCTCTATAACCTGAGATCCAACTTATCCGGTAAGCGGTTCATTTTACCATATCTCTAGCAGGAGGATCTTCAAGTTATCCATGAGTAGAAGATTTGTGGTTCATCTTCAACATAATATATTTTCATTTGGACTTTTTTTTGTTTTTAATATTTACACGTGGAAATTACTAGTATGTTTGAAGGTTCTCACTAGTTGATCAATTAATCAACACGACCTGGTCTTTGATGAGTGAAGTGGGTGCAACAATATTGCTGGTTTCGCATGTTAGTAACATTGTTGCCTTTTTTTGTTTTTGTGTCACATAACACAATTTTTAAGTGGCTACATCAGTAATCTTTATATATAGATATTTTCTCTTCCAACAATAGTGTTTGAATCACGTTGTTATATAAGAGTGGATACATGAATATCTTTTATATATATTTTTTCACATTTTTTTCACATATAATAATTTTCTCACGGCAACAGTGTTGGAATCACGCTGTTTTATATTTGGTGCATATATTGTATCACAATAATTTTTTTGGATGCACGCTTGTTACTTTTTATGAATTATATAAAGTGCTCCTGTATCTGTGCTTTGTAAAAATAAGCTGCTATATACCTAATTTTTGAACGCTGATCGGCGCTCACGTGACCGGCCGCCTCTCTCCTCTCTGGGCCTGACAGCTGCAGCGGGCGGGGGCAAAGATCCCCCGCTGACATCAGTCAGGAGGGAAGGAGGAGGGTAGGAGAGAGGCGGGTCACATGAGTGCTGATCAGTGCTCGCAAATTAGGTATATAGCAGCTTGTTTTTACAAAGCACAGACATTTATTTTATTCTTTTGCATACGTTTTGGATTTTATTTATTCATTCAGTGCTTATTTGCACTCTGCTTATTTTGCACTTACTTGTGATTTCATATTTGCTTTATTGTACTCACTCACTAATTTATACATTTAAAGGGACAGCGCACCTTTTTAAATTTAGATCAGTTATTGGCCCAGTGTCTGTGTTGCATGAGCATCAGCAGTTCACTATATCATCTAGTTTGGAGCTGAACGCAAGACTTTTTCTTATTTCCCAGGGTTGTATGCCCATATGCGCGCGCCCAGGTTTACACGAGTAGAAGCGCAAACCCGCATATAGCCATTTTTTTTACAGTTGTACAGAGTATCTGTGCATACTGAGCACAGGAATACGACTGCAGTTTGCACTGCCAAAAAGCGATCTTTGGATGAGGCATTAGCTGTATTCTTGGAACAGCACTGTGTTGTTGAATTGTTTTCTTTAGCATATTAGTCACTTTAGAATGTGTGTTCTCCTTTATTATAATAGTAACAATTCTCGAAAGGGACAAAATATTTGCCTAAAGTCTCCCACCATGTCGGACTTTACTTCCTGCTCAGGGACTTCAGTTGGCCCAGAGTAGATATATTCACTGCCGTGACCTCACACTTTCCATAAAGGGGATTTTTCTTTGCTCCGTGTGACATTTAAAAGTAACAAAATGTAACAAGCAAAGAGCATAACAGAAATCGGAATAAATGACTGCAGGCAGGGAATGAGGAAGTATTTTGTTATGATGGCCTATATAGAGAATAAGCTGTTCTTTATCATTTGCGCTCTTAAATAAAGAGGTTATTGTTTTTATATCCATTTGTGTTTTGTGGTTTTAACTCAGCTCTTGATAAAGTGCCATTTTCGTTATTATTCATATATTATTACACAAAATTTATATACAGTAGCTCCAGCAGTTTATGCAGTTCTTTAACCACTTCAGCCCCTGAAGGATTTACCCCCTTCCTGACCAGGCCATTTTTTTGCGATACGGCACTGCGTAGATTTAACCAACAATTGCGCGTTCATGCGACGCTGTACCCAAACAGAATTGACGCCCTTTTTTTTCCCACAAATAGAGCTTTTTTTTGGTTTTATTTGATCACCTCTGTGGTTTTTATTTTTTGCGCTATAAACAGAAAAGACCGACAATTTTGGAAAGAAAAAAACAATATTTTTTTACTTTTTGCTATAATAAATATCCCCATAAAATATATAAAAAAACTAATTTCTTCCTCAGTTTAGGCCAATATATATTCTTCTACGTGTTTTTGGTAAAAAAAATCCCAATAAGTGTATATTGATTGGTTTATGCAAAAGTTAGAGCATTTACAAAATGGGGGATAGATTTATGGCATTTTTATTATTCATTTTTTTTTTTACTAGTAATGGTCGCGATCTGCGGTTTTTATCAGGACTGCGATATTGCGGCAGACAGAACGGACACTTTTGATACTATTTTGGGACCATTGACGTTTATACAGCGATCAGAGCTAAAAATAGTCACTGATTACTGTGTAAATGTAACTGGCAGGGAAGTGGTTAACACTAGAGGGCGATCAAGGGGTTAAATGTGTTCCCTATTGAGTGTTTCTAACTGTGGGGGGATGGGACAGACTGGGGAAGGAGACCGATTGCAGTAGGAATAACAGATCAGTCTCCTCACCCCTGACAGAATGGAGATCTGTCTGTTTACATCGACAGATCTCCGTTCTGTCCTTCTCAGGAGCAATCGTGGGTAGCCGGTGGCCATCGCGTGCCCACTATACTCCTTAAACGGCTACGCCGATTCACGCAGGAGTGCCATTGTGTCGCCTAATTTTGACGGTGGGCGGTCGGGAAGTGGTTAAAAAATATTGGGAGATGATACAATTACAATGCAATTCAACATATGAGGGCTAGGAGGGCCCTGCCCATTAAAAGCTTGTAATCTAAAAGGGAAGGTCAGGTGAAAAAAAAGAAAATACAAGAAAATACAATTTTAGTTGTTAAGGGAAGAGTTGGAATATGCTTCCCTGAAGAGATGAGTATTCAGGGATTACCCCAAAGGCAGACAGAGTTCCAGAGGATGGGAGAGGCTCTGGAGAAGTCTTGGAGGAAACCATGGGAGGAGACATTGGAGCTAGAGAGCAGGTGGTTTTGAGAGGAACAAAAAAGACGTCTAATGCCGCGTACACACAGGCGGACTTTTTAACCGGACTGGTCCGATGGACTTTCCGACGGACTTTCGACGGACTTACGATGGACTTTTGATCGAACGGACTTGCCTACACTTGATCACACCAAAGTCCGACGGATTCGTACGTGATGACGTACGACCGGACTAAAATAAGGAAGTTGAGATAGCCAGTAGCCAATAGCTGCCCTAGCGTGGGTTTTCGTCCGTCAGACTAGCATACAGACGAGCAAATTTTTCGACCGGACTCAAGTCCGTCGGAAAGATTTGAAGCATGTTTCAAATCTAAAGTCCGTCAGATTTTCGACTGAAAAAGTTCGCTGGAGGCCCGCTGAAGCCCACACACGGTTGGATTGTTCGCCGGACCCGGTCCGTCGGACCAGTCAGGTCGAAAAGTCCGCTCGTGTGTACGTGGCATTAGGCAATATTTTAACACTAGGTTGGTAATGTAACTGGGGGAAGAGTTGTGGATGGCTTTCTATGTTGAGGCTGGCATTTTGAGTTTAATTTGTTGGCAGGTGGAAGCCAGCGGAGGGGTTGGGTGGAGGACACTGAGTATTTGTGAAGGTGGATGAGTCTGACAGCAGCATTCCTAATAGACTGAAGGTGGAATTGCCTGTGTAAAGGTAAGCAATAAAAAGGCAATGAATTAGTAGCTCGCTGGTGAAAATTATTGGTGAAATTGGCTAAGAAGGGGTGTATTTTGTAAATATTACGGAGGTGAAGGCAGAATTACAGCTACTGCACAAGTATAAGGGGAAGGAAGGATATCTGTGCTATTGATCTTGATGGAAAAGTTGAGGAGCCTAGTGGGGAGTGTGTGAACGCTCAATAAGCCAACTGTTGGCTTTCTAATGAAAGAGATCAGGTGCATCTCCTGCATGGTGGGTGCCACCGGGTGGAGTGGAACATCCATTTGCTGATCTCTCCAAGCTGTACAGAATCCGGAAGTGACATGTATAGTGTCACTTTTGGGTTCTATTGTCACTTTCTCTGGCTGCTGCAGCCAGGAAAAAAGCTAATGGAGCACGATCTGCATCCCATTAGCTCCCATGGAAAGCAGGTGGGTCGACTGGGTTTAATAGACCCCTAATGTCCCATTAAAGAGAACCTATCACATAGACACTATATCACTTATGTAATATAAATAAGAAAGAAATAAGAAATATTCAAGCACTAAGAACCACCAGTAATTTTTTTAAGTATTTTTTGAGTCCCACATACACAGACACACGCACACACTAATACAAACACACCCATCGGGGGCACTTATGTGTGGGGAGGTGCAGCATGTTGCAGCGGCAGTAAACACTCATGGTCCAGATGCAGAAATAGTATTGTATTGTATATGTACTTCAAACCAGTACAAATACAGAGCAGGAAGTCAACTGGACTGGCGCACTCACAGTATGTTGCAGCAAACAGTGTAGTAGCAGGTTTCAGATGCGCTGACCGTGTCAGCCTCGAGGGATGGGAATGTGGCCTGACTGATCTGCGCCCAAACAGGGAGGCTTCCAGGATGCATAGCGTGTCCCTTTTCCCTTCTCACCTGGAACCTCTCCCTATTGCTGATCCTGTCCCTGACAGATGGATGACCTGTCCCTACACTACCCACATGCGAAATATTGGGTATCCATTTACTCTGTGCAACCCTATATTTTATATTTTTTATTTATTTTGGATAATATATTGCATTTGTGTACTCTAAAATAAACTTAAGTGACTTTACTGAACATGTGCTCTTGGTAAACCGCAACTCGGGAGATGCTTGGATGAGTGGGTGAGTTTTCTTTGAATAGTAAAAACGAATTAAATAGTGTTTTCAGTTTGTGGTGCTCAGATACAGTTAAGTTCCTCCTTAACTTAGATTCTGAAAAGGAATACACAATGTCAATATTATATGTAATTTTTTGCATACAATAAAATCGTTGTTATTCACAAACCTGTAACACAAACCTGTAACATAAATCCACACACTACAAAAATACATGGGCCACAAAGAAATAGTCCAATAAAACTGTGGCTTTTCAAGTGTTCGATATGAAGGGCTTGTTCCTGAGTGTTGCATTTTAGGGCAGTGCATTCATTTCAGTGGACTGCTCGATGCGTGAGAATTGCGCACAAAAGATGCAGGCATGATTTTAAAATTGGACCACACCAAAATGCATGATACTGCAGTACCATGCATTTTGGCAGGCACAAGAACACACATATTTGCTAGATGCATGGTGGTGCCATTACGAATTAATGTGGGCATCTGCAAAAGGGCAATGCGTTTTTGTTAGGTGATTTTGCATGCATTCCTGCATCACACCTGGCGTGAATAAGCCCTTAATGCAGAAGCCCCCAAAATTGCGATTATTTCCTGTGTTACAATTTAATAGGAACACTAAAAAGACAACAGATCCACTCACTTATGGCAGCTGCACCAGGCTTAATGTGAATGGCATATGCTGCTATAGCCCTGTCAAACTCCAAGGAGACTGACTCTCAGACTGGCTGTTAGTGCTGCACACATTTTCAGCTACCTACCTAGCCAACTGGATCTTTTAGCCAAGTATTGGGATAAGCAGAATGAAAAGAGACATTTTCTGTGTAGCTTTTCCCTACCGTTTTCATCCCATGACTTCATCAGTGTCGTCCCTGATGAAGTCATGTGACAAAATGATTTTTTGAAGGAAGAACAAAGCCGGAATTGGCTTTGATCGGATCTCCGATGTAGTAACCCAGGCAGTCAACGGCACCGTTTCAAAAAAATTCAGGTATTCAAAAATGCAGATTTTGGCGTTTTAAATACTTTGAAGTGCAGAGGAGGAGTTTAGACCCCTATCCCTCCATAAAGAGTACTTGTCACTGCCTATTGCTGTCACAAGGGATATTTACATCCCTTGTGACAGCAATAAAAGTGATCAGAATTTTTTTTTCTAGGAACAGTGTAAAAATAATAAAAAGAGAAAAAAAAGGAAAAAAAACAAATTTTTTTTAAAGCGCTGCCATTCCCGCATGCTCGTTTACCAAAGAAAAGCATGCGTAAATCACACCCGCGAATGTAAACAGTGTTTAAATCACGCATGTGAGGTATCGCCACAATTGAGAGCAATAATTCTAGCAAAAGATCGCCTCTGTAACTCTAAACTGGTAACTGTTAAAAATGTTAAAGCATCGCCTATGGAGGTTTTTAACTACCGCAGTTTGACGCCATTCCACGAGTGTGTACAATTTTAAAGTGTAACATGTTAAGTATCTATTTACTCAGCGTAACATCATCTTTCACAATATACAAAAAATTGGGCTAACTTTACTGTTTCGTTCTTTTTAAATTCAGTGAGTTGTGTTTTTTCCAAAAAAATTGCATTTAAAAGACTGCTGCGCAAATACCGTGTGACATAAAATATTGCAACGACCGCCATTTTATTCTCTAAAGTCTTTGCTAAAAAAATGATGTATATAATGTTTGGGGGTTCTAAGTCATTTTCTAGCAAAAAATACTGATTTTAACTTGTAAACACCAAATGTCAGAAATAGGCTTGGTCTTGTGGTTGAAATGTTTATTAATGCGGGTGAAATGTTTTCAAACGCGGTTGAAATGTTTTCTAAAGTGGTTGAAATGTTTTCTAGTGCGGTTGATATGTTTTCTAGTGCAGTTGAAATGTTTTCTAGTGCAGTTGAAATGTTTTCTAGTGTGGCTCAAATGTTTTCTAGTGTGGTTGAAATGTTTACTAGTGCGGTTGAAATGTTTATTAATGTGGTTGAAATGTTTTCTTATATTTAAAATTTATTCATTTTAACATTATACAAAATATTCATACTTTACTCATTCATAAAATACCATTCATAATCTCATTCATAAAATACCATATCCAGTTCCCAATCCCCCCTCTCTTCCCCTCTCTCCTTTACTTATATCCTGTCTTTCTACTTCCATTCTCTTCCTTCATCTTCTCCTCTCCTCATTCTCACGCCTTCACTATCCCGGAATATTCCCTTGTACAGTAAAACCTTGGATTACAAGCATAATTTGTTCCAGAAACATGCTTGTAATCCAAAGCACTTGTCTATCAAAGCAAATTTCCCCATAAGAAATAATGAAAACTCAAATGATTTGTTCCACAACATTTTATTCATAAGTCCTTCAGTTTATAGTCCATATAAAAAATTTATAGCAATGTGATAGGTTGTGTAACCATAAAATGTCCATCCACAAATGGAAGCCTCCACAGGGAATTAGAAGCAAAATCCTAAGTGTAGCAATATGGTTACATTTAATGACGGTACAACATTTAGCAACTCACACGGTTTATGATTAAAAGAGGCACATGGCATAGGCATTCAGGGTAAAGCTGTCCACATAGACTATCTCCCGCACCGCCGGCTCTCATCACTACAGTCTGCAATCGTGACCGGGAAGACTACCCTGCAGTAGAGCGTTCTGAAAGCGAGGCTTGAACCACTCGTGGAGCGCAGCATGGAAGGGATGACATCAATGGCGGTGAGGAGGATGGTCTATCTGGACAGCTTTACCCCGGATGCCTGCATACTTAGATGTACAAAGAAGATAAAAGACTGGCTTAACAAACCAAATAAACAGATGAACAAACATACACAATATATAATATAATAAATGATATAAAATTATATGAATAAATAATACTGCTCTATGATAAGTAGCAGCAAACCTATCTATAGACACATACTGTAGGTCAGTGGGTGTCATGTTTCCATGTACCTTATGGATGAGCCTGGTAATGCAGAGGAAGGCCTCCCTTACGTATTTGACTCGCGGCCCCTGATAGAGCAGACAGGGGACCTGAGAGTACAGAATGGTATGAGTGCCTGACAGGTAGGTAGTCAGGAGTGTTGCTCTGGAGTTCCTGAAGCCACAGGAATGAGGACTGGTGGGATGAGATGTCAGCACAGCAGGCAGCAGAGGAACTGGGTCAGCACAGCAGGCAGTGCACAGTGGAACAGTGCTGAGGGGCTGGGAGCACAGACAGGCACACACAGGTTAGAGAAACCAGGACACGTGCAGCGGCAGAGACAGTTCGGAGTACAAGCTTGGTTGGCAACAGGCGGGCAGCGTAATAACAAGAGGAGCAGGCAGGATCAAAGTCAGTGACAAGCCGGGGTCGTGTACAGGCAGCAGGCAGGAATAGTCAAAGGCAAGCTGGATCAGAACACATGAACAGGATATCAAAGCAGGTTACAGGTAGCAGGGGTCACAGGAAGCTGCAGATCAGACAGCACTGACTCTATTTACAAGCCCAGTGTAAATAGGACATCTGGCGCCAAAACTTGTGCGCGCTCTCGTGCGCAAATGTGCATCGGCGCTCTCTGATGTGCACCAGGAGGAAGATTCCTTCTGCAGGGCATTTCCTGACATTGTCCCCTCCCCCCCCCAAAGGGCAACCCCTGGATTCCCAACTGGCCAGTCTTACAGCATGGGTTCTCTTAAATGCCTGCATCAGTCTTCTGGCATGGATATTTTTTTCAGGCTCCCATGAATTACCTTATGAAATGATTTAATAATGCAAAGCATTACCAAAAAAGAAATCACCAGGCAATGACGGCCTGTCAGGGAAATACTATAAAGCTTTTGATACCTTGGCCCCATTTGTGACAAAAATGTTTAACCAAGTAGCAAATTCTAAAATATTCCCTAAGAACTGTTAGAAGCTGTAATTATTACTATACCTAAAGCAGGCAAAGACCCATCATCCCCCATGAACTACAGGCCCATTTCGTTACTAAACTCTGATCTGAAAATATATGCTAAAATCTTGGCCAACCGATTAATAACAATAACAACATCTCTTATAGGCCCTGACCAAGTAAGTTTTGTCAAGGGAAGACATGCCCCAGATAGCATCAGACGGATGGAGAATCCAATTAACCAAATAGATATCAAAAGAATACCCTCCCTCCTTCTAGCATTAGATCCTGAAAAAGCATTCGATAGAATGCATTGGGAATACATCACCAAGACATTAACAAAATTCGGATTCAATGGCTTTATGCACTCGCCCATAATGTCACTTTACACGCAACCCTCAGCAAAAGTATTTACATCAGGTATAATCTCCAAAAGCTTCAACCTGACCAATGGAACCAGACAAAGGTGCCCTCTATCCCCCATTAGCAGAATATATACGTGTAAACCCTGACATCAAAAGGTATAAAAATAGGTCAATACGAACATAAAATTGAATTATTTACAGATGATATTATACCTACATTAACTAACCCTACATCTTCATTACCTGCAATCCAGAAATTATTAGATAATTATGGGGAAGTATCATACTATAAAGTAAACCAAAATATACCGTATGTTTTGTCTTACCTCCCTAAAGAACTCTCTAGGGATGAACCGAACACCCACCCGGTTCGGTTTGCACCAGAACATGCGAACAGGCAAAACATTTGTGCAAACACAGTTAAAGTCTATGAGAAATGAACGTGAGAAATCAAAAGTGCTAATTGTAAAGCTTATGTGCAAGTTATTGTCATAAAAAGTTTGGGGACCCGGGTCCTGTCCAGGGGACATGTATCAATGCAAAAAAAGTTTTAAAAACGTCCGTTTTTTCGGGAGCAGTGATTTTTATAATGCTTAAAGTGAAACAATAAATGAAATATTCCTTTAAATATTGTGCTGGGGGGGGGTGTCCTTAGTATGCCTGTAAAGTAGCGCATATTTCCCATGTTTATAACAATACCACAGCAAAATTACATTTCTAAAGTGTGATTTAAAACTGCTCACGGCTGTAATGTATTGTTGGATCCCGGCAATATAGATAAATATACTAAAAAAACAAAACAAAAAAAATGGCGTGGATGTCCCCCCAAAAATCCATACCAGGCCCTTCAGGTCTGGTATGGATATTAAGGGAAACCCCGCACCCAAATTTTTTTTTAAATGCCGTGGGGGTCCCCTAGGCCTCCAGACACTATATACTCTGAACAGCAGTATATATACTCTACGGCCTGCCCTATATACTCTGCAGAAAATTGGGCTTTAGGTGTTGGTGGTACCAGAACACTGTAACCCCTTACAGTTACTCTTGTTGGGCACAGGAACGGGCCCTGCTGTGAAATATTATATCAAGAATTGTAATTACATGCCCCTGTTAAACAGGGGCATAAAAATTGGGCCTTGGGTGGTGGTGGTGGTGCCACAACACAACCGTTCTCAGGCGTTCTCAGATCTAACCATCACCAAAGCCGCAGGAGGCATGGGCCTACCAGTCATTAAAGACTATTTTTATGCCTCATTACTGGATCAGATGAAATTCTGGTTTTCCTCCCCCCGAAGACAAACTTTGGGTAAACATTGAAAAAAGAAGCCACTCTGTAAGCTATGATCTAAGTGTCTAAACTATTGCTAGTTATGTACTTTGCAAAATTAGCACATCTAATCAATTTAGCATTGGTTCCACAATAACAGCATGGAAACACATTCTATCTAAAACCAAACACAAGAAAGACAGAACCAAGGTGCCTATCCTAACAAGAGTATTATGTACACACGATCGGAATTTCTGACAACAAATGTTGGATGTGAGCTTGCTGTCGGAAATTCTGACCGTGTGTAGGCTCCATCGGACATTTGCTGCCGGAATTTCTGACAACAGATGTTTGAGCGTTGGATCTCAAATTTTCCGACAACAAAATCCGTTGTCGTAAATTCCGATCGTGTGTACACAATTCCGACGCACAAAGTTCCACGCATGCTCGGAATCAAGCAGAAAAGCTGCACTGGCTATTGAACTTCATTTTTCTCGGCTTGTCGTACGTGTTGTACGTCACCGCGTTCTTTACGTTCGGAATTTCCGAGAACATTTGTGTGACCATGTGTATGCAAGACAAGTTTGAGCCAACATCTGATGGAAAAAAGTCCACGGTTTTTGTTGTCTGAAAATCCGATTGTCTGTACGCGGCATAAGACTATTGTAAAATTCGTTACTCAGTGGGTAGCTGGATCCAACAGGGCATAATCTGTATGAAGGTCTACCCACAAGAACATATTCTTGAACAAATTTAGTGAATATCCCGGTGTCATAAAATTTGACACCATCAAATCCATAGAAATTCTTTTGGAAATTTGGCAATTTCTTACTAATCATAATCATAAGAGGAAAGGAATTTTCCTTCTGTATAAACTATTAACACCCCATTCAAATAATAATAAAAACTCTTATATGGTAAAATGGGAGAAGGTTTAAAGTCAATAATTTTCTTGGAACTAATGGCAGAAAGCCATACAGATAGCTAGTAAAGCCTCCTCTTGTATAGAGCATTGGGACAACATACAGAACATTTTAAACAGATGGTACCTGACCCCATATAAATTATCGATAAATCTCACTGGCAACCTAACTAAACTTACTCCTGCTATGGCTCTATTGGGTATAAAACTTTATATTTACCAAAGGCTTATATTTAAGCAAGGCTTACTATAACTAGTTTGTGGAAATCCACTGAAGCACCCAACCTTTCGATTGTAATCTCTAGATTGAACACTCAAGCACATTCCGAACTAATGCTAGCATATAAAAACGAGTCCACTATTACCGTTAAAAACAAAAGGCAAGCCTGGATATCTCATCCTAGAGCTTCTAAATACTTAAAAGCCTTTAACCTAGTACTGGTGCGTTTGATATAACTTTCTTTATAATATGAGAGTCAGATGCAGTTCATTATCTAACACTACATTCCTTGATCCTTGTTGATAATATTAAATTGTTGCTCAACCCCTCCTTACAGTTTAATCCTGTATGCGGTAAGCGGGATCTAACTAACAAATAGATGTCAATACATGATATTCTTTCTTCTGTTTTATTTATTTTTTCTCACATTATATATTGAACAAGTACTATGGTCAATGCTTTAAAGTGATGTCTAATAATGTCAAATATCTGTAATGATACTCTTCATTAAAAAATAAAAATGTATGGTTTAAAAAAAAAAAAGTTTAATAATGCGGCTGAAATGTTTTCTAATGTGTTTGAAATGTTTATTAATGCAGTTGAAATGTTTTCTAATGTGTTTGAAATGTTTATTAACCTCCCTGGCGGTATGATTATTTCGGATTTTAGGTGCTGAAAGCGGTACAATTATTTTACATGGAAATTTGGCGTTTTATATTGTAGGCCTGTAATTCTTAACAATAACACACTTAAATCTGTCCAAACAAGAGTCTAGTAGATATCCCGGGTATGATGCAGTTTGAAACATAAAAATATAAATTATAATATAATAAATAAATATAAATAATTTAAAAAAATAATAATATAATAATAATATAATACATTTCCCCACGATTCACTATCGCTCAATTCTGCAAGTGTTCTAATTTACTATCGCTGTTTTGTAGCTGGTCTAAAGCCACTTTTGACGTAAAGGGACACTTTTTGGTTGCTATGGACAATCTCCAGTTTCCAGGCAGAAACAGTATATATAACATAAAACTGCATGCAGGGCATGGGCCAAAGCACTGGGGACAAAAGGGATGTGAAATAATTTCATACAGTACTGTAATCTGTAAGATTACAGTACTGTATGTGTTATGGTTTTTACATTTTTTTTAATTTGCCGCCAGGCTCCGCCCCCGTGCGTCGCGACACTCGCAGGGAACGGAGCCTGGCACAGAGAGGCTTCGGAGGAGGATGGAGACCGCAGACACAGCGGGGGACATTGCAGGATCCTGGGGACAAGGTAAGTAAAGCCGCAACAGGATCCTGCAATGTAATCCCGAGTGTGGCTCGGGGTTACCGCTAATGGGACTGAAATTTAACCCCGAGCCACACTCGGGAAAACCATCAGGGAGGCTACTGCAGTTGAAATGTTTTCTAATGCGGGTAAAATTTTTATTAATGTTGTTGAAATGTTTTCTAATGCGGTTGAAATGTTTATTAATACGGTTGAAATGTTTTCTAATGTGGTTGAAATTTTTAAAAGATTGCGGTTGAAATGTTTTCTAATGCGGTTGAAATGTTTATTAATGCAATTTAAATGTTTTCTAGTGCAGTTGAAATGTTTTATAAATGCGGTTGAAATGTTTTCTAATATGGTTAAAATATATTCTAATGCGGTGGAAATGTTTATTAACCACTTGAGCCCCGGACCATTATGCTGCCTAAGGACCAGAGGTCTTTTTCCAATTTGGCACTGCGTCGCTTTAACTGCTAATTGCGCGGTCATGCAATGCTGTACCCAAACTAAATTTGCGTCCTTTTACTAATTTACAGCCAAATTAACCACCTCAATACCGGGCACTTTCACCCCCATCCTGCCCAAGCCATTTTTCAGCTTTCAGCGCTGTCACACTTTGAATGACAATTGCGCGGTCATGCAACACTGTACCCAAATGAAATTGTTATAATTTTTTTCCCCCACAAATAGAGCTTTCTTTTGATGGTATTTGATCACCTCTGCAGTTTTTATTTTTTGCGCTATAAACGGAAAAAGACCGAAAATTTTGAAAAAAAATGATATTTTCTAATTCTTGTTATAAAAAAAATCCAATAAACTAAATTTTAGTCATACATTTAGGCCAAAATGTATTCGGCCACATGTCTTTGGTAAAAAAAATGTCAATAAGCGTATATTTATTGGTTTGCGCAAAAGTTATAGCGTCTACAAACTAGGGTACATTTTCTGTAATTTACACAGCTTTTAGTTTATGACTGCCTATGTCATTTCTTGAGGTGCTAAAATGGCAGGGCAGTACAAAACCCCCCCAAATGACCCCATTTTGGAAAGTAGACACCCCAAAGAAATTGCTGAGAGGCATGTTGAACCCATTGAATATTTATTTTTTTTGTCCCAAGTGATTGAATAATGACAAAAAAAAAAAAAAAATTACAAAAAGTTGTCACTAAATGATATATTGCTCACACAGGCCATGGGCCTATGTGGAATTGCACCCCAAAATACATTCAGCTGCTTCTCCTGAGTACGGGGATACCACATGTGTGGGACTTTTTGGGAGCCTAGCCGCGTACGGGGCCCCGAAAACCAAGCACTGCCTTCAGGATTTCTAAGGGTGTAAATTTTTGATTTCACTCTTCACTGCCTATCACAGTTTCGGAGGCCATGGAATGCCCAGGTGGCACAAAACCCCACCAAATGACACCATTTTGGAAAGTAGACACCCCAAGCTATTTGCTGAGAGGCATATTGAGTCCATGGAATATTTTATATTTTGACACAAGTTGCGGGAAAGTGACACTTTTTTTTTTTTTTTTGCACAAAGTTGTCACTAAATGATATATTGCTCACACAGGCCATGGGCATATGTGGAATTGCACCCCAAAATACATTTAGCTGCTTCTCCTGAGTATGGGGATACCACATGTGTGGGACTTTTTGGGAGCCTAGCCGCGTACGGGGCCCCGAAAACCAATCACCGCCTTCAGGATTTCTAAGGGTGAAAATTTTTGATTTCACTCTTCACTGCCTATCACAGTTACGGAGGCCATGGAATGCCCAGGTGGCACAAAACCCCCCCAAATGACCCCATTTTGGAAAGTAGACACCCCAAGCTATTTGCTGAGAGGCATGGTGAGTATTTTGCAGCTCTCATTTGTTTTTGAAAATGAAAAAAGACAAGAAAAAACATTTTTTTTTTCTTTTTTCAATTTTCAAAACTTTGTGACAAAAAGTGAGGTCTGCAAAATACTCACTATACCTCTCAGCAAATAGCTTTGGGTGTCTACTTTCCAAAATGGGGTCATTTGGGGGGTTTTGTGCCACCTGGGCTTTCCATGGCCTCCGAAACTGTGATAGGCAGTGAAGAGTGAAATCAAAAATTCACGCCCTTAGAAAGCCTGAAGGCGGTGCTTGGTTTTCGGGGTCCCGTACGCGGCTAGGCTCCCAAAAAGTCTCACACATGTGGTATCCCCGTACTCAGGAGAAGCAGCAGAATGTATTTTGGGGTGTAATTTCACATATTCCCATGGCATGTTTGAGCAATATATCATTTAGTGACAACTTTGTGCAAAAAAAAAAAAAATTGTCTCTTTCCCGCAACTTGTGTCGCAATATAAAATATTCCATGGACTCGACATGCCTCTCAGCAAATAGCTTGGGGTGTCTACTTTCCAAAATGGGGTCATTTGGGGGGTTTTTGAACTGTCCTGGCATTTTATGCACAACATTTAGAAGCTTATGTCACACATCACCCACTCTTCTAACCACTTGAAGACAAAGCCCTTTCTGACACTCATTGTTTACATGAAAAAGTTATTTTTTTTTGCAAAAAAATTTCTTTGAACCCCCAAACATTATATATTTTTTTAAAGCAAATGCCCTACAGATTAAAATGGTGGGTGTTTCATTTTTTTTTTTCACACAGTATTTGAGCAGCGATTTTTCAAACGCATTTTTTGGGGAAAAAACACACTTTTTAAAATTTTAATGCACTAAAACACACTATATTGCCCAAATGTTTGATGAAATAAAAAAGATGATCTTAGGCCGAGTACATGGATACCAAACATGACATGCTTTAAAATTGCGCACAAACGTGCAGTGGCAACAAAATAAATACATTTTTAAAAGCCTTTAAAAGCCTTTACAGGTTACCACTTTAGATTTACAGAGGAGGTCTACTGCAAAAATTACTGCCCTCGATCTGACCTTCGCGGCGATACCTCACATGCATGGTGCAATTGCTGTTTACGTTTGACGACAGACCGCCGCTTGCGTTCGTCTTAGCGTGAGAGCAGGGGGCGACAGGGGTGCTTTTTTTTTTTTTTTTTTTTGTTTATTATTTTTTTGCTTTTTTATCTTATTTTTAAACTGTTCCTTTCATTTTTTTTTTTTTTAATCATTTTTATTGTTATCTCGGGGAATGTAAATATCCCCTATGATAGCAATAGGTAGTGACAGGTACTCTTTTTTGAAAAAATTGGGGTCTATTAGACCCTAGATCTCTCCTCTGCCCTCAAAGCATCTGACGACACCAAGATCGGTGTGATAAAATGCTTCCCCAATTTCCCAATGGCGCTATTTACATCCGGCGAAATCTAAGTCATAAAATGCTCGTAGCTTCCGGTTTCTTAGGCCATAGAGATGTTTGGAGCCACTCTGGTCTCTGATCAGCTCTATGGTCAGCTGGCTGAATCACCGGCTGCATTCTCAGGTTCCCTGTCGAGACAGGAGAGCCAGAGAAAAACACGGAAGACGGTGGGGGGGGGCATTCCCTCCCACGGCTTGTAAAAGCAGTCTAGAGGCTAATTAGCCGCTAGGATTGCTTTTACATGAAAGCCGACCGCTGGCTGAAAAGAATGATACCAAGATGATACATAAACCTGCAGGCATCATTCTGGTATAACCATTCAAAGTCGTGAATGGCGTACCTGAAGACCAAAAAATGGTTAACAATAAAGCACAGTAAACGGTAAAGTATAAAAAATTGCATACCTGAAAAGCAAACATGATAAAACATAATAACAATAAAACATTGCAGAATAGAATACAGTAAAAAAGAGCAGAACAATAGAGAGAGAGAATAGAGAGAGAGAGAACAATGAAATGACAACTATTTTTTTTTATTTTATATATTTTTTTTTTTTTTTACACTTTTTTTGTAACTAACTTTTATAACTGTAACCGGTTCCAGGTTCGGGTCTCTCAAAATGCGATGGCATCTTGGGAGACCCTGTGAAAGTGTGCCTAGTCTGTGCAATGCTGTACCCTACGCTAATACTCAACTAATGAATGGTAGCGTTCAAAACATTCACCAATGCAAAGACCAGGATTGTCAGGACAGGAGGGACAATAATAGCGGGTGTCACGCCTATATCCGCGCTTGCTGCAGACACAACATCTTTTTTGGGGGGGGTTCGTTGGGTAGGGGTACTCGGGAGGACATAAAGAAAATGTCTCTCATGCAGCCGACTGCATTTGGTTGGGGATGTGAATGGGGGAAGTACGGGCGCTGCAGAAGCGGTGGGTTCCCAATTAGGATTGGCGAATGCAGCAGGAAGGGCACTATGGGCACGACGGGCCTGTGTTTGTCTTCTTGGTGGCAGCGCGACACTACTTGTGCTTGCCACCTCACCAGCTTGAACTGCACTTATGGGACTCGCCATGTCACCAAGTGTTACTGCAGTGCTGGTTTGACTACGACCGGGGTGTACTAGGCCGCTGGCGCTTGCCAGTTCAATAAAAAGCTACCAAAAAAACTGTTAGCGATCGCAGGGATCAGGCCTGACTCTGCGAACGCTGCAGTTATGCGTTAAGTGTTTTGTAAGTGACAGTGATCGATCGATACTGCACTTGGGTGGGCTGGGCCGGGCGGAGGGGCAAAACGCAGGTGCTAGCAGGTATCTGGGCTGATCCCGCTAACACTGCGTTTTTGGGAACCCTAAACTGCTGGGGACACTAGTATAGATCTGATCGGACCAGATATTGATCCGTTCAGATACTATACCACTAAGGGAGGTGTACGGTGCGTGCGTGGGTGTTAGCGCTACTGGCGCTAACCTGACGCTGCCTGGGGCTGGTGCTTGCCAGTTCACCAAAATGCTACCAAAAAAACTGTTTGCGATCGTAGGGATCAGGCCTGACTCTGCGAACGCTGCAGTTATGCGTTTAGTGCCTTGTAAGTGACAGTGATCGATCGATACTGCACTTGGGTGGGCTGGGCGGAGGGGCAAAACGCAGGTGCTAGCAGGTATCTGGGCTGATCCCGCTAACACTGCGTTTTTGGGAACCCTAAACTGCTGGGGACGCTAGTACAGATCTGATCGGATCAGATATTGATCCGATCAGATACTATACCACTAAGGGAGGCGTATGCTGCATGCGTGGGTGTTAGCGGTACTGGCGCTAATCTGACGCTGCCTGGGGCGACGCATATGACCGCCGGCGGTCAGGGGGCTAAACCTTTATTCGGTAATAAACGGCGGGTGCCCTGACACTATAAAAAATAAACAAACTAACCAGCGTCACCCGTAACAGTTATACGGTGATCAGTGGTGAAAGGGTTAACTAGGGGGCCATCAAGGGGTTAAAACATTTATTAGGTAGTATATGGGGGTCCCTGTCGCTATAAAACGCTGACGGCGAACCTAAATATTTACCTCACTAACTAGCGTCACCAGCGACACTAATACAGCGATCAGAAAAATGATCGCTTAGCGACACTGGTGACAGGGGGTGATCAAGGGGTTAAAACTTTATTAGGGGGGGTTAGGGGGGTATCCTAGACCTAAAGGGGGGTAATACTAACTGTCCCAACACTGTAACTGTCACAAACTGACACCAATGCAGTAATCAGAAAAAAAAAACTGCTGGTGTCAGTTTGTGACGGGGGGGGGGGTGATTGGGGGGGGATCGGGGGGCGATCGGGGGGGGGGATCGGGGTGTTTTGTGTGCCTGGCATGTTCTACTGTGTGTGTGTTGTGCACTCACATACCTGTCTTCTCTCCACGGGCCGGAACGGAAATTACCGAGCCGAGGAGAGATGACATCATTTCCTTTGCTGCTGTTTAGCATACAGCAGCAAAGGAATGATTCGATTGGCCGGCGGCGATCGCGAGGGGGGGGCCACGAACGGATGGCCTCCCCCTCACCTCCGATCGCCGTGGGACAAAAGAAGACTGCCTCGGGCACCGGGAGGGGGTCCGATCGGACCCCCCACCCGCGGAAGGCAAATCACGTATATGTACGTGATTTTGCCTGTCCGTGCCACCTTGCCGACGTACATCGGCGTGAGGCGGTCATCAAGTGGTTAATGCGGTTGAAGTGTTTTCTAAAACGGTTGAAATGTTTATTATCTCATTTGAAATGTTTTCTAATGCGGTTGAAATGTTTTCTAATGCGGTTGAAATGTTTTTTTTTTTCACAATTGTTATTTTATTTTATTTTTTTTACATACTGTCACCAGTGCAGTAAAGCATCATTATATAACTGTTGTGGCAGTGATCAGGGACATTGACTGGTGACAGTACGAATAAAAAAAAAAATTTTTACATTTTTTATTACTTTTTTTTTTTCCATGATTTTTTTAAGACTGAGTTACCAGAGCAATATAATGATACCATAGTAACATTGTACTACTCTGGGGAAGTGATCAGGATTTTTTTTTTTTACACATTATGATTGCTTATTGCCAAAGGTAGGACTGTGCAGGGGAGGCAGAAAGTAAAAGGGGGCACTAATATTAGAGTGAAAAGGGGAGGGCATGACTGCAAGGGGCACTGTGATGGGGGGCTGTGATTGCTAGGTGCATTGTAATGCAAAGGGGTACTGTGATATAAAGTTTCTCTTTTACAGTGCAGTCCCTTTTATATTACAGTGTCCCTTTACATTACAGTGCGGAAGACCGAGTCCATTAATATCCCATCACCAACCGCCCCCCGTGAACTCCCGCCAAGCCCCCACCCACTGCCCCCTCCACAGTCCTTGGAAAAATTGTCAGCTCTGTCTAAAGTGCCCAGGCCTACTTTTGGTCCCAGCCTGGCCCAATGGCCCCTCCTATCCCTGTAGTCCCAGTACGCCCATCCATGACAAAATGTATGGAAGAATGTTTAATAGCATATAAATATGCATTAATTTGGTTTTAGTCATGAATCTCTGCCTTCACCTCAGTTCTACCTCAGAGAAAAAAAATTCACAAAGTTTGTGCACTTGTGACAAATGAACTGTAAATTGAGTGTTTTTTTTCTGCTGCTAACAGTTGATAATTCTCTTGAGTTCTTTAATGATAAATGGTGGTTCAGAAGTAAATATTTCAGAAACAAGAAGAGAAAGAGAGAAGAGGAAGACAAACTGAAGTAGGCTGTGACTTCATTGGTGTTGGACCGATTCTCTAAATAACCATCCCTGGGGACTTTCTGGTTGGGTGTGTTCAGATCCGCTTCGTTAAACTTTGGTGGGAAGATAGAGGAATATTTGTTGGGTGGCATTTAATATGTAAGTCTGAAATCAAGCTGATTTCAAAGAAGAGTGCAAACAGAGTGGGTGGGTCCACAGGATGCTTATAGAATGCAGAAGTCTATAAAGAACATGCACACAATCTCTAAAGCGTTAGACTGGCGCTGGGAGCTCCGTGGATGCTAAACATTTATATATATAATGCTGATGTCATGGACTAGAATACTGAGTGTGCAATCCCTGGGAATTTAGAATGGTGTTAAAATAGAGTGGTCCATAGAGTAGGGTAGTCTATAGAGCGCTGATTGAGTGGAGTGGTCTATAAAGTGCTGATAATGTTGAGTAGTCTATAGAGCGTTAAGATTTGATTAGTGTTGGTAGAACTAAGTAGTCTTTAGAGTGCTGATAGAGTTAAAAAGTCTATAGAGTGCTGATAGTGTGGACTGGAAGATTGAGTACATAGAATCCCTGATCCTATGGGACTACAGATTGATGATTGAATAGGGTGGTCTAAAGGGTGGTGATTAAGTGGAGTACTCTTTAAAGTGCTGAAAGATTTGTTTATCAAGTGTTGGTAGAGTCGAATAGGCTTTAGAGTGCTGATAGAGTTGAATAGTCTATAGAATGCTGATAGTGTAGACTGGAACATTGAGTATGCAGAATCCCTGATCCTGTGGAACGACAAAGTGTTGGTAGAATAGAGTGGCCTATACAATAAGGTGGTCTATAGAATGCTAATAGTGTTGAGTAGCCATTAGAGTGCTAAGACTTGACTAGTTTAGAGACTGTCAGTTGGGTATTCTATAGAATGTTGATAGAGTAGAGTGGTGTACAGAGTGCTGATAGAATTGAGCAGTCCATAGAGTGTTGATCATTTGGAAGGGCATAGAGTATGTTGCTACAGTGGACAGACCTTTAGCTCTGCTAGTTTGGAAAGGTTTGCAGAAGGCTTACATAATAGACAGTTCTATAGAGAACTTAGGCTGTGGACAGCTTGGTACAGTGCTGGCAGTGTAAACTGGAATATTTTGTGGCCATGTGTAGGGTACCAAAGAGTACATGTATCTTATAGGCTACGGTATAGCATGTATAGCATGTAGAGGTTTGTAGAGCAATAATACATAGGTACTCGCACTTTTGTAAAAGTATATAGGGTGTCAGTAATTCATACAAGTCAGTTGCATGGTTATAGGAATAGAGTATGAACAGGACAGTAGAGCTCTGATAATAGATAGCTGTATTTCTGAAAATATACATAGGGTGTTAATAGTGTGTTAAGTTAGTGCTGGTAGTGTGGTAAGAACACCCTTTACAGAATGCAGAACGTTTACTCAATAGGACAACAGAAAAAAGGTAACATGGATTACTGAATTGGCAAACTTCTCCAGCTGATATCGTTAGGAGAAATAATGCAAATGTGTGTTCATCCTCAGCATGCGGCATAGTGAATGACGATGAAGATGATTATGAGAATGTGAGCGACATTACCAAAGCAGTACCTGTGCCAAAACGAGAGAAGAAGATCGGCAACACATGCATGAAGGAAGATCTGCAACTAAAATGTAATTATTATTATTAATATTATTATTATGAATCCTTTATATAAATTTACAATTAATGCTTACACAAATCCAGGTGCTTCTTCCTTGGATACTGGTATTTACTGACTATTGCAATGTTCTTTTCCGACTGCAGTTTTTTGAGCAGGACTATGTATGTTAGTCCTACTTTAACTGGTTGATAGCAATTGCTCGCATGAGTCTCAGTATACAGAAGTGGCAGTTACATTTACACAGAAGTGGCAGTTACTGGTTGATGGCATCTGTTGGTTATGTTGCCATTTTTAACTGTAAATATCTGGTGGCCAAACAGGGAAGAGGCTGACCCTTTTATCTGGCTTCATTTCTGTTTCTAAGGACAAAATATTAAGAAAATGCTCTTATTTATACTCTCTCTACCTCTGTGATAAACGCCTATGTAAGGACCGTGTTTGCCTGCATGGGATGCACAGGTGTTCCATGTATCCACATGTAGGCAGTCCTTTTCATGTCTATGGGGACGCAGCAGTTGCACATGCGTCAATTGGAAACACAGGAGGATATATTCTGTTTAACACATGATACAGAGGGACTGTCTATACTTTTTTCTGTGGACTATTATTTTTTTGCACATATATAGCGCTGCATATATTTTACGCTTATTTTGAAGGTTTTCGTATATTACCTTTTTTGCTAGCAGCTGTGTAATAATGTACATAGCGCTCACTATTAATATTTTATTTTTGAGACACAGCCACTGCTCCCAATTTGACCTTTGTGTTGGTGCAGGTGTGTGCGGGTGCATGTCTCTGAATGCAGACAGAGTCTGAACGCACCCACAAACACCCGCACCCACATGGATGTCGAATTAAGAGCAGCAACTAGATCTGTGCAGCCGTTGTGTCTCAATAAGCATGTATGGGACTGCCTTCACATGGATGCACGGAACACCTATGCACCCCATGCAGGCAAACACAGCCCTCGCATGGGTGTACACTTAGATATGCCCATGTGAACGAGGCCTTAGTCCAAAAAATGTATCAAAAAAATATATCAATGTGGATTTAGCACAAAAGATGTTACCTTTGGGAAAAAGTGGTCACATGCCCCTTCTTTCAAGGAACAGTCATTTTTGGTTTAATACATGACTTCAGGGAAAATGGGTTATAGTTAGTAATGCAGGGAATGTGACAGTCAACAAATTCGTATTCACTTCAGATAAATCCACTTGGTGCATTTGCTTTAAACAACAGTGATTGATCCACCTGCAGTACACGATTGATGAATGTCGCGTTCACTGTTTAAGAAATATACCAAGTGCTGTAGACTGGGAAGGTGTATTGTTACAGACACTGAAGCTAAATAACATTTTTTTAAAATAAAACCTAAAATATGGTAGCAAGTACACGTGGAAACAACATTTCTATGAAAAAACAATTTTAGATTAGACTTGGGTCGCACATAATCACATGAAAATAAAAATCACATTAATTTCGATGGTGCTCATTGCTATTGCTACTTTAGTGCGATGCAGTGCGATTTTGTGCCCATTTAAAAAGAAATCCAAAATTTGTTTTTGAGTTTTGTATAGTTTTCTTCTCCTACAAAAAATACTTCTGCATGAAAAACACATAAAACACGTGCCAAAAACCCATAAAAAATAGACTACAATGAAAATTGCACAGAAAATTGGATCAAATCGCAGCTGCACTAATGTGAACTGAGGCTTATGGCTGGATAGGAAAGTTGTTTAGATCAAAAGCATTTAAATCCCTAAATGCTGAAGGTACTGATATTATTTTAATTTTATTTTATTTTAAAAAGCAAATAAAGTTGTTCTTTATGTGGCATACAGCTCACAAATGTAGAATGGTTCCCATTTAAATTCCGCCACATACTTTAGATCCCAAGGCTCAGTGCTCATCAAAACCTTGAAATAAGTTTGGATTCAGCAAGACAGCAAGCATTACTGGACTAAAGTCAATTCCCCTTCGAGGCCTGTTTACAGGATTCCTTATGTCTGTTGGAAACTTCTCAAAAGATACATTTAAACAGGTCCTTGGGTAGTGCTTTTCTTTAAAACTAAAATACCAAAGAGGAAATACTGCATGTAGCCAAAGACGTGATAAATGAAATTGAAAAAATAATACAAGCAAACAAGATTTTTTTCAAACTTTTATTGTAAATAATAAATAGGTATGAGATTTGGATTCACCACCACCATGGGTATGAATCAAATCTTGTAGGATCCAGGTACACAGTCCATGTGAATTTTTGTGTGGGAGAATTTTTTTAAACCATATTGCTCTGAATGGCCTTCAAACTATGGACAGAAGGCTTAAAAGGGCCAGTAAGGGAGCATTTGGATAGGCCAGCATCCTCATTAAAAAAGGGGGGACACAGGGCAACTATTCTTAGTGTATTAGAACCTGCTGTAAGGAAAGGATAGGGAAAGCAGATAAATAGGGAGAGATTAGGGTCAGTTAGGAAACTGTACTTAAATTCTAATGATAACAAATAAAGTGACAATATATGTACTGAATAGTGTGTGACCCCTATATATAAGTATCTCTATTGGAGATCTTAAATGACCAATGTGATACCAAAGTGCAAATGCTGAATCAAAAAGGTACCTAAGTACTAAAACATAAATGAT
The DNA here is from genome assembly GCF_042186555.1 of Aquarana catesbeiana. Taxonomy (NCBI): domain Eukaryota; kingdom Metazoa; phylum Chordata; class Amphibia; order Anura; family Ranidae; genus Aquarana; species Aquarana catesbeiana. The sequence continues at coordinate 627,781,783 of NC_133326.1, read as the reverse complement.
TAAATATATTGCAAATATTTCAAATATGAATTCACTTCAAACAATCTAATATAATGTCCCGGAGTACCTGGAGGAAACACATGCAGGCACAGGAAGAACATGCAAACTCCAGGCAGAAAATGCCAAGGTTGGGATTCGAACCAACAACCCTAGTGCTGCCAGCACTTTAGGGGGAAATTGTGTCTCGGCTTAAAGTAGAGTGTTGGACAAAACCTAACTAAGTCTTCCTCAGACCTTTGCAATCCTGTCTCAGTTGTGCAGGATTTCAAGTACAGGGGTTGCAAATACACACACACAAACTGTTGCATAGACTTTGCTAAATGAATGGCAGCTTGCTGTATATCTAAACGGGTCACTAATTAAAATGATACATTTCTCCCAATGTCTGTTCATCATCAGCATTCAGCATAGTCGATGATGATGAAGATGATTATGAGAATGCAAGTAACCTTAGCAGGACGCCAGCTGTACCAGCCCGAGAGAAGAAGATCGATACCACTGGCAAAATGGAAGGCCTTCACCTAAAAAGTGATGATAATTAATATTATTTCTATTGTTGGGGCTCATTCTCATTGGCGCATTCTCCAGTTTAATGTAAACGCAGTAGAGTATTTTGGTGCTCTGGAGCTCCTGGTGCTTCATACAGTTGCCCATAGACATGAATGGTATTATGCAGCTATGTGCTATCACTTGTATAAAGCGGCACATGTGCACAGATGTATGTTTCTGGGAATGTACACTATCTGTAACTAGTGTGCACAAAGCTGAATTTACTGGGAAAGGATCACTGATTTTTTTGTTTTAAACTTTCTTAATGAACAGATGTGAAAGGACCCACTGGCAGTGTTTTCTATAAACCTAATATCCCAGTTGAAAATTATTAAATGTGATCAAGAGCATTATCCTTAGACATAAGAAATCGCCTTCTCTGCCAAAAGTTTGCAAATGGATAAAAGCACTCAATGCTTTAACACAAAAAATAAAATAAAAAATAACACATATGGCCATGCGTACTTTTCACAGCTTTATTGATTACCAGATGGATTGGTTGGTGATCATTCCTTACAATACCAAAAATATACAATATTTATTCCAGTGAGACTTTCTTGGTGCCAGACACGAATCAAATATCTTTAGCCGTATAAAAACATATATTTTTATTGATGAACGTTAAAATCTTTGCAATAAAAAAAAAAAAACTTGAACACCATGCTATCACACAATGTTCAATAAAATCTGAACCTGTACAGTAGAACTGTTACATGTCTAGTGCATTGTATATTTACTTGCAATAATTGTTGCATTAGGGTGTAGTCCCTTTAAGCTTTTAACACAAATCTTGACTCTTATACAATACAATTTTCACGTAGCACAATACAGAGGTGGCTGCTCTATTTTGATGCATTTGCAGTTAGCTTCTTCAGAAATAGGGTTAACTTTGTTAAGACAATGGAGTTGATTTACTAAAACCGGAGAGTGCAAAATCTGTTTTTTTTTTACCAAAGCTTAATTGAATAAGCTGAACTTAGAAGCTGACTGGCTATCATGCACAGCTGCACCAAACTTTTCACCCTCCAGTTTTAGTAAATCAACCCCACTGTTTATTTGTGTCAGTGGAGGCTGGTGCTAAACTTTTTTTTTTGAGGGGGGGCAAACAAATCCCCCCCAGGTCCGCACCCACCTCTTCAGAGTCACGGCGCAGCAACTTCCAGGGCTTCTCCTCCTGGCTAACCCGGTCTTCTTTAGATCCGCCTCCTGTCCTGATTGGCCAGGAGGAGAAGCCAGAAACAGATAGCGAAAATTGATTCGCTAGTGTGACAAGTGGGTGAGTTCACTGCTCACCAAGCCCAACCTTTTTTAAGCCAGTTAGAGTCTCAGGCTCTAATCATGTGCTTGAAAAAAAAAATAGAACGCTATGAGCCAGGCGCCCCGCATGCAAACTGGAGGGGCAGTGCCCCTGCGCCCATTATGGACCAGCTGCCACTGATTTGTATCGTACTATAAGGGGAGAGATGTGCCAATGGTTTAAATCTATCAGTGGTTTCAAATGCCCTCACTTGTTCATGTCTCAGTTGAATTCACACCAAACTGTTTCTCCCTTAGAATTGTCTCCTACAGCCATCACTTTGTTATATTGTACCTAGGCATTAAATTTTAACTAGTTGCCGCATGCCCACCGTCAAATGACGGCGGTGCGGCTCTTGTTCTGGGACGACGTCATATGACGTCCCAGAACGGCCGCTCTCGCGTGCCCGCGGGGGCTTGCAGCGCAGCGATCACGGCCGCCCTGTGTTGCTAAGACACAGCGCGACCCCGATCTCTGTAAAGAGCTGCGTCCGTGCCTCTTTAACCATGTGATCGGTTGTGTCCAATCACAGCTGGTTAAATGTAAACACAGAGATGCCGGTAATCGGTGCTCCTCGCCTCACACTGACAGAGCATGTGGCGAGGAGATCCAATCAGCGGCATCTCCACGCAAGGGGACAGCTACACATGTAATCAGGGCACTGATCATCAGTGCCCTGATTACAATATAGCGCCAACAGTGTCACCATTCAGTGCCCACAATTGCCCAACAGTGCCAGCAATCAGTGCCCACCAGTGCCCACAAGTGGCACCAATCAGTGCCCATTAGCAATGCCAGTCAGTGCTGGCTATCAGTGCCGCCCATCATTGCCCATCACTGCTGTCAATCAATGCCCAGTGTCGCCCATCAGTGCCACCCATCAATGCCCATCAGTACCGCCTATCTGTGCCGCCTATCAGTGCCCACCAGTCCCGCCTATCAGTGCCCACCAGTGTCGCCTATTAGTGCCCATCAGTGCCACCTAACAGTGCCCACCATCAATGCTCACCAACTCAGCTTATCAGTGTTCATCAGTGCCACCTCATCAGTGCACATCAGTGAAGGAGAAAAACTACTTAGTTTCAACATTTTTGGTCTTTTTTTTTGTAAAAAATAAAAAACCCAGCAGTGACTAAATACCACCAAAAGAAAGCTCTATTTGTGTGAAGAAAATGATTAAACAATTAGTTTGGGTGCAGTGAAGCATGACCGCGCAACTGTCATTCAAAGTGTGACAGAGCTGAAAGGTGGCCTGGGCAAGAAGGGGGTTCAAGTGCCCTGTAGGCAAGTGGTTAAAGAACAGATGTGAGTATAGGCACGTTTCCTCTACTAATACGTCTGTAATATCTATGTGCATGACCACAAAGACTAACATAAAGGGGCATTTAGAGGCTGAAAAAAAGTCAAACTCCCAATGTCCCAGTGCAGATGAGACCTTAAAAGCAGAATTAATGTTAAAAAGTAAGAATATAAACATTTTTGACAGTTGCTCAGGGGGTTTTGTTTTGCTTTTCTTTGGACTAAACTTGATGAACATCAGACTTTTTTCAAACATAATAACTAAATAACTATACCTGTTCACATTTTATTATTGATCTGTTTTGATTGGAGTTTTTTTACTTGTTTTTTAGGTTTGCCTAAACCTGGGAACTTGAGTCGTAATCAGGATCATCTTAATGTGGCATCAGGTAAAAGTATACATAATTATACCCTGTATATCTAATGATATATCGAATTCTGTACCTGTGGCAGCCCGTCCATATGGGGTGCAGGTGCACCCCTAATCCAATGCGCCCAGGCCCCTAATCTACATGCAGGGTACCAGAGACATGGATTACAATGGAGATTTTTTTTTTTTTAGAAGCACATGATTAGAGCCAGGGGCTCTAATTGGCTAAAAAAAGGGTGGGCTTGGGGTGCAGAGCACTGCGACTGAGCCCACCCAGTTGACTGAACCCACCCAGTTGTGTGACAATAGCGAATTAATATTCGCTTTTGTCTTCCTGATTCTCCTCCTGGCCAATCAGGAAGCCTGTCTTGAGACCCGGTTGGTCAGGAGGAAAATCGCTTGTATTGGAGGAGAAGAAGTAGAGGAGACACAGGGATAGCCTCCGTGAAGCCGAGGGGACACGGGGTGAAGCCGCCACCTGGAGAAAGCGCTGTCTTCGACCTAGATGGGGTAAGTGCGGTGCTGGTGACCGACTGACCGTCCAATGGAGGGGGGGGGTTATTTGCCGCCCCACCAAAAAATATAGCACCAGCTGCCACTGTTCTGTACTCTTATGATGTTTGCTTTGTAATTATTTTTTTATCATGCCAGTTGCCTAATTTGATGATGTCAGGAAACATTCTCTCTCTTTTTTAAATTAAATTAAATTAAATTAAAAACCTACCATAGACTGCATGTTAAAGTGTAATCCAGTATAAACTAATGGCACAGTATTAATGTATATATACATATGCAGGCCTCCTGCATGTATCCCAACCTTGCAAATATCACCCCCTTCAGCTGTAGGAGCCCCACAAAACTCTGGAACTGGTGGGTCTCTTTACCGAAGCTCGGTGGGCGGAGTCATAATGTCACAAGACTCCCCGCCCACCTCTACACTCTCCCACTCCTGAGTTTTGAGTAACATCCAGTCAAAATTCAGGAAAGGCACCACATGACTTCACCACGCCCAATTATGCTGAGGTATGGAGCAGCCAATCCTGGAAGAGCTGGAGAAGAAAGGAGGAGGAATGTAAAGCTGGAATCGTAACACTCTCTCTCTCTCATGCTGTTGATGAGATAAAAGAAATCAGATGTCAGTCACAGCAGTGGGGGATGTGGGGACACAAACTTATCTGTGTGTAGTTTTTTATCTTGCTAAAAAAAGACAAGAGGATTGCTCAGAGCTGGATTAACTCTTTGTAGCAAGACTAACTACCAATGACTTGACATCCTCTACTGTACCAGGTAGAAGTCTTCATTAAAAAATGTTCAGGTTTACATCCACTATAACTAAAACAGAACTGCAGCCAGAACATTTTTTTTTTATTTTGGATGGAGTAGTAAAGGGTTACAAATTCTGTCATGCTTTTTATTGCTATTCACATGAGCATTCATGGGTAATTGACCTCATTTCTGGTTTGTAGCAGACATTTCTTCAAAGAAACACAGGCAACAGTAAATGCACTTTTTAAACTAGAGATAGAAGGATTAAAAAAAATATTTTGGAGTATTTCTCTCTGTTGAGATTTCTTCTCACTTCTTGTTCTTGTGACATGTGTCACCATAAAAACAATTGAAGGAAATCCTCAATGGGGTCACAGATAATACAAATTAGATAGAGGCTCGAATCTCTTACTGCTGTAGCCAAAAATACAAGAAAAAAAAGAACGGTATTCCACTTAAAGTGGTATTAAACTCTAAAACAAAGGTTTATTATGTTGCAGCTCGCCAACCTATAAATCTGGTGACTGCGGTGACTGCTTTCATTTTCTTTTTTTCCAGTGATCCAACCAGTAACACACTTTTTGTCTAATGCTGTGTACACACGGTCGGATTTTCGGGAAATGTTGGATGTGAGCTTGTTGTCGGAAAGTCCGACCGTGTGCATGCTCCATCGAACATTTGCTGTCGGACTTTCCGCCAACAAATGTTTGCTAGCAGGTTCTCAAATTTTCTGTCAACAAAACTTTGTTGTCGGAAAGTCCGATTGTGTGTACACAAGTCCGTTGCACAAAAGTTCACGCATGCTCGGAATCAAGCAGAAGGAGCCGCACTAGCTATTGAACTTTTCTCGGCTCGTCGTACATCTTGTACGTCACCGCGTTCCCACGTTCGGAATTGTTGGCCAACATTTGTGTGACCGTGTGTATGCAAGACAAGTTTGAGCCAACAACCTTCGAACAAAAATCCACGGTTTTGTTGGCGGAAAGTCCGATCGTGTGTACGGGGCATTAGGGTGTCTGCACTATGCATTGACGAGCAACGGAGAAATCTTTGGACAGCTGCATTGTCATTTTGAGGAGAGAGTAGCCTTAGATACACTAGCAGATTTGGACGAAGCTTTTGTTTTTGGGTTTAAAGAAGAATTATAGGCAAACTTTTTTCTTCATTTTAGATAAAGATTTAGTAAGGAAGGGTCATAACCCCTCTCAGTTTATATTTTACCATCTGTGTCCCATTGGGGAGATTTCCCTTCACTTCCTGTCCCATAGCCAAACAGGAAGTGATAGGAAATCTCTGCAAATTAAGGAAATCCTTTGTGGACCCCCAGGACACCAGAACTAGTGTCCCCATTGTAAGATTTACCCTTTATTACTTTTCTGGGGACACCCCAAAATTTGGGATTTTCTTTTACTTTCACTTTCGATGATAATGGTAAACAGGACAAATAGAGATGGTGAATCTCCTTAACGGGGGTACAGACAGCAATTAAAACTGACAGGTGTTCTAATCCATCTCCACCTTATTCAAAACGAATAAAAAAAGTTTTGCCTTTAGTTGTACTTTAATACTGCTTTAAAATAAAGTGCGAAAAATATGTTTTGTAGGTAGAAAAAATTTTACATATTGTATACATATGTCATTTTACATAAACAATATACATTAATGGTCCATTGCTTCTTTAAAGAGGAACTTTGCCATTCTGAAGCTTCCCTCCAACCACTTTGAATATTATTTTATATATACTGTGATTCTGTGTCTGCCAAATGCTGCAGAAATCTCCCACCACTAAGTCTGGCTGGAACCATTTTAACTGTGGGCAGCTGAAACTGCTGCCTGTTCACTTTCTGGATTTACACAGGCACACAGAGGCACATCTCCAACTCTGCAGCTCTCATTGGCCCTCTTATAAATCATTCTCCCTCCCTTCCTGGCAAACTCTCACAAGAGTCAGAGAGAGGGCTATGCAAGATGTCATAAGCCTAGGCTTTTTTACCAGACAAGAAATGGGAAGTGGGTTGTATAAGGTATTTACTGTCAGAAAAAGAATATTTTACTATCCAAAGTTAAAACAACAAGAGCAGAAGATTTAATAGATGGAAAGATGAAAAATGACTGAAGTTCCGCTTTAACCACTTGCTTACTGGGCATATATGCCCCCTTCCTGCCCAGGCCAATTTTCAGCTTTCAGTGCTGTCACACACTTTGAAAGACAAACGCACGGTCATGCTGAACTGTACCCATACACATTTTTTATAATTTTTTTTCACACAAATAGAGCTTTCTTTTGTTGGTATTTAATTACTGCTGGGTTTTGTTTTTTTTTTTTGCTAAACAAACAGAAAAACTGAAATTTCGAAAAAAAACCCCATAGTTTTCATAGTTTGTTATAAAATTTTCCAAACAGGTAATATTTCTCCTTCATTTATATGCGCTGATGAGGCTGAACTAATGGGCACTGAAAGGGCAGCACTGATGGGCACTGATAGGTGGCACTGATGAGGCAGCACTGGTGGGCACTGATGAGGCTGCACTGATATGTGGCACTGATGGGTACTGATAGGTGGCACCAGTGGCGGCCCGTGCATTAAGGGAGCACGGGCGCCGCCCCCTCTCTCCTGCCATCCCCTCTCTCACCAATAGATAGATTCATGCATTGCATGAATCTATCTATGGCCCCCGCTGCCACCCCCTATTCAGGCGCCTGGACCCTTTGAGCCTTAATTACAGCGGCGGGGGTGTTTTTGAAGCACCTGATTAGAGCCATAGGCTCTAATAGGCATCAAAAAAAGTGACCTGCGAGCGCCCAGCGTGGGTGCTCAGCTGTGTTAGAAAAGCGAATGACTATTCGCTTTCCTAACACTAAACCTCCTCTCCGCCAATCAGGTGCTTGGGTCTGTTAGCTGTCACCTGATTGGCTGAAACGACAGGCACCACTATTGGATGCCTATCAGGAGAAGAGGATGGGAGATGAAGACGGCAGGAGACGCATGGAGGACCCTGCTTGTCGTCGTCACCCACTGCCCCACCAAGACAGGGTTAGTGCCAGGTCACACTGGGGGCATTTAAGGGCACACTGGCAGCATATGATGGGCACACTGGAAGCATTTGATGGGCACACTGGCAGCATATGATGGGCAAACTGTCAGAGTTTGGCACATTGGCAGTGTTTGATGGGCACAGTGGCAGCGTTTGGCACAGTGGCAGCATTTGAGGGTACAGTGGCAGCGCTTGATAGCACAGTGGCAGCGTTTGATGGCACAGTGGCAGCGTTTGATGGGCACAGTGGCAGCGTTTGATGGACACAGTGGCAGCGTTTGATGGGCACAGTGGCTGTGTTTGATGGACACAGTGGCAGCATTTGATGGGCTCAGTGGCAGCATTTGATGGCACAGTGGCAGCGTTTGGCACAGTGGCAGCGTTTTATGGGCACAGTGGCAGCATTTGGCACAGTGGCAGCATTTGAGGGTACAGTGGCAGCGTTTGATGGCACAGTGGCAGTGTTTGATGGGCACAATGGCAGCATTTGATGGGCACAGTGGCTGCGTTTGATGGGCTCAGTGGCAGCATTTGATGGCACAGTGGCAGCGTGTAATGGGCACAGTGGCAGCGTTTAATGGGCACAGTGGCAGCATTTAATGGGCACAGTGGCAGCGTTTGATGGCACAGTGGCAGCGTTTGATGGGCACAGTGGCAGCGTTTGGCACAGTGGCAGCATTTGAGGGTACAGTGGCAGCGCTTGATAGCACAGTGGCAGCGTTTGATGGCACAGTGGCAGCGTTTGATGGGCACAGTGGCAGCGTTTGATGGGCACAGTGGCTGTGTTTGATGGACACAGTGGCAGCATTTGATGGGCTCAGTGGCAGCATTTGATGGCACAGTGGCAGCGTTTGGCACAGTGGCAGCGTTTTATGGGCACAGTGGCAGCATTTGGCACAGTGGCAGCATTTGAGGGTACAGTGGCAGCGTTTGATGGCACAGTGGCAGTGTTTGATGGGCACAATGGCAGCGTTTGATGGGCACAGTGGCTGCGTTTGATGGGCTCAGTGGCTGCGTTTGATGGGCACAGTGGCAGCGTGTAATGGGCACAGTGGCAGCGTTTAATGGGCACAGTGGCAGCATTTAATGGGCACAGTGGCAGCGTTTAATGGCACAGTGGCAGCGTTTGATGGGCACAGTGGCAGCGTTTGATGGGCACAGTGGCAGCATTTGATGGCACAGTGGCAGCGTGTAATGGGCACAGTGGCTGCAATTGATGGCACAGTGGCAGCGTTTGATGGCACAGTGGCAGCGTTTGATGGGCACAGTGGAAGCATTTGATGGGTACAGTGGCAGCGTTTGATGGCACAGTGGTTGCAATTGATGATTTTATTTTTTAATTTTTGCCGCCCCCCAAAAAAAATTTTGAGCACCAGCCGCCACTGGGCAGCACTAAAGGGCACTGGTGGGCACTGATAGGTGGAACTGATGGGCACTGGTAGGTGGCAATGGTGGGCACTGGTGGGCACTGATAGGTGGAACTGATGGGCACTGGTAGGTGGCAATGGTGGGCACTGGTGGGCACTAATTAGCAGCACTGGTGGTTACACTGTGGGATCGATGTCCCTCTTACAAAAGCCGGTAATCATCTTTATTTTTTCTCCTCACTGTCAGCGTGAGAGGAAAAAAAGCTGATGACCGTCTTCGGTTTACATCATATGATCAGCTGTCATTGGCTCACAGCTGATCATGTCGTAAAGGGCCGTGATCGCACTTTACTCTGTTCTGTGATCAGCCGAGTCCCAAGGACGTCCATGGATGTCCTCCGGGCATTTTAAGCCTACGCTGTAGCTGTCTTTCGGGCTATAGCGCGGCCGCCAAGAGGTTAAAGTGTATGTAAACCCTAATGGACTTCTCTTATTTGCTCCCTTTTGTTCTGTTAAATATATCATTGGAGGTGTTTTATTATATCTGTTCCAAAATTGAGAAAACTCATGTTGAACCTACCAGAAATCTATTAAGTTTTTAACTTCCTGTGCCCTTTGTCCGCTCTGCACTGCTATCTGTTAGCATTATTTTTATCTGTCTCTGTGGGCTAGAGAACACCCCCACCGACTATATGTTATGGTAAAAATGAAAAGTGGAATGTGACAACGGTGCTCCTCCACAGTCAGATACAGTATGGTGATTGGGCATGATTACAGGAAGTCTGTTACTAGGATCACCAGGTGAAAACAAGAGAACAGAAACCTGGAAAAAAAGAACTAATGCAGACACCATATCTACAGCCTGACAAGCTGCAATGTATTATATTTTTGTTTTAAATACGCTTTAATCTGTGTATATATTACTGACTTTCTGATGGTTTTTCATTAGGCAAAAGCGCAGGACTATCATTTCAGCCACCTCGTATAGGTAAGTACTTGACCTGGATTTCTGTAGTAGAAAAGAAATGGACAAAGTAAGGAATTCACTGAGAAAGGTGTATCTGTACAGGCCAGAGGGTATCTCCAACTCACGTTTTGCATGGCTGTTGACAGGTTGAAGCACACATTTCTTAAATCAAACTTTTGCTTCATAAATAATTAGGTTCTCATTTACCATGGTTTCTGAAATAAGAATTATCTATGTTGTTCATTTACAATCCATGTTCATGTTCCATCCAAACCATGTTCATTTAAGGATCTCTTACGAAAGATCTTTTCATAAACATGCATGATTCTTACAGCTGGATGTGTATGTTTATCAGCAGGCACCCTCTTGAAACCAGTCTTGTCTTGGAGAAATAAGAGCAAACATTCATGAAAAACTGTTTTGGTCAGTTATAACACCTAACTTCGAACTTCCACCCAAGACCAGGTGGACAGGAGTGTCTGCAAAACCATCTTTCTATCTATGGGAAGTTCCTTTGAGTTTTACTTCTTCTATTTGTGGTTAGACCCACCAGAGACTGATGCCACAGTGCAACATTCTTTGTGAAATGTTGCAGAGCAGGTGTGATGACTTAGATAAGACAAATGAGGTCCATTGTGTATAGATAAATTCAAGGAGATGGCTTTGACGTATTGTATTAGATATTCAGTACATATGCATCATTAATACAGCTTTCTTTACTCTTTTTTTAGGGCTTGATTTCTCATCTCCAGCTGTAAATGCAGCATTTAAGGACTTGCCAGGTAAGACACTAGCATAAATCTTAAATTTACACTAAGCAATATTCTTGCTACAACCATAATCCATAAACATCCACTACTTTATGGCCCTGTAATCTATTTTTCATTAAATAATTTCTTACTGTGTTTTTCTGAATCCTTGTAACGTCCTCTGTGAGCTGATGAACCTCTCCCTTTTACTCTTATGCCGTGTACACACGAGTGGACCTTCGACGGACTGAACTCCGAAGGACTTTTTGACGGACTTTCAACGGAGTTCCGACAGAGTTCCGACGCAACGAACTTGCCTACACACGATCACATCAAAGTCCGACTGATTCGAATGTGATGACGTACGACCGGACTAGAATAAGGAAGTTCATAGCCAGTAGCCAATAGCTGCCCTTGCGTCGTTTTTCGTCCGTCGGACTAGCATACAGACGAACAGATTTTTCGACCGGACTCGAGTCCGTCGGAAAGATTTGAAACATGTTCTATTTCTAAAGTCCGTCTGATTTTTCGACAGCAAAGGTCCGATGAAGCCCACACACGATCGATTCGTTCCGTCGGACCTTTGCTGTTGAAAAGTTTGGTCGCGTGTACACGGCATCACTGCGGTTTGTTTAGAAGGAATAGTACTCATTAGTTGCAATCATGTACACTGCTCTATGCATACTGCAAGTCCCATAGTCCATCTTGCAAGCAAGAGACGGTGGCCACGTTCTCACATACAGTAGGACTATGGGGAATAAATATAGCCACTGTCTAACAAGAACACAAAGAAAAGAATTTGGAGGAGGCTGAGAGCAATAGATGGTACTTTCTTGAGTTAAGAATATTTACTTGAATAGAATTTCTTTTTATACCAGAATTAAGTGTCAATTTAAAGGGGTTGTAAACCCTCATTTTTTTTTTTTTTTTAACAAAAATAACAAACATGCCTATACTTACCTGCTCTGTGCAATAGTTTTGCACAGAGCAGCCCTGATCCTTTTCTTCTAGTGTGCCTTGCCGGTGCTCCAGGCCCCTCCTCTTCATCGGGTGCCCCCACAAAAAGCCGATTTCCCTAGGGGCATTCATGCAGGCTCGCTCCCGAGTCCGGCTGCTGCGTTCATTGACACAGACAGCAGGACTCTGCCCTGCCCCCCGGCTCCCATGTCACTGAATTTGATTGACAGCAATGGGAGCCAATGGCTCCTGCTGCTGTCAATCTGTCCAATGAGGAGAGAAACAGCGGCTGGAGCCACTGTGCTCATGTCCATCGCTAGATCGGTTCAGGCTCAGGTAAGAAAAAAGGGGGGAGGGCGTTTGGGGGGAGCTGCAGCACAGAAGGGTTTTTAACCTAAATGCATAGAATGCATGACTTCATTAAGGTGAAAAACCTTGAGGCTTTACCCCCGCAGGAGCCACTTGGTAATTCGGGTTCTCTGTTCTGCGCCTCAACTCCAAGAATACCCTCAGCCCCACTGACACACCTGGTTGAGTGAATGTCATCGCAAGCACTTATAGAAACATGACCACAGATACCTATAACTGCTTGCCGCGCGTCGGCTGTCATATGACGGGAGGGCGTCACATGACACCCTCACCTTCCCGGCCCACCAGGGGGCGCGCATGTCACGGGGCACCCGATGCGCGTGCCCGGTGACCGCGATGTCTGCCGGGCACCCGCGATTGCCCGGTAACCGAGCAGGACCGTGGATCTGTGTGTGTAAACACACAGATCCAAGTCCTGTCAGGGGAGAGGAGACCGATGTGTGTTCTCAGTACAGAGGAACACCGATCAGGCTCCTCCCCTTGTGAGTCCCCTCCCCCTACAGTTAGAATCACTCCCTAGGAAACATAATTAACCCCTCGATCTCCCCCTAGTGTTAACTCCTTCCCTGCCAGTGGCATTTATACAGTAATCAGTGCATTTTTATAGCACTGATCGCTGTATAAATGTGAATGATCCCAAAAATGTGTCAAAAGTGTCCGATATGTCCGCCGCAATATTGCAGTCATGATAAAAATCGCAGATCGCCGCCATTACTAGTAAAAAAATAATAATAATAAAAATGCTATAAATCTATCCCCTATTTTGTAGACACCCTATAACTTTTGCGCAAACCATGATACGCTTATTGCGTTTTTTTTTTTTTTTTTTACCAGAAATATGTCGAAGAATACATATTGGCCTAAATGGAGGAAAAATTTTGTTTAAAAAAAAAAATTGGATATTTATTATAGCAAAAAGTAAAAAATATTGTGTTTATTTCGAACTTGTCACTCTTCTTTTGTTTATAGCGCAAAAAATAAAAAACGCAGAGGTGATCAAATACCACCAAAAGAAAGTTCTATTTGTGGGGGAAAAAAATTATAACAATTTCATTTGGGTACAGTGTTGCATGACCGCGCAATTGTCATTCAAAGTGTGACAGCGCTGAAAGCTGAAAAATGGCTTGGGCAGGATGGGGGTGAAAGTGCCCGGTATTGAGGTGGTTAATTTGGCTGTAAATTAGTACCAGAAAACAGACAGAAGACCATTTAGTGGTAAATTAAGTCAATGTATCAGTATAGTTTAGGATAAATGATGGTATGAGTATAAATAAGCAAACACACAGGATAGATTTGAACACAGTCTGCTAGACAATGCAATCAATATGCCAAAGTAACTTTGAATTGAATTCTGTACCACTAAACTGGGATTAATTTATGAAATAGCAAAGTAAACAATAAACAGTGCATATAAGCATTAACTGCCATGCGCATAATAATACTGTAATCAGTCTGGGGTGCACTCTAGGAGAATGACTAGGATATGGTGCAATGTCCCCTTAAAGCAGGGGTGTCCAAACATTTTTCAAAGAGGGCCAGATTTGATGAAGTGGACATGCGTGAGGGCCGACCATTTTGCCTGACATTCTTTGAACCATTAACATTCAGTCTAAGTGTGTTCGTTTGAGCACTAATACACTACCCAACAAGAATTCTCTTGCCTTTGTGGCTGTGTGTGAGTAAAAAGATGAGCTTGGGCATGTTATTTGGATATACCGTATTTATTGGCCTATAACACTCACCTTCACTTTAAGAGGGAAGCTTCAGGAAAAAAAACGTAAATTTTAAATAAAGAACTGTGAAGAAAAATAAGGGTCAGTGTCCATCTGCAGCCTCACTAGTGCCATGAATGCAGCACCACCATTGCTATGAATGGAGTCCCACCATTACCATGAATGCAGCCCCACCATTGCCATCAGTGCAGCACCCCCATTTACATCAGTGCAGCACCCCCATTGCCAGGAATGCAGCACCCCCATTGCCAGAAATGCAGCACCCACCATTGCCAGGAATGCAGACTCACCATTGCCATCAGTGCAGCCTGAAGGTTTGCCTATCCATCTGCAGCCTCGGAGGGAACAGGGAGGGGGGCGGGACGAGCGCCAAAAGATTACATACAGGAGAAACTCCTGTTTTCTCGGCGGCCTCTTTAATAGAAAGTCCCGCCTCCTTTGATGAACAGGACAGTCATCCAATGGCAGCGCCGGAGACAGGACTTCCTATAACAGAGGCTGGCGTGTGAACAGGAAATACTCCTGTGTGTACGGCCCTCGTCCTGCCTCCTCCCTGTCCCCTCCAAGGCAGCCGGCATTTATATCTTTTGTGGCCCCGGCGCTGGGGGATCGTTGGGGGCCATAAAAGATATATATGTCCAGATAACCAGACGGGCTATTCAAAACCGGAATCCAGGGCGGACTTTGGACATGCCTACCTCTTAGCAAAGGCAAAGGGAGGAGGTCTCTGTGTAGCAAGTGTAAAGGGACAGTCTTTAGTCCTAACTCTTCAACTGGATAGTGCTGGGGTCCCAGTAGCACCGTTGGTGCACATGAGACTAGTCCCAGTCAAGCCTGCAGGCAGCAATAAAACTATTAGATGGCTGCATGATCTGTTCCTAAAGGGCTCACTCTCTCTAGCAGCAGATAGTAAATCCCCACAGCAACAGCTCACCAGTCACAGTGATATTGCAGCTCACTATCCGGTTACACACAGTGACCAGTCCACTCTTTGCTCTCCACCCAAGTGACTCTAGCTGTCGGCACTCCCTAGCTCAACCATTTGAGGCCACTGTTATGCAGCAGTGGTGGTGTGCACTGGACAGCTATGTGCACTCTTCAGTCTCCCTCATGGAAATAGGAAGCTGTGTCCTCTGCAGTCTGAGAATATGCAGCTCTTTTACTTCCTCCTTGCAGTCTCCCTCTGTGAAATGCAGTTCAAAAGCTCTTGATTACTGCAGAACCTCTCTCCACTGTACTACAGTTCTCACAGTGCAGTGCTGCCTGACTCTTTCCGTGCTCAGCAGCTCCCTCCTCCTTCATATATAGCTGTTAACCAGTTCAGCACCGCAGGACAGCAGCTACAGAGAGCTGCTGCAGCCAGTGTTTTTCACTCTCCATTCTTAGCCAAGCACCTGACTACAAATATAAAAAACACAGGGTAAAAGGAGAGGAAAGAGAGACACTGATATCTCTGGGATTGTTCAACCTCTAGTGCACACCCTTGCAGTTGTAGTGGCATTAGAAGTGATGGAATTTCTTCCATTTTATAGGAACTACTGCCTTGATTGGGAGTGAGTTTTTTACCTGATATAGTAAGAATGCTGGCTGCAGAAAAACAGGTAAAGATAAACACCCATTATTTAGTAATAAGCATTGCTAAAGATGAAGAAAAATGGCCTTAGATTACATTTTATCTCCTAATTCCCATGCATTTTTTTTTTTTTTTAGCTTTGGATGGCGTAGGGAAGGGTTGGAATCTGTCATTACTGCCTTCTCTGGGGGTATTTTATTTTACTTCCTGCCTCAATGACAACCTAACATGACCAAGGGTATAACCTGTCTTCATTTTACAAAATAGCGTTTTATTACATGTTACAATCTGATTATACAATCTTTGCACATTCAACTTTAGATTCACCAAAACAATGTAATATGAGTTTCTACCTAATCTATCCAATCAATTTGTATGCAATCAGGTAGGCACTTGCACTGCATAGATGTTGGTAGGTCTAAAGGAGATTATATAATCAGATTGTAACATGTGGTTAGCTTTAGAGAGATGTACGCTCACTACACAGCCAGAAATTGAGTGTGACAAGGACATAGCCAAAAACTTAACATAGCTTTTAACCTTTAACAAGGAAAGGGAGGGATTGGAATGTGTGTGGACAAAAATTTGGTCTGTCGGACCCAGAATTTAGAACAAAGAAAGAAAACCTGGTGCCGAAAGGCACGGTTGGAACCCCTACGGGTCTATTCTAGACAGACCAAAAAATTGAGTATAAAAGGATTACATTTATTTTTATTTTGTATAACAATAGTAGGCATGTAAATCAATACATAAAAACAATGTTTGATACCCAATTGTACAATTGTATGAGCAAACCACTGTGCTGGTACAAGACGGACTAGTGATGATCCATACAGATTACACCTTACATGTTACGGACTAAAATGTCCTTCTTCAGAGGTTAATTTGGTTCAGATGGGTACAGATTTTCTACAACAGAGAAAATGTGCAAATAGTACAGTTTAGTATACAATAATTAGTATCAGTATTATAACAATTGCAAGGAATACAACAAATATATACAGGGCTTTTTTTTTCTCAAACAATAGGTGCTGGAACTCAACCACGACCCCCCAAACCCCCCCCCCCCACACACACACACCCTCCAAATCACATCAAATAGTGGGTGTGGTCATATTTCACAAACAGTAGAAGGGTCTTAAAGGGGCATTACATTTCAGGATTGCATTACATACAGAGTGCAGAGTTCAGGGGGGTTACACACAGAGTGCAGAGCTGTCACTTGTAAACACAGAAACCAGACTTCTGTGTTTACAAGTGATTGTGGTGAGCAGGCACCAAAGGGTCTGAGCCAGAGGTGGTGGAACTGAGTTCCACCAAGTTCCCCCTGAAAAAAAGCCCTGAATATATATATACTTATTTGTGTTCAACCATATGTGTTGACTACCCACATAGTAAAATAATCCACGTAGGGTAAGTCTGAGGAATAAGAGCTGGTCATTCCAACCACAGACAGCATATACAGCTCATCTTTGAGCTTGCTGGAACTTAGATCAAGTGGAACTGGACTAAGTGGTGAGTTAAAAAACCAGAGTTAGTGGAACTGGACTAAGTGGTGGGTTAAAAAGCCAGAGTTGAAAAAAAGAGGTTGTAACAGGGGTCAAGTACCTGTCTATTGTAAGTACATGAGTGCTGCGAGTGCACATGGGCTGTATTGAGTATTAGTGTCAGGTAGTACCTTTGTATTGTGAGTACCTGAGTGTTGTCTGAGTAGTGTGTGTGGATCGTTAGTACTTGTGTAGTGTGTGGGTTAGCGAGTGCACGTTGGTCAGCAAGTGCACGTTGGTCAGCGAATGCACGTTGGTCTGCGAGTGCACGTTGGTCTGCGAGTGCACGTTGGTCTGCGAGTGCACGTTGGTCTGCGAGTGCACGTTGGTCTGCGACTGCACGTTGGTCTGCGAGTGCACGTTGGTCTGCGACTGCACGTTGGTCTGCGAGTGCACGTTGGTCTGCGACTGCACGTTGGTCTGCGAGTGCACTTTGGTCAGCGAGTGCACTTTGGTCAGCGAGTGCACGTTGGTCAGCGAGTACCTGTGTATTGTCTTGTTGAGTACCTGTGTATTGTCTTGTTGAGTATTAGTGTCAGGAAGCTAGTTGTAGAAGGCATGAATTGGGATAAAATCTTAGGAACAAAGAACACGGAGGAGAGATGGGTTTGCTTTAAGAGCATATTAACCACTTGCCGACCAGTCATTATACAGCGACAGGTCGGCACTATCCCGCGAGCCGTCGTAGCTGTACGTCGGCTCCTTCAAGCGGGGTAGCAGGCGCGCACGCACCGCCGGAGGCACCCGCTGCACTGCAGGGATGCTGATGCTCATGACTGGCGGTCACGATGACCGCTGGCTAAGAGCGATCGCAGGCACGAGAGGCAGAACAGGGACGTGTGTGTGTGTAAACACACAAATCCCTGTTCTGTTCTGAGAGGAGGTGCAGATCGTGAGTTTCTAATAGCTAGGAACCACAATCTGTCATCTCCTATAGTCAGTCCCCTCCCCCTACAGTTAGAACACACAGTCAGGGAATCCCTTGCTCACCCCCTAGTGTTAACCCCTTCCCTGCCAGTGACATTTATACAGTATCAGTGCATTTTTATAGCACTGATCGCTGTATAATTGTCAATCGTCCCAAAAATGTGTCAAAAGTGTCTGATGTGTCCGCCATAATGTCGCAGTCATGATGAAAATCGCAGATCGCCTCCATTACTAGTAAAAAAAAAAAAAAATTATAAAAATGCCATAAATCTATCCCCTATTTTGTAGACGCTATAACTTTTGCGCAAACCAGTCAATATACCCTTATTGCGATTTTTATTACCAAAAATATGTAGAAGAATACATATCGGCCTAAACTGAAAAAAATTAGCATTTTTTTTAAAAAAAATTGGGGATATTTATTATAACAAAAAGTACAAAATATTATGTTTTTTTTAAATTGTCGCTCTTTTTTTGTGTATATCGCAAAAATAAAAACTGCAGAGATGATCAAATACCACCAAAAGAAAGCTCTATTTGTGGGATAAAAAAGACGTCAATTTTGTTTGGGTACGGCGTTGCACGACCGCACAATTGTCAGTTAAAGCGACGCAGTGTCATATTGCAAAAAGTGCTCCTGTCATTGAGCAGCCAAATCTTCTGGGGGTGAAGTGGTTAAATAAGGGCATTAGCCAATGCATCCAATTGGGTAATAAATTTAAAAGAGCAAACAAAAGTCCTGGATGGCTTAATTCCAAAGTAAAAATGCATATAAAAGCAAAGGAGAAGGCCTTAAAAAAATACAAGGTTGAGAGATCATCATCAGCATTCAAACTTTATAAAGAATGCAACAAGAAATGTAAGGGTACAATTAGGGCGGCTAAGATAGAACACAAAAGACACATAGCAGAGGAGAGCGAAAGAAATCCCAAGAAATTCTTTAAGTATGTAAACAGTTAAAAAGGGAGGACAGACCACATAGGCCCCATAAAGAATGAGGAAGGACATCTGGTTACAAAGGATGGGGAGATTGCTGAGGTATTGAATTTATTCTTCTCCTCAGTCTTCACGAGGGAATCGGGGGGGCTTCAGTAACCAAAATTGCAGTGTTTATCCTTATGACACATCACAGGAAGCACCTCCATGGATAGAAGAGGACAGAATGAAAATTAGACTTGGGAAACTTAACATTAATAAATCACTGGGACCAGATGGCTTGCATCCGAGGGTACTTAGGGAACTCAGTCAAGTAATTGCCAGATCAGTGTTCCTAATTTTTACTGACAGTCTACTGACTGGAATGGTACCAGGTGATTGGAGAAAAGCCAATGTAGCACCACTATTTAAAAAGGGCCCAAAATAAATCCCTGGGAATTACAGACCAGTTAGCCTAACATCAATAGTATGCAAGCTCTTGGAGGAGATGATAAGGGACTATATACAAGATTTTATTAACTAGCAGTAATCCGCATGGATTCATGAAGAATCGTTCTTGCCAAACCAATCAATTAACCTTCTATGAGGAGGTGAGTTGCTATCTAGATAAAGGAAGGCCCATAGGCGTAGTGTATCTGGATTTTGCAAAAGCATTTGACACAGTTCCCCATAAACGTTTACTGTACAAAATAAGATCCGTTGGCATGGACCATAGGGTGAGTGCATGGATTGAAAACTAGCTACAAGGGCAAGTTCAGAGGGTGGTGATAAATGGGGAGTACTCGGAATGGTCAGGGGTGGGTAGTTGGGTCCCCCAGGGTTCTATGCTGGGACCAATCCTGTTTAATTTGTTCATAAACGACCTGGAGGATGGGGTAAACAGTTCAATCTCTGCATTTGCGGACGTCACTAAGCTAAGCAGGGCAATAACTTCTCCGCAGGATGTGGAAACATTGCAAAAAGATCTGAACAAATTAATGGGGTGGGCAACTACATGGCAAATGAGGTTCAATGTAGAAAAATGTAAAATAATGCATTTGGGTGGCAAAAATATGAATGCAATCTATACACTGGGGGGAGAACCTCTGGGGGAATCTAGGATGGAAAAGGACCTGGGGGTCCTAGTAAGATGATAGGCTCAGCAATGGCATGCAATGCCAAGCTGCTGCTAACAAAGCAAGCAAAATATTGCCATGCATTAAGAAGGGGGTCAACTCCAGAGATGAAACGATAATTCACCCGCTCTGGTCCGGCCACACCTAGAGTATGCTGTCCAGTTCTGGGCACCAGTCCTCAGGAAGGATGTACTGGAAATGTAGTGAGTACAAAGAAGGGCAACAAAGCAGCTAATAAAGAGTCTGAAGGATATTAGTTATGAGAAAAGGTTGCGAGCACTGAACTTATTCTCTCTGGAGAAGAGACGCTTGAGAGGGGATATGATTTCAATATACAAATACCATAAAAAATATAATGATATGCAACGCTATAAATGTAGTATTACGAATAAAAAGTCCATAGTGTTTGAAATAAAGTCCTTGTTCAGGAGAAAACGCTGGAATCACCCACAGTGTAGACAGAAATACATATTAGGTGAATACGGACTTATCCTCCACTGAGCATCAACACACCAGGCCTCTTACCAAAAAGAATAATGATAGAAAAATGTAGCGCATAATAGACTTACACAAATATTGTGATATTGGTGTAAAATAAGAAGTCCATAAACATACAAGAACTTTGAACAAAGTTCAGTGGGTTAAACAAAAGTTTTAATTGCCTAATATGAAAATATGTGATGAATGTCCAACGGTGTATAGATATGCAGGTGGCAACCCAAAAAGGTGAATTTCCAAGTGTGGACAATGGGTGTATAGATCCGTCCTTGGGAGCAACATCAAAGAAAAACGACATCCATAGAAGAGTAGTATATGTATGCTCTTACAGGATCTGATGGATTTTGATGTCAGCGACATAGAGTCTAAACGGGCAGTGTGCCACACATGGCAGATGTAGGGATGTCCAGATGGTTGGAACCTCAGGAATGGACTACACAGGGACCTTGCGAGTCGGCCGTTAAACTGGAACTCGAAACTTGGAATCTTGTGGAGAGGGTAACCCAGATGTGCCAGGGCGGGGAGCTCGCTCACATCAAAGAGATATGTGGAAAAAGGGGCAACTGTGATCACTTTTATTGTTAGTGTTTTTTTAGAAATAAAACGCCCTTTTTTACCTGCACTATGTGGAAGTGATTTTTTCTCCACATATCTCTTTGATGTGAGCGTGCGCCCCGCCCTGGCACATCTGGGTTACCCTCTCCACAAGATTCCAAGTTTCGAGTTCCAGTTTAACGGCCGGCTCCCAAGGTCCCTGTGGAGTCCGTTCCTGAGGTTCCAACCATCTGGACATCCC
Source organism: Aquarana catesbeiana (assembly GCF_042186555.1). Lineage (NCBI taxonomy): Eukaryota > Metazoa > Chordata > Amphibia > Anura > Ranidae > Aquarana > Aquarana catesbeiana. The sequence goes on along the minus strand of NC_133326.1, from coordinate 627,760,432 downwards.
TACATCTGCCATGTGTGGCACATTGCCCGTTTAGACTCTATGTCGCTGACATCAGAGTCCATCAGATCCGGTAAGAGCATACATATACTACTCTTCTATGGATGTATTTTTCTTTGATGTTGCTCCCAAGGACGGATCTATACACCCATTGTCCACACTTGGAAATTCACCTTTTTGGGTTGCCACCTGCATATCTATACACCGTTGGACATTCATCACATATTTTCATATTAGGCAATTAGAACTTTTGTTTAACCCACTGAACTTTGTTCAAAATTCTTGTATGTTTATGGACTTCTCATTTTACACCAATATCATGATATTTGTGTATGTCTATTATGCGCTACATTTTTCTATCATTATTCCTATTGTTTTTGTCACACTGTATGTAGCTGCTCACCTTTTTATTTTAGTTAGCGCAGTGTTGTTTCCCACATTTTCCTCTTACCAAAAAGAATGGACCACTTAATCACAGGTGGTCAAACAGGCATGATAAATCCACAGAATCGCGAAACCATTAATGGAGATCACAGATGGCTGGGTCTTGTAGTTCCACCAAAGAATCAGAGGTGCATGCATAAAATATAAAAAAAGGAACTCCTCATGGTGTATTATTATAAAACCAGGGTCATATTTATTCAAAGAAAAATCCAGGGTACTCACCTACTTTCATCAGATAAAAACGAGTATGTAAAAAACAGCAGTCTGTATAAGCAGCATTTGTTTCCAACCACAAAGATGGCTGCAGTCGACACGTGACAGTGTCGTGATGTCAGAACTCCTCCCAACGCAGCGTTTCGTCCAATCGAACGTTGTTAGGTCCCTGGAAGAAACGCCACGTTGGGAGGAGTTCTGACATCACAACACTGTCACGTGTCGACTGGTTAGTATTGAGAAACAAGATCCCTCTCTCCCTTTAGGTAGGCATAGTGCATTGGTACATGGTGATATCATTGCCATTGTCGGTATATGCGGCGCCAGAATTCGAATTTAGTCTTCCCCGTGTAAAAACTGCCGCAATCGCAGGTCAGTAAATATACTACCCCTGCCATGCGGCAAGTAACATAGTGATTTGATTGAAAGTCATCCCCATTAGGCAGGATGATATTCTTTCATGTGTCCATATATTTTCAATCACCACAATGGCCACATGGGTACGTACAACAATATTTGATTTTGGTCTTTTTCGTCGTAAACAAACTCACTATGTACTAGTTTGTCACGTAGTGAGGGGGCCTGCTTAAATGTGATAAGGGGGCAATCATTAATTAAGGGTGCCAAAGTGGTATCGGTATAGAGCAGGTGCCAGTGTTTGTGCAAGATGTTTCTTATCTGTCTTGGTTGGGAGGTATACTGACTGATAACTCTAGTTGGATTATTAGTCTCAATTTTTCTGTGTGAAAAAAGTAATTTGGATCGTGTTTTGTTTTTGGCTTTTTTATAAGCTTTTTTAGGATGGTATTTGCATGGCTTGTATAAATCGATGCTGATTCATCCATAAAAAGATGACGTTCCCACTCCCCCAAGTACAGGTTGGCATAGGATGGAGCACATAAAGTGCCCATAGCTACGCCCTGTACCTGGAGGTAGTGGGAATCAAGGAAAGAGAAAAAATTATGTTTGAGTATAAACTCTAAGGCTGCCAGCACAAAATGCACTTGCACATGTTCAAAGTGAATCTGTCGAAGAAGCACCTGTCTGAGGGCACAAAGGTCCTTGTCATGGCGGGATCGAGCTGTAGAGTGCCTCGACGTCGATGGCCACCAAAATGGTCTGGCCATCGACGTGGAGGCCATCCAGCATTTGAAGAAGATGGATGGTGTCCTTGGTATGGGAGGGAAATTCCTCAACCAACGGTCTTAACTGATTGTCTACAAATTTACGCAGGTTGTCAGTTAAACAGCCTCTTCTGGAGGTTTCTTCGGATTCTTTTGGTAAGGCATAGAAAGTGCCTCTCGGGGGTGACTAATTCTTACACATTCCCATGTATTTTTATCCAGTATTCCACAATAGTATGCCTCATCAACCTTTCAACACTCTACTAAAAGGGGAATTATTCAAATCAGTAATGCCATTACAGTTATATGCAGTTGGCCAGAGATGTGTATTTATACTTCCTGTAATGGTTGCTCACCACAAGTGGTCATAGTGCAGTGCAATTCCCATTATGGTTTGACATTATTATACACTACATGGCCAAATGTTTTTGGACAACTGACCATAACACCTATATTTCCCTTCTGAATATCGTTAAGATGAAGTGGAACACGATTTGCGAGCCAGATCTTCTTGTCCAACATCAGTTCTGTTGCTGTTGGGCAATGCTGTTTAAGCTAAATGGGCACACAGACCTACTTCAAAATTTGGAGGACAGCCCTGCCAGGAGAGTGAAGGCTGTTATAGTTGCAAACAGCAGCCAACTCTATATTAATTCCCATGATTTTCTAATAGGATGTCCAATAAGCTCATGTAGGTGTAATGGTCAGGTGTTCATGAACTTTTGCCCATAGTGTGTAGCTGCTGCTCCAGGTTGGTATATACACAGTAGGAACATGAAGATATGCATGGAGTAAGTAAAGAGAAGAGATGTTGAGGATTTTGGCTGATGGAGATCTATCCTCATCTATTCTATCAGATTCTGTTTGGATTGTTACACATTTTGGGTCAGTGAAATTCTAATACCTACATTTAATCTCTTTGTCTCTAAGATTTACCAATCAGTAAAAGGAATCATGGACCAGGATGGATGAAATTAGTCTTAGTGATGTGCCTCATTCTCATATTCTTGATGGTTATACTTATAGCCAGCATCATGTTCATCTATTGTGAGTATTATTCTTGTTTACAGATTTTAGTTTTAGGGTGAACTTCTACTTTAAGTAATTATTGTACATATGGAAGGATGATTATATACACACTTACTAAATAAAGTTAATAACAATGACTCAGCTGACTCATATACTTTAGATGGACTAATGAATGTGTACATTGGTCCCTCAAAAAATGTAATATCTTCCTACCAAAATATATATAGTGAAAAATCACAAACTGCAATGGACCTGCATTTGTGCAATGGTGATTTGATATTAACAACAGGTTTATCTGAAAATGGATACAGCAATACATCGTGTGAACTAATTGATTTGAATATATATATTTAATTTTAGATCCCAGTATCTCCAATCAACTGTCAGACATTAAACAGAATGGTAAGTAGCACTACAGTGTTATATACAATGTCCACTTGATCCTCCCTCCTAGATTATAAGCTCTAACAAGCAGGGCCCTCTGATTCCTCCTGTATTGATTTGTATTGTAACTGTACTGTCTGCCCCCATGTTGCGCAAACTGTTGGCGCTATATAAACCCTGTATAATAATAATAATATACAAACCACAGAGCTGTTATATAAAATTCTAAGCCAAAACCTAGGCAAATATGAAAAAAAAAAACAAAAAAAAATTATATAATGCAGATCTTAATGCCTTAAAGCAACTTTGTCAGGGTAAAAACAAATTTAATTAACGGTGCACTCTGGAGGTTTGGCTGCATGCTCATGTACTGACAATCCCTGTTTCTGGCTTAGAAGCGCTGAACAGTGATGGTGCTTCACTGTTATCTCTATGGCTGACTGCAAATAAAAACCTATGGTTTATTCTGTGATTTATCTTATCTCAGCTGTTCAGCAGTCATACTAGCTGATGTAGTGCTACCCCCATAGGAGCTGCTGTAGATTAAATAGGTTCTTTCTCAACAGAGTGCAGAGGCAGCCAGTCACACATCAACAGTTCATTCACTCCGGCTCATTGAACAGTCTAGGGGATGCTTTTTTTTATTTACTTGTAGAACTGGTAACAGGAGGGGGCTTAGGGTCATATGGAAAACGCCAAAATGGGAGGTATAGCAGAAGACACTTCTCACTCAGTAAGAGTAACACAAGTGTAGGTAGATTTTAACAGCCTACAGGCTCATGGCTGGGGACCATGAAGTAGCTTTAGCACAGGTAATGGCAGACTGGAACAGTCTACAGGTGCTCGGCTGGGGACCATGAAGTCGCTTTACCAGAGATAAAGAGGCTCTACTCGCAGGAACCTGAAGGTTCACAGCTAGGGACCATGCAGGGACTGCAGGAAAAGAGGGTCTACTCATAGGATCCTGGAATAAATCAGGAGCAGCCTCTTGCAGAGTAGACAAGCATCCAGTCCAAAGGGCTCCAGGTAAAGAAGTCCTCTCCTCCTCAACTCACACAACAATTCCCTCAGGAGGGTAAAGATAACCTCCTCAGGGCTCCAGACTATTTAACAGCACCCAGCCACTATGTGGACACACCTCCCCAGAGATTAGCTAGGCCCTGCTTAATATTCAGGTTGATCATTTAAATTATCCCTTCCTAAGCTCTAGAAACTTCTTCTAGAGGCAAGGGGAAGCAATCAAACTCCCAGCCCGTGAAGCCCTGAACAGACCAGACCAAACAATCACTGCTCCTCTGACTACAGAAGAAGCCAAAAACTAAATTTACCTAGTAGCCTAACTAGGAGGGTGCTACATCAATATAATATGAAGATAACTTAAAGAGGTAGAAAATGCAAATCTGATTTGTGTACAAGAACACCAGACTCCAAAGCAATGCAATGTAGCATTCTTTCAGGTGTTTTCCTATTTCTAACTTGTTTCTGACCTGCTTATGGCTTCCATTATCTTTAACCACTTGCCGACCGCCGCACGACTATATACGTCGGCAGAATGGCACGGGCAGGCAAAAGGACTTACATGTACGTCCTTGCCTGCCCGCGGGTGGGGGGTCCGATCGGACCCCCCCCCGGTGCCTGCGGCGGTCGGCAAATGTCCCCCGGCGATCGGAGGTGAGGGGGAGGCCATCCATTCGTGGCCCCCCCCTCGCGATCGCTCCCAGCCAATGGGATCATTTCCCTGTCTCTGTATTGTACACAGAGGCAGAGGAAATGATGTCATCTCTCCTCGGCTCGGTATTTTCCGTTCCGGGCCGAGGAGAGAAGACTGAAATGTGAGTGCACAACACACACACACACAGTAGAACATGCCAGGCACACAAAACACCCCGATCCCCCCCCCGATTGCCCCCCGATCCCCCCCCAATCACCCCCCCCCCCCTGTCACAAACTGACACCAGCAGGTTTTTTTTTTTTTTTTTTTTCTGATTACTGTATTGGTGTCAGTTTGTGACAGTTAGTGTCAGGGCAGTGAGTGTTAGGCCCCCTGTAGGTCTAGGGTACCCCCCTAACCCCCCCTAATAAAGTTTTAACCCCTTGATCACCCCCCGTCACCAGTGTCGCTAAGCGATCATTTTTCTGATCGCTGTATTAGTGTCGCTGGTGACGCTAGTTAGGGACGTAAATATTTAGGTTCGCCGTCAGCGTTTTATAGCGACAGGGACCCCCATATACTACCTAATAAATGTTTTAACCCCTTGATTGCCCCCTAGTTAACCCTTTCACCACTGATCACTGTATAACCGTTACGGGTGACGCTGGTCAGTTTGTTTATTTTTTATAGTGTCAGGGCACCCGCCGTTTATTACCGAATAAAGATTTAGCCCCCTGATCGCCCGGCGGTGATATGCATCGCCCCAGGCAGCGTCAGATTAGCGCCAGTACTGCTAACACCCACGCACGCAGCATACGCCTCCCTTAGTGGTATAGTATCTGTACGGATCAATATCTGATCCGATCAGATCTATACTAGCGTCCCCAGCAGTTTAGGGTTCCCAAAAACACAGTGTTAGCGGGATCAGCCCAGATACCTGCTAGCACCTGCGTTTTGCCCCTCCGCCCGGCTCGGCCCAGCCCACCCAAGTGCAGTATCGATCGATCACGGTCACTTACAAAACACTAAACGCATAACTGCAGCGTTCGCAGAGTCAGGCCTGATCCCTGCGATCGCTAACAGTTTTTTTGGTAGCGTTTTGGTGAAATGGCAAGCACCAGCCCCAGGCAGCGTCAGGTTAGTGCCAGTAGCGCTAACACCCACGCACGCACCGTACACCTCCCTTAGTGGTATAGTATCTGAACGCATCAATATCTGATCCGATCAGATCTATACTAGCGTCCCCAGCAGTTTAGGATTCCCAAAAATGCAGTGTTAGCGGGATCAGCCCAGATACCTGCTAGCACCTGCGTTTTGCCCCTCCGCCTGGCCCAGCCCAGCCCACCCAAGTGCAGTATCGATCGATCACTGTCACTTAAAAAAACACTAAACGCATAACTGCAGCGTTCGCAGAGTCAGGCCTGATCCCTGCGATCGCTAACAGTTTTTTTGGTAGCGTTTTGGTGAACTGGCAAGCACCAGCCCCAGGCAGCGTCAGGTTAGTTCCAGTAGCGCTAACACCCACGCACGCACCGTACACCTCCCTTAGTGGTATAGTATCTGAACTGATCAATATCTGATCCGATCAGATCTATACTGGCATCCCCAGCAGTTTAGGGTTCCCAAAAACGCAGTGTTAGTGGGATCAGCCCAGATACCTGCTAGCACCTGCGTTTTGTCCCTCCGCCCAGCCCACCCAAGTGCAGTATCGATCGATCACTGTCACTTACAAAACACTAAACGCATAACTGCAGCGTTCGCAGAGTCAGGCCTGATCCCTGCGATCGTTAACAGTTTTTTTGGTAGCGTTTTGGTGAACTGGCAAGCGCCAGCGGCCTAGTACACCCCGGTCGTAGTCAAACCAGCACTGCAGTAACACTTGGTGACGTGGCGAGTCCCATAAGTGCAGTTCAAGCTGGTGAGGTGGCAAGCACAAGTAGTGTCCCGCTGCCACCAAGAAGACAAATACAGGCCCGTCGTGCCCATAGTGCCCTTCCTGCTGCATTCGCCAATCCTAATTGGGAACCCACCACTTCTGCAGCGCCCATACTTCCCCCATTCACATCCCCAACCAAATGCAGTCGGCTGCATGAGAGGCATTTTTATGTCCTCCCGAGTACCCCTACCCAGCGAACCCCCCAAAAAAGATGTTGTGTCTGCAGTAAGCGCGGATATAGGCGTGACACCCGCTATTATTGTCCCTCCTGTCCTGACAATCCTGGTCTTTGCATTGGTGAATGTTTTGAACGCTACCATTCACTAGCTGAGTATTAGCGTAGGGTACAGCATTGCACAGACTAGGACACACTTTCACAGGGTCTCCCAAGATGCCATCGCATTTTGAGAGACCCGAACCTGGAACCGGTTACAGTTACAAAAGGTACAGTTACAAAAAAAGTGTAAAAAAAAAAAAAAAACACAAACAAAAATATAAAATAAAAAATAATAGTTGTCGTTTTATTGTTCTCTCTCTATTCTCTCTCTCTCTATTCTCTCTATTGTTCTGCTCTTTTTTACTGTATTCTATTCTGCAATGTTTTATTGTTATTATGTTTTATCATGTTTGCTTTTCAGGTATGCAGTTTTTTATACTTTACCGTTTACTGTGCTTTATTGTTAGCCATATTTTTGTCTTCAGGTACAGCATTCACGACTTTGAGTGGTTATACCAGAATGATGCTTGCAGGTTTAGGTATCATCTTGGTATCATTCTTTTCAGCCAGCGGTCGGCTTTCATGTAAAAGCAATCCTAGCGGCTAATTAGCCTCTAGACTGCTTTTACAAGCAGAGAGAATGCCCCCCCCCCCCCATCGTCTTCCGTGTTTTTCTCTGGCTCTCCTGTCTCAACAGGGAACCTGAGAATGCAGCCGGTGATTCAGCCAGCTGACCATAGAGCTGATCAGAGACCAGAGTGGCTCCAAACATCTCTATGGCCTAAGAAACCGGAAGCTACGAGCATTTTATGACTTAGATTTCGCCGGATGTAAATAGCGCCATTGGGAAATTGGGGAAGCATTTTATCACACCGATCTTGGTGTGGTCAGATGCTTTGAGGGCAGAGGAGAAATCTAGGGTCTAATAGACCCCAATTTTTTAAAAAAAGAGTACCTGTCACTACCTATTGCTATCATAGGGGATATTTACATTCCCTGAGATAACAGTAAAAATGATTAAAAAAAAAAAAAAAAATGAAAGGAACAGTTTTAAAATAAGATAAAAAAGCAAAAAAATAATAAAGAAAAAAAAAAAAAAAAAAAAAAAAGCACCCCTGTCCCCCCTGCTCTCGCGCTAAGGCGAACGCAAGCGTCGGTCTGGCGTCAAATGTAAACAGCAATTGCACCATGCATGTGAGGTATCACCGCGACGGTCAGATCGAGGGCAGTAATTTTAGCAGTAGACCTCCTCTGTAAATCTAAAGTGGTAACCTGTAAAGGCTTTTAAAGGCTTTTAAAAATGTATTTATTTTGTTGCCACTGCACATTTGTGCGCAATTGTAAAGCATGTCATGTTTGGTATCCATGTACTCGGCCTAAGATCATCTTTTTTATTTCATCAAACATTTGGGCAATATAGTGTGTTTTAGTGCATTAAAATGTAAAAAAGTGTGTTTTTTCCCCAAAAAATGCGTTTGAAAAATCGCTGCGCAAATACTGTGTGAAAAAAAAAAATTAAACACCCACCATTTTAATCTGTAGGGCATTTGCTTTAAAAAAATATATAATGTGTGGGGGTTCAAAGTAATTTTCTTGCAAAAAAAAATAATTTTTTCATGTAATCAAAAAGTGTCAGAAAGGGCTTTGTCTTCAAGTGGTTAGAAGAGTGGGTGATGTGTGACATAAGCTTCTAAATGTTGTGCATAAAATGCCAGGACAGTTCAACCCCCCCCCCAAATGACCCCATTTTGGAAAGTAGACACCCCAAGCTATTTGCTGAGAGGCATGTCGAGTCCATGGAATATTTTATATTGTGACACAAGTTGCGGGAAAGAGACAAATTTTTTTTTTTTTTTTTTTTTTTTTGCACAAAGTTGTCACTAAATGATATATTGCTCAAACATGCCATGGGAATATGTGAAATTACACCCCAAAATACATTCTGTTGCTTCTCCTGAGTACGGGGATACCACATGTGTGAGACTTTTTGGGAGCCTAGCCGCGTATGGGACCCCGAAAACCAAGCACCGCCTTCAGGCTTTCTAAGGGCGTAAATTTTTGATTTCACTCTTCACTGCCTATCACAGTCTCGGAGGCCATGGAATGCCCAGGTGGCACAAACCCCCCCCAAATGACCCCATTTTGGAAAGTAGACACCCAAAGCTATTTGCTGAGCGGTATAGTGAGTATTTTGCAGACCTCACTTTTTGTCACAAAGTTTTAAAAATTAAAAAAAGAAAAAAAAAATTTTTTTTTTTGTCTTTCTTCATTTTCAAAAACAAATGAGAGCTGCAAAATACTCACCATGCCTCTCAGCAAATAGCTTGGGGTGTCTACTTTCCAAAATGGGGTCATTTGGGGGGGGTTTGTGCCACCTGGGCATTCCATGACCTCCGAAACTGTGATAGGCAGTGAAGAGTGAAATCAAAAATGTACACCCTTAGAAATCCTGAAGGCAGTGATTGGTTTTCGGGGTCCCGTACGCGGCTAGGCTCCTAAAAAGTCCCACACATGTGGTATCCCCATACTCAGGAGAAGCAGCAGAATGTATTTTGGGGTGCAATTCCACATATGCCCATGACCTGTGTGAGCAATATATCATTTAGTGACAACTTTGTGCAAAAAAAAAAAAAAAAAAAAAATAAATTGTCACATTCCCGCAACTTGTGTCAAAATATAAAATATTCCATGGACTCAACATGCCTCTCAGCAAATAGCTTGGGGTGTCTACTTTCCAAAATGGGGTCATTTGGGGGGGGTTTGTGCCATCTGGGCATTTTATGGCCTTCAAAACTGTGATAGGTAGTGAGGAGTAAAATCAAAAATGTACGCCCTTAGAAATCCTGAAGGCAGTGATTGGTTTTCGGGGCCCCGTATGCGGCTAGGCTCCCAAAAAGTCCCACACATGTGGTATCCCCATACTCAGGAGAAGCAGCTAAATGTATTTTGGGGTGCAATTCCACATATGCCCATGGCCTGTGTGAGCAATATATCATTTAGTGACAACTTTTTGTAATTTTTTTTTTTTTGTCATTATTCAATCACTTGGGACAAAAAAAATGAATATTCAATGGGCTCAACATGCCTCTCAGCAATTTCCTTGGGGTGTCTACTTTCCAAAATGGGGTCATTTGTGGGGGTTTTGTACTGCCCTGCCATTTTAGCACCTCAAGAAACGACATAGGCAGTCATAAATTAAAGGCTGTGTAAATTCCAGAAAATGTACCCTAGATTGTAGGCGCTATAACTTTTGCGCAAACCAATAAATATACACTTATTGACATTTTTTTTACCAAAGACATGTGGCCAAATACATTTTGGCCTAAATGTATGACTAAAATTGAGTTTATTGGATTTTTTTTAGAACAAAAAGTAGAAAATATCATTTTTTTTCAAAATTTTCGGTCTTTTTCCGTGTATAGCGCAAAAAATAAAAACGGCAGAGGTGATCAAATACCATCAAAAGAAAGCTCTATTTGTGGGAAGAAAAGGACGCAAATTTCGTTTGGTTACAGCATTGCATGACCGCGCAATTAGCAGTTAAAGCGACGCAGTGCCAATTTGTAAAAAGTGCTCTGGTCAGGAAGGGGGTAAATCCTTCCGGGGCTGAAGTGGTTAACTTTGCTTTCCAAATGCTTCCAAAAGCAAGTTGGAAGCAAAAGTAGGAATAAAAAGCATTAAGGTGTTATTACATGAACCCTTCAGTATGACATTGTCACTGTATCAGGGCTCGATGGAGCGTGTGTGCATGTTTCTCAGACCTTATGAATTAATATGACTAGCTAGCATTTTTAAGGTTTGTGAACTTGTGATTTTATAGTGTCTGAAATCGAGGTGACAGCCAGGATAGAAATGGATATCGGAGCTGAAAACCTGAGACGAGTGAATCAAACTTTTGGTAAGCAAATTAATAATATATTTCACACTCCTTGTTTCAGAATCTGATCTGGTACATAAACAGCATGTACAGTAGGCCTTGTGTTTTTTAAGGGCCGGCGATAAATGGTGGTGCCCATATAAATTGCTTATAGTCTTGTATTGAATTTTTTTCAAAAGGCCTAAAATTATTTTTTGTTGTCCAACTGTGATAAAACTTTGTCTTGTTCTGATTCTTCCCAAAGCAAGCCAGACCTGAATATGAAACAGAAGTTCTCTCCCAATCCTTCCTATGTTCTGGGCTAAGTCATGCACACTTAGACAGCCCTACAGCTCTACTACAGAAAGCCCAGAAATGAAGCTGTGGGAACATGTTTTTGTTGTTTAGCCTTGACTAGGCGGGACCTACAAACTTTTGAATGATGGACCGGCCAGCAATATTTTTCGAGGGCTTGTCTCAGTATATAAAAGCACTTTTTAAAATGTAGCTTAAAGCAAATATTACATGGCTCTATCAGGCTCTGACATGACATACAAACACCTCAAGGTAAAATGTTCCCAGTAGAGCTTTGTGGGAGCGCTGATATGGAAATAGTGGCCAACTACCGGCTCATTGCTGGAATAGTCACCATCACTAACAAATACTTCCCAGCACTGTGCATCAGCTGTTTACCTTGCTCTTTGCAGTCCTCTTTATCATGACTTCCATGTACCCTGGTGACTCTGCATAAACATTTTATTTCTGGGCAGTAAAGAGGGCTCAGTAAAGAGAGAGTAGGGTAGGCTGAAACGAATATGGTGGCAGGGCCCATAGATCTGTAGCTTCGCCACTTTATGGGGTCTGGTTGCACTTTGCATATCGGAGGGAGCAGTGTATATTATCATGGAATGTACACTTTAAGAAAAGTTAGGGATGGACCAAAGCTGGCCATACAGTAATCATTCTTTTGGTTCAACCAATGACCCGATTCCCCCATCCACACCCTTAATGGTTGTATTTTGTATTTTGACAGTAGGGAGCCTTCCCTGCAGTCAGAGTACAATGATCAGTGCTGCCAGGTATAGTTGGCGACGATCGTTCAGGAAAAACCTAGCAGGCCAGTTGTACAGAAGTTGATCAGAGAATCAACTTCTGTACAACCAGCCTGCCCATATATGGATGACAGCATCTTTGTTATTTGAGAGTTTGGGAGTGTCAGTTATCAAGGATGAGCTCATCTAGGAGACAGGTTAACCTTATAGTCTGACATGTCTGCTCTCACAGGGAGAGAATACAAGTCAAAAATTATAATAAGGTAGTTATATTATAACAATTCAAGTCAAATTATTTGTCATCTCTGGACCATCAGCCTATCTAGACCAGTGGTCTCCAAACTGCGGCCCAGGGGCCAGATGTGGCCCTTTGCTTGTTTTTATCTGGCTCTTGGGCCACTATTTCATTCACTGACACCAATGAAAAGGCACAATTCCAACCCGTGCCACCAGTGATGGGGCACAATTCCTCTGAATGACAGTAATGATGGGCCACAGTTCCTCCCAATGACACCAGTGTTGGGGCACAATTCCTTCCAATGACACCAACAATGGGGCCCAATGATGGGGCATAATTCCTACCAATGACACCAGCGATGGCACACATTTCATACCAATGACACCAATGATGGGGCACAATTCCTACCAATGACATCAACAATGGGATCCAGTGACACCAACAATGGGGCACAATTCCTACCAATGACACCAATTATGGGGCACAGTTCCTATTAATGACAGCAACAATGGGGCCCAATTCCTCCCAATGACAACAATGATGGTGCCCAATTCCTCTCACTGACACCAAAGATGTTACTCCAACTGGTGCCAAGACATTTTCTGCTCCTGTTGGTCACAGTCCGCCCCCCCCCAAGTCTGAAGGACACTGTAGTGCTTTCTGTATAAAAAAGGTCCAGTAGGCATGTATGGAGGAAAACCTTGTTAAAAACATATAAATTAATAATAATAATTAAAAAGTGTATATATATATATATATATATATATATATATATATATATATATATATATATATATTTATATTTATATACATATATATGTCTATGCAGTACCGCACTCGGAGACACTCGAAGACCACACAGAGACGCTCGGAGACACTCGGGAACCGAGTGTCTCTGAGTGTCTCTGAACGTCTCCGAGTGTCTCAGAGTGTCATCGGTGCCTCCGCACCTCTTGCCAAATGCGGTACTGCACACCCTAGCAGCTTGAATCCTGCTCGTCTTGCGAGACAACACTCGCAAAACGAGTCAGGATTTTCGAAAAGAAATTGCTCGTATTGTGAAACGCTCTTAAACCGCGTTACTCACAATCCGAGGTTCCACTGTATTTTTTTTTTTAATCAATAAGACAGGTATTGAGTTTTTAATAAATATTAAATTCTGCCAGCTATGCTGACACAGCAGAAAGTGCCACCCCCACTTATGCACGTTCTTTTTGCTGGTTTGGACTGAGCCCCATCAAGTACATAGAATTTGGTGTTGGACAGAATTGAAATATCTTTTTATGTGATAATCTAAATATCATTTTTTTTTCAGGAAACAAAATAAACAGCCTTGAAAAAGAAATTCTGACCATTAAAAGATTTGTGGGTAAGAAAACAGACATTTTTATAACTGCTTTGAAAAATCCATACCTGTGTTCTCTCTGATATAACCGATTGAAATCCAGAATCTAATCTGGCCGTATGCATGTCAGTGGCAGTTTTCTTTCCCAGGCTCCATTCACACTTGTAGGACTCCAAAGTTGTCCAAAGCCGACCTTGGAGTGCAGCTTTGGTGCAATTTTGGATGAGTGCAACTTGGATACGACTTTGGCTTCGACCAGTAATAATGGACAACTGTTGCACACAAGTTGCATTGTAAAACATTCAGGTACGACTTTCATGCAACTTCTGAGGGTTAACATTAAAGTCTACGGCCCTCAAGTTGCATGAAAGTCAGGCCAAAGTAGTGCTTGAACTACTTTGAAGTTTCTGCAACTGTGAGGCCCCTTTCACACTTGTGCGACTTGTCCTGCGACTTGGGACTGCAAAGTCACATGACAAGTCGTACCCCATGATTTCCAATGAGTACCATTCGTATCTGTGCATCTTCAAGTCGCAGCGATTTCAAAGTAGTCCCTGTACTACTTTGGTCTGACTTTGTTATGATTTGAGGCAGAGAATTCAAGATTACACAGGTATTACTTCAAGTCGCGTCAAAGTCGTGACAAAAATCGCGGCAAAATCGCAGTACTTTCAAGTCGCAAAAGTGTGAAGAAGCCCAAGTCACACATATATGAATGGGTATCCCTGGAAAACATGGGGAACGACTTGTCATACATCTTTGATGTCCAAAGTTGCATGACAAGTTGCACAAGTGTGAATGGAGCCAAAGAGTCTGTAGAAAGTTTTGAACTTTTCTTTTTATATCTTATTGTCTTAAACCTAAAACATGGTCATTGTAACCATAAAATGATACTGTGCTTATCTGCATAGAATTAGTGTACATGCACTTTCACTGGGTGAATTGCTATAAACATTTTTTTAAAATACACCTTTAATATTCACTGCCTTGATACCCTTTCATGTATAATATTACAAAGGCTTACTGTGCTAATGTAGCAAGAGAAAAACTCACCCAAGCTCAACCGCTATATAGTATAGTTGGTGTGTAGAGTAGTCGGTGCTCTGGCTAATTAAGCTCACAAAAGATCCATAGAAAGTACAGGCCAGCAACTCGACAGCTTCTCCATAGAAAATATTTATTTAAGCATTACAGCAATAACATCATCCAAAAATACTGACACGTAAACCCCCCCCCCCCCCCCGAACTTACCACTTCCTGTATGCCCCTCTCTAAATAGCCCACGATAGCGAGGGTAGCTACTCCTTGATCACCGTGGTCAAAGTGCGTCCCTCCGTCATATGCTGCCCCCTCTGCTCTCCCCTCTCCCCCCTCCTTCCTGCCTGTCATCTGCCTCTGTGTCTGTCTCAGGCCGGCCCCGCCGCTATTCTTGTAGAATAACATTTTTAAAAATTCACTGCCAGCCTCTCTATTAGAGGCTGGAGTAGCACACTGTGTCTGTAGTTTTAAAAAACGAGCAGTGTAAATACCTAATTTCAGCTGTCTTCAGGCCGGTCACGTGAGACAGCTATGAGACAGAGCTTCTGCAGCGGAGACGAGCAGCCATGAGATCCGCCATGGCTGACGTCAGTGGGAGATCACGGCCCCTCCCGCAGAAGCAATAGATCAGAGCTGTAAAGCGGCCGCGAGTCATGTGACCGGCCTGAAGACAGCTGAAATTAGGTATTTACACTGCTCGTTTTTTAAAACTACAGACACAGTGTGCTATGCCAGCCTCTAATAGAGGCGCTGGCATAGTTTTATATGGATGGGTTAACAAACCCTTTAACCACTTGCCAAGCGCCTTACGTACTCGTACTGCGGCAGGTTGGCTCTATTGCACAAAATCAGGTACCTGTACGTCATTTCGTGCAATAGACACTGGGGGGGCACGCATGTGCCACCGGAGGCGCGATCGCTCACTGATTGGACAGAGGGGGAGCCAATCACCGGCCACCCGCAGTCGTTCCCGAGAGGCAGAGCGGCGGTCTGCCTATGTAAACAAGACAGATTGCCGTTCTGACAGGGAAGAAGATGGAGATCTTGTGCTCCTGCTAAGCAGGAACACTGATCTTGTCTTCATCCAGTCAGAGCATCCCCCCCACAGTTAGCAAGCACCAGCTAGGCACACAGTTAACCCTTTGATCGCCCCTGATGTTAACCCCTTCCCTGCCAGTGTCATTAGTACAACAGTGGATATTTTTTAGCAACGATCACTGTAATGTCACTGGTTCCCAAAAAAGTGTCAAAAGTGACAGTTAGGGGTCCGATTTGTCTCAGTCCCGCTAAGTAAAAAATCGCTGATCACCACCATTACTAGTAAAAAATTTAAATAAATAAAAATGCTATAAAAAACATCCCATAATTTGTAGACGCGATAACTTTTGCGCAAACCAATCGATATACGCTTATTGGGATTTTTTTTACCAAAAATATGTAGCAGAATACATGTTGGCCTAAACAGATGAAGAAATTAGATTTTTAAAATTTTTTTATTGGATGTGTTTTATAGCAGAAAGTAAAAAATATATATATTATTATTATTATTATTATACAGTATTTATATAGCGCCAACAGTTTACGTAGCGCTTTACAACTTGATATTTTTTCAAAATTGTCGCCCTTGTTTTGTTTATAGCGCAAAAAATAAAAACTGCAGAGGTGATCAAATACCACCAAAAGAAAGCTTTATTTGTGGTAAAAAAAAGGACATCAATTTTATTTGGGTACAACGTCGCACGACCGTGCAAAAGTTAGTTAAAGTAATGCAGTGCCCTATCGCAAAAAATGGCCTGGTCATTAAGGGGGTCAAAGCTTCCGCGGCTGAAGTGGTTAAATAAAAGAAAAAGCATTTCCAAACAGTAACTTAAAGTGGTTGTAAACTCAGAAAAACAAAAAAAACCCCAAAAAACAAAAACCTGCAAGACAAAGGCATAATGAGCTAGTATGCATCGCATACTAGCTCATTATGAAATACTTACCTTAGATCGAAGCTGTTGCAGCGGTTCCCGCACACCGCTGTGACCGGCGACATGTCTCTCGGAGTGATTTCCGGGTTCGTGGGCTCCAGCACTGTGATTGGCCAGAGCCACGATGAAGTCACTCCTGTGCATGCGCATGGGAGCCGCCGGTCACGGCACGGCTACTGAAGAAATGGCACAAGTGGGCTG
This sequence comes from Aquarana catesbeiana, assembly GCF_042186555.1. Taxonomy (NCBI): domain Eukaryota; kingdom Metazoa; phylum Chordata; class Amphibia; order Anura; family Ranidae; genus Aquarana; species Aquarana catesbeiana. The sequence continues at coordinate 627,743,737 of NC_133326.1, read as the reverse complement.
TTTCTTCAGTGCGCATGTGCTGATGACGTCGGCACATGCGGATACAGTGCATATCTCCTAAACTGTGCACGTTTATTCACGGTACATACAGGTAAGCCTTAATATAGGCTTACCTGTAGGTAAAAGTGGTGTAACAGAGTTTACAACCACTTTAAGAATTTATAACTGTCAAAGATAAATAAATAAGTAGATAAGGGGTATATTTATAAAACAGTGACATCAAGCAAACATTTACTGCAGGTGAATCAATGAGGGCTTGTTTACACAAGCGTTAGCCCCCTGAAGAGCGACCCCTGGTGGATTACTCTTCAGAGAGTATTTGACAGGGCGTGAGGAAGTGTCATATCACCTCCTCACCACCTGTTTTAACTCCTAAAAGCCCACGCCTATGTACTACAACCACATGCATTGAACACAGTTGAGTGGTGAGGGTTAAAACTCCATTTTAAATGGGTCATGCTCAGCAATCAATACTGCCAGGGGGGGTTAATTCTAAAACATTGTGGCTGCGGCATGTATACACCCATGTCTGCTGCCTATACAGTTTAAGGGGGAGCGATTGGCGGTGGCAAAAACATTGATCAACGGAATTTTTTTTTTTTTTATCGTTTCATACAAAGGGCACGTTTTTATTGTCCGTCAACTGTAAGTGTAAAATGTATCAAAAAAAGTACACCTATTGTGAATGGTTGGTGAATTACGTTCATCACTTCATAAATAATTAGACATGTGCATTGCCAAAAAATTTGTTTGTTTTCGTTTCATACATTTTTTTTTTTTTCATTTTTTGGGTCATTCATTATGATTGCAATTAGTAAATTCGTACATTCGTACATTCGCACATTTGTAAATTCATAAATTTGTACATTTGTAAATTAGAAAATTCATACATTCGAAAATTCGTAAATTCGTACATTTGTAAATTAGAAAATTTGTATATTCGTACATTCGTAAATTAGAACATTCGGAAATTTGGAAATTCGAAATTTGAAAATCCGAAAAAACCCGAAAATTAGAAAATCTGTAATAGTAACTAACTATTAGATTAAATTTAGATTAAGCTATTAAATTTGGCTGTTAGTGAACGTAACGAATACGAATTTATCCGAAAGTTACGAATTATCCGAAATAACGAATGCTGCATCTAAACAAATGGAACGGAACAAATTAATAAAAAATAATAATGAAAAGTTTTTATTATTATTATTGTTATTTATTATTAATTCATTACATTCCATTCGTTTGGATAGGGCATTCGTTATTTCGGATAATACGTAACTTCTGATAAATTTGTAAGGAAATTACAATACCTATAATTTAATAGTTAGTAATAGTTAAGTTATTATTAGTTAATTATTATTTCAGATTTACAAATTTCCGAATTTACGAATTTACGAATGTACGAATGTGAGAATGTATGAATGTGCGAATGTACGAATGTGCGAATGTACGAATTTAGGAATGTACGAATTTTACGAATGTACGAATTTACAAATTTTTGAATTTACAAATATTCGGAAAAATTCACTAAACTGGTTTTCGTTAATTTGGATATTTCCGAATTAACGAATTTGTCGAAATTCGTTAAAAAAACTAATTCGGAACAAAACGAATTGCACATGTCTAATAAATGTACTCCTATATATATATGCAATTTGATAAACAATACATATACACTGGGCTTTTTTTCTCAGAAAATAGGTGCAGGAACTCACCCTCCCTGCCCAAATCCCCGCCCACAACCACACCCAAACCCCACCCCCAGACACACCTTCCTTAGAGGAGAGAAGTACAACGGTGCCAAATAACTGTAATAAATGAGGCCTTAGAACTGCGTATCACACACACATACCTCCCAACATTTTGAAATGAAAATGAGGGACGCCTACTAGCAAATGTATGTAGGCATAGGACACACCCCCTGCCACACCCCCTTAAAGGAGAATTAACCCCCAAAAAAAGGTTAATTAAATCCACGCATGCTTTTTTTTTACCACTAGTATTCCTTTATATTGGCTTTTAAAATGTACAAATGCAGCATTTAGAAATTGGATGAAAGGTTTAGCACAGGGAAACACTTTTTGAAAGATAAAAAGTGCATTTTATATACAACTATATAGATCAGACCAAAATGAGGGACAAATGAGGAGGAAAGAGGGACATTGCTCCAAAGCAGGGACAGTCCCTTGAAATCAGGGACAGTTGGGACCTATGCACATGGTTCAGGAATGTGTAACACACAAAGTACAGGACTCAGCACTTCATAACACACAGGGCTCAGGAGTGTGTATTGTGCAGTTGTGAGCAGTGCATATCACACAGCGTGCAGAAAAAAAAATCAGGAAATAGGATAGTACTTACATTTAATGTGAAGCGTCCCTTGTTCTCAGAAATATGGAGAATATAGCTTTGTGTACGGAGTGCTTTCACACTGGGGCGGTGTGCTTGCAGGACAGGAAAAAAAGTCCTGCAAGCAGCATCTTTGGGGCGGTGAGGGAGCGTATACACCGCTCCTGCCCATTGAAATGAATGTGCGCCTCTTTCAAAGCACCTTAAAAGCGCTTTGAAATCAGCGCTAACCGGGCACTTTTAACACCTTTAAACCCCTTCTGGGGGGTTAAAAGCGACCCGCTAGTGGCGCCAAAGTGCCACTATAACAGCGGTAAAGCGCCGCTAGTTTTAGCGGCTTACCACTAACGCCCACACCACCCCAGTGTGAAAGGGGTCTTACTGTTCCCCAGCAAATTTCCCTGGTCCTCCTTCTCAAGTATCCCTCCAAAGGTAACCATCAAATCCTCACTTCTGCTTATCTCTTTGCTTACCTTTGTGTCCCCCATCCACACCTAACCTTTCCAACCCTCATGCACAGCTCACCTCTTCTTTCCTTGTCCACAGCTCCACTCTGCACCCCTATCCACAACTCACCTTTGCCCCCCCATCACACATCTCACGTCTGCACCCCTCTAACTACAGCTTACACCCCCAGTCCACAACTCACCTCTGCACCTCCATCCATATTATCTCTGTTCCCCTTCTGCACCCCCATCTAAAGCTCACCCCAATCCACAGCTCTCACCTTTACCACCCACCTCTGCACCCCCAGCTTCCCCTACAGCTCTCACCTCTACACAACCTCCCCCACCCTCCACATCTCTCACTTTGCACAACCTGCCTTCTGCCCTCTGCAGCTCTTACCTCTGTACAAAGCTCCCTTCCCAATTCTCCTCTCGGGACAAATTTCCAACTCCCTCCTCGCTGCACAATCGCCCCCTCTTCTTCCACAGTTATTCTCTCTCTGTAAACTCAGTCTCTGGGGGGCTCTCTCTCCCCTCCCCCCGTTTTTCATTCAGAACTCCTTCACCTCTTCCACTGCCAATCAGTGCTCCAGTCCATGTGGTATGTGTAGGCTTTTCAGACGATCGAGGAGCTGTCAGAATTGTAGCTGGGGCTCCTCTGCTCCATGCTACAATGTGAGAAGAGGCGGGGATGGAAGCTGCCCCCTGAATCAACACAGGCAGCTGTATGTTGCCATGCTTGGACCCGAAGATCTCGAAGTCAGCAGCCCTGTGTGCACAGCGCTAGTGTGTGTGTGTGTTATGAAAGGTCAGAGCAGAGAGGGCTGCCTGTCATAGGTGCCGGAACGGCGTTTCGGCACGTTCCGGCAGAAAAAAAAGCCCTGCATATACATGTGCTGCACCTAAGTCATTCGCAATTAAAGCAACAAAATAATAGCCAAATGTCCAGTAACCATGACCACATTTATATGGTGCATCCACATCTTGTGGTTGCTTTCCAAAGTTAGCTGGTCAAGTGAAAAATGTATAACAATTTATATTATGTTTGCTTCTCAGCTCATAGGGTCAATGATGCTCTCTCTTTGGTAATATGCCATTTAGATTCAATCTTAAGGGTACCCAGATTCCTTACCCTTCTGCTTCTGCTTGTCTTATGTAAAGGTCTCTGCACCTCCTGTCCACCAGACTGGATCGTCTTGGGCTCCACTTGTTTTTATCTCTCCAAAGCCCACAAGAAATGGGAGGAGTCAAGAAAAGATTGCGTTGCGCGTGGCTCTACTCTTCTCATCTTGAAAAGCAGGAAAGAACTGGTAAGTGATTACCAATCTAGGTAAATATTTCTTATATCTCTTGAGGCCTCTATTGAGAACTTCAGTTCCTGGGTCGGCACACATGCTGCGGCCATTATGAGGGTTTCTGCTCTCTCTATTATATCTTTTTTTATTTAATAGCATATTTTGGAGAATGAAACAGTAGGAACTAGAACGCATGAATGGGTGGCAGAAACACCCAAAATTCCCAGGTTAACAGGGACAGAGCCAGGAATTTTGTCAGGAAGATCTTGCTGTTAGAGGAGCCAAACATAGGAAGCTGAGGCTGACCATTTATATGTAGTATATAATAGTGTGATCTGATCCTTTAAAACAGAAAAATCAGTTCATAACTTGACTATCTCACCAATGGTTCACTCATGTGATAACCAGTAAGTGATTCAACTTGATAGCAACTAGGCAAAAACCCACTTTAGGTAGAGTTAACTATTAAAGGACCCAGTGTAATTTGTGTACAACGGTATAGGTAGCATAGCTAAATCTTGTTGAAGTAAGGTATTATAAACTTTCCTATCTGTGATAAGGGGCCCATTCAGGGCTGGGGCAAGGGGTGGGCAATAGGGACACCTGCCCTGGGCGCAATGGTTTACTGTAGGGATGGGGGAGCCTTCATTCTGTTACATAGCTGGGCACTTTAGCATCTTTGCCCTGGGCGCTGGATGACCTTGTCACAGCACTGGGCCCATTGATCATGTAGTTTTATGGTGTCACTTGTTTCCCTCTACGCACAGCCTGTAGTAGAGTAAAGTTTCACATTCTGGTGTCAGAAGTTTCTGTTTGTGTTCAAATATAAGCATGGAGGTGGCACATCACAGGTTAATCAATGACTTCTGTCTGCAGTCTAATGCCCTGTACACACGGTCGGACTTTCCAACGGAAAATGTGCGATCGGAGCTTGTTGTCGGAAATTCCAAACGTGTGTGGGCTCCATTGGACTTTTTCCATCAGAATTTCCGACACACAAAATTTGAGAGCAGGATGTAAAATTCTCCGACAACAAAATCCGATTGTTTAAATTCCGATCGTGCGTACACAAATCCGACGCACAAAGTGCCACGCATGCTCAGAATAGATTAAGAGATGAAAGCTATTGGCTACTGCCCCGTTTATAATCCCGACGTATGTGTTTTACGTCACCGCGTTCAGAACGATCTGATTTTTTGACAACTTTGTCCGACCGTATGTATGCAAGACAAGTTTGGCCCAAAATCCATCGGAAAAAATCAGACGGATTTTGTGGTCCGAATGTCCGATCAATGTCCAGTCATGTGTACAGGGCATAAGACAGTGTTTCTCAACTCCAGTCCTCAAGGCGCCCCAACAGGTCATGTTTTCAGGATTTCCATTATTTTGCACAGGTGATTTGATCAGTTTCACTGCCTTAGTAATTAACATAGCCGTTTGATCGGAGGGAAATCCTGAAAACATGACCTGTTGGGGCGCCTGGACTGGACTGGAGTTGAGAAACACTGGTCTAAGAACTGACACTTCCTGTGAAGAAACAACATATCCCACAATCCCTGGGTCTCTTAGTCTAGCCCTGGTGCAGGTGAGAGTTAAAAAGTAATTCGATCTGACACAGACACAAGCAGGCAGAGCGATTCATTTCTTAAACAACAATTTGATCACATTAGCACTCCCAGATTTGTGATGCAACACAGAGGAAATGGTAAGTCATGGATTGAATGCTGTGTGACCTGAAACAAGATTTCACCTGTCTATTTAGCGAATAGGGACAAGCCAGGTGAATGAATACATGGACATAGGAGAATAGATTAGCCATGACTCTACAAACTGTAGATACAACATATGAGTTCATCATTACAAGGTAAGGCCAACAAACAGCACATTGAAAATGATTGACCTAAATACCTAGTTAAAACAATTACCACATTTGAAAATTTACAATTATTATTATACAGAATTTATATAGCACCAACAATTTAAGCAGCACTACACTATAAAAGGACGACAGTCCAGTTACAATATAATTCAATACAAGAGGGTTAGGGGGGCCCTGCTCATGAGAAATAATAAAAATAATAATAATGTGCTAAATTTCAAATATAAACTTAATAATAAACTCCAGTGAATATGTGACAAACCATGATCTTTAAAAAATATATGTATGTAAAAAAGTCCACATGCACAATGATATAAATAAAAAACTTGATTGCTGAAGAAACGTGAATAAACTCAATCAATGCTCTGTGACACACTGTGCAGAAATAAGTGTGATAGGTAATCACCACTAGGGATGAGCCGAACACCCCCCGGTTCGGTTCGCACCAGAACCTGCGAACGGACCGAAAGTTCACGCAAACTTTAGAACCCCAATTAAGTCTATGTGACTCGAACGTTCAAAATCAAAAGTGCTAATTTTAAAGGCTAATATGCATGTTATTGTCCTAAAAAGGGTTTGGGACCCGGGTCCTGCCCCAAGGGACATGTATCAATGGAAAAAAAAGTTTTAAAAACAGCTGTTTTTTCGGGAGCAGTGATTTTAATGATGCTTAAAGTGAAAAAAAGTGAAATATTCCTTTAAATATCATACCTGGGGGGTGTCTATAGTATGCCTGTAAAGTGGTGCGTGTTTCTCGTGCTTAGAACAGTCCCTGCACAAAATGACATTTTTAAAGGAATAAAAGTCATTTAAAACTGCTTGCGGCTTTAATGTAATGTCGGGTCCCGGCAATATGGATGAAAATCAGTGAGACAAACGGCATGGGTACCCCCCACCTCCCAGTCCATTACCAGGCCCTTTGGGTCTTGTATGGATATTAAGGGGAACCTTGCACCCAAATTAAAAAAAGGAAAAGCGTGGGGCACCCAGGCCCTATATACTCTGAACAGCGGTATACAGGTGGTGCAAACAAGATAGGGCCTGTAGGTTTGTTGTTAAGTAGAATCTGTTTGTAATTTTGAACTGGTACATTTTTAAAGTGTAGCTCCAGCCAAAAAAATCTATTTTTAAGCTTTTTGGAAAAAATAGGGAGGGGTTATCACCCCTGTAACATTTGTTTTGCTGTCTGTGCACCTCTTCAGAAGATTTCACCTCACTTTCTGTCCCAATGACAAATGTTTTTTGAAAATTTGAGGTTTTTAGTGAAACAAGGATTGGTGATAAAGCATCAGTGAAGAGGAGACATGTTTTTCCCATATTAACTCTTACAGGAGAGAATTTCCCTTTCCTAGGGGTAGATTTCATCTCACTTCCTGTTGTCTCCTTCCATTTGCAAGTAGGAGTCGTTTGTAAGTTGGATGTTTGAAAGTAGGGGCCTGCCCTATATACTCTGCAGAAATTGGGGCCTTAGGTGGTGTTGGTGCCACAACACTGTAAGCCCTCACAGTTACTCTTGGTGGGCGCAGGAACGGGCCATGCTGTGAAATATTAGATCAAGAATTGTAATTACATGCCATTGTTGAACAGTGGTAGAAAAATTGGGCCTTAGGCACTGGTACCACAACACTGCAACCCCTCACAGATGCTATAGTTGGAGCGCAGGAATGAGCCCTGCTGCAAAGTATTGCATCAAAAATTGTAATTATACGCCCCTGTTAAACAGGCTCTGAAAATTTGGGCCTTGGGCACTGATGCTGGTGCCACAACACTGCAACCCCTCACAGAAACTCTAGTTGGAGCGCAGGGACAAGCCCTGCTGCAAAGTATTGCATCAAAAATTGTAATTACACGCCCCTGTTAAACAGGGGCAGAAAAATGCCACAACACTGCAACCCCTCACAGATGCTATAGTCGGAGCGCCAGGAATGAGCCATGCTGCAAAGTATTGCATCAAAAATTGTAATTATACACCCCTGTTAAACAGGGGCTGAAAAATTGAGCCTTGGGCACTGGTGCCACGACACTGCAGACCCTCACAGATACTATAGTTGGAGCGCAGGAATGAGCCCTGCTGCAAAGTAGTGCATCAAAAATTGTAATTATACACCCCTGTTGAACAGGGGCTGAAGAATTGGGTCTTGGGCACTGGTGCTGGTGCCACAACACTGCAACCCCTCACAGATACTATAGTTGGAGCACAGGAATGAGCCCTGCTGCAAAGTATTGCATCAAAAATTGTAATTCCACTCCCCTGTTAAACAGGGGCAGAAAAATTGGGCCTTGGCCACTGGTGGCGGTGCCCAGAACCAAAAATGTTCTTACAAGCTATCAGCATGAAAATTGAGGAGGAAGAGGATTGTCACTTAGCATAACAGGATAGTCACTCAGCATCAGCATAGGCAGTCTTAAAGGGATTTCACACTTAAAAAAAATCAATCGGTTACATCAGGTGCTTGGTAGCTGTTGATCCAAGACTGATTCATTTTTATGAAGGTCAGTCGATCGACCGATTCGGTGGACAGGCGCACCCTGTGATCGGTTACAAAGCCTCCAGCAGCACTGAATATGCGTTCCGAAAGAATGCTGGATGCAGGACAGGCCAGTAGCTCAATTGCATTATGTGCAAGCTCTGGCCAGTAATCCATCCTCAAGACCCAGTAACCCAGAGGATTTTCGGTGGGAGTGTGATGAGTCTGAAGCATTATGGGTGGAACTGCATATAGATGGGCGTAGTTCAAAGTTAATCATTGGAGTTTGTTATAGACCACCCAATGTTAACGAGGAGGTGGAGACTCAGCTCCTTGCACAGATGGAAAGGGCTGCAAGGGCTGGGACAGTGATAATAATGGGAGATTTTAACTACCCAGAAATTGACTGGAGTAATGGCACTGCTGGGACAGTTAAAGGGCAAAAATGTATAAACCTAGTACAGGACAATTTTATGGTCCAGTTTATTGAGGCCCCAACTAGGAATGAAGCTCTGTTGGACCTGGTAATCTCAAACCATGCAGAGCTTATTACTAATGTGCAGATAAAGGAACACCTGGGTAGCAGTGACCATAACATGATTTCATTTGATGTTAGCTGTAAACAAGAAATACATAAGGGAAAGATAAAAACACTTAACTTCAAGAGAGCAAATTTTCCAAGGATGAGGGCTGCTCTCGAGGACTTAGACTGGGAGGGAATATTGGCAGCGATAAACATAGAACAGAAATGGGAATTCTTCAAAAAGACTGTTTGGGACCTCACTGCAAAGTATATTCCCATGGGCAATAAGTTTAAAAGGCTAAAAAGAAAACCTATGTGGCTCACGGTCAAAGTTAGAAAAGCTATAAACAATAAGAAAAGAGCTTTTAAAAAATATAAAAATGAAGGAACACTAGTGTCATTTAAATGCTACAAAGAATTTAACAGAATATGTAAAAAGGAAATCAAGGGTGCAAAAATTCAAAATGAACGAGAGATCGCAAAAAATAGTAGGACAAACCCCAAAAAATTCTTCAAATATATTAACAGTAAAAAGGTCAGGTCTGAGCATGTAGGCCCTTTACAAAATAATCTAGAGTGGGTGACTGGGGACAAGGAGAAGGCTAATTTATTAAATACTTTCTTCAGCTCTGTATATACAAAAGAGCATGGGGAAGCTCATGTCCATAAGGGGGGTGGTATTGACACAGCCCCCAATGATCCACAATGGCTCAAAAGGGATATGGTCCAGAAATATTTAGACAGAATAAAGGTGGATAAAGCACCTGGACCTGATGGCATCCACCCACGGATCCTAAAAGAATTGAGCTCTGTAATTTCAAAGCCATTGTATCTAATTTTTAGGGACTCATTAATGACGGGAATAGTACCGCTGGATTGGCGCAGGGCGAACGTGGTGCCTATATTTAAAAAGGGATCAAAGTCTTTACCAAGTAACTATAGACCTGTTAGTTTAACTTCTATAGTCGGGAAGATACTGGAGCGTTTAATAAAAGACCACATAGACGAGTTCTTGCTGGAAAAAAACATTTTAAGCAACAGACAGCATGGGTTCATGAAAGACAGAAGTTGTCAGACAAACCTGATTTCTTTTTATGAAGAGGTAAGTAAAACCTTGGACAGAGGGGTGGCTGTGGACGTGGTTTATTTGGATTTTGCAAAAGCGTTTGATACAGTTCCGCACACACGGCTCATGTGTAAGTTAAAGTCTACAGGCTTGGAAATATCAGTTTGTAAATGGATAGAAAACTGGCTAAAAGACAGAATTCAGAGAGTAGTGGTTAATGATTCTTACTCTGAATGGTCTAAGGTTATCAGTGGTGTACCCCAAGGTTCAGTGCTGGGACCCTTACTCTTTAATATCTTTATAAATGATATTGGATCTGGGATCAAAAGTAACATTTCTGTCTTTGCAGATGACACCAAGCTATGCAGTGGAATAACGTCCTTACAGGATGTCTCCAATTTACAAGCTGACCTCAATGCTCTGTCTAATTGGGCGACTATGTGGCAGATGAGGTTTAATGTTGAGAAATGTAAAGTTATGCACTTGGGGGCTAAGAATATGCATGCATCATACATGCTAGGGGGAGTACAACTGGGGGAATCTGTAGTGGAGAAGGATCTGGGGGTTTTGGTAGATCATAAGCTCAATAATAGCATGCAATGCCAAGCTGCGGTTTCCAAAGCGAGCAAAGTTCTTTCTTGTATTAAGAGAGGTATGGACTCCAGAGAGAGAGATATCATTTTGCCCCTGTTCAAATCATTAGTAAGACCTCATCTGGAATATGCAGTTCAGTTTTGGACACCAGTTCTCAAAAAGGATATCGGGGAACTGGAGAAAGTGCAGAGAAGGGCAACCAAACTGATAAGAGGCATGGAGGAGCTCAGCTATGAGGAAAGATTAGAGGAACTGAATTTGTTCACTCTTGAGAAGAGGAGAATAAGGGGGGATATGATCAACATGTTTAAATATATAAGGGGTCCATATAGTGAACTTGGTGTTGAGTTATTCACTTTACGGTCAACACAGAGGACAAGGGGGCACTCTTTACGACTGGAGGAAAAGAGATTTCATCTCCAAATACGGAAAGGTTTCTTCACAGTAAGAGCTGTGAAAATGTGGAATAGACTCCCTCCAGAGGTGGTTCTGGCCAGCTCAGTAGATTGCTTTAAGAAAGGCCTGGATACTTTCCTAAATGTACATAATATAACTGGGTACTGACATTTATAGGTAAAGTTGATCCAGGGAAAATCCGATTGCCTCTCTGGGATCAGGAAGGAATTTTTTCCCCTGCTGTAGCAAATTGGAGCATGCTCTGCTGGGGTTTTTTGCCTTCCTCTGGATCAACTGTGGGTATAGTATTGGGTATATTGGATTGTACGTTTTTTTTTGTTTTTTTTTTATGGTTGGACTGGATGGACTTGTGTCTTTTTTCAACCTGACTAACTATGTAACTATGTAAAGGTGTCCAAGTATGATCTTGCCCCTAGGTAATCCTGCACCATGTGAATCAGACGCTGGCGATAGTTGCTGGAACAGATCAACCTTGGGGCTGCGGACTAAAAAATTGTCTGAACGCATCAGTCAGACGGCCACCTTCTCCACCGCTCCTTCTGTGACTGACCAAAGCCTCAGCAACACGTTGTCCAGGAGGACCAGGAAATTGTAACCTCCCAGGCTCTGGAAACGCGTTGCACAAACCTTTCTGCAAGGCCCCCCAAAGATGTTTCACCCTCTGCTCCCTCTGAGACGGCAAGATAAGGTCTGCAACCTTACCCTTTTAATGTGGATCAAGGAGGTTTACCAGCCAGTAATCATCCCTCCCCTTGATACCACGAATACGAGGATCCTTCTGCAGGCTTTGCAGGATCAGGGAGACCATGCAGAGTAGGTTTGCTGAGGCATTCGGTCCAGAGTCCTCTGGGTCACTAAGAACGACATGATCCGCAGCCACCTCCTCCCAGCCACGTACAAGTCCATAGGTTTCTTCGGACTGTAAATGATCCCTTGAAGACTGCTGCTGATGCTGAGTGCCAGGCTCCGCCTCGATGCTGACACAATCCTCCTCCTCGTCCTCTTCCTGTGTGATCGGCGGGCACGCAGGAACACTGTCTGGATAATGGGGGCCTTGAGAGCTAAGGAAGTCCTCCTCTTCCGCCCTCTGTTCTGCCTCAAGTGCCCTGTCCATTATTCCACGCAGCGTGTGCTCCAAGAGGTGGACAAGAGGGACAGTGTCACTGATGCATGCACTGTCACTGCTCACCATCCTCGTGGTCTCCTCAAATGGTGACAGGACAGTGCATGCATCCCTGATCATAGCCCACTGACGTGGGGAAAAAAAAACAAGGTCCCCTGTCCTGGTGCCATAATCGCATAGGTACTCATTGATGGCCCTCTGCTGCGTGTGCAGCCGCTGCAGCATGGCCAACATTGCGTTCCACCTGGTGGGCATGTCACAGATTAGGCGGTTCTTGGGCAGGTTAAATTCCTTTTGAAGGTCAGCCAGCTGAGCACTGCACTATATGACCTGCGGAAATGCACACAGACTTTCCTGGCCTGCCTCAGGACATCCTGTAAGCCCGGGTACCTGCCCAAGAACCGCTGCACCACCAAGTTAAGGACGTGAGCCAAACAGGGCACATGGGTCAGTTGTCCCTGTCGGAGTGCGGAGAGGAGGTTGGTGCCATTGTGCTTAAGCTGGCGTGGCGTCAACCACCTCTGAACCTGCCCCTGCAGAGCTGACAGAATCTCTGCCCCAGTGTGGCTCCTATCCCACAAGCACACCAGCTCAAGCACCGCATGGCATCTTTTTGCCTGTGTACTTGCGTAGCCCCTTGAACGCCTACGGAGCACCGCTGGTTCTGAGGACAAATCAGCACAGGAAGAGGCCATGGAGGAAGAAGGAGAGGAGGGGGTGGAGGAGAGAGGTGTGGCAGAATCACCACTAGTAGAATTTTGGAGGCGTGGTGGCGAAACAAGCTCCAACACTACTGCACCCTGTCCTGCATCCTTTCCAGCTGCCAGAAGAGTCACACAGTGCGTCGTGAAAGATAGGTAACGTCCCTGTCCATGCCTGCTGAACCATGAGTCAGCAGTAATATGCACCTTACTGTTGACCGCCCTGTCCAGCGAGGCCAAGACATTGCCTTCCACATATAGGTAGAGAGCCGGAATCGCCTTCCGTGAGAAAAAGTGGCATTTGGGAACCTGTCACTGAGGAACCGCACATTCCACAAACTCACGGAAGGGGGCAGAGTCTACCAACTGAAAAGGCAGTAGTTGAAGTGCTAGCAATTTAGCCAAGCTAGCATTCAACCGCTGGGCATGTGGATGGCTGGGAGCGAACTTCTTGCAACAGCTGGGGCAGGGAAATTTGCCTGGTACAATCTGACGTTGGTGTACCGATAGCAGATTGCCCGCAAGTACTTGGCTGTGACACACCTAATTCTACACCTTCATTCTTCTCAGTGCAGGTTTCAGAGAGGACTGAAGGTATAGTGAGGTTGGAGATCCCAGCTGATGAGGAGCAAGGAGAGGTCCGCTTTGTTCTTTGGTGTGGGTCTTTTAGGTACGCTTGCCAACGAACTGCATGGCAGGTTGACATATGTCTGGTCAAGCATGTGGTACCAAAGCGGGTGATGTTTTGGCCACGCGAGATACGCTTGAGACATATGTTGCAAATAGCAGCGGTGGGATCTGATGCACTTGTCTCAAAAAAGGCCCACACCAAAGAACTTTTGGAATTTACGCGCAGAGACAGCAGCACCCTGCACAGGCGGAGCTCTGCGGTGTGATGCAGTTGGTGTGCTGCCCTTAAGCTGGCCCCTGGAGGGCATCCTGCCTCGTTGGAGATTTGCCTCCTCCTCCTCCTCCCTCCTATCAGGCACCCACGTGGAGTTAGTGACCTCATCATCCCCTCCCTCCTCCTCACTGGAGCAAACCTAGCAGTATGCTGCAGCTGGGGGAACATGACTGCCAGATTGCTGTCCTTCTTGGGTACCCCCTCTCTCTGGGCTCACATTACTGCCTTCCTCTAGCTGGGTACCATCATCAGAGCCTTCAAAACACTGGGTACCCAACACTGTGGTCAAACAGTTCGGGGGACTCCTCAGGAGGACATGGTGGGGCTAGGGAAGGAGTGACTGATGCCAGGGAGGGAAGAGGCCGCATTGGCAGCTGCTTTGCCAGACAAAGTACCCTGAGCCTAGGTGAGAGAGGATGAGGATGGCTTGGTCATCCACTCTACCAAGTCTTCCGCATGTTGCGGCTCAACACGGCCAGCTGCCGAAAAAAAGGACAAGCGTGTCCCACGGCCATGTGCTGATGAGGATGCACCGTCTCCACGACCAGCACTGTTGCCTCTAGACACTTGTGACTGTCTGCCTCTCCTTGTTGGCCTTCCAGACATACTAGTGGCCTGCAGTGAGATGTAGGTGCACAAAGCTGGGATGTATATATATATATATATATACTATATATATATACTGCAGCTAGCAGAATCAACTGCCTGCCTGTAGTATTATTAGTATGAGAACACCAGCAATTGTCTTCAGGTAGCTTTAGGTGCACACTGTGCAGAGTACACTAACTGTAAATACTGTAGCTGCCTGAGGATCAGAAGAACACCACCAATTATAATTACTATTAATAATATTATCATGATTGGTAGCAATACCTTTACCATTATTAATCACCATTTTTTATTATCTATGCATTTTTTCTAGTATAATTTATTGGACTGCCTATGGGGCTGGGGGCGGATAAGGGAGGGGCCATTAACATTCGTTCCGATTGGCTGAAGGTTCATGTGAATATTCACATGCACACATATATATATGGCGACTGCTGAAGGAGGATTCACTGCTGTGCTCTGAGGAAGAGGGGCTGTTCCCCTCGAAACGCGTCAGTTGCAGTAATCCTTGTGTATTCCTCTGTGATTTTTGGAGGGCCCTGCTCATCCTTGACTGCATGCTGTTAGTTGAAAACCTTTTATTTTGTGAGAGCTTTAGGTGCACACTGTGCAGAGGACACAGTACACTAACTCTAAATACTGTAGCTGCCTGCCTGTGGTATTAATAGGATCAGAACAACAGCAATTGTCTTCAGGTAGCTTTAGGTGCACACTGTGCAGAGGACGCAGTACACTAACTATAAATACTGCAGCTGCCTGCCTGTGGTACTAATAGGATCAGAAGAACACCACCAATTTTCTTCAGGTAGCTTTAGGTGCACACTGTGCAGAGGACACAGTACACTAACTGTAAATACTGTAGCTGCCTGCCTGTGGTACTAATAGGATCAGAAGAACACCTCCAATTTTCTTCAGGTAGCTTTAGGTGCACACTGTGCAGAGGACACAGTACACTAACTGTAAATACTGTAGCTGCCTGCCTGTGGTATTAATAGGATCAGAACAACAGCAATTGTCTTCAGGTAGCTTTAGGTGCACACTGTGCAGAGGACACACTACACTAACTGTAAATACTGCAGCTGCCTGCCTGTGGCACTAATAAGATCAGAACAACAGCAATTGTCTTCAGGTAGCTTTAGGTGCACACTGTGCAGAGGATGCACTACACTAACTGTAAATACTGCAGCTGCCTGCGGTACTAATAGGATCAGAAGAACACCACCGATTTTCTTCAGGTAGCTTTAAGTGCACACTGTGCAGAGGACGCACTACACGAACTGTAAATACTGCAGCTGCCTGCGGTACTAATAGGATCAGAAGAACACCACCAATTTTCTTCAGGTAGCTTTAGGTGCACACTGTGCAGAGGACGCACTACACTAACTGTAAATACTGCAGCTGCCTGCAGTACTAATAGGATCAGAAGAACACCACCAATTTTCTTTAGGTAACTTTAGGTGCACACTGTGCAGAGGATGCACTACACTAACTGTAAATACTGCAGCTGCCTGCGGTACTAATAGGATCGGTAGAACATCCACCAATTTTCTTCAGGTAGCTTTAGGTGCACACTGTGCAGAGGACGCACTACACTAACTGTAAATACTGCAGCTGCCTGCAGTACTAATAGGATCAGAAGAACACCACCAATTTTCTTTAGGTAACTTTAGGTGCACACTGTGCAGAGGACACACTACACTAACTGTAAATACTGCAGCTGCCTGTGGTACTAATAGGATCAGAAGAACACCATCAATTTTCTTAAGGTAGCTATAAATACTGTAAAAACACCTGCCTGCCTGTCAGCAGGAAGAGAATAACAGGAACGGTTCTAGCTAAACTAAATACAGTGTATATATATATATATATATATATATATATATATATATATATATATATATATATACACCTAGGATGCATGTAAGTGCAGCTAACTGACTCGCCTGCCTACTCTATCTAACTTAAATCAAATGACACTGTCTCTCTGTCTATCTCTCTGCCGCCGCCGCAACACACTACACAAGGCCACCACGCAGGTGACCTTATATAGTGTGGGGCGTGTACTAAACCCCCTGAGCCATAATTGGCCAAAGCCACCCTGGCTTTGGCCAATTACAGCTCTCTGTACAAACGGCGCTGTGATTGGCCAAGCATGCGGGTCATAGGCCAATTATCAGCAGCAATGCACTGCGATGGGCCGTGACGCGCCACTCGAATTTGGCGCGAACGGCCCATAACATTCGAAATTCGACGAACGGTCGAACATGCGATGTTCGAGTCAAACATGGGTTCGACACGAACTCGAAGCTCATCCCTAATCCCCACCACCTCTGTGTGCAATGCCTGCTCACCTCAAACAAAGACCCCCTTGGGTCTATTGGCACTTTTAATAATAATCTATAGACGGGTCAGCTCGATCGTACACAGGTTTTCGGCTAATGTCTCCAGGAATACCAGGACCTTTCCATAGGCAATTTCTTTCTCCACATCACAGTTTCTCTGTTGGATTGGCTCTGCAGACTCCTCTTCTCCGTTGGCGATACCTGCAGGTTTCCTTCCAATCCCCTGGGCAGGTTTGTTGGTGGCAGGGGTCCTCTGGGCTTGTACGGCCCTCTCTATATCTGGGTATATATGGGGCATTCCTGTGAGGAGTAAGTCAGATTCGCTCTCTTTACTTGGCTCCGCCCCCTTCTCCGGTAAGCAGGCATTTCACACGGAGGTGGTGGTGATTACCTATCACACTTATTTCTGCAGAGACTGTCACAGAGCATGGATTGAGTTTATTCATGTTTCTTCAGCAATCAAGAGTTTTTTATTTATATCATTGTGCATGTGGACTTTTTTGCATATATATATTTTTTAAAGATCACGGTTTGTCACATATTCACTGGAGTTTATTATTAAGTTTATATTTGAAATTTCGTGCACTATTATTATTATTATTTTTATTATTCAATTGTATGTGGTTCCAGAAAACATTTTAAATAGTTGCAGCTGTTTTTCATGAATATAATTAGTCACATTATTTATAGTTTGTAGGTTGTTTGTTACTCTTCTCAGTGCTTTAGTAATTTATTTCCCTGCTCATGGGATCTTGCAATCAATGCTTTTAAATTTACATAATCTGTCTCTGTTTTGAAGGAGCAGGCCCATATTTGCAGCCCAAAGAAGCAGATCTAAATAAAACCTGGCAATACTGACACAACCAGTTACAAGGGTAGATATTTTTTGCAACTCCATTGATGGGTCACAGTGGTGGTCCACCATATGATATAGAGCTAGCTCATCTGTCAATTGTGTTACCTAATTTAATATATAAGCTCACAGTTGTGTGTTTTTTTATCTTCTATGATATATTCAACTGTTTATGAAATATTTTCTCCCTTTTTCCCAGGATGTGCTGCTGCCAGCAACCGGTAATAAGAGGTTCTGGATTGGTCTAAGGAAAGTTTCCAAAGATTGGAAATGGGTGGATGAAACTGTCTTAACATTTACGTGAGTGGTATACTGTAGTTTACATGTAAACATTGTAATGAATGAATTTACGCTGTTATTTCAATACTACACTATATTACCAAAAGTATTGGGATGCCTGCCTTTACACGCACATGAACTTTAATGAAATCCCAGTCTTAGTCCGTGGGGTTCAATATTGAGTTGGCCCACCCTTTGCAGCTATAACAGCTTCAACTCTTCTGGGAATGCTGTCCACAAGGTTTAGGAGTGTGTCTATGGGAATGTTTAACCATTCTTCCAGCAGCGCATTTGTGAGGTCAGGCACTGATGTTGGACAAGAAGGCCTGGCCTCGCAGTCTCCACTCTAATTCATCCCAAAGGTGTTCTGTCGGGTTGAGATCAGGACTGTGAAGGCCAGTCAAGTTCCTCCACCCCAAACTTGTTCATCCATGTTTTTATGGACCTTGCTTTGTGTACTGGTCCAGATAATTTGGTGGAGGGGAGATTATGTTGTGGGGCTTGGCCCCTTAGTTCCAGTGAAGGGAACTCTTAAGGTGTCAGCATACCAAGACATTTTGGACAATTTCATGCTCCCATGGAGAAACTTGACTGGCCTGCACCTCAACCCAATAGTACACCTTTGGGATGAACTTAAAACGGAGACTGCGAGTCAAGCCTTCTTGTACAACATCAGTGTCTGACCTCACAAATGTGCTCCTGGAAGAATGATTGAAGCTGTTATAGCTGCAAAGGGTGGTCCAACCCAATATTAAACCCTACGACTAAGACTGGGATGCCATTAAACTTCATGTGCGTGAAAAGGCCGGCGCCCCAATACTTTTGGTAATATAGTGTATTTTTATTGTGTGATCCCAAACTAACAAAGTTTGCATGCAAAGTTGTGATAAGCTACTCATTGTAGTTGCTTCCTATTGGATAGCCACAGGTTCTCAAAGATGTACACGAAAGAGAAGCGCTTTTTTTTTCTGTTGCTTTAAAATAGGCCATTTTGTTTTTAGATATAAGGTCATGATTAAAACCCCCATCAGTGTGTGTTTCATAGGGGGAGATTTTCCTTTACTTTCTGTCCTGAAAACACAACAGGGATTGAGAGCACATATCTCCAAAGGGAAGGAAATCCTCATTTCAGACAGCTGTTACTAGAACAGGTGTCCCCACTGATAATTGTATTGTTAATACCCTTGTCAGATTATTATTGGTGTAGCCACTAGGAACATTCACCCTCTCTGTTTATAGTGGTGACCAATTTTTTAGTTGGTATAGAGACATCTTCTTCTGTGGCAGCTGAAACAACGGAGACAACAGTCTAAAAGGGTCTTGACCATCACTTTGGAGACTTCTCTCTTCCTTTTGTGTCTCTGGACAGGAAGTGAAAGGAAATCTCTCCAACAGAACACAGACAGCAAAAGAAAACCTGAAGGGAGTTTTAACCATTCTCTACTCTGACCAAAATTTTAAAAAAATGACATTGTTTTATATAAATGTAAAAAAAAAACGAGGGACATACATATAGTAGCAAGTTGACACTGGTTGAACCAGATGGACTTGTATATTTTTTCAACCAGAATAACTATGTAACTATGACACTAACAGAACGCAGACCTGCATGTCTTCTTTAATCTGAGACAAAGCCCCCTGCATCTCTAAAATCTGGTACACTCTGTACAACAACAGCTAGAATCCTTTCCCATTGTCTCTGGCCTGCTTCCTCCCTCTCCATTCATCTCACATATTGTTGTCTAACTGAATGCAGGAATTACGTGTTTTACTTCGGACACCACCAGCAGGCTTCAGGCCTCCATCAACTAGCAGGGCCCCACATTCCCTGAAGGAGCAACAATGGAAATAGTCCTTATGGCCATATTTTACACATACACACACATACACACACATAACACACCCAACACACCCAACTCTGAAACTGTGGGGCCTCAGGTAAAGAAAGTAATCCCCAGTAACCCTGCCTGATGAGCTGACCCTTCTCATTCCAGCCCCTTCCTGGCAGAGCAAGGGGCATACTCACTCTATCCGGTATAGACCACAGGCAAGGTGAATAGGAAGATGTTTCTTTTGGTTGTTTTACTAACAGGAATTGTAGAATACAGCATAATTGCTATGCAGGAAACTCTTCATAAGTATGTGATGGGAACAGCTGAACTTCAGAAGGATTACACCAAATTCCATTCTCTGCCCATAACAGTTTAAAACATTCAGTCCTCCAGCTACCCTGGTCAGGCCCATTGAGGGGTAGGGAGGGTTCTGGTGTTCTGCAGGGGGAAAGCCTTGATATAAAGAACTAAATGTTTTCTGCTGGAGATGCCCTTGGATTCCCATTAGGGCCTAATTCAGGAAATCTTGTTCTCTCTGTCTCTTTCCTACTACTAAACAACTGCCCAACTCCTCCTAACTCTCCTATTTATATACTCCTTCACCTAGCCAAGGGAGACCCTAGTGCCCAAACTAGATACTACTACTCATGCTCAATCCAGTAAGGGGAGCCACATGATTACTAAGACAGCCTAGTCCAATCTTTCTCAACCTTTGGCGTAGACCTTGAAATACCTTTATGGTTTCAGGGAACCCCTGCTGATAATTACTATCTTCAGCTCAGGGCACATTACTTTGATCTCTTTTAAACAGCTAAAAAAATGATTGGTGTCAGTGGTTACTCATCTGAGAGGCAGAAGTTGTTTATTGCTCAAAGAACCCCTAGCAACCTCTGGAGAAAGCCCAGGGTTCCACAGAACCCTGGTTAAGAAAGGCAGACCTAGTCACTTTGGGGTTTTGGGGCCCCTGTGGTGCTCTACCGGGGATATATGCAGACATGTTACCACCTGGAGATACTTGCTAGGCCATGTTCATGATAGATTGCTACATTTTTTTTATCTCAAAAGGTACACTTTAAAGCTATAAATGTCATGCACATAATACTCCAGTGTATTAGTGAACTTGTGTAAATATTTAAAGTGTATCTCCAGACAAAGCTTTGTGTTTCTTTCTATTAAAAAGCATGTGGAGATGTTTGAACCTTTATCAGTTTTACCTGCTTTCTGTGGATCAGTTGGGAAGAGTTACCCTCCCAGTAATAACGTTTGACCAGGCCAATAAGTGACAGACACAGACATAAAGGCACTCTCTTTTACCTTTGTCTGGTTAAACAAACAACAATCAGTTGAGGGTCTTAGAACATCCAGCATACTGTAAATTTCTGTACAGCGTTGTGTCTGGATTGTTTTGTATGCTACGCATGGGTTAATCACCATTAGACTACCTATAGTTATTAGACCTTTTCTGGACAACTGTAAACACTAACAATTTCTAACAAATTTAATTTGGTCTTCAGAAACTGGAATCGCGGTGAACCAAACAACTATGCATCTCAAGAGCACTGTACAGAAATGGTAGCAGGGGTATGGAATGACTTGGACTGCAGCAACACCATAGACTACATTTGTGAGAGACTGGCAGACTGCTGAGATACTACTATATGCTCATCTGTTACTCCTTCCTCTGAGTTCATCCTCCCATCCATAGGACTCTCATCTGTTACTATCAAAATTCAAGTGAACTTTCAGGTTAAAGTGGAAATAAAGTCGGCAGATACTCATCTCCACTCTCCAGCGGTGTGGCCGTTAGATCCCTTGCCAGCTGCTCACATAGTTTTCCCAGGCCTTTTCTGGCTCTTCCACCTCTTGATTGTCTGGGAGAGGATGTGGATACTCCAGTGCATGCGCATTGGAGTCATACATTCTAGTACCCCTACAGTGCGTCTGAAATGTCCACTGAGCTGCACATAAACAGCTCAGTGTTCCTTCAGTAGAGGATTGTGATTAGACAGGTAAGTTTGTGTTATTGCAGAAGAGACACTGCATATCTCTTTTACAATATAAAGCTGCCTGCTACTACGTTTTTTTTTATTTTAGGTTTTAGTTCCACTTTAATTTAGATAAATGCATTCCCGGTGCATCAACACTGTAAGGTTCAAATCTTACAGTTTGTTTTTTCATAAGAAAGCAGCCAAAGCCTGTCTCCTGCCAGCATGCTGCAGAGAAGGATCCTTGCTCTCTCTGTGGAAGCAGTGGTTCATCTACAAAGGTCCAACACACCCCAGCTAAAACCAACCAGCATGCAGCATTAACTTTGTTGATTGGAGATGTGCAATGTGCTGACAGGGGACAGGCCTTTCTACTTAGGCTGTGGCTGCTTTCTAAAGAAAATGCTCAGTAAGAAATTTCATACCTTTTGTTTTGATTTGTTTTGATAAACCTGAAATGTATTTAGCTAATTTAAACTGGAATTTAAATAAATAATATAATTTAAACTGGAATTTAAATATATAATGCTAGCAATGGGTACTCCTCTACAAGGTAGACTTTAAAGCACTTCCACGTAGCTTGTTCTGATTCTCCCAGAAGGAGGTCATTCCAACTATTGAATGGATGCATCACTTTGCATCCATGTTGGGAACATCAACCTACTTCAGCTGCTGCCCTAATATGAGTATTAAGCTTCCAACATTTCTGCATTGCAATATGGATTGCTGCAGATCACAGGTCCACTGTTCTCTTGGATTCCTTTGCTCCTTTTTTGTATAATATACAATTAAAGTATTTTGTTAAATAAATGCAAAATATACCTGCTGATCCTATCAGAAATCCAGTGTCATCCTGTGCACAATACAGTGCTATCTCAGAGTTATCAGGAAGTATATTGGGATTATAGAACACCTCCCTGTATGTTATGTAGAAGGGTAGAAGGTAAGCTGTTCTGTTCTAGAATGCCAATACTGCTCATTCCTAGGTGCAGTGCAGTAGGGAGCATTATCACCCTAGAACAGGAAGTGTGTTACTGGCAGAATCATCCGGTAAAATTAAAGGTAAAACGTTTTGAAAAAAAACAAAAACTAATGTGCAGCCACCATGTCTAAAAAGCTGCTGTAAGCTGCAATATATTATTATTTTTTCTTGGATGTAGATACACTTTGATTATCCTAGCCACTTGCCTACTAGGCACTTATACCCCCTTCCTGCCCAGGCCATTTTTCAGCTTTCAGCCCTGTCGCACTTTGAATGACAATTGCGCGGTCGTGCTACACTGTACCCAAACAAATTTTTTTATCATTTTCTTCACACAAATAGAGCTTTCTTTTGGTGGTATATAATCACTGCTGGGTTTTTTATTTTTTTACAATAAAAAGAACAAAAATTTTGAAAAAAAAAATGTTTTTTACTTTTTTCTGTCAGTATTTTGTGACTAAGTCATTTTTCGCCTTCACTGATGTGTGCTGATGAGGCGGCACTGATGCGGACTGATAGGCTGAACTGGTGGGCACTGATGAGGTGGCACTTATAGGCACTGATGGGGTGGCACTGATGAGGAGGCACTAATATGCCACACCTATGGGCACTGATAGGTGGCACTGATATGTGGCACTGATGAGCACTGATAGGCGGCACTGATGGGCACTGTTAGGTGGCACTGATGAGCCCTAATAGGCGGCACTGGTGGGCACTGATGGGCACTGATAGGCGGCACTGGTGGGCACTGATAGGCGGCACTGATAGGCGGCACTGGTGGGCACTGATAGGCAGCACAGATAGGCAGCATGGATAGGCGGTACTGATGGGCACTGATGGGCATTGATGGGTGGCACTGATGGGCGACACTGATGGGCATTGATCGACAGCAATGATGGGCATTGATGGGCAGCACTGATAGGTGGCACTAATTGCCAGCACTGACTGGCACTTGTGGGCACTGATTGCTGGCATTGCTGGGCATTGGTGGGCACTGTATGGTGACACAGTTTTACTATACTGTAATCAGGGTACTGATGATCAGTGCCCTGATTACATTCCTACATGTCCCCCTGTGTGGAGGTGCCGCTGATCGGCTCTCCTCGCCACACACTCAGTCAGTGTGAGGCAAGGAGCGCCGATTACCGGTACTTCCTTGTTTACATGTGACCGGCTGTGATTGGACACAGCCGCTCACATGGTTAAAGAGTCGTGGATGCTCTTTACAGAGATCTGGGTCACGCTGTGTCCTAGCAACAAGGCGTGGCCGCCATCGCTGTGCTGCGAGCCCCCGCAGGAGCGCGAGAGCGGCCACTCTGGGACGCCGTCATATGATCTCGTTCCAGAACGAGAGCCTCACTGCCCCGCCATCATTTCACGATGGGCGGGCGGCAACCAGCCAGAGAAGTGAAAATTAAAGAGGGATGTGATTACCTTGTATAGATACATAAATGGTCTATTTTGTAAAAATCTGTGGAAAGTTATTCACTCTAAAGAGACCCTGTCAGGTCTCTAAATAAATGAAAAGGCCAGGTTCCTGCAAGAGAAGGGGAATTATGCTCACCTTTTGTGCAACCCATGACATATTCTACCCCTGTGCTTCAGATATTATCAGTCTCTTTGGCATTTGACACTTCCAGGAGTGTCAGATTCCTGTGCCTCCCGCTGCATGCTGGTTTCTTCCTCTGACTCTTACATCACTACAAGACTCAGCAGTGACATAGGGGTAAAAGGAAAGTTCCAAAGTGTGGTGGAGGACACAGGCATGTTGACACCAAGAATAACCCTTTTTTTTGTATTGGACTGTATTGTGACAGAGCTGTTAAAGTGGAGGTCCAGGCTCCTTCAGAAAAAAATAAAAGCCGGCAGATAAAAATACTGTAGCTGCTTACTTTTAAAAAGTACCTGTCCAGGAATCAAGCTATGTTGGCACCCCAACCGATTTTTCCATCGGCTCTCGGGTGCTGCCCCCTCCATTGCTTGTATGGGAAACTGGCAGTAAAGCCTTGTGGCTTCACAGCCAGTTCCATACTGTGCATTTGCGAAGCGCGCTGCGCTTTATGAATGGCCTGGCGGTGGGGAAAGGAGGAGGGGGGCTGAAATTCCAGGTGATCGCCTGGATAAAGGTACCTGTCAAAACCAGGTACACCCCCTCCCCCTTGAAAGGTGCCAAATGTGGCATTGAAAGGGGGGGGGGGGCAGATAAGCGGAGCTTCCCCTTTTGGGGTGGAGCTCTGCTTTAACTATCTAGATTTCAAAATCAGTTGAGGTCAGTTTGTTCTTCACTTTAGAGCCTCCATTCACTAATATAATGGTAAATGCAACAACAGGCTTCAAAATCCATACAAATGCATCAAAATCCCATATGCACTTCCCTGTGCTCCCCTTCTTAAAAAAATGCATGTTCAGATTTCTGTATATAAATCTTGTCTTTTTGATATCGTTTGGCAGATGGGAACCAAGGCCACCAAATACTGGAAGCTTGCTTTTCTGTGTAGTTGGCCTTTATACCACATCCATGATACCTTCAGATTTTTGCCCTTTGGCTTCTATAGACAGTATGTTGCTTTTTTCATGTAAATAAGGCCAATTATGTTTTAATGTTGAATGAAAGGATAACATTTTTGAATAAGCGTATAAAATATTATATACATTGGAAATGTATTTATTTTAATTATGAGCCTCAGAGCCTGCACCAAAGGTTCCAGATTACTCTCCAGCAGATGTACAGATTTCCTGGGTGGGTAGGGTTAATGTACAGTAAAACCTTGGTTTGAGAGCGTTTTGCATGACAAGCAACATTTTTTCATAAACTTTAACTTCATATATAAGCGATGTCTTGATATAAGAGTAGCGTCATGTCACAACTGGGTATAAAAGAGAAGAGAGGCACCTTTAAGTGTAGCAATATGGTTACATTTATTGAAGGTACAACATTTAGCTAGTCACATGGTTGATTTTTAAAACAGGCACATCTAAGTATGCAGTCATCTGGGGTAAAGCTCTCCACATAGATCATCCTCTTCACCGCCATTGACGTCATCCCTTCCACGCTGCACTCCACGAGCGGTTCAAGCCTCACTTTCAGATCGCTCTACTGCAGGGTAGTCTTCCCGGTCATGATTGCAGACTGACAGCGGTGAGAGCCGGTGGTGTGGAGGATGGTCTGTGTGGACAGCTTTACCCCGGATGCCTGCATACTTGGATGTGCCTGTTTTAATCAATAACCATGTGAATTTCTAAATGTTGTACCTTCATTAAATGCAAACATATTGCTACACTTAAAGGCGCCTCTCTTCTCTTTTATACTCTTAACTCCTGCTGGATTTTGCTTCTAATCCCCTTGTTGAGGCTGCTATTTGTGGATGGACATTTTATGGTTACATATATCACATTGCTATAATCTTTTTATATGGACTATAAACTGAAAGACCTATGAATAAATGGTTATGGAACGAATCATCTGAGTTTCCATTATTTCTTATGGGGAAATTTGCTTTCATATACAAGTGCTTTCTATTACAAGCATATTTCTGAATTATGCTCGCAATCCAAGGTTTTACTGTGTTTTTAATTTTAGATTTTGTTCAGAGTTCTACAGAAGCTCAAAGAACTTGTAGTATTTGTAGTACTGAAACCTGACCACAAGATGGCACTGTTACATGTCAAATAAGTGCATGTGTGCTTTATGTAAGAACTTTGCAATACATAGGGACTTATTTCTAGGCACCTTCGCCCCAACTAAATTCATCTGAAACGTTCAGTACTTCTCTCAATAGAAAAAAAACCTTTTAGGGCGAGAAGCACATCATATGTTATTTACTCAAAAATCCCAAAGATATTCACTACTGAATAGAAAAAGTAAAGGTGACAAAGATAACAAAATATGCAAGAAATATCAGAATCTGTAGAAGTAAAGAAATGCCTTTTGTGTGAGCTCCTCCATTGCTATACATATACGTCTCTGTATAGAAATGTGTACAACCTTAAGTACTAGGAATATGATCCATATTTGAACAAATATTGAAAGGTCAGTCTCTATGTTCTTTGAAAGGGGCAGACAAGGTGTGACCTTCACTGGACTTTGATTAATTACAAGGATAATCAGTCACGTACAGTAAATGAAATAATATCATAGATATAAGAAGAATACTACATAGATGTACAGCCATGGTCCATTTCAGAAATATAATCAAAGATCATTCCTGAGCCTTCAATTGCTTCTTCCATAAATACCTTTAAAGTAGAGACAACCGTTTACTTAATAGTATGATTTATTGTCACAGCAGCTATACCCAACACACTAAATGACTTATGTTCCTGCAGTGCACCAAAAAGTGCATATCTTTTGCTGATATATATATATATATATATATATATATATATATATATATATATATATATACAGTATCTCACAAAAAAGTGAGTACACCCCTCACATTTTATGTAAATATTTTATCAGATCTTTTCATGTGACAACACTGAAGAAATGACTCTTTGCTACAATGTAAAGTAGTGAGTGTACAGCTTGTATAACAGTGTACATTTGCTGTCCCCTCAAAATAACTCAACACACAGCCATTAATGTCTGAACCGCGGGCAACAAAAGTGAGTACACCCCTAAGTGAAAATGTCCAAATTGGGCCCAATTAGCCATTTTCCCTCCTGGTGTCATGTGACTCGTTAGTGTTACAAGGTCTCAGGTGTGAATGGGGCGCAGGTGTGTTAAATTTGGTGTTATCGCTCTCACTCTCTTACTGGTCATTGGAAGTTCAACATGGCACCTCATCACAAAGAACTCTCTGAGGATCTGAAAAAAAGAATTGTTGCTCTACATAAAGATGGTCTAGGCTATAAGAAGATTGCCAAGACCCTGAAACTGAGCTGCAGCAGGGTTGCCAAGACCATACAGCGGTTTACCAGGACAGGTTCTACTCAGAACAGGTCTCTCCATGGTTGACCAAAGAAGTTGAGTGCACGTGCTCAGCGTCATATCCAGAGGTTGCCTTTGGGAAACAGATGTATGAGGGCTAACAGCATTGCGCAGGGGTGGAAGGGGTGGGGGGGTAAGCCTGTCAGTGCTCAGACCATACGCCGCACACTGCATCAAATTGGTCTGCATAGCTGTCATTCCAGAAGGAAGCCTCTTCTAAAGATGATGCAGAAAGCCCGCAAATAGTTTGCTGAAGAAAAACAGACTAAGGACATGGATTACTGGAACCATGTCCTGTGGTCTGATGAGACCAAGATAAACTTATTTGGTTCAGATAATGTCAAGCATGTGTGGCGGCAACCAGGTAAGGAGTACAAAGACAAGTGTGTCTTGCCTACAGTCAAGCATGGTGGTGGTAGTGTCTTGGTCTGGGGCTGCATGAGTGCTGCCGGCACTGGGGAGCTACAGTTCATTGAGGGAACCATGAATAACAACATGTACTGTGACATACTGAAGCAGAGCATGATCCCCTCCCTTCGGAGACTGGGCCGCAAGTTAGTATTTCAACATGATAACAACCCCAAACACACCTCCAAGATGACCACTGCCTTGCTAAAGAATCTGAGGGTAAAGGTGATGGACTGGCCAAGCATGTCTCCAGACCTAAACCCTATTGAGCATCTGTGAGGCATCCTCAAACAGGAGGTGGAGGAGCACAAGGTCTCTAACATCCACCAGCTCTGTGATGTCGTCATGGAGGTGTGGAAGAGGACTCCAGTGGCAACCTGTGAAGCTCTGGTGAACTCCTTGCTTTGTGCACTGGTCCAAATCATGTGGTGGAGGGGGGTTTATGATGTGGGGTTGTTTTTCAGGGGTTGGGCTTGGCCCCTTAGTTCCAGTAAAGGGAACTCTTAAGGCGTCAGCATACCAAGACATTTTGGACAATTTCATGCTCCCAACTTTGTGGGAACAGTTTGGGGATGGCCCCTTCCTGTTCCAACATGACTGCACACCAGTGCACAGAGCAAGGTCCATAAAGACATGGATGAGCAAGTTTGGGGTGAAGGAACTTGACTGGCCTGCACAGAGTCCTGACCTTATCCCCCTACCCGATTTCCTTTGAGAAGAATTAGAGCCGAGACTGTGAGCCAGGCCTTCTCATCCAACATCAGTGCCTGACCTCACAAATGTGCTTCTGGAAGAATGGTCAAACATTTCCATAGACACATTCCTAAACCATGTGAATAGTCTTTCCAGAAGAGTTGAAGCTGTTATAGCTGCAAAGATGGGCCAACTCAATATTGAACCCCAAGGACTAAGACTGGGATGCCATTAAAGTTCATGTGCGTGTAAAGGCAGGCGTCCCAATACTTCTGGTAATATAGTGTATTCTGTTTAAGCAGCCATACCCTAAAACCAATGTCATTTACAATGACTGCATTTCCTATGGGAAAATCTGTTTAACTTGGGATAGTCCTTATTAATCAGGGATAGCTTGCAACTAAAGAAATTGTTTATGGAAGATTATGCTTCCTGATATCAAACTGGAATTGCAATATCAGTTTTAGATCAATGAAACATTTTAAAACAAACACATACAGACCAGTCACAGACCACCAATACTTGTAGCACAGGACTTTTGAGGGCATATAGATCTTGGCACCTCAAAGTGCTACACCCTCTGTGTCCAACAGGCCTCCAGCAAAGAACACTTGCAATTCACATTCACAGGAGATGGTGTCCCTTGTCTAAGATCTGGGTACACAACAAAATCCACAAGGGAAATGGGGAGTACAACAGTACAATGAATATGCATATAGACAGAGGTACAAACATGCCTACAAACAAACAGTTTCCCACAAAATGAGCATCATAATACAATACACTTATAAAGTTTATGATTTTATACAGCAAAAAGAACAGGTTGTGTGATGCTGAAGGTCCACAGAGAAGATCTGGGTACTTTTCTATCTTCTGTGCCTCCTTTAGGAAATGAAGGTCCACATTTAGAGTTCTTCAGTAAATACATACATCCTTTGTTCCTAATTGAATTGGTTCGACTGCATGGATTCCGTTCACATGTTTTCCTGATGAAGATGTAATCATTTGAAACGCGTAGAGCTGAGATGTGGAACGCTTCTCTTTACTCTGTAGTCATATGGAAAATCTATATATGAACCCTGGGTTTTAGTATTGGATATAGTGTTATATGGGTTTTAACATTTGTATAATAAATATTATGAAAAATATGTCTGGTGCTGAGATCTACTGCATACCTCAAAAATCCTGTGCTCCAGGTATTGGTGGTCTGTGTATGATATCTAGGATACGGGCATGTAGTGACACAGAACTGTTTTTCCTAAAATTTTACACACAGTCCAATGAATGATTAAAGCCAGAGCCGCTATTAGAGATCATGGGTCCTCATACAAGCTACTCATAAAGATGTAATAACATTTGAAGGTTTTTTTGAGCTAAGTCTAAATTCCATATTGCTCACTCCCCAGTAGGGGGCAATCCAATAACTGACTACACACTAAGGAAATATTTCATGGGACAGACAATGAAGCAAAAAAAAAAAGTTTTGCGATGCTC
Source organism: Aquarana catesbeiana (assembly GCF_042186555.1). Lineage (NCBI taxonomy): Eukaryota > Metazoa > Chordata > Amphibia > Anura > Ranidae > Aquarana > Aquarana catesbeiana. The sequence continues at coordinate 627,713,562 of NC_133326.1, read as the reverse complement.
CTCAAAAAAGTTGAGGAGCATCTTACTCATTTATAAAAATATAAATACTTTATTGTGAAATTCATGTAAAAATTATCAAAAATATACAAGAACACCATCACCACTCACCATATATAAATTAAAAGCATTCCAGTGCTGTCATTACATTCACTGGACGTTTGAGTCACTCATAACCACAGCATACGGAACCGCTATATCTGGTAATTGTTGAATACCACATAGTACAGGATACGTTTCATCATAGTGTACAGTGGTTACATTAGTGATATATTGTGTGAATTACACTTTAAATAAACTCATATAAACATCCGTTTTAGACACTGTGAGTCAGCAGTCCTGTATCAATGAAGTACGATTTGTTATTTTTTGAGAATTAGCATAATTATGTGGTGCACCAACATTGAATGCACAGACAGCAGAAAAACATATCGATCCATGGAATCTATATTACTGGTACAAATCCTGAGACAATATGAACTTTTAATGCTGCTCCGTAGTCTCTCTCAACTTCATGAACATCAGTCCATTGCATAGAACTCGTGGAGGTTAACAAAAAAGCTGCAGCTTTGACTTTAAATCTAATAAGACCAGACTTTCTGCATCATGGGCTTAAAGTAATACTAAACACATACTGTTTAACCACTATGTCCCCCCCCCCCCCCCGCATCCATCATTTGTGCACGCTTCCAGGGAGATCCACTGGACACATCGGAGTACTGATCACTGATCTAGGCCGCTGTTGGTAGCTCTGGTACCATGTGATTGCTGTAGCGAATCAGTGATCACACAGACAGTAGTAAACAATATGGAACTTCCTGGCATCATTGTTTACTACTGATCGGTCACAGAGATCACATAGTACAGGGCCATTTACAGCTTCCCATTTCCATGTGATAGCTGTGGTCAATCGCAGCAATCACAGTATTTCTCAATGGCTGCAGGAGTGCAGCGCAACAAAAATAAGTCTTGTACTGAATATCAACAACAAAATCTAAAAAAAAAAAGTACTACACACATCTAATATAATTATAATGTACAACAAATATGATCCTTCACAAATAGTATAGATTAAAGTCCAATCAGTATATGCTATCACCACTGTGATCCAAATTATAGAAGTGTTCCACCACCATACAAACTGGCCACTCACTTCAAAGCCATGACCCCCGTATTACCAGAAGGTCAAAGTAAGTGGTGTTCCCCTCAGGGATAATAGTTCTGATAAACGCTTGGCAGATCCTCACTCCTCTTTTTCCCATAGGGAGGGTACACAGGTTGTCAGGCACTCAGGAACACCAGAACTAAGTGGGAAGGGAAAGGGAAGCACAGAAGATCGACAAAAATGAAGTTCAGTAGCCAGTGCGGCTCTTCTGCTTGATTCCAAGCATGCGTGCGTCGGAATTGTGTACACACGATCGGAATTTCTGACAACGGATTTTGTTGTGGGAAAATTTGAGATCCAGATCTTAAATTTTGTATGACGGAAATTCTGATGGAAAATGTCCGATGGAGCCGACACACGGTCGGAATTTCCGCCAAAAAGCTCCCATCGAACATTTTCCGTCGGAAAATTGGACCGTGTGTACGGGGCATTAAAATAAATCAATAATATCAATAAGCTGTTTTAATTTGTCATACAAATATACACTCACCGGCCACAGGGCCATCTTTAATATTGACTGGACCCTGTGCAAACATTTTCTTGGGCCCCCTCTTCCATGCATTTTCGCTCTCCACATGCTTTGAGACATACCATAAATAGCAGCTAGACTCAAAATCTGTTTACTGAATCAGATCAGATAGCAATTGTGATTGGTTGCCAGAGGTTACAGTGTATCATTACCACTCACTGACTGGCTGCTAGAGGTTACAGCACACATTATGTCTCACTGTTTATTTTCTAGAGGTTGCAGCACATGACTTCTGCTTGTTGATGGGTTGCTAGAGATTACTGTACATCAATGCTGATTGATTGCTAGAGGTTACTGGACATCTATACCACTCACTAATTGGTTGCTAGAGGTTACTGCACATTAATACTATTCACTGATTGGTTCCTAGAAGTTACTGCATATCCTTACCGCTCAATGATTGGTTGGTTGCAAGAGGTATGACTGCTCACTGTTTGGTTGCTAAAGGTTACAGCACATCATCTCCTCACTGCCTGCACATCATGGATTGGGGAGGTGAGGGGACCCATCAATAGACAGAAAACTCCTAGAAATCCTAGGACTCCTGGGATCAGTGGCAATGCTGGGGGAGGGGGGATGTGATCAGTGGCAATGCTGGAGGGCTGATGAGATCAGTAGCAGTGGTGGGGGATGGGATTAGTTAGGAGACAGTACACTGTGACAGATTCTGAATCTTGTAGAGCAAAGCTGGAAATTTTTGGCAAGCATATAGCGGGGAATTTACAATGACCACCAATGTGAGGGGGGATTTACACTGACCACCAGTGTAAGGGCAATTCTGCACTTACCACCAATGTAATAGGAAATGTACACTGATCACCAATGTTATGAAGAATTTACACTGACAACCAATGTATTTGGGGCTTTTACATCAACAGCCAATAAAGGGGGATTTCTACACTGGCCACCAATTTAAAGGGGGATTTAGACTCACCACCAATTTAAAGGGGGCTTCTACATGGCCCATCAATGTAGGGGAGGATTTGAAACTGACCACAACTGCAAGTTTGGATTTTTTTAACGATTACCAATATAAAGAGGAGTTTCTACACTGGCCACCAAGTTAATGCGGATTTACACTGACCACTAATGTAATAGGAGCATTCACAGTAACCACCAATGTAAAGAGGGATTTACACTGACCACCAATGTAAGGGGGACCTTCACACTGGCCACTAGTATGAATGCAAGGATTGTACACCAAGCCCTAATGTAATGAGAAGATTTACCACGACCACCAATGTAACTGAGACATTTAGCCTGCGTTCACATTTGTGTGTTGGGAATACATGCAAAATTGCTTTCCTGACACCACAGAAACGTGCTGCCCTTTAGCAGATACACAGAAGTGCCATTAATTGTTAATGACACTCTCATGCATCAGCTGAGATGTGCGTATTCACAGGCACCAAAATTCAGGGTGCTGTGGCACCATGTTCTTTTGAAGAAGGGTTCCACTTCCAATTTGCTTACCTTTGCAGAACAGGCTGATGTTAGGCTTAATGACTATACTTGTAGGCAGGACTATCAAGCATGCTCCTTTACCTCCCCAGTGGGCAGCATTCAGCAGAAGTGATGGTAGATATGACCTCAGGGGGGCACGATATACATATGAATTTACATATCAATGCCACCGCTATTTACATATCAATGCAGGTTATTTACATGTAAACACAGGGTCTGCAGGTGAGTCATCTGTACATGGCAATAGGGCAGAGTTGGGCAGCAGAAACAGAACTTTACACTGAGATACCGGGACACAGCACAGGACTAAAACTTCAAGGGATACAGGAATTTAAACTGGGATAGTTGACAAGTATAAGGCAGCTGCTTTGGGCCCCACAACAATGATGAGGCCCAGGGCAGCTGCCCTTTTTGCCCTGCCTTAAAAACGGTCCTGACCGGCCACTTTATTAGGTACACCTTGCTAGAACCGGGTTGGACCCCCTTTTGCCTTCAGAACTGCCTTAATTCTTCATTGTATAGATTCAACAAGGTGTTGGAAACATTCCTCAGAGATTTTGGTACATATTTACGATAGCATCATACAGTTGCTGCAGATTTATCGGCTGCACATCCAGGATGTTAATCTCCTGTTCCACCACATCCCAAAGGTGCTCTATTGAGTTGTGCATGTGACATGGCGCATTCTCATGCTGGAAGGAGCCATCAGAAGATGGTACACTGTAGTCATAAAGGGATGGACATGGTCAGCAACAATACTCAGGTAGGATGTGGTGTTTAAACAATGCTCAATTGATACTAAGGGGTCCAAAGTGTGCCAAGAAAATATCTCCCACACCATTACACCACCAGTCTGACCTGTTGATACAAGGCAGGATGGATCCATGTTTTCATGTTGTTTACACCAAATTCTGCCCCAACCTCTGAATGTCACAGCTAAAATTGAGACTTATAAGACCAGGCAACATTTTTCCAATCTTCTATTTGTCCAATATTGGTGAGCTTGTGTGAATTGTAGCCTCAGTTTCCTGTTGTTAGCTGACTGGAGCTGCACCCAGTGTGGTCTTCTGCTGCTGTAGCCCATCTGCTTCAAGGTTCAATATGTTGTGCATTCAGAGATGGTATTCTGCATACCTTGGTTGCAACAAGTGGTTATTTGAGTTCCTATTGCCTTTCTATCACCTCAAACCAGTCTGCCCATTCTCCATTGACCTCTGACATCAACAAGGCATTTTCCTCCACACAACTTCTGCTTACTAGATATTTTCTCTTTTTCACACCATTTTCTGTAAATTCTAGAGATGGTTGTGCGTGAAAATCCCAGTAGATCAGCAGTTTTTGAAATACTCAGACCAGCCCAACTGGCACCAACAATAATGCCACGTTCAAAGTTACTTAAATCCCCTTTCTCCCCCATTCTGATGCTCGTTTTGAACTTCAACAGTCATCTTCACCATGTCTACATGCCTAAATGCATTGAGCTGCTGCCATGTAATTGGCTGATTAGTAATTTGTGTTACCAAGCAATTGAACAGGTGTACCTAATAAGGTGGCCGATGAGTGTATATTTGAAATCAAATCTTTATTATTTTTTGGCAATAAAATGGTGTCTGCGGATTTATGGCAGTCACAGGCTGTGTCACGCCCCTCCAGCTGGTGTCTTATAATAACAGGGAGGTGAAGCCTTCATCAACCAAGATGTACTATAACAGACTGCTCAGAAGGGGAATTAATCTGAGACATACAATGGGGGGAACAGGATTTTCTCTGTACTGTCATAGGACACTACAACAACAAATTTAAAATTAACATTTTTTATTGTGTACATATGGTTTTTACAAAACAGTATATAAAAAGATCATGTAAACATACAGGTTATAAACCCGTTTTTATATCCCTCTTGATGGTCACTACACCCCCAGGGTAGAAACCCTTCTACCTGCGACATTACTCCAAGGGAGGTCAGTAAGTGTAGGCCATTAAACTCGACATGTTTCGCGGTCACCCGCTTCTTCAGGAGAAAGTGGAGGGAACAAGACACTATAATAGAAAACATAACATAAGTGTCTCACATGGTGTTAAAACTATAATCATGAATACTGCCAAATGTGGGGTACATACACCAAATTATCAGTGCCATTGCGGTATGTACCCCACGTTTGGCAATATTTAGGATTATAGTTTTAACATCATGTGAGACTCTTATGTAGACTGAATCTATATTTCATGTATCTATACATATATAGATTTCCCAGTGGCCATCTTATTTTTTGCTCCCTTGCTCGCCCGGAGACTTATTCTTTGGTGCCTCCATGATAGCTGCCGGTGAACCCAGCCTGATTTTGAGATAAGCTTTCCCTGGACAACTCTTTTGTTGTAATACTTTGCCATTGAGGACACTATGCTGTTCTTGTTATCCTTGATACTATGACTAGAGTAGCACCGAAATTTCGGCCGCTGAAAATTATTGGCCAAAAACTGTGTTTTTTCATTCGGCCGATAGCAAAAAACAGCCGATACCGAAAAGGGGCGGGGTCCACCCCAGGTGTGGCCCATTGCGGAAGTGTCACCCTGTGGCGTCCTCCACTCCCTCCTCCTCCCCTCCCTCCTCGCCGCGATCTCTGCATGTCACGGAGCTGAATTGTCCGGGCCGTAGTAATAATGTCCCGCCTCCTGTGATAGAGGGCACACTGATCCAATGGCGGCACATTGAGTTATTGTGATGTGATCACAGGAGGCGGGACATTGCTCCGTGACGCACAGAGATCGCCACTCTGATCTGAACAGGCACAGGCAGGCTGCATATGACGAACACTGGTGAGGTTGCTGGGCACTGGTAGGCTGCATATGACGAGCACTGGTGAGGCTGCTGGGCACAGGCAGGCTGCATATAACGGGCACTGGTGAGGTTGCTGGGCACTGGTAGGCTGCATATGATGAGCACTGGTGAGGCTGCTGGGCACAGGCAGGCTGCATATGACGGGCACTGGTGAGGCTGCTGGGCACAGGCAGGCTGCATATGATGGGCACTGGTGAGGTTGCTGGGCAGTGGTGAGGCTGGTGGGCACAGGCAGGCTGCATATGATAGGCACTGGTAGGCTGCATATGACGGGACCTGGTGAGGCTGCATATGATGGGCACTGGTGAGGCTGCTGGGCACAAGCAGGCTGCATTTGATGGACACTGGCGAGGCTGCATTGATCTCTTGTATTATGTCTGCAGTCTCTGACCCTCTCCTGTATCATGTCTGCAGTCTCTGACCCTCTCCTGTATCATGTCTGCAGTCGCTGACCCTCTCTTGTATCATGTCTGCATTCTCTGACCATTTCCTGTATCATGTCTGCAGTCGCTGACCCTCTCTTGTATCATGTCTGCAGTCTCTGACCCTCTCCTGTATCATGTCTGCAGTCGCTGACCCTCTCTTGTATCAAGTCTGCAGTCTCTGACCATCTTCTGTATCATATCTGCTAGAGGTGCATCGAATGGAAGTCTTGCTAATACTATTAAACACATTGCTAAGTAAGAGATTGCAGACATGATACAAGAGATGGTTAGAGACTGCATTTTTCTTGACCTTTCTTACACTAAAGGTGCCAATAATGGCAAAAAATAAACTCATATTAATTTAAATTAATGATATTAATTAAAAAGTTCAATAGAATACAATGATATATAAAAATAATATAAATATTTTTTAAAAACTGTCATTTTCGGTATCGGTTTCAGCTTTCGGCCCAGTGCATCCTTCATTTTCGGTATCGATTTCGGCACCAAAATTTCCATTCGGTGCACCCCTAACTATGACTTTGTTATGTATTCTATTTTAGTGTCCTGTTCCCTCCACTTCCTCCTGAAGAAGCGGGCAAGAAGCAGACAAAACATGTCAAGTATAATGGCCTACCCTTACTGACCTCCCTTGGAGTAATTTCCCAGTTAGAATGGTTTACTACCCTGGGGGTGTAGTGACCATCAAGAGGGATATAAAACAGTTTATACCTTGTATGCTTATGTAGCGGTCTTCCCGACTTCCAAGGGCCTGATAGTGACCCCCAGAGCCAGGGAGAACTGACATTCCTCCTCAGGGTGCAGGTTACTAGACATAGTGGGTGTGGTACAAGATAGAAAGATTGGGCGCCAGTCACTTTTTGTAAAAATGAACAAAGATAGTTTATTTCTCTTAACAGGAACAGTTGGAGAGAGGGTTAGGGCACAGGACACCCTTAGGCAAATGCAAAAGCAACTAAGGCAAACTCTGTAGACAAAAATAGAACTAGGCAGACATCAATACAGATAAAGGGCCTTTAAGCTGAATTCAGCAATCTGTATCCCGTAGCAACAGCTGTCTCCTATAGCAACAACTTCTCTCACAATATCCTACTGTAGATCTTTCAGCTTAACTCACAGTATCCCACTGTAGATCCTCAAGCTCAGCTCACCGTCTCTCACTAGACTTCTTGGACTCTCAGCCACCTGCTGGATCCCTCGAGCTTCACCCACAGCTAACCGCTGTACTTATCTTCAAGCTCTACTCACAGCTACCCGCCGTACTCCTTCAAGCTTTACTCACAGCTACCTGTTGTCTTCCTGGATGAGTCCCCACTGAAGCTTTCCCACTACTTCACTGTCCCTGTCTAGTGAAACGTCTGCTCTGGTACTCCTTCAGAACGTCATCCCTTCCAAAACTTGCCTCTGGTAACAGGAGTGGTTGTCTCTTTGTGGCAACTGCTTCTCCTTTACCTCCGGGAATGATCAGGCACTCCTCGGGCTGAGCCTCTAACACATGCAGTTCTGCGCCAGGCTTCGGGCGTAACCTTAGCTGCTCCTACTTTGCGGAACCCCAAACTATTAGATAGGCCTTACGTAGACCTAGCAGCCAGCATGACTCCTGGATAGGCCTCAGGCTTCAGATATAGCAACCCGGAGTTACTACACACTCACCCACCCAGGCTGCAGCCCCTAGTGAGAAGAACCCCGATCACCTGACTCCTGCCGAATAAATAGCCTATCCCAGCATGAACAGCTCCCAAAGAAACTCGTGCTGATTGGCTGAGACAACTTATTTACCCATCACCTGAATTCACTTTAATCTGTCATCCTAGTGCCAAAGGCAACAGTGCCACCTATTGACAGAAGATCGAGACTACTGATTAAACTCAGACTTAGGACAGACATCAGTGGATCAAACTATCAATCAGCCAGGCTAGTTACCACCTAGCACAACTAGATTTATTAGCAGCCCTGTTTAGGACCAGGGTGCTACACTTACATGATCTTTTTATATACTGTTTTGTAAAAACTATATATACACAATAAAAATTGTCAATCAAGATGTAATATTCCACCCCCATTGTGTTTAGTTGGTTAGTGGGCATGGAGGAAGAGGGACGGAGTGGGCTGTCATTTACCACTGTGTATACTCCCACGTGTGTGACTCTATAATCACATGGGCTGCTCAGATGTTGAAGGGAGGAAATGCTCAGGGTAGAAATACACTGAAAACTGAGCATGTACAGAGCTGCCAACACTGCTCTGCAAAATTCCCAGCTGCAGTGGGGACTTGGACAGGAGGGGGAGACAGAGAACAGCAGGATCAACCAGGTTTTTTGCAGTATACAGAAAATAAATCCCATCGTGAGTTTGAACAGCATGTAATACTCCACCATCCAACATATGCCTGTATATTACAACTCTGCATGAAGTGATCATCCCCATCACTAATGTAAATACCAATCCTTAGTCCTACAAAAGATTAGTATTTTCATTGGTGATGGGGGATGATCGCTTCATGCAGAGTTGTAATTTACAAGTATATGTTGGATGGTGGAAAAGCATTGTGAAATCCAGCTACAAACAAAGCACTGACATCCTGTAATAATGCACAATACAATAGCTGATGACAGGAATCCTTCAAAACAAGCTCACTGCATGAAATAGACGAGTCATCATCTTCACCAATGTTTCCTCTTACACAATGATATTCTGTAAACAAGAATAAAGACCATCTTTCCGTCTTCTGATAAGAAGTGGATCTAAAACATCCACACCCAAAGTCTGGTGTTCAAATTTAAAGTCGAACGTTACCCAGATTTAAAATATGCTTAATTCAGTGGTGTCGGCTGTCAGAGTACAATAGCTGGCAGGGAGAGGAGATAATTAGTGTGGATGGAGGAATTTATATGAGTATTATTAGCTTTACTAGCTTTAGAATGAAGATGAGATTGGTCTTCGATTATTCAAGGTAGTAGCATAGTGTTCAAAGGCAAACAAAAGCATTCCCATGTGCTGGGCTGTACTTCAATGTCCATGTGACTATACATGTTTACTTCCATGTCTGAAAAGTGTGATCACAACATGTATGAAATAAGGAATGATCTCGTCATATGAAGAAAGGAGTCCTGTGGGTGTTTTGAAGAAGTCATAACCATGTGGGAATTTTGAAGCTGGAACAGTCACTATGTACAAACAAAAGTCCCATAACGAATCTGGTTTTAAGTGTTAAAAAGTATAGCTGGTATTGGGTAGTAGGTTGAGAATGGTGGCCCTCCCACATACCACATTTAAAGTGACGCGTTTCACCATGTTTGACTCCAGGGCTTGGCTGTCTCTGTCCTTTAAAAGAAAATGAGGTGTAACAAATGCATCCCACACTGAAGAGCAAGAGGAAGGCAGTGTAACCTACGTACAATATATTCATGATAAACACTTGCTGACAAGGCCTTTTTCTGACATTTGCTGTTCACAAGTAAAAATCTGTATTTTTTGCTGGAAAATTACTTGAAATCCCCAAACATTATTTATTTTTTTAGCAGAGACCCTAGAGAATAAAATGGCAGTCATTTCACACTGTATTTGCGCAGCGTTTTTTCAAACGCAATTTTTTTGGAAAAAATACACTTTAATTAATTTAAAGTTTTTATTTTATTTTTTTTTGTATAATGTGAAAGATGATGTTAAGCTGAGTAAATAGATACCTAACATGTCACGCTTTAAAAATGTGCACGCTCGTGGAATGGCGACAAACTACGGTACTTAAAAGTAAAATTTTTTTTCTTATTTATTTTACTATTTATTTTTTATTGTTACACTGTCCCTTTATTTTTAATTTTTTGATCACTTTTATTCCTATTACAAGGAACGTAAACATGAATTGTAATTAGAAATAAGCATTACAGGTCCTCTTTGCTGAGAAATCTGGGGTCAAAAAGACCCCTGATCTCTCATTTACCTTTTAAAGCAAAAGAAAGGAAAATTTGACATTTTGACGTTATCAAAAAGTGGAGGAAATATTTGTCTGCTACATTAATTGGCCAACATTTCTTAATTGTACGAGAATACAGATTTCCTCTTGGGGTGGGATTTTTAATAGTATCACAAAGCAACATACATAGAGATATATATAAAAACAGATAAATTACTAAACCAGCATAAGGGAATAGGCAGCATCAGATTATATGAACAACATGAGCATAATCGATGTCAGCAAATGATGCAGAAAGCATACTCTAAATCCTACGCGTTTTGGAGTAGCTTAGACTCCTACTTAAGGTTAATGCGTTATGCAATCAAAGTAAAGGTTAAGCGATCAAGAAAGTAAATGGTTGGACTTGTTTACAGGGAAAACAGAGACAGAGGGAGATAAAACTCTCTCTAATAAAATGGGATTTTGAAGGGGAGATAATGTGTCTGTTAACAGTGAGCCAATCCAGCGATGATTAATATAAAAGTATAAATTTTATTTAAACATATTAAAAATATACATTACATAATTAGCAATCAAACGTCAGGATGACCATGCAATAGCTTGTGTTCAGAAAACATTTATGATCGCCAGCCAACATGTTTCGCATATACTTTGCTTCGTCAGGGCATTAGGGACATCACTGATTTTCTCTAGATTGCATACAAGATATAAGTAATTATTATAATTATAGATACATTTCGGCCATAAATAAATACATACAGACCATGATAAAGAATACATGATAAGAAAATAGTTGTGCTCACCTAATCTATTGCAAGTCGGAAAGACAAAAGAGTAGCCACCTCCAAAACCAAGTGCCCCCTAGTACATCACCCGGAGCAAAAAACCCATGGGTGCCAGATCCCAATGGGTAGTGCCGACAGGGGGACTGGACCGTGCAGAAGAATGGGCAGAGATCTGGCAGAAAATTAATAAGGGGGAAATTAAATTATTAATATATTGCAAGGATACATATAGAGAATGTATAACCACAAGAAATACTGTATCAATTGCCACAAGATATAATATTAGTGGGCAATAAAAAACTTATCCTCCTATATGGCAGGATAATATAGGTAATGTCAAGCCATATAGAGGTTGATATCAAGTGTCAAAAAATCAACCTAATTTAAATGGTGAAAATAGAATAAAATACACCACTCCAATTAGGTATGTTAGATTATTACCAAAAATTTAAAAAATAGTAAATAAATAGGAAATCAGAAATCTAAACCTATATTTATATTAAGGTGAAAAGTGCCAACTTCAATCAAATCAAATAAAATCAGAGCGATAGCAGTGGAGGAAGTCATTTGTTTATATATGCGGTTTTGCCTAAAGAGATTGGTCCCTGTACATATAACTCTTTAGCTTTATGCCAATGTATTATTCTTCTTTTTTATTATTGCGATCCTCGTGGGACCATTGAGTGACCTCTCTGAGCTGGTGCCGCTTACCAACAGCTCCGGTAAGCTCAGAAACTACCGGGAAATGGCACGGGGGGGGGGGCACCTTTCCTGCCGCCTATAAAAGTAATCTTACAGTGCATCTGCCGCTGGGATCACTTTTATAGGAAAGCAGGCCACCTAAGGGAAAAAATGATACTGGGATTATGGCAAATAACCCTGGAATTTAATGTCAAAATCATGACGTACATTCCCGGTTAGGCAGTCGGCGCGTGGTGCCAAATAAATCATACAAAAAAATCAAAAATCCATCAAAACATTATATACAAATATTACATAGAACTGACCTGTCTGGAGGCAAAAAAACCCCAAAGGGAGCACATATATAGCCAACTAATGGGATAGACGTCATCCTTATGACTATATATACAGTATATAACAAAAATGGTAGAGGGGTACAATATTACAACAGAAACAATCATGACAATATATTATATATATATATATATATATATATATATATATATATATATATATATATATATATATATATATATATATATATATATATATATATATAATATAATATAATTTTTTTTTTTTTTTTTTTAAGTGACAGGCTTGCTCATACAAGCCCACATGTTAAAACTATTAGTTTTACCGCACAGGCTGGTATCCATTCTGTGCAGGCAGCGTGGGTGTTTGTTTTTTTGGGGGGACTTTTTAAAAACTTTTTTTTTACTTTATTGAAATGGCACAAGATGCAGAGAAGGAGGAAGATTTCAAGTGACCTCATGCTGCACTTCCTTGCACTTTTCTGCTCCATTGTTTTGTGATTGTGGCACAAAAAAAAAAAAACAATTGTTGTCTATCTGCTCTTGTGGAGACCTACATTAATCAGGTGTAGAAAAATGCAGGTCTCTGCATATAGTGTGAATAACGCCTAAACCAAATATATTACTTGGCCCTTTTTGGCCTTTTAATGTCAAAAAGTTGAATCCTCGTTTTTATAGATTCTACTTCTAATTAAATGGAACCAGCAAGGTGTATCTACAAACCCTTACCAAGAGTGACAACGTTGATTTATTTTAGCTGCAGCATTGTCAGCCTTTCCTTTGCACTCCCATGTTGGACTACATGCAACATTTGTAGCCACTGCAAAAAAAAACCTGTCATGTTCAGCTGCTACTTTATAACACACACTTCCACAGAACATTCCTACAATGAGTCCACAGGACATACACAGAGCAAATTCAGCCAGCTGCTACGGTTTATGCTGACCTGAGCACTACGTGTCATTTTATGTTTAACCCTTACTGTTTTTTTTTGTATGCTGAACGGTGTTACCAGTTACTAATTTATTTGTATCTGCTTGGCTATCAACTTTACTGAGTGAGAATACATTAAAATTACCTTTACTAACTTTGTTTTTGAAATAGCACTATTATTGGATAATGGGTATTATTTGCTTCTGTGTTTACTTACTTTTTACGCTCAACCTGGCGTGTCATCTGGGCTGAGGCCTTTGGGAAGGTTGAGGCAAAGAACAGATGACCCATCTTAGGCCTCTTCCAGATGGGTGGACTCCACTAGCAGATCCACCTGCTCAGCATGGAATCTGCTGATCTCTCCTGAGCAGGTAGATGACAGGTTTGTGCTTATGTAGAGCGGACATGAATACAGCCCACTTTCCTCTGTGGGCGGTCAGATGGAAACGGACCGCCTTTCTGTTTCCATCAGACTGCCATCCAATCGGACAGATGGATGGGGAATGGATCCTCCATCCGTCTACTTTAAGCAGATAGAATTGGATTGGATCAGATGTCGGAAGGTGTCCACTGACACATGTCCGCTAACATCCACCACTCCATAGAGGGCAATGGATGGTCTGATTGGGTCTGCCTAAAAATCTGACAGACAGACCAACTCGGGGGCCCCCAGATCCCGCCCCCCCCCCTTGTGAATGGATATGGGGTAAAAAAAGTGTCCCACGATGTCCATCCATTTTCAATAACGAACATAACCAACGGACCTGAAAAATAGAAAAAAAAAACAAAAAAAAACTGACGACTGCTATCTTTTGGCTTTGGCAGCTGTTATATAGGCAAGGGCGGGGCCACCCACTGATGTAACCAGATGACCACGCCCCCTCTGATGTTACATGACGTCAGAAGTGGTGGGGTCACTTGGTTATGTCACCGAGTGGCCCCACCTTTGCCTATATAACAGCTTTCATAGCCAAGAGACAGCAGTCGCCGGGAGGCCTCCCATGGAGGCGGAGCTTTTTTTTACTTCCATTCTTCTTGTCTGTCGGGCGGTGTGATTAAAGGTGGATGGACATTGTGGGACACCTTTTCTTTTCTTTTTTAATAAAGGAATTGTCAAAAACTTTCTATTGTGGTTTTTACTTTTTGACACTTTTTTGCTGAATAGGTAGGGTATCCCATACCCATTCACATTGGGGGGGGCAGGATCTGGGGGCCCCCTTGTTAAAAGAGGCTTCCAGATTCCGATAAGCCCCCCGCCTGCAGACCCCAACAACCAATGGCCAGGGTTGTCAGGAAGAGGCTCTTGACCCCATCAGAACAGGCCGCACCAATGGTCGACTAAAGAAGTTGAGTGCACATGCTCAGCGTCATATCCAGAGGTTGTCTTTGGGAAATAGACCTATGAGTGCTGCCAACATTACTGCAGAGGTTGAGAGGGTGGGGGATCAGCCTGTCAGTGCTCAGACCATACGCCCCACACTGCATCAAATCGGTCTGCATGGCTGTCGTAATAGAACGTAATAGAAATAATGCACTTCAATCATCCTGACACTGTATCAACCATGGTGAATTATTGAAGCACTAACACCAGCCATTGCCCCAACAAATCGCCTGCAAAAAAACACAAAGTCAGTCCCTGGTGCCAAAAAGGTTGGGGACTGCTGCCATAGGGGAACCAAGTTCCCAAAGACTTCCCCTCCAACTGCAATGTCGCTACAGTTGAGCGCACCTACAGGTCCATAAAGATATGGATGAGCGAGCTTGGGTGGGGAGCTTGACTGGCCTGCATAGAGTCCTTTCCTTAACCTCATAGAACACCTTTGGGATGAATTATTGCAGAGACTGTGAGACAGGCCTTCTCACCCAACATCAGTGCCCAACCTCACAAATGCTCTTCTGGAAGAATGGTGAAACATTCCCATAGACACACTCCTAAACCTTGTGGACAGCCTTCCCAGAAGAGCTGAAACTGTTCAAGCGGCAAAGGGTGGGCCAAATCAAATTTGAGCCCTACGGACTAAGACTGGGATGCCATTTAAGTTCATGTGCGTGTAAAGGCAGGCGTCCCAATACTTTTGGCAAGATAGCATATCTGGCAAGGTTTGCAATGGTGGTGGAACCCTCCACATAAATACTACTGTATATCTAATTTGTGAAAGGACATCGGTCAGGAGTTATGTTTAACAACAGAGGGAGGACAGACAACTTCTCTACAGGAAGAGCTATGTTTGGGATTCGAAATACCAACGACCCCAGGGCTGCTAAGCAGAAGTGTTAACCTGCCACATGCATGGAGCCTCCATCTCTGTGGTGTCAAACAGTCCTAAGTCCCAGGGGTGCAATAAGTTAATCAATGCAGATGTACTGTGGAAGGCCGGAGAGCCATTGAACAACCCGTTTTTGTGATATGCCATCTGTTTTGAAGGCTGGGTATAGCTGATTACTGTCAGCATGTTGCTTTAGAACTATCTCTAAATTTGGGGCTTTTTGCTTGATGAGAGGCTACAATTGGTGCTGGTGTGGAATTCACAAGGCTGATTATTGTCCTTGCCCATAGAAAACATATGGCAGGATTTGCAATGGTTGTGGAAACCTCCTACACATAAATACAAAATTTCTTTGGACATGTACCTATAGGAGGTGGAATGACATCAGTCAGGAGATTTGATTCTGTGATACTTGGTGTTTCTTGGTGTGTGAGTGTAGAATAGTGATGTTACCCTCTGAAATTTGGGAATGACATTTTGATTAAGATTTATGATGTTGGTACACATATCACATTTTTTTGTGTGAAAATTATGATCATTTGGAAATACTAACCAACACACAAAATTTGAATCATTTTAAATGTGCATCAGCAATGGTATTGTGTGTGGTTTGTGAAGACACGTGTGAGAGTTTTGGTTTAGATTTGTGTGAGATGGAGAGCAAAAAGTGAGGTAGAGAGATAGAGAAAAATATATTTTCCCCCAAAAAATTAAAACATTACATATTACTAGCATTCTTAACAAAAAAAAAAGGAATAAGAAGCAACATAAAAACCCCGCAAGGACAATTTATTTTAGGAATTAAACAGTTCATCTCAAAATTAAAATGTACAGTATTTTTGGGTGGCAGTAACAGTTTTACAATTAGAATCAATGGTTGAAACCTGCATTTAGCTATATAACGCACGATTGCATGCTTTTAGCTATATAACGCACAATTTCACAACCACTACGCCCCCCCACAGCACCTCAAACCCCCCTCAATGTCTGCTGGTCCACCGGCACTTACCCCATCTAGGCGGCGGGCACATCGGGCAGCGGCGGGGATCAGGCATCGGTGGGCACCTCGGGCATCAAGGGGGGATCGGGTATCGGCGAGCACATCAGGCAGCGGAAGGGATCGGGCATCGGCAGACACCAGACTGCAACGGGCATCGGGCAGCGGCTCCTGTGTCTTCTCCTCCTCCCCTCCTCCTAGGCATCCAATAGGATCGCCTGTCCTTTCAGCCAGTTGGGTGACAGGTACCAGACCCGCTTCCATATTGGCCAGGAGGAGGATCAGTGTTGCAACAGCGAATATTTATTTATTGTTGCAACACACCTGGGTGGGCTGCAGATGCATTGCTCTGCGCCCCGAGCCCACCCTATTTTGAAGCCTATTAGAGCCTCTGGCTCTAATCAGGTGCTTCAAAAAACACACCCCCACCGCCATAGGAATCCATATGCCCAGCATGCTGAAAGGGATGCACTCTCGTTCTGGGACAACATCATATGACATTGCCCCAGTCTCACCGCTTTTGCATGCCTGCGGGGGCGTGCAGCACCTGGGATCTCTGTAAAGAGCCGATGACGTGGCTCTTTACCCATGTGATCAGCTGTGTCCAATCACAGCTGATCACATGTAAACAAGAATGTGCAGGTAATTGTCTATCCTTGCCTCACACTGGCAGAGTGTGAGGAGAGCCGATCAGCGGAATTCCCTCACAGGGGACACTGTACAGGTAATCAGGGCACTGATTATCAGTGCAGCCCCAACAGTGCTCAGCAGTGATGCCAGTCAGTGCCCAGAAGTGATGCCAATCTGTGATCATCAGTGATGCCAATCTGTGCCCATCAGTGCTGCCTTTCAGTGCCCATGAGTGCCTGCTCATCAATGCTGCCTATCAGTGCCGCCTATCCGTGCTGCCTATCATTGCCCATAAGTGCTACCTATCAGTGGTCATCAGTGCCACTTATCAGTGCAACCTATTAGTGCCGCATATCAGTGCCACCTATCAGTGTCCATCAGACGGCATATTAGTGCCTCCTCATCAGCACCACCTCACCTCACCTCATCTCATAAGTGCCCATAAGTGCCACCTCATTAGTGCTCATCAGTGCTGCCTCATCAGCGCACATCAATGAAGGAGAAAAATTACTTAAAGTGGAGTTCCACCCAAAAATGGAACTTCCACTTTTTGGAATCCTCCCCCCCTCCGGTGTCACATTTGGCACCTTTCAGGGGGGAGGAGGAAGCAGATACCTGTCTAATACAGGTATTTGCTCCCACTTCCTGGCATAGATCACCGTGGCGTTCGCGGTGACTTACGTAACTTCCGGCGCCTACTCTGTCCTCCCCTGCTGTCTTCTGGGAGACAGCAGGGACCAGTGAGGACGCGCAGCGCGATTCACGCATGCACAGTAGGGAACCAGGAAGTGAAGCCACACGGCTTCACTTCCTGATACCCTCACCGAGGATGGCGGCCAAAGCAGCCGAGAGCCGATGGACAGATCGGCTTCGGCTGCCGACATCGCTGGCTCCCTGGACAGGTAAGTGTCCATATATTAAAAGTCAGCAGCTGCAGTATTTGTAGCTGCTAGCTTTTAATATTTTTTTTTTCGGCGGACCTCCGCTTTAATTTACAACATTTTCTGACGGAAACTAAGAAAAATCTTTTTTTTTTTTAATTAAATTTCTGTCTTTTTTTTTTTTTTTTTTAGCAAGAAATAAAAAAATCCCAGTGGTGATTAAATACCACCAAAAGAAATCTCTATCTCCGTGAAAAAAATGATAACGAGGCCATTTGGCTACAGTGTTGCATGACCGCGCAATTGTCATTCAAAGTATGACAGCGCTGAAAGCTGAAAATTGGCCTTGACAGAAAGGGGGTAAAAGTGCACTGTATTGAAGTGGTTAATTAAGCTTTGACAAAAACAAAACAAAAAAAAACCTGGAAGCTGATTGATTTCTATGCAGAGCTGCACCAGATTTTGCACTCTCCAGTTTTAGTAAATCAAGCTTAGTGTTTGTTGCCGACAGTGGCACTGATGTCATTTGAGACCACCCACCGCTGGGAGAAGAGGAAAAAAGGAAGAAGACACCCACTATTCACATGACCGTCCTGAACACATCAGGAAAATGTACCATATATATATATATATATATATATATATATATATATACCGACCCGAATATAAGCCGAGGCACCTAATTTTACCACAAAAAACTGTAAAAACTTATTGACTCGAGTATAAGCCTAGGGTGAGAAATGAGCAGCTGCTGTAAGTAGAAAAGAGGGTCATCAATGCCCATTTGCAGCCTATCTGTGATCATTTGCATGCCTCACCGTGCCCATTTGCAGCAATAGGACCCCCAAGCTTCAAACTCTGTGGTTAAGGGTTCCTAGATGCCCCCTAGCTGCAGCCAAAATTTGGAGTCTCTGGACCCAAAGGGTCCCGAAATGACATTGCTGCAGATGGACACAGTTGACCGACTTTGGGGCCCCGTATCTCTGGGCCACTTGGTGCTAGGAACCCCAATGTTGGGGTTCCTAGCACCAAGTGGCCCCAAGATACAGGGCCCCAAAGTCGGTTCGGAAAATGTCAAGCACTTTTCTGCAGCAGAGAATGACATTTTTCGAACCGAATTTGGGGCCCCGTATCTCGGGGCCACTTGGTGCTAGGAACCCCAGCTTTGTTAGATATGTTGTAGTGCTAGTTCCTCTGGGTTTGCACACCAAATTTGTGGTTCCTAGCACCAAGTGGCCCCGAGATACGGGGCCCCAAATCAGTTCGGAAAATGTCGTTCTCTGCTGCAGAAAAGTGCTTGACTCGAGTATAAGCCGAGGGGGACATTTTCAAAAAAGTGCTGAAAAACTCGGCTTATACTCGAGTATATATGGTAAATATAAAAAAAAAAGCAAAAAATAAATAAATACCTCTGGATGGTCACTTGGGGGGGGGGGGGGGGGGGGGCTATTGAGGGGGGCAGAGGCCAAATTAAGCCATTTTCTGAATGTCAACAAAGTAGTTCCTGGAAAATACAGAGAACAAAATAATTTATTTTTCTCTCTTTTCTCAAATGCTGATCTTAGCATTTAACTTGCTTCCTGAATGCTTTTTTTACAGATTATCTTCAACCTCACTGTTCACAGGAAGGATGAGAGAGGATGGATGGAGCGAGTGATTTATATGGGGTCCACTGATGAGACAACGTTAGAGTCATTTGCGGCACTAACACACAAAGACCGGTCTGACCGATAAGCTGCCAGCATCGGGAAAATGAAGAATTCTTATGAGCAGTCGCTGAGCGATTCCACTACAGGTAATGTACAAAATTCTATAACATGTTACAAAATTTCTGATGCAGCGGTGACGATGTTAGATGATAACATTTTGAATTTGCTTTCATAAAAAGGAACCAAGAAAGAAGCCAAGCATCCCGCTATTCTCATAAAGTAATGTGATTTCAATGAGCCTATCCATACAAATTCCACGCTGTAAAGCAGGGCTGTGTAGTAACCAGCTATGTACATACTATATTCATTCACCCTTTTCATGTTCCATTATGATTGTAAAAGCTTTTAGAATATCCTCTGTGCACACTGCAAATGTCAGGAATGTATCTATTAAACAAAAAACTCTAAATGGAATGCTGTGTCTATTTCGAAAATGTTATTATCACCGTAAAATTTCTTAGGCTGGGTTCACAGCAGTGAAAATTGGATGCGGTGAAATCCACACTGGTGTGAACCCAGCCTTAGAAGTTTTACGGTGATAATAACATTTTCGAAATAGACACAGCATTCCATTTAGATTTTTGGTTTAGTGTACAATTCGCATGTCAGGAGATTGTGCCTGGCTCTCTATGGAGCCGGTTCACACATCTCCGGAACGTCTCCGGTCCGAATTGCACAGGAGTCCTGTGCGTCTTTTGGTCTGTTTCAGGTCCGAATTCAGCCAAAAATTCGGGCTGAAATCAGACCTGAAACGGTGAATGGAGTCGCACCGGACCCCTGACCCCTGCTGTAAGCTGCTCCGTTCCTCAGTGTGAGCCCAGCCTTAAAGTGATTTTGTCATGAAAGAGTATCTGGTCTGCCTTTGTTAATCTCTCCTTTTAAGAATGATACGTTCAATGATTTATGAGTTACTGACCTGGAACAAATAGAGATAAGGAATCCAGACATCTACAGGGAGTTTGTTCTAGCTCTGCCAAGCAACTGGGATTATCAAAGGGTGTAATGTCAGCCCCCATGTATTCCTTTATGATAGGGTCACTTTAAGACATACACGCACCGGCCACTTTATTAGGTACACCTTACTAGTACCAGGTTGGACCCCCTTTTGCCTTCAGAACTGCCTTCATTCTTCCTGGCATAGATTCAACAAGGTGTTGGAAACATTCCCCAGAGATTTTGGTCCATATTAACATGATAAAATCACACAGTTGCTGCAGATTTGTCGGCTGCACATCCGTAATGCGAATCTCCTGTTCCACCACTTACCAAATGTGCTCTATTGGATGAGATCTGGTGGCTGTGGAGGCCATTGGAGTACAGTGACCTCATTGTCATGTTCAAGAAACCAGTGGTGAGATGATTTGACCTTTGTGACATGATGCATTATCCTGCTGGAAGGAGCCATCAGAAGATGTGTACACTGTAGTCATAAAGGGATGGACATGATCACAACAATATTCAGTTAGGACGTGACGTACACCATTACACCACCAGCCTGAACCGTTGATACAAGGCAGGATGGATCCATGCTTTCGTGTTGTTTACGCCTAATTCTGAGCCTATTATTTGAATGTCTCAGCTGAAATTGAGACTTATCAGACCAAGTAACATTTTTCCAATCTTCTATTGTCCAATTTTGGTGAGCCTGTGCAAATTGTAGCCTCAGTTTCCTGTTCTTAGCTGACAGGAGTGGCACCTGGTGTGGTCTTCTGCTGCTGTGTTGTGCATTCAGAGATGGTATAATGCATATCTTGGTTGTAACGAGTGGTTATTTGAGTTACTGTTGCCTTTCTATCATCTCAAACCATTCTGCCCATTCTCCTCTGACCTCTGACATCAACAAGGTATTTTCATCCACACAACTGGCGCTCACTGGATATTTTCTCTTTTTCGGACCATTCTCTGTAAATCCTAGAGATGGTTGTGTATGAAAATCCCAGTAGATCAGCAGTTTTTGAAATACTCGGCCAACCTGTCTGGCACCAACAATCATGCCACATTCAAAGTTACTTAAATCCACTTTCTTCTCCATTCTGATGCACGGTTTGAACTTCAGCAAGTCGTCTTCACTACGTCTACATGCCTAAATGCATTGAATTGCTTCCACGTGATTGGCTGATAGCAATTTGTGTTACCAAACAATTGAACTGGTGTACCTAATAAAGTGTCCGGTGAGTGTATATTCATAGGAATTATTTATCTTTGAATATGTATCTCTGAGCACAGTAGGTATTTGAAAAAACACCCCAGTAACAAGTTTTGATTTTAAATTATAGCTAAACTTTTTTTTTTTTTTTTTTCGTTTTGGATAGATTGGAGAGGGACTAGAACACTTGTTAGTTTTTTTTTATTGCTGTCTGTGTTCCTGTTAAGGAGATTCACTTTCTCTATTTGTCCTGTTTACCATTATCATCAAAAGTGAAAAGTAAAAGAAAATCCCAAATTTCCGCTTGTCCCCAGAAAAGTAATAGAGGGGAAATCTTCCAATGGGGACACTGGTTCTGGTGACCTGGGGGTCTCCAAGAGATTCTCTTAATTTGCAGGGTTTTCTTCTCACTTCCTGTTTGGCTATGGGACAGGAAGTGAAGGGAAATCTCTACAATGGGACACAGATGGCCAAAAAAAATCTGACAGGGGTTATAACCCTTCCTTACTCTATCAAAAATTGAAAAAATAAAATAAAAATTGCCAGTTGTTCTACTTTAATCCTATTTGTGAAGTTTAATATGTCATCACGCCTTAAAATATCAAACTTGTCAGAGAAATTCTACATCAATGTCACTATAATATGTTTCATTGGGGCTCAAAGGTGTTAAAATATATGCACCATTGAGCATCTAATTCCCCATTGCTTTCTGTAAGTCTTCATATATTTCCTAATATATTCCCTATATTAATACTGGATTTGATATTATGGTTTTTCATTCTAATTATTACCACAGATGGTATTTGGGATTTTAGTTATTTATTTTTGAGCACTAATTTTCAGTGTATTGGTTGTATTGTTAATGACTTTAGCACATACACATGGAGTCCAATTAATCATTTGGAAGGTTTTATATACACAGAGTTTAATATAATTTGATTGGAAGGTTAATATTAGCGCAACACAATATTTTTTCACTAGGCCCAGATCCTACACCACAGTAGAAATATGTGTATTCCAGAAAGTTTAACAATCAGCAGATAAAGATACTCCAAACACCTGGTGTTAGCATTTCAATCATCCCGGCACCAAGGTTGTTATGGTGTCAGGATGATTGAAGTGCATTATTTATATTATTACATTGAAATATAGAATGAAATTATTTAACTCACCATAATGCAAAATCAGTGGAAGCTCTGAGCGTGTCACCTGCCACGTCGCCTGCCACCAGATGCCATCAGGTGTCCCCAGCAGAATCCCCCCTTACATCGGGCATTGCCAGCGGAGTCCCCCCCCTACATCAGGCATTGCCAGCAGAGTCCTCCCTTAAATCAGACATTGCCAGCGGAGTCCTCCCTTAAATCAGACATTGCCAGAGGAGTCCCCCCTTACATCAGGCATTGCAGCGGAGTCCCCCCTTACATCAGGCATTGCAGCGGAGTCCCCCCTTACATCAGGCATTGCCAGCGGAGTCCCCCCTTCCATCAGGCATTGCCAGTGTAGTCCCCCCTTACATCAGACATTGCCAGCGGAGTCCTCCCTTACATCAGACATTGCCAGCAGAGTCCCCCCTTACATCAGACAGTGTCAGCGGAGTCCCCCCTTACATCAGGCATTGCAGCGGAGTCCCCCCTTACATCAGGCATTGCAGCGGAGTCCCCCCTTACATCAGACAGTGTCAGCAGAGTCCCCCCTTACATCAGGCATTGCAGCGGAGTCCCCCCTTACATCAGGCATTGCCAGCAGCATCCTGTCCTTACACCAGGCATCCCTCAATGGAGCCCCCCCTTTCCTTACATCAGGCATTCCCAGCAGTGGAGACTCTCTCTCTGCCGCCATTACTAAATAGAATGGGACAAAATAGCCGGGTGGCTGCCAATAGGAATTGAGCTGCGGCGCCGCCCACCCCCGCCCCTTCCCACATCAGGTGACAGACAGACGGCAGCGGGGCGGGAGGTGGGCGGTGCCACAGCTCAAATTCTATTGGCAGCCACCCGGCCATTGCTAAACAGTAATTGTTTATTATGGTCTTCGGGAAAATGGTGGCCGGTGGAGACATATCGGTAAAATAAGAATTTCCCGGGACATTTCCCGGGAATGGCTAAATCCGGGAAAAGGGTTTAAATCCCGGGAATGTCCCGGGTAATTCGTGACAGTTGGTAAGTATGCACCAGTGCAAATTGAAACACTCTTCTTCTAAACCATACCAGGCCACATTCCCTTAACATGGAAAATGTATCTTTTATGTAGATGGGGACAAGGGCCTGATCCCCACATACATGGTCTGCGATGGGGGACTTATTAGAATCTAGATGCCCACCTTAAATAAATACAAACATGATATAAATCCATTGTCAGTCATGTAGGTCAATGATGTAGATCCATCATCAACAATGATGAAAGCCGATTACACTGACACAAAAACAATGACTCGCGCCAATGATTTTCTGATGGACTTTAGCCACAATTGATTGTTCCAAAGCCAGCAGCTGAATGTAAACAAAGAGATGAGGAAGTAGGTTGATGTCATTGACCAAATATGGCCATAGCTGGGATGCTGGCTGATGGCCATGGTCATATTTGGTTAGTGACAACAGTCAGCCCCTATGTTTACATTCAGCTGACTTCTGAGGACTGGTAATCTGCAATCTATTATTTTTTTATTCTTGGGTTTTAATACTGGCTTCCTTTAGAGGTGCAGTGTAAAATATAGAAACAATATATCTATTTGGCAAAGTCCTTACTTGAACACTATGTAAGTTAAAGCGGAGTTGCGCCAAAATTAAAAAAAAAAAAAAGTCAACAGCTACAAATACTGCAGCTGCTGACTTTTAAAATATGGACACTTACCTGTCCATGGCGCCCGCGATGTCCTGACCCAAAGCCGATCTGTCCCTCGGCTCTCGGGTGGAGGCGCCGACATGTTCGGTAAGGGAATCAGGAAGTAAAAGCTTGCGGCTTCACAGCCTGGTTCCCTATTGCGCATGCGCTAGTCGTGCTGCGCGTCCTCACTGGTCCCTGCTGTCTTCTGGGCATAGATCGTCACGGAGCCTGCGGTGATCTATGCCCGGAAGTGGGAGCGTGGGAGGAATCCAAAAAGTTCAATTTTTGGGTGGAACTCCACTTTAAAAGGAGACTCATACACTTATTGTAAAATTTTGTTAAAGTGGTTGTAAACAATCACCCTGTAAAACAACCCACTCAGTTTGAAATTGCATTGAAAGGCAAAACATTTGTGTATAGATTGAAAAAAATTATATAAATACCTTTTTTCCCTTTTTTATAAGTGATCACATTCCCTCTGTTCTCAGCTGCATAAGGGCGGGGGGAGGAGAAGCAGCAGCAGGACACTGATCTTCCCAGTGAATGGCTGTATAGGGGGTGGCATGTAAGGACAAGTCTGATCAATGGAGGAGAGCAGGCTAAGTTCCCAGCATAGCTAGAGAACTGATTACGGTGTGCTCTCCTGCTTAGTGTGGTCGGTTTTTAATAAAAAATCAGAGGGACTAGCAGGAATATCAGGGATTTCACATAAAGGATGCAATGCAAAGAGAACAGGATACCTTCTCCCACAAGTACATGGTACAACAGACACACCAGGAATATGAAATGCTGGGGTAACAAACGCTTTAAGTGCTTGGGCCTGGAACAATTTTATTAACTTTCTATTCAACGTTTCAGTGTTTATTTTTGGGGTTGGGGCGGCAAACGATCCACCAGCCGCCACCACCTCCCCCGGTCGGACGGCCAGGTCATGGGGGTCACGGCCGGCACCCCCCCAGGGTCGGTCAGTCAGTAGATCGGGGCACCGCACTTACCCCATCTTGCGGCATCACCAGCTTCTCCCCGGCTGCTGCCTTGCTTCTTGACTGTCCAAGAGGAGAATCAGTGTTACAAGATCGAATATTCATTCGCTATTGTCACTCAACTGGGTGGGGCCCCGAGCCCACCCTTTTTTGAAGCCTATTAGACCTCTGGCTCTAATCATGTGCTTAACCCCCCCCCCCCCATTGGAATCCATATGTCCGGTGCCCTGCATGTAGATCATGGGGCAGGACGCATGGATGAGGGGGCGACGCCCGTGCGCCCCTAATGGAAGGACCACCACTGTTTTTTCGACAGATTACTGTTGGTACTACTTGATGTTTTCTTTAGCAACTACTGCATTGCTTTAGTCAGGATGAGCAAAATTTGAATATTTACTAGAAAAATCATTATATGTCTAATGCCCGGTACACACGGTCAGACTTTCCGATGGGAAATGTGTGATCGGAGCTTGTTGTCGGAAATTCCGACCGTGTGTGGGCTCCATCGGACTTTTTCCATCGGAATTTCCGACACACAAAGTTTGAGAGCAGGCTATAAAATTTTCCGACAACAAAATCCGTTCGCGTAAATTCCGACCGCGTGTGGACAATTCAGACGCACAAAGTGCCACGCATGCTCAGAATAAATTAAGAGACAAAAGCTATTGGCTACTGCCCCGTTTATAGTCCCGACGTACGTGTTTTACATCACCGCGTTTAGAACGATCGGATTTTCCGACAACTTTGTGCGACCGTGTGTATGCAAGACAAGTTTGAGCCAACATCCGTCGGAAAAAATCCATGGATTTTGTTGTCGGAATGTCCGATCAATGTCCGATCGTGTGTACAGGGCAATAAGGATGAGCTCAGCTGAACACCCTCCGGTTCGGTTCGCACCAGAACTTGCGAACAGGCAAAAAATTCGGACGGACACATGAACACTGTTAAAGTCTATGGGACACAAACATGAAAAATCAAAATTGCTCATTTTAAAGGCTTATATGCAAGTTATTGTCATAAAAAGTGTTTGGGGACCCAGGTACTGCCCCAGGGGACATGTATCAATGCAAAAAAAGTTAAAAAAACGATCGTTTTTTCGGGAGCAGTGATTTTAATAATGCTTAAAGTGAAACAATAAAAATGAAATATTCCTTTAAATATCGTGTCTGGGGGTGTCTATAGTATGCCTGTAAAGTGGTTTTCCACTAAACACAGTTTTCCCGTGTTTAGAACAGTACCACAGCAAAATTAAATTTCTAAAGGAAAAAAAGTAATTTAAAACTCGCGGCTGTAATGAATTGTCGGGTCTTGGCAATATAGTTAAAACTCATTGAAAAAACGGCATGGGTTCCCCCCCAAGTCTATTACCAGGCCCTTTGGGTCTGGTATGAATATTAAGGGGAACCATGAGCCAAAAATTTTAAAAGAAAATTGCTTGGGGGTCCCCCTAAAATCCATACCAGGCCCTTCAGGTCTGGTATGGATATTAAAGGGAACCCTGCACCAAAATAAAAAAAAAATGGCATAGAGGTCCCCCCCAAAATCCTTACCAGACCCTTATCCGAGCACGCAACCTAGTAGGCCACAGGAAAAGGGGGGGGAACAGAGAGCCCCCCCCTCCTGAACCGTACCAGGCCACATGCCCTCAACATGGGGATGGTGCTTTGGAGTAGCCTCCCAAAACATCTTGTCCCCATGTTGATGGGGGCAACGGCCTCATCCCCACAACCCTTGTGGTTGTGGGGGTATGCAGGTGGGGGGCTTATCGGAAACTAGAAGCCCCCTTTAACAAGGGGAGCCCCAGATCCCAGCCTCCCCCCTATGTGAATTGGTAACGGGTACATTGTACACCTACCATTTCACAAAAAAGTGTAAAAAATAGTAAAAAAGACAGGAGACACTTTGGGACAAGTAATTTATTAAAAAATAAAAAAAAGTCATGTGATGTAGATCCATCTCACTCCGCCCGACAGACCGAAAAAAGAGAAAAAAAAAAGCCGCAACAGCTCCGCCTCCATGGGAGGCTCCCGCCGAGTGATGCTTCGTCTCTGTGACAGCTGGTATATAGCTGCGGGCGGGGCAACTGGGTTACATAAACGGGCGCCCCGCCTTCCTCTGACATCACATGGCGGGAAGAAGCGTCATTCGGCGGGAGCCTCCCATGGAGGTGGAGCTGTTGCAGCTTTTTTTTCTTTTTTCGGCTTGTCGGGTGGCGTGAGATGGATTTACATCGTGGGACATATTTTTTTTGCATTGATATGTGTCCCCTGGGGCAGGACCCAGGTCCCCAAATGCTTTTTCTGACAATAACTTGCATATAAGCCTTAAAATGAGCACTTTTGGTTTATCATGTTAGTGTCCCATAGACTTTAACGGGGTTCCGCGACTTTCGAATTTGTTGTGAACACCGCATAATGTTCGTTGTTCGCCGAACAACCAAAGTTCGGCCCGAACTTATGCTCGTGCCGAACTGTTCGCCCAT
Organism: Aquarana catesbeiana; assembly: GCF_042186555.1. Lineage (NCBI taxonomy): Eukaryota > Metazoa > Chordata > Amphibia > Anura > Ranidae > Aquarana > Aquarana catesbeiana. The sequence continues at coordinate 627,685,575 of NC_133326.1, read as the reverse complement.
CCCTAGATATGTCAATACATTTCCTGCTGCATACACACAAACAACCATATTTCAGTGTTACAGAATGCAACAGATCAGGAAAGGAGATATATTCTATCTTCTTTGAACTTTAACCCTGGTTTTCCTTCACAAGTCCTCCTTCCTTTGCTCATACCCCACTGTATCCCAATGACGTCCACTGCTGTTCCTGTTTCTAATAAGTTTAGTTCCTTAACAGTTAGTACTCAGCTACATTGTGCAGCTGTAATAGTTTTTTTGTTGTTTAGTGATTTTGTGCATATATTTAACATGCAAAGACCAGGAAAGGGGGGGGGGGGGGGGGCAGTAAGCTTGCCCCCCCCCTCTTGTGAACCATACCAGGCCTCATGCCCTCAACATGAGGAAGGTACCTTCTGTGTTGATGTAGACAAGGGCCTCCTCCCCACATCCCTGGCATGCTGGTTGTGGAGGTCTGCAAGATGCCACTTTTCAGAACCCGGAAGCCCAACTTAAATAAACAAACACACTTTGATAAACTCTTTTAAATGTAGCACCACCCTTGAAGGAGCTGCTTGGTATCTTGGGTTCTCTGCTCCTCTACTCCGATAAACACCCTCAGCCCCTCTGGCTTGCCTAGTTGAATGGAAATCACTGAAAAGCCTTAAAAAGTCACAAGCAAAGATACACTATATTGACAAAAGTATTGGGATGCCTGCCTTTACACACACATGAACATTAATGGCATCCCAGTCTTAGTCCGTAGGGTTCAATATTGAGTTGGCCCACCCTTTGCCGCTATAACAGCTTCAACTCTTCTGGGAGGGCTGTCCACAAGGCTTAGGAGTGTGTCTATGGGAATGTTTGACCATTCTTCCAGAAGAGCATTTGTGAGGTCAGGCACTGATGTTGGACAAGAAGGCCTGGCTTGCAGTCTCCGCTCTAATTCATCCCAAAGGTGTTCTATCGGGTTGAGGTCAGAACTTAAGTTCCTCCACCCCAGACTTGCTCATCCATGTCTTTATGGGCCTTGCTTTGTGCACTGGTCCAAATAATTTGGTGGAGGGGGGATTATGGTGTGAGGTTGTTTTTCAGAGGTTGGGCGTGGCCCCTTAGTTCCAGTGAAGAGAACTCTTAAGGCGTCAGCATACCAAGACATTTTCGACAATTTCATGCTCCCAACTTTGTGTGAATAGTTTGGGGATGGCCCCTTCCTGTTCCAACATGTCTGCAAAGCATTGCACCTGTGATCAGTAAATCAGGGGTGCAATGTCAGCCTCCTGCAGAGAAACCCTTCAGCTGTCAGCCTGTACCTCCATAAGAGCTGACTGCAAGCTGCAGAGCTTGTGAATGAACTAGAATGAGAGTGCTCATCAGCACAGTTCATTGAGAGCTATAGTTTTCTCATTCACAGATCGCTGTGAATCATTCGGCTGTGTTGGCCATGTTATATTCGTTATATTCAAAATGGGACAGTGGGTGCAGGGAGTGGATCTCTCAACCGATGACCCAAGGAGGGAGGGGATCGGGGGTGTGGGGGAAGGTCTGGAGTATGTTACATCTGAAATATGGGGGTAATGTATAACATGCTCAGAAAGGTAAGGTGACCAGATTTTTAAAATGAAATCCAGGGACATATTTTTTTTTTTTTACTTGTAATGGCAGCAATCGACGACTCTTTGCCCGTCTCCGCCTCACAGCCTGTCAAGTCTAAAGCCCCATACACACTATCAGATTTTCTGCTGATTTTTTTCCTTCAGATTTACCAAAACCATATAATATATGAGGTCAAACCTTAGGAGTTTCAATTTGTATGCAATCAGGCAGGCCCTTGCACTACATGGTTTTGGTAAATCTGAAGACAAAAATCAGCAGAAAATCTGATAGTGTGTATGGGGCTTTACTCTTCGGGCCCCAGCTACTACTGGGTGGGGAGCAGGGGAAGATCACTCCACCAGGGAAGGCAAGGAGATAAGCAGACAAGAAAAAAAAGTTGCGCTTAGTAGTGTGATATAGGCAACAAATACTTGCCTTAAAACCTCGTACCGGAATATAAGCAATAATCAATATACAATGAATAAGTGATAATCAATGTTGTGAAACAAATTAAAAAACATAGATGATGTCCGTATAGTCAGTGCACAATGAACAGTGATTGATTAAAGTCCATATATTATGTATGGCAAAAAACCACACACAAAAAAAGGAAAAAAAGGACCAAAAAGCAAAATATCCCCAAGTGACAGGTGAAAAAAAAATATAATAATAATCTTGCTGCAGTGAATGGGGTGCGTAGATGAAACCTCCACCTTCAGAAAAACTGCTGCCTCTTACCAGAGATCGTTGGTCCCTTAATTATAGGAGACCCCACTGGGCGGACGGCTGTAACCCCAGCCAGGGATCAGAGACAGGCACTGGGTGTCATCCAGTCCACAGGAACCAGTTGGGGATATCCCACTAAATTGTCTGTCTCAAAGGATGGACGCACCCACATGGTGAACTCCCTGGAGAAAGGCCTTTCTCTTTTGTAAGAGTGGAAAATTCTACCTGCTCAAGAACCAGTCAATGGCAGGTCTCCTAGGCCAGTAGACCCTGCGTGGAAGATGGTCACTGGTCTGTGTATCAGCCTTGAGCCTTTTGTATGAGCCTTTTTTTTTCTTGTCTATTTGAGTGTGCTGTATAACACTTTAGTCGCAGCTCATATATTTTTATGATTGTTAGCGCAGTATTTTATTTTTTTCAAGGAAATAAGCAGGCAGGCGGCTGGCCGGGACTTGAGTCAAGGCAGAGGAACATGCGAGTGGAGCTGAATGGGCATGCGCCTGCAACTGAAGAAATAGTCCCTCCGCTCCGACCAGCACATGATCTTCAGAAAGGGGCACAGATAATGGAAAAAAATAAACCCCCATAAGCTAGTAGAAGCGGCAGAGGAAGGGGTGCAATTCAGATTTTTTCTTTTTATTCTGCACGGGCTGTCTTTTAAATTGCCCCAGCCCCTGTTCAAATCCAATCAGGGGACAAAACTGGGGACAGACTTGGTCCGGGGACAGTGTCCTCAATCCGGGGACTGTCCCCAGAAACCGGGGATGTCTGGTCACCCTACAGAAAGGTGAACTTATCCTTTTAAGGATTTTCCTGGTCATTAGTTTAGCGTTAACTGTGAGCTAGGGTGCTACAAATATTGCTCTCACTATCAGCCCCCATCACAATGCCCCCTGCAGTCTCCCCCGTCTCTCTAATCACATTCCCCCCTTTTACTCTCTGCCCCCCCTGCACAGTCCTACCTTCAGCATAAACAGATAACTAATACTATTAGCAATGTGTTTAAGTAAGAGATTGCAGACATACTACAGGAGATGGTTAGAGACTGAGGACATGATAAAAGAGATTGTCAGAGACTGCAGACATAGTACAGGAGATGGCCAGAGACTGCAGACATGATACAAAAAATATGGTCAGAGATTGCAGACATACTACAAGAGATGGTTAAAGACTGAGGACATGATACAAGAAATTGTCAGAGACTGCAGACATGATACAAGAGATGGTCAGAGACTGCGGGCATGTTACTAAAGTGGCTGTTGGGTGCCAATGCGATGGCTACCGCGCGTCCGCTTCTGCACACGTGCATGCGCACTAGCGCACGTCTGTTCGCAGCTGGATGGGTACCAGCCACTTTGCGCCTGCGCACTCCTGTGCGTCTCAGGGTTACTGCAGAATGTTCCCGGCAGTCAGAGACTGTGGGCATGATTAAGAAGATGGTCAGAGACTTGCCACAGATTCTCAATTGGATCTAAGTCTGGACTTTGACTGGGCCATTCTAACACATGAGTATGCTTTTATCTAAACAATTCCATTGTAGCTCTTGCTGTATGTTTAGTTGTTGTATGTTTGTTGTTGTGCTGGAAGGTGAAACTTCACGGTTGGGATGGTGTGTTCAGGGTGATGTGCAGTGTTAGCTTTTGGCCACATATAGCATTTTGCTTTTAGGCCAAAAAATTTAATTTTAGTCTCATCTGACCAGAGCACCTTCTTCTACCTGTTTACTGTGTTCCCCACATGGCTTCTTGTACACTGCAAATGGGGCTTCTTATGGCTTTCTTTCAGCAATGGCTTTCTTCTTGCCACAATTCCATACAGGCCAGATTTGTGGAGTGCACGACTATGTGCCACTTTGTGTTGGTCTATTACATAAAATCCCAGTAAAATATATTTAGGTTTTTGGTTGTAACATGAAAAAATGTGGAAAATTTAAAGGGGTATGAATACTTTTTTAAGGCACTATAACTATTGACACTGGTAATATATGTCCCAATAGACTTTGAGAGCCCTATGTCAGATTTTGGACTTCTTTTTGGGTCCATGTATGGGTTTTGGAACGTGGCGCTAATGAATTTGATTTTCAGGAAATGCAGAAGTTATTAACTCTCTAGAATTAGTAAAAACACAGACAAAGGTGATTGTGTAGAGATCTTTAGCACCTAAGAATACGGCAGAGATGCTTTAAGACAGAATACCGAGGTATACTATGCCATTGATTTAGACACAACTCTTTGTTTTTTTAGCATATTCTTTTTGATCTGGTTTCCACTGGCAAATCTGTGGGGGTCCTTTGTAAAAAAACAGCTAAATATTTGAAGGTGCATTCCCCCATAACTCCGGTGTTCCATCAATTGCCCAAAGTCCACAAGGTATATGGACCATTGGAAAAGTACCCTATTGTGGCTAAAATCAGATTTTTTAAAAAAGAAACTAGAGAAGTCATAGACATGCACCTTCAACCATTATTGTTGCCATTACTTGCTTACATCAGAGACATGAAAGCAGTTTCATTAGAAATTCATAAGCTTACATGACAGGAAGATTTATTTTTGTAAAATGTAATGTTCAGCCCTTATATTCTTATATTCTTGCCTTGCCTTGGTAGCTGGGAAGTTCCATCTTGAAAGGTATAGTGGCTACTCCCATGATTTACAGCAATTTTCTTCTACCTGCAGAGGTGCAGAGCTTCAATGGAGGCTATATTTCCCCCCCTTTTTCACCAACTTGTACAAGGGTTGGCGTGAGTTGCTCATCTTTGTGGATGGGAGAGACCATGGATGAAAAGTTGCATGGTATGGGAGGTATATAGATGACCTCCTTTTTGGTATGAAGGGGTCCTATTACTTTACTTGAAAATGTTGTGCATAATGCTCTTTAATGACAACAATGTGAATTTGTATTTTACTTACTTTTGAGATGTGGTAAAGATTCATTTGGACATCACATTTATTCATTGGGCATCACATTCGTGATGTTGAGACGGTTACGGGGTCCACTTCTGCATACTGTAAACCATGTGCTCAAAATTTCACTCTAAGTGCCTCCAGTTGTCATCCACCACATACAACTAAATCGATCTCAGTAGGTGAGTTTTTAGAGGCAGGATAAATTGTTCTACTGAACCCCTTTGGCAAAAGAGCCTCAGATTGTTGAGAAGGATCTAACATACAGAGGTTATTCTATTCATCATTCAAGGCAAGAAGATTGTCCCAAATATTTGTATATGTGACCTTTAAGGCAAGAAAAGGAATTAAGTTATTCCATATAAGCATGGATGTCTGACTTTTGTGACTTCCTTCTCTGCAAAAATTAATCAGGTAGTGAAGATCATAAATAACAATTTACCAGTTTTTATATGCTGATAAACAGTTATATGACATCCTTAAGAAAGAGTGTTGTTTCCCCAACCAGAGCACTCCGACATTTGGGCCAATGTTCTCTTTCAGTTATAATGGACCCAAAAAACTAAAGAAAACTTATCAACAATGGGCTTCTAGCAATATGGCATTTATACATGCAGGTACTACAGAGTTTACAAAAGAAGCAAATATTTTACAGCTAGGATTATGGGGTAAATTTTCTCAATAAAACAGTAATACTCAAAATGTAATTTATTGTTTATGATTACTATGTGTGTTCACTGTAGTACGTTGGGTGTACTACATGATTGTTAAGATTTAAAATCACCGAGCACTATTGTGGCGGTCACAATGTGAAAACCCTACAATCTTTTAATGTGTCTAAGCATTTTGTGGAAATACATAAAGGTCATCTTTTCCTTCCTGTGGGATTGAATGGGTGATTTTGTTCCCTCTAGGAGGGTGATTTGCACACAAGGGTCCTGGTGCATGAGGTATACTGCATATTTGAGTTGCACTCCAGGATTCCTTTAGGTTTAATCTTAATTTTTGGTATGTAAATTTATATTTTAAAAAAATCTTTAAAATTGTGATTTTCTCATGGCTTGATTTTTTTATTAGTATTCTACGTGTTCTCCATATGTCCATGACTAGGGTAGATCAGAGGTCACCCCTAAAACTCCTAAACAACCCTCTAAAAATCTCCATCATCCTTTAACCCCAATAAAACACTTAAAGCGGAGGTTTGCTGAAAAAAAAAATATTAAAAGCCAGCAACTACAAATACTGCAGCTGCTGACTTTTAATATATGGACACTTACCTGTCCAGGGAGCCCGCGGTGTCGGCAGCCGAAGCCGATCCTTCCTTCGGCTCTCGGCTGCTGCTGCCGCTGCCATCCTCGGTAAGGGAATAAGGAAGTGAAGCCGTGCGGCTTCACTTCCTGGTTCCCTACTGCGCATGCGCGAGCCGCGCTGCCCGTCCTCACAGGTCCCTGCTGTATTCTGTGTCTCACAGAATACAGAGGGGGAGGACGGGGTAGACGGCGGAAGTGGCGTAGGTCACCGCAAGCTCAGCGGTGATCTATGCCAGGAAGTGGGAGCAAATACCTGTATTAGACAGGTATCTGCTCCCTCCTCCCCCCTGAAAGGTGCCAAAAGTGACACCGGAGGGGGGGAGGAATCCAAAAAGTGGAAGTTCCATTTTTGGGTGGAACTCCACTTTAACACAAAATGGAGTTAAATGGCCATCAGGCCCTTTATTGAACAATATATATATATATATACCCTCAGCTCCAAGACACCGCCTCGTGCAGATTACCACTCGCCCACAGACCTTACAGGTCTACCACAACCTGGTCCCTGTTATTGGACCATACCCTACCACCATAGCAACCGATGGTTCTCCACAAACAGATATTAACCCCATTCAAGGGGTCCCAGCAGCCAACTCTAACCTTGTAATACCTTTACACCCCCTACCAATATAGCCAATATGAGGGGGGGAGGGAGGAACATTCATCAGATGGCTTCCAGGCTCCAACTGTTACAGTCCAACCCCTCCCTGCAGTCTATTCCCCTACGCTCCTCCCCATCACCCCGTCTTCTCAGCCAATCACATAAGTAGACCTCCTACATCTCCCTTTGAACATGTTAACAGTGTTACCAACCTACCAGATTGAAATTTACTGACACGACACCCAAAATTTACTGGCACATCCACGTTTTTACTGGCATTTCCAAAAGTTAAAAAATTACAGTTTTAAGTGCAAATTTCACTATTTAGGCTACAAACAAGTACAATATGTAATTAGCAATGTTATTTAAGGTAGATAATAAGGCAAAAAACATATTTTTTATTTTATTTTCGATATAGTAAGTAGCTCAGGGACAGTAATCAGGAGGGCAAGAAATTAGAATGGGCGGCACACACATGAAATTGACTCTCACAGTGATACTGACAGCAGTGTGCAGCAGTACAGATTACCAACATGACACGTCCCCTCCTGAGTCACAGTGACAGTCTCTCTCCAAACCAGGTGGTCCCTCCAGTCCAAACAGCACTGATGATCCCCCTCCTGGCCTGCCTTGCTCCCATCCCGCAGACCCACACACAAGGCTCTGGCCGCTCTGCTTGGCTCCCTTGCACCATGACATCATAGGACATGTTCAGGCACCACCTCTACCAGAGCTGCCCGAACACACTGTAGCAGGCACTTGTATGGTCTCGGCTGGCTCCGGGCCGAGCGTCGTTTTTTACTGGCAACCTTTTCTTTTTACTGGCATTTACTGGCAGGAGAAAATTGCCTGTTTTTTACTGGCTGCCAGTAAAAATACTGACAATTGGCAACACTGCATGTTAACTCTGTGCATTCTGTTTCCCCTTCCACCCTGTCCTACTAGTGCTACATGTCATTCGTTCCTCATAGCTCCAGCCTTCCTTCTGTTGTACTGAAAAATGTTTTATATGTTGGGTGTTGATATGTGTTTGAACACCCAATGATGCATTCTAAATAATGGTTATCCCATCCTCTTGAGGGAGGGGTATAATAATTAAGTAAGTTCACTGGTCCATTAACTATACTTAATGCCTTTATGGAGTTGCTTTGCTGCTGTGCTTAAATGGAGCAGTTTGTATAATTAACAAAACTTTCCATACATTTCATAGTGTAAAGTATTTCCTCTTGGAACATTATCTGTGCATGGCTGCAGAGCTTACATCGCAATGCTCTTTGCAGCATTGATGTCCACCCACTGCTGACCAGAGAGAAGAAGCAGAAGACTCATCACATTACCAGCTGGAATAAACCTGGATTTCATCTATATATTCTTAAAATGTGTGCAATGTATGGACCAGTGTGCAAGGAGGAGGGTGGTGGGCTTTGGGTTGGGGTCAAAAACCCGACTTTAAGACCGATCTCTGAGTCAAGAGAAAAGAGGAAAATATAGCGCACATAACTTTTACCTTATCCTCATCAAACAATATGTAAAACATGCAGATACTGAATATTTTTTGCAAGAATAAGCAGTTATTTTTACAACTCCCTGCAACCGACTATTGACTAATCAGTTGTTTTCTTATTTTTATTAGATTTGGATAATCCATCTTCTTTTTTCCAAGAAAGGTTTTCCAGTGAAGCAGGTGAGAAACCGAACATAACTTACTGCATTACAAAAAAAGGGGAAACAGATGAAGGGATGCCATAGTAAAAGACCAACAAAGACTAAATTCTTAATAGCACAGGGCCTGTACTGTACAAGGACTCCGCAGTGACAAAGGGTTCACAGGTATCTGACAATCCCAGATGTGTTGAATGATGAAAAGTATGAGGCAGGCTGCAGCTCAAAAATGGAGGGAAGAGAAACAAGATGCTTGGAAAATGTATATATGGTGTCTTCTATTGTAGGGATCTTACAGTACTCTACATTTATATAGCTGACAGAGTCTCAGTGGAATGACAGTGGACCTATCGTGCACCGCTGCATAAATGGGTGTGGTTTAAACTAAATATTGGGTGTGGCTTAAAGGGGTTAGAGTCGGAGATGAAAGAGGGATGGAGGGAGAAGGAAGAGAGGGAGAAAGAAAGAAAGAGAAAGAAATAGGGAGGGAAGGAGAGAGAAGGAAGGAAAGAAAGAGGGATGGAGAAACAGCAGGCCCAGATCCTACACCACACTAGAAATATGTGTATGCCAGAAAGTTTAACAATCAGCAGATAAAGATACTCCAAACAGCTGGTGTTGGCACTTCAATTATCATGGCACCATGGTTGATATGGTGTCAGGATGATTGAAGCGCATTATTTCTATTATTACAATGTAATATAAAATGAAATAGTTCAACTCACCATAATGCAGAATCAGCGGGAGCCCTGAGTGTGTCACTTGTCATCGTTGCCTGCCACAGATGCAGTATGTCTTTTGCCATGTCACTTGCCATCAGATGCAGCACTCACTTGTACCAGATGCAGCTTGTTACTTGCCACCAGAGATGCAGCACTCACTTGTCACCAAGATGCAGCTTGTTACTTGTCACGAGAGATGCAGTGTTCACTTGCCACCAGATGCAGTGCTCACTTGTCACCAGGGATGCAGCGCTCACTTGCCACCAGATGCAGCGCTCACTTGTCACCAGATGCAGCGCTCACTTGTCACCAGATGAAGCTTGATAATTGACATCCAGAGATGCATAGTTGCCAACATTGCAAAAAAAATATGTGGGACACTTTTTTGGCTGTAGGCGGAGCCGTACAATAATTAGGGGGTGGGGCATGCATTTGTAGGCGTGGCTTCGCAAAACTGCGAAGTGGTAAAATGGGCGTGGCTTATGTAAAATAGTGGGCGTGGCTTAAATTGGCGTGGCTCAAGAGGGTGTGGTTAGAGTCTGAGATGAACGAGGGGGGGAGAGGGAAAGGGGGAGAGGGAAAGGGAGAGAGGGGTATGACGGGACAGCAGCCCCAGATCCTACACAATAAAAATATGTGTATTCTAGAAAGTTTAACAATCAGCAGATAAAGATACTCCAAACACCTGGTGTTAACGCTTCAATCATCCCGGCACCATGGTTGTTATGGTGTCAGGATGATTGAAGTGCATTATTTCTATTATTACATTGTAATATAAATTAAATCATTAACTCACCATAATGCCGAATCAGTGGGATTCCTGAGCGTGTCACCTGCCACGTCACCTGCCACCAGCAGAGTCTGTCCTTGCATCAGGTGCCCCCGGCAGAGTCTGTCCTTGCATCAGGTGCCCCCGGCAGAGTCTGTCCTTGCATCAGGTGCCCCCGGCAGAGTCAGTGCAGACCCCCCTCCATCAGTGCAGACCCCCTTCATCAGTGCAGACCCCCTCCATCAGTGCAGACCCCCTCCATCAGTGCAGACCCCCTCAGTGCAGACCCCCTCCATCAGTGCAGACCCCCTCCATCAGTGCAGACCCCCTCAGTGCAGACCCCCTCCATCAGTGCAGACCCCCTCCATCAGTGCAGACCCCCTCCATTAGTGCAGACCCCCTCAGTGCAGACCCCCTCCATCAGTGCAGACCCCCCTCTATTAGTGCAGCCCCCCTCTATTAGTGCAGCCCCCCCTCAGTGCAGCCCCCCCTCTATTAGTGCAGACCCCCCTCAGTGCAGCCCCCCCTCTATTAGTGCAGCCCCCCCTCAGTGCAGCCCCCCCTCTATTAGTGCAGATCCCCCCCTCAGTGCAGCCCCCCCCTTAGTGCAGACCCTCCCCTTGTCCAGGAGCGACCGGTGTTGTGTTCTGCCGAGAAAGTTCCCCTCGGCAAGTAAGGACCCCCTGTACTGCGCAGGCGCTGCGCCTGCGCAGTACGAGACGGCAGAAATAGCTGAGCTGGGGAACTTTTCGGCAAGACACGGCGGCGGCACCGTGTGTTCAGTGGAGAGGGGAGGGGCTGTGCAGCTAAAGAAGCCGATTCATTGCACGGATCGAGCCCCCTTCCTCTCTCCACTGAGCACTAGGGGGAAGATCGAGCGGCGGCGCCGGCCGCCATTTTGCTGGAGCCAGCTGCTCCAAAAATTAAAAAAAACCAACATTCCCGATTTTCCTGATGGAAATCCTGATTCGGGACAGCCTCCAATCGGGACGAGGGTCCCAAAATCGGGATTGTCCCGGGAAAATCGGGACTGTTGGCAACTATGGAGATGCAGCGCTCACTTGCCACCAAGATGCAGCTTGTTACTTGTGACCAGAGATGCAGCGCTCACTTGCCACCAGATGAAGCTTGTTAATTGACATCCAGAGATGCAGCGCTCACTTGCCACCAAGATGCAGCTTGTTACTTGTCACCAGAGATGCAGCGCTCACTTTTCACCAAGATGCAGCTTGTCACCAGATTTTGAGACCTCCATGCTGCTGTATTGCCAGAGCCGACACTAGAGGTCCAGGGTAGGCACTGGTGATTCTGTCTCCGCCGCCATTTTTGCAAGAGCAGCTCTCGTGGAGGTCAAGGGGAACAAACAAGAGGCGGAGCCCAGGTGGCAATGAAAGCGCCTGTCAATAGAAATGGAGCTGCCGCCAACCCCCCACCCCACGGCCTGGCCCACAACCCAGGCTCCGCCTCTTGTTTCTTCCCCTCGACCTCAATGAGAGCTGCTCTTTGCAAAAATGGCAGCGACCCCAGATCTCTAGCGGCGGCTTTGGCGATTCATCACAGAACACCAGGACAAAGCCAATTTCTCATGAATTTTCCCAGGACACAGCAGGACCAGGATTTAGGTCTGAATACTGTGAATGTTCCGGGAAAATCAGGAATGTTGGCAAGTACATCTTGATAGCCTACATCTAAAAAAATTCTATGTCAATCTGTATTTGAACTTATACAGTGTAGGCGGGTGCAGTCTGCTTTCTCCACTGAAGGTGGCACTCAAGCACAATGGCATTGTGGAGGGAGAGGAAGTCAAGAGGAACATAGTTCCTCTATCATCTATAAAAGTATGTGTACCTATACATGTGTACATACCTATGAATGTATGTATATGTATATATGTATACTTATACACACTAATAAGTGTAGTGCATCAATCAACTAACATTTTTATAATGACTGTGTACCATATTGTGAAAAAAATAATATTAATAAAATGTGAATGTGAGGTTGCTGCTCCTTCAAAAGGTATAGTGCCTTTAATCATTTGTATATGTGAAAAAGGACACTCTCACTGTGAATAGATACCAATATGCATCACATTAAAATCATATATATACACAATGATTCAAATGTCCAAAATCGAGGTTCAAAATTCAAAACCAAAACAAGTCCATCAATTTAGTGTTATTCTCAATTAGGTAATAAAGTGCTTCGGTGCCAAGTGCTGTAAACAAAATCGGTGCAGTCCGCGCTCCCCTCCTGTGTGCCCGCTCACTCACCAGCTGCTATGGACTCCCATAACAGAAGTCATATTCAGTCAATTTGCATATGCAAATTGACTGAATGCCGGGATTAGTAGTTCTCAAGCCAGACTCCTTCTCTGTAAACTCAGATTCTCCTCAGCTGCTATAGACTCCCATAACAGAAGTCATATGCGCTTTGCAGATCGACTAGAAATGCTGGGATTAGCAGTCCTCCAACCAGACTCCTTCTCTGTAGGCTCAGATTCTCCTTATGTATAGTATAATGGCAGAGAAAAGATGAAGTATATAGTGTAATTCCGTTTTATTAAAAAAGATTATGGTAAAAACAATATTCCACTCACATTGTGCATAATAAAACAAGGTAAAATCAGCATGAACCTCTCCACTTGGCTTTGGACCGGCCGGGCTCCATTTCATCCCTCAAGACAGACGATGTCGGCACACCTGAGGCCTACCACTACTGTCCATTCGCTGTTACATGTTGTGAGTGTTCCCCGTTGGGTTGCCTTCCAGCTGGGCTTGTTGTTATTGCTGAACTTCAGTTACAATATTGGAGAGGTAGGTGTGGATGGATCGTCAATTACTAGTTGCACGACATCCCTGATAATATAGAAAATTATGCAAAGGAATATTTATGACTTTTAGACCTCTTTCACACTGAGGCATTTTCCAGGTGCTTTTGAGCAAAAAATAGCGCCTGTAAAGCGCCTGGGGCAGGGGATGATGAAGATGATGAGGATGATGATCTCGCACGGATGATATCCAGTCTGCGTCGCACCACACCATGGCTCATACCGATCCGATATCTTTGCAGGTTGGATGGAACAGGAGCGACCTCAGGACCGCTGCCGGACAGTGAAGGGGATTTGGTTCACTGAAGCTTGTAAAGTTGCAGTTCACCAAGAACTCCCTGTAAGGCCTCTTTCACACTGAGGCACTTCTAAACTGCCAGTAAAACACTGAGCACTTTTGAAGAGCTTTGAAGGCACTTTTGAAAAGCTTTCCATTCATTTCAATGGAGAGAGGTGTTTTTTCACCGCCCTGCCAGAGCACTGCCCAGTGTGAAAGCATTCATTGATTTTAATGGAAATTCTGGGTTTTCTTGAGCTTTTCAGGTGCTTTTTTTAGTGTGAAAGCGCCTGAAAAGCACCTCAGTGTGAAAGGGGTCTAAGAGCAGGTTGAACTGCAATACAGTTCCTGTTTGCTAACTTGTTTAGACCCCTTTCACATTGAGGTGTTTTTCAGGTGCTTTTGGGCTAAAAATAGGGCCTGTAAAGCGCCTGAAAAACGCCTCCCCTGCAGCCCCTGTGTGAAAGCCCGAGTGCTTTCACACTGGGGCGATGTGCTGGCAGGACGTTAAAAACAGTCCTGCAAGCAGCATCTTTGGGGCGGTGGAGGAACGGTGTATACACCGCTCGTGCCCATTGAAATGAATGGGCACCACCTGCAAAGCGCTTCGGCAGTGGCGCTAAACGGGCACATTTAACCCTTTATTCATCCGCTAGCGGGGGTTAAAAGCACCTTGCTAATGGCCGAATAGCGCAGCTAAAACGACGGTAAAGCGCCGCTAAAATGATGGTAAAGCGCCGCTAAAACTAACGGCGTTTTACCGTCAATGCACGCCCGCCCCAGTGTGAAAGCAGCCTTAAAAGGTGCTTTACATGTTGTCTGCATAATGTAAAGCACCTTAAAAGTCCCAAGTATTCCGAATACTTTGCATATTTTTCAGTTACAATATAATTCTGTTACTTTGCACTGGGAATTTTTTCTGCCGCCTCACCACACTACACCCACCCACACATAGGACTAGGAAAAGATTTCTGACAACTCTGTGCATTATTATTATTTATTATTAAATAATCTGAAAGGAAAATGACTGGGAGAGGTAATAAGTGTGTTGTATGGACCTTTCTGATTTGGGGTGTTGCTGACATAAATATCTTATTTATTTTATGTAACAGGAATCCCTAGAAAAGGCAATCATGGCTGGCTATCTCTAGCTCTTGTGGCTGTTCTAATTATTATATTTGTGATCTTGGCCATTCTCACTGGAGTCCTGTTTGGTCATTGTAAGTATTACTGAAGAGTTTCAGTAGAACATTCTGTGGCAGTCTTTTTCTCATGTACAGAGACATGAAGATGTTAGCAGACTTTATAGCAAAATTGATCTTAAAGGGTTACTCCACTTGCGTGGGAAAAAAATAGCAAATAAAAAAAAATAATATAGCATATACAGTTGCGACTCAAGTCAATTGTAAATGAACGTTATTAAAAATTACCTTTCCTTTTTAATCTGCAGCACTGTAATTATCTGTAAAATGCAATGCAATATGGCTACCTAGAGGTGTACAGATCACCCCTCAGAAACATCATTTCCTGTGTGATTAGCTCATTGATTTTCCTAGAAGTCTTCACTAAGATGCAAGTCAGATATCAGGCATCCCTTGCAACAAAAATTTAAATTTTTGGGGAAATACTACCAATAGGAACTCATGTGTACAGGAATGCAGACCCTGCAATTTTCCTCATTGGAGCCCTGCAGGTGCAGCAACTGACTGATAATTATGAAATCACTCCCATTAGATTCACTTTCCACATGGAGACAGATAAACACACAGGGATTTCTTCAGAATAACAAAATATAGGAATCTGTAACAAAGTTTGTTAAAATCCTTGTAATGTACATAGTTCACCCAGAAGGAAATGTTTGCCTACTGACAAAGAAATGATCAGTCTAATTTTAATGGTAGGTTTATTTTAACAGTAAGCGACAGAACAACAACAAAAATATGCAGAAAAAACGCATTTAAAAAAAGTTATATATTGATTTGCATTTTAATGAGTGAAATAAGTATTTGATCCCCTATCAATCAGCAAGATTTCGTCGGCGCCGGCATTTCAACTGTGGGCGCCGGGCTGTGGCTTCACAGCCTGGCACCCACTGCGCATGTGCGAGCGGCGCCGCGCGCCGTGATTGGCCGCTCAATCACCTGGGACCTGTAATGGGTCCCAGATGATTGACAGGAGGGAGGGAGCAGAGCCGAGCCCTTCCTGTGTCGAGGGGGAATGATGTCACCAGCCCAGGCAAAGGAAGAGGCAGACTATGAGGGACCACCTAGCAACAGGCATTTAGAGGTAAGTAAAAAAAAAAAATATTCAAATTTTTTTTTGTTTTTTTGTTTTACAATTTTTCAGGTATTTTTGTTTTTTTGGGTAGAACCCCACTTTAAGTAAATGACACATTTTGCATGTAAATTTAACAACACAGGTACAAATAAGGTAAAAATAACCAGCAAGACATCTGGTGGACAGAACAGTGTTCACTATTGAATGTTTGAATCTTAGAGGTGATAGTTGTTTCACTGTTAATAACATTATTGGAAAACAACATTTCAAAGTGTAAACTTAATTCGACTCTGATTTATTTTGCTATCATCTCATTGAGTAAACTATTTTCTGATTTAACCAATTCTGGTGTATTTCCTTCTTACTGCTGTTATCTAAAGAAAAAAAAATTGAACCCAGGGTGTCAAGGGTAGCAGAGGACTCACAGGGTTAGAGCAACCGGAAGTACTGATTTATCTCCTCAAAAGGGCAGCGCTACAGAAGAAACACAAAATAATTGTCAATCCCCCTCGGTCTGGGGCTCCATGCAAGATCTCACCTCTTGGAGTTTCAATGATCATGAGAACAGGGAGGAATCAGCCCAGAACTACATGGGAGACTCTTGTCAATAAACTCAAGGCAGCTGGGACCATAGTCACCAAGCAAACAATTTGTAACACACTACGCCATGAAGGACTGAAATCCTGCAGCACCTGCAAAGTCCTCCCTTTGGGGGGACATGTACAGGCCCGTTTGAAGCTTGCTAATGAACATCTGAATGATTCAGAGGAGAACTGGGTGAAAGTGTTGTGCTCAGATAAGATCAAAATCAAGCTCTTTGGCATCAACTCAACTCGCCGTGTTTGGAGGAGGAGGAATATTGCCTATGACCCCAAGAACACCATCCCCACCGTCAAACTTGGAGGTGGAATCATGCTTTGGGTTTTTTTTTCTGCCAAGGGGACAGGACAACTTTACTGTATCAAAGGGACAATGGACAGGGCCAAGTACTGTCCGATCTTGGGTGAGAACCTCCTTCCAACAGCCAGGGCATTGAAAAATCCCATAGAAAATATGTGGAGAGAGCTGAAGATTCAAATTAACAAACGTCAGCTTCGAAACCCTAATGACTTGGAGAGGATCTGCAAAGAGGAGTGGGACAAAATCTCTCCTGAGATGTGTGCAAACCTGGTGGCCAACTACAAGAATGGTCTGACCTCTGTGATTGCCAACAAGGGTTTTGCCACCAAGTACTAAGTCATGTTTTGCGAAGGGGGTCAAATACTTATTTCACTCATTAAAATGCAAATCTGTTTATAACTTTTTTGAAATGCATTTTTCTGGATATTTTTGTTGTTCTGTCTCTCACTGTTAAAATAAACCTACCATTAAAATTATAAACTTCTCATTTCTTTGTCAGTGGGCAAACATAGAAAATCAGCAGGTGATCAAATACTTTTTTCCCTCTCTGTACATGAAGTTCTACAGTCACTGATGTGAAAGATAATTAAGGTACTAGAAGTCTACAATAACCATAGTTTACTGAGGTTTATAGACTGCTATGACTCAGTAAAGGTTTTGCATCTTCTGATTGGATTTGAGTGCTTATGTTAACTGTACCTTGCCGATAAAAACTTGACTGAAATTCTAACCTGTCTACACATTATACAAAACTGGGTGGAAAAAGTTTAGCCGGGGTCTTCATTTTTCCACCTATTCCAGTAATGAAGAAAGCAGAGAAGCTTTACTGGAATAAAGTTGAGTGCAGGCTTTTATGGTAGTAGCTGAAAGGGTTTAAAGCAGTGGTTCTCAACCCCTGTCCTCAGTACCCACTAACAGGTCAGATTTTAAGTATTACCTTGAGGAGATGCAGACTAGAATACTGCAATCACTGAGCAGCAAATGATATCACCTGTGATGTATTTCAGTTATCTTGCAAACCTGGCCTGTTAGTGGGTCAGGACAGGAGTTGAGAACCACTGGTTTAAAGGAAATCTCAAGATTTTTTCAGTGCAGGGATAAATGAAATTCTGAGCCCATCCAATATAGTAACTACAGTAGTTGGATTTGCCACTAGATTTTCAAAACCCCTGTTGCCCACCCTGTGGGCTACTGATGCTTGCGGTAGGGCCCCTGGACTCCAGGAGTCAGCTGTGGAAATAGGAGCATTCATTTGTAAATGGCTTATAATGGCAGTGATCTCTACCAGTCTCATGTAACGTGTCCCCAATCTCTGACTGTCTCCTACAGCAGACCTTTAGTCTCCAACCATACCTGTGAGCATTTTTACTGGGATAGCCCTGTAAACTTGAAAGTGTTTTGTTTATACAGCTATTTGTACAGTGGGAAGATATATATATATATCTATATCTATAGATAGATATAGATAGCTATATATCTATATATATATATATATATAGATATATAGATATAGATATATAGATATATAGATATATATATATCTATATATCTATATCTATATATCTATATATCTATATATATATATATACTGTATATATAAATATAAATAATTGTCTTGTTATTATTATTGTTTTTTTAATATAAATTTACTGCTTCGATTTTTAGTGTTTTTAACATCCAACAAAATAATTTTTCTCCTTCATTTTCAGATGCCACCATGGTTGATGAACTCACAGTGCTAAAATATAATGGTAACTACAGAAACACTTTATATTTATGACTTACATTGTAATTGTATTTATAGTGGGAATCTGTCCTGATTGGATGATGGCAGCCTATTCTAGCTCTTAGTCAATCAGAGAACTCCTGTACAGGGGAGGACAGAAACTTTTGGCATGGGAGGAAACACAGCCAACTAGCCCTTTCAAGGTAGAGGCAGATTTCTGTGGTCCTAGAAAGTGTACTACTATAGTGCATTGGCTAGTACACATGATGGAAGGTGAGTATTCCCAAAGGACATGTTTTATTGTGGCACAAATCTACATCTAGCCAATCTTTCTTTGCAGCTACTGACATTCATTCACATAACATCTCGGAGCTCCAAGCCATCACAGAAGCTGTGATTTCAGGTCTGAACAGGGAGCAGGTAGCTATATAAAGCTCAGCATGTGTCTCTGACTGTGGTTCCTGCTCTGTTCCATGTCTGAATGGGGAAGTATCTCCACTCAGGGTCTTTAGCCCAACATATTTTACAAATACTGGCTCTGGGTGCAGATAACCTTCTGGCCCCTAGCCCAATCCTCCTCTTCTCCTGAAAATACCACACTAGTCTGTTGGACCAGGCTCATTATATAAATGTACATAGTTAATGTTTTCAGGTCTATGTGCAAACGTCCATCCACGGGTAGATGTTTTGTCAGATCAGTGAAATTTACCAACAGTTATGTAGTGTTTCTATAAACCAATTCTGTCAAATAAATACATACATAAACAAAATAATAGTCAGCCTGTAAACAAAGAGTATTAAAAATCACCAGCCCTGTCACTGGTGACCCTTAACCGGTTGCCGACCAGTGCGTGACGATATACGTCGGCACAATGGCACAGCTGCGCAAATGGGCGTACAGGTACGTCCCCTTTAGGAGGCGGCATTGTGGGCACTCGCATGCCCGCCGCATGCTCCGTGACCATGACCACGGACTCGATGTCTGCCGGTGTGCCGCGATCTTGTCACAGAGCGGGGAGATGTCTATGTAAACAAGGCATTTCTGCCTAGTGACATGACAGAGATCTATTGCTCCCTGTCATCGGGACTTGGGAGCAGTGATCGCTGTCATGTCTTAGGTAGCCCCCCCCACAGTTAGAATCACTCACAAGGACACACGTAACCCCTTGATCGCCCCCTAGTGTTTAACCCCTTCCCTGCCAGTGTCATTTATACAGTAATCAGTGCAATTTTATAGTACTGATCACTGTATAAATGACAATGGTCCCAAAATAGTGTCAAAAGTGTCTGATGTGTCCGCCTTAATGTCGCAGTCATGATAAAAATCACAGATTGCCGCCATTACTACTAAAAAAAAAAAAATAATAAAAAAAATGCCATAAATCTATCCCCTATTTTGTAGACGCTATAACTATAACGCACAAACCAATCAATCAAAATCAATATACGCTTATTGCGATTTTTTAAACATCAAAAAAAAAAACCCCAAAATATATAGAAGAATACATATTGGCCTAAACTGAGAAAAAAAATTATATATATTTTTTGGGGGATATTTATTATAGCAAAAAGTAAAAAATATTGCCTTTTTTTTTCAAAATTATCGTTTTTTTTTTTTTTGTCTATAGCGCGAAAAAAAAAAAACGCAGAGGTGATCAAATACCACCAAAAGAAAGCTCTATTTGTGGGAAAAAAATGACGTTAATTAACGTCGCACGATCGCGCAATTGTCAGTTAAAGCGACACAGTGCCGTATCGCAAAAAGTGCTCTGGTAAGGAAGGGGGTAAATTCTTCCCGGGCTGAAGTGGTTAACATTGTTCTCTTGCTCACAGGTTAAAAAAAGTTCAGCATCCTACACGTCTGGATGTCAAATGCCTGCACCCCATTGTGTGCTGTGGGTCCACAAATCAGTCTGTGCATTGCAAGAGCACAGTAGTGATGCAGTGGTTAGTGGGCAGAACCACAGCACACAGCAGGGGGCACAGGCATCCAACACAACAACATGCCAGGTGCTGAAAATCCAGCCCTGAGTGACTCCCAAAGAATGGCACCCTGTTTGACTTCCGAAAAAAGGTTGGAAATTACCCATAGAAAGCAATGATATTATTATTGATTTTCTTTGTATAAAAGTCCATTGCCTGCTGGTGTATTGTAAAGTGAGCTTTAAAACCAGGGTAGGTAACACAAGCAGGGCCGGGACAAGGGGTGGGCGGGAGGTACTGTTATCCTGGGCGCAGTGGCTTGCTATAGGGCACCGTCCTTCTGTTCCAAGGCTTACAGCAGTAGTAACAGTGGCACTGGCAGTGATTTTAAAACATTAGTGACTGCTGGATGTAGGATCCCCAAACTTGCACATCATGAATGGGAGGGGGGGGGCACAGTTTTGCATCGTTGCCCTGGGCACTGGATGACCTTGTCCCCGCACTGAACAAAAGTACCTATAAAAACATTTGACTGAGTACATATTATTGTACAGCAAAATACTTGCAATCAACAGAAAATACAATTTGGAGTAGCCATACCAGCTTAAAATCTAGAGGAATAAGGAGGAGGAACAATGTAATGGGATAGGAGGAGAAGAGAAGGTTATGTGGAAACCAAAGTCATATTTGAGGAATGAGGTTAAAAGTTGTAAGGTGGGTTTGATACAAAGTGAACCTGTAAGTAGCTGGCTGTCAGGCTATGTTTCCATTTGTATCAAATAATCAGTCTTCATACCAGTGGCCTAACTAGAACCTTTAGGGCCCCGTTGCAAGAAACCATGACGGGCCCCCCTGACCCCCGGACTGTAGATGTTATACAAGTGCATCATTTCTTCAAGGCTCAAATGAAGTTCTAATTCATAAATATCATGGCAAAGTAATTTGATCTATGGGCATCCCATATATCCTTTCCCCAACCAAGTTATTTCCCCCACAATAAACAAAAACAAAGCAAATGACTGTTCATTGTCTCAGAAGCGATATATGGAGGTCTGGCAGCAGGGTGATATGGTGGATGTTAGTTATTAGTGACAACACACCGCTACACATATATAAATACACGCACACACATATATAAACACACACACACATATATAAACACACACACACACACACACACACACACACATATAAACACACAAACATACAGATAGCCTTTTAATAAACGGCAGTGCTTTACCTTACCCATAGCTCCCAACTGTCCCTGATTTGGAGGGACTGTCCCTGATTTGGAGCAATGTCCCTCTGTCCCTCTTTCCTCCTCATTTGTCCCTCATTTTGGTCTGATCCATATAGTCATATATAAAATGCACTTTTTATCTATCAAAAAGTGTTTCCCAGCGCTAAACCTTTCATCTGATTTCTAAATTTCTGCATTTGTAAATTCCAGAAGCCAATATAAAGGAATAGTAGTGGTAAAAAAAGGCACTTGTGTGTTTAACCAATTTTGTTTTTTTGTACAATTCTCCTTTAAGGGGGCGTAGCAGGGGGTGTGTCCTATCCTGCATACTTTTGCCGATAGGTGTCCCTCATTCCCATCTCAAAAAATTGGGAGGTGTGCCTTACCTCTTCCTGCCGGGTACTGCACTGTAGGGGAGACAAAGAGCACAGCACACACTGTGCTTTCACTTTAGATGTAATAAATGTGATGAGCTCCCTGCACAGTGCCGATTACAGTACGGCTGAGGGTCGGGGAGCTCGGTCTCAGCCCCCCTTGTCGCTCCTCCTATCGAGGCATACAGGGGGCCCTCAAGGGTCCTCTGCAGCATGGGGCCTGGTCGCCATGGCGACCTCAGCGACCCCTATACTTCCGCCACTGCTTCATACTTATAGTGACTTTTATTACTTGCCAGTTACTCCAGCTGTATGGTCAGCCACAAACAAGTAGATATCTTCTCCTGCCCAGTTCTATAGCACTGGTAACAATTTCTGTTTCTGGTGTCACATGCCCTATGGCCTGAAGGAGCATACAAGCAGTCTACTGCTTCCTTCCTTCTCGATTAACTAGGAAGGCAAGTTAAAAGGGTTGTAAAGTCACAAGGTTTATTCTATGCATTAAGATAAAAAGTAATCTGTGTGCAGCAGCCACCCTCCAGCACCCCCTAATATTACCCTGAGCCCAATCTCTGTCCAGCGATGTCCACGAGTTCCTCGGCCGCCTGGGACTCTCCTTCTGATTGGCTGAGACACAGCAGTGGCGCCACTGGCTCCCATTGCTGTCAATAAAAGTCAGTTAGCCAATCAGGAGAGAGGAGGGGCGGGCCCGAATCGGGACTCCGTGTCTGAATACAGATATTTACCAGCACACCGTGGATCAACAAAATAGCATCCTAACGGGTCACATGCCTGTCAAAGGGGCCCTGTATGGCTCCAAAACGTTGCACCATTCTGTGATGTGATCATGCAATAAAAAACAATTTGGACGCTATTCTGTTGATCCATAGTGTGCTGGCAAATATCTGCATTGTGACTTTTGAACCAGTCTCCAATTGGCCATTGTTACAGCACCTAAATCTTTTCGAAGCTTTATCCAGGAATGTGTGCGATGGAAATATGGAGTATTCCGTGTATGAATGGACACACGGAGCTGTGACTCGGCTCGGGTGCCCCCATAGCAAGCTGCTTACTGTAGGGGCACTCAACAGGAGGGAGGTGCCAGGAGAGCCAAAGAGGGACCCAAGAAGAGGAGGATCTGGGGTGCTCTGTGTAAAACCAACTGCACAGAAGAGGTAAGTATAACATGTTTGTTATTTTTAGAGAAAAAAAAAATGAGACTTTACAATCACTTTAAAAGGTTTCTGTGAACGTTAATCCGATATACATATATAGAGGCCAACTGGACAAATGGAGAAGGAGGGCCCTTTGTGCTTTGCAGCAAAAATATTGGCATGGGTACAAAGTTCTGCATATTGACCATGACTTAGAGGGGCATAGGGTATAGCCGCAAATAACTTGAAGGTCTTACTGTTCACTACATTATATGTTGAGAATGACAATGGTATTTCAAATGAATAGATACAAATTTTTATGCATGTATTTACTTAGGAAACGGTTAAAAATTATACACATGATTCCTATATATTTCACATTACATAGCTTAGTATACAGAAGTATACTATATTGTCAAACATATTGGGACGCCTGCCTTTACACGTACATGAACTTTAAAGGCATCCCAGTCTTAGTCCGTAGGGTTCAAAATTGAGTTGGCCCACCCTTTTAGCTCTAAAAGCTTCAACACTTCTGGGAAGGCTGTCCCCAAGGTTTAGGAGTGTTTCTATGGGAATGTTTGTCCATTCTTCCAGAAGCGCATTTGTAAGGGCAGGCACTGATGTTGGATGAGAAGGCCTGGCTCCCAGTCTCCACTCTAATTCATCTCAACGGTGTTCTATCGGGTCGAGGTCAGGACTCTTTGCAGGCCAGTCAAGTTCCTTCAACCCAAACTCGCTCATCCATGTCTTTATGGACCTTGCTTTGTACACTGGTGCGCAGTCATGTTGGAACAGGAAGGGGCCATCCCCAAACTGTTCCTCAAAGTTGGGAGCATGAAATTGTCCAAAATATCTTGGTATGCTGACGCCTTAAGAGTTCCCTTCAATGGAAATAGGGGGCCAGGCCCAACCCCTGAAAGACGACCCCACACAATAATCCCCCTCCACTCTACTTTTGACAATATAGTGTAGCTGTACTGCTGAGTTCTACATAGCATGGAACCCAGTGGGCAGGTATACTTAACAGGCCAGGTGGGGTTTCCAGTGGTGCCAGACGGGATTATCTTTCAGTATATTCGTATTTTTTTTGGGGGGGGGGGTTTGGAAACTTTTCAGCTCTTTGGAGCAACTCCACACTTCTTACATACATTTTATCCCCATACTTACTTATCAGCAAAGTATACCTTTGGAAGACTTTCTCCTCATCTCTTGTTCTGTTGACAACTCGAACATTTTTGATTATCCCTCATTTTCTGTCTCAGTGACAATGGTCACCAGTTCCAATAGAGAATAAATCTCCCCAGGGGAGACACAGACTACCATAAAAATTCGACCGAGGTTCTAATCCTATTTAAATCTAAGAAAATTGTTTTGACTTTAGACATACTTTAAATAATGTGTGAGCCATGTTGTTTGATATATATATTTTTTAATATTCTTTTTCTGACAGTTTCAAATTCAAAAAGTGACACTTCTGACCTATGGAAATCAGGTAAATGGAGAATCACACCCATTTCACTCATTGTATGGAACTGGATTTACACCTCTGAGCACGTGTTATATTAAAGGTTACCATGCATGCATGCACAGCCAAGCAAGGAACAAGGGTAAATGTACACACCTGCCTTTCATTGCACCGCACACACATGTGAACATATGAATGTACTGTGCGCTGTGGTTGCTGCATTGCTCAAAAGAGGTGCAGGAATGTTTTTGACATTTGTTGAGGCCTGTTAAGGTTCTATTCAAAGTGAATAGGTGCCTTGTGGCAATGCACATCGATGCATTGAAAAAATGTGTGACTGCAGTCTTAGTACATTATTTTGCTGTAGGTTCTGATACCTTACATTTGTACTGATGCTGTTTATAGATTAATTAGCAGGTATTAAAGCGGACCTTCAGGAATTTTTTCAACTGTGGTTTGGTATGGTTCAGGGGGAGGAGGCATGCTGGCTGCTCCCCCTTTCCTTGCCAGACTGTATGCCTGGTTAAGGGTCTAGTATGGACGTTGGGGGGATCCTGTGTGCCCCCCGTCCTGAACCATACCAGGCTACATGCCTTGAAGTAAATCAAAACAAAAAATAATGGCATTGGTCCCCCTTAAAATCCTGTTCTTGATAAAGGTCTGGTATAAAGGTCTGGTATAATTTTGGTCTGGTATAAAGGTCTGGTATAATTTTGGTCTGGTATTAAGGTCTGGTATAATTTTGAGGGGGGGGGGGCCCAGGCAAAAAGGCCAAACAAAATGGGGTGAGATGCCCGCAAAATCAATACCATCCTTGATAAGGGTCTGGTATCGATTTTGAGGGGGACCCTGTGTGCCCCCCGTCCTGAACCATACCAGGCCACATGCCTGGAAGAAAATCAAAACAAAATATAATGGCATTGGTCCCCCTTAAAATCCAGTTCTTGATAAAGGTCTGGTATAAAGGTCTGGTATAATTTTGGTCTGGTATAAAGGTCTGGTATAATTTTGAGGGGGGGGGGGGCAGGCAAAAAGGCCAAATAAAATGGGGTGAGATGCCTGCAAAATCAATACCATCCTTGATAAGGGTCTGGTATCGATTTTGAGGGGGACCCTGTGTGCCACCCATCCTGAACCATACCAGGCCACATGCCTTGAAGAAAATCAAAACAAAAAATAATGGCAGGGGTCCCCCTTAAAATCCTGTTCTTGATAAAGGTTTGGTATAACTTTGAAGGGGGGCCCAGGCAAAAAGGCCAAACAAAATGGGGTGAGCTCCCCGCAAAATCCATACCATCCTTGATAAGGGCCTGGTATCGATTTTGAGAGGGGTCCCAGATTAATAAAAAAAAAAAACAAACTACACAAGGTTCCCCCAAAATCAGATCCTTATACTGGCATGCAGCCTGGCTGGCCAAGAAAGGGATGGGTAGCAAGCATGCAGCCTCCTTTTGAACAATAACAAGCTAGCTGTCCCCTTAACATTGAGATGGTACCCTGCAGGATAGGGTGTAAAGCCTCCCCCCACAAGACCCTTGTCCCCATGTTGATTGGAAGAAGGGCCTCATCCTGACATCTCTGGTTCTGTGGATGTGTGGGTCTACGGGGGTATATTGGAGTCAGAGAATATCTAGCCTGGTATGGTTCAGAGAGGCTTTGCGCGCCGCGGTGAAAAATGGGCATGGCTTACGTGAAATAGTGGGTATGGCTTAAATGGGCGTGGCTCAAGAGGGTGTGGTTAGAGTCTGAGATGAATGTGGAGAGGGAAAGGGGGGGAGGGGAATGACAGGACAGCAGCTGCAGATCCTACACAATAAAAAATATGTGTATTCTAGAAAGTTTAACAATCAGCAGATAAAGATACTCCAAACACCTGGTGTTAACGCTTCAATCATCCCGACACCATGGTTGTTATGGTGTCAGGATGATTGAAGTGCATTATTTCTATTATTACATTGTAATATAAAATTAAATCATTCAACTCACCATAATGCTGAATCAGTGGGATCCCTGAGCGTGTCACTAGCCACGTCGCCTGCCACCAGCAGAGTCTGTCCTTGCATCAGGTGCCCCCGGCAGAGTCTGTCCTCGCATCAGGTGCCCCCAGCAGAGTCAGTATAGACCCCCTCAGTGCAGACCCCCCTCCATTAGTGCAGACCCCCTCCATTAGTGCAGACCCCCTCCATTAGTGCAGACCCCCTACATCAGTGCAGACCCCCTACATCAGTGCAGACCCCCCCTCAGTGCAGCCCCCCTCAGTGCAGCCCCCCTCAGTGCAGCCCCCCCTCTATTAGTGCAGCCCCCCCTTTTAGTGCAGCCCCCCTCTTTTAGTGCAGCCCCCCCTCTATTAGTGCAGACCCCCCTCAGTGCAGCCCCCTCCTCTCTATTAGTGCAGACCCCCCTCAGTGCAGCCCCCTCCTCTATTAGTGCAGCCCCCCCTCTATTAGTGCAGCCCCCCCTCAATTAGTGCAGCCCCCTCAGTGCAACCCCCTCTCTATTAATGCAGACCCCCACTCAGTGCAGCCCCCCTCTATTAGTGCAACCCCCCCTATTAGTGCAGCCCCCCTCTATTAGTGCAGCCCCCCTTAGTGCAGCCCCCCTCTATTAGTGCAGCCCCCCCCTCTATTAGTGCAGCCCCCCCTCAGTGTAGCCCCCCTCTATTAGTGCAGACCCTCCCTCAATTAGTGCAGCCCCCCTCAGTGCACCCCCCTCTATTAGTGCAGACCCCCCTCAGTGCAGCCCCCCCTCTATTAGTGCAGCCCCCTCTATTAATGCATCCCCCCCTCAGTGCAGCCCCCCCTCTATTAGTGCAGACCCCCCCTCATTGCAGCCCCCCTCTCTATTAGTGCAGACCCCCCCTCAATTACTGCAGCCCCCCTCAGTGCAGACCCCCCTCAGTGTAGCCCCCTCTATTAGTGCAGACCCCCCCTCAATTAGTGCAGCCCCCCCCTCAGTGCAGACCCTCCCCTCGTCCAGGAGCGGCCGGTGTTCTACCGAGAAAGTTCCCCTCGGCAAGTAAGGACCCCCTGTACTGCGCAGAAATAACCGAGCTGGGGAACTTTTCGGCAAGACACGGCGGCTCCGTGTCTTCAGTGGAGAGGGGAGGGGCCGTGCAGCTAAAGAAGCCGATTCATTGGCTGCACGGATCGAGCCCCCTTCCTCTCTCCACTGACTGAACACTAAGGGGAAGATCGAGCGGCGGCGCCGGCCGCCATTTTGCTGGAGCCAGCTGCTCCAAAAATAAAAAAAAACAACATTCCCGATTTTCCTTATGGAAAATCCCGATTCGGGACAGCCTCCAATCGGGACGAGGATCCCAAAATCGGGATTGTCCCGGGAAAATCGGGACTGTTGGCAACTATGATAATGTTGCCCTTTGAGCTGCATTAACTGTAATTTTTTTGCTTTTCTCTTTTTAAAAAAGCTGAAAAAAAAAAAACAATATTCCCATACATTCACATATTTGTAAGGCTCCCATAAACTTTATTGGGGTTTGGACGCTATGTTCACGGATTCACGGATTTCCTGAACCTCCAGCAAAATGAAACCAACAAAAAAAAAAAGCCCATTCAGGAGGGCTTTCACCACTACTTAGGACCGTCCTTTGTCCAGAAACATGTGCACACCACAAAAGTGCTTTTAAAAAACACATTTCCTTCCTCAATATTATCTGCTTCCTTAGTGGTAGCTTGTTTTTCATGTCTCCTGCTCATTCAGCATCTGTACCCTGTTAGCATTGTGGGGAAGATGTAGCAGTTTATTCAGTTACATAAAAATGAAGCAAAACCAACAAAAAAATGTACACTAAAGCCTTGGATTGTGAGTAACTTATTCTGCCAGTGTTTTACAAGACGAGCACATTTTTAAATACACTTTTAACTTGATAAACGAGCGATGTCTTGCAATACGAGTAGCTTGGGGTCCCACTTGTGAGACTCTAAGTCACGTGTCATGTGAAATCCTATTTTAGTCAAAGAAAGCTGTCTTGACCGCTTAAGGACCAGCCAACGTCATTATACTGTGGCAGTTTGGCTCTCCTGGGCGAATCGGCATAGGTGTACGTCAAGAGCGATAGGGGGCCTGCTACTTGGAATGTGGCTGCTTTCTAAATAAATAAAAAAAAATGAGATATTTTTTTTTATTTAGCTGATTTAAAATGAAAGTTTAGTTGGGGTTTAAAGGAGTTTTAAAGTCAGAAGGCTTTTTTATCTTAATGCATTCTATGCATTAGGATAAAAAGTCTTCTGTGTACAGCAGCCACCCCAGCACCCCTAATACTTACCTGAGCTCCATCTCTGTCCAGCGATGTCCATGGGTGTCTCACCCATCCAAGACTCTCCCTCCTGATTGGCTGAGAAACAGCGGTGGAGCAATTGGCTTCCGCTGCTGTCAATCAAAGTCAGTCAGCCAATCAGGAGAGAAAGGGGTTGGGGACGGGCCGTACCTCCATGTCTGAATGGACACAGGGAGCGGTGACTCGGCTCGGGTGCTCCCATAGCAAGCTGCTTGCTGTGGAGGCACTTGACAGGAGGGAGGGGCCAGGAGCATAGAAGAGGGACCCAAGAAGAGGAGGAAAGTATAACATGTTTGTTATGTTTAGTGAAACAAAAAAAAAAAAAAACAAAAGTTTAAAATTACTTTATTCTTTGCAAATATAGAATCACTAGTTCAACCGCTTTACTAGGATGGATATCACCTTAATCCTGACCTGTGTGTGGCTGAATACTATGGAGGAAAAGAAAGAAATTCTTGTTACCTAGTAACTTAATTTTTTTGTATTGTGCAACTCTCAAAATGTCTTCCACTCAATATAGTTTGCAACCCCCCCAAAAAAAAGGTAAAACATTTAAATGTATACAACTGCACTACGTAGAAGATATCCCCACACGGAGTATTATTTCTAGTTACCCCATTTGCATTTATTTTTCTTTTACAGAATTTCTAGAAGACATGGAAATGTATTACATGGTAGTGTGATTAAAAAATAACCAGATTTTATCTCCCTGTTTTTCTCTTTGCTAGTTGACAACATAATGGGTGACATGTCAAAGATAAAGACAAAAGGTAAAAGTCCTTTATATATATTGTAATAATACTCAACATATACAAGCGTGTCTAGGGTAGACTATAGAACTACCAGAAGTGTGGGGAATGTGCTTTGATACCAGGTCTAACTGTGTATGAGGCCTTTACTAAATATCTTCCAGAAGAAACCAAAGTCAACAGGATTAGATGTTTATTGTGGAACATGTTTCTACTCTCTGAGTGGCTTCTTCAGTTTAAAAATACTACTATTATTTGAAATGAAGAAGGCATTTGGATGAAATCTTTTCAACATTATACATTACAGTATGTCCCGCTAATTTTGGTTTACTATTGTTGGTATTTAATAAATAAAATAGTTGAGGATTACTTTTTTTTTTCCAATAATGAGTAAAGCGTATTAAAAGTGAACCCCATTCAGGTATTTATTGCTGTCTTTGTCTCCTCTTGGAAGATTCACTCTTTTGTAATGGCCACTGTTGTAAATGAAAGCAAAGGAAAATCTAACAATTTGAGTTGTATCCAGGACAGGAATAAAGGAGAAATCTTTCAATAATAACATTTATTACAGAGACAACTGTCTTAGAAGAGGATTTGTCTCACTTTGAAAAGATTTCCTCTCACTTTCTGTTGTGTCTATAAAAAAATGAATGCGGCTAGACTAAAAACACCCTTCAAGATTTCAGACAGCCAAGCAAGGCAGGTGTTCACAAAATGTTCTCTATCATGGTGTTACTCCAGCCAACACAAATATGCCTTTTTTACATTAGGCATGTCACATGTACAGCCCACTGTGACCATCTTTGTGGCCCACTGAAGGTGGTGGGCAGACAAAACTTTGAGTTGCTATCTTCTGTGAAGGTGGTGCAAGGCAGGGAGACACTAGATTTGTCTAGACTAATGCCCCGTACACACGATAGGATTTTCCATGTTCTATGGGAGCTTATTGTCGGAAATTCAAACCGTGTGTAGGCTCCATCGGACATTTTCCATCGGAATTTCCGTCACACAAAATTTGAGAGCTGGTTCTCAAATTTTCCGACAACAAAATCCGTTGTCGTAAATTCTGATCGTGTGTACACAATTCCGACGCACAAAGTTCCACGCATGCTTGGAATCAAGCAGAAGAGTCGCACTGGCTATTGAACTTCATTTTCTCGGCTCGTCGTACGTGTTGTACATCACCGCGTTCTTGACGTTCAAAATTTCCGACCAACTTTGTGTGACGGTGTGTGTGCAAGACAAGTTTGAGCCAACATCCGTTGGAAAAAAAACATGGATTTTGTTGTCAGAATGTGCGAGCGTGTATACGCGGCATAAGGGTACTAGGCTGGCTGGATATGCTATAGAAGCCACTAGAATAAGGCACTGATAGTAGTGGGCAGGCAGGAGATGCTAGAGAGGCTGATAATTAGGCCTAAAGTACCGTCACTTTTTGCTATTGTTTGCTTTTATTTCCTTGTATACATCATATTTCTAATAAGCGTATTCTAAATTACTATGGTATGGAACGCTGATAAAGGTTGTGACTGCCTTTGCAGTCGTTCTTACATTTGAGTTTACATGTTTGCTGCAAATTTATCATTTATGAAAAGCACACTTTGTTTCACTATGACTAATTCATACCAGTTTTAACCTTCTAACACATAATTTCCTTAGTACATTTGGTTTTAGTGGACTAAATGGTGGAATCATAAGGGTTGGTGGACAGCAGCTTTTACTTCTGAACCCTGGGTCCACCTCATCTTTCTATGCACAAGCATAATCTATCATAGCTCAGGTTTTGGTGCACTTTGCATTCCTCTGCTTGGTTGCCAGAGGACTGCCCCAGTACCAGTCTGCATGCTTCTTTCTAACTCCTAAATCTCAGCCCATCTCCTTGACATGTACTCCTACTATCAAGGCTATTGTAGAGGCAACAATGCTACAGTTTTGAAAATTTCATAATCAAAATAAAAAATACATTAATATGATATCAAGGACAAAAATTCTGGCATGAGCTTAGCATATTTTAGATTTTAGTGCCCAAACTACTGCACTAAAACAACTGCACTGAAAGGAACTGATCCTAAAAAAATGCCCTTATAAATCAGAACATGTAATGGTACAAAACCCATCAAACATACGTTGCATTTCCAAACAATTTATATTGGTTTGTTAATATTTCACTTTGGCCTTTATCGTGTTATCCTTTCTTCACCAGTGGACACAACAGGGGGAAGCTGTATCAGTTGCCCCCCAGGATGGAAGTTAATTCATAACTTTTGCTACTATTTCAAGTTCAGTTTGGAAACATGGGAGAAGAGCAGAGAGAAATGTGCAACCCTTAACGGTGTCCTCCTGATCATGAAGGATATATATGAAATGGTAAATCTCTGACTTGCCTCTGGATGTCATGTGTTTGAGTACGTAGTGAAGAGAGTGAAAGTTTACTAACCAGCAGAGTATTTATATCTCTCATTTTTCCTGGTAGCTTGGTAAATGAACCTATCACAAATTTAAGCAATTCATGCTGAGCATATGATTAAACCTTCCATGAAAACTGGATGTAAAGTCAAGCTATAGATTAGTGATACCGACAACTACGTAAAATGTAAACTTTTTTATAAAAACAAAACATGTCCCCTCCCCATTTTACCTTTTGTAAGACCCCATACACACTATTAGATTTTCGTCTTCAGATTTACCAAAACCACGTGGTGCAAGGGCCTGCCTGATTGCATACAAATTGAAACCCCTAAGGTTTGACCTCATATTATATGGTTTTGGTAAATCTGAGACAAAAATCTGTGTGCATTCAGTCTAATGCCCTGTACACACGGTCGGATTTTCCGACGGAAAATGTGTGATAGGACCTTGTTGTCGGAAATTCCGACCGTGTGTAGGCTCCATCACACATTTTCCATCGGATTTTCCGTCACACAAAGTTTGAGAGCAGGCTATAAAATTTTCCGACAACAAAATCCGTTGTTGGAAATTCCGATCGTGTGTACACAAATCCGACGGACAAAGTGCCACGCATGTTCAAAATAAATAAAGAGATGAAAGCTATTGGCTACTGCCCCGTTTATAGTCCCGACGTACGTGTTTTACGTCACCGCGTTTAGAACGATCGGATTTTCTGACAATTTTGTGTGACCGTGTGTATGCAAGACAAGTTTGAGCCAACATCCGTCCGAAAAAATCCATGAATTTTGTTGTCGGAATGTCTGAACAAAGTCTGACTGTGTGTACAGGGCATTAGACTCCCTATTTCTGTGTTAATCTGATATGTTGAGGGAGGAAGAGGAAATGGAGTTTAAAGTACAACTAAAAGCAAAACTTTTTTGTTTTGGACAGTGTGGGGATGGATTAGAAACACCTATTAGTTTTCTTTTGTTGTAAGAGACCTCCTTAGGGAGATTCAGCCTATTTGTCCTGTTTACCATTATCATTGAATGTGAAAGTAAAAGAAAATACCACATTTTGGCTTGACATCAGAACAGTAAGAGAGTAAGAGAGGAAATCTTCCAATGAGGAAACTAGTTCTGGTGACCTGGGGGTCCCCAGGGAATCTCCTTAATTTGCAGGAATTTCTTCTCACTTCCTGTTTTGGCCATGGGACCAGACGTGAAGGGAAATCTCTCCAGTAGTATACAGACAGAGGTTATGACCCTCCCTTACTGTATCCAAAATGAAAGAAAAAGTTTTGCCTATACAGTAGTTCTACTTTTTTACTATTGGGAAACAATGCTACCAAAACTGAACCTTGTTTGTTCCAAAAGTGCAATACAGGAATCGCTTCTGTATCATAAGTAATGACAACGTCATTGATCAATTATTTGCTCCAATAAGAGTATGTTTAGAGTCTAATATTTAAATTCTAAAGATCATAAAGGACAGTCCGGCAAGTGACTTTTTAAACCGGGTACACACTACAGTTTTTTTTTTTCGCACAAAAAACAAATTGTCATCTCCAGTCAGAGCCACTCTACTAACCATGTAAGGTTAGTTCAGCGATCTCCCCGGCTGAGCTGTTGTGTTCTGACAGGGGGACGGCCCCCCTGCCAGAACACTCCGATCTGCCATTGGCTGAGAGTGCTGATCGGGAGTCGGTCGGCTGTTGGTTTTCCAGCAAGAACAGCTGGCTTCTGTCGGACAGACCGGCATACACACAAGCTTTAAACTGTGTATAATGTGTTTTTAGAGCTGTTAAAAAACAATAATAATTTTTTTTTTTTTTTACCTGTTGATCCTGCTAGTGAATCTGTTGTTTTTCAACTTCTTATAAAAGAGTGACAATGCTGTTCATTTTGCAGTGAGCACGACTGTTGTCACTATGGACAGAGTCCAACCAAATTATAGCCCAACTCCAGCTAGGAGGTTGCAGCAAAAGTTATTAAAAAGTTTAAAACAAACAAAAGGTGGTCATTTTAAGCACCCCTGCTAGTTTTATAGGGTTTGTTTGTTTCCCAACCCTGTAACTGACAATTTTGCTAGACAGCTTGGCCTGTTGTGACTTGAGAGGAATGTGCTGGACAGGTGAATGTAAACACATGTCTGTGTAGAAAAAAAATAATATTCCCCACATCTCAATAAAGATTTCATCTTTTATAACAGCACTTAAACCATCAACCACAAACTATACCAAATAATACTAAATTATAAAATTATAATGACCCATATAGTGCATAATCCATATAGTGCAGCTTTAAGGAGAAAGTCCATTAATAAATAGCATCCTTCAAGTGCTGCTTGCAGCTATCATTTATCTTGTGCAATACTGTACAAAAAAGTGCTGCGTGCAAATTGTGCAAACCAAATTCTATTGATCATATGTTGCTCTTTGAAGAGCAATTTAAGCTTTATGAATACTGCACTTTGAATAGCTGTAGAGAAGAGAGGGCTGCAGATAATCAGGTACAACTTATGTAGAAGGATTGTTTTCATCTTTGTATATCACCTGAGGCCAGTCACTTTACTAAGTATACACAAGGATTGACAACCACTTTAAAGTCATTTTTTCCACCTTTCCATCTATTAAATCTTCTGCCCTTGTTGTTTTAACTTTGGATAGTAAAACATTTTTTTTCTGCCAGTAATTACCTTATACAGCCCACATTCTGTTTCTTGTCTGGTAAAGAGCCTAGGCTTATGACATCTTGCAGGGCTTTCTCTCTGAATCTTGTGAGAGTTTGCCAGGAAGGGAGGGAGAATGAGTCATAAGAGAGCCAATGAGAGCTGCAGAGCTGGAGGTGTGCCTGTGTAAATCCAGGAAGTGAACAGGCAGCAGCTTCAGCTGCCCACAGTTAAAATGGATGCAGCCAGACTCAGTGGAGGGAGATTTCTGCAGCATATTTGGCAAGTACAGAATCACAGTATATATAAAATAATATGCAAAGGGGTTGGAGGGAAGCTTCAGAATGGCAAAGATGTTTTTATTACAAATTATGTGAGCAGACTGCAGCTCCTCTTTAAGTGAATAAATGAAGTTGAAAAATAACAGCTGTACTGGTAGGATACAACTATTTTACATGGAGGACTCAAAAACAGTTTTGTTAATGCTATTGACTGACTTTATCATTTTAAAGGGTTAGTCCATGCAAAAGTAATAGTTAAGCTGGCCATAAACTAGTAGAACTTTCTTTAAAATTTTAATTTTAAGAACATTTATTTCATTTTCAAATTGTCAGTGGTGTCAGATTTTTTACCGCAGTGATGAGAAATTGGAAGGAGCAGTACTGTATGGGAAAGGCGTATGTAGTTTTTGTTCAGGAAAGTCCATTCACTTCAAAATAGAATGTTAAAAGCAAATGTTTTTTAAGAACTTTCGGATGACATTTATCATGTGATCGAATGTACTGATGAGAATTTTGGTAATCCAACTCAACAAAGCCCACTCCAGTGATATATTAGTTTTGGACAGACTGACTCTTGAAGTGTTGCACAAAAAGGGCATTTAAAATAATTTAAACAAGAGATACATAGAACAGAGGGCCATATTCAAGCAGATGTACTAATTATAAATGGAAGGGTCATAAACAAGATGAAGATACAATATACTGTAGGTATTGGACAGCGCGACCTTCAATGTTCAATACACATAGATTATATTTTTCCAGTAAAATATTTCTGGTAACTAGTTCTTTTTTATGCAACAGAATGCTTTACTGCCAACCATAGGAAAAGGTAGATTCTGGATGGGACTGAAGCGGAGCAGTGAGGACACTGATATATGGGTGTGGGCTGATGAAACCCCTCTGAAATTTAGGTAAGTTTACAAAATAGCTTAACACCTTCTGTTATCGTACTATAGGGCGGGCGGGAGCTCTGTTGTTCTGGGAGGATGTCATATGATGTCCTCCCAGAATGTGCCTCTCTCATGGCCACACAGCGTCGCGATCTGTATCCGCCGTGTTCAACGGACAAAGTCAATGACTGATCACTGTACTGGTCAGCTGCCATTCCCCTTATGATCGCTGTGCCCAATCACAGCAGATCGCATGACAATTGTAAACAATGGAGGGCTTCCTTTCATGCCATCCATTGTATACACTTGTGTTGCTAGCTGTGATTGGTCACAGTGATCACATGGTACAAACAGGGCCAATCACAGACCATCTTTACCATGTAATTAGCTTTGGCCAATCATAGCTAATCACAACAAAAGACATAGCTCCCAACTGTCCCTGATTTGGAAGGACTGTCCCTGATTTGGAGCAATGTCCCTCTGTCCCTCATTCCTCCTCATTTGTCCCTCATTTTGGTCTGATTTATATAGTTGTATATAAAATGCACTTTTTATCTATCAAAAAGTGTTTTTTCCAGCACTAAACCTTTCATCTGATTTCTAAATTGCTGCATTTGTAAATTCCAAAATCCCATATAAAGGAATAGTGGTGGTAAAAAAAAGAACTTGTGGGTTTAACAAATCTTGTTTTTTTGTACAATTCTCCTTTAAGGGGGGGTGGCAAGGGGTGTGTCCTATGCCTGCATATTTTTGCTGGTAGGTGTCCCTCATTCCCATCTCAAAAAGAATTAACCAGTTTCATGAAGCAAAAATGGTTGCTTATACCAATAAAATTCATTGGTATAAGCAATCATAATGTGTAATCATAACAAAAACCCTACTTCCAGCAGGATAATGCGCCATGTCACAAAACTCAGATCATCACAAACTGGTTTCTTGAACATAACAATGAGGTCACTGTACTCCAATGGCCTCCACAGTCACCAGATCTCAATCCAATAGAGCACTTTTGGGATGTGGTGGCAAGGGAGATTTGCATCTTGGATGTGCAGCCGACAAATCTGCAGCAACTGCGTGATGCTATCATGTCACTATGGACCTAAATCTCTGAGGAATGTTTCCAACACCTTGTTGAATCTATGCCATGAAGAATTAAGGCAGTTCTAAATGCAAAAGTGGGTCCAACAAGCTACTAGCAAGGCGCACCTAATAAGTGTCCGGCGAGTGTATATGTGAGGGCTTCACTATATTTTTTTCTGATTAAGAACAACTGCTGGTCAAAGAGGGCCTATTACTGTTTGATAGAAAAGTTTCACTGCTAAAGCTACCTGATGAGGCTAACCTAATCTGACCATTGCCCATGCCACTTATCCAAAACAGCAAATTTATTTCAAAATCTTCTCACCTAGCTACTAAAAAAGAAGACAATTCAATTCTGAAACAGAAGAATCACATTTTGGGAAGACAACCTATCCTCAACAACTTATTTTAAAAAGTATTATTATAAAAATTTACACTCTATTGAACATTTTTAAGTGTAGCTCCCTTAAAG
This sequence comes from Aquarana catesbeiana, assembly GCF_042186555.1. Taxonomy (NCBI): domain Eukaryota; kingdom Metazoa; phylum Chordata; class Amphibia; order Anura; family Ranidae; genus Aquarana; species Aquarana catesbeiana. Next base: position 627,648,317 of record NC_133326.1, on the reverse strand, counting down.
TAACTCCATTGCAAAAATGATTTACAAAACAAAAGTTATTCATGTAAAACAAAAATTAAATACTTACCTCTCCTGCCTGCCCTGCCAAACACCATTTCAGTGAAGAGAAATTACCCCCTATAGTCTCTGCAGACCCTGACACTTCTGGAAGCACCCTTACTCAGGAGGTGCCTAACCCCTGTATGGCTGACGTTGTTTCGTCCCCAGTTATCCAGAAGGATAAGCCCCTGGTTTCGGGTACCCTTTCTTGGGCTGAGTTTTCGTCAAGATACAGGCTCTAATCGACTCTGAGGCTGCAGGCCTGTTCATTGATGCTGCCTTTGTATCGAAGCACTCGATTCTGCTGCAGCTGCATGACACTCCACTTGCCATTGAGCCTCTTGACGGGAGACCTCTACAGCCTGCCCATATGACTCATGAGACTGTTCCGTTGTCCATGGCCGTAGGGGCTCTTCACCATGATATAATCCAATTCCAAGTTATTTCCTCACCTAAGTTTCCGCTGGTTATTGGTTATCCTTGGTTACAGAGGCACAACCCCTCTCTCCTGGTTGCCACAATGCAGTGGCAAGACATGCTTCTAGTAGCCAAGGTCCTCTGCACTTCTCTCTCCTCCCTGCCGGAGGAGTACTGCAATTTTAATGAAGTCTTTGACAAAGGTCAAGCCGTTAGTTTGCCTCCACACCGGTTGTATGATTGCGCAATTTACCTTCAACCTGGTGCCATATCCCCTCGTGGCTGGGTTTACCCTTTGTCAGTCTTGGAGGATAAGGCCATGGAGGAGTATGTTGCAGACACACTTTCTCGAGTGGTGAACTGAGACCTTGTATTGATTATAGGGGTCTCAATCGTTTCACAACTAAGAATGCCTATCCGATTTCGTTGATTACAAAGTTATTTGACCACCTCAAGGGAGCAACGGTTTTCACAAATCTTGATTTGAGAGGGGCATACAATCTCGTGGGGATTAAGGAGGGAGACGAGTGGAAAACTGCGTTTAATACCAGAACAGACCATTATGAGTACCTCGTAATGCCTTTGGCCTTTGTAACACACTGGCAGTTTTCCAGGAATTTAATAACGATGTCCTCCGAGATTTGATGCAGTAATGTGTGATGGTTTATCTCAACGATATCCTCATATTTTCCAAGTCCCTGAAGAGCCACCATACAGATGTCTGTCGTGTGCTTCAGAAACTAAGAGAGAACAATCTGTACTGTAAATTGGAGAAGTGCGAATTCCATCGTGAACAGGTTAAATTCCTGGGTAATGTCACTACCACTGCTGGTTATTCAATGGACCCAGTGAAACTTTCAGCAGTCCTACAGTGGCCTGTGGGTTTACATCCTCTGCAGTGTTTTCTCGGCTTTGCCAGTTATTATCAGAAGTTTATTCTTAACTTCTTGTCTCTGGTTAAGCCCCTGACTGATATGACCAGAAAGGAAGGTAACCCACAGTGTTGGTCCCCGGAGTCCATTAAGGCCTTGGAGAGTCTCAAGGCTGCCTTTGTTTCTGCTCCTGTGTTGGCACATCCTGATCCTATGTTACGTTTTATCCTTGAGGTTGATGCTTCTGAGAGTGGAGTTGGCGCCCTTCTGTCTCAACGCCCTACCTCTGAGAGCGCTATGCTAGGAGACATCTCCTCGAAGGTACCACTGTGCCTGTTCTTATTCTTACTGACCATAAGAATCTCACATTCCTGGCTGAGTTGGTTCCGGTTCCTGTGATTCCTCCTGATCGTATTCGCACCAGTCTCACTTCTCCTTTGGGTGACAAAATTCTTGCTGCTCAGGTTCATGCTCCTCCTGAGAAACCTTGTGACTGCTGCTTTGTCGCAGAGAGTCTCCATACTGCTGTGCTCCAGACTTACCATTCTCCCAAGGCTGCTGGCCACCCTGGGAAGAATCAACTCTTTTGGGCCATTTCCCAACAATTCTGGTGGCCTAGTCTACGTGCTGATGTAACTGCCTTTGTAGCTGCCTGTTCCATGTGTGCTCAGAGTAAGACTCCACAACACCTTCCAGTGGGCCTCCTACAACCCATACCCAATGGAGAGAGACCCTGGACCCACCTGTCTATGGATTTCATTGTGGAGTTACCCAACTTCCAGGGTAACACAGTTATCCTTATGGTGGTTGACCGGTTCTCAAAAATGTCTCATTGTATTCCACTTAAGAAGTTGCCCACTTCTAAGGAATTGGCTTCCATTTTTGCTAGGGAGATCTTTCGCTTACATGGGCTACCCAAGGTGATTGTCTCGGACAGGGGTAGTCAGTTTGTGTCCCGGTTCTGGCAAGCCTTTTGTGCACAGTTGGGAATTCAGCTTGCTTTCTTCTCTGCGTATCACCCGCAGTCTAATGGGGCCGCAGAACGAGCCAGTCATCATTCCTTGGAGCAATTCCCACGTTGCTATATTTCTGACCATCATAACAACTGGTCAGACCTCTTAATGTGGTCAGAGATTGCTCACGATAGTGCCTTGAATTCTGCTTCCTGATTGTCCGCGTTTATGGCGAACTATGGTTTCCGACCTTCCATGTTGACTCATTTGTTTCGCAGAGTATCCTGTGTTAGAGGAGCATCTCCGTGGTCTTTGTTCCACTTGGACACAAGTCCAGGAGGCTTTGCGACATGCTAATGATAGGTACAGACTCCATGCTGACCGCAGACGCCTGTCTGCACCTTCATACCAGGCTGGGGACAGGGTCTGGCTGTCATCTCGCAACCTCCGACTTCGTGTTCCCTCTCTGAAGTTCGCACCTCGGTTTATTGGGCCTTTCTGTATTCTTCGCAGGATTAACCCAGTGGCTTACTCATTAGACCTTCCTTCTAATATGCATATCTCAAATGTATTTCATGTCTCCTTAATAAAACCTTTGGTCTGCAACCGTTTTACCACCTCGGGGCCTCTTCCTCACCCTGTACAGGTTGAGAACAATGAGGAGCCCTTCCTTCTCTGAGCTGGCCACTCAGCTGTCGGCTAATTGCCAGCTCCTATCTCTCCACAGTGACTCATCTGTTGATAATATCCTGCTCATCAGTCCTGCCTACTTAAGCCACCCAGCCCAGATGATCTCTGGCTTCGCCTTGGTCACATCTCTGGAGATGCTCTCCTGTGTTCCTGTTAAAGACTTGCTTGGCTGACCTTCCTTCTGGCTCCAGATCCTGCTTGCTGTTCTACTACGCTCATCTCTGGCTCTCTGACGTTTTGGCTTGTCTGACTATCCGTTCAGGTTCCTGAAGACTGGCTATGTTTTGACTATGTTTATCTTTTTTTATTATTATTAAACAAGTGAGATTTAACTGTACTTCTGTCTCAGTCTGATTCATGGCTTCTGACAAAATAAAGAAAGCTTGTGGAGAAAATCAATTTAAGCAAGCTGTAATTAATAAAGTTGCAGCAGCCCCCCAGAGGCCCCCCCTTTTCTTATCTGAACATCATTTGTTCCGGTGTTGAGAACGAGCTATTGTCTCAGGTCTTCATTGGATAGATTGATAGCAGAAGGAGCCATTGGCTCCCGCTACTGTCAATAAAATCCAGTGACATGGGAGCCAGGGGCTGAGTCCTGCTGTCTGTGTCAATGGACGCAGGTGCCCCCATGGAAAAGGGCTCTCTAAGAGGGCACCCGATGAAGAGGAGGAGCCAGGATCGCCGCTGGGGGACCCCAGAAAAAGAGGATCAGGGCTGCTCTGTGCAAAACCCTTGCACAGAGCAGGTAAGTATGACATATTTGTTATTAAAAAAAAAATGAACCTGTACAATCACTTTAAATGTCATTTTTTTTCTTTATATATGTCAGTTTTTCCGGAGCAGGTTCTATACATAGTACAATTGTTCATTTTTATTGTTTCACTTTAAGCATTATTAAAATACCTTCTCATTTAAAAACAATATTTTTTTTAAGTTTTTTTTTTTTTGCATTTATTACATCTTCCTCAGGGCAGTACCTGGGCCCCCATACACTTTTTATGGCCAATAACTTGCATATAAGCCTTAAAAATGGGGACTTTTGATGTTTTGCGTTTCGCAAAAACTTCAATAGGGTTCTGGGTTTGGGTCAGAACTTTTTCCCTATTCTGGAGTTCTGGTGTAGGACCGAACCCTGGGGTGTTCTGATCATCACTACACATTATGACTTAAACTGCCCGAGGCCCAATTTGACTTTTTTTGTGGTTTACTACCCCTTTAACACCAAATTCTTTTTTTCTTTTTTTACTTTCTCAAAAGGAGTCTATATTTTTTTTCACCATTTTTTTTTTCGACATTGCAGAAGTCTCCAGTTTTCTTGGGCCTGTTTAGCATTCACTCTCGATATATACTGTATGGAAAACCTGCATAAGGACCTGTGCTAATGAGCCTTTGTTTACTTTAAACAGAGTTTGCATTCCCATACAAATCTATGGAAATGAAAATCCACTTAAAGCAAGTCAAATGCAGGTCAAAAGGAGGTCAACTGCAGATCAAATGCACCAATGATTTCAGAGGTGCCTCAAAGTGTTGTAAAATGATGCGGTTGACACAATCCTGAAGGATGTCGACAAAAGTCCTTTTTCTTACTTGGGCAAATAACTGCGGATTAGGTTTTCTCCTAGGCACTACAGACACCCTCATTAATGGTTGTGATATTCATAAATAATGAAAAATGGAAATATTCTTATCTTTTTAATCTTTTTCCAGTGCCTGGAATGATGGGGAACCCAATAATGATCATGATGATGAACACTGTGCAGAAATTCTAGGAGGCGTGCAAGCATGGAATGACCGCAATTGCGAACACAAGATTGGATACATATGTAAAGGAGTATGGGCTTGCTGAGATACATATTGAGTACCCCTAATAAACTTCATTAGCTAAGCAATATGTACTGAGTGCTGGTTTACTTAAAGAGACCTTGACATGTACTTAAATACTATCAGCAAATGACATACCTGTAAAGAATAGGCTGAATACCTACTTCTGTTACCACCCACATTGTTCAATGCTGCCACTTTCCAGAGGAATAGTCCTTACAAGTCCCCTAGAAAACCAACACTTCCAGGAGAGTTGAACTCTGTGGTTTCTTACAGCTTTCACAGGTCTCTCCCTCTGACCCCAGGATACATTAGTGGCGTGAGGTCAGCATGAGGAACCAGTGAAAGCTGGGGGGGACCACAGAGATCCACACTCCCAGAAGTGCTGGTTTCCCAGTGGACTTTGGGGGATTATTTCTCTGCATCAGAGAAGTTGAGTGGTGTCATTGGCAAGAGAGGAAAGTTTTTGTAGAGGACCAGGCAGCTGGATACACTCCACCGGGGCCCTGAGGACACATTAAATGATTTGCACATGAGATGATGTCAAAAACATGTCCGCTTTATTAAGGGAAATGTCCCTTGTTTTATACAAAATAAAGAAGGATGGATTACAATACATTTAGGGTGCAGTCTACAGAGAAAAGGGATGGCAATTCCAGGAAAAGGAGTTTATCTCCATATGATGTGCGATCTTATAATACTCATAGTAATTTTGGTTAAAAAAATACAAGTCAGGATGCTCTCAGCCATGCTAATCTATCGGTCTAAACATTTCTTAGTCAGTAAACACATTCCAAAGTCAAACTCAGATAATAGATATATGAGGAGAACATACACTGTAGAAACATCATTAATCCTTCAGATTTCAGCCTCCTCCTTACAGGTACTGTATATCCATTGCTGAAAGAATTTTAGTACATGACATGGTTTCTAACTAATGATCAGATAGCAGGCATTATAACACAGCTGCTAATTTTTTTTAGAATTTTCCCCATGTTGCTCCCATTATTAGATGAGTTTGTTAAAAAATAAAATGTACTTTTGGGAGTTACTTTTTCCCACTTCTTCAATGAAGCAAGTGCTTTACTGGCCAATTTCCAAGTCCAAGCGTTGTTTTTGTTGGGGTGGAGGGTGTGCTTACACCCACATATTTACTGACTTCCAAAATAATAGTGACAAAAGGGAATTAGGGATGTCCATTGGTAGGGGAGTGCGTTAAAATCAACAGTAGGTATCAAACCAGGGTTAAGTAAATCAGTTATTGGGTCAGGTTTACCTTAAAGTATATCTAAACACAAAACATTTATTTTATTTTTGGATAGAGTATCCAAGGACTAGAACCCCTATCAGGTTCCCTTTGATGTCTGTGTCCCATCTAGTAAGGTTCACCCTTTCTATTTGTTCTGGTGACCATTATCATTGGTAAAGAATCCAAAAATTTTAGTTGCCCTTAGAAATGGAGTAGAGCAGTGGTCATCAACCCTGTCCTCAGGGCCCACTAACAGGCCAGGTTTGCAAGATAACTGAAATACATCACAGGTGATATCATTTGCTGCTCAGTGATTGCAGTATTCTAGTCTGCATCTCTTCAAGGTAATACATAAAACCTGGACTGTTAGTGGGCCCTGAGGACAGGGTTGATGACCACTGGTGTAGAGGAGAAATCTGCAGTGACAGCTTTCTGAGAGGGGATTTCCTTCACTTTAATGAGCTTTTCACTAACTTTCTATTTTGACTACAGGACAGGAAGTGAAGGGAAATCTCCCCAATAGAGAACCAACATACATTAGATGAAAAATAAAGACCTGACAGGGTTTTTTTTTTTTTTTTACTATTCCCTGTTTTGTATCCAAAATGTAATAAAAAAAAATGGCTGCAGCTATACTTTAACAAGCATTCGTTTTACCACTTGCTGACTGCTGCATAGCAGATTTACTGCTAAAGGGCGGCTGTGCTGTGCAGAATCATGTATATATACGTGATTCTGCACTTCTGGGTTTTGGGTGTGATTGCCATTCTATCAGTACGGAAGACATGGAAGCAGAAACCCTGATCCATGCCGTCCACTAGTAAAAGCACCTCCCACACTACACTGATACATTAGCTAGGCACGCAGTTAACACTTTGATTGCCCCTGATATTAACCCCTTCCCTTCCAGTGTCATTAGTACAGTGACAGTGCATACTTTTAGCACTGTATCACTGTAATGTTGTCACTGGTCCCCAAAAAAGTGTCATAAGTTAGGTGTCCGCCACAGTATCGCAGTCCCGCTCTAAGTGGCTGATCGCCGCCATTACAAGTTAAAAAAAAAAATATATATATATCCCACAGTTTGTAGACACTATAAAATTTGCGGAAACTAATCAATATACGCTTATTGGGATTTTTTTTACCAAAAATATGTAGCAGTATACATATTGGCCTAAAATGAAATTTGATTTTTTTACATTTTTTTATTGGATATGTTTTAGAGCCGAAAGTAAAAAATATTGCTTTATTTTCAAAATTGTCGGTCATTCTTTGTTTCTGGAGCAAAAAAGAAAAAACACAGAGGTGATCAAATACCACCAAAAGAAAGCTCTACAGTCAGGTCCATAAATATTTGGACATTGACACAATTCTAATCTTTTTGGCACTATACACCTCCACAATAGATTTGAAATGAAACAAACAAGATGTGCTTTAACTGCAGACTTTCAGCTTTAATTTGATGGTATATACATCCAAATCAGGTGAACGGTGTAGGAATTACATCAGTTTGTATATGTGCCTCCCACTTTTTAAGGAATCAAAAGTAATGAGACAATTGGCTGCTCAGCTGTTCCATGGCCAGGTGTGTGTTATTCCCTCATTATCCCATTTACAAGGAGCAGATAAAAGGTCCAGAGTTCATTTCAAGTGTGCTATTTGCATTTGGAATCTGTTGCTGTCAACTCTCAATATGAGATCCAAAGAGCTGTCACTATCAGTGAAGCAAGCCATCATTAGGCTGAAAAAACAAAACAAACCCATCAAAAAGATGGCAAAAACATTAGGTGTGGCCAAATCAACTGTTTGGAACATCCTTAAAAAGAAAGAACGCACCGGTGAGCTCAGCAACACCAAAAGACCCGGAAGACCGATTCTTCCACCAAAAACAACTGTGGTGGATGACCGAAGAATTCTTTCCCTGGTGAAGAAAACACCCTTCACAACAGTTGGCCAGATCAAGAACACTCTCCAGGAGGTAGGTGTATGTGTGTCAAAGTCAACAATCAAGAGAAGACTTCACCAGAGTGAATACAGAGGGTTCACCACAAGATGTAAACCATTGGTGAGCCTCAAAAACAGGGCCAGATTAGAGTTTGCCAAACAACATCTAAAAAAGCCTTCACAGTTCTGGAACAACATCCTATGGACAGATGAGACCAAGATCAACATGTACCAGAGTGATGGGAAGAGAAGAGTATGGAGAAGGAAAGGAACTGCTCATGATCCAAAGCATACCACCTCATCAGTGAAGCATGGTGGTGGTAGTGTCATGGCATGGGCATGTATGGCTGCCAATGGAACTAGTTCTCCTGTATTTATTGATGATGTGACTGCTGACAAAAGCAGCAGGATGAATTCTGAAGTGTTTCAGGCAATATTATCTGCTCATATTCAGCAAAATGCTTCAGAACTCATTGGATGGCGATTCACAGATGGACAATGACCCGAAGCATACTGCGAAAGCAACCAAAGAGTTTTTTAAGGGAAAGAAGTAGAATGTTATGCAATGGCCAAGTCAATAAACTGACCTGAATCCGATTGAGCATGCATTTCACTTGCTGAAGACAAAACTGAAGGGAAAATGCCCCAAGAACAAGCAGGAACTGAAGACAGTTGCAGTAGAGGCCTGGCAGAGCATCACCAGGGATGAAACCCAGTGTCTGGTGATGTCTATGCATTCCAGACTTCAGGCTGTAATTGACTGCAAAGGATTTGCAACCAAGTATTAAAAAGTGAAAGTTTGATGGATGATTGTTAATCTGTCCCATTAATTTTGGTCCCTTAAAAAGTGGGAGGCACATATACAAACTGTTGTAATTCCTACATCATTCACCTGATTTGGATGTAAATACCCTCAAATTAAAGCTGAAAGTCTGCAGTTAAAGCACATCTTGTTCGTTTCATTTCAAATCCGTTGTGGTGGTGTATAGAGTCAAAAAGATTAGAATTGTGTTGATGTCCCAATATTTATGGACCTGACTGTATTTGTGGGGAAAATAAGAACATACATTTTATTTGGGTACAGTGTCGCAGGACTGCGCAATTGTCAGTTAAAGTAACGCAGTGCCGTATCACAAAAAAGGGCCTATTCAGGAAGGGGGGTAAACCTTTCATAGGTCAAGTGGATAATTTTGCTTTGAAGTGAGTTCTGAATACATCTATACAGAGTTGGCTAGTTCTTATTGGGCATCTGGTTGCTGCATGTCATTATGTACTTTTCAGTTATTAAAATACAAAGTAAAATATTTTAGTATATTTTTGTTAAATCATATTAAATGTTCATGAAATAAAATAAAATGTTAAAGCTGAAGTTGAATCTGTTTAAATTTAGCTTTCCCTGGTTTCTCCCCCAACCGCTCCCCCCCCCCCCCCCCCCCCTTAGCAATATGTTATTGGGAAAAAAAAATTAATGTCATAAAAAAATGTTTACCATTTTCATTATATGCCTGTGACCCAATAATGACACCTGTGCTTCTCTATGCAATGCAAACAATCCATGGCGGGGGAGGCCACCAAGGTGCTGAATATAACTTCCTGAAAGGGCACAACAGCCTAACCCTTAAGAAACCTGTTGTTGCAAGCAGTGAGCAGGCTCTTGTGAGTTGTTATACAAATATCAAAATGCCTTGATGGCTGGATGTCAGTCTAGAGGAGTAGAAGTTCCTTGGCAAGCTGCATTTTTTAAAATTCTTTATATATTTGTGGCTTTGCATATTACAGACATAATGCTGGACACACATCACACAAGGCCACAATAACACAATTGCAACAAACCAATAAGTACTTGTAGCACCCTCTAATGTGCAACTAGTGTAGGTAAATGTATATTGTTGACTCATGGTAGTTGTGTAAGTCTGTAATTGGGTCGGGTTACTCCAGGTCAGGCTGGAGGGCTCTGCAGTGCAGGTCTCTGGTGCCTCTGGTTCTAGAAGCTTGGAGAAGCTTCTGGAAGTTAGTGGGCGGAGGGTAGGAGGTCCTGATCTGCATACTTGAGGGAATCTGGCCAATCCCCAGGCAGAAGGCACTGGCAGGGCGGCTGAGTCAGCCCTTAAATATGGTGGAGCCTGAGCAGCAGGGAGTTGGGTGGAAGAAAGAGTGCTGAGGTTGCTACCGTGTGGCCTGGGAGGGGACCCTGGGTCTGGGGGCTCTGCCTCTATGCAGGAGCTGAGGAAAGGAAGGAGAGAAAACCTAAGTGAGGGATCACCATTACCTTTGGGTCTTGTGCAGTAGACATCCTGGCTGCCATTAGAGGATCTGAACAGTTGGAGGCCTGAACAGAAGTCTTGCCCAGTGCAGCAGGAATGTGAGTACAGTCCAGGATCTTCATTTTTAGGCATCCCATAATCCCTATACCATATCGAAGTTTGTTTTCCCCAATAAAACAACAAAAACAAGCCCATGGACTGATTTTTTTGTTTGGATGCAAGTCGGAAATGCGTGTTGCCTGGCTGTGCAGGAATAGGGGGAATCAAGATCCAGCGACTCCTACGGGGGAGGGGGGGGGGGGGGTGTTACATACAAAATTTTGAAAAAAGAACGTAAGCTAAACAAAGCAAGTAAAAAAAAAAGAGGAGAAAACAAAACCACTCGACTTCAGCCGCATATCCAGAAATAATGCACAATTAGGCTAACCTGGCTCATCCAAAGTAAAGTGCATACGATAACCTAACTGAGACTAGAACACATAACTGGTCTAGTGGTAGTTATGCACTATGCAATAGCAAGCATGAGTGAAATTAAAATGAAATCCAAACAATGGATAAAATGCAAGTTGCATTTGTATGCAGACCACCTTAGGCAATGCCCACTTGTGATGCTGAGTCTCTATAATTGAAAGAACTGAAATCTAGTCAATAAAAAGGGCAGGCCAGGGACAGTCATCCTGGTGTGGCAAGCACTGGGTGATATTGAATGTCCTCCAGCCAGGAAACAAGAAAGTCTCCATCTTACTTGCTGCAGCTTCTACTGCACACTGTGAAAAAGCACACAGTGTGCAGTGAAATCAGCAAACGCAAGTTTAGCACAGGAAAGGAGCCTGTACAAATGTGTAAGACTGAAGGTAAGGCTATAGTTCTACTTTAACTAGACGATAAAGTTTTTTTTTACACTGGTAGCCAGAGGGGAGTATAAAAATGTGTCTGAACCTTGGTTTTACCACCCCCTGGCCGCCCGATGAAATTCTAAAGTTATGACCCGAAAGGGCTGTATACATACCTCATCTGTGATGCTTTACTTCTTGGCCTTGGCAATTTTAACTCAGGCTAAAGAGTTTGACAAGCGGCACCACCTGTCAAACTCACTCATTGAAATCAATGGGGCCGCATCACAACTGTGAGCCACATCCTTGGCTCACAATTGCGGTGTGTTCCAGCAATGTAAAAATGCCATTTGGCAATTATAAGAAAAAGTAAAAAGCAATAATACAGGCATCAGAAGGTGGCAGTATAGCCTTCTAAAAAACATGTGAGCTGCTGCTATACAATTCTCTGAAAAGCAATCCACTGTGGATCACTTTTTGGAGGGCAGCGGTCAGTACTGCCTGTCTGAAAGATTCCCTTACTGTCAAATTACAGCCAGAACAATCCATATTTTACTGATATACTCCTTCCAACAAGATGTTATTGTTCAGCCATTTTGGGTAGAGTCCTGTTAGTATATGTGTTGGCCTGCCACCAGAATCTTGCCTTTTGGTTCTAGAGGTGACATATTGAGTTATTTGTACTGTAGATTTCCTGTCCGGTTCTCTTTGGGCCCAGCATGGCAAAGCAACAGACACAATGTTTTAGTGTAGCAGTATAACTCCTATGTTGGAGAACTTTGTGGCCTTTTTGGACAAGGTAAGTAATCATAAGATCCTTTTTTAGACTTGTATTGATATTAGTATGGAACCTTTCAAAAAAGCTTGAGGTATCAAAACCATATATACAAAAAAATTAATTAAAAAAAAACCCTTTCATTCTTATTATTGTAACAGATGGTGACGTTACTGGTTGTAGAACTCTTTTTCTGCCACAAGATGGCAGTAACAGTTTTGTCTTATAGTAGTAGTAGTACTTTCGCGCTATCGCTCAGAATGTGGTGTGATGACAAACTGCCGCAGGCACCGATCAGCGAATCCATGGCCAATGAAAAGTAATAATATAATAGTGGTGCTGCCCTGTTAGATACCAGCTTATAAGTAATAAGGTAAGAAAAAAGTATTTTTAAAGTAACAAACTCCTGCAATTGGTAAAAATTCTTCTGAAAGGTGTATCAACTATACAAGTGAACACAAAGGGATGCCTTCCTACGATAAATAATGCATATGCTGTGCAAACTCAACAATACAAAAAATGTAGATAGATGTAGAACCAAAAAATAAGTAATATCCCATATATCACTCAATGGATGCACAGTATAAACTGTGAATAGTAGGTGCTGGTGATAATCAACAACTATGGTGATGTGACTGATCAGTGCATATCAACAAACTAAAAATAGAAGAAAAATAAACAACAAAGTAAGTCCATACAAAGTGCAGGAATATGCAAGTAGGTGATATATCCCTTCACCATGCGAATTGATAAATAGGTGACTGGTGTCTTTACATTCCAGTGTGGTGACATCTACAGTATCTCACAAAAGTGAGTACACCCCTCACATTTTTGTAAATATTTTATTATATCTTTTCATGTGACAACAATGAAGAAATGACACTTTGCTACAATGTAAAGTAGTGAGTGTACAGCTTGTATAGCAGTGTAAGTTTGCCGTCCCCTCAAAATAACTCAACACACAGCCATTAATGTCTAAACCGCTGGCAACAAAAGTGAGTACACCCTTAAGTGAAAAGGTCCAAATTGGGACCAAAGTGTCAATATTTTGTGTGACCACCATTATTTTCCAGCACTGCCTTAACCCTCTTGGGCATGGAGTTCACCAGAGCTTCACAGGTTGCCACTGGATTCCTCTTCCACTCCTCCATGACGTCATCACGGAGCTGGTGGATGTTAGAGACCTTGCACTCTTCCACCTTCAGTTTAACCTCCCTGGCGGTATGATTCTTTCAGATTTTAGGTGCTGAAAGCGGTACAATTATTTTGAAGGGAAATTTGGCGTTTTATATTGTAGGTCTGTAATTCTTAACAATAACACACTTAAATCTGTCCAAACAAGAGTCTAGTAGATATCCCGGGTATGATAAAGTTTGAAACACAAAAACATAAATTATAATATAATAAATAAAAATAAATAATTAAAAAAATAAAATGAAAAATAATAATGAAATAAATTTCCCCACGATTCACTATCGCTCAATTCTGCAAGTGTTCTAATTTACTATCGCTGTATTATAGCTGGTCTAAAGCCACTTTTGACGTAAAGGGACACTTTTTGGTTGCTATGGACAATCTCCAGTTTCCAGGCAGAAAGAACAGTATATATAACATAAAACTGCATGCAGTGCATAGGACAAAGCACTGGGGACAAAAGGGATGTGAAATCATTCCATACAGTGCTGTAATCTGTAAGATTACAGTACTGTATGTGTTATGATTTTTACAATTTTTTGAATTTGCCGCCAGGCTCCGCCCACGTGCGTCGCGACGCTCGCAGGGAACGGAGCCTGGCAAGGAGAGGCTTTGGAGGAGGACAGAGCCCACGGACACTGCGGGGGACATCGCAGGATTCCGGGGACAAGGTAAGTAAAGCCACACCAGGATCCTGCGATGTAATCCTGAGTGTGGCTCGGGGTTACCGCTAATGGGACTGAAATTTTAACCCCGAGCCACACTCGGGATTACCGTCAGGGAGGTTAAGAATGCCCCACAGATGCTCAATAGGGTTTAGGGCTGGAGACATGCTTGGCCAGTCCATCACCTTTACTCTCAGCTTCTTTAGCAAGGCAGTGGTAGTCTTGGAGGTGTGTTTGGGGTCGTTATCATGTTGGAATACTGCCCTGCGGCCCAGTCTCCGAAGGGAGGGGATCATGCTCTGCTTCAGTATGTCACAGTACATGTTGGCATTCATGGATTTCTCAATGACCTGTGCATGCAGTCCCATACCATGACACTACCACCACCATGCTTGACTGTCTTGTCTTTGTACTCCTCACCTGGTTGCCACCACACACGCTTTACACTGTCTGAACCTAATAAGTTTATCTTGGTCTCATCAGACTACGGGACATTCCAGCGATCCACGTCCTTAGTCTGCTTGTCTTCAGCAAACTGTTTGCGGGCTTTCTTGTGCATCATCTTTAGAAGAGGCTTCCTTCTTGGGCGTCATGCAGACTGTCACATGTCAATTGTTCTTTATATTTGATCATTTGCCATTATCCATTGTTGTTGCTATTTCACCATTGGTGACACCTGAAGTATTATTATAGAGTGTAAGTTTATGTTGTTCACCTTCAAATGTCTTTATCATATCAGTAAACAAAGTTTATTGGTTCATCAGATTGTAGTGTGTCTGTTTCATTGCTGTCATTGATAGAAAATGTCTGAACCCAGGGTGTCAGAGGTGGCGGAGGACTTGCAAGGTGGGGGAAACCAGTGGAGTACTGATTCTAGCAGCGGCCCTCACGGGGGTAGCGCTACACCCCCTTCCTGACCAGGCCAAGATTTCAGCGCTGTCGCACTTTGAATGACAATTTCGCAGTCATGCAACACTGTACACATAAGAAATTTACCATACTATACTTTGTATGTTTTCATTCTAATTTTCAATAAAAATGTATTCAGAAAAAAATATATATTTTTTTTTCACACAAATAAAACTTTCTTTTGGTGGTATTTAATCACCACTGGGTTTTTTTATTTTTTACTAAATAAACAAAAAAAGACTGAAAATTTTGATCCCCCCCCTGTTTCTGTTTTACAATTTAGCGAATAAATAAACTTTCTTCATAAATTTAGGCCAAACTGTATCCTGCTACATTTCCTTGGTAAAATAACCCAAATTTGTGTATATTATTTAGGCTATAGCAAAGTTATAGAGTCCACAAACTATGGTATATATCTGAAAATGTATTCATTTTGATGTACTGATGGCCTATCTGATTTCTTGAGGCCCAAAAACACCAGGACAGTACAAATAGCCTAAAATGACCCCTTTTTGGAAAGTAGACAGTTCAAGGTTTATAGTAAGAGGAAATGATTTTTTTTTTACATAAATAAAACTGATTCATTCAGTGTCTTATGATTAGCTGTGATTAGCCAAAGCTAATCACATGGTACAGGTGGGCTGTGATTGGCCCTGCCTGTACCATGTGATCACTGTCACCAATCACAGCTAGCAACACATTTGTATACAATGGATGGCATGAAAGGAAGACATCCATTGTTTACAATTGTCATGTGATTTACTGTGATTGGTCACAGTGATCACATGATACAGGCAAGAGGCTGATATAGTGATCAGTCATCGGCTGTGTCCCGTGGACACAACCGGTGACAGATCGCGACGCTGTGTGGTGCCTTCTGAGAGGACGTCATATGATGTCCCCACTGGCCATTAATCTGCTATAAGCTGGGCGAGAAAGTGTTAATGCTGAGAAACTTTTAACTGAAGAGGGGTATAGGGTATAGGGCATGGGATACTCCGATAAGTTCAAGTTCAAAAGAGGAGGACACTAACTTTACTGTCCCATAAAGAGTGCTTCTTGATCCTTGAGACTAGAAGGAATGGCCAAATCAGGGATACAGTAAAGGCTGTACCCTGTAAAGCTACACTGGCCCTTATATGCTTACAGCACCAACGTCACCCAGATCATCAAGCAGTCTTTTACTAACAAGGCCACGGAATAGCTGCCCAGCCTTCCTGTTGCCTTCTAATGGATTATTAGTGGACTGGATCCCAGGGCTGTCTTAATGCATGGGCACTCCTGGGCACTGACCAGGGGGCCCACGTGCATGGGGGCCCCATGATAATCTTGCATTACATTGTACTTGCCAATTGTCCCGGATTTGCCAGGACAGTCGCACTTTTTACTAAGATGTCTTGGGATGGCTTTGTCCAAGGCAATGTCCTGGAACCTGTACTTTGGCTTCCTGATCCCATTATTGTTAGGGGGGATGGGGGCAAAGATTTGTGCTGTGAGGGGAGATTTCACCAGGGGGTGGGGGTGGGGGTAAGCAGATTTGTACTGGGGGAATTCATGCTTAGGGGGTAAGCATGCAGATTAGTGCTCAATTTTTTAGGGGGGATTTTTGCTGACACATAATACTCATACATGTTGGGGGGGGGGCATAGTTTGGTCTCTAGATGACCTTGTCCCTGCACTGACAGAACGGCTGAAGTTAGGAACCTTCTTCAAGACTACATCTTCCAGACTGCTCCCGGCAATTGAATTCAGCCACAGTCAAACAAATCAGCACCGCCATCTTGTGGACAAATAATGTTCTGCGACTCAGTAACATTGCCCAGTGTTATACATGATTAGGGATGAGCCGAACACCCCCCTGTTCAGTTCGCACCAGAACATGCGAACAGGAAAAAAGTTCGTTCGAACACGCGAACACCGTTAAAGTCTATGGGACACGAACATGAATAATCGACCCCCAGATCCCGGCCCTCCCTGTGTGAAATGGTAAGGGGGTACAAAAGTACCCCTACCATTTCACTAAAAAAACTGTCAAAAATGTTAAAAATGACAAGAGACAGTTTTTGACAATTCCTTATTTAAATGCTTCTTCTTTCTTCCTTCTTCTATCTTCCTTCATCTTCTTCCTCTTCTTCTTCTGGTTCTTCTGGCTCTTCTGGTTCTTCCTCCGGTGTTCTCGTCCAGCATCTCCTCCGCGGCGTCTTCTATCTTCTTCTCCTCGGGCCGCTCCGCACCCATGCAAGAAGCATTTAAATAAAGGAATTGTCAAAAACTGTCTCTTGTCATTTTTAACATTTTTGACAGTTTTTTAGTGAAATGGTAGGACCCCCTTACCATTTCACACGGGGGGGGGCCGGGATCTGGGGGTCCCCTTGTTAAAGGGGGCTTTCAGATTCCGACAAGCCCCCCGCCCGCCGACTCTCACGACCGAACGGCCAGGGTTGTGGGGATGAGGCCCTTGTCCTCATCAACATGGGGACAAGGTGTTTTGGGGGGCTACCCCAAAGCACCCTCCCAATGTTGAGGACATGTGGCCTGGTACGGTTCAGGAGGGGGGCTGCTCTCTCGTCCGCCCTCTTTTCCTGCAGCCTGCCAGGTTGCGTGCTCGGATAAGGGTCTGGTATGGATTTTTGGGGGGACCCCACGCCGTTTTTTTTGTAATTTTGGCGCGGGGTTCCCCTTAAAATTTAGGGGGACCCCCATGTCATTTTTTTTTTTTAATTTTGGTTCGGGGTTCCCCTGTGGGGAATTCCCATGCCGTTTTTATCAATGAACTTTTATGTGTATTGTCAGACCGGCAATGCAATAGCCGCGAGTAGTTTTAAATGACTTTTTTTCCTTTGAAATGTCATTTTGCTGTCAGACTGTTCTAAACATGGGAAACATGCACCCCTTTACAGGCATACTATAGACACCCCCAGCTATGAAATTTAAAGGGATATTACACTTTTATTGTTTGACTTTAAGCATTATTAAAATCACTGCTCCTGAAAAAATGGCCGTTTTTAAAACTTTTTTTTGCATTGATCCAGGCAGGACCCAGGTCCCCAAACACTTTTTATGACAATAACTTGCATATAAGCCTTTACAATTAGCACTTTTAATTTCTTCCATAGACTTTTAAAGGGTGTTCCGCGGCATTCGAATTTGCCGCGAACCCCCCAAATTGTTCGCTGTTCGGCGAACTTGCGAACAGCCGATGTTCGAGTCGAACATGAGTTCGACTCAAACTCGAAGCTCATCCCTATACATGATGGATCCCAGTGGAGGAGATTTACTAAAACTGGAGCAGTTGTACATGGTTGTCAATCAGCTTCTAACTTCAGCTTGCTCAATTAAGCTTTGACAAAAAAAAAACTGGAAGGCTATTGGTTTCTATGCAGAGCTGCACTGGATTTTGCACTTTTATTATTATTATTATACAGGATTTATATAGCGCGAACAGTTTCTGCAGTTCTGTGAAGGCAGACAGTACAGTTACAATGCACTTCAATACAGGAGGAATCAGCGGGTCCTGCTCCTTAGGGTTTACAATCTAGAATGGAGGGTCAAGTGATACAAAAGATAGTAACTGTGGGGGAAGAGCTGATGAAGAAAATGAAAGTACAGTTGTTAGGTGAAGACAGGATAGGCTTCTCTGAAGAGAAAAGTTTTCAGGGATTGCCTAAAAGTGGATAGAGTTGGAGATAGTCGGACAGATTGGGGTTGGGAATTCCAGAGGATGGGAGAGACTAAGGAGAAGTCTTGAAGGCAAGTACTTTCCAGTTTTAGTAAATAACCCTCAGTGGGTCTCTTAGGCCCCTTTCACACTGGTGCGGTTGGGGCGTCGGCGGTACAACAGCGCTATTTTTAGCGCTGCTGTACCATCGTTCTTGCAGCGGTATTCGGCCGCTAGCGGTGCGGTTTTAACCCCCGCTGGCGGCCGAAAAAGGGTTAAAATCCCTCGTACAGCACGGCTATAGCCGCGGTATTGCCGCTGTATAGCCGCGCTGTCCCATTGATTTCAATGGGCAGGAGCAGTGAAGGAGCTGTGAATACACCGCTCCTTCACCGCTCCAAAAAAGCGGTTTGCAGGACTTTTTTCACCGTCCTGCCTGCGCACCGCTTCAGTGTGAAAGCCCTCGGGCTTTCACACTGAACAAACAGCGGAGGCTGTTTAGGGGCGGTTTGCAGGCGGTATTTTTAGCGCAATACCACCTGCAAACCGCCCCAGTGTGAAAGGGGTCTTAGGGTTTGGTATAGTCATTATTTCATCATTCATATGTTTATTTTCACTACAATCATTTGCAGTTTGAATAAAGAGTGCCACTCACACCTATCATATCTCAATACTTAGCATTATCTATATGGGCTTTCACCATGTTTACATAATGTATTGATTTTTTTTTCTTCTTGTCAAATTTGTTTATTGGATTTTAATAATTAGTATACATAAGTACATGGTGGCAGCAAAAGAAAAGAGCACATATATGGTAATAATATTGAGTTGTAGTTCCAACATAAACTAAAAGTCATAAGTGTGCGCAGCCTATTGCATTAGGGTGTGCACCCCAATGCTCAAACGTGCATGTGTGTGTGTGATAAATATATATATATATATATATATATATATATATATAAAATGAATAAATGTAAAAAAACAGTAGGGCCATGGATGGTTTCAGTAGAGCAGTGAACGTGTCAGTTTTTATTTTTATTATTTTATATTTGTATTATTTTTACAATTTTTTTAGGAGCCCTAATGGGGGGACATTGGTGAAATATCAGGAGGGGGAATCTGCGCTGCAGAGGGTGATTAGGGTGTGCCCAGGCCACACACCCTGAGCACACCTCTGACTGCAAGTCTATATTAAAGTGATATTAAAGCTTCAGCCTTTAAAAAAAAAAAACATGTCATACCTGCTCTGTGCAATAGTTTTGCACAAAGCAGCCCCAATCCTCTTCTTCTCAGGTCCCCCATCGGCGCTTCTGATTCCTGCCCTTTGACCAGTGCCCCCAAAAGCAAGCTGCTTGCTGTTTCAGCCAATGAGGAGAGAGAGACCCAGGACAACCAAGGCTCCTATGCACATCACTGGCTCAAGAGTGTTGGGGGGGCTGTGGAGGGAGCAACACACAACCTTCAGCCTTTACAACCACTTTAATTTTGATAGTTTAAATATGCAAAATAAAAATGTTATGTACAAAAAACATTATAGTTATATAGAACCATTGGAAGGGGTGGGTGAGGGCTGGGCCAGCTGTCCCTGGCAATGGAACCAATGGCTTATAGTATTGTAGCACTAAAAATTTGATAAACTGAGTAAAAAAAAGTAACTAATATCTCAAGAGACAAACCCTTTGCGATCACCTCCTTTACAGTAATTGCAATGAAATGGAAGGCTGATTGCGTCATGTTACAACGAAAAGCAAAGAATGTATTCAAAATATTGCAGTAAGAATACTTAGTCCTCAGGATAACATGTGCCATCCTTTTTTTTTTTTTTCAAATCATCATTTTATTCATTTTATATACCAACAACAGGAAAGGAAAAAACACAACAACAAATGACATACAACCCCAGCCTGTATTAAGAGGGGAGAAAAAAAAAGGCAAAAAAGAGCATAAACACTTTTCTTATGGCAGAGCAGGTAAGAGGGAGATCTTTACCATGTTCCTGCTGCTACACAGAGCGATAATAATGTGCATGGGGTGATTAGGGTGTGCCTGGGCACACCCGGCACACCCTGTGCGCACACCTATGCTAAAAGTAGTTTAACTAAAACAATTTTAGCATGGATCTAACTACTCATTGTATAAGAAAGGATAAAACCAACTTAGACCAGGTTAATATAAGATGACCTCAGATAAAAAAAAGGTCTTAATTATAATCAAGAGTATAGTTTAAAAAAAAAAAATTATTATAGAATCTAAAATCTTATACTACATATTGGAACCATGTACAATTGGCATAATGATAACCAAGGAAATAAAAGTTCTGCTACCAGAACTATATAAAGAGTAAATTGAAACAGGAGAGAGAGAATAGGGGGAAAAAGTAGAAGAGAGAAAGAGGATAAAAGAAAAAATAATTTTAGGCAAGAGAAAAAATAGATAGGGAAGAAAGAAATGAGAGGTAGTAGGGATCCCCGGGGTAGTACATGGTAATAAACACATACCATGAATGCAGAGAATGGAAGTAAAAATTGAGATTACCGAGGTCTTAGTAGGGAAGCATCGAAATTGGAAGGCAAAAAATGAGTCACCCAGGAATTCCATATAGTCTCAAAGTTGGATATTTTATCTTGAGTTAGTTGAGTTGAGTGCCTCTGTTTTGACATGGATCATTGCTTGATTGACTCTATTTTAAGTTTCAGCAATTATTAAGGACGGGGATTTCCCAGCTTTGGAAATTGTTTGTTTTGTGGCTGTAGTAATCTGTAACAGGAGTTTGAATTGGCAGTGGGAGAGAGTGGCCGGTTTTAAGTTTAAGAGTGCTATTGTAGGATCAGGATTGATAGGGATTTCAAACAGTGTTGAAATCATAAGAAATACATCTTTCCAGAAATGTTTTGTTACCGGGCAATCCCACCAAGTATGAGGATATGATCTGTAAAAATTCGAGTTACTACTGTATTAATAACTATATTTCAATAATTCATATTGATGAGAAAAGTTCCAAGAAAAATCAGTTAAGTTCTCGTGAAAAACTCCAAAATTGATTTAATGATCAATTACCAAAATGTTACAAAAACAATGTCAAAATGTAGAATACAAAAATAGATTATTCTTAAAATAAAGTTTAAATCAGATATGTTTGTGTGTATATTTTGAGATCTGTGTGTGTGTGTGTGTCTTGATGGAGAGCTGCAGTGTATCTGTGCCTCTCCCCACAGCCTGTCTGTCCTCCTTCAATTAACCCCCCACCTTTTTCCATAGAGGCTGGCTTAAAAAAGGTTCGTTATAGTCCCATAGAAAAGACCGGGAAATTTGAATTACTCCTTCCAACATTCCTAAGGGCGGGGCTATGAACTATGTGGGAAAAACTATCATTTAAAGAATCATTTAACTTACAATATATACATTTCCTTTAAACATATAAAATCCTACATATTAGTATACATATATGTAAAATGCAGTGTTCTTATTAATACCCTAATCAAGAAATATAGTAATGTAAAGAAACAGCTTATATTCTTCACATACTGAAACTTTGTGTCTTTGGAAAGACTGTAATCTAATCTCTTACGATGGGGGAGGTGAAATGGTCTACACTAAATTGTATCCATATGTGAGATGAATCTCTCCCAAGCAATGCATACAAAGCCTATACCAGCATAAACTTATATGAGTATAAAAACCTATATAACTTCACCTTTTCCATACATAGAAGATAGATAGATATAGATATAGAGATATATATATATATATATTTATATATATATATATAATTCAATTATCACAAGAACTCAACCATTCATAAATTCTGATATTCTAACATGATCCAAGATCACCACAGCCACGATAATGTATAAATCTTTACTATTTTTCTTAATTCCAGTCATGTATTATTTATTTATATCTACGCTCACCAGCGACTTTATTAGGTACACCTGTTCAATTGTTTGGTAACACACATTGATAATCTGCCAATCACATGGTGACAACTCAATGCATTTAGGCATCTAGACGTGGTGAAGACAACTTGCTGAAGTTCAAACCGAGCATCAGAATGGGGAAGAAAGGGGATTTAAGTTACTTTAAACGTGGCATGGTTGTTGGTGCCAGACGGGCTGGTCTGAGTATTTCAAAAACTGCTGATCTACTGGGATTTTCACACACAACCATCTCTAGGGTTTACAGAGAAAAAGAGAAAATATCCAGTGAGCGGAAGTTGTGTGGACAAAATGCTTTGTTGATGTCAGAGGTCAGATGAGAATGGGCAGTTCGAGATAATAGAAAGGCAACAATAACTCAAATAACCACTTGTTACAACAAGCTATGCAGAATACAATCTCTGAATGTAAACACATCAAACCTTGAAGCAGAGCTACAGCAGCAGACGACCACACCGGGTGTCACTCCTGTCAGCTAAGAACAGGAAACTGAGGCTACAATTTGCACAGGTTCACCAATATTGGACAATAGGAGATTGGAAAAACGTTGCCTGGTCAGTGAGTCTCGATTTCATCTGCGACATTCAGATGGTAGGGTCAGAATTTGACATAAAACAACATGAAAGCATGGATCTATCCTGCCTTGTATCAAAGGTTCAGGCTTGTGGTGGCGGTATAATGGTGTGGAGAATATTTTCTTGGCACACTTTGGGCCCCTTAGTACCAACTGAGCATAGTTTAAACTCCATGGCCTACCTGAATATTGTTGCTGACCACGTCCATCCCTTTATAACTACAGTGTACCCATCTTCTGATGGCTCCTTACAGCAGGATAATGCACCATGTCACAAAGCTCAAATCATCTCCCCACTGGTTTCTTGAACATGACAATGAGGTCACTGTACTCCAATGGCCTCCACAGTCATCAGATCTCAATCCAATAGAGCACCTTTGAGATATGATGTGTAGCACCCTGGTGTTTAGGCAGGGTTTGCTTCTAAATTTACCTGCCAGGTATAGTTACCTTGGCCTGTTGTTAGGGATCCATTGATTTCACTCTAATGCCCCGTACACACGGTCGGACTTTGTTCGGACATTCCGACAACAAAATCCTAGGATTTTTTCCGACGGATGTTGGCTCAAACTTGTCTTGCATACACACGGTCAAACAAAGTTGTCGGAAAATCCGATCGTTCTAAACGCGGTGACGTAAAACACATACGTCGGGACTATAAACGGGGCAGTGGCCAATAGCTTTCATCTCTATTTATTCTGAGCATGCGTGGCACTTTGTCCGTCGGATTTGTGTACACACGATCGAAATTTCCGACAACAAATTTTGTTGTCGGAAAATTTTATCTCCTGCTCTCCAACTTTGTGTGTCGGAAAATCCGATGGAAAATGTCCGATGGAGCCCACACACGGTCGGAATTTCCGACAACACGCTCCGATCGGACATTTTCCATCGGAAAATCCGACCGTGTGTACGGGGCATAAGTCTATAATTGCTGCACTTCTCTCTTCTGCCGCTAGGTGTCCAGGTACCTGGTGGCATTAGATACGAGAAGGGTAATGCAAGGTCAAATTATGGGTATAAGGGGTATCCCAGGCAATGGGCAGGGGTTTTCTTAAATCCCTTGGCCTGCTGGGAGCACCTATATATTTGGGTGGAGTCAGGTGATCAGGGTTCTTTGCCACCTGGACGGCTGTCTGGGTGGAATGTGTGTTGTATGGCCCGGACTGCTGAGCTGGAGTTTCGGCCTATCCCGGGCACATCTGGCTGCTAGGCTGTCTGAGGGCCTATCCAGAAAGAGAGCAGCACAGGGCTGGGATTGGGGCTTACAGTCCAACCAGAAGTGATGGTTCTAATCGTCAGAGAACCTGTCGTGGTCGGAGGTAGAGGGGAAGCTGTCGCCACTAAGGATCCATCCACCTTATTACCAGGGACCACAGTGAATAGCTGAAGCAAGTACCGGAGCAGTATTCTCACCAACCGGGGACAGTGAAGAATCGGGAAACTTCAGAGTATCAAGCCAGGGACCCAGCCAGCAGAGGTGACGCTTGCAGAACAGCCTTGTGTGTCAAGCCAGGGACCATGCAGGCCAGTGGGGTGAAGCTTGAGAAGTATCTTGAGTGCCAAGCTATGGACCCAGCAGAGAAGCGGGGGTGACGCTTGAGGAAGATACTACAGTGAAGATTGGATGAGCTCACAGGATTCAGTGGCAGTGAATCATCCAGTCTGGTGAGAGAGAGAGAGCTCAGTGGGCTGAAGAACTACAAGAAGTGATTGTAGTGGAAGTGAAGGAACTTTAGTGTGAGAAACTGTTAAAGACTGTTGCCATAGGAGACATCATTCCTACACATGCAGATATGGCATCTTGCTGGATGCCTTTCCCTGCATGGTTAACCTCCTGTTGAAGTCTCTGAGTCTGCCAATTAATCTTGCAACCACCTAAGGGTGTCCTGGCCCTAACCCTCTCTCCCAAAGTTCTGTTAAGAGAAATAAAATCTCTTTTGCATTCAAGAAGTGTCTGGTGCCCAATGACTAACTGCTTTTCACCAACTATGCCTCACAACCCACCACATACAGAAGGATGGCAGCTTTCCCTAACCCTTGAGGTCACCATTAGACCTTGCTACAGGTGGAACAGGAGATTCCCATCATGGATGTCCAGTCGACAAATCTACAGCAGCTGTGTGATGCTATCATATCAATATGGACCAAAATCTCTAAGGAAAAGTTTTTAGCACCTTGATGAATCTATGCCATGAAGAATTAAGGCAGTTCTGAAGGCAAAAGGGGGTCTAATCCGGTACTAGCAAGGTGTACTTAATAAAGTGGTCAGTGATAGTATATTTACATACTTTTTTTAATCATTTAATCTTTTTAACTTCTTTACATTTTTCTAATTTTTATTTATTGACTTATAAATGTAATCATTTATTTATTTCGATATATAATATTTCGTGCATGAATTCATTATACCATTTATTATTGTTACCATCATGCCATCATTATTAATAACTGTCAAGTGTATGTTTGGAGTCTTATGCCCTGTACACACGGTCGGACTTTGTTCGGACATTCCGACAACGAAATCCTAGGATTTTTTCCGATGGATGTTGGCTCAAACTTGTCTTGCATACACACGGTCACACAAAGTTGTTGGAAAATCCAATCGTTCTAAACGCAGTGACGTAAAACACGTACGTCGGGACTATAAACGGGGCAGTGGCCAATAGCTTTCATCTCTTTATTTATTCTGAGCATGCATGGCACTTTGTCCGTCGGATTTGTGTACACACAATCGGAATTTCTGACAACGGATTTTGTTGTCGGAAAATTTTATATCCTGCTCTCAAACTTTGTGTGTCGGAAAATCCGATGGAAAATGTGTGATGGAGCCTACACACGGTCAGAATTTCCAACAACGAGGTCCTATCACACATTTTCCATCGGAAAATCCGACCGTGTGTACAGGGCATAATTCCTACATATCCATTGATTTATTCAATTTACTTTTTGAGCATTGTTAGATAGCTTTTGTATGCAAACTTTTTTCATATGCAACACCCTGATAGTAGGCAGGGTTGCTAACACATTTAGCTTGCTAGGTGGTAACTAGCCTGGCTGATTGATAGGGGATTACCTGGATTTTTCCCTAACTCTGGATTTGTTGCACCTCTCTCTTCTGTCACTAGGTGGCATTGTTGCCTGTGGCAGTAGAATGATAAGGGCATAGGCAATCCAGACAAGGAGTGAATAGGTTGACCCAGCCAATTGGCAGGGGTCTCTTTGGTCCCTTGGCCTGCTGGGAGAGCCTATTTATTCGGGAGGAGTGAGGTGATCGGGGGTTCTGTACCACCTGGATGGCTGTCTGGGTGGGCATGTGTCACAAGGCTCCGGGTTGCTAGACCAGAAGCCTGAGGCCTATCCCGGAAGCACCTGTCTGCTAGGCTGTCTGAGGTCTATCCAGGTTTGAGAGAGGCAGAGTGGGGTTGGGGCTTTAGGCTGGAAGTCCAACCAAGTTGCAGAGGTTCTGCCAGACGGGGGAACTGGATCTTTGTCAGCAAGAGGGAGAAGCAGTTGCCACAAGGGACGACCACTCCTTTTGCCAGGGGCAAGTGATGATGAAGGCCAGAGGTAAAGGGAGTAATAGTCGCCAGCAAAGCAAACCATTCTTGTTATCAGAAGCCAGTATATGGAAGTCTGATTGAGTACCAGAGCAGCCTTTACACCAGCCGGGGATGGTGAAGAAGTGGGAAAGCTTCAGCAGAGTGCCAAGCCAGGGACCCAGCGGGTAGTGTGGGTGAAACTTTAGGAGTATACAGCAGGTTAGCTGTGGAAGAGCTCAGGGGATCCAGAGAGGTCTGGGGTTTTGAAATCTAGTGAGAGACCGGGAGCTCAGTGAGTGAAGATCTACAGTAGGATACCGTGAGATGTGATTGAAGATCTATAACAGGTTACTGTGAGTTACGTGTATGGATCGCTATTGACTGTTCAAAGTTCAGATGTCATAGGACACAGCAGTTCTACAAATACAGTTGCTGCATCCAGCCTAAAGGCCTTCTACCTGTATAGCTGTCTGCCAGAGGCGTTGCTAGGTGTGAAAAAGACCAGGGGCTTCAGCCCGAGGGTAAATTTGATAGCCCCTCCCACATTTAAGTAAGACCAGCCCAAGCTCCACCAAATGCCCCCTCACCCCTGCCGAATTCCCTACCTTAAAGTAAACCCATTATG
Source organism: Aquarana catesbeiana (assembly GCF_042186555.1). Lineage (NCBI taxonomy): Eukaryota > Metazoa > Chordata > Amphibia > Anura > Ranidae > Aquarana > Aquarana catesbeiana. The sequence goes on along the minus strand of NC_133326.1, from coordinate 627,621,358 downwards.
ACATCAAATCTTGGAATGGTTGCTAATTGGCAATTGACTCTGAATATTATATAAACCTATATTTAAGACAGTAATAATCTCATGCAGAGAGCAAAATAAAATATATGCATGCACAGTTGCACACATACCCCTTTGTGCACACATCAAAACACATTGGCAGAAGAGAAAAGTCAGACTCAAGTAAAAAAAATATGCGTACACATTTTTAAACAGTTGTATGTTTATTATACTTAATAAACGCAAAGTAATCAACAGCGAATATAAACAGAAGCAGCTTACACACATCAATTCACTACTTAACCTCCTTGGCGGTTTTCCCGAGTGTGGCTCGGGGTTAAAATTCAGGACCATTAGCGGTAACCCCGAGCCACACTCGGGATTACATCGCAGGATCCTGGTGTGGCTTTACTTACCTTGTCCCTGGGATCCTGCGATGTCCCCCGCACTATCTGCGGGCTCCGTCCTCCTCCGAAGCCTCTCCGTGCCAGGCTCCGTTCCCTGTGAGCGGCACGACGCACGGGGGCGGAGCCTGGCGGCAAATTCAAAAAAGTGTAAAATCATAACACATACAGTACTGTAATCTTACAGATTACAGTACTGTATGAAATTATTTCACATCCCTTTTGTCCCCAGTGCTTTGTCCTATGCCCTGCATGCAGTTTTATGTTATATATACTGTTCTTTCTGCCTGGAAACTGGAGATTGTCCATAGCAACCAAAAAGTGTCCCTTTACATCAAAAGTGGCTTTAGACCAGCTAGAAAACAGCGATAGTAAATTAGAACACTTGCAGAATTGAGCGATAGTGAATCGTGGGGAAATTTATTTTATTATTAATTTTTTTTTTTTTAATTATTTATTTTTATTTATTATATTATAATTTATGTTTTTGTGTTTCAAACTTTATCATACCCGGGATATCTACTAGACTCTTGGTGGACAGATTTAAGTGTGTCATTGTTAAGAATTACAGACCTACAATATAAGACGCCAAATTTCCATGCAAAATAATTGTACCGCTTTCAGCACCTAAAATCCGAAATAATCATACCGCCAGGGAGGTTAAAAGTGCAAGGTACTCACTGATGTAAAATACACATCAGTTTAATCCAAAACAACCAAAAAATGTAGCTTACACACATCGATTCACTACTAAAATTGATATATTACAGGCAACAAAACAACCGGCTGAATCAGTTTGTGTATACACCATACACCTTTATTTTCTCTGCCATTTAGGAGTTGAATGACTTGTTTGACCATGCAGGCAGCCCTAATTACACCTCCCCTTTGATGTGACTGACAAAGCCATCATGAAAAAAGGGTTTCCTGTGGCCAGGTGAACTACACTGCAGGAGATGAGAAATTTTAAACACAATGGAGTTGTATTAATAAAATAGTAGAGTGCAAAATCTGGTGCAACTGTGCATGGTAGCCAATCAGCTTCTAACTTCAGCTTGTTCAATTAACCACTTTAAGACCGGGCCTCTTTTTGAGATTTGGTGTTTACAAGTTAAAAACAATTTTTTTGCTAGAAAATTACTTAGAACCCCAAACATTATAAATTTTTTTTCTAACACCCTAGAGAATAAAATGGCAGTCACACCATATTTGCGCAGCGGTCTTTTGAAACAATACACTTTATTTTAATTAAAAAATAAGACAACAGTAAAGTTAGCCCAATTTTTTTTTATATTGTGAAAGATAATGTTACGCCGAGTAAATTGATACCCAACATGTCACGCTTCAAAATTGCACCCACTCGTGGAATGGCGACAAACTTTTACCCTTAAAAATCTCCTTAGGCGACATTTAAAAAATTCTACCGGTTGCATGTTTTGCGTTACAGAGGAGGACTAGGACTAGAATTATTGCTCTCTCTCTACCGATCGCAGCGATACCTCACATGTGTGGTTTGAACACTGTTTTAATATGCAGGCGCTACTCACGTATGCATTTGCTTCTGCACGCGAGCTCGGTGGGACAGGGCGTGTTTAAAAATGTTTTTTTTCTTATTTATTTTACCTTTTATATTTTATTTTTACACTGTTTTAAAAAAAAAATTGTGTCACTTTTATTCCTATTACAAGGAATCCCTTGCAATAGAAAAAAAAGCATGGCAGGACCTCTTAAATATGAGATCTGAGGTCAAGAAGACCTCAGATCTCATATTTACACTAAAATGTAATTTAAAAAAAAAATTTGTCATTTAAAAAAAATGAAAAAAATAAAATGGCCCTTTAAGAGCTATGGGCGGAAGTGACGTTTTGACGTCGCTTCCGCTCTGCAGTGTCATGGAGACGGGTGGGGGCCATCTTCTCCTCACTCATCTCCATGCACAGCCACAGGAAGGATCCGATCACCTCAGTCACTGCCGACGGCTCTGGTAAGCGACGGAGGGCACCGGATCGTGGTGGGGGGCCCTCTCACGCTGCCGATAAAAGTGATCTTGCGGTGAATTCGCCGCAGAGACCACTTTTATCTCGTACTGGACTGCCGGCCGAACACTGGGATACCGGGGTTATGGCAGCTAGCTGCTGCCATAACAACAATATCCATCCTCAAAGGTGGGACGTACATCGGAGTGCGGCGGTTAAGCTTTGACAATAAAACCTGGAAGCTGATTGGTTACTATGTACAGCTTCACCAGATTTTGCACTCCACCCAGTTGTAGTAAATGAACCCCAATGTGCAATAAAGGAAGTCTTAGGCCCCTTTCACATGGGCGAATAGAATTGTGCTTTTAGTCACTGACTGTGATCAATTAGTGATGGTTGCATTTGCATTAAAAAGGAATACCATTTCATTGCTGCATTCATTCATTCATTGCATTATTAACTGTATCAATCATGCATAATGCATGCATCATTACCTGCTGCTGCTGCTGTAGTACGCTAGTGCTCCCATTATCAATCTCATCTGATGCTGCATGCCACCGCCAGGCAGTGACCGTGGACAGGTAACTAACCAAGCCTAGTGCGCGGCCTTTCCTGTTTTCCACCCGACAAGGCCGCAGGCCCGCAGTCAGTGCCACGCCCACCTTCTGGATCCTCACCTGAAGTGCGTGGGCGGCTTTTCCACCCAACAAGGCCACAGACAGTGTGCCACACTCCTTCCAGAAGGACTGGTGCTGACTGGTCCCGTGCTCCGGGTCCTCAAGTGCGTCCGTCCATCCATGCCAGGTGGTGCCGGCGGGTTTTCCACCCGACAAGGCCGCACTGCCTCTCTGAGCTCTCTCTTCCCGGCTCTCCCACCTTCTGGACTGGTGGTGGGAGGTTGGGACTGTCCGACTGGGATGGATGCTGGCTGGTCATCACCTCAAGTGCGTGGTGGCGGGTGGTGGGCGGTGGCTTTTCCACCTCACACAAGACCGCAGTGCCACTCCCGCCTTCTGGTCCTGTAAGCGTGTGCTCTTCCTACCGCCGTGCGTCACTTCGCTTTATGAATAAGCCACGCCTATGAATGACGTCACACGTCCCGCAATCCTGGCATTGATTGGACTTTGGAGCAGTGTGACATGACTGACGTCCAATCATAGGCGCTGCCTGGACATGGCAGCGCGTATGATTGGATGTCACACTGGTCCAATCAATGCCAGGATCGTGGGACGCATGTCCTGCTGTGTGATGTCCACCACTGGGTCGAGCCAACCAGTAGCACTAGCACTATTAGCAGTTGCAATAGTAAGATATAGCTAGGCAATATTGCGCCGGCGCCGCCACCCACCGGACTTTGTGCACTGCTGAGCTGAGTGCTCGCCCCTTAGATCAATCCCCGCTCAGGCTGGACGCCCATTCGGGGCTCCAGCCTCCCCCCCCCCCCCCCCCCCCACGCCACTGCTGTCTGCCTATTTTTTTTTCTGCCAATTACTATTGCATCTGCCTAAGGGTGTGCTGACCCTGACCCCCTCTCATCCAGTTCTGTTTAAGAGTTAATAAATCTCTTTTCTTGCATTCCAAAAAGTGGAGGTCACCATTAGGCCTTTGGAGGTTGGGGATGCTGGTACACATATACTGCATAGGTGTGTGCCGGCCTATTGCATTAGGGTGTGCACCCCAAATCTCAAACACACATGCCTTTCTCTGCAGCCTCAGCTGCACTGGACAGTGAATGAAAAGGAAGTGCTCTGTGCTGAGTGGCTTCCTGTTCATTCAGAAACCGAAGCATAGTAAACACATTTTACTATGCATCAGATATGAATGAACACAGTGAGTGTGTTCACTGTGTTCAGTTAGAAAAGGAAGGGGAAGGTAAATTACATATTTACTAGTACCTTCCCCTGCTTTCTGTTCTAAAACATCCCCCACAGCAGGTGGGGAGAAAGAGCAGAGGAGGGAACCCAGCAGCACTGCTGGGGGAAAAGGTGCAACACAGGGGGAAGCCTGGGCAGTGGGGGGAATCTGCACATAGTGATTAGAGTGTGCTCGGGCACACCTGGCACACCCCCTGTGCATGCCTATGGTGCCGCCTCATCATTGCCACCTCATCAGTGCCTATCAGTGCTCCTCAGTGCAGCCTCATCAGCGCACATCACTGAAGGAGAAAAATTACCTGTTTACAAAATTTTTATAACAAACTATATAAAAAAAAAATTTCAGTCTTTCTTTAGCAAAAAAAAAAAAAAAAAAAAAACTCCAGCGGTGATTAAATACCACCAAGTGAAAGCTCTATTTGTGTGGAAAAAAAAAAAAGATAAAAAAAATTTTGTTTGGGTACAGTGTTGCATGACCACGCAATTGTCATTGTCATTGGCCTTTGCAAGAAGGTGGTATAAGTGCCCAGTAGGCAAGTGGTTTATCATCATTCATCAGCGGTCCACTATATATGCAAAAACCAAATAGAACACATAGAAAGGAATAGCAAATCAATCAATAAAAATCTAGGAAGTGATGCAAAAGAATAATTCAGTAAATGTATAATACAGAACAAAATCCTGAGCATTCAGCCCCACTATCCTAGCCAGCAAAAAAAATAATCTGAACTAAATTGCTCTCAAATATGTAATGAAGAAGTACCTGAGTTTTCCCACATTCCAAAGACATGCTGGTGGGTTAATGGGCTCCTATCTTAATCAGCTCTAGTATGTAAGAATGTTTTTCCAGCCCAGTGTGCATAGAGCCTTAGGGACTTTAGATTGTAAGCTCCTTGAGAGCAAGGACTGAAGTGAGTGTACAATACAGGTGATACTTGAAAGATTGAAATATTAGAATATCGTGCAAAAGTTCATTTATTTCACTAATGTAACTTAAAAAGGTGAAACTAACATATGAGATAGACTCATTACATGCAAAGAAAAATAGTTCAAGCCGATATTTGTCATAATTGTGATGATTATGGCTTACAGCTCATGAAAACCCCAAATCCACAATCTCAGAAAATTAGAATATTACATGCAATCAATAAAACAAGGATTGTACATAGAGCAATATCGGACCTCTGAAAAGTATAAGCGTGCATATGTACTCAGTACTTGGTTTGGGCCCCTTTTGCAGCAATGACTGCCTCAATGCGGCGTGGCATGGAAGCTATCAGCCTGTGGCACTGCTGAGGTGTTATGGAAGACCAGGATGCTTCAATATCGGCCTTCAGCTTTTCTGCATTGTTCGGTCTCATGTCTCTCATCTTTCTCTTGGCAATGCCCCATAGATTCTCTATGGGGTTCAGGTCAGGCAAGTTTGCTGGTCAATCAAGCACAGTAATCCCACGGTCATTGAACCAGGTTTTGGTGCTTTTGGCAGTGTGGGCAGGTGCCAAGTCCTGCTGGAAAATGAAGTCAGCATACCCATAGAGCTCGTCTGCGGAAGGAAGCATGAAGTGCTCCAAAATCTCCTGGTAGATGGCTGCATTGACCCTGGACTTAATAAAGCACAGTGAACCAACAACAGCAGATGACATGGCTCCCCAAATCAACACAGACCGTGGAAACTTCACACTGGACTTCAAGCATCTTGCAGTGTGTGCCTCTCCATTCTTCCTCCATACTCTGGGTCCTTGGTTTCCAAATGAGATGCAAAATTTGCTCTCATCAGAAAAGAGGACTTTGGACCACTGAGCAACAGACCAGGTCTGTTTTTCTTTAGCCCAGGTAAGACGCTTCAGAAATTGTTGTTCAGGAGTGGCTTGACAAGAGGAATGCGACATTTGAAGCCCATGTCCAGGATCCGTCTTTGTGTGTGGTGGCTCTTGATGCACTGACTCCAGCCTCAGGCCACTCCTTGTGAAAGTCCCCAACACTTTTGAATGGCCTTTTCCTGACAATTCTCTCCAGGCTGCGGTCATCCCTGCTGCTTGTGCACCTTTTTCTTCCACACTTTTCCCTTCCACATAACTTTCTATTAATGTGCTTTGATACAGCACTTTGGGAACATCCAACTTCTTTTGCAATTACCTTTTGAGGCTTTCCCTCCTTATGGAGGGTGTCAATGATGTTTTTCTGCACAACTGTCAGGTCAGTAGTCTTTCCCATGATTGTGATTCCTACTGAACCAGACTGAGAGACCATTTAAAGGCTCAGGAACCCTTTGCAGGTGTTGTGGCTTAATTAGCTGAATAGAGTGGGACACTTTGAGCCTAGAATATTGCACCTTTTCCCAATATTCTAATTTTCTGAGATTGTGGATTTGAGGTTTTCATGAGCTGTAAGCCATAATCATCACAATTATGACAAATCACAGCTTGAACTATCTTGCTTTGCATGTAATGAGTCTATCTCATATATTAGTTTCACCTTTTAAGTTGCATTAGTAAAATAAATGAACTTTTGCACGATATTCTAATTTTTCAAGTATCACCTGTATATATGTAAAGTGCTGCGTAAATTGACAGCACTATGTAAGAACCTGTAATAAATAAATAAAATGCAGAGAAGGTTTCTCTGCTTTTATTTTTAATAGGAAACCAAATGAAAGGGCTGCCTTAGCTGGAGTATTGGGGATTTATTTTTATTCACTCTAGATGGAAATATAAATATATATCTCGGTCTTTCGTGCAAGAATTAGGTGTCCGTTTATGAAGCAGTGAAATCTATTCACTGCTTCGTTCTCCGGCATTCACAGTGAAGATCTTTCTCCTCTGTGTGCCTGTTTATGAAGCTTTGTAGACCGCTTCACCTTCGGAGGAGTGAAGAGATCTACAAATGCTTCAAACAGTGGAGAACGGCCCCAGATACTGGAATCTCGTGAGACTTTACGAGATTACAGCACCAGAAATACAGAGATGTCAGTTTATTAAGCGGTGATAAATTATCACCGCTCAATACACGGACGATTAATGTTAATAAAATAATGAGTCCCCCTACATTATATACATATGTATACACACACACACATTATATATACATGTATATACACACACATTATATATATATACATATACACATTATATGTATATATGTATATATATGTATACACATAAATATGACAGGGGGACATGCTAACAGTGTTGGGGGGTCTGAACGAGGCATAAGGAAGTTAAAAATCTTCCTCCTTCCCCCTCAGATCCCCCCAGATTTCCTCTTCACTCCCCGATTCACCACCTCTGAGCTGGTGAACCTGGGAGTGTGAATTCTGACTCAGATCGCCAGTGAAGCGCTGAGATCACCGCTTCATAAACTGGCCGTTACTGTGTCATTCATGAGAATTCTCCGCGTGTAGAGATAATCGGCGGGAGAACAAGTTCAAACATGTTCTCCCCCGATTATCACTGTTTCATAAACTGTTTATGGACTGTGATCAGCGGTGATCCTCCGGATCACCGCTGATCACTGCTTCATAAATGGACACCTTAAAAAAAAGATGGGTTCACCCACAATTTTATTTTTTCTTTCTTGCAGTATCAGGTTGCAATATTTCTGTTATAATTAAAGGAAGTCACTCCAATAACATCATTTGGAATCAGCCTAGAAATAAAATTCTACTGCTTTTGGCGAGCGAAATTGTCCAGCTTACACGTGTAACAGCAGAAAGGGAAGGTCAGAACTATGCTGGAGGCTAAAACAATAAATGAATGCACTAATGACATGGACACAACATTGAAGAAGGTGTGCATTTACATGAGAAGAGAAGAGTAGGTGTGGACTGGAAATGAGTAGAAGAGCTCACATCTCTATGGAGAAGGTGGACAAAACAGATTCCTAAGAAGTGGAGCTTAGGTAAGCTGTCTTTTATCTATCTATCTATCTCTCTATCTATCTATCTCTCTATCTTCCACTGTGCCCTTTAAAGGCGGCCACTGTGCCATCAAACGCAGCCACTGTGCCCATCAAACGCTGCCGCTGTCCCATCAAACGCAGCCACTGTGCCCATCAAATGCTCCCACTCTGCCCATCGAATGCTGCCACTCTGCCCATCGAATGCTGCCACTCTGCCATCCATCGCCGTCTGCCTGGCACTTACCCTGTCTCTGTGGGGCAGCAGGTGACAGCGGTGAGCGGTGTCTTCCGAGTGGTGTCTTCACGTGTCTCTTCCCGTCCTCTCCTCCTGTCAGGCGTCCAATCACAGTGCCAGTGTTAATTTCGTAGACTAAAATGACTAACACTAAAACAACTGAAATGACTAAAATATGACTAAAACTAAAATGGCATTTTAGTCAAAAGACTAAAATGGATCCTTAGCGGATTTCACTGGAATATTAATTGATCTCTCTCCCGATATGGCCCTCCTAGGATTAAATTTAAATTTTTACCCACAAATGTTTAGAACAATAGTAGTCCACATACTTATAGCAGCTAGACTATCAATATCTAATTTATGGAAATCTCCTAATGCTCCGAACATATCCAATGTAATTATCAAACTGAATATACAAGCACAATATGAGCTGATGTTAGCTTATAAAAACTTTCACATGACATGACTAGTTATAAAAAACAATGGCAAGCTTGGATGGATCACACTAGAGCTTCCAATTATTTAAAAACCTGTAACCTTTAATTGTTTAATTTTTGGATATCAAAAATAACTTACCTCTATCCTATACATTACAAGAGCTTAATAATAAACTTTGTTTACAGCTTGAACCCATTTGGGGTAAGCAAAGGTTTATATTTTGAGATTGATATTATCGAGTTGAATTGTTACCTGTGTATTTTAAGACATGTTTACATAGATGGAAGTATACTATATTTCTTCTTTTTCCATTTTTGTTTGTTTGTTATTATTTTATTCTTATCTATTTTACCCATATATTACTTAGAGCGAATGATATTACTTTAGTCCAGTGTTTATTGTTCTATAAACATTATTGATATTCGAATTTCTGAATAAATAAATATTTTAAAGTTAAAAAAAGACTAAAATGGGACTAAAACTAAAATGCCATTTTAGTCAAAAGACTAAGACTAAAACTAAATTGAAATTTGACTTCAAAATTAACACTGGTCTGTAGTGCATGTTCATACCTCAATTTTTTGCAAAAAAGAAACAAAATTTCTAAAATTTTTACAATGCCTCATAGGAACTACACATCCCATGAGGCATTGTAAAACTCTGACATTGACAGACATTACTAGGCATGATGGGAATTGTAGTTCCTGAACAACTGGAGGATCGTAGTTTGAAGACCCCTGTGCTAGACCATTATTATGCCTCCAGAATGGGGAGTGTGGCATCTACCCAACTTCTTTCTGCTGGTGGACACAAGAACCTACATCTATAGATAAATATAAAATTATTATTATTATATTATTATTATTATTATAAATTGTGCAGTCATGCGCAACACTGTACCCAAAACAAAATTTTTATCATTTTCTTCCCACAAATAGAGCTTTCTTTTGGTGGTATTTGATCACCTCTGCGTTTTTTAATTTTTGCGCTATAAACAAAAAAGACTGACAATTAAAAAAACAAAAAACTGATGGGCACTGATAGGCGGCACTGATAGGCAGCACTGGCGGCACTGACAGGTGACACTGATAGGTGGCACTGATGGGCACTGACAGGTGGCACTGTACTGTACTGAGGCAGTACTGATGAGGAGCTACTGACAGGCATTACTGAGTGGCACTGATTGGCACTTTGATGGGGCACTAACAGGCATTACTGATGCGGTACTGATTGGCACTTTTTTGGGCACTGTTGTGGGCACTGACATCCAGGCTGGCAGGTGATGGGCACTGATTGGCAGCTGATGGGCACTTTTTGATGGGGGCTGTCCTGATAATCAATGTGCTGATTATCAGCACAGACCCCCCTACTGACAGGGAGAGCCGCCGATTGGCTCTCCCTGTCAGCGTGAACCGAGGAAAGCCCTTTACCGGCACTTCCTGGTTCAGGCGATGATCAGCTCTGATTGGTCACAGCTGATCACGTGGTAAGAAGCCTCTGTCAGAGGCTACATACCATGATCGGAGTTGCAGTGTGTCAGACTGACACACAGCACCTCCGATCGCCACACTGCGCGCCCCCGCGGGCGGGCCCCAGCTCTGTTATCCTGATCACGGCATATGACATCCGATCAGGATAACACAACCACTTTGCCGCCATCATTCTGCTATATGGTGGGTGGCAAGTGGTTAATTTACTATGGATGGGGTCATTCTAAATAAACCCCAGTGTCAAGAGATTTTGACTACATGCAGGTGTCTTCTGTAGTATCAGAAAAAAGAAAAAAAAAAGATAACAAAGCAGATTCTATTTAGTAAATAATGGTAGAATTAATGTAAAAAGTAAAAGTGATTTATATATTGTTTCACTTTGAGCTTGCCTATTTGAGGCAATTATAGATTAGATCCATTGAAATAAATATAATAGGTAATGAGAACACAGTTGTTTTAGGGTTACTGGTAAGGTTATTGTTAGGGTTGGGGTTACAGGGAGGATTATTGGGAAGATTAGGGCAGTATTGGGGTTACAAAAAGGGATTTTTTTTTAAAAAAAGGATATTTTTTACTTTCTGCTGTAGCACGGCCCCCTAGGGACTGCTGAGAAATACCTGCTCATCTGCACGGCCATGACCAAGTGAACCTTCCAACCCACCTGACACTCTGGGTTAAGAAATCCTTGTAGCACTCTGTGGCAATAATCAATTCAGTATAATTAGGTTCTGAAATATTTTACTTGAACCAAATAAGGTTCAAGTAGAGAACTTCAAAGAGAGAGGTAATAAATCTGCTGAGCCGAGATAACAGAGCCAATTCACCAAACAAATTCCTCCCAAAGACACAATAAAATAATGGTTCAGCAACAACAATATTATATACATATATGTGCACTCACTTTTGATCAGAGGTCACCTCCTAGTGGTTATTTAAATTAACTACTTATGCGGCCACACTGAGAAAGATGTAATCTAGCCAGGCCATGCTATCCTAATGAAAGGAGCAGGTCTACAAAGAGTAATATAGGGGCCTTCCTATAAGTATTGGCAAAAGAGTTCCACGTTGCAGATCTGTTGTTCTACGCCAGCTAGTTGGAGCTCGTTAACTGTAATCCATTTGGGTATAATGAAAGCAGTAGATTTCTAGTGATGACGATCTAAAGGTGTCTGAGCACAGTGTTCAAGCAATGCAGTAAAGTGTTCTTGGGGTAAAGATGTCTGTGCAAAGTGTTTCTGTAATGGTGGCAATTAATAGATAAAGGTGGAGCAATCTGCCCTCTCACCAACGACCAAATCGCTCCAATGTCTTCCAGTAGCGGCACTCATGCAGCGGATCAGCTGTCTGGATCTTCCGAAGTGAAGCTTACCACTTGTACCCACACCGACAGGCAGGCAATCTGTTGGCGACAGGATGTCCGACAGCGAATAACAGAGCTAGGCCCCCCTTAGGCCTCGGGTTGGAAGTAAAACTCTGCGTGGTAGGCTGCAACCTCTCTCCCAGTTGCACAGAGAGGTCCGTATGGCGTTAGGCCCAGGAGGAAGAGACCCTCGCGCAGGCTTCTGTTCTTTTTATAGTTACTCCCAGCAATCTTCATGTTACAGCAAAGCTCCCTGGGATATGTACTCTTAGGGTACATGGGTGCAAAGCAACTATCTGAAGGAGAACTATATGTCCCATAATTCACTTTGTTGGGCACACCAATATGAGATTACTGATTACCAAAAGGACAAGCGATGTCTAGAAACACTGAAAGGTACGGTGCTTTCTGCTGGTAGTCCATATCGCTACACTGCTATAAAACATATGCAATAAAAAAAATAAATCTAATTTCTTCAAGAATTTAGGCTAAAATGTATTCTGCTACATGTCTTTGATTTAAAAAAAAAAAAATCACAATTAGTGTATATTATTTGGTTTGCATGAAAGTTATAGTGTCTACAAGCTATGGTATATATATTGGAATTTTTATTATTTATTTGTTTTATACTAGTAATGGTGGTGATCAGCGACTTATAGTGGAGCTATGATAGGGCTCATGCACACTGCTTCTCAAAGAAGCTCAAAGAAACTGCTCTTACAGGCTTTTGAGTTTTTTTGAGCTCTTATTTTTTTCTGCCTGGAAACTCCCCTCCATGTTATCCAATGTGTCCATGCACACTATGGCCTTTTCAGGAGTTTACAGACATATTCTCTTACAGGCAGAACCCCCCCCATAAAACTCACGTTTTGGAGAGGAGCTTTCGAGCAGAAAAGACGCCTAATGGCGCGTACACACAACCGTTTTTTCCATCGGAATAAACTCTGAAGGTTTTTCCAACGGAGTTCCGACGGAGTTCCGCTGAAACTATCTTGCATACACACGATCACACCAAAGTCTGAGCATCTAGCACGCGGTGACGTACAACATGTACGACGGGACTAGAAAAAGGAAATTCAATAGCGAGTAGCCAATAGCTTCCGTCTTGTACTTGCTTCAGAGCATGTGTCGTTTTTGGTCCGGAACAGTTGGTTGGAACAGCATACAGACAAGCGGTTTTCCCGATAGGAACTGATTCCGTCGGAAAGATTTAAAACATGTTCTATTTCTAGGTCCGTCAGAATTTTCGAAAAAAAATAGTCCGACGAGGCCCACACACAATCGTAATGTCCGATGAAAAGATTCCGTCTGACTTTTCCTGACGGAAAGTCCGACCCTGTGCACGCGACATAAGTGCTCAAAAACGTGCGAAAAAGAGCAAAAAAAGCGAAAAAGCACCAAAAAGCTCAAAGAAGCTCTAAAATGCACAAAAAAAAGATAAAAGCTGGGTTTAAAAAAAAAAAAAACACTTATGCTCAAAACAGCTCAAAGAAGCTCGAAGAAGCTCAATAAAAACGCAAAAAAAGAGCACACAAACGCACAAGCTTTTTCAAGCTTTTAGGCAAAGAATTAAAAGCTCAAATGCCTGTAAAAGCAGCTTTTTTTTGAGCTGCAATGTGCAAGAGCCCTAAGTGCTCAAAAATGTGCAAAAAATGTGCATGAAAAAGCACAAAAAGATTGAAAACACACACAAAAAAGAAAAATTAGCTATGGGGAGGGTTTGTGAAAAAAAAAGCTCAAAGCTCAAGCTGGCTGGGGGGTACACTAACTGACATTGACATTAATAGTTACACTAATACAGCGATCAGTGCTAATGTACCGCTACCCCCATGAGGGCCGCTTCCTATTTTATACCCCACTGGTTGCCCCAACCTTGCAAGTCCTACGAGACCTCAGTTCTACCTGTGATTTCAAATCATGGCACAGGACGCTTGTACGATGCCCTTACTTCTTAATGGCACACCAATTGTGGTGCGATTGTCGTGTGATTTTGTGGCAAATTGTGTGGCAAATCACAACACACGACGCTGTCGCTCAAAAGAAGCTCCTGCTCCTTTCTGAGGAGCAAGCTTTGAGATGTGCCACGATTGCAGCGCAATTTATCGTGCGGCAATCACTGCAAAATCGCGCTGCAATTGGGATGCCATTAAGAAGTAAGGGCATCGCACAAGCGTTCCGCGGTTTGCTGCAATTTGGAATCGCGGTGATTCCGCTCCGCGATTCAGATCACTCAGGTGTGAAAGGAAACTAACTGATTGCGGGATATAAAGACTACTCACACAATACACTGTTTAGTTGGAACCTATGTGAACAGGCAGGAGAAGGGCAGAGGAATGACCTTTCTTATGTCAAACCGCTCCCTCCTGTGCTGAACACCACTGTCCAGATGAGACAGGAAAGTTACAACACTGTTCTTATATTGATGAAACTACTAAACCCTTGAGTACTTAAACCCATTTAATTACCAAATAGTGTCCTGGGTGAAAATACTTGTCCTTATGGCACAAACTGCTTTAATCCCTTAGTGAGGGGAGGATTTGTTGTAGTCCCTCAGAGAAAAGAAAACCTTTTTGTCTTCAGCTAGCTCTTTGGTGAAGTGCTTATCCTGGTAATCAGAAGAAGGTGAAGTAGCCTGGTGATGTCTTAACAAGCATTGGGGTTTATTTACTAAAGGCAAATCCACTTTGCACTACAAGTACACTTGGAAGTGCAGTTGCTGTAGATCTGAGGGGGACATGCAAGGAAAATAAGACAGCATTTTTGCTTGCACATGATTGAATGCTAGAAATCAGCAGAGCTTCCCCTCATTTCAGATCTTCCCCTCAGATCTACAGTGACTGCACTTCCAAGTGTACTTGTAGTGCACAGTGGATTTGTCTTTAGTAAATCAACCCCAATGCGTATCAAAGTGTACTTGCAGTATCCTGTGGAAACAGGAATGCTGATGCTGCTATGCAGGGAGTACGTTTAGCACCAGGTCCTAAAGGCTTGGGTAAAAGAACAAGACAATGGTGTCTGCATGCAGTGTCTCTTGTGGTACCAGAAAGGGCAAGTGAATCAGTCTCAACGACTCTTGATAATGGCGTGGGTTTCTGCAATAGACCTCGGTAGAGCCCTGCTCAAGGGCTAATGCAGTCTGGCGACACACGTGTGAAGAGTGGCCTCCAGACTGCTGCTGGACAGTCAGAAGTAGCTGGCAGTGGATGCTCCTGCACCCGCATGCAATGACACTCTCTCTCTATAGCACAGGCCATGACTTGGCCACAGCACACACTGACAAAGTAACTTACTCACAGTCCCAAGCCGGGATCCCGAGAGAGAGATCACGCCCCAACTCAGAGTTTTTTTTATCACCTCTCCCAGCATCTAGTTCTTCTTCCCCAGTCCAGCTGAATGCAAATCTTGGCTCCCTAGATTACAGGCCCCAAGATGCTTTGCTTTACTCTTAGAACTCAGTCACTCCATCTTCAGGATATGACAACACAGACAATACTAATACCAGGGCTTTTTTTCAGCGGAAGCGCAGGGGAACGCAGTTCCAGCACCTCCAGCACTGAATGTATTTTATGGCAAGGAGTGCTGGAGTGTGCTGGAGAGTCTATTGAGCTGGCTGCTGGGGGACCTATTGTCGCTGGTGGGGATCTATTTTTGTTTGGGGGTCTATTGTTGCTGGGTAGGTCTATTGTTGCTGTGGGGGGTCTTATGTTGCTGGGAAGGATCTACTGTTGAGGGAGAGGTCTATTTTGTTGCTGGCTGCTGGAGGATCTGTTGATGCTGTCTGCTAGGAGATATGTTGTTGCTGGGGGGGTCTATTGTTGCTGGAGTAGTATTTTGTTGTGGGGGGGGGGTCCATGGTCACGGGGGGGGGCAGGTCTGTTGTTGTGTGGGGGATCTAAAGTTGTGGGGGTGAGGGCTATTGTTGCTGGGGGGGGGGGGGGTCTACTGTTGCTAGGGTGGGTTCTATCAAATTCCATAGAAATTATTTAGTAGCACAAAATGATACTTGATTCTGTATTTTCTAAAAGGGGCGATACTGGGAGGTGGGTAGGGCCTGGAGCCAAGAGACAGCACTTAGAGGTGGGTAGGGGGGTGAGTGTCGAATCCAAAGAGAGTGGGACTCAGGTGATGTGGTGTCAGTGATTGGTTTCATGGAATATCGGAGTATTATCCCACTAATGTCACTCATTTAGAGACTGTTTTACAGTTACTGTATGTTTTGGTGGGCTTTATGTAAATACAAGATACCATTGGGAGTTGCGTGCATGCATGTGTTTCAAGCTCCTTCTAGTAACACTTGTGTATGATGATAGTGGCAGCTGAATTTTAAATAATTTTATTCTATTTTATTTAAACTTCCTGCCTATGTGCGCTTAGTAGAGTGTTTAAATGTTTTCATCACAGTTTGGAGATATCGTGATTTTTCGTATCTACAGCAGCCATGGATGCAGTGAAGTTTTTAAGCACCAGACAAATACATTTGGATACTCTTTTTTTTTTTAAAGGAGATGTTGACACTGAAACCCTGAGAGGATTGCAGTGGAACTTTACAAGTTTATGGCAATTGCTTGAAAAACAGGTTAGGACATGGTGGGACCGCTGCGGGATAGAACACTATTTTAAAGAAAAGATAATTGTGCATAGCTTAAAATGGGAAGTAGCCCTTCAAGATGGACTGGAAGATCCAGAATCCATCACTGAATAGTTGGAATTTTTTAATGGAGTAGCTGCTAAGGCCTGGTTCACCACTATGCGTTTTTAGTTTTGCAGACACACACTATAGTCCATTTAACATGGTTTCCTATGAATGTAGTTCACATCTGTGAATTTTATGGAAAGACTTCAATGGATTAAAAACGTGTATTGAAAATCGCAAAATGCACCTGCAATATGCAAACTGCAACCTGCATAAGTGTGAACCAGTCATAAAAGTGTTTCAAGTTCCTTCAAGTAACACTTGTGTGTGATGAATGTTTACAGCGGCAGCTGAACTATTTTAAAGAATTGAATTCTATTTTTTCCTGCCCGTGTGCGCCCAGGCTCGATTCACATGTGTGCATGTTGCTTTTGAGCGTTTCTGCAGTGCTTTTTGCGGTGCTTGTTTTTGCCGCATTTTTGCCGCGTTTTGCATTTTTTTTTACAGTGTTTTTTTTTATACTGTATAGAGTGTAAAAAAAAAGAAAGAAAAAAAATGCGGAACGTGGCAAAAACGTGGCAAAAACGTGGTAAAAACGCGGTACTTGCGTTTTGGATGCGGGTCCATTGAATTCTATTACATGCAAAACGCTGCATTTTGCATGAAAAAAAAGTCCCTGACCCTTTACAAAAATGCAGAGGCACAAAAATGCATTGATATGAACCTGTTCCATAGGAACCCTTGTTAAAAAATTCCCATGCATTTCTGCAAAATGCAAAATGCATCAAAAAACGCATTAGTGTGAATAGAGCCTTAGAGTGTTTCAACTTTTGATTACAGTTCGGAGATTGACAATGTATTGCTTGTGTATTCCAGAGATATTGGAAAACTGAAGGATTGACTTGAGAATTTATATATACACTAATTGTCAAAAGTATTGGGACATTTGCCATTACACACACATGAACTTTTTTTTTTTTAAAAAAAAAAGGTGTTTATTTTGATTTTGTAACATAAAAACAATAAAGGAAGGACTGCAATTACAGACATGTAAAGTGCACATAACAGACCCAATCACATAATATAGAGAGTGGATCAATTTTAACAGTCCATAAGGAACAGAAATACCCCAACAACAAACAATCGCGCATTCATAATTACACTCACTCAAACCAGCAACACGTACAGCCCCGTAACAACAGTAGAGGTCCAGGTTCCCCCCAGACATTGGATGTTTCATATAAGACAATCTGTGATTATTAGTTTTGGCATCTTGCCGAAAAGTGTTGTTGGAGTACATTAGTGGAGGTCCTACTGGGAGAGCTGTGAGGAAAGGACATGCCCCAAGAAATCCTCCGAGACATCAAGCCATGGCTGCCATATTTTGGTGAATTTTTTAGGGCATGCTCTACTCTTGTATATCAATTTGAATTTGGGGAGGACCCCATGAACAATGCGGAAGAAGGCGTGGGCTGAAAGGGGGGCCCACCTCCTTCCAGTGCAATAGGATGGGTTTACGTGCATAAACAGTATACATAGCAAAGTCCTGGTGTGTGTACAGGGAACATGGTCATTAAGAATTCCTAAAAGTCCAACTTCCGGAGTATGAGGTATCGGTAAGTGAAGTTTGTGGTCAAAGAAAGCAAATAAATCCTTCCAGAAGGTTGAAAGTCCAGAACATGTCCAGAACATACGAAAAAAGTCAGCAGCAATCATATCACATCTAGCACATGCAATATCCTGACCAGCCTAGCTGGGGTGTAATGCAGGTGGTCTATAAACTTAAGCAGGTCAGCAGTGCTAATTATATCCTTAAAACATATCTCGGTTGCTTCTTCACAGTCCTCTTCAGAAAGCTCAGGCATAGACAATAGCCATTTGCGATGAGAGTTCTGGAAAGGATCTGCTTCCACCAGCTGGAGGTGACCATAGAAGGTCGTCACCAGTTTGGCAATTTCCGGGAACGACAGAAGGTCTTCAATGTATGATTCCGTGAGCTAAATGGTCAATGCCCCACACTGTGCCCGGGTGGCGTGTCTTAGTAAAAGATATTTGAAAAAGAATTTATTGTCCATGCCATATTTAAGTCCATCAAAGGATAGTAAGGTATTCTTCTCAACTATATGGGTTAGGTGTGTAATTACAAATCGACTCCACCATGTGGAGTGCGGGTCACCGAGGAGCTCAGGGAGGTTGGGGTTCCGCCACAGAGGAGTCTGTGTCAGAGTTCCCCCCACCTCCCTTAAGGCCATAAAGCTAACCTCAACAGGGGAAAATCTGGAACCACCCGATCTCCTCAATCTATGGAGTTCATCCCTTAGAGAGGTAGGAGGTCCAAAGAGGGTGAATAAAAGTGCCGTGGCAGGAGTCAGGGGGTCAGAGTGTAACCACACATGGACATAGGTGAGTTGGGAAGCAAGGAAATAGTTTCTTAAATTTGGGCAAGCCAGGCCACCCGCAGCCTTTGCCACCTGTAAGGAGGACCTGGCTATACAAGGTTGGTGACCATTCCAGACAAAGGAGGAAAGGGTGGAGTCTATTTTTCCCAAAAACTTTTTAGTGAAAAAAACTGGGGCAGCTCGAAAACAATATAGAAATTTTGGTAGAAAAATAAAAAATATTTATTTTAATTTATTTTATGTGGCCAATTAGATTAAGGGGCAATGACGACCAGGTATGGAACCTATCCATCATCTGTTTGACTACAGGAGTGATGTTAAGTTCTTCGTATTTAGAGATATCAGCATGTATTTGCACGCACATGAACTTTAATGGCATCCCAGTCTTAATCCATAGGGCAGTGGCAGCTGGTGGTCAAAATTTAGGGGGGGGGGTGCAAAACAGACCCGGCCTCCTCACTCGCACCCCACCCCCACCCCCAAGGCAGGCTCTTGCACTACATAGTAGTTGGCAGATCTATAGGAGATTGCACAGACTGTATTGTGTATGGTCTGCTGAAAAAGGGGATTGGACAGAGTAAGGTCAGCTTTAGGACAATACCAAGAAATGAATTGCTTTCATATAGGAAAGAGGAGGGATAGTCAGGATATACACAACCAGCAGGAAGGGGTGTGCAGGGATGGATGAACAGGTAGGTGGGTGGATGGATGGATAGGTTGGTGGATGGATGGATGGATGGATGGATGGATGGATGGATGGATGGATAGGTGGATGGATGGATGGATAGGTGGATGGATGATAGGTGGGTGGATGAATAAGTGGATGGATGGATGGATGGATGGATAGGTGGATGGATGGATAGGTGGGTGGATGGATGAATAGGTGGGTGGATAGATGAATGGATAGGTAGGTGGATGGATGAATAGGTGGGGGTGGATAGGTGGGTGGGTGGATGGATAGGTGGGTGAATAGGTGGGGGTGGATAGGTGGGTGGGTGCATGGATAGATGGATGTGTGGGTGGATGGATGTGTGGATGGATGGAAGTGTAGGTGGATGGATGTGTGGATGGATGGGTGGATGGGTGGATGGATGGATGGATGGATGGATGGATGTGTGGATGGATGGGTGGATGGATGTGTGGATGGATGAGTGGATGGATGGGTGGGTGGATGGATGGATGTGTGGATAGATGGGTGGATGGATGGATGGATGGATGGGAGGATGGATGGGTGGATGTATGTGTAGATTAATGGATGTGTGGGTAGATGGATGGATGGATGGATGGATGGATGGATGGATGTGTGGATAGATGGATAAATGGATGTGTGGGTGGATGGATGGCTGGGTGGATGGATGGGTGGGGGTTGAATAGATGTGTGGATGGATGGGTGTGTGGATAGATGAATGGATGTGTGGGTGGATGGATAAATGGATGTGTGGGTGGATGGATGAATGGATGTGTGGGTGGATGGATGTGTGGATGGATGGATAAATGGATGTGTGGGTGGATGGATGAATGGGTGGATGGATGAATGGGTGGATGTGTGGATGGTTGGATGTGTGGATGGATGGATGTGTGGATGGATGGATGAATGGATGGATGGATGAATGGATGTGTGGATGGTTGGATGAATGGATGTGTGGATGGATGAATGGATGTGTGGATGGATGGATGTGTGGATGGATGGATGAATGGATGTGTGGATGGTTGGATGAATGGATGTGTGGATGGATGAATGTGTGGATGGATGGATGGATGGATGGATGAATGGATGTGTGGGTGGAGCCGATTCACATATCCCCGTTGCGGCTGCGGAGCACACTGCACAGAAACGCTTTGCGTCTTTGGCTCTGTTTCGGGGCCGCATTCAGGCATAGATTCGGCCCTGATTGGTCCCTGAAATGGAGAACAGGGACGGACAGCGTTCCTGTGCGATCCGCAGCCGGTTCTAGTGTGAACCGAGCCTAAGTTTGAAGACTAGTCGATGCTGGACGTCCTCCAATCAGGATATGAGGTAGACTCTATCTGACTTGCTGCAGCTTCTATATACTATAATACTCACGGTGAGAAGCTTACAGTGAAATCAGAGTATACAATTTTACAATTTTAGTACAGGAGATCAGCCTGTACAACTGTGCAATCCCAAAGGTGAGTTGGAGTTCAGCTTTATAGGGTTTATTCCACCTTTTTTCTTTAAACAGATTGTAATGATCTGGGGTGATTATGCTCAAGTAGTGAATGCGTTTTCAGGAACACCGGTCAGTCCAGACTGTATTTTTAAGGGCCGTGGCAGCCTCATTTTATTTAACCACTTCCCGCCCGCCCTATAGCGGATTGACGTCCAGGAAGTGGTTCCGTTATCCTGACTGGGCGTCATATGACGTCCAGCAAGATAACATGCCACCACGCGCCCGCAGGGGCGAGCATCGCGGCGATCGGTGGAGCGGTGTGTCAGCCTGACACACTGCTCCACTGATCTTGGTAAAGAGCCTCCGGTGGAGGCTTTTTACCACGTGATCAGCCGTGTCCAATCACGGCTGATCACGATGTCAATAGGAAGAGCCGTTGATCGGCTTTTTCTCACTTGCGTCTGACAGACGCGAGTAGATGAGAGCCGATCGGCAGTTCTCCTGACAGGGGGGGGGGGTCTGCGCTGATTGTTTATCATCGCAGCCCCCCCTCAGATCACCACACTGGACCACCAGGGATCGCCACTAGGACCACCAGGGAAGGGGCAACATGTGGATGGCCAGGTATGTACCCCATGGCCATCCACATGTGCCCAATCTGTGCCAATCAGTGCCCACATATGGGCACTGATTGGCACCATTATGTTTTAGTTATGCCCAGCAATGCCACCAATAAATTTTATCAGTGCCACCAATCAGTGTCAGCAGTGCCACCTGTCATTGCCCATCAGTGCCACCTGTCAGTGCCCATCTGTGCCCATCAGTGCCCACCTATCAGTGCCCATCAGTGGCACCTATCAGTGCCACCCATAAGTACCCATCAGTGCCACCCATAAGAAAGCTCTATTTGTGGGAACAAAATGATAAAAATTTAGTTTGGGTACAGTGTAGCATGACCGCGCAATTGTCATTGAAATTGCGACAGCGCTGAAAGCTGAAAATTGGTCTGGGCGGGAAGGTGTCTAAGTGCCTGGTATTGAAGTGGTTAAACAAAACAAACTTCACAGAAAGTCTTCCTTCGCAGGGGGTTCCACCATCATTGTATAACAGAAAACTTCAGCCTCCTGGCTCACTCATTCTTACTTAGTCAAACTCCCTCCTGGAGTTTACTTGCTCAGCTGCGTGCTGCTTGGCCACATCTGCCTCCTGCAGACATACACACTCAGACTCCTAGAGACCGCCTGTCTCTCTTTCGTGGAGCCGTCTCCACCTGAAAGCCCTCCCAACTCCTACACCAGGCCACCTGCCTGTAGGGTGGGGCTGTTCCCAAGTGTGAGCCCTGAGGGGAATATAAACCCAGCCCACAGGTGTGCAATCATCATGCCTGTCTTTGCAAAAACCAGGCTGAAGGTGCTAATGTGACCTCACCGTGACCTGGGGTCGCCTCTCCATTCCAAACACTGCCTGGTCTTCCGGCAATACCGGTTCTTCACATCTGACCTGAGGTCGACTGGTCTCATCTGTTTTTGCTGTGATTTGCCTATATAGCACATTTGTTTGTGTGTGCAACCATTGTCATTTTTATTTAGAATAAGAAAAAAATGCGCTGGGTCGGTTCATCCTTCTTTTGCTATTATTTTACAGCTCTAAGGATACCCATTGTCCTAAGGAGGGCAGCAAGGCTGTTGGCATAGAAAGGAGTTGTCTGTACTACACATCCCCAGCCCTTCCACTCGAGCGCAAGAGAATCACTTTGAGAATAAATTGACGTTTAGGACTGTCCTAACCCTGCTAAACACAGTGTGATGTGTATTACAGACTTTGGCATTGCTCATGGCAACCACAGTAAATGCTTGCTACCATCTGCTCCCAGTTGTTTGGGCATAGTCAGTGCCGAGCGGCATGTCTCGACAAGTTCTGTAAGTACCACTGTGCATATACCAATCACCAGCCTCAGTGGCGGCTGGTGGTCAAAATTTAGGGGAGGGGGGCAGAAAACAGACCTGGCCCCCTCACTTGCACCCCCACCCCCAGGGCAGGCTCTTGGACTACATAGTAGTTGGCAGATCTATAGGAGATTGCACAGACTGTATTGTGTATGGTCTGCTGAAAAAGGGGACTGGACAGATTAAGGTCAGCTTTAGCACAATATCAAGAAATAAATTGCTTTCATATAGAAAAGAGGAGGGATAGTCAGGATATACACAACCAGCAGGAAGGGGTGTGCAGGGATGGATGGATGGACAGGTAGGTGAGTATGTGGGTGGGTGGATGGATAGGTGGATGGATGGATAGGTGGATGGATAGGTGGATGGATGGGTGGATAGGTGGATGGATGGATGGATGGATGGATAGGTGGATGGATGGATAGGTGGATGGATGGATGGATAGATGAGTCGGTGGGTGGAGGGATGGATGGATAGGTGGATGGATGGATGGATAGGTGGATGGATAGGTGGGTGGATGGATGGATAGATGGGTCGGTGGGTGGAGGGATGGATGGGTGGGTGGATGGGTGAATGATCCTCCCCGCGCCACATACTGCACAGTGAAAACATGCAGGATGTGGTGCTGGGCGGCCGCATAGTGCTGGAATATAGCCAGTACCCGCCATTGGAGTCACCAAGATACAGCCACCAAAGAGAGGGGGAAACAAAGAGCCAAATTAGAAAACATTTGTAATAACATGATAGCAATCATTGAAACATAAAGCATAATAAACAAGCACACCAAAAACTATCCAATATAAAAGTTGCAATCTAGATGTCAAAAGACATTCTCTGCTATAATCAGATAGCATGATTTAAAGAAACAAGAGATATGAACAATTGAAGGCATGATACAAAGGCAATAATTATTGCCAATTTTGAGGGTTGTAGTAAGAACAAGAAATATGCCAAATATCAGCATGGTGGTTAGGTTGAAAAAACCTGGTAACTGCGATTGATAATAAGAATTCTTTGAGAATAAGAAATTTGGGGGGGGTGCAAACAAGCTGAAAAATTCTGAACCCCCCAAATGCAGTGCTGTGCCCATCAAACGCCGCCACTGTGCCCATTAAACGCTGCCACTGTGCCCATAAAATGCAGCCACTGTGCCCATCAAATGCAGCCACTGTGCCCATCAAACACAGCCACTGTGCTCATCAAACGCTGCCACTGTATCATCAAATGCTTCCACTGTGCCATATTAAATGCTCCCACTGTGCCATCACATGCTCCCACTGTGCCACATTAAATGCTCCCACTATGCCATCAAATGCTCCCACTGTGCCAATCGAATGCTTCCACTGTGCCCCCCTGCCCGCCGTCTGCCCGGCAGTTAACCTGTCTTGGTGGGGCCGCGGGTGACGGCAACGAGCAGTGTCCTCCATGTTCCTCTGCTCCTCCTTGTCCTTGATGTCTTCTCCCGTCCTCTCCTATGATTGGACGCCTGATAGGCGTCCAATCACAGCGCCTGTCGTTTCAGCCAATCAAGTGACATGTAACAGACCCGAGCACCTGATTGGCGGAGAGGCAGTTCAGTGTTAGGAAAGTGAATATTCATTAGCTTTTCCAACACAGCTGGGTGAACTGCGAGCGCCAAGCATGGCGCTCGCTGTTTACCTTTTTTGACGTCTGTTTGAGCCTATGGCTCTAATCAGGTGCATAACAAAAAACCCCTGCGGCTGTAATTCAGGCGCCCCATGCCCGAAAAGGGGCTGGGCGCCAGAATAGGGGCTGGCAGCGGCAGCCATGGATAGATTCATGCAATGCATGAATCTATCTATTGGTGATAGAGGGGGTGGCTGGAGAGAGGGGGAGGCGCCCGTGTGCCCTTATGGATTCACCGCCACTAAGATGCAGTTTATAAGTTTGGGCCTCATTAATGCCTGAGGCATGGGTAGCATTGAGGCGCTCAATCCAGATAGTAGCCTTACAGTGAATGTATATATCACATTCACCGCCTCTAGGATCCTTGGGGATCACAGCCAGGGATACATCAAATTAATGATAGAGGTCCAAGTGTCTATTCATGGCAGTTAGCATTTTCCTTGTTAGCTGAGTAGTACACGTAATCTTTGATTCTAGAACGAAAATGCCTGGCTGTTTTCTCCACATAAAAGGCGCAGCATCTACAGGACATAAGATATACAATCCCCTGTGTATTACAATCCGCATGAAAATT
Source organism: Aquarana catesbeiana (assembly GCF_042186555.1). NCBI lineage: Eukaryota > Metazoa > Chordata > Amphibia > Anura > Ranidae > Aquarana > Aquarana catesbeiana. The sequence goes on along the minus strand of NC_133326.1, from coordinate 627,596,353 downwards.
CGGGATAAACATTTCTCCATTGGGGAGCAAAAATCTAGTGCCTACAGCAATCCATGGGCATCAGAAATATTTGACCTTCAATCTAAAATGTCTAAAATGCTTTAAATGTAATTAATTTGCTCTCAGAAAACTGTCTTCATCTTCTTCATCCTCTCACTAGTCTTCATTATTATTTGCATGTAAATGATACTCGCAATAGTGTATTAACACACATAAACCACTTTAATTTATGTTAAATAATGCAAGTGTCCATCAGCTTTTCAGCCCTGTTCACAATTATCAGGATTTTGTGTGGGTGATTTTCACGAGATTCAGTGTGTTGCGCATGGGGCAGCCCATGCACTTAAATAGGCTATGCACATTTGTCATGGCCAAAATAAAAACCGGGACCAAATTTTGTGCTAGGCTCGTTTTTACAGGCACATTTTACAGCAATTATTGAGTGTTTTGTCACACTGTGTGTGGGGTGTCACTTAGGATGAATGGCACTCATATGCGCATTGCATGTTTTGCCGTGAGCAACTTCAATCCATAATTCCACACTAGTGTGTGTACAAAACACCTGCCAAAGTATTTAACCTTCAGCATGAATGGTCAAAAGGAGTATTTGATGTAATTAATTATGCCTTCAGAAACTGCCTTCATTATCATCCTCCTAACCATTAAGACTCAGTAATATTTTGAAATATGTGATAAGAAAAATCTGCACTTGGGCTCAGTGTTACAATAAACGGGTAAAGCAGCCTACACCTATATTTGTGATACCAAATTTAAAAGACAAAAATACAAAAAGAATAGTTCTAAACCCATACAGTGTGTAATTGATCAAAATGACCCAAATAAAGTAAATACACATTGTATGAAATGTGGAAAATACTAATTGCCCACAAACAGGCCAATCTACGAGCCATAACAAATTGGCATTTAATTTAATTAACGTACATATAATAAATCGACATTCCATTAAACAAAAGTGCAAATAATAAATAAACAACACATCAAGTGCAAATTACCCGTACACAGACCAATCTATAGGTGATGACCAGTGTCTACAAACCAATAAATCTTGTGATCCCTCTTCCAGAATGAATTATCCAGCTTTACTCCACAAAGTGCACATTTAATATTTTGAATACCTCTTCTTTGCTAATGGCAAGAAAAATTGTGATAGTGTCTACTGAAAATTAAAATTACACTCAATAATTCATTTTTATTTGTATTTCCAGATTTTTTTGTGCTGAAGAACTAATACCTGTGCACCAACCTAACATGGGAAGAGTGACTCTTAAAAAGTTATTTCTATGTGCCATCTTCTCTGTTTCATGTGTCCTTATTCTACACATTCAATGGACCGAATTCTCCAGTTTTATTTGTAAGTAGTACTGGCTAATTATAAAAAAAAATACATTTTCCTGATTCAGTCCAAATGCTTAATAATATTTCACATTGAGAACTCTACATTCTTTCTCCCTCATCATTAAAAAAAAAGAAAAAGGACATTGGCTCAAAGGGCAACATTGCTTACATGCTTACATTAATTTTACAAAGTGATGTAGAAAATTAATATCTGGACTTGAGTTGTATCTGTTCTGTTCCTTTTGCTGTGTCATTATAGTTGTGAATGACCTTTCATAACACATGTCAAACTTCAGGAAACAGGACAGTAGCTCTGATTTTAGCAAAGTATGTAAATTTAACCAATTAAAACAATATTGCAGTTGTTGTTCTACATTAATGCGATGCCGGTTAAATATGCAGAAACTAGAGAAAAATCAAGAACCACTTACTATCAATTATTAGCTATACATGTAGCCTAGCGTATATAGGCACTTATCTGGAACATGCATTTTGAGAACTGGCTATTACTTTCCTCGCCGCCACTATAAGGCATGTGTAGGGAAGGTCCTGTATCCATGTGACCATTATTCAATGCCCAAATGTGGCAAAGCTAGTGATAGATACGGTTAAGTATTAATTTGAGTAACAGGAAGTAATAAACAGAAGATGTAATTCCAAAAGAGTATGAATTTGCAGCTTGTTCAAAAGATGTGAAAAAGACTTCCCTTGTGGTTGCATTCTCTTAAGAATAATGGGGAAGAGTCAAGAAGAAATCAGGATAATCTGAGTTGTATAGTACAATTTGTGGAATTTTTTCTGGAGACTAGGGGGAGGTCAACTTGCAGCCTATTACCAAAGCGTTTCCAAAAAAAGTCAGAGCTATGTTTTTTTCTAATTTGTATTATTGTTAATGTTTTTACGCAATCTTGCAGGTTGGGTAAATTAACTATACAATAGGGCAATTCCTTTTATACATTTCAATGTTCCAGTATAATAGTGGAGAAAGGCTACCTTAGGTTTCTTAGTCGACCATTCTAATGCAGTGGTATTTGTGCAAGTCTTTGTTGAAAATATGGTAGGTTTGTTGTAAATCTTCAAAGTCCTAAGTGAGTCCCCATCATACAGCTTACTGAGGGTATCTAGACCCAAACGTGGAGAGAGAGGTCTACTGTAAGAAAGATGTGAATGCGTACATAATTTGTTTTTATGATAATGTATTTTTCCCTTTTGTTTAGAACTAATTTACACACGTACAAATGTGATTACATGCATTGAAATGAGTAAGAGCATAAATCACATCTTCTTGGATGCAGATTTTTGGATTTTGTGTTATGGCTGTGAAAGCAGCTCATGTTTACGCACCTGTGTGAAAAGTTTCATTTTACCTGGTGGACATGTTCCATTACGGTTTTGGACCAAGGTCTTGAAGCTCATACATTCTTTGTTCAATCACCCTTACCCCAAAGACCCTTGGTATGTCTTATTACACCTTAAACCCCCCTGAGTTTACTAAAACCCAATTTAAATTGGTGACTTACATTTTGTTAGCAGCAAAACAGACTATTGCCAAAGCCTGGAATTTGTTTCCTTCGATGGAGCTCATCAGCGGATCAACAGTTTCTTTGTTAACAAGAAACTGACCAGTATCCTGCTGGACATGCAAAACGAATTCAGCCAGATTTGGACCCCGTGGATACAATATGCCCATCCATTACTGTCCACGGAAAGCTATACATCATTATAATAGTCCAGCATTTGGATGCTGGTCATGGGCATCCCTGGCACTCACTCCCTTCCCCTTCACCCCACCTTCCTACTGTGGACACCCTTCTCTTTTTTTTTATTCAGACTTGATGTTTTGATCTGCTTAATGTTTCACGGCGTGCAACAAAGTTACCTGGCCCATTGATACCTACTCTAACTTACAGGCTACAGGTTTTGTTTATTAATATGCTACTTCTACTGTTGGATGTTATCACATCCTTAGCAGCTACATTCCAGCTGTCTAACACCTTTTTGGCAATTACAAACAGTCCTATTACGTTATGTTTTGTACTTAAATTTTTCAATAAAAATCCTATGAAAGTGAATAGCTCCATTTAAAACAATGCAGCTGTGTTCAGATCTGTAATTATAAAACATTTGTATATGCGTTTTTTTTACGGTCATGAATGAAGCCTAATTGTCGAACATTGGGATGTTCCAGATTTATATCCCAAGAGAATTTATCCCAAAAATCCCGGGGTTCAAGACCTAACGTTGTTTGTTCTATTTTTATCCAATGTTTATCTTGAGTGGGGGACCGCCAATATTTCTGTTGGTCCAATATTATGAACTTATAGCAATCAATAATGTCAGGGGTACCTGTGGCAGCCAAGGTTTTTGGCAAAAGTAAGTATGGTGTTCCTGAATCTGGGTAATTTCATCCCCCATACATATATAGGTCGAAATTCCATTGAGTTTTTATTTCTGTCTGTGTCCCTTTTTTAGGGTGATTCTCCCCCTATTAACAGGGCAGAAAGTAAATCTCCTCAATACACCCACTAACACCAATTAAGCATTTTTTAATAGAGAAGATTGTGTGTAACCTAGTGTCATCTTCACCAGGACAAAAGTGGGTGGAAGAGCTCACGAGCAAAAATAAGACAGCTACAGAAAGCTGACAAAGGTATGTGTGGGTGTGTATATATAGATATATATATATATCTATATATACACACATGTAAACAGAGTTAAGGAGTGTGTTGTGTACAGGGTGCAGAGTTAAAAAGTGTGCTACGTACAAGGTACAGGGCTCAGGAGTGTGCTATGTACAGGACACAGGGCTCAGGAGTACGTTATGTACATGTTGCAGAGTAAGGAGGGCGTTATGTACAGGTTCCTGGCTCAGGTGGCTCAGGAGTGTTATATGTACAGGATGCAAGACTCAGGAGTTGCGCAATGTACAGGGTGCAGAGTTAAGGAGTGCACTATATACAGGGTGCAGAGTTAAGAAGTGCGCTATGTACAAGGTGCAGGGCTCAGACGTACGCTATGTACAGGTTGCACAGTTAAGGAGGGTGCTAAGTATGGGGTACATGGCTCAGGAGTGTTCTGTGTAAAGTATGCAGAGCTCAGGCGTGTGCTATGTACAGGGTGCAGAGATAAGGAGTATACTATGTATAGGGGGCAGAGTTAAAGAGTGCAATATGTACATGGTGCAGAGTTAAAGTGATTGTAAGGTTTCATCTTTTTTTTTTTTAATAACAAACATGTCATACTTCCACTGTCAGTTTGTTTTGCACAGATTGGCCCCTATCCTCGACTTCTGTGGTCCCTCAGCGGCTCTTACAGCTTCTCCTCTTATCAGATAACCCCCTAGGAGAAGCGTTTCCCCAGGGGGTTACCTTGCGGGCATGCTCCCAAGTCCAGCATTTGTGTCCATAGACATGAATGCCGGACTCGGGCCTGCCCCCCCGGCGCCCACATCATTGGATTTGATTGACAGCAGCGGGAGTCAATGGTTGTGCTGCTATCAATCTATCCAATCAAGAGCCGGGACCCTGTGCAGAGAGGGAGTGCGCGACTCCACCGAGTGAATGAAGGGGCTCAGGTAAGTAAAACGGGGGGGCTGGGGGGCCGGTCACTGCCTGGAGTTTTTTCACCTTAATGCATAGAAAAAACACAAGGGTTTACAACCTCTTTAAGGAGTGCACTATGTACAGGGTGCAGAGTTAAGGAGCGCGCTATGTACAGGCTACGAGCTAAGAAGTGTACTATGTACAGGGTGCAGAGCTAAGAAGTGCACAATGAACAGGGTGCAGAGTTAAGGCATGCTATGTACAGGGTGCATGGCTCAGGAGTGTTCTATGTACAGGATACAGAGTTAAGGAGTGCACTATGTACAGGGTGCAGAGTTATGAAGTGCGCTATTTACAGGGTGCATGGCTCAGGAGTGTTCTATGTACAGGTTGCAGAGCTAAGGAGGGCACTATGTACAGGTTGCATGGCTCAGGAGTGTGCTATGTACAGGGTGCAGAGTTAAAGAGTGCGTTATGTACAGGGTGCACAGTTAAGAAGTGCGCTATCTACAGGGTGCATGGCTTAGGAGTGTTCTATGTACAGAATGCAGAGCTCAGGGATGTGCTATGTACAGGATTAGAGATGGGCCCGATCTTCAATTAGAACATAAGTTTGACTCGAACATCGGGTGTTCGTTTGTTTGTAGAACAAACAAACATATGGGGCGCTCGTGGGACATTCGCCCGCCGACGATGCACTGTGAAATAGCAGTGCATTGAAGGCTGCTGTTTGGCCAAAGCATGCACCTGACCTGTGTGCTTTGGCCAATCACAGTGCGATGTACAGTGAGAGCCATGATTGGCCAAAGGCAGGGTGCCTTTGGCCAATCATGGCTCAGGGCCATGGCTCATGGCCTGAAAAGGGATTACTGGGATCAGTAGCCGCATGCGGGACAGCTAGCATCTGAAATTTCTCTATACTATAGGGGCCCACGGTCTCTGCCTGCAAAAGGCAATTGCTAGGGCCTGGCTGAGTCAGTATCAGGTCTAGGCACTTCATGCTAGCTGTACCTGAAGATTTAAGAGGAAGCGATGTGCAGGAGGAGAAAGGCCTGAGGATTAAAGAGGAAGCGATGTGCAGGAGGAGAAAGACCTGAGGATTAAAGAGGAAGTGATGTGCAGGAGGAAATGTACATAGTTGTCCCAAAACGAATTGCTTTGATTCACGCTGGGCATCTCAGAATTTTCCCTAACCTCATACAAGATAATCCCCTCAATAAAAATACAAAACAGCAAGTGTATGGACTGTTCAATGACTCTAGATGCTTGAGAAATTGAATGCCTGGCTGGGCAGGGTGAAAGGCAGATCACTACATTCAGCAGCCCCTACGGGGGTACTGCTACACAAATAAGTAATTTTTGTCCATACATTTGGGCCAAAATTGATACTGCTACATATCTTGCTCCCAAATGACCCCTTTTTTGGAAAGTAGACAGTCCACGGTATTTAGTAAGAGGCATAGTGAGTTTTTTGAGGTTGTATTTTTTTCCACAAAATTGTCATATTAACAAGTTATTTCTCACATAAAGCATATGTATACTTCCAATTACACCTCAAAACACATTCTGCTACTCGTCCCGAGTATGGCGATACCACATGTGTGAGACTTTTACACAGTCTGGCCACATAGAGAGGCCCAACATGCAGGGAGTACCATCAGGCGTTCTAGGAGCATAAATTACACATCTAATTTCATTCCTACCTATTACACTTTTGAAGGTCCCGGAGCACCAGGACAGAGGAATTGCCCACAAAATGACCCCATTTTGGAAAGACATTTGGGAACACCCCAATGTATATTCTATGAGGCATGGGCTGCAGATAGGTACTCGGGTAATCTGATGGGCTGCAGATAGGTACTCGGGTAGTCTAATGGGCTGGAAACAGGTACTTGGGTACTCTGATGGGCTGCAGATAGGTACTCGGGTAGTCTAATGGGCTGGAAACAGGTACTCGGGTACTCTGATGGGCTGCAGGAGGGAGGGAGTGGTGTCATTTTACAATGCACTGGTAGGGAATTGGTTAAAATCCATACCAGACCCAAAGGGTCCCCCCACGCCATTTTTTCCCTATTTTTTTTTTAATTTACAATTTAATTTTGGTGGAGCCTGAACACTGTAACAACTGACAGTTACTCTTGCTGGGCGCAGGAATGGGCCTTGCTGTTTAAAATGAAAAAAAAAATGAAATTACATGCACCTGTCAAACAGGTGCAGAAAAATTGTGCCTCTTCTGCATGTTGTGACTCAATAACATGGCCAGCACCGGAAAAAAAGAAGAAGCGTGCCCCGCTTGCAGAGGATGCACCATGTCCACGACTACTACTTCTCACTGTAGACACAGAGGCTGCTTGTCCTTTTTTAGTGGCCTGTGAGCGTCTGCCTCTCCTTGTTGGCCTTTCGGACATGATGAGGATTTTTTGGGTGGATTTTTATAACTTTTTATTATAGAGTGTGGGATGGAAATATGGTGCTTGGGTACAATACTTTTGTGCTTAGTGCACCATAAACCGTTCTGTTATCATTTTTTTTAAATAAAGAAAATAAGGGTGCAGCAATTGTGCAGATTTTTATTTACTGCTGCTGGAAAAAATACCTAAAATAAAATAAATTTACAAAAAATCAAAAAGCCCCTCCCACCCAAAAAAAAAGGGAAAGAGGAACACCTGCAATGCAGAAGGGGGGACAGCAATAATGCTTTAAATATTGTTAATGCTGCTGCTCCACCAAAAAACAAAAAAGAAATCAAGAAAAAAAAAAAAGTATGCCACTGCTGTGCTGATGCAGAAGGAATAACACCTGCTACACAGAAGGGCGAGTACTAATAATTTATCAACAGAACCTGATACTGCAAAAAAAAGTAAAAGAAAAAAAAATGGGATCAGTGGTGACACAGAAGTGTTGTACACACCAACACTTCATTAGCACCACAACTGTGTTATTCACATTACACAACACTGTGTTATAAACACCGCACTACACTGTGTTATATACTCTGCCCTACACTGTGTTATATACTCTGCCCTACACTGTGCTATATACTCTGCCCTACACTGTGCTATATACTCTGCCCTACACTGTGTTATATACTCTGCCCTACACTGTGTTATATACTCTGCCCTACACTGTGCTATATACTCTGCCCTACACTGTGCTATATACTTTGCCCTACACTGTGCTATATACTCTGCCCTACACTGTGCTATATACTCTGCCCTACACTGTACTATATACTCCGCAGTACAATGTGCTATATACTCTGCAGTACACGGTACTATATACTCCACAGTACACTGTGCTAAATACTCTGCCCTACACTGTGCTATACACTCTGCCCTACACTGTGCTATACACTCTGCCCTACACTGTGCTATATACTCTGCAGCATGCTGTGTTATATACTCTGCCCCACACTGTACTATATACTCCGCACTAAACTGTGCTATATACTCTGCCCTACACTGTGCTATATACTCTGCAGTACGCTGTGTTATATACTCTGCCCTACAGTGTACTATATGCACCGCAGTACACTGTTATATGCTCTGCCCTACACTGTACTATATACTCTGCAGTATACTGTTATATACTCTACACTACACTGTCATATATACTCTGCCCTACACTGTTATATACTCTACACTACACTGTCATATATACTCTGCATTACACTGTGTTATATACACCAAGCTGACTGACCGCACACTACATTAAATACCTTGCCTAATCTCCATTCATAAACACTATATACGACCGCTGTGTAAGCAGCCTTATATAGTGTGGAGCGTGGACTTAGCCCCTGAGCCAGGATTGGCCAAAGGCACCCTGCCTTTGGCCAATCATGGCTCTTACAGCACATCACGCTGTAATTGGCCAAAGCATACAGGTCATGTGCATGCGTTGGCCAATCAGAAGTCGTCAATGCACTGCAATCTCGCAATGCATTATGGGGCACACTGAAGCAGGCAAACTTCCCGGGAGCACCCCATTTGTTCGTTCGTTCTACGAACAAATGAACAGTCAATGTTCGAGTCGAAGGCTTATTACTGTGAGATTATTGCTCTCACACTGGGGTGTTTGCCAATATGTAACATGTGTAACAAAATTACTTTTTCTACATAGACATCCCCAGGATGTACATTTACATACATATGTGCATGTACATCGTGGAGGGGCAAGCTCAAAAGTTTTGGGGATTTAGGTGCTTGGGTGTAATTTTTTTCACTTTTTTTCACTTTATTGCAGATCAATAGCCCCCTGTGTGATAGCATTTTTTCTTTGATATGTTCTCTTTAATGAGACACCAGTGGTCCATTGAACCCCTGATCTCAACCCTACAATCCACTAAAGCTAATGAAGTGCAGATCATGCTCCATTAGCTTCTGCCCTAGCCACAGGGGGAGTGTGTGTAAAGCACCCCCACCAACATTATGACATACATCGGTGGCAGTTAAAAGGGTTATTGAGCAGTGTCGCGTCCATATATGTCTTTTATATCTGGCTGGAGCTCAGCATTAAACGTAAAGTAGTTTGAAATTATTGACCTTTTCCAGCTAGAGTAAGCTGCGGCTAAACAAATGATGCTGACGATAACTGTTGCATGGTTTATCTACCAGGTGTGTGTTCACTATGTTTCCATAAAAAAATCTACAAATTAAATATGTGTTTCACAATGTATAATTTCTGATAAGTTATGTTTTTCTTTTGTAGACCCGACACCATTGGAAGTGATTTACAGACACAGACAATCTGTTGTGAAGTTTGTTTGCGAAAGGAATAATTTCACCAACAGTTCCTTTAAACTGGATAAAAAACTTAGTGCACAGTTGTATGTTGAACACAGCCATAGATTTATCTATTGTGAGGTTCCAAAGGTGGGCTGTTCCAACTGGAAGAGGATCATTCTTTCACTCAATCCGTCTCTGCAGCTTTCAGCAAGTGAGCTTAAACATTATGAGGTTCATAATTCATCTTCACTGCGGAAATTAAGCTCTTATTCCGCATCGAAGCAAAAAGCGTTTCTTGCCAATTACACCAAAATCATGTTTGTTAGAGATCCTTTCGAGAGGATAGTTTCAGCCTACAGAGATAAGTTTCTACATGATGATGATAAGTACTACAGTAACTTTTATGCTAATTTAATAAGAAGAAGACTTGCAATTAATGTCAATTCTAGAGAATATATTACTTTTCCAGAATTTGTCCGCTTTATACTCCAAGAGAATCCTTATTACAGAGACACTCACTGGAAGCCAATGTTTCATCTGTGTGATCCATGCAACATTCAGTATGACATTATTGGGAAGATTGAAAGCATTACTCGGGATGCTGATTTTGTTTTGAAGACTATTGGGGCACCAAAGGATCTGAAATACCCCACTATGAAGCATCATTCAAATGATAGTCGTACTAATGAGGAAATCACTAAACAATACTTGGAAACACTGCCTCCCAAATTGTACAGACAACTTTTGGAAATTTACAGTCCTGACTTTTCCATGTTTGAGTACAGTTACTATAACATCTTTGGGAATGAAACAACCCCTATTAACTAGAGTAAAAGAACTGTATTTTATAGAGATCTGTGGGGTATCAAAGTAATCAAGTACCAGACCCAAGACACTAATAGATTGAGACAGAAGAGGTCCCGACTCCCTTCTGATACCTGGAGATTCGCTGCTAGGATATTTTGGTTGTGGGCCCAGTTGATGCATTTTGGTCCAGTGTGTGCCTCTACACTGGAAAGACAATGAAAAGCAAGTTGTGTTGGAGGTGTGTATTCCAAGAAGAAAGCCTGTGGGAGATGAATGCAGAGACTCATAGACTGGGAGAAGTGGGTCCTAATGTAATGTATTGTGAATAGTTAGTTAGGGAGGATGTGATCCTTCTGTTTTTTTTTGGGGGGGGGGGGGTTTGTTTGTTCTTTGTTTGTTTTTTTTACAGGAGGCAGACAACCTCCAAGCAAGATCTTACTATCTCTGCATTTTAACAAACTTTTGCCATTTGGCATTTTATCACTAGACAGTCACATAGCCAGGAATGGACTTCTATATTGAGTTTGCAATTGCCATTGCCTTTTGTATGCTATTGGGAGTACAAATATCACATAACATACAGTACCCATGTTATGGGATATCATTGTGACCTGTTAGAGTTGTACTTGAAGAATTGCTGCAAATTATGTGATATGCCTCTTTTGTCTACACATAGTAATAGGGGGCTAAGAGTAAACAGCATCTGACACTTGAGCACTCTAATCAAATAAGAATACCAAACAATACATGAAAATATTTTTAAACTAATATTATTTTCAAATGAAATAAGTTCAAATGAAGCAATCCAACTGTGTAATGACTATAAAATTCCCATCACCATTATTATCGTTCCAAGTGTAGAAAAATCCTTGATCCAAGGTGACCACCACCACTAATACAGGAAAACACACTTACCAGAAGTGCATGCCTATCTCACTACAAGATTAAGCAAACACAGCTTATATTACTTCCAAAGATCTTCCAAACAGGTGCAGTGCACTTACATTTATTTGACACAAAAATCAAGGTACTTTCAAAAACTGTTTAAGCAAATAAAATAAAACAGACCTCCTCCTCTTCCCCCTTGATGAAGTCAGAATGGATGAAACATGTAAGGGAGGAGTCTGATGCTGGGAGTGAGTAGGAATTTTGTCCTGACATTTTTGATCTTTCTGTAAGCTGGGAAGGACTGGAGCTCTGGCGGCTACTCTGTACGCCGACACATCTATACAATTGATTTTAAAGGGGTTTTCACCTTAATGCACTCTATGCATTAAGGTGAAAAACCTTCTGTGGTGCTGCAGCCCCCCAGCCCCCCATTTTACTTACCTGAACGCTGTCATCCTCAGACTGGGAACGAGTATACCAGCTCTAGCTGGTGTCTCGTGTCCTGATTGGATAGATTGATAGCAGGGCCTTCATTCTGTGTGAATGGACACAGATGCAGGACTCGGGAGAGTACCCGCATGAGTGTCCACCAAGGAGAGCTTTGAAGAAATTATTTCTGTGAAGAAATTATTTATTTCTTCACAGATTTTTTTTAAAAGCAGACCTTCCATTTAAATGGAAGGTCCACTGTATTGAAATCTTCTCATGTTGCAAAGCCAATTTGCCCGCAAAGGCAATTTCAAAATGAAGCTTTTGCTTAGAAAAAAAAAGAAGAATTACTTGCCTCAGCCCTAGCTCCAACTGCTTCTGGGAGGCATGGATGGCATCACTGTGCCTCATCACTGCCTCCTGGGATAGCTGAACACTCAAAACCCCACTAGAATATGCCCCTGCAATGGGCTGAAGTGCATTTTTGGAGGATATCGGGAGCGCATTCATGCCAGGAGGTAGTAGTGAAGCACAGTGACATCACCCTCTCCTCCCAAGAGCATCATAAGCCAGGGCCAAAGTGTGTGTTTTCATAGAAGGTCCACTTTAAACGGTGACAAGTGTGGAATATACCTGAGCAATGAGTGTCAGTACAGAAGCTTAAAGTTTAGTTTTGAAGAGCATATAACAGGTCGATTTACAGGATTTGCGGGAGACAAGGGAAGAGCATTGACACATTCCTTAACACTAAGGAGTGACTGCCATACAAGGACCTTTATAACAGTTTAACAATCTTATTTTCATGAAAGCTAGCAATTAAAATTAAAATATACCTCTCAAATGATAATAACATGTTGAAAATTATATGGGATTTTTGAGTCTGAGTCTGAGTTTACACCTAGTTAAAAAAACTATGGGGGTTATTTACTAATGTTGGATAGTGCAAAATCTGGTGCAACTCCGCATAGAAACCAATCAGCTTCCAGGTTTTATTGTCAAAGCCTAATTGAATAAGCTGAAGTTAGACGCCGATTGGCTACCATGCACCACTTCACCAGATTGTGAGTGCACCGGTTTTATTAAATCTCCCCCTATGTTTGAGTTATTGGGTAACCTCATGAAACCATTCTCAAATCTAAGACGGGAATTTAATATTTCTAACAATACGTTTTATAAATATCTCCAGATTAGGCACTCCATTCAAGCCCAATTCAGGTCTCAAACCATTGAATGGACCCAGATTCCGGTACTTACAAAAATAATTAAACCAGTTTCAACTAAAGGCTTAATCTCCAAGCTATATGCTAGCTTGGGGGATAGAATTATGAGTGGAGTGGAACTGCTTAAGAGCAAAGCGGGGTGGGAGAGAGACATGGAGCAATGGGATAAGATTCTAGAACTAGGAGCCCTGGTCTCGATCTCCCCTTCACACAGAGGCATATCTAGTGAAAATAGCGCCTATTACAAGAACTGAAACTGCGCCCGTCAAAACATTTGAAACCTATCTTTCAGATAACCTTAACACAGTAACATTAGCACCCATAAATACAGTAACATTAGCAACCATAAATACAGTAACATCAGTACCCATAAATGCAGTAACATCAGCACCCATAAATGCGGCCTCACCAGCACCCAAAAATGCACCCATAAATGCGGCCTCACCAGCACCCATAAATGCAGTAACATCAGCACCCATAAATGCTGTAACATCAGCACCCATAAATACAGTAACATCAGCACCCATAAATGCAGCCTAACCAGCACCCAAAAATACAGTAACATCAGCACCCATAAATGCGGCCTCACCAGCACCCAAAAAATGCACCCATAAATGCGGCCTCACTAGCACCCATAAATGCAGTAACATCAGCACCCATAACCATAAGTGCTGTAACAACAGCACCCATAAATGCGGCCTAACCAGCACCCACAAATACAGTAACATCAGCACCCATAAATGCAGTAACATCAGCACCCATAAATGCGGCCTAACCAGCACCAATAAATACAGTAACATCAGCACCCATAAATGCAACCTAACCAGCACCCAAAAATGCAGTAACATCAGCATGATGATCAATACCGTGGTGACAAGTGCTGTACAGTACTAGTACCTGCTGCTGCTGCCTGGGGGGGTTCCAATTATTTTTCTTCTCTCCGAAGTCTCTCTCTTCTCCTGGTCTCCAGCCTCCATGTTCGGGTGTCAGCACGTCACACAGACCCGGCCCGAGAGACCCACCAGAAGAGAAGCTGAAGCAGCTGCGCAGAGGAGGGTAGGCGGAGCATTAGGCTCCGCCTCCCCCAGTTACTGTATCTCAACGTAGACGTCCCTGGCGCTTGCTCTGTGGCCAGACGGTCCAGACCAACTCATCGGCCGTCATGGGGAGCGCCTGTCACTGGCTTCAGTCCTGACTTCCTCACTTGCTGTGCCAGCGCCGCGCTCCAGCAGGCCGGTCTTGCCGCCGGGGACAAGATTAGAGCGGGAGGCGGCTGCTAGAGGACGGGTGGGACTTTATTTTTTGTGCAGGGGGGTGGCTTTTTTGCCGCCCCCCCCCGTATGGCGCCCATGGACTTGCACTTGCCATGGCTGCCATACCCTAGATACGCCTCTGCCTTCACAGAAAGTCTCTCACCTCTTCCTAATTCACAGAGTCTACTACACCCCCCCAAAAAATGTTTAAACTTGGATGGAAACCAAATGACGAGTGCCCCAGGTGTAAGGCGACAGGAGATCTCATCCACATGATGTGGAAGTGTCCAAAGCTATTTAGATACTGGGTGGAGATAGTTGATAGGATAAATAAATTCTTTAGGACTACATTGAAACCTGAGGCTAAGACATGTCTTTTAGGGAGCTTGGAGGAAGATAAGGCCCCGCCCAGTACTATTGCAGCAGTGCTGAGATGCTTGTTTCAAGCGAGGAAACTAATCGCACAGAAATGACAGGCACAGTCCCCCCCAACTGTTAAGATTTGGATTGAGACCATCAATTCAATGGTTTGGAGTGAGAAAGTGGTATATATTAGGCAAAATAATCTTAGAAAGTTTGTGAGACTGTGGAGTCCTTGGTTGGAGGAGATGGCATGTCCCTATTGAGGGGATGGTGGAGGGCTGGGGAGATTTCTCCCCCGCTCTCCACCATACCTCCGCCCCTCCTACTTTTTTTATTTTTCATGGTCTCTGTCCTACATCTTCTTTTTGCCCACAGGGTGGACTGATTCTCTTTTTTTGCCTACTTTTGATAGTTAATAGCCAATTTGTTATGTATAATCAATAATGATGTGTGGTAGAGGGTTGGGAGTAGATCGGGTGGGAGGGTGGGAGTAGAAATATAAAATAACAATAGTTTTTCTTTGTATTATGCGGTTCTATTTGTTAATTCATGATGCTGTATGTTTTTAGTTTTGCAATATGAAAACTAATAAAAAGGAAGTTAATCAAAAAAAAAGAGACAGTCCAGACATATGGTTTAGTCGATTATTCACACGCATAATGAGAATTGACCCTTCTATTATAACCTAATCTAACTGACTAAACACTTATGCCCTGTACACACAGTCGGACATTGATCGGACATTCCGACAACAAAATCCTAGGATTTTTTCTGACGGATGTTGGCTCAAACTTGTCTTGCATACACACGGTCACACAAAGTTGTCGGAAAATCTGATCGTTCTGAACGCGGTGACATAAAACACGTACGTCGGGACTATAAACGGGGCAGTAGCCAATAGCTTTCATCTCTTTATTTATTCTAAGCATGCGTGGCAATTTGTGCGTCGGATTTGTGTACACACGATCGGAAATTCCGACAACGGATTTTGTTGTCGGAAAATTTTATAGCCTGCTCTCAAACTTTGTGTGTCGGAAAATCCGATGGAAAATGTGTGATGGAGCCTACACACGGTTGGAATTTCCGACCACAAGGTCCTATCACACATTTTCCATTGGAAAATCCGACCGTGTGTACGGGGCATTAGTCCAAAATAGTTTACATTCCATCGATTTCCCTCTGGGTGGACTATATTTCTCAGCAGTTTGCCTTCTTCTCCAGGGACAACTTTGGGAACAAAAAAAAAAACACAGCTGCATTTCAGGCAACAAGCAGCCAGGCCTGTACTTCAGGACAAAGGTCCTCTTGCAAAGACATCTTCAGTCTGTCCACATGACAGCTGGGGACTTAGAAGATTTTTTTTTCACTTAGGAGCAACAACATGCTGAAGATCACAGGTCGCCCTTCAGGGTGGATCACCCCAACAACGTCAAACTTTAACCAACATGGCTCAGGTGGGCACTCTATGTATCTGCCGGCAGCATCCAGTCCAGCATAGTCTGGGCAGTACAGCTCTCTGGAATGTTCTCCACTAGCAATATTTTAAATGTGTGTGTGAAGTGGCTGTCAGCAAAGCGTCCTTGACGTCACACAACACATATTTGTAATCCAAGTGGTAATGGTACTATTTTGATGATGTTTCCCCAGTAGTAACCAGGGTCGGGTAGAATTACAGTCTCTCCCTGTGCATTCACTGTGGTGACAAATCACTTTAGTGAGGCCCGGAATGAAACTGACTAGAAGGAGGGGTAGTGTAGGGCCGGACATGACAGTGTGTCTAATGGAGACACTGAAGGGGTTAAAAAGAGTAGGTAGAAAGGTTTTCTGGGAGAAAGGGGAGGCAAGAAAGTTAAGTTGGTAGCAAAGGGGGAGTGGTGATATTTAAGGGGGGGAGGAGTAGAGAGGTCAGTGTGAGGAAGAATTTTAAAAGAGGAGGCAGTTTTTCACTACTGCTCCTCCATAATGGCCGCCATAGAGGAAATTTTAGAGAAGCTGAGAAGGGCGGCAGCGCAGAACGGACCGGAATGGTTAAAACAACAAGTAGGGGACATTGGAGGAGAGGAACCATGCGGATCGGCGGCGGGTGAGGTGTCCGGCCGCGCGCGGAGGTCTCGGCCTCCGGCACGTTTTTCACCAGGGCCTACATCCAGGCCCGTTCGGAGGATGAGAAGCCCGAGGGATGTGCGGTCGGCCCCTCCGGTGAAGTGGAGACAAGACACAGCGGCCCCTGGGCGGTCTACACGCCGCCGGCCGAACTCGGGGGGCGGGGCCACGGGCCGTTATGGCGCCGGTTCCCTGCCTGGGGAGCGCAGCAGAAGGGACAGTCCGTCCATGCTGCACAGAGGAACTCCAGAGGGGTCGGTGAGGAGGATCGGGGAGCCTAGCAGAGCCCTGGGAGATGGCCCCAGTCAGTCGGTGCGGATCCAGAGGGGGCGGAGCCTGACGGGGGAGCGTGGGGCCGGAGGAAGTGGCAGAAACGGGTGGGAGAAGAGCAGCAGCCTGACCACCGAGCAGGGAGGAGGAAAGAACAAGACTGTCAGAACACAGGCTGTCAGGTCAGGTCAGCGACGCCTGTCTGTCAGCAGCAGTGCTTCTGGAGGGAGGATGGCCCCACCGCTACCTCACACCACGGCCTCAGGGGCTTCACCACCCGGAGGCTTACCAGTCAAGAGAGTGGAGAGCGGGATGACCGGTCGGAAGGGGAGCTGTCGGAGGAAGAGGAGCCAGAAGTGCCAGCGAGGGTGAACACCGCGACGGCTGTGGGGAGTGTGCCTGGTCAGCCTGGTAAGTTGATCTCATCAGTATTGTTGTCTGGGGCAGTACAGGATTTATTAGGGGGGGTTACAGTGGGTACGTTAGCACAAGGGGATCGGGGGACGCAGTCGGGAGGGGAGCGGCCGGAACTGCAGCTGGCGGGGATCAATCCTGCCAGTGCGGGGTCCGGCCAACAACTGACAGAATTTTTGCAGGGACTGCGGACCTTAATGGGAAGATTTGAAGGGGGTCACGGGCAACCTCCCCAGGTGGCCCCATGGACAGCACCGGTGATGGAGTCCGGGGGGGGAGTAATGGGGCGGAGAGGGTTGGGGTGCCCCCGGTAATATCGCCTCCTGGACAATCTGGGGTCGGAGGAATGGCGGTTGAGGCGGAGAAAGCAGGGTCCATGGCGCAGCGGAAAGGTACGACGTGGTCAGGTTGGCGGATGCTGCGAGGTGTGAGGTTTACGTCTGCTTCGAGGGCCCCTTGGGAGCACATCTGAAGCAGGAGGTTAGGGAGAAAATTCAAAGAGGTGAGTATGTGGAAATTTTTTCTCTGCTGCCATTGGAAAAATTTAATTTGGACAGGGTAAAACCAGATTCTTCCAAGAAGGAGGATGAAGAAAAAAGGAGGTACCGGCTGATACCGCGTACATTTGTGAACTGGCTTCAGGCGTTTGCCATCATGGCGAGCGTAATTGGCGAGAGGAGCCCCGAGCATTGCTCGGCGTTATTCTGTTACATGGACGCTATTGGAGAAGCACATAGGGTATATGGGGGTTCTGCTTGGCTGAGATATGACGAGCAGTTCAGACAGCGTATGGCGGTTCGCCCGTCCCTGCGTTGGGACCATAAGGATATTAGCTTATGGATGAGGCTTATGTCATCGGCGAAGGCCCCGTTTCAGCCGTTTCATGGGGGGGCTGGGGGTGCGAATTCCTCAGGACCCTCGGCCGGCAAAAAGTGGGGTGTGTGCTGGCAGTATAACGAAGGCGCATGTAAATTTGGGGGGACATGTAAGTTTAGACATGAATGCTCGGGGTGTGGGGGAGCCCACCCGTTGTCGAGATGTTTTAAACGTGGAAAGCGTGCCAGTGACGCTGCGCCAAAGAGGGATGACGCCGGTGAGAGTGGAAAGAATGCTTCCTTTTCTAGGTAAGTATCCAGATCAGGGAGCGGCTCGGTTGTTGGAGTTGGGTTTTACGGAGGGATTTAAGATTCCGTGCTCATTGGCGATTGTTCCCCCTATGGCACGGAATCTCAAATCAGCAGTACAGCATCCAGAGATAGTTGGGAATAAATTGCAGAAGGAAGTGGCGTTAGGACGCATGGGAGGGCCGTTCGCCTACAAACCTTGGCCGGACTTAGTGGTCTCACCTTTGGGGGTGGTGCCCAAGAAGGAACATAACAAGTTCCGATTGATACACCACTTATCTTTCCCAAAAGGAGGTTCGGTCAATGATTTCATTGACCCGGAAGAGTGTACAGTGTCTTACACTTCATTTGATGCGGCAGTTAAGTGGGTGAGGCGCTACGGCCAGGGGGCTCTCATTGCAAAAGCTGACATAGAATCGGCTTTTCGATTGTTGTCGGTACATCCGGAGAGTTTTCGACTGTTGGGATGTCACTGGCAAGAACGGTTCTACGTTGACAAATGTTTGCCCATGGGTTGTTCTATTTCCTGTGCCATGTTTGAGGCGTTCAGCTCCTTTTTAGAATGGGTGGTTAGGGATGTCGCGGGCCTAGACTCAGTAATACACTATTTGGACGATTTTCTGTGTATAGGCCCCCCTGCCTCCGCTGTGTGTGCGATTTTGCTTTCCACGTTGCAGCACATCGCGGGCAGGTTTGGAGTGCCTTTGGCGGCGGAAAAGACCGAAGGCCCCACGACAGAACTTATAGTTTTTTAGGCATAGTTATAGATTCACTAGCTATAGAATGCCGTTTGCCCAGGGGTAAGTTGGTGGAACTGCAGAAGGAAATTCGAGATATCCACGGGTTGAAGAAGGTGCAATTGAGAGCTCTTCAGTCGTTGTTGGGTAAGTTGAATTTCGCTTGCAGAATTATCCCAACGGGGAGGGTTTTTTGCCGACGGTTGTCGGCGGCTACAGCAGGAGTAAAATGGCCAACTCATTTCATTCGGTTGACGAGGGAACATAGGGACGATTTGAAAGTTTGGTATGATTTCTTAACTTCATACAACGGGAGGGCGGTGTGGATGTCTGGCCCGGTGAGCAATTTCGATGTGGAATTGGTTACCGACGCGGCGGGCTCCACAGGTTTTGGGGCTTATTTTCAGGGGAGATGGAGTGCGGAGCCCTGGCCACAGTCGTGGGAGAGGGCTGGGTTCCTCGGCAATCTGGTTCTGCTGGAATTGTTTCCAGTGGTGTTAGCATTGGAGTTATGGGGTGAGGCATGCAGAAATTTGAAGCTGAGGATCAACTGCGACAACATGGGTGTAGTGCAGGTGGTTAACCGCATGTCAGCGTCTTCGCAGCCGGTTATTCGGCTGTTGCGACAGCTGGTGTTTAGGTGTTTGAGTCTGAATATTTTATTTATGCGGTTCACATTCCAGGGGTGGATAATGCGCTGGCTGACTCCTTGTCTCGTTTTCAGTGGGACAAGTTCAGGGAGCTGGCGCCGGAGGCAGACAAGGAAGGAGTTCCTTGCCCGGTTTGGATGTGGGAGCTGCCTTTGGAGTCGCCGCGGGATGGATCAGGCAGTCAGTAAGTGATTCCACTTGGACGGCCTACAGCAAGGTATGGAAGGAGTGGTCGATGCTGGTGCAGGAGGCTGGTGTGGGGATGTTGGCGTCAGAAGGCAGGTTACTGGTGTTGTATTTAGTAGCCAGGAATATGGAAAGGGGGTGTGCAGCGTCTTCGATTGACCGAAAATTGGCAGGATTGTCATTTTTGTTTAAATTAATGGGGGGTGATGATTGGTCCAAGGATTTTTGGGTTCGGCAGGCTTTAAAAGGCTATAGGAAGCAATATAAAAAACGGGATGCGAGACGGCCTGTCACTTTTTCGAACCTGGTTTCCATATGTGACATGTTGAGGTTTATTTGTTTGTCGCATTATGAAATCAGATTGTTCACGGCAGCGTTTTCACTGGCTTTTTATGGGGCTTTTCGTGTAGGGGAATTGGTTAGCCCGTCAAAACAGGTTGGGGGCGGGTTGTTGGATCAAGATGTACGATTGAAGGCGGATAGGGTATGCCTACGTTTGCGGAGGTCCAAAACTGACCAGCAAGGTAAAGGGGTGGATGTGTCCCTGTTTGAGTTGCCCGGGTCCAGGGTATGCCCAGTGGAGGCTGTAAGGGCATTTAGGTCAATCAGGTGTAAGGGGGCGGGGCCGTTCCTAAGGCATGAAGATGAGTCTTATCTGTCTCGTTTTCAATTTATAACGATTTTTCGAAAATGTTTAACAAGGGCTGGTTTGGTGGGGTCGGACTATGCTTCACACTCCTTCCGCATAGGGGCAGCTACAGAAGCCGCCAGATGCGGGTTGGACGAGGCGGCGGTGCGCAGACTCGGGAGGTGGGAGTCTAGGAGATTTCGGTCTTATGTAAGACCTAACTTGGTGATGGAATAAATTAATACATATATTAGCATACTGTTGTTCAAGGGGTTGGTGTTGTTTTGTGTAGTTGGTTAGTGGGTCAGGTTCAGAATCAGTGGGTGCCGCTATCTTGTGTCTTGTTTGCATTACAGATGGAAACCCTGTGCGCCTTGTCTGGATCGTAGGTCACTCCTATGTTTGCTGGGGGGCCAGGAGAGGTGACGTGCGTCCGGACGGCAGACAGCTGGGGATTTCCAGAAAGGAGGCGTACATACGCTGGTTGGGTAGACCAGGAATGTTATGGGGTAGAGTAATAGGAGAGGTGGAGAGGTATGTAAGGTTGGATAGGCCCCCTGACGTTTTAGTGATTCACGCGGGAGGGAATGACTTAGGTGTCCGGTCGGTCAGGGATCTGATAGCGGACATCAAAGCAGACTTTATGCAGTTGCGGGAAAAATTTCCAGCTACCCTTTTAGTTTGGTCTGACATAGTGGCCAGAACAAATTGGCGTTGGGCTAGATCAGTGGCGAGCATCAATAAAACGCGCATCAGGATTAATAAAGTGGTTGGGCGTTTCGTCAGACAGCAGGGTGGGATTGTGATTCGTCATCGAGAGCTGGAGACGAATGTGGGTTTATACCTTAGGAGGGATGGGGTTCATCTCTCCGACGTGGGGATTGATTTATGGTCCCTGGGTTTGCAGGAGGGGATATAGCAGGCCCTGAGGGTGTGGAGGTGCCCTCAAACGTAAGGTGGTCACGCTTTCTGGCTGTGGCGGTAGTTTTCTTCTGGTGGTCTTTGACGGGGGCGGTAAAACAGATGGATTAAAAGGGGTGGGGGGCTCATCATTAGCATGTTCCCCTCCGGTGTATTCCTGAACGGTGGAGGGAATACTGGTTTTGGTGGAGCTGCGGGAAAACGGTTGTCTCCGAGCGGCTACAGCTGGAGGCCTATTAGTTGGAAAAGTCCCGCAGTGCGTTGTTTATCCATGGTTATACATAGTTATATATATATATTTATATATATATATTTTGGAAAGGGGGGTCACCGTCAGAGACCATCAGACTGGGGTTAACCGTTTACGTTATTAATATGTTATTATTTTTGTTATTGGTTATTTATTGGTTATTTATTGGAGTGATTTATTTTGGAGTTGTTGTTTTATAATAAAAGGGCTGTTGTGGCCATATTACTCCAAAATAAAATGTGTGGTCTCATCATTTAAGGTGGAGTTTGGAGTTAAGAGGTGGAGTATAAAAAGGGGAATTATGGAAATGTAAGGAAGGTAACATTTGGACTACACTAGTCAAGTGAGGCCCGGAATGAAACTGACTAGAAGGAGGGGTAGTGTAGGGCCGGACATGACAGTGTGTCTAATGGAGACACTGAAGGGGTTAAAAAGAGTAGGTAGAAAGGTTTTATGGGAGAAAGGGGAGGCAAGAAAGTTAAGTTGGTAGCAAAGGGGGAGTGGTGATATTTAAGGGGGGGAGGAGTAGAGAGGTCAGTTTTCCCACCCTCCCTCCCTTTTTTAATTGACAGGGAAGTAATGTAATGTGTTGTGTAGTGTTTGTTGTATTTTTCTCGTTTCAGGAAAGAACAGGTCGTCATGACAGCTGAGGTGACTACGTTTGGGTGGGGCGGTAGTTTTCTTCTGGTGGTCTTTGACGGGGGCGGTAAAACGGATGGATTAAAAGGGGTGGGGGGCTCATCATTAGCATGTTCCCCTCCGGTGTATTCCTGAACGGTGGAGGGAATACTGGTTTTGGTGGAGCTGCGGGAAAACGGTTGTCTTCGAGCGGCTACAGCTGGAGGCCTATTAGTTGGAAAAGTCCCGCAGTGCGTTGTTTATCCATGGTTATACATAGTTATATATATATTTATATATATATATTTTGGAAAGGGGGGTCACCGTCAGAGACCATCATATATATATATATATATATATATATATAAAAAATAAAAAATATGAATAATAATAAAAAAATTAATAAAATATTTTTTTATAAAAATAATTAAAAAAATACATATACATATATATATATATATATATATATATATATATACACATACATACATACACATACACACGTGTGTTTGAGCTTTGGGTGCACACCCTAATGCCATGGTCTGCGCACGCCTATGCACAGAACATACAGTAGCTCACAAAAGTGAGTACACCCCTCACATTTTTTGTAAGTATTGTATTATATCTTTTCATGTGACAACACTGAAGAAATGACACTTTGCTACAATGTAAAGTAGTGTACAGCTTGTATAACAGTGTTTATTTTCCTGTAGCTTCAAAATAACTCAACACACAGCCATTAATGTCTAAACCGCTGGCAAAAATAGTGAGTACACCCCTAAGTAAAAATGTCCAAATTGGGCCCAATTAGCCATTTTCCCTCCCCGGTGTCATGTGACTCGTTATTGCTACAAGGTCTCAGGTGTGAATGGGGAGCAGGTGTGTTAAATTTGGTGTTATCGCTCTCACGCTCTCATACTGGTCAATGGAAGTTCTACATTGCACCTCATGGCAAAGAACTCTCTGGGGATCAGAAAAAAAGATTTGTCTCTCTACATAAAGATGGCCTAGGCCAGTAATGGCGAACCTTGGCACCCCAGATGTTTTGGAACTACATTTCCCATAATGCTCATGCACTCTGGGGTGTAGTTGAGCATCATGGGAAATGTAGTTCCAAAATATCTGGGGTGCCAAGGTTCGCCGTCACTGGCCTAGGCTATAAGAAGATTGCCAAGGCCCTGAAACTGAGCTGCAGCACGGTGGCCAGGACCATACAGCGGTTTAACAGGACAGGTTCCACTCAGAACAGGCCTCGCTATGGTTGACCAAAGAAGTTGAGTGCACATGCTCAGCGTCATATCCAGAGGTTGTCTTTGAGAAATAGATGTATGAGTGCTGCCAGCATTGCTGCAGAGGTTAAAGGGGTGGGCGGTCACCCTGTCAGTGCTCAGACCATACGCCGCACACTGCATCAAATTGGTCTGCATGGCTGTCGTCCCAGAAGGAAGCCTCTTCTAAAGATGATGCACAGGAAAGCCCGCAAACAGTTTGCTGAAGACAAGCAGAAGGATAAGACAGATAAACTTATATGGTTCAGATGGTGTCAAAAGTGTGTGGCGGTGAGGAGTACAAGACAAGTGTGTCTTGCCTACAGTCAAGCATGGTGGTGGGAGTGTCATGGTCTGGGGCTGCATGAGTGCTGCCGGCACTGGGGAGCTACAGTTCACTGAAGGAACCATGATTGCCAACATGTACTATGACATACTGAAGCAGAGCATGATCCCCTCCCTTCAGAGACTGGGCCGCAGGGCAGTATTCCAACATGATAACGACCCCAAACACACCTCCAAGATGACCACTGCCTTGCCAAAGAAGCTGAGGGTAAAGATGATGGACTGGCCAAGCATGTCTCCAGACCTAAACCCTATTGAGCATCTGTGGGGCATCCTCAAATGGAAGGTGGAGGAGTGCAAGGTCTCTAATATCCACCAGCTCCGTGATGTTGTCATGGAGGAGTGGAAGAGGACTCCAGTGGCAACCTGTGAAACTCTGGAGAACTCCATGCCCAAAAGGGTTAAGGCAGTGCTGGAAAATAATGGTGGCCACACAAAATATTGCCACTTTGGGCCCAATGTGGACATTTTCACTTAGGGGTGTACTCACTTTTGTTGTCATCGGTTTAAACATTAATGGCTGTGTGTTGTGTTTTTTTGAGGGGACAGCAAATTTGCAATGTTCTACAAGCTGTACACTCACTACTTTACATTGTAGCAAAGTGTAATTTCTTCAGTGTTGTCACATGAAAAGATATAATAAAATATTTACAAAAATGTGAGGGGTGTACTCACTTTTGTGAGATACTATAGGTCACCTGACTCCACCCAAATATATAGGCTCTCCCAGCAGGCCATAGATTCAAGAAAACCCCTGCCCATTGGCTGAGACACCCCACATACCCATAACCTGACCTTGGGTTGCCCTTTTCATGTCTAGTACCACCAAGTACCCGGCCACCTAGTGGTAGAAGAGAAAAGTGCAACAAGGCCAAACTTAGGGAGGAATCAATAGATCTCTAATAATCGACCAGGATAATTATTCCTGGCAAGTAAATTTGTGAGGCAAAACCCTGCCTAAACTCCAGGGTGCTACACACACTTGCATACATATATGCAGATGCATGCATGCACGCACATACCCCTACCATACACACATGCATAGACATACATGCACACACACATACACGTATGAAAATGGTAGACTCCGTGCTTAGGATAAGAACGGGTTGCAGCCCCCCTAATAGGCTCCCATAGGGAGCTTACAGATAATAATAAAACAAGACATGGGGTAAGTGGCGCTACCCTAGTGTAATAAAGGGTGATGATACTCTGTAACCCACAATAGTATACTACCCACACCTTACTTATAAACAAAGATGATGGATAATCATATGTGACAATATTAGAATATCAATAGTGTGACAAGTGTAAATACACACATCAAGAGATCATGTAAACCATCTGTGCTTAAGATCAGATACCTACATCTAAATTTAAGATGCAGCACCATAAAAAGAAAAGATGAAAAAATTATATATAACTAGTGTCTAAAAAAGTATACCAAATATCAAATAGTGTCAATATATGTGTTGCTGAAAAAAACGAAAAATGTATATATAAACAAAGAAGTGCTATTCCATAGTCCCACAGCTATAATGTGCAAAAAATTGCTGTAAAAAGTGCCAGCGATTCCAAGGTGACCACAGTGCTCAGCAGATCAGGTAACTCTTGTGCTCCCCCTCAAGGGTCCCCATTCACCAGCTCCCACTACCCCTACAGGGGTGATTGGCATGTGTAGATTACCGGGGGGTTAGATGTCCCTTGGTATTTTCTCCAACCGATTCACCTGGCTCTGTGTCTCCTGATAGCTCATCTGGTCCGTCCTCCAAATCAGAATCTCCAAAGCCGATCTCCTAATCAGAGCTCTCCAATTTCAGTATGCAGGAAAAACATCCAATGAATTTCCAGGGATTGATCCTCATAAAAAAAGAGATAGGGCTCCCATAGTGCAGTATAAGGTAGGTTTATTTAAAAAATCAACTTAAAAACAATTAATAATCTTCCCACCATGTGGGTAAGCTCTTAAAAAAAGACTGCCTAATTAGATTCAATGTGTGCAGGGGCCAGTTCACAGCGTGCGCTCCAGCTGCGTTCCAGCTCCCTGCTAGCGTACCAGAAGTAGCGTGAGTGCGTGGCTCCCCCTTACGCATTTCATCATTGACGTTCTCAAAGGCAGCCACACTGAATCTAATTAGTTTTTTTTAAGAGCTTACCCACATGGTGGGAAGCTTATTCATTGTTTTTAAGCTGATTTTTTAAATAAACCTACCTTATACTGTACTATGGGAGCCCTATCTCTTTTTTTTTTTGAGGATCAATCCCTGGAAATTCATTGGATTTTTTTGCTGGATACTGAAATTGGACAGCTCTAATTAGGAGATCGGCTTTGGAGATTCTGATTTGGAGGACGGACCAGATGAGCTATCAGGAGACACCTCACCAGGTGAATCGGTTGGAGGATATACCAAGGGACATCTAACCCCCCCGGTTATCTACACACAGGGCTTTTTTTCAGCAGGAATGTGGGAGAACGCAGTTCCGGGACCTTTTGGACTGACTGTATGTAATGGTAAGGGGTGCTGGGGTGTGCTGCAGGGTATTGATGCTCACTGCTGGGGGATCTATTCTAGCTGGAGGGGATATATTTTTGTAGGGCGGGTCTATTGTTGCTAAGGAGGTCTATTGTTGCTGGTGGGGGACCTATTGTTGCTGGGGGTGGGTCTTATGTTGCTGGGGGTCAGTTGTTGCTGAAAGAGATCTACTGTTGGGGGAAGGGGTCTATTGTTGATGGCTGCCGGAGGGTCTATTAATGCTGGCTGTGCGGAGATCTGTTGATGTTGCCGGGAGTCTATTGTTGCTGGGGTGTGAAATTTTGTTGTGGGTTGCTCCATTGCTTTTAGGGGGATCTATTGTTGCTGGCTGCAGGGGATCTATTTTACTGCTTTTCTTGATATCATTACCAAATTCCATACAAATTACTTACAGTGGGGACAGAAAGTATTCAGACCCCCTTAAATTTTTCACTCTTTGTTATATTGCAGCCATTTGCTAAAATCATTTAAATTCATTTTTTTCCCTCATTAATGTACACACAGCACCCCATATTGACAGAAAAACACAGAATTGTTGGAATTTTTGCAGATTTATTAAAAAAGAAAAACTGAAATATCACATGGTCCTAAGTATTCAGACCCTTTGCTGTGACACTCATATATTTAACTCAGGTGGTGTCCATTTCTTCTGATCATCCTTGAGATGGTTCTACACCTTTATTTGAGTCCAGCTGGGTTTGATTATACTGACTGGACTTGATTAGGAAAGTCACACCTGTCTATATAAGACCTTACAGCTCACAGTGTATGTCAGAGCAAATGAGAATCATGAGGTCAAAGGAACTGCCTGAAGAGCTCAGAGACAGAATCATGGCAAGGCACAGATCTGGCCAAGTTTACAAAAAAATTTTTGCTGCACTTAAGGTTCCTAAGAGCACAGTGCCCTCCATAATCCTTAAATGGAAGATGTTTGGGACGACCAGAACCCTTCCTAGAGCTGGCCGTCTGGCCAAACTGAACTATTGGGGGAGAAGAGCCTTGGTGAGAGAGGTAAAGAAGAACTCAAAGATCACTGTGGCTGAGCTCCAGAGATGCAGTCGGGAGATGGGAGAAAGTTGTAGAAAGTCAAATCACTGCAGCCCTCCACCAGTTGGGGCTTTATGGCAGAGTGGCCCGACGGAAGCCTCTCCTCACTGCAAAACACATGAAAGCCCGCATGGAGTTTGCTAAAAAACACCTGAAGGACTCCAAGATGGTGAGAAAAGGGATTCTTTGGTCTGATGAGACCAAGGTAGAACTTTTTGGCCTTAATTCTAAGCGGTATGTGTGGAGAAAACCAGGCACTGCTCATCACCTGTCCAATACAGTCACAACAGTGAAGCATGGTGGTGGCAGCATCATGCTGCGGGGGTGTTTGTCAGCTGCAGGGACAGGACGACTGGTTGCAATCGAGGGAAAGATGAATGCGGCCAAGTACAGGGATATCCTGGACGAAAACCTTGTCCAGAGTGCTCAGGACCTCAGACTGGGCCGAAGGTTTACCTTCCAACAAGACAATGACCCTAAGCACACAGCTAAAATAACGAAGGAGTGGCTTCACAACTCCGTGACTGTTCTTGAATGGCCCAGCCAGAGCCCTGACTTAAACCCAATTAAGCATCTCTAGAGAGACCTAAAAAGTCCATCACACCTCCCGGCAAGATCCAGGGCACCGACCCACATGCCGGGTGACCACCAAAAGAAAGAAGTTAGCTGCCAGCTGGACGAGGAGGCATGGAGGATCAGGACTCCATTGCTGACCCACCATTACCACACTGGCAGCCTTTTCCCTTGCTGGCAACACCTGTGAGTAGCAGCACCCCCCAGGGGATCTCCCCAGCCTCCACCTAATCCCTGCTGTGCAGGACAATGGGGGATCTCCTCCACACTCCCATGCTGAACTCCCCCCTAAGCCTTACAGGTCCCCAGAAGACCTCCCCCACGCTGCCTGTTTGTCCCCCTGACATGAATCAATTTCTGTATAGCTTCTCTGAAATGCTGGCTGCAGGCCTTGCCCAAAATGCTATGCAGATTACAGCTACCATTAAGGCTGACTTGCAGAGCCTGGGAGTCCGCATGGACGTCATTGAGCAGGCAGTTGACAACACAGCCGCTCGCACCAATCAAAACACCACCTGTATCCAAACGCTACAAGATCAACTTGAAGCTGCACTAGCCAAATTAGATGATTTGGAAAATAGAAGCAGGAGATACAATTTTCGCATTAGGGGGATCCCTGAATTGGTTACAGATATACCAGGCACGGTCAAACTTTTCATCAAAGACATTATACCAGACATCCTGGGCCACAGACTCGAACTGGACAGGGCACATAGAGCCCTACAGCTCCCCCGTCAAGATGTGCTCCTGAGGGACGTTGTAGTCAAACCCCTTTATTTTGGCGTTAAAGAAGACATTATGAGACGAACCCGCAATCTGGAAAACCTCTCCTTCCAGGGAAACAAAATCCAAATTTTTGCGGATATCTCCCCTACCACTATCCAAAAGCAGAGATCCCTCAAACCTCTCCTTTAAATTCTTGCTCAGAAATCCATCAAATATCATTGGTCATTCCCTTTTTGTCTCCAGTTTCAATTCAGAGACAAATCATACTGATTCACTTACTTTCAAGAAGATGAACATTTGCTGTTGCAACTAGGATTTATCTCCAAAGAATTAGCACCTCCGCAACCAGCAACCAAGACAAGTTCCTCCAAGCGACCCCCTCCAGGTAACCCCCACTGACCGCACTGTGGAACATGCAACTATCAAAGAGACACCGAGACTCTTACCCTCCGTGATGAGCTGCTATTCCTTGATTACCTGACGGGATGTTTTACCCCTACTTTTTGGGCTGGATGTTTGCCCCACTCGTTTGTGTAGTCTCCCCCCCCCACACACACATTAGAGTACTGATGACTTAATTGGACCTCTAGTTTCATTGTGTGGGGTCCCATTAGCCCCTTCAATGGCTAATTGAGATACCTACCTTCCCTCCAGCTCCACCCCCTGGCAGACCTGGTATCTGCCTGACAGTGATTGTATGCACAAAGTTACGCTCCCTCTAGTTACCTTTCCTCAAATATTTTTCTGCCATCCTCCTCTCCTCTCCCTTCCCTCCCTTTCCATGCAGAGACCCCCATATTCTGCAGTTAATGTGTGGTTTACTTTACTGTTGCTTATTGTTGTTTCGAACCTGATTACTCCTCATTACACCCGCCTTCTTAGGTCCCACAATTATTTTTTTTCTCCAAAGGGGGACCTGACAGCCGGAGCGGCCCAACATGCCACCCCTTCTGTTGTGACGTAGAGGGATTCATCCCCCTCTGGTGACACCAGGAAAACAACCCTTTTACACGGTTGTTTCCTCTCTGACCCCACCCTAATCTGGGGGCTCGGACTAGGACTTGGCTTGCCAGTCCTGTAGCTATATTACTTTCTCTTATCATACTCTCTCTTCTCATCTCCTACTTCTTCCTCTCTACTCTCCCTATGCCTTATCTCCACTCCCCTACTCTTCTCAACTACATCCTACAGGAACCTTCGTGGAGAATACCCTCCGATCTATCCTCAAGGCTTCCACATGTTCCCAAGTCCTCGAGGGACGATCCCTGATCTCCAGAGGTAGAGGTAAGCTCCCCTCACACATATTCACTACCCCCTCCATACGCTCATGGCTGACCTGAACCCTCAACACATGTCTCTCAAGATAGCTTCACATAACACGCAGGGGCTTAACTCGCCTTCCAAATGCCGGAAGGCCTTCCAAAGTTACCATGCCAGAAGCCTTGATATTGTCCTACTACAGGAGACCCATTTTCCCACCAGCTACACCCCATCCTTTCTCCACCGTAACTTCCCCACCTTCTATCTAGCAAATGCAGACTCCAAAAAAAGGGGCATCACCATCCTTCTAGCTAAACGAATTCCATTCATACACACACAGTCAAGGACACAGACGTTAGATATATACTGATCAAAGGGCTCATTGAAGGGGTGTTGTACTCCATCATCTCCTACTATGCCCCTAACCAAGCACACTTCTTCGCATCAATGCTGTCA
Source organism: Aquarana catesbeiana (assembly GCF_042186555.1). NCBI lineage: Eukaryota > Metazoa > Chordata > Amphibia > Anura > Ranidae > Aquarana > Aquarana catesbeiana. The sequence goes on along the minus strand of NC_133326.1, from coordinate 627,565,658 downwards.
ACCCTCTCCCCCCAACTGGAAGGCAGAGTAATTATAGGAGGTGACTCCAACATCACATTTGATCAAATGCTGGACAAATCAACCCAGAACAGACCACATCTCAAAAGACCACCTAAACAGAGTCTCCGTATTGCCCGGCTACTTCACAATCTGGGCCTAATTGACATCTGGAAGGAACTGAATCCCACAGCTAAGGACTATATACACTACTCTGCACCACATAAGACGTACGCCAGAATCGAAGAAAATTTTTATCCCCAACTCTGAGATTCACACAGCCTCACACGCATCTATCCATGAAGTACCCTGGTCTGACCACTGTTTGGTGATCCTTAGAACCACTAGCTCCCTTTCCCCTCCAGGGCCCCTCCAGTGGCACCTTATTGAATCCCTCTTATGCAACCCAGTTCACTGTAACATGCTGGAAAAAGATATTCTGGAATTTTTCCTCATTAATGACACGACCCCAAGCTCACTTTGGGGGGCTCACAAAGCTGTCTTAAGAGGAAAAATTATCCAGCTTGTGTCCAAACTAAAAAGGGAAAGGAAAGCAGACGTAGAGAAACTTGAAAAAGACTTTAAATCCCTCAGTAAATCCCATAAGAGTAACCCCACGTCTGATACTCTAGCCAAATTAGAATCCACTAGAGTAACCCTGAATCTGGCCCTGACCTCCAACGCGGACAAACACCGCCGAGAAAATTGGCCCACACTTAGCTGCTAAACTCTCCCCCAAAATAAAGACTTTCTCTCTCCACAAAATCAAATCCCTGTCAGGTACCCTAACCCAGAATCCCCCAAAAATCTTAGAAACCTTTCACTCCTTCTACTCCAAATTTTATTCCTCACTTAACCTGAATAACTCCAACTCCATCAACTCATTCCTGGAGGAAATTACCCTCCCCAAACTCTCAGACTCTCACCGCTCTATTCTGGAATCTCCCTTCCAGGAAGATGAAGTCCGAGAGGTTACTAAGAATCCCAAGAGAGGTTCAGCCCCAGGCCCTGACGGCTTTTCTGCTCATTATTACAAGACATTTTCTGAGGTCCTCTCTCCTCGTCTGGTTCGCCTCTATAACTCCCTGCGTGAAGGCTCCCCCCTGGAGCCATCAGCCAACCTAGCATATATAACCGTCATTCCCAAACAGGGTAAATATGCCACTGAAGTGGAAAATTATAGGCCAATATCGTTAAATAATAAGATACTTATATCCATAAGGATCAGGTGGGATTTATTCCCAGGAGGCAGGGGCAGGACCAGATTAGGAGAGTGGTAGATTTAATTTCCCTCATGCAATCCTCTTGGGATCGGGGACCCTTCCCAAGCAGGATATATCCTTTCCATAGACCTCCAAAAGGCCATTGACACGGTCACCTGGCCATACCTTATTACCATCTTACAAAAATGGGGCTTCGGACCGGAATTCTTTAGAACCCTGGAAACCCTTTACTCCTCCCCCAAAGCCCAAATTAAACTACAAGGTCACCTCTCGGGCCAATTCCCCACCCTGAAGGGCACCAGACAAGGATGCCCCCTCTCCCCCATCCTTTTCACAATTGCGATAGAAACGTTGGCATTAGCTATCAGACAACACCAGGACATACATGGGGTAAAATGTGGTCAACGGACCCACAAGTGTGCCTTATTCACCAATGACGTTCTTGTGTTTATCACTTCCCCTCTCATCTCCACTCCCAATATTCTCTAACTCCTTAAAACATTAGGATTCGTTTCAGGCCTGCAAGTCAACATGTCCAAATCAACAGCCCTTAACATCTCCACTCCCCAAGACCCTGTGGATAGGTTAAAAAAACGCTTCCCCTTCTCCTGGAGCCCATCCTCTCTTCCCTACCTGGGTGTACACCTCACTTCTAAAATTGAACTATTACACCACCACAATTACCCCTCCATGCTCAAGAGATTGTTGGAAGACCTCTTGCAATGGTCTCTTTATAAAATGTCCTGGCTGGGGAGAGTAAATGCGGTCAAGATGACCCTGCTTCCCAGGATTTTGTATCTCTTCCGCTCCCTTCCCATACCCATAACAAAGCATCTTCTAGATAAATTGCAGTCAGCGATTATACACTTCATCTGGGGCGGTAGGGGACATCATCTTTCCAAGAATGTCCTGTACAGATCCAGGAAAAAAGGGGGGTTTAGGACTACCCAACTTATGGTGGTATTATCAGGCTGCCCAACTCTGCCAATTTTCAGTTATTTTCTCCAAAGGCCTGAAACCGGACTGGGTAGACATAGAACGACAGGCAACACCCAACCACACTCTAGACTTTCTAATCTGGAGCCCACAGAAAGATTCAAACATTCAATGACCCTATGTGACTCCCTACATAAACGACACTCCCTGACATCGGCTTGGCGCCCTCTAGCGCATATCTTCCACAACCCTTAGTTCCCCGGGACTCAATATCAAAGCTTTCAGGTGGGGGCTTGACAAAGGCCTCTACAGAATAGGGCAATATTTCAACGGCAATGGTCCCATCACAATTAGCTACTGCATATCCAAATTGGATATGCCACCTTCGGAAACATTCCGATACAACCAGCTGTTACATTTTCTGCACCTGGTGTGGAAAAGCTCTGACATCCCGCTTTCTGTAACTCAATACGAGCTTTGGTGCTCCTCAGCCACGAGCGTGAGAGGGGGAATCTGCCTAATCTATTCAGCGCTAGCTGATCCCTTGGAGAAAGTGTCCTACATGTTGAATTGGGAGCGAGACCTTCAGATTGAGTGGGACCTAGATACATGGAACACGAATTTTGCCCGCTCTTACAGGGGAATACTAATAACTCCCTTGTGGAAGCAGACCTCAAAGTAATTTTCCGATGGTACCTGGTCCCCACCCGCCTCACCAAATTTTTCCTCTTAGTCCCCTCCACACTGCTTTAGAGGATGTGGCCACATAGGCTTCCTCCTGCACACCCTTTCGGAATGCCCCAAAATCAGGGGGTACTGGAATAGGATCTTTAATCTCATCCGCAAGTCCACCGGATACGCGGTGAAACAGGACCCCACCATAGCACTCCTCAATAGCCGAATCCCTGATGTGTCCAAATTGACCCAATCCCTAATCCACTTTATCCTCCTGGGGGCCAACATAGCAATAGCCCAAGCATGGAAATCCCCCTCGGTCTCCTTTTACTAGACCAAACAGAAGATCTCCTGGATAATGTTGCAGGAAAAAAATTTTAACGCCATTTTGCATACATCAGAGAAATTCAAACTGACATGGGAACCCTGGGCTAAACACATAGGAATCTCTCTACTCCCCTAGGGCACAGATGCCCCCCTAGGTCCACACGAGTTCCATGACTGCCCAGTCTCCTCCCCCCTCCATGAAGGTTCCCCCCTCCTCTTTCTTCCTATCCCTCCCCTCCTCCTTCAGACTCACTCTCTCCCCCTACTCTTCCTCTTCCTGTAACTTTCTTCCCCCCTTCTTCTTCCTGCTCAGCCTCAAGCTGAATCAACCTACTACATGTTCGAAAAATATGGAGAGTAACAATGTGTAAAAGAATGCACATCAGTGCCAACTTTATTAATTATAGAAAAAATAGTAATAGATATATATGAATACAAAATTCACTTTAAAATACTTCAATGAATCAGTCGTATACAAGATATTTATATCAACCCAAAGCTCACAATCCACTGCCTGAATCAAGCTGAGGTCAGACGGATAGTTTTACAGCATACATCCCAACATGTTTCGGAAATTCACTTTGAAATATAATATTCCTTCATCAGGGGATTTACAATTGGGCGATTAGATCCTTATCTGTAATATAAATGTAATTATATAATAGTAAAAAAAGGAGGTAACATCATTTGTGTAGTAATATAGGAAAGTGCCGATAATTACACTTTACAAAATTAAATTAATGAAAAATCGCTGATCGCCGCTATTACTAGTAAAAAAAAAATATTAATAAAAATGCCATAAGACTATCCCCTATTTTGTAGACACTATAACTTTTGCGCAAACCAATCAATAAACGCTTATTGCGATTTTTACCAAAAATATGTAGGAGAATACGTTTTGGCCTAAACTGAGGAAAAATAATGTTTTTTAATATATTTTTTGGGGATATTTATTATAGCAAAAAGTAAAAAACAATGCGTTTTTTTCAAAATTGTCGCTATTTTTTTGTTTATAGCACAAAAAATAAAAACCGCAGAGGTGATCAAATACCACCAAAAGAAAGCTCTATTTGTGGGGAAAAAAGGACGTCAATTTTGTTTGGGAGCTACGTCGCACGACCGCGCAATTGTCAATTAAAGTGACGCAGTGCCGAATCGCAAAAAGTGCTCTGGTCTTTGGGCAGCCAAATGGTCCGGGGCTTAAGTGGTAAAATGGAATGGTAGGAAGTATGCAACCAGTGCATAAAAGGTCACCCTTTGGGAAATTTTAAGGCAGAAAAATATGGAGAGTAACAAGAATGTGTAAAAGAATGCACATCAGTGTCAACTTTATTAATTATAGAAAAACAGTAATAGATATATATGAATACAAAATTCACTTAAAAATACATCAATGAATCAGTCGTATACAAGATATTAATATCAACCCAAAGCTCACAATCTACTGCCTGAATCAAGTTGAGGTCAGACGGATAGTTTTACAGCATGCATCCCGACATGTTTCGGAAATTCACATTGATATATAATATTCCTTCATCAGGGATTTACAATTGGGTGATTTGATCCTTATCTGTAATATAAATTTAATTATATAATAGTAAAAAAAGGAGGTAACATCATTTGTGTAGTAATAAAGGAAAGTGCAGATAATTACACTTTACACGGTATTCTATATCAAGGCTTATGGTACTTACATGGATGGGATTCATTACAAATCATAACAAGATAAAAACGATAACCAGTGAGGAACAGGCTGGCTGAGAGGTCCACAAAGATATAGGATGGACAATCATGGATCCAAAACCATTCACTGCAGCGCATCTACAAGAGACGCTTGATTGGAGTCTAGCATTCAAGATATGTTAGATATGTAGAAAAGTTGCAGCATAAAAGCAAGGTAATATATATCCCTGGTTAGCCTAAGTAGATAATGTATTTACCTTTAGCTGTACACATCTGAGATGCAGACATCTGGGCGGCAGTCCAACGACTGACAAATGCCTACTGAGTGTCTGCATCCTAAGTAGTACATCTGATGTGAGTTTGACCAATCAATTTGACTCTAAGCTGTGTGGGCTTTCCCCGCTTAATCAGCTGTATGTAAGACAGCTGAGTGCGGAGCTCAGAGCGTCTCCCAGACCCGGAGGTGAGCGGCATATCTACGTCCCATGGGGCGTGATAAAGTCACGCGTCGCCGCGTCACCGGCGCGTAGGAAGTCCCCATCTGTCTGGCAAGCTGACAGTGGGGACACAGAGGAGCTCCTCCCCGCGCATGCGGCTTAGGCGGGCAGCAGATATACCGTCGTCCCCCAGCCAAGTGCGGGTGGAGCCTACCCCCCGGGTGTCTGCGAACAAGCAGGATGGTCTATGCGATCCACATTGCACCACCTAATGGACAGATGAAAATTGACAGCCAGCCTGTTGCACAAAACACATATTGGGAAACACATTATATAATGTAATACCAGAATGATAATACATAGTAAAGGAAAAAGAAAAAGAAAAGAAAGGGAAAAAGAAAAAGGAAAAGAAAAAACAATAGGTATATAGAATATATTTACACCAAATATAGACAAAGAAAAAATATGTAAATGGAAAAATGAATAAACAATACATAATAAATAAAAATAATAATAAATAAAAATAAAAAAATGAAATGATAATAAAAATAATAATTATAAATCAATGAAATGAAACGAGGGTAAAAGGAAAGAAAAGTAAAGAAGAATAAATGGATGCTAAATAGCGTTACAAAAATCAGAACATTGGGATACATAAAAAGGAGAGAAATATACAAAAATACTGCAATACTAGAGAAAATGATATGCATATAGCAAGACATTGGCCACACCATATATAGACAAGTATAGTTCAACATCTGTTTAAGTGCATTAAGACAATTGTGAATAGTAGTGCAGTGATAGACCCTTCCTTTAAATAAACTCTAGGTATATATCATACTCTGTGCGTGACGGTGACAAAGAGAAAGTAAAGGAGAGAAAAACCTCTACAAGTTCAATTCACAACCCCTCAAGGTGAATCCTGGGAGAAAGGGTCTGAAATTAAATGCCTCATTGAGGCTAGGTGGAAAAGTCGCCTGTAAATTGAATATCCACCTCAACTCACATTGGAGGAGGCGTTTATTGTAATCGCTGCCTCTGGAGTTGAAGTGGATGCAATCAAGGGCAAGAAAATGGACTTTAGGAATCGACTCTGGATGAACCAAGGCCATATGGTGGCCAATGGGTACTTCGGGGTCACGTTTTCGTATGGTACTAAGATGTTGTTATATTCTTTTCCAGAATTCGTTTTTTGTCTTCCCAACATAGTAGCACACACATTCGCATGTGAGAAAATATACTATGCCAGGGGTTCTGCAGTTAACATAGTGTTTGGGATAAAATAGTTGCCCATTAGGTATATTTATATCCCTGTGTCTGTCCATATACTGGCAATATGGGCATCCCCTACATGGTAGGGTCCCCAGAGTTTTACATGCATCACCTCTATGGGATTTATACTCGCTGCTGACCACTTTGTCACCCACAGAGGGTGCTCTCCTATAGGTGACAGCTGGAGAGCTGGGAACGAAAGGGGTCAAAGTCTGGTCCATAGTTAATACATTCCAGTACTTGTTTAAAATATGTTTGACTTGCTTGTGTTGTAATGAGTAAGTTGTAATAATTCTTGTTGTGTCATCATTAGAGGGTTGTTTCTGTGTATTTAGCAGGTCATGACGGGATAAGTTATTCTTCTGTATGCTTTTTTCAGGCATGTATTGGAATATCCTCTTTCAAGGAGTCTCTTTCTCAAGATATTGGCCTCATTTTTTAAGCCAATATCATCAGAACAGTTTCGACGTGCCCTTAAATATTGGCTGTAGGGTATTGATGCGAGGAGGGGTTTATGGTGAAAACTTGTTGCATGAAGTAAAGAATTCCCTGCCGTTGGTTTTCGATATAGTTGACTTGAGAGACTCCCGTCTAGCTGTTTCTTCACAAGCACGTAGAGAAAGGTGATTTTAGTTGAACTATGGGTCATTGTGAATTTTAAATTAAATTTGTTGTTATTAATTAAATCCAAAAATACATATAGCAAATCGATTGTTCCATCCCAAATAAGGAATACGTCATCTATGTAACGTCGCCATGTCAAGACATGGCACATATACATAGACAGCGATTCATGGGTGAGCAGTGAATATTCCCACTCCCCCAGGTACAGGTTGGCGTACGATGGGGCACAACATGTCCCCATCGCAACGCCCTGTACCTGGAGGTAGTGGGAACCATCAAAGCAAAAAACGTTGTTGTGGAGTATGAACTCGAGGGAGGCCAAAATAAAGTCGGTATCAGGGGCGGACTGACCATCGGGCAATTCGGACAGGGACCGAGGGCCCGTGGCCAGTAGGGGGCCCCATGACAGCTTCCACTTCGATCTAACCGTCAATCACATCTAGCTGACGGGTAGATCGGGTCCCGAATCACTGCTCCCTGGTAAGAGACTGCTGCAGTGTAAGCGAACCTCTCATGATGTGCTCCTCCCCGCCGGCCCCTCCTTCCCTCCCGTCCATCCCAGGTGCTTGTATTTGTCATCACCTCGGACGGACGAGAAGAGAGGAGGGGCCGGCGGGGTGGAGCACATCATGGGAGGTATGTTTACAGCCGCTTCCCGCGCTACTCTGCATCTAGGAAGGAAAGTGCAGCAGCTGCTGCCCTGGCTCCCTCTATGTGCCCAGCATCCTGCTCTCTGCCCAAAAGCCCTGCTGTCTGCCCATACCCTGATGTCTGCCCATACCCTGCTATCTGCCCCATGCCCTGATGTCTGCCCATACCCTGATGTCTGCCCATACCCTGATGTCTGCCCATACCCTGCTATCTGCCCCATGCCCTGATGTTTGCCCATACCCTGCTATCTGCCCCATGCCCTGATGTCTGCCCATACCCTGCTATCTGCCCCATGCCCTGATGTCTGCCCATACCCTGCTATCTGCCCCATGCCCTGATGTCTGCCCATACCCTGCTATCTGCCCCATGCCCTGATGTCTGCCCATACCCTGCTATCTGCCCCATGCCCTGATGTCTGCCCATGCCCTACTCTTTGCTCCATGCCCTGCTGTCTGCCCATGCCCTGCTTTGTGCCCCTATTCCCTGATGTCTGCCCCATGCTCTAATGTTTACCCCATGTCATGCTCTGTGCCCCCTTGCCCTGCTCTGTGCCCCCATGCCCTACTGTCTACCCTATGTCCTGCTCCGTGCCCCCATGCCCTGCTGTCTGCCACCATGCCCCGCTGTCTAACCCCATGCCCTGCTCTGTGCCCCATGCCCTGCTCTGTGCCCCATGCCCTGCTCTGTGCCCCATGCCCCGCTCTGTGCCCCATGCCCCGCTCTGTGCCCCCATGCCCCGCTCTGTGCCGCCATGCCCCGCTCTGTGCCCCCATGCCCTGCTCTTTGCCCCTATGCCCTGCTCTGTGCCCCCATGCCCTGCTGACTGCCCCATGCACTATAGTCTGCCAATACCGTGCTATCTGCCCCATGACCTGATGTCTGCCCATGCCCTGCTCTGTGCCCCCATGCCCTGCTGTCTGCCCCCTCGCCTTGCTCTTTGCCCCATGCCCTGCTGTCTGCCCCATGCTCTGATGTCTACCCCATGTTGTGCTCTGTGCCCCCTTGCCCTGCTCTGTGCCCCATGCCCTGCTGTCTACCCTATGCCCCGCTCCGTGCCCCCATGCCCTGCTGTCTGCCCCCATGCCCTGCTCTGTGTCCCCATGCCCTGCTCTGTGCCCCCATGCCCTGATGTCTGCCCCATGCCCTATAGTCTGCCCATACCCTGCTATCTGCCCCATGCCCTGCTGTCTGCCCCATGCCCTGCTGTGTAACCCCATTCCCTGATGTCTGCGCCATGCTCTTATGTCTACCCCATGCCATGCTCCGTGCCCCCATGCCCCGCTGTCTGCCCCCATGCCCCACTCTGTGCCCCCATGCCCTGCTCTGTGCCCTGATGTCTGCCTCATGCCCTATAGTCTGCCCATACCCTGCTATCTGCCCCATGCCCTGCTCTGTGCCCCCATGCCTTGCTCTTTGCCCAATGCCCTGCTGTCTGCCCCATGCCCTGCTCTGTGCCCCCATTCCCTGATGTCTGCCCCATGCAGTGCTCAGTGCCCCCTTGCCCTGCTGTCTACCCTATGCCCTGCTCTGTGCCCCCATGCCCCGCTGTCTGCCTCCATGCCCCGCTGTGTGCCCCCATGCCCTGCTCTGTGCCCCCATGCCCTGCTCTGTGCCCCCATGCCCTGATGTCTGCCCCATGCTCTGATGTCTACCCCATGCCATGCTCTGTGCCCCCTTGCCCTGTGTCCCCATGCCCTACTGTCTACCCTATGCCCTGCTCCATGCCCCCCTGCCCTGCTGTCTGCCCCCATGCCCTGCTTTGTGCCCCCATGCCTTGGTCTGTGCCCCCATGCCCTGATGCCTGCCCCACACACTGCTCGGTGCCCCATGGCCTGCTGTCTGCCCCATGCCCATGCTCTGATGTGTGCCCCCATGCCCTGCTGCCTGCCCCCATGCCCTGCTGCCTGCCCCCATTCCCTGTTGCCTGCCCCCATGACCTGCTGCCTGCCCCCATTATGTGCCCTGTGATGTGTCCCATGATCTACTGTGTGCCCTGTGATATGCCCTACTGTGTGCCCCATGATGTGCTCTACTGTGTGCCCTTGTGGTGTGCCCCATGTTGTGTCCTACTGTGTGCCCCACTGTGTGCCCAATTCCCTCTTGTGGGCCTTGTAATGTGCCCTGAGCCCTACTGTATGCCCCATGATGTGCCCTGTACCCTGCTGTGTGCCATATGATGTGCCCTGCTGTGTGCCCCTTGATGCATCATTCAGTGCCCCATAGTGTGCTTTTCTGTGTGCACCATACAGTGCCCTATATGTGCCCTCTTGCTTCATGCAATATACCCTGCTGTACCCCATAATGTATCCTCTTGCCCCCACGTAATATGTCCTGCTATGCCTCATAATGTGCCCTGCTGTGCCCCATAATATGAGATTGTATCCCTCCTAATGTGCTCTGCTGTGCCCCTTAATGTGCTCTCATGCCCCCATGTAATATGCCCTGCTGTGTCCTATTATGTGCCCTCTTGTCCCCATGTAATATGCCCTACTATGCCTCATAATGTGCCCTGCTGTGCCCCATAATATGAGAATGTATCCCTCCTAATGTGCTCTGTTGTGCCCCATAATGTGCCCTCATGCCTCTATGTAATATACTCTGCTGTACCCCATAATGTGCCCTCCTGCCCCATGTAATGTTCCATGCTGTGCCCCTCTGTCTCCCCATATGTAATGTGCCCTATAATGTTCCCTGCTGCCCCCCCCCCCCTGTAATGTGTCCTACTGTTCCTCCCCCACCTGTAATGTTCCCTGGTGTGCCCCATAATGTGCCCTGCTGCTATCCATGTAGTGTGCCCTCCTACCGTCCACACACACATATTGTGCCCTCCTGACCCCCTGTGCTGCTGACTATACTTGCCATGGTTCCTCCATGCTCTACCCTGCTGCCCCCTGTGTACTGTGCTTGGTTGACATCCAATGCTCTGCCCTTCTGCCCCCTGTGCACTGTTTATCTCAGGTTCAACCCAGAATTGAGGCGTCCACGCAGTGCAAGATGGAGGGTGGGGCTTTGTGTGGGTGTGGCTTGAGTGTGGGCAGGGACACAGGGGGCCCCATGATCTCCTGTTGCCCGGGGGCCCCATGGCTTGTCAGTCCGCCCCTGGTCGGTATAATTAGGTTCGCATTCACTAAATTGTGACAAAACATGCCGTATGGCCGCTAGGCCCTTGACATGGGGGATAGTGCAGTACAGGGATTCAATGTCTATGGCAACTAGTTGGGTACCAATCCTTGATGTGTAGATCCTGAATGATCTGCAAAAAGTGGATGGTGTCATGTACATATGATGATAAACATGTGGAGAGAGGTTTAAGATGGTTGTCTACTGCACGACTGAGATTTTCAGTCAAGCTGCCACACCCAGATATAATGGGTGTACCCGGGGTTATTTTTTATGTTTATGTAGCTTTGGTAGCGCATAAAAAGACGCCTCCCTTGGGTGGCTAGTCCTAACAAAGTCCCATAGTTGCCTTGATATAACATTTTGATGAAATCCAGAGTCAATCATTAAGTAGAAATCCTGGGTAAATTTATCCAGCAAAGACCTAGAAATAGGTCAATACGACTCTAAATTGCAAAGTATAGCCATGCACATCTCAATGTATTGGACACTGTCCATGACCACGACATTGGACAGTGGTTTAATGACAATGTCGTGGTCACGGGCAAATGCCTTCAATGCAGCTCGCTCATCTCTGCTGAGATTCGCATGGGGGCCAGAAAAATTCTTCACTCTGCTGATATCAGCCGATACCATTTTAAGAAAAACAGATGCATTATGGTTAGAACTTGGCGAGGGGTAAATAGTGGATTTCTTCTTAAGTGAAAAATCGGGGGCACATACATTAGTTTATGGTGGGCACATCATCCACAGCTGCAAGGAGGGCCTCAATGTCAATTGAATCTATAAGATTCTCAGACTCACTTTCCTCCAGTAGAACAATTAAATTGTCCAATGATGCTTGAATCTCCTGGCTGGTTTGGCCAGGTTCTAGATTGTGTTTTTTGGGATATAAACTCTTTGATAAGATTTTACATATAAAGCGATGGATGTCCTTGATGGCCCCAAATCTGTCCAGACTAGAGTATAAAGAGATGGATGTCCTTGATGGCCCTAAATCTGTCCAGACTAGAGTCTGGGCAGAAAGCGAGGCCACGTGCAAGGACAGCCATCTCTTATTGATTAAGTGGACGTGAAGACAAGTTAACCACGTTTAACGTGATTGGTGCCTGTTGTCTTGTGAATTTGGGACGGATGTGTTTTTTATTTCTTTTGATGGGTCTGTATAGGACCCCTCATTTGGTCTAAAAAAGTGCCGGGAGCAAAGATTGTGATCGTGGGGTGGCAGATATATTAGATGATGTATTTAAAGAAGATCCGGAGCTGCTAGCTGGGGTATGTATGTCTGATATGTCACTATTGGTATTGTACCATTTGTGACTAACATTACCTTATAATAAAACAAATTTCTATCAGTGCAAATATTAATAATCTTAATCACTATGTAGTGATATGAGTAGTAGGAGATATAATAAAATCCCACAAAAAAACAAAAAAAAGAAAAATACTCCCTCACCTGGCTGCTGCACACACAGAAAATGCGCAAAGGATAATAACCTTAATCACTAAGTAGTGATATGTGTAGTAGGTGATGTGACAAAATCCCAGTACAAACCAAAAATTGAAAAATACCCCCCCCCCCACGTGGCTGCTGCACACACAGAAAATGGGTTCACTTCACATATAGAATATACATAACAAAACAGTGTTGCGCTTCCTAAATAACTACCAATAAATCCTAAAAGAGAATAGATAATTAACTTGCAATAAAGCAAGATACTGAGTGCACAATCAAATATTCGTGTTCCCTGACTGGGAATAGTGAACAATACACAATAATGAGATATACGTGTTCCATATATGGGAATAATGAACAATAGACAATAAAAATAAAGTTCACACACTCAAAAAAAATAATTGAATAAAAATAATGCCCCGTATACACGGTCGGAATTTCCGACAGAAAAAGTCCGATGGGAGCTTTTCATCGTATATTTCGACCGTGTGTATGCCCCATCAGATTTTTTACGTCGAAAATTCAGATGGACTTAGATAGAGAACATGTTCTATATTTTTCCGACGGAACAAATTCCTTTTGGGAAAACCACTCGTCTGTATGCTGTTCCGACATACCAAAAATGACGCATGCTCTGAAGCAAGTACGAGACATTGTACGTGTTGTCCCGTTGTACGTGTTGTACGTCACCGTGTTCTTGACGGTCAGAATTTGGTGTGACCGTGTGTATGCAAGACAGCTTGAGCGGTATTCTATCGGAATTCCGTCGTAAAAACCTTCAGAGTTTATTCCGACGGCAAAACTGGTCGTATGTACAATGCATAAGAGTCCAAATGCACAAAAATGATCCTCAGAGTCTTCTGCACAAAAAGCACAACACACCACTGGTGCATAAACTTTGAAAATGCAAGAGCTCTCCTCCACCTCAATATCCTAGCCGCAAAGCTCACGTTCTGACTCCTGTTTCACCAGAAGGTCAGAAAAAGCAGGTTCCCTCTCAGGGATATAAACGAATCAGCTGGTCATGGAGCTCCTATTCTGTCCGTGCTGCCTCCGGCTGATTAGATGAATACCAGCCAGTACAGATTCCCTCAATGGGCTCCGGTGCACATAGGAACAGAAAAGGCAAAATCTAGTGCTCTCTGTATATCAAAATGGTTTATTTCCTCATTAAAACATTAAAACGTTACTTGCAAATGCAGCACTTGAGCAGTGCGGGCTCAGGATGCATAGAAACAACAGGATGCTAGCGGGATAACGTTGCCACTGCGACTTCCCCCTATACGCGTTACGCCAAATGGGCTACTACACCACCGTGACTTCTTCAGTAAAGGGTCACATTTTCGTATGGTACTAAGATGTTGGTATATTCTTTTCCAGAACTCTTTTTGTCTTCCCAACATAGTATCACCCACATTTGCATGTGAGCAAATATACTATACAAGGGGTTCTGCAGTTACCATAGTGTTTGGGATAAAATAGTTGCAAATTAGGTAGATTTATATCCCTGCGTCTGTCCATGTACTGGCAATATGGGCATCCCCCACATGGTAGGGTCCCCAGAGTTCTACATGCATCACCTCTATGGGATTTATACTCACTGCTGACCACTTTGTCACCCACAGAGGGTGCTCTCCTATAGGTGACAGCTGGAGAGCTGGGAACGAAAGGAGCCAAAGTCTGGTCTATAGTTAATAAATGCGAATGTGGGTGCTACTATGTTGGGAAGACAAAAAACGAGTTCTGGAAAAGAATGTACCAACATCTTAGTACCATACAAAAACGTGACCTCGATGTACCCATTGGCCGCCATATGGCCTTGGTTAATCCAGAGTCAATTCCTAAAGTCCATTTTTTTGCCCTTGACCGCATCCACTACCGCAACTACAGAGGCGGCGATTTCAATAAACGCCTCTTACAATGTGAGTTGAGGTGGATATTCAATTTACAGGCAACTTTTCCACCTGGCCTTAATGAGGCATTTCATTTCAGACCCTTTCTCCCTGGATTATCTCAGGGGTTTGTGAATTGAATCTGTAGAGGTTATTCTCTCCTTTCCTATCTCTTTGTCACCATCACGCACAGAGTATGATATATACCTATTTATTTAAAGGGAGGGCCTATCACTGCACTACTATTCCCAATTGTCTTAATGCACTTAAACAGATGTTGAACTATACTTGTCTATATATGGTGTGGCCAATGTCTTGCTATATGCATATAATTTTCTCTAGTATTGCAGTATTTTTGTATATTTCTTTCCTTTTTATGTATCCCAATGATCCAATTTTGGTAACGCTATTTAGCAACCATTTATTCTTCTTTACTTTTCTAGGTAGAGGGGGGAGGGGTCCCCGCAGATTTTTTGTATAAGCTTTCTGTCTCTTTTTCTTAGGTAACGATCCCAGGTCAATTCTGGGTAAAGGTAGAGGGGTATTTGTGCGATATAAGAGCATGCCTAAAGATGGGTGGAAATGGAAATTAGATGCCTGTCATATAATGTGAAAGGGCTTAACTCTCCAGGGAAAAGGCGTAAACTAGCTAAAGAATTACAGATGTATGACACAGATATTGTTTTTTTGCAGGAAACACACTTGGTGTGTGAGGACGGCATTAAGCTGGACTCAAGAGGTTTCCGGTATGGATATATTGTGACTCCCCCTCTAAAAGGGTGAAGGGAGTGGTTATCAGATAATTAAAACGGATGAAGGTCACTTTATTAGATAAGAGGGTGGACATAGAGGGGCGTTTCCTATTTATTAAAATAAAACTGGGTGAAAAGATTTTTACATTGGCCAACGTGTACTGTCCAAACAGAGACCCGATAAAATACCTCTCCCGGACCCTGAATAGTTTAGAGGAATTTAAAGAGGGGGAAGTGATCCTGGCGGGAGATTTTAACTTCTGTTTAGATCCGGCCTTGGATAGGTCGGTTGGCACTGGGAGGGCAGGTAAAAATGGGTGCCTTAGCATCGGTAGAAAATTGCATGATCATCATTTGATTGACGTATGGAGGGTGCAGCACCCTAAGGAGAGGGATTACACCTACTTTTCACCGGTCCATAGGTCCTATTCAAGGCTGGATTATCTGATTGTAAACCATAGCCTATTAGACTCGATAGTGGGTTCAAAGATAGAGATTCAGACTATATCAGACCATGCCCCTGTTACTATGACACTAGAGATTAAGGGTCTACAAAGGATCCCGTACATGTGGCGGTTAAATGAAAATCTTTTAGAGAAAGAATCTATTGTGGAGAGAATCCAGCGGGAGATTGACGGGTTTTTTCTCAATAATGAATCAGAAGAGATCCCAGGGACAGTCATTTTGGAGACTTTTAAGTTTTCGTAAGGGGGGTGTTAATATCGATCGGCACGGGGGAGAAGAGAGAAAGAAGGAAAAAGAGAGTCTCATAGAAAAGATACATCAACTAGAACAACTTCATAAAGCTAACAGGGGAGAGGAAAGAACGGTATTTAGAGAACTGATAATAAAAAGAGAGGAGTTGAGAGAGCTACTAGAAGAAGCCTTCAAAATAAGGAATAAACATCTCAAAAACTTCCACATGAAGGGGAATAAGGTGGGGAAACATCTAGCCTCAACTATTAGGAAAAAAAAGGAGGAGAATTACATAGAGAAGGTCAAAAATAAAAGAGGTGAAATGAGACATTCCACAAGAGAAATAGAGGAGGAATTTAGACTGTTCTTTACTTCTCTCTACTCTGTCGGGCAAAGAGAAAAGTGGGTGGGGAAGAAAGAGGAGAAGGTGAGAGAATTCTTAAAGGGGCAGCCCTCCCCACTCTATCAGAAATGGACTCAATGGAACTGGAGAGACAGATTTCGGAGGAGGAGGTATATAGGGCTTTAAAGCAATCCCCCACGGGTAAGAGTCCCGGGCCAGATGGCTTCACAGTCAGTTTCTACAAAAAATTTAAAGAATCCCTGGTCCCACGGCTATGCCAGATGTGGAATGGTTTGGGAAGGCAGGGAGAACTTTGTGGAGACGCTCTACTGGCAGCGGTAACTCTTATTCCTAAAGAAGGAAGGGGCCGCATCCTGTGTTCGAGTTATAGGCCAATTGCGCTTTTAAACGCAGATACCAAACTATACGCCAAGGTGTTGGCACTCCGGCTTAGGGAGAAAATGGCCTACCTGGTCCATACGGACCAGGTGGGGTTTGTCCCAGGGAGAGAGGGTAGAGACAATGGGGTGCGGTCTCTCCTTATAATGGAGGCATTCAAGGCAAGTGGATCCCCAGGGCTACTTCTGTCGATAGATGCCGAAAAGGCGTTCGACAGGGTAGACTGGGGATTCATGTTCAGTATGCTTGAGGCAATGGGAGTGGGGCCAACAATGTTAAAATGGATAAAAAATCTATATAACCAACCCACTGCCTTTGTAAGGGTGAATAATATACCTTCTGCACAGTTTGTCATGGAGAATGGTACTAGGCAGGGCTGTCCGCTGTCCCCGCTCCTATTTGTCTTGGCTTTGGAACCCCTCCTTAACACGATCCGAAAACACCCGGATGTCAGTGGCTGTATGGTAGGTGAGGAGGATCATAAATTAGCGGCATTTGCCAATGATATACTCTTCTATATCTCAAGACCTAGAATTTCAATACCTAATCTGTTGGCTATAATGAGGAAATTTAGTGAACTTTCAAACTTTAAAATAAACATAGAGAGGTCAGAAGCATTAAAGATCAACATTAATAAACAGGAAGCTAGTAGACTTGCCGAGGTGTTCCATTTCCCTTGGAGAGATAACATTAAGTACCTGGGGGTTAAGTTAGTAGGCTCTAGGGAGAAGCTGTATAAGATAAACTATATACCCCTATTGAACGAAATAAGAGCTGAAATAAAAAGAATATCATACGGTCCTGTCTCATGGATTGGGCGAATAAATATCGTAAAAATGGTGCTCCCACCTAAGGTGTTATATAAAATGCAGATGCTGCCCATTCCTATCCCGCGAGATTTTTTCAGAGTTCTGCTAGATTTAATAAGTAGATATGTATGGGGTAACAAGAAACCGAGAATAGCGCACGCAGTGTTGAGTAGAGATAAAGCACGGGTGGGGGTTAGCGATCCCCGATTTTAGAAACTACTACAAAGCGATTGTAATATCACGGGCACTGAAGTGGGGAAAAAGTTGTAATAATAAGAGGTGGGTTCATTTAGAAACAGGGTTAAGTGATGCACGTTTGAGTCATATGATTTGGAACCCTCCGCACTACAGGAGTTTAGGCAAAGATACACATTACATAACGCACCTCACATTTGAAATTTGGGACCAGGTCCATCACATAAATAAGTGGGATTATAATTCACCTTTAATTTATTTGAAAGACAACCTGTTATTTCCCCCAGGGATAGTGAAGATAGGAGGAAATTGGATTTTGGATAGGGATGCACAGTTAAGGGATATAATAAGTAGAGGTAAAATAAGATCACTTCAAGAATTAACATCACAAAGGGATGTAATGTTATTGAATGGGTGGCGGTATAATCAACTTAAGCACTTTGTTAGAAGCCTTCCTGGCCCCTTAAGGGAGGAAGCGGATTATAGAGGGTTAGAGAAATGATTATGTAGGGATGGAGTAAAAAGGATCATTTCTGAGATATACAAAATTTTGATGAATGGGGGTGGGCAGGACCCACCTCCATTTATCAAAAAATAGGAGGAGGAACTGGGTACCCGCTGCGATAGGGGAATGGAGAAGAGTATCCTGGGAGCGACGCACAGAACGGCAGTTGACATGAAAACAAGGGAGAGTAACTATAAGTGCCTAGCCAGATGGTATATGACTCCGGCTAGAGTGAGTAAGTTTTCCCCCAACTGTTGGCGAGGGTGTGGAACACCGGGAACTATGGCGCACCTATGGTGGGACTGCCCTAAAATCAAAATATTCTGGCAGGAAGTGATCAGGCTAATAGAGGAGACAACGGGTAAGGGTATACAGTATGACCCATGGAGCTGTTTGTTCCGTGGGCTGGAGGGAGGAAAAAGAGGGTATAAATCCTCATTAACCCCAGTACTACTTAATGCTGCAAAAAATGTAATCCCAAAGAAATGGCAGGAAGTGGAAGTACCAACGATTAAGGATTGGATTGCTAAAGTGAATGAAATTTATAGATTAGAGAGAGTTATGAACAAAGAGCACCCCGATAGGGACCAAGAGGAAGAGAAGGGCAAGTGGAGTACCTGGGGGGCCTTTAAAAAAACAGACAGATACATGGAAGTAGTGATATAACAATACAGCGGGTTAGGAGTAATGTCGATAAGAACCGACTAGAAGGGAAGAAAATAGTCTGTGGGGGAAAGGGAGGAGGGGGGGGGGGGGCAGTGGGGGAGGTATTTTTATCTGTTTAATTGTATGTTGTGAAATAGAAAATCTTATACTGTTATAAGATTTTTCGAGATCCTCCCAGCTGAAGGGGTTTTTTTTGTATGGTAAACTTTTGAAAATTAAATAAAGATTTATAAAAAAAAAAAAAAAATATATATATATATATATATATATATATATATATATATATATATATATATATATATATATTCTATATACCTATTGTTTTTTCTTTTCCTTTTTCTTTTTTTTTTTTTTTCTTTTTCCCTTTCTTTTCTTTTTCTTCTTCCTTTACTATGTATTATCATTCTGGTATTACATTGTATAATATGTTTCCCAATATGTGTTTTGTACAACAGGCCAGCTGTCAATTATCATCTGTCCATTAGGTGGTGCAATGTGGATCGCATAGACCATCCTGCCTGTTCGCAGACACCCGGTGGGTAGGCTCTACCCGCACTTGGCTGGGGGACGACGGTATATCTGCTGCCACTTAAGCCGCATGCGCGGGGAGGAGCTCCTCTGTGTCCCCACTGTCGGCTTGCCAGACAGATGGGGACTTCCTACACGCCAGTGATGCGGCGACGTGTGACGTCATCACGGCCCATGGGACGTGGATACGCCGCTCACCTCCGGGTCTGGGAGACGTTTACATACAGCTGACTAAGCGGGGAAAGCCCACACAGCTTAGAGTCAAATTGATTGGTCAAACTCACATCAGATGTACTACTTAGGATGCAAACACTCAGTGGGCATTTGTCAGTTGTTGGACTGCCGCCTGCCGGTCTGCATCTCAGATGTATACAGTTAAAGGTTATATTATCTACTTAGGCTAACCCGGGATATATATACCCTTGCTTTTATGCTGCAACTTTTTACATTCCTCTATGCTATATGTAGGATTAATTTAATTTGTCCTCTCCATATGATCTTCTAAAAGCATATCTTGAATGCTAGACTCCAATAAGGCGTCTTTTGTGGATGTGCTGCAGTGATCGGTTTTGGATCCATGACTGCCCATCCTATATCTTTGTGGACCTCTCAGCCAGCCTGTTCCTCCCTGGTTATCGTTTTTATCTTGTTATGATTTGTAATGAATCCCATCTATGTAAGTACCATAAGACTTGATATAGAATACTGTGCAAAGTGTAATTATCTGCACTTTCCTATATTACTACACAAATGATGTTACCGCCTTTTTTACAGATAAGGATCAAATCACCTAATTGTAAACTCCCTGATGAAGGAATATTATATATCAATGTGAATTTCCGTAACATGTCGGGATGTATGCTGTAAAACTATCCATCTGACCTCAACTTGATTCAGGCACTGGAATTGAGCTTTGGGTTGATATAAATATCTTGTATACGACTGATTCATTGATGTATTTTAAAGTGAATTTTGTATTCATATATATCTATTACTATTTTTTCTATAATTAATAAAGTTGGCACTGATGTGCATTCTTTTACACATTGTTACTCTCCATATTTTTCTGCCGTAAAAGTCCCAAGGGGCGACCTTTTATGCACTGGTTGCATACTTCCTCCCATTCCATTTAACTAGGGATGTTGGCAGTACCCCATACATTTCCAATTCTCACATTATCTCCTTTATCTACTACATGTTCTAGAGTAAGCAAACCCCCTTTTTTTGTCTAGTTGTGGTGTTTTTGTATTGCCCAATGTTTGGCCACTATCTTCTCACATTTTTTATGCTGGACCTTATAATCCAAGGTCATGTGATACTCACCATTGTTCACATTTCTCAGATTTTGTGTCTCACCAATGATCACACCCCTAGGGCTCTAACTCTTTCAAGCTCATTGTCCTTGATTTGATTGTAGCCGTATTAGTGCAATTGTGACAGAGAAAATTGAGTACTGTCCGTGATACTTTTTTTATTTGCACTAACATACAATGTTTCAGGACAAGCTTTCTGGGTATGTCCCCTTCTTCAAGGTCCAAGCAGTACTGATTCACACATTTTTAAGCAGAATGTTAAAGAAAGAAAAAAAAAAAAAAGAGAGAAAAACAAACACATACAAATCAATGGTAATCAAGATAGCAGCAGAGTTAGTGAGATAAGACAGAGGGAGAGCTATAGAGTGAGGGGGGGGGGATACTAGTCACAGAGGGGGTTGTAAAACTTTAGCATAATGAGTAAGAAAACCAATATCTAAATTCAGGCCATTATTTTTCGTGTCAAAAAGAAGTATCATTCTTAGTTCATTAGTTCAAAGCTCATTGTCAATATGTCAGGTCACCTGAGTCCAGGTGACAGATGCACACCGTTGGAGTCAGGAGTGCACCGCTAAGGCAGTGGACCTTATGGCTGACTGCTGTGGATGGAACTCTTGGTGGCACTGTTGCCAACCTACCAGAAATTCACTGACACGAAACTCAAAATTTACTGGCACAGTCAAGTTTTTACTGGCATTTTCTAAAAGTTACAAAATTACAGTTTTCAGTGCAACTTTCAGTACTTAAGCTATAAACAAGTACAATATGCAGTTAGTAATGTTGTTTAAGACAGATATTAAGGTAAAAAAAAAAATACATATAAAAATAACATATGTTATTTTTGATATAGTAGGGACAGGTTATTATAACTCATCGGATTTTGTCACGTATGTCTAACTGGAGAGATTTCCCCTTAACTTCTGTTCCATAGCCACCACAGAAAGTGAGGGGAAATCCCAAGTAGCCACCAGGATCACAAGAATTTATGTCACCAATTCTAAAGATTTCCAACCCTCCCTCACTTCCTGTCTCCATACCTCCTTCATCTCCTGTCTCCATCCCTCCTTCATCTCCTGTCTCCATCCCTCCTTCATCTCCTGTCTCCATCCCTCCCTCATCTCCTGTCTCCATCCCTCCTTCATCTCCTGTCTCCATCCCTCCTTCATCTCCTGTCTCCATCCCTCCCTTATCTCCTGTCTCCATCCCTCCCTCCTTCACCTCCTGTCTCCATCCCTCCTTCATCTCCTGTCTCCATCCCTCCTTCATCTCCTGTCTCCATCCCTCCCTCATCTCCTGTCTCCATCCCTCCCTCCTTCACCTCCTGTCTCCATCCCTCCCTCCTTCACTTCCTGTCTCCATCCCTCCTTCATCTCCTGTCTCCATCCCTCCTTCACCTCCTGTCTCCATCTCTCCTTCACCTCCTGTCTCCATTCATCACCACCTGTCTCCATCCCTCCCGTCTCCATCCCTCCTTTACCCCCCATCTCCATTCCTCCCGTCTCCATCCCTCCTTCGCCTCCTGTCTCCATCCCTCCTTCACCTCCTGTCTCCATCCCTCCTTCACCTCCTGTCTCCATCCATCACCACCTGTCTCCATCCATCCCGTCTCTATCCCTCCTTTACCCCCTGTCTCCATCCCTCCTTCACCTCCTGTGTCCTTCCCTCCTTCACCCCCTGTCTCCATCCCTCCTTCACCTCCTGTCTCCATCCCTCCCTCTATCACCAACTGTCTCCATCCCTCACTCCTTCACATACTGTCTCCATCCCTCCTTCACCTCCTGTCTCCATCCCTCCTTCACCTCCTGTCTCCATCCATCACCACCTGTCTCCAGCTTGACTTGCCTGTGCCCACTGCCCGGCTTGATGTGCCTGTGGCCGCTGCCTGGCTTGATGTGCCGCTACCCGCTGCCCAGCTTGATGTGCCTGTGCCGGCTGCCCAGCTTGACATGCCTGTGCCCGCTGCCCGGCTTAATGCCATGGGCCTTTTTCATGTTCAGTTTGATGTGCCTCTGCCCACTGCCCGGCTTGATGACATGGACTTTTTTCAGCAGTGGCTAGTTGGAGCGTCTGGAGGCCACTCCTTTGAGGGGGGTACTGTCAGGAAAGGTTTCACCTGCTGGTGGCACTGTCTGATCTTTGGGCCACAGTACTGGTGTCCACCAGCGGGTGTCTCCCAGCAGTGTGGATCTGAAATTATCTCCTGCGATCAGGCTTAAGCTGTGGCTGATTGCAGGAGATGTGTATTAATACCGGGCAAGCACTCACACACTTGCCTTGGTATTATCCTTGAGCCCTGACCTGTACCTGTGATACTCTGTACCTGAATCTGAACCTTGAACCTGAACCTGTCCCTCCAGTGACCCTGTTAACTTGTACCCTTTCCTGCAGCCTGATCCCATCCACCTTCTCTGTCTTGTTTGCTCCTTGCCCCCATCTGCTGATCTCCCATTGATGACCCTGGTCTGGCTACGTTTACGATTCTGGTATTCCCCATCTATTGTATCTATTGTACAGTGGGGCAAAAAAGTATTTAGTCAGCCACCAATTGTGCAATTTCTCCCACTTAAAAAGATGAGAGAGGCCTGTAATTGTCATCATAGGTATACCTCAACTATGAGAGTCAAAATGTGGAAACAAATCCAGACAATCACATTGTCTGATTTTTGAAAGAATTTATTTGCAAATTATGGTGGAAAATAAGTATTTGGTCACCTACAAACAAGCAAGATTTCTGGCTCTCACAGACCTGTATCTTCTTCTTTAAGAGGCTCCTCTGTCCTCCACTCATTACCTGTATAAATGGCACCTGTTTGAAGTTGTTATCAGTATAAAAGACACCTGTCCACAACCTCAAACAGTCACACTCCAAACTCCACTATGGTGAAGACCAAAGAGCTGTCGAAGGACACCAGAAACAAAATTGTAGACCTGCACCACGCTAGCAAGACTAAATCTGCAATAGGCAAGCAGCTTGGTGTGAAGAAATCAACTGTGGGAGCAATAATTAGAAAATGGAAGACATACAAGACCACTGATAATCTACCTCGATCTGGGGCTCCACGCAAGATCTCACCCCGTGGGGTCAAAATGATCACAAGAACGGTGAGCAAAAATCCCAGACCCACACGGGGGGACCTAGTGAATGACCTGCAGAGAGCTGGGACCAACGTAACAAAGGCTACCATCAGTAACACACTACGCCGCCAGGGACTCAGATCCTGTAGTGCCAGACGTGTCCCCCTGCTTAAGCCAGTACATGTCCAGGCCCGTCTGAGGTTTGCTGGAGAGCATTTGGATGATCCAGAAGAGGATTGGGAGAATGTCATATGGTCAGATGAAACCAAAGTAGAACTGTTTGGTAGAAACACAACTCGTTGTGTTTGGAGGAGAGAGAATGCTGAGTTGCAACCAAAGAACACCATACCTACTGTGAAGCATGGGGGTGGCAACATCATGCTTTGGGGCTGTTTCTCTGTAAAGGGAACAGGACGACTGATCCGTGTACATGAAAGAATGAATGTGGCCATGTATCGTGAGATTTTGAGTGCAAACCTCCTCCCATCAGCAAGTGCATTGAAGATGAAACGTGGCTGGGTCTTTCAGCATGACAGTGATCCCAAACACACCGCCCAGGCAATGAAGGAGTGGCTTTGTAAGAAGCATTTCAAGGTCCTGGAGTGGCCTAGCCATTCTCCAGATCTCAACCCCATAGAAAACCTTTGGAGGGAGTTGAAAGTCCGTGTTGCCCAGCGATAGCCCAAAAACATCACTGCTCTAGAGGAGATCTGCATGGAGGAATGTGCCAACATACCAGCAACAGTGTGTGACAACCTTGTGAAGACTTACAGAAAACATTTGATCTCTGTCATTGCCAACAAAGGACATATAACAAAGTATTGAGATGAACTTTTGATATTGACCAAATACTTATTTTCCACCATAATTTGCAAATAGATTCTTTCAAAAATCAGACAATGTGATTGTCTGGATTTGTTTCCACATTTTGTCTCTCATAGTTGAGGTATACCTATGATGACAATTACAGGCCTCTCTCATCTTTTTAAGTGGGAGAACTTGCACAATTGGAGGCTGACTAAATACTTTTTTGCCCCACTGTATATACCTGTTTGAAACTTCGAAACCTGTGATAAAAATAATTAAAAAAAGGGGGATTCACGCCAGGGATAAAACGATAATTCCCCCACTACAACACTCTGGTCTGGCCGCACCTGGAGTATGCCGTCCAATTCTGGGCACCAGTCCTCAGAAGGGATGTGCTGGAACTGGAGAGGGTCCAGAGAAGGGCAACAAAGCTAATAAAGGGACTGGAGGATCTCAGCTATGGGGAAAGACTGCAAGCACTAAACTTATTCTCTCTGGAGAAGAGACGCTTGAGAGGGGATATGATTGCAATGTACAGATACTGTACTGGTGACCTCACAATAGGGATTAAACTATTCCACGCAAGGGAATTTAAAAAGACACGCAGCCATTCACTAAAATTAGAAGAGAAGCGGTTTAACCTTAAACTGCCTAAAGGCTTCTTTACTGTAAGAGTGGCAAGGATGTGGAATTCTCTTCCACAAGCAGTGGTTTCAGCAGGGAGCATCGATAATTTAAAAACACTATTAGATAGGCACCTTAACGACCACAACATACAGGGATATACAATGTAATATGAACATAAAAGCACACACACTGGTTGGACTTGATGGACTTGTGTCTTTTTTCAACCTCACCAAGTATGTAACTATGTCTTCTTTTGAAAAAAGTATGTAACTATGTATCAATAAAATCAAATTTTGTCATAAATTTAGGACGGAATGTATTCTGCTACATGTCTTTGGTAAAAAAAAAATCCTGATAAGTGTATGATAATAGGTTTGTGTGAAAGTTATATAGTCTACAAGCTAGGCTACGTGTCATTGAAAATTGATCAATCCTGATGTGCTGATTGCCTATCTTATTTTTACAGCTAATTTGGGATAGATTCGATTCACATTTTTATTGGAATTTCCTTTCAAACTTGGCTAAAGTAACTGTTAGTGAATACGAATGCATCCAAAGTTACGAATTATGCAAAGTAACGAATCCTGCATCTAACGAATGAAATAAAATATGAAAAAATGAATGAAACGAAACGTATTTTTCGGTAGTGCACGTGTCTACCCATATTCAGCAGTGGCTCCTACGGGGGTAGCGCTACACATATATATTGTACATTCACATCAGCCTCTGCCCTCAAGGAGCTTATAATCTAAAGTCCCTAATTCACATTCATACATACTAGAGCCAATTAGCCTATCAGCATGTCTTTGGAGTGTGGGAGGAAACCCAAGCAGGCACAAGGAGAACATGCAAACTCTAGGCAGGAAGTGTTGTGGTTGGGATTTGAGTTGGCGACCCTAGAGCTGCTAGGTGGAAGTGCTAACCACTTAGCCACTGTGCTGCTCTGCACCAAAGTGCTTCCGCATTATATAACTGAGAGCAATTTCTAGTTTAAATTTAGAAACAGATTGGCTTTTTGCTGGCTAGGCTTGTGGGGCTGAGCCCTGGTTCACACTGATGCTATGTGGGAAATGCACAAGGTTCACTGCGTTTCTCCGCATCGCACTGCAAGGCAATCGAACAGCGTCAAAAAACTGAACTGCGCTAAACAAAAATTGAAATAATATACATTAAGACATATGTAAATGACATCCCATATAACAGGAAGGCAAATAACTGACAGTGATGTAGAAAATGAATAATCATAAATGATCAAAGGTAGGTGACACAATAAAAAATAATAAACAATGGTGATAAGTGAAAGAAAGTCCCAAAGAACCCAATTGGTATCCAATATTATTATTATTTGCAATAAAGCTCTTCAGGTGGCACGAAGTGACAAATCCATCACCAAAAGCAATGCGCGCTTACCAGAGGCAAGCTACAAGACAGCTTGTACAAATTGAGATATCCAATCAATGGAGGCGTCCTGGTCCAACCTCACCAAGGAGAGGAGAAAGGCAGGAAAGGCTCCGTCCGGTAGGCAAGGATATTCAACAAGGAGGACCTCCTTGCTGCAGTGCTTCTCTACCCTGATTCCTTTCCCATGTGTGGTTTGGCTGTGCTCACCTATGATGAGTCGAACAGCATCCACGCGATCTGCTGCGGGTGTCAATGTTAGGTTAACGACTTCCCGAAACAGATAGTTTCGATTCAGCCAGAATCGTATCGCATGGGTGTGAACACCTATGTGATGCGATATAGGTGCTGGGAAAATAAAGGGTCCTGTACTATGTTGGTGCGGATGCGATTCAATTTGAGCCATACATAATATATGGCTCAAACTGCACTGCACGGGCATCATATGTGATGTGCACAGGAATGTGGTGCAATTCCTGTGCGAATCACATGCGTTGTTTTGCACACACCAGTGTGAACCTAGACTCAAACCTGAGGATTTTGTTCTGTATTATGTATTTAGTGAATTATTCTTTCTACAGTATTTGACATCAATTCCTAGATTTTAATTGATTGATTTGCTATTCCTTTCTGTGTGTTGTATTTGGTCTTTGCAGTGGTACCCCTGAAAGGACCGCTGATGAACGATTATTAACCACTTGACCTCCGGCAGGCCCCCCCCCAAGACCAGGCCATTTTTTGTGATATGGCACTACGGTATTTTAACTGACAATTGCGCAGCAATGCAACACTGTACCTAAATAAATTCATGTCCTTTTTTTCCCACAAATAGAGCTTTTTTTTGGTGGTATTTGGTCACCTCTGCATTTTTTTATTTTCTGCACTATAAACAAAAATAGACTGACAATTTTGAAAAAAAAAACAACATTTTTTACTTTCTGCTATAAAACATATCCAATTAAAAATATTTTAAAAAAAAATGTCTTCATCAATTTGGCCTATTATGCATTCTGATCAGGGCTTTTTTTCTCAAACAATAGGTGCTGGAACTCAACCACGACCCCCCCAAACCCCTCCCCTACACACACCCTCCAAATCACATCAAATAGTGGGTGTGGTCATATTTCATAAACAGTAGGAGGGTCTTAATGGGGCATTAAATATCAGGATTGCATTACATACAGAGTGCAGAGTTCATGGGGGTTACACACAGAGTGCAGAGCTGTCACTTGTAAACACAGAAACCAGACTTCTGTGTTTACAAGTGATTGTGGTGAGCAGGCACCAAAGGGTCTGAGCCAGAGGTGGTGGGACTGAGTTCCACCAAGTTCCCCCTGAAAAAAAGCCCTGATTCTGATACATAATTTTGGAAAAAAAATCCCAATAAGCGTATATTGACGTGTATTGACTGGGTTAAAAGTTATAGCGTATATGGGATATATTTATGAAATTTTTATTTATTTATTTATTTTTACTAGTAATGGCGGTGATCAGTGACTTATAGCGGGACTGCGATATTGTGGCGGACAAATCAGAAAACATATCAGAAAAATCAGAAACCTAACTGACACTTTTTTCACTTTTTTGGGAACCAGTGATATCAATACATTGATCAGTGCTAAAAATATGCACTGTCACTGTACTAATGGCATTGGAAGGGAAGGGGTTAACATTTAGGGCAATCATGGGATTTAATGTGTGGTCAACATGTGTTACTGTGTGTGCTGTTTTTACTAAGCAATGTGCTATATTTTACTTCCTGCTCTGCAGGAAGAAAAAAACAGCACGTTACTGCTGTCAGGGCTCTCTTCGGCAATGTCCAAAACCGATCGTCGGGTGTAGGCGACCAATCAGCAGAGTGTTAGTGGACTGGATCCTCAAGGGTGAAGTCTCAGGGGTGTCTTTGTAGTTGCAGGTATAGTCCCCCCAGCTCTTCCATGGCCGGGATCCTAATAAGCATCAATGTAGATCAGCAACAAGGCTTTCAGAGATGGCAGCTTTCTCAGCTGCTGAATTTCCTAGGCCAGATGTGTTGGGCTGGATACCCAGCACATGCTAATCCCCTAACAGGTTTTTGGGTCTAGCAGCATAAACGTGCAGGTAGGGTTGCCCCCTGTCTGCTATTCACCCAGACAGTCCAGATTTTGAACCATGTGTCCGGTTTTCAGTCTACCTGAATACCGGACACATTATTTAGACCGGACTGTGGCTCATAGCTGGACAGAGGATTAGACGTTCTCCTCCCTCCAGCCTGCAGGGGGCAATAGAGAGCTAACACAGACTGAGAACTCACCTGAGTCTCAGTGGCACACTGGCACTGCCAGGGAATAAAGACTGTCTGTTATAGAGATTGGAGAGAGGAAGGAGGAGCTTCTTTGCAGTTTATGATCTGTGAGTACACAGGGAAATTGAAACTCTGATGTGTGGAGGGACACCTGGGAGCACCTTATGTAAGGAGGGATTATAATGTGTGGGGGGACTCTGATGGGGGCACCTGATGTAAGAGGGGACTCTGAGGTAGGCACCTGATGTAAGGGGGACACTGATGGGGCACCTGATATAAGGGGGAATCTGATGGGGGCAACTGATGTAAGGGGGGACTCTTAAGTAGGCACCTTATGTAAGGGGAGACTCTGAAAGGGGCACCTGATGTAAGGAGGCACTCTGAAGGGGTCTCCTGATGTAAGGGGGAGTCTGATGGGGGCACCTGATGTAAGGGGGAGTCTGATGGGGGCACCTGATGTAAGGGGGATTCTGATGGGGGTACCTGATGTAAAGTGACACTCTGATGGGGCACCTGATGTAAGGGGGACTCTGATGGGGGCAACTGATGTAAGAGAGGACTCTGAAGTAGGCACCTGATGTAAGGGGGACGCTGATGGGGCACCTGATATAAGGGGGAATCTGATGGGGGCAACTGATGTAAGGGGGGACTCTGAAGTAGGCACCTTATGTAAGGGGAGACTCTGAAAGGGGCACCTGATGTAAGGAGGCACTCTGAAGGGGTCTCCTGATGTAAGGGGGAGTCTGATGGGGGCACCTGATGTAAGGGGGAGTCTGATGGGGGCACCTGATGTAAGGGGGATTCTGATGGGGGTACCTGATGTAAAGTGACACTCTGATGGGGCACCTGATGTAAGGGGGACTCTGATGGGGGCAACTGATGTAAGAAAGGACTCTGAAGTAGGCACCTGATGTAAGGGGGACGCTGATGGGGCACCTGATATAAGGGGGAATCTGATGGGGGCAACTGATGTAAGGGGGGTCTCTGAAGTAGGCACCTTATGTAAGAGGAGACTCTGAAAGGGGCACCTGATGTAAGGAGGCACTCTGAAGGGGTCTCCTGATGTAAGGGGGAGTCTGATGGGGGCACCTGATGTAAGGGGGATTCTGATGGGGGTACCTGATGTAAAGGGACACTCTAAAGGGGGGCACCTGATGTAAGGGGGGCGCTGATGTGGGGAACCCGATGTAAAGGGGGACTCTGATTGAGACACCAGATGTAAGGAGGTACTCTAATGAAGACATCTGATGTAAGAGGGCACTCTGTTGGGGACATCTGATGTAAGGAGGGACTTTATTGGGTACACCTGATGTAAGGGGGCACTCTGATGGGGACACCTGTTGTAAATAGGCACTATGATGGGTACACCTGATGTAAGAAAGCACTCTGATGGGGACACCAAATGTTTTACTTTCTTTTACTTTAAATATGGATGGGATTGGCCTAATTTTATGTTATATTAGACAGCAATTCGGACTTTGGCTGGAAGAATATTTTAGCAACCGGACCTCCTTGAATTTTAATTCATTACCTCTGCCATAGTGGACACTTTTGCATTGCAGGAATTTAGGCAAAATTGTGTGCACTCCTGCAATGCACAAAAACATACAGCCCTTTTAAAAGGTGTGCAGTGGTGACATTAATTCTTAATGGCACAACCCCACACCTTGCTTTTGCATTCATTCACCTGCAGAAAAATGCATGGTAACAAAACACCATGCGTTTTGGTGCAAAACTATTTTTTAAAAAGGTCATACAGGTTTTACATCTATTTATACTACATACTACATTTTGTTTTTCATTTGTTTTGTATACTAGAAAAAAAAAAAAGCTTAAGTGTTTGGGTTTGGCTTGAAGAAAAGGAAGCAACCCTAGTTGCAGGTCTGCCAGGCAATTAATAAAACAGGTTTCAGTGGCTTTCAAAACCCCAATTACTGTTTCTGCTGCACAAATGTGCATTTTCTGGCCTATTCACTAACATTGCCTATTTCACAACTAGCTCAACGTTCTGCAATACTTGCAAATCTGTTTAAACAGCAGTAGCGGCCACCCCAGCACCTCCCTAATTTCTTACCTGAGCCCCATCTCTCTCTAGCGATATCCAAAAATGTCTAAGCCAGTGTTTCTCAACCTTTTTTACCTTCGAGGAACCCCTGGCAAAGGTCTGAGATCTCAGGGAACCCCTGAAATAATTTTCATATCTACAGCTCACGGAACATTGATGAGATCAGCGAGCTGTCGATATAAGAATTATTCTTAGAAATAGCATTAAACAATAAAATAAATATTAAAACTTACCTCCTTAATGTGAAACTTGTGCTTGCTTTTTTGTGAAGATGCTCAATTTAAGGTCAAGCTTGAGATAAACTTTGTACAGGGAGTCAGCAGGGAACTGTATAGGGGTGCTAAGAGAGCACAGTCCAGGGGGCCAGGAGAGAACAGCACAGTCCAGGGGGCCAGGAGAGAACAGCACAGTACAGGGGGACAGGAGGAAACAGTATAGGGGGGCAGGAGAGAACAGCATAGTACAGGGGGACAGGAGAGCACAGCATAGGAGGAGCAGGAGTGAACGGTACAAGGGGGTAAGAGGAAACCGTATGGGAGGCCAGGAGGGAACAGTAAAGTACAGGGGGCCAGGAGAGAGTAGCATAGTACAGGGGGCCAGGAGAACAGCACAGAACAGGGGGGTCAGGAGGAGAAGAGCAAAGTATAGAAGGGCCAATGGGAGAGCAGCACAGTACAGGGGGGCCAGTGGGAGAACAGCACAGTACAGGGGGATCAGGGGAGAACAGCAAAGTACAGGGGGCCAGGTGGAGAACAGCACAGTACAGGGGGGCCAGCGGGAGAACAGCACAGTACAGGGGGATCAGGGGAGAACAGCACAGTACAGGGGGGAAAGGGGGAGAACAGTACAGTACAGCGGGAGCAGGAGCAGAACAGCACAGTACAGGGGGGCCAAAAGGGGAAAAAGCACAGGGGGGCCGGGGGGGAGAACAGCACACTACAGGGGGGGCCAGGAGGAGAATAGCACAGTACAGGGGGGCCAGAAGGGGAACAACACAGTATAGGGGGGCAGGAGGAGAATAGCACAGTACAGGGGGAGAACAGCACAGTACAGGGGGGCCAAAAGGGGAAAAAGCACAGGGGGGCCGGGGGGGAGAACAGCACACTACAGGGGGGGCCAGGAGGAGAATAGCACAGTACAGGGGGGCCAGAAGGGGAACAACACAGTATAGGGGGGCAGGAGGAGAATAGCACAGTACAGGGGGAGAACAGCACAGTACAGGGGGGGCAGGGGAAGAACACAATACTTCAGGGGTGTCAGGAAGAAACACGAAACTGGTGGGCACAATACTGACATTTTTAGTAATTTTCCTCATGCAGAGTAGCTCAGGGAAGCTGCTGGAATGCCTGGAATGCTGCTGCAATGCCAGGAATGCTGCTGGGCTACTCGGAATGCTGCTGGAATGCCCGATTTCCGCCCGCCCTCCTCTCTCGTCCCTTCCGAGTGATGTCACACATTCAAATGCAGGCACCTGGGGTGGAGGCAAGGGGCGGCTGTGATCATCGCGGGACAGTGATGTCAGTTGCCTGTGCACTGTCAGCTATGCGGGATGCGATCCACTGTTGATCTGCTTGTGATCATCAGCAGATCGTGGCGGAACTCCTGGGGAGTGCTTGCGGAACCCCGGTTGAGAAACACTGGTCTAAGCCGTCTGGGACACTCCCCCTGATTAGCTGAGCCACAGCAGAAGCACCACTGACTCCCGCGGCTGTCAATCAAAGTCAGCCAGCCAATCAGGGAAAAGAGGGGGCGGGGCTGAGTCAGGGCTCTGTGTCTGAATGGAGCTGTGAAGATGTCCCCATAGGAAGCTGCTGACTGTGGGGGGCACTCGATAGGAGGAAGGGGCCAGGAGCAGCAAAGAGGGACCAAAGAGAAGAGGAGGATCAGGGTTGCTCTGTGCAAAACCAACTGCACAGAGCAGATAAGTATGACATGTTTGTTTTTTGTTTTTTTAAATAACGAAACTTTACAATCACTTTAAATACACAGAACGGCTGAAATTAGGAACCTTCTTCAAGACCACATTTCCCAGGCTGCTCCTGGCAATTGAATTCAGTCACAGTTGGGCAAACTAATTGGCTTCACCATCTTGTGGACAAATAAAGCTCTGCAACTCAGTAACATTGCCTAGTGTTACACGTTTGATCCCAGCGGGTCTCTTAGGACTAATTTATAGGGATGCACCGAATGGGTTTTTTGGTACCGATACCGAATATATATCTTCCTTGATCCCGAAAACCGAAACCAATACAGAAAGAGAACCGAAACCGAAATAGGCTTTTTTTTTTTTATATTACCCAAAAAAATTATTGGATATACAAAATTGTGTTACATTCGTATTCGTTATATTATTTATATTCAACTTAATCATTAATTTTATGAAGAAAAGAATACTACAATCCAGTAATGTCAAAAAGTACTTTAATAAAAAGTAACCCACATAAAATTGGACAGAAGATAAAATAAAATAAAATAAGACTGCAGTTAGTGCACATTGCACCACGATACCAAATAAAACAGGCATAAAAAAAATAAAAATAAAAAAATAATAATATATAATATTAATAATAATAATTAATATTAATATAATAATAATATAAAAATGCCAAAGACTGACTTTTTTATATTTTATTAATTTCCAACTTACATCAGAACTAGTAATTCAGTTCTCTCTCCCTAAGGTGTCAGCGCTGGATTTGCGATAAGTGTATGTATGTAGCTGCGGGTTATATACATAGTCATACAGTAGACCGCACTGTGTTCAGGCCACGGGTATGGGCGGAGACATCCTGGAACACAGACTAGTCTACAGCAGCGGTGCACAGCCAATCACAGCAAGCAATGTAGACTAGTCTGTGTTTATGGAAGTCTCCATCCATACCCGGAACACAGTGCGGTATAGTGTATATAGTATTGTATGTAGACAGCCACAGATACAGAACATACAGTTTTGCACATGCAGCGGGCTGATAGCTTAGGGAGAGAGCCGAGAAACAATGACATAGTTTGGCCCAACAACAGAAGAACTTCAACAAACTATGTATAAGTAAGTACTTTAAAGAACAACTCTCTCAACCAACCATAACAGAAATATGGCAGAAGGCCGTTATTCTATTTCACAGTTTCTGTAAATATAACATAGTACAGTGCTATCTGCTATGCTATAATAACATTTTTATTTTATTATTTTCTTTCAACTTAAATGAGAACTAGTAGTTTTTTTCCCCCAAGTTCTCTCTCTAAGGTGTCAGCGGGTGGATGTGCGATATAAAAGTGTATGTATGTAGCTACGGGTTAGATACATACTAGTCAATACAATAGACCGCACTGTGTTCCGGCCCCTGGTATGTGCGGAGACATCCTGGAACACAGACTAGTCTACAGCAGTGGTGCTCAGCCAATCACAGCAAGCAATATAGACTAGTCTGTGTTTATGGAAGTCACCTCCCATACCCGGAACACAGTGCGCTATAGTACTGTAGTATGTAGACAGCCACAGATACAGAACATACAGTTTTGCATTTGCACATGCAGCGGGCTGACAGCTTAGGGAGAGACATAGTTTAGCCCAACAGCAACAAACTATGGTACAGTAGTTCAAAAGCTGGAGTTCAAAAAAATTGAAGTGCAAAAAACTGTAGAAGAACTACAATGAACAACCAACAAATGGCACAACTAGACAATTGGAACATACTAGGTAGTCAGTCATACTTTGTTGTATGTTCCAATTGTCCAATAGCACAGTCCAATACCAATTCATTTACTATGTTCAACATGGTAAATGAATTGGTCTATGCTATGGATTTTTAAATCTATTTCAGTAAAAGTGGCAGATTTCGCTTTAAGAACAAAAGCTGTTCAGCTTTCTCACAGGAGAGACGGTTTCTCTTCTCATTAAGAATTTGAGATGCTAGACTGAATAGTCTCTCATGACTGCTGAGGTGCAATAAGCCCAGGTCCCAACCATCACTTGTCATACCTTACCCCTTCTTCTCAACCAATAAGAACCACACATACAACCAATAACGTTGGAAAGGGCAAGGCCACAGCTTTATTTAAAACAACATTAACATTAACCTTAACATTAACCTTTAGGACCGTGCCAGTCACAGTTGTACTGTGAGCACTCAACTACCAATGTAAAAGGGAGATGAAGGAGGGGCCTGTCCTTACCATCAGTGCCGGACCGGCCGTCAATCTCCCAATTACCATCCGGGCATCAAAGGGGTTCCATATTTGCTGGCAAGGTTACCAAAACCGCAACACGCTGTGACATACCATCAAAATTAGGGCGGGAGGGTGGGCAGCTCTTCCATGCTTCCGTCCGAAAAGGACCATAATCCCCTGGGGTGCCAAACTCCTGAGCTCAGGCCCAACCCTTTTCCCCTTTTGTACCAATCCTGAGTTATAACAACTTTACTGCAACTCCTCCCTGGTCATGCCCCCATCAGTCAGGGCTCTCTCTCCCGATGGGCTCAAGAGGCTCTCATGACTGCTGAGGTGCAATAAGCCCAGGTCCCAACCATCACTTGTCATACCTTACCCCTTCTTCTCAACCAATAAGAACCACACATACAACCAATAACGTTGGAAAGGGCAAGGCCACAGCTTTATTTAAAACAACATTAACATTAACCTTAACATTAACCTTTAGGACCGTGCCAGTCACAGTTGTACTGTGAGCACTCAACTACCAATGTAAAAGGGAGATGAAGGAGGGGCCTGTCCTTACCATCAGTGCCGGACCGGCCGTCAATCTCCCAATTACCATCCGGGCATCAAAGGGGTTCCATATTTGCTGGCAAGGTTACCAAAACCGCCACCAGCCAGTCAGTGATCCACTGACGGGCGCCCCACCGCAGCCAGCGCCTGTTCCACCCCCCTCTGAAGTCCCAGGTTAAATATATCCATGCCAATGTCGTTGAGGTGAACACCATCCCTCCTCAACAAGTCATTGTTGTTTCCCTCCAAATCTTTGTGACGGACAACGACCCCCCCGATCCTCCGAACAAATTTGGACACCTGGGCGCTGACCTTCCTCCGAAAATTTTCTAAACAGGGTCCCGGAACTTCTCTAGCCCAAATAGAACGAGGGACAATCTCTGACCATACAAAAGTCACACTGGTAAACATTGCAAGGCATTGAGCAATATCACCTTTTATGGCAGCAATGAGATCCACGGACCGGGTGTAACCTACGTCATTCCCGCCGGCGTGAACCACCAGGACAATGTGACCGGACACGCGGGTACGGAGGTGCCAACATTCCCACAGTACCTGATGCCAACGCAGCCCGCGCAGGCCCAGCCAGCGAATCCTTGCCACGGTCGAAGAGAGTCCCAAATTTCTCCCATAGTTCCGGATCTCTGCACGACGAGCCGCCCAGAAGACAAAGGAATCACCCAAAATCCAAACTTGAGTCGGGGGAAAACCTGAAATTAACACAAAAGGTGAGGGCGAACATACAGCGAAAAACGAGACGACTCCCATCTACCCAGCCGCTGAAGTTCCGTATCGGAAAACCCTAAGCCAGAAGCGGCGGTGGCAGCGCCTATGCGAAATGAGTGAGTTGAAAAATCGCCCGCTGGTAAGCCTAAAGCCTCGAGGCAAAAACGAAAAAACTTTTAAAAATTGGAAGCGACTCAAAGAGGAGGAGTCAGCGTGCACGAAAAAAGTGGGAGATGGGGGGCGCGCGGAAAGAAAAGGAACGGCCAGAGACACAGGACAGAATGGGCCGCCACAGTGGTGCAGCACCACTCGGCGGCCCCTGCCAAGGCTGTCAGTCTTCGAGGAGCGCAATAAAATGGTGACACTGCGCTCCGACAGGACGACATCCTCCGATCGAATACCCCCAGTGGAAGACCTGGATTTTGCAACTAATTCCCCGATGCGAAAAGCCCCAAAAAACGCCCATGAGAAAGCTACTCGGAACAGCAAAATCTCAAACTCGGATGAGCACACCTCTGGCAACATAGCCAAAACATCCGATAAAATCTGTAAAGAAATGGGGCGCCTGGAATCAGGCAGATGAGTGATGCGTTTCCAGCCCCTCAATATCCGACGCACTGGAAAGGCTTTTGTGACATCCCCCCACCCCAGAAGCTGAAACCAAAAGGATAAGGCGGACATGGCCGAAGAGACAGTGGAACCCGACACTCCCTTACCCTGTAACTGGACCAGGTAAGCAAATAGGATCAAACGTCTATCATCCGGAGATGAAATAGAGAACTCACCGCCCGACGCTTGTGACCACTCGTGCCAGACCCGACAATACGACGCCCACGTCCTCGGAGAAAGCGACGACCGAAGCAGTTCTAACAATCCCCGGAAACGAGGTTCCATAAGTGGGCCGGACAGGGGAGGCCCTCCAGCGAAGCCGACGGAGCCAGGGAACGAAAACGGGGGTACTGTTGGCGGGAAAGAGCATCGGCAATGTCATTTGAAACTCCCGGAACGTGTTTTGCCCTAATATAAATGTTAAATTGCAAACATTTTAAAACCAAAAAACGCAACAGTGATACGACCGGGGGGGAACTGGCCGATTGCTTGTTCACTACCTGCACTACGCTCATATTGTCTGACCAAAAGATCACCTGACGATTGCGCAACTGTTCACCCCAGAGCTCCACCGCTACAATGATCGGGAAAAGCTCCAAAAGGGTGAGATTGCGCAATAAATCCATGCGGGCCCATAAGGCCGGCCAACATTCCGCAGACCACTCCCCCCGAAAGAAGGCACCGAAACCACAGGAGCCTGCCGCATCAGTGTACAACTCCAGCTGTGAGTTCGGTACCTCCTCCCGCAACCAACAAGACTGTCCGTTGTAGGATTGCAAAAAAGTTAGCCAAATGTCCAAATCCGCCCGCATGGGCTTGGTGATCCGAACGTGGTGGTGCGGGGCCGTAACGCCCTTCGTGGCCCAAGACAATCGCCTGCAGAAAGCCCTCCCCATGCGTATGACCCTGCACGCAAATACTAGGTGCCCCAGCAGAGATTGTAGCTGTTTCAGCTGAAGTTTTTTGGACCCTTTCGCCAAACGAACCAAGGATAAAAGCCTGGTCAGCTTCTCCCTCGGCAGGCGAAAGACCATGGCCACTGTGTCAATCTCAATACCCAAAAAGGATAGTACCGTTACCGGACCCTCGGTTTTGTCCACGGACAATGGAACAGTGAAACGCCGACAAATATCTTGAAAAACAGAGAGCAAGCATTGACACTGCCCACTGTCCGAGGGACCCACAAAAAGGAAATCATCCAAGTAGTGCAGCATGGACTGAGATCCGGCCTCCCGGGCGACCACCCACTCAAGGAAGCTACTAAATAACTCGAAGAAGTAACACGAGATGGCGCAACCCATAGGCAGGCACATATCGAAGAAATAGCTTCCCTGAAAGTAGCAACCCAGGAGGTGGAAACAATCCGGGTGGACCGGGAGAAGGCGAAAAGCGGATTCAATGTCCGCTTTTGCCAAAAGAGCGGAACGCCCTGCTGCCCTGACGAGGTGAAGAGCCTTATCAAACGACGCATAATGCACCCGCGATTCATCGCGATCAATTCCGTCGTTGACAGAGGAGCCGGAAGGGTAAGATAAGTGATGAATTAAACGAAATTTACCACTCGCCTTTTTGGGGACCACGCCCAGTGGGGACACCCGCAGGTTGTGAAATGGGGGAAGATCGAAGGGGCCCGCCATGCGCCCCAGTTCCAGCTCTTTCTGGATTTTCTCGGCCACTACTGATTCAAATTCAACAGCCGATTTTAAATTAGCCGACATGGTAGGCGCGTTCGATGGGGAAAACGGTATCCAAAAACCTCGATCCAGGCCATCCTTTAGGATCAGGGCCTCCCTACGAAGGGGGTACCGGTCTAGCCAGGGCGACATCTCTAGGACGTTCACCGGCGTCCTCCGGCTTAGGAAGGTCGGTCTTGGCTCCCGCTCTGGAAAATGTCTGTTTACCCTTCCTGAAGCACCGGCTGGAGGGGTGAGCGCCCCCACAGCTAGAGCACTCATGCCTGAAGCGACAGGCGGAGTACCACTTACAGTGGCTTTCGTTGAAAAGCCAACAGACACCTTTTTTGGAGGCGGTCGACGCTCCGGATTGAGGAGCGCCGACCGCGGACTGAAAGGACGCCGGCCTATGAGGGCACATTAGCAACAGCCATAGGCTACCATCCTGACAGTCGAAACGAAGCTCCTTGCGCGCCGCCATCTTCTGTCTAAACTGGGTGTCATACTGGAACCAGCATTGACCCCCATAAACCTTGTACGCTCCCCAGATAAGGTCCAGGTAGCAGAACAAGGAGGTCGCCAACTCTGGGTAACGCTCATAGAGCACACCCGCGTAGGCACAAAAACCTTGCAGCCAGTTCCCAAATGTTCTAGGAAGCTGCTTGACTTTATCGCCCTGCGTAGCGACGTCTGCCCGACGGGATTTGTCGACCGTTTCCCTGTCCGATGGAACTAGAGCGAGGAAATCAACGAAATCCCGACGCCAAATTCTTTCCTTCGTCTCCTCCGGTATGTGGGCGCCCGTGGGGGCTACAGCCCACAAGGCCCCTCCGGAAGGAGGGGAAAGATTTGCCGCCGCGCCTGAAACACCCATACTAGAAAGAACCGACCTGACCACCGACACTATACGGTCTTCGGGGCCCGATACGGAATCATCAACA
Organism: Aquarana catesbeiana; assembly: GCF_042186555.1. Lineage (NCBI taxonomy): Eukaryota > Metazoa > Chordata > Amphibia > Anura > Ranidae > Aquarana > Aquarana catesbeiana. The sequence goes on along the minus strand of NC_133326.1, from coordinate 627,526,232 downwards.
GACCTCCCCCAAATCAATTCACAATCATACTCACTGATCCTCGGGGGCATCACTGATGGACGATCAACGAGCGAGGCGGTGTCCCATGCGACTCCAGGAGACTGCAGGCTGGAACGGCCAGCACCGAGAGGAGCAACGGGGCCGTGTATGTTCGGGCCGTCTCGGCCGACTGATAGATCCAAAGGCGGGGATCCCGCCACGGACACTGAAGGGTCCCCCTGGCCGAGGGCAGTGACTGTGCAAGTGCAGGAGTGCCTCTGGATTCTGACCGGCTGATCCGGGGCGGAAGCTGCCGCCAGCCCGGATCCGGAATCTCCCGCCCAGCTGGGCGCAGGGAGACTGGCGTTACCCGCCATGTTGACCGCGTAGGAGGGGTTAAACCCCGGAGACTGGAGGGGGGGAATCCGCGAGCCCTCCGCCCAACCGGGCGCTGGAGGGCGTCCGAGAGCACGGGGGGGGATGGCATCCGTGAGGGCAGATAAACCCGCACCCGCCCTGCCAGGCGCAGGGGGGGCACATCCCATCCGGGATGCTAGATGACATGGCGCGGCCCGGATCTGGGACCTGTCCCCCACCCGTACCGGGTGCAATGGGAGTCCTGCCCTGCGAAAAGCCCGCTCCCGATGGCCCAGAAGTCGCTGAGGGCCCCGCCCATGAAGGCGCCGGGGGACCCTGCGACCTGGCCATGTTTGCACGATTTCCAACCCGGGACGAATTACCCCCCACCCAGCCGGGTGCTGAAAGGGCCACATGTTGTAGGGCGCCCTGGCCATGGGAATCCTGAGCCGGCTGCGACCCCGCCCTGGAGGGCGCAGGATGGGGCAGCCCGCACCCATATGCTCCCCTGCGAATGCCCCCACCATCACCCCCCGCCCAGCCGGGCGCAGAGGGGTGCTGGGCACATGCATTGCTGTAGCTGTGCACAGCCAGTTCGAATTCTCCCGCCTGTCTAGGCGCAGGGAGCGAACTGGCCGCTAGGGGGAGCTGGTATGAAATCGAGTCGCCGCCGCCCGAGGGAACGAAAGCCGCCGCCGGAGCAGGCGAACAGCTCCGGCCCCCTCCAGCCGCCCTGCGAGAGGACAGCCTGGCCGAGGAGCGGAGCGGCCGCACACCCGCCACCCCCCCGCTGCTAGCAGGGGCGGGAGCAGGTACCAAACGGCTCAAGGCCGTGGGCTGGAGCGCTCCAGCTCCATCCAGGCCTCGCGCCATGCACAGGGAAGGGGAGGGGGGCGAGGGGGGTGCTGCTGAGCGGGGGCTACGTGAACGGGGACACCGAGGGGGGGGCCGCACGTTACTCCGGATGGCCGGGGAAGGTGACCGACGAGGGGGGGCACGCCGAGAGCGGGCGGCCGACCCCCGCTTCCTTGCTGCTGGAGCCCTGGGAACCCGCACCGGAGAGGGATGGATGGGGGGAGGAGGGGGGGAGCAGTGAGAGGCCGCAGAGGGACTGGGGCTAAAACGAGAAGGTGGACGGGCGCGTCTGCGGGCCCTGCGTCCATCTGACTCAGGAGGAGGAACAGGGGAAGGGGCAGTGGAAGGGGCAGGAGAGGGCACCCCAGGGGATAAGAGGGCAAAGAGCCAGTCAGCCTGACCCTTGAGGGCCAGCTCACGGACCTTAGCCAGGAGGTGATCCGTGTACATAGCTGGAGCCGCAGGGTCATGTCCGAGCTCTTCCATGCTTCCGTCCGAAAAGAACCATAATCCCCTGGGGTGCCAAACTCCTGAGCTCAGGCCCAACCCTTTTCCCCTTTTGTACCAATCCTGAGTTATAACAACTTTACTGCAACTCCTCCCTGGTCATGCCCCCATCAGTCAGGGCTCTCTCTCCCGATGGGCTCAAGAGGCTCTCACTCTCTGTACTGGTGCTTGGGGAAGATAAATATCTGCGTGCAATCTGTGCAAGCAAGGGAAAACGTTCTTTGTTGATGCGCCAGTACTCAAGTGGATTGTCGCTTCTGGCAATAGGCTGTTCAGCTAAATAAATGTCCAGCTGTTGGGTAGCTGCACTTGTTGTGGCACCGCTATGGATTGGGGTGCATTCGTGTAAAATTTCTTCAAACATATCAGATATGGAGGGAGTGTGTTCCTCTTCACTTGTATGTGATCCAACAAACTCACGTGCGTTAAGTAGGATATATTGCAATTGAAATTTGTCATCTATCCACTGCGCTGTCAGGCTAAGCATGCTCGTTGGACTGACATCTGAACTCCAAATGTCGGTAGTAAAACTGATTGCTATGATGTCGGTAGTCATGAGCTCCTGAACGTGTTTTCTAACACTGCAAAACAATTCAGGTAGACAGGTATCTGCAAAGTAGCGTCTGCTTAGTAGTGAGTAATGCGGCTCAATATGTTGCATGAGCCTACGGAATCCTACGTCCTCCACAACAGAGAATGGCTGGTCGTCTAATGCAATAAATTCCATAATTTTATCTGTAATGGCATGAGCTTTGGGACTATCACTTGTAAGTTTTTTAACCTTTTCAAAGACTGTGGCCACAGATGGTGTTAAGCCTGAGGCACTTTTTGAAAGTGGCACTGTTTTCTTATAATCTGCATGTTGAACTGGATGACGTTTTTTCAGGTGGTGTATCAAATCTGTTGTTGTAAAATGCCTTGGCACTGTACCCCCTCTTGAAATTTCTGCTGAGCAAAGACTACAGATTGCAAATTTGGGGTCTTTATCAGAAACTTTAAAATATTTCCACACTGCAGACATGGTCCACCTTTGCTGGTAACGCAGAATAATAGCATAGAATGATTTTTTTATAGTGGGAGTGAAATCTGAGGGGGGAAAAAAAGGACAAAATCAATTTAAAAGCTAAACCCCAGAAGGCAGCTTTAAAAAATAAAAAACTAACCAATCTTTTTTTTTTTTTTTACGGTGCAGCTCTTGCCATGCAAGGTAGTTATGTCTGCACTGCAGTACATCTGACTTGTACCAAAAATATAATTGAACTGATTACATTTGATTTGAAATGGAATAGATTGCTTGCAGTTTGCAATTGCATGCTATTTTATTTCTTTTGAGCTATTCTGTAGTATACTATAAACTTGTGCTTGTTGTCATTGAATGTGACACTTTGTCAGCGTAGTATACTAGTATTATAAGTTACACTAAATAACTATATTATATTTATTGCATACTGTCATGTGATGTTTAAAAAATTCATGCGCTTGCTGTCATGTATAGTATAACTATACTCAATGACAACAAGCACATACATTTTTATAGGTACAGAATAGCTCAAAAAATAAATAGCATGCAATTGCAATCCATTCCATTCCATTTCAAATCAAATCATATTTAATCAGTTCAATTATATAAAATATTTTTGCTACAAGTCAGATCTACTGCAGTGCAGACAGACAGAAATTTTAAATACTAGTATTGCATGGCAAGAGTGCTGGCTTGTTGTTTAACAAAGGCCAAGTAGTAAGTAATACATGTTGTTTGACTGCTATATACAGAAAGATCATCATTTCAGTACTATAATAAAATAAAATAATACTACTAGTTGGATTGTTTCTGTCAGTTTAAATAAGGCAAAATGCTCACCGGCGAATAGTAGTAATGGTAGCCATGCAGGAGGGACAGTGCCCACTGTTGTACTTGAGTATGCTATGTGCAGCCCTCTATGAAGCCGTCTCTCAGGTCCCAGCAGCGTCTCTCGGGTCCCAGCAGCGTCTCTCGGGTCCCAGCAGCGTCTCTCAAGCACGAGGAGTGTCCATGGGGAAGGTGCCAGTGTCTCACCAGGGAACGTGCAGGGAACGTGCTTATGAGTGTGGCGTCTTAACCGCAAGGAACGTGCACGCCGCCCACCGCTACTGCGCATGCGCGATTTTCGGCGCCATTATCAGCAAGAATTCTCTTTTGGAATTTTGCCAAAAAGGCAATTTTCGGCCGATATGTTTCGGCGGCCGAAATTTTGGTGCATCCCCACTAATTTACACTTGCTTCGACTTCAACACACATTAGAGTGCCTACCACTTCAACACGCTTTTTTGATGTGTTTTTTCTGCTTCTGTGATGCCTCGGTGGTGCTTCGATGATGCTTCAGTGAAGCTTTTTTAAAGCCTTGATGAAGCTTGGCAGATGCCCTGTGTGTGTTGATATCTCATACCTGCAATAGTTCCCTAACAAAGCAAAGCTAAAGCTATATAAAAGCCTCTCAAAAGCTTCAGGTGCTGCAAGCGCTGTCATAGATTTCTTTGGAGACTTTGAAGATGCTTTGAAGCACCACAGTACATGACAGAGGTAACCGTAATCCTCTTCATTCTCTATCACCCAAGCTGACACAATTTCGCAGTCCACCGCAGCTGCCTTCTTGTCCACAGCTACTCCTGCCGTAGCCCCACCATCATGCAGGAGGAGCCAGATGAATTATTTAAAAACAGCATCAGCCACTTGCTTCTTGAGGATGCACAGCCATTAGTTGATTCTGATGTTGGTTCTGAGGTTGAGAAAGGGAGTAACATGAGCCTATAGAAAGAAGAGAACACTGATAAGCAACATATTGACAGTCACAGAGTATTGCCAAGTTGGCTCCAGTGATGAGAAGGAGGGGATGATGATGATGAGCTCACTGACTCTACTTGGGTGCCTGATAGAGCAGAAGAGGAAAGTGTGTGTGTGAGTGTGTGTGGGGGGGGGGGGGTGTCCTCCAGAGGCAGCCAGCATGGAACAGTAGGGAGCAGCCATCCTATTCCATCAGTTTGTGGAGCTCTTTTCTCCTGGCCCACTTCCCACAGCTCAGCTGTGTGGGCCTTTTTTAGCACATGTGCAGCCGATCGCATTGCTGCAATTTGCAATCTCTGCCACAAGCAGATTAGGCATGGCAAAAACACCAGCCATTTGGTTACCACATGCTTGCAAAGGCATTTAAACTCCCACCACTCAGCCCATTGGCAACAGCACCTGAAAGCCACACAAAAGAGACGCACTTATTCTCCTCACTCCTCACCTTTCATCTCTACCTCCCTATATATCGTGATGACCTCTCAGCAGCCACCACTGACAGCGATGGTATAGCAAAGGATGTCACAGGTCCTTGCAACACATCTGCCAGCAGCACACTACCAGCTGTAGAGTATAGCAGACAAATTTCTCTGCCCTAGCTGCTGCAGCGAAAAAAGAAAATACACTCCCTGCCACCCACATGACCAGCATCTAAATTCCAACTTGACCAAATTGCTGGCTTTACAATTCCTGCCTTTCCATCTGGTGCATTCTGCCCCCTTCCGTGAATTTGCAGAATGTGCTGTATCACAATGGCAGTGTCAGGAGAGGCATAGTACAGATGCTGTTTCCAGGCGCATATGTATGCACAAGCACCAGCCAAGAACGAGCCGAACAGATGTGGGCAAGCATGCACATGTGCATGTGCGAATGCGAACGCGCATTAGCAAGCATGCACCTGCAGTGTTAATTTTGTCGACTAAAACAACTAAAACATTTTAGTCAACTAAATGAATATTATTTTAGTCGACTAAAATATGACTAAAAATAAAATGGCATCTTAGTCAAAAGACTAAAATGGGACTAAAACTAAAATGCCATTTTAGTCAAAAGACTAATGCCCTGTACACAGTCGGACATTGATCGGACATTCCGACAACAAAATCCATGGATTTTTTCCGACGGATGTTGGCTCAAACTTGTCTTGCATACACACGGTCACACAAAGTTGCCGGAAAATCCGATCGTTCTGAACGCGGTGACATAAAACACGTACGTCTGGACTATAAACGGGGCAGTGGCCAATAACTTTCAACTCTTAATTTATTCTGAGCATGTGTGGCACTTTGTGCGTCGGATTTGTGTACACACGATCGGAATTTCCGACAACGGATTTTGTTGTCGGAAAATTTTATAGCAAGCTCTCAAACTTTGTGTGTCGGAAATTCCTATGGAAAATGTGTGATGGAGCCCACACATGGTCGGAATTTCCGACAACAAGGTCCTATCACACATTTTCCATCGGAAAATCCTATCATGTGTACAGGGCATAAGACTAAAACTAAATTGAAATTTGACTTCAAAATTAACACTGGTCTGTAGTGCATGTTCATATAGTTCATGTTCAATACCATAATAAATAACATATGAGATTTTTCACTCCAGCAGTATATAATGAGTTTGGAAATTGTAGAGAAATGTTAACTAATGCATTACAATTTAATTACACCCATTCGATTTTAGACGACTAAAATGAGTTGTCAGTGCTCACTCTCTCCTCTCCCCTGAAGCTGTCTTCTGGGGAGATCACATGACCGGACCAGAACGCCCTAGGAATAGGTAAGTATAAGCATCTTTCTTCTACAAGCGAGTTAGTATAGGAGTTAGAAGGGGAGTGGGAGCAGATTAAAGATAAGGTTCAGCCCGGACTTCCAATTTAAAGCCCCTTTCACACTGATGTGCATTTGCTGCATTAAAAAGCAGCTGTAAAGTGCACCAAAAAAAGCAAAAAAAATATTGCCCTTTAAATCCTATGGAACCCTTTACATTTTTTTATTTTATTATTTATTTATTTCAGGTACTTATATAGCGCCGTCAATTTACGCAGCGCTTTACATATATATATTATACATTCACATCAGTCCCTATACCCTCAAGGAGCTTACAATCTAAGGTCCCTAACTCACATTCATACCTATACTAGGGCCGATTTAGACAGGATCCAGTTAACCTACCAGCATGTCTTTGGAGTGTGGGAGGAAACCGGAGTACCCGGAGGAAACCCACGCAGACACAGGGAGAACATGCAAACTCCAGGCAGGTAGTGTCGTGGTCGGGATTCGAACCAGTGACCCTTCTTACTGCTAGGCGAGAGTGCTACCCACTGCGCCACTGTGCCGCCCACTTTACATCAGTGTGTTGGGGGTGAAATGTTTTTTTAAAAGTCCGGCATGCTGCATCTTTTTTTTGTCCTGTTTCAAAAATGCATCAAAATTGATTTCTATAGGAAACGCACCAAAAACACATCAAAAGCGTCCCCACGGTACATTTGTTTTGAGTCACATGTCCAAATTTCATAAGTGCATGCTGCGAGTCAGGAATCCAGACAACACACAAAAAATGCATTGCAAACGTGTTAAAAACACGATATGCATTTTTGCAAAATGCATACCATGTTTTACACCAGTGTGAAAGGGCCCTCCCCAAGAAATACACAGTTCAAAGTCGGTTTAGGGTACATTGGCGACATCTTGTGTTCACAAGTGGTACTACAATTTTCAAATTGGGGAGATTGTACAGTATCTCACAAAAGTGAGTACACCCCTCACATTTTTGTAAATATTTTATTATATCTTTTCATGTGACAACACTGAAGAAATGACACTTTGCTACAATGTAAAGTAGTATTCCTCTGATTGGAGGACGAATATGCGTCAATCAAGTGAGGCCATCATGCTATTCAATTCGGGAATGGAACCCACACACAAGGCTTTCAGAGATGGCAGCTTTCCCAGCTGTTGAATTTCCTAGACCAGATGTGTTGGGCAGGATACCCAGCACATGCTAAGCCCCTAACAGGCTTTTGGGTCTAGCAGCATAAATGTGCAGGTAGGGTTGCCCCCTGTCTGCAATTCACCCAGACAGTCCAGGTTTTGAACCATGTGTCCTGTTTTCAGTCTGCCTGAATACCGGACACATTATTTAGACCGGACTGTGGCTCATAGCTGGACAGAGGATTAGGCGTTCTCCTCCCTCCAGCCTGCAGGGGGCAATAGAGAGCTAACACAGACTGAGAACTCACCTGAGTCTCAGTGGCACACTGGCACTGCCAGGGAATAAAGACTGTCTGTGTTGGAGATTGGAGAGAGGAAGGAGGAGCTTCTTTGCAGTTTATGATCTGTGAGTACACAGGGAAATTGAAACTCTGATGTGTGGAGGGACACATGGGAGCACCTTATGTAAGGAGGGATTATGATGTGTGGGGGGACTCTGGTGGGGGCACCTGATGTAAGGGGGACTCTGATGGGGCACCTGATGTAAGGGGAACTCTGATGGGGGCAACTGATGTAAGGGGAACTCTGATGGGGCACCTGATGTAAGGGGAACTCTGATGGGGGTAACTGATGTAAGAGGGGACTCTGAAGTAGGCACCTGATGTAAGGGGAAACTCTGAAAGCAGCGCATGATGTAAGGAGGCAATCTGATGGGCTCTCCTGATGTAAGGGGGAGTCTGATGGGGGCACCTGGTGTAAGGGGGATTCTGATGGGGGCACCTGATGTAAAGGAGCACTCTGATGGGGCAGCTGATGTAAGGGGGGCGCTGATTGAGACACCAGATGTAAGGAGGCACTCTAATGAAGACATCTGATGTAAGAGGGCACTCTGATGGGGACATCTGATGTAAGGAGGGACATTATTGGGGACACTTGTTGTAAGGGGGCACTCTGATGGGGACACCTGAAGTATGAGGGATTCTGATAGGGACACCAGATGTAAGGAGTCTCTCTGATCGGGACAACTGTTGTAAATATGCACTATGATGGGTACACCTGATGTAAGAAAGCACTCTGATGGGTCATCTGATGTAAGAAAGCACTCTGATGGGGACACCAAATGTTTTACTTTCTTTTACTTTTAATATGGATGGGATTGGCCTAATTTTATGTTATATTAGACAGCGATTCAGACCTTGGCTGGAAGAGAATTTTAGCAACCAGACCTCCTTGAATTTTAATTCATTACCTCTGCCATAGGTGGACACTTTAGCATTGCAGGAATGTAGGCAAAATTGTGTGCACTCCTGCAATGCACAAAAACATACAGCCCTTTTGCAGGTGTGCAGTGGTGACATTAATTCTTAATGGCACAACCCCACACCTTGCTTTTGCACTCATTCACCTGCAGAAAAATGCATGGTAACAAAACACCATGCGTTTTGGTGCAGCACAATTTTTTAAAAAGGTCATACAGGTTTTACATCTATTTATACTACATTTTGTTTTTCATTTGTTTTGTAAACTACAAGAAAAAACAAAACGCTAAAGTGTTTGGGTTTGGCTTGAAGAAAAGGAGGCAATCCTAGTTGCAGGTCTGCCAGGCAATTAATAAAACAGGTTTCAGTGGCTTTCAAAACCCCAATTACTGTTTCCACTGCACAAATGTGCATTGTTTGGCCTATTCACTAACATTGCCTATTTCACAACTAGCTCAACGTTCTGCACTACTTGCAAATCTGTTTAAACAGACAAGATAAAACTAATACATTAAAGGAGTTGTAGAGGCAGAAGATTTTTTTATCTTAATGAACGGTATAGGGGTGCCAAGAGAGCACAGTACAGGGGGCCAGGAGAGAACAGCACAGTACAGGGGGACAGGAGGAAACAGTATAGGGGGCCAGGAGAGAACAGCATAGTACAGGGGGACAGGAGAGCACAGCATAGGAGGAGCAGGAGGGAACAGTACATAGGGGAGAAGGAAACCGTATGGGAGGCCAGGAGAGAACAGCACAGTACAGGGGGGCCAGGAGAGAACAGCACAGTACAGGGGGCCAGGAGAGAACAGCACAGTACAGGGGGCCAGGAGAGAACAGCACAGTACAGGGGGGCCAGGAGAGAACAGCACAGTACAGGGGGCCAGGAGAGAACAGCACAGTACAGGGGGCCAGGAGAGAACAGCACAGTACAGGGGGCCAGGAGAGAGCAGCATAGTACAGGGTGAAAGATTTGACTCCCGCGCTTATGGTACAAATGAAAATTAAATGTAAAATATGTCAAGAGCTGCAGCCTCTATCAATAAATTTTCCCTAAGGTAAATCTAGAAAAACGTGAAAAAAGGGGAAGGATAGATATGGCGCTGCTCTTATTAAGAGGTAATTTGCAACCTCTGAATACTTGAGAGGTGTGTATACCACGGGTGCATATAGTGCAAAAAGTGCAAAAAGTGCAAAAAATAAGAAATGTAAAGGATATCCTACTGTGTAAACATCCTGATCGCTTATTTATAATGCATACTGTTAGAAGCTATGTGCATTCAAACAAAAATAAAATGAGAAATAAAAATGAAAAAACAAAGAAAAGCGCTGACTTTTTCTGTGTGAAATCCACCATCCTGTGCAAAATCTGCAATTCAAAGTAACATTTCTCAGCCAAAAAAATACAACATATATGATTGGTATATAGTATTGCTGTGAAACTGGGCTCAGAAACATGCATATACCGTCCTTACCCGGTTCAATATAGGGCATTTTCACGCCCTTCCTTCCCAGACCAATTTTTAGTTTTCAGCACTGTCGCAATTTAAACGACAATTGCGCGGCCATGCGAAGTTGTACCCAAACAAAATTGATGTCCTTTTTTTCCCACAAATAGAGCTTTCTTTTGGTGGTATTTGATCACCTCTGCGGTTTTTATTTTTTGCGCTATAAACAAAAGAAGAGGGACAATTTTGAAAAAAACACAATATTTTTTACTTTTTGCTATAATAAATATCCCAATTTAAAAAAAAGAAAAATTTTCCTCAGTTTCGGCCGATACGTATTCTACTACATATTTTTGGTAAAAAAAATCGCAATAAGCGTATATAGATTGGTTTGCGCAAAAGTTATAGCGTCTACAAAATACGGGATAGATTTATGGCATTTAAAAAAAAAAAATGTATTTATTTTTTTACTAGTAATAGCGGCGATCGCAATTTTTTTTCGTGACTGCGACATTATGGCGGACACATCGGACACTTTTGACACATTTTTGGGACCATTCACATTTATACAGCGATCCGTGCTATAAAATTGCATTGATTACTGTATAAATGTGACAGGCAGTGAAGGGGTTAACCACTAGGGGGACACAAGGGGTTAAATATGTTTCCTAGGGAATGATTCTAACTGTACAGGGAGGGAACGTACAAGGGGAGGAGACCGATCAGTGTTCCTCTGTACTGGGAACACAGATCGGTCTCCTCTCAACTGACAGGACGTGGATCTGTGTGTTTACACACACAGATCCACGGTCCGGCCCGGTTAACGGGCAATCGCGGGTGCCCGGCGGACATCACGGGCGCCGGGCACACGCACCGGGTCCCGAGCAACGCGGCGGACGTGCGTGCGCGCCCCCTGGATGGCCGGGAAGCCCAGGCCGTCATATGATGTCCACCCAGGATGGGAGATCCCATCTGTGGACGTCATTTGACAATACGCGGGTAGTGAAGTGGTTAAACTCTGGTGTATAAAAAAAGTCCAATAATAAAGTGACAATGTGCTCCTTCAAATTGTTCTGTGCTTCTTAGAAAACCGTGCCCCATAAGAAACGCACTCACCGCTATTATTCACCCCACAAGGAGGTGTTTCACTTTCACAGTATGAGCCACTTCCTGTCCTGTATCCTCCAAGTGCCTCCTTGTCTGTGATGTAAGTGATCTCCTTCCTGTTAACCTCTTAAATGTTGCCCACATGTAGAGAGGAAAGAAACTCCATAGTGTGATACCGTACAAATTTCCAAATATTTATTAGTAATACTGATGGGTACTCACATTTAATAAAAATCAATGAAGCAAAAAATGTTTAAAAGCAGGAAGTCGGAGCGATCTGTGCTCCATGGCTCGAAACCGGAAGTGATGGAATAACGCTGTTAGTCCTGCCCTATGCGGTTCGTCACTGGGACGTCATCTGGTGCGGCCGCATAACCATGGGGTAAGCATGCTGTATCAACATTATTGAATATGTGCATAGATTGTTGTAAATTTGATGAATATTTATACCTTGTCTTTATTTGATATAGAGCCATAACCTTTTAGCAGACAATATATTCCCTGAAGAAGCCCAGCGGGTGAAACATGTTGGGATTTACCATCATAATACCGCTATAAATTTAAGGACCATAAGAAATGGGTCATGATTGTATATGATTTCATATGGATATATTATTATAACAAAACTTTCTAATAAATACTGAATTTCTAATGAAGTTTTTCTACTTATTATGTCACACCTGAAAATTCCTGTGAATCTCCCTTCCATTTCTTTTAAGTAGTAAGAGGTGTGGTGCTATAGTAAAATGAAGCTTGTGCTGTTTTAACATAGAGAATAATTTCTTTCTGCTTTAGTAATCAAGCTAACACCTTAGGATACGGATCTTTATTATGCTACATGCATGTGAGGTACATTTGCCCATGCAGTGTGAAGTGTCATGGGATCGGCTCTCAGCGCCAGCTTTAAGGGAGAGGAAGGACAGCGGACAACGGATGCCCCATAATCAGTCTATGGGTAATGTCACCACCCAGGTATTGCAGCTGTTGTCAGTGCTCACTCTCTCCTCTCCCCTGAAGCTGGCTTTTGGGGAGATCACATGACCAGACCAGAACACCCTAAGAATAGGTAAGTATAAGCATCTTTCTTCTACAAGCGAGTTAGTATAGGAGTTAGAAGGGGGGGGGGGGGGGGTGAGAGCAGATTAAAGATAAGGTTTAGCCTGGACTTCCACTTTAAAGCTCCTTTCACACTGATGTGCATTTGCTGCATTAAAAAGCAGCTGTAAAGTGCACCAAAAAAAGCAAAAAAAATATTGCCCTTTAAATCCTATGGAACTCTTTACATCAGTGTGTTGGGGGTGAAATGTTTTTTTAAAAGTCCGGCATGCTGCATCTTTTTTTGTCCTGTTTCAAAAATGCATCAAAATTGATTTCTATAGGAAACGCACCAAAAACACATCAAAAGCGCCCCCACGGTACATTTTGTTTTGAGTCACATGTCCACATTTCACCCCTCACATTTTTGTAAATATTTTATTATATCTTTTCATGTGACAACACTGAAGAAATGACACTTTGCTACAATGTAAAGTAGAAGCCCTCTGATTGGAGGATGAAAATGCGTCAATCAAGTGACGCCATCACGCTATTCAATCCGGGAATGGAACCCACACACAAGCTGCAATACCGCTAAAGAGACTTATAAATTAGGCTGGCTGGCCTCGTCTCTGGCTTAAAGAACAAACGTGACACTGCAAAGAGGACTGTAATAGTTCTGCTTAGCAAAACCCTTATCTATAGCAGTGTCATAGGTTTACAACCTTGGCGGAATGAGACACAGCTTTTTGCCCGTCATCCAACAGAGTTAATTAATGGTTCATTGAACCTCAGCTCCATTGAAACAATGCAACAGGGAGTGTTTTTCTCTGACCGTCATTCAACAGAATTAATCTATGGTTCATTAAACCTCAGCTTGTTTGAAACAAGGTAACAGTGTGTACTTTATTTTGGCAACATGCCATATATACTGTTTCAAAGTATACTGGCTCTCTGTGATGTGATGGTTAAGGTGTCCGTTTATGAAGCAGTGATCAGCGGTGATCCCGAGGATCGCCACTGATCACAGTCCATAAACAGTTTATGAAACAGTGATAATCGGGGAGAACATGTTTGAACTTGTTCTCCCGCCAATTATCTCTACACACGGAGAATTCTCATTGAATGACACAGTAACGGCCAGTTTATGAAGCGGTGATCTCTCCGCTTCACTGGCGATCTGTGTCAGAATTCACACTCCCAGGTTCACCAGCTCAGAGGTGGTGAATTGGGGAGTGAAGAGAGAATCTCGGGGGATCTGAGGGGGAAAGAGGAAGATTTTTAACTTCTTTATGCCTCGTTCAGACCCCCCCAACACTGTAACCATGTCCCCCTGTCATATTTATGTGTATACATATATATACATATAATGTGTATATGTATATATATATATATATATATATAATGTGTGTGTATATACATGTATATATAATGTGCGTGTGTGTATACATATGTATATAATGTAGGGGGACTGGTTATTTTATTTTTTTTATATAATCTTTATTATATATTATTTTCAAATATAACAAATAATAATACAGGGGGTACAAAGAGAAGAAAAAAAAAAGGGGGGGGGGGATCTAATAAATCACAGTGTAGTACCATAAAAGTATACCAAACCATATATATTAAAAGGATGTGCTTTAAAGAGTAAAAGAACAAACGGTGCAAACTTTTACTAAAACCTTGACGTAAGTGTGTCATGAGATACTTATGACTTCTTCATCCTGCGTCCACCATCATAATAGAGGTGGAATCTATGGTTGAAACCACCACTACATCTAAGCAGGTCAACAGTAACCATGTTAAGTAAACAACATCCTGTTAGTGTCCAAGAGTTAGACCCTAGCCGGAAAAAAAAGGGGGGGTGGGGAAGGGGGTAAAAAAGAGGGAGAAAATTGGGGAGGGAGGATGATGGGTATATCTAATAATCCCTGACATATCTGTCTAATGGCTAGCACAACTGTGTGAATTAAAAGTGCAATATCATTATCATTATGTAGATCTTGGGGGTAAATAAGTATGCCGTGCCTCTCATCCTTCAAAGTTGTTTAAGGGGCAACTCCAGCAATGTCTGATCTACAGGAAGCGGCCCCAGGGGAAGCCTGGAGGGGAGTCGCCGTATCCCTAGACTTATAATGTGTCCATGTCGCCCAGATTGCATAAAATTTATCAAACTTATCTTTACATTTTGCCATCCACTCCTCCGCTGCCATGACCGAGTCAATCAGGCCCATCCACTCGGTTCGTCTCGGAATACGGGTTGATTTCCAGTGAACAGGGATCAAACGCCGTGCAGCATTTAAGAGGTGTGGGAGTATCGACTTCCGGTACTGACTTAGTGGGGTGGATGGCACATGCAGCAAGAACTCCATGGGGGAGTCCGGTAAATCCACATCTAGGATAACCTTTATCTGGGCTCTAACGTCTAGCCAGAAGGGCCGGAGCCTCGGGCACTCCCACCAAATATGTAGGAAAGTGCCCCTAAGCCCGCAGCCCCTCCAACATGCAGCCGAAGATGTCGGATATATTTTCGCCAATTTCGTTGGTACCTTATACCATCGGGTTAATAGTTTGAAACAATTTTCCTGCGTTTTGGTATCTATTGAGCTTTTATGAGTGAGCCGATAAAGGTTATTCAATTGGACCTCAGTAAATGTGTGTCCCAGGTCTCTCTCCCATTCCCTAATGTATGTAGGTTTGTTCTGAGATTCCGCAGACTGCAGCATCGCATAAAGCAAGGAGATAGAGTGAGCAATGGGGCCCTCAGATTTACATAGTTTTTCGAAGGGGGTTAGTGATGAGGGGGGTCGCACAGGAAGAGGTAAACTCTTAATAAAATGCTGTAGTTGCCTATATCGCCATCCATCCATAGGAAAGCTACCAAACTGGGATCGGAGCCAGTCTAAGGACACCATACCTTGTTCATGAACAAACCGTCCACAGCGAACCTCCCCATCACCAGTCCAATTGCGGAGGTAGGAAAGGTGTTCCCCTGGAGTGAACCAGGGAAAGCCTCCTAGCGGTGCAAGCGGGGACGTTGGCTGTGACAGGTGCTCCTTTGAGTTAATGGTATCCCACAATCTCAGTACATGTATAGTGATCGGGGAAACAAAGCTCGAAAGACCTCTGTTCTCACGCGGGAGCCAAGGGGCATGAGACAAGTTGCGTCCCGCCAGAAACTTCTCGAGAGGAACCCAAGCCTTGGTAGAGGTGTGGTGGTGCCAGTCGAGAACTCTCTGCAGGGCCACTGCCTCATAATATTTGCGGACAGAAGGCACTCCCAGTCCTCCCATATTTTTAGGGCGTTGTAGCGTACGGAGAGCTAAGCGGGGTACATGACCCTGCCAAATAAATTTGACAAATAGGCTGTTGAAGGTCGAGAAAAGAGATCTGGGCAAAGCAATAGGTATCATCTGGAGAAAAAACAGAATTCGTGGCAGTACATTCATCTTCAGTATGCTGACCCGCCCCATCCACGAAAAGGAAGTACGATCCCACCTAGTTAAATCAGCTTTGATAGTTGTGAGTAATGGTGCAAAATTGCATGAGTAAAGTTGTGTTATATCAGCTGGGAGGTGAATCCCCAGGTATTTTAAGGAAGAGCAGCACCACGTGAAGGAGAAGGAGGCCTGTAGTTGGGAGCGCATTGCTTGAGGAACACTGAGGGGGAGAATCTCGGACTTGCTATAATTAATTTTGAAATTTGATAAAGAACAGAATCTGTTTAATTCAGACATGATGTTAGGTAGGGAGATCAGTGGGTCTGTAACATAGAAAAGAACGTCGTCTGCGTAAGCCGATAGTTTATGCTCTGTCGTTCCCACCGTGAGCCCCTTTATATTAGGGTTTGCTCTGATTATGTTGAGTAGTGGTTCTAGAGTGAGGGCAAAAATCAAGGGGGACAAGGGGCACCCCAGCCGTGTACCGTTTCGAATAGGAAAGGGGTTGGAAAGCGTTCCATTTACTTTAACCCGTGCTTCGGGGGAACTGTATAATGACCCTATCCATTGGAGCATATTACTTCCCAAGCCCAATCGAGAGAGCACCGCCTGCAGATAGGCCCAGTCCACCCTGTCGAAGGCCTTCTCAGCGTCCGTGGATAAGAGAAGACAGGGTGCACTGGGCCGACGCAGGTTCGCCCAGTGTATCAACTGTATGGCTCGATTGGAATTGTCCCTAGCCTCCCTACCTGTTATAAAACCCGTTTGATCTGTATGAATCACCGACGGGAGGATAGGTTTGAGGCGATTAGCCAACACTTTCGCGAAAATCTTGATATCAGTGTTCAGTAATGAAATCGGCCTATAGCTGCTAAGGGTGGAGGGATCCTTGCCCTCCTTCAGAAGGACGGTGATGTGCGCCATCAACGCATCCCTCGGGAGGGTGGTGCCCGAAGCTAACGCATTGAAATATGTGCACATTCGGGCAGCCAGGAGGTGAGAAAATTTGCGATAGTACACATTAGTTAGTCCATCAGGACCAGGGCTCTTCCCATGCGGAAGATCCTTAATGATTGCTTCTATTTCCTCCACCGCTATAGGCCTATCAAGCTGAGCACTAATTTGTTGCGAAATTTGTGGTGTGAGTGCCTCCTCCAAGTATTGCGCAATACAGTCTGCCTTCTGAGAGGGCGTATGTCCTGCAAGTGTGGCTGGGAGTTGATAAAGTTGGGCATAATAATCGCGAAAGGCATCTGCAATTTTAGAGGATAGTACAGTTTGGGATCCCGAGGGCGTTTGAATTTTATGGACATGTCCGGATGTGCGTTGCCGTTTCAGGGCCCTGGCCAGGAGTTTGCCACACTTATTACCAAACTCATAGAATTTATGTGAGACGTATCGGAGTCTGTCACGGGTTCGTTTTTCTAGTAGGTCTGAGAGCTGTGCCCTGAGGGCTGTTAATTTCTCGTATAAAAGAGGGGTCAATTGTCGTTTGTGTTAGAGTTCTACTGTACGCAATTGTGTCAGCAAGGATTGGAGTTCCCCACAGCGGGCCTTTTTGAGCCTAGCTCCTTGGGCAATAAATTCACCTCTTATCACAGCTTTATGTCCCTCCCAAACATATGCTACCCCAGTTTCTCCCGTCGCGTTTTCTTTGAAATACAGAGAGATGGGGGCAGGAGGCGGAGCCTAGCAGAGCAGACATGCATTGTTAGAGCTCCACACCGCTGAGGAGAGAAGAGAAGGACAAAGCGGAGCCTGCAGGCTCAAAAGGTATCCATTTGAACCTTTTTGCCCCAGGGAACAAACTGTGAAAGTTTGGGAAGGAAATATGGTACTGGGAGGAAACCGTGGCAGAAATAAAAATCACCTCACAAAGAGCTCACAGGCACTCACTGCAGCTGAAGCAGCTCCAGTCACCTCACAAGATACAGCATCAGGGCGCTCTCACAGACAGAAAATGTCACAGCAAGACTCTCCATTTGAGTCAGATACAGAACAAATCCTCTCACAAACTTCTCCACAAGCCTCCTCAGTATCCCCAGTAATATTATTACAATTTGAAAAGATGCTTCATAAGGCTTTAAAACAAACCTCAGACCAAATAACAAAAAGCCTAACCAAAGAAATAAGAGAGCTGGGAAACCGCACCGCAGCCTTAGAAATAAAAATGGATGAAATTGAAATTACAACCCAAGAAAATATAACAGAATTGGAACAATTAAAAAAAGAGAATTTAATACTTCAAACTAAGCTCGAAGATTACGAAAATAGAGCCAGACGTTCAAACTTACGCATAAGGGGAATACCTGAAACTGTGACAGACCTGCAATCTACTATTACTGCTCTATTACAAGAACTAAAGCCAGATATCCCTATTGAACGTTTAGAACTGGACAGAGTACACAGAGCCCTCACAGCCAAAAAGAAAGATGGACCCCCACGTGATATAATCACAAAATTTCATTATTACATAACGAAAGAACAAATACTAATTGCTGCAAGAGAAAAAAAGGAACTTAATTTTCAAGGACACAATTATCACATTTTTGCTGACCTATCCCAACTTACTATTACTAAAAGACGATCCATGAAACCCCAACTAATGGAACTGCAACGCCACAACATTATGTATCAATGGGGCTTCCCCTTTTCAGTCAGATTTAACTACCAAGGTACAATTTACAGAAGCAGATCAGCAGATGAACTACAACAAACCCTTTTAAAATTAAATCTGACAGAACCCACAAGCAGCAACTCTCCCACACGCAGAAGAATGGCATCATCTTCACCTTCAGGCAGCACCCAGAAAATTTCAGAACAAAATGGGAATCATCATTCTCACAAAAGAGGCCGTTATGCCACATCATCCATGGACCAAGAAGATTCAATGGACTGACATCCTAATTCCTGATATCTCTTCATTTATTATACTAAGAGATGGTTCTCTATAAAAAACCTATATTTATAACTGAATGTAACTGCATTCTGATAGTCACACACTGTGTGGGGTCATGTTACATTCCAGTTATATTTCTTATTACTTCTGATTCATATAGCCTTAGAATATATAAGTGAAATAAGGAAATTCTTGTTCAGTTATATATTATCAGGTAATAACAATAGATTTATTACTTTTTAGGACAAATATGTTCAATAATTCAGAAGTAATGGAAGCTTTTTCTTTCTTTTCTTAAAACAAATATATTATTACCTAACTAGTTCCTAGAATTATGTTTTTGTTTATTCTAATCTGAAGCAATACAACCTCAATTTTATGAGTTAACATATCTAAACAGTTACGTATGAATAAAATATGTAATTGTTTACTCTAAAAGGGTTAAAATCCCAAAATAATTCAAACTATCTTCATCAATACCAAAGTTATTAACAGTACCTTTCTAACTGAATTATTTAGCCTAGGGCAAGACTAACCATATACAACCACCCTGGAATAAATAATTTCAACAAAAACTATATTCTGCACTCCAATTAATGAAACATCATTTTGATGTCTTTTGACATAGCACTTCTCTCCTGTAAGCGGAAGATCCGTGTACCCCCATTAGCCCTCCTCATTCTCCCAACCATATTATGTGGGAGTGTGACGAAGGCACTTATTCCCCTGAGAGAGATATTTATTCTCTTTCACGGGTAAATTGTGATTACTTGCAAAAAATAATTTATACAATGTATCATCTAATCTCATATGTTTTTTGTTTACTCTTTACTCCAGAATTCACTGGTTTCTTTTCTATCTATTCATCTCTTCAGTCCACACAGGTTGATCTGCGCAGTCAGCTCTGCATAACAAAAAGTAAGTCAAAACTATTTGATCTATTGCCATGGCACCACTGAATATACTTTCCCTGAATGTTCAGGGAATAAATGTCCCACAAAAAAGGACCAAAGCCTTCCGTACTTTCCATAACAAGAAGGCTCACATAGTATGCCTCCAAGAAACACACTTCACCAAAGATTCTACTCCAAAATATATTTCTCCTTTTTATCAACAAATTTACACGGCTTCTGCCTGTACCAAGCAAAGGGGAACTCTAATTGCATTTCACCGATCCACACCATTCACCTTATCATCAGAAATTAAAGACCCAGAAGGTAGATACCTGATACTCATGGGTTATATAATGGATACAGCAATCACAGTGATTTCCTACTACGCTCCTAACAAACAACCTACACCATTCCTCTCACATATATTACAAGTGATTAATACACACAAAATAGGAACAGTGATAATGTGTGGGGATTCAAACCAGGTCCTCCTCCCATTTCTAGATAAATCACCTTTTACACCATCCAAAATAACCTCTAGATTACCTTTTTCTCAACTTCTTTCCAAATACAATCTGGTAGATTCATGGAGAGAAAGTAACCCAATGAAAAAGAAATTCACTTATTTCTCGCACCCTCATCAAACCTTCACCAGAATAGATCATATTTTTCTAACAATAGGAATGATACCAGAAATTATTGCATCAGATATAATTCCGATTCCGTGGTCTGACCATAATGCAGTATACACTACTATAGCCTCAGCCATACCAAAAGCGCATGACCCAACGTGGTACTTACCGGACATAATGCTCAAACACCCACTACATCAGATGGCCATTGAACAAGCTTTAAAGGAATACATATCAATTAATAATACAACAGACATCTCCCCAATAACACTGTGGGAAGCTCATAAGCCTGTCTTGCGTGGTACAATACAAAGACAAATGGCACTATTTAAACGGGAACGCAAAAATCTAGCAAAAAAACTAGAACTCAATTTTAATGCAGCCTACATATCATTTCAAGATAATCCATCTCAGAGTACAAAATCTCATCTGGAAAAATCTAGATTGGAATACGATCTATTTCTCACTGAGTCAGTTGATAAATCCCTCAAACGCTCCAAACACAATTTCTACATGAATACAAACAAACCAGGTACATATTTGGCTCGGGCATTAAATTCAACTAACAAATCTTTCAAACCAATACGTTTGAAATTATCAAAAAATGTTTACACTTGTAATCCAGTTAAAATAGTCCATAAATTTCACTCACATCTCGCAACTTTATACAAGACAAACAATGAATTTAATCCTACAGAGGCTGAATTCTTCTTCTCAAAAATAACCTTACCTGAGTTATCTCAGAATCAAAAAAGCAGTTTGGATGAGCCTATAACTATAGATGAAGTTGCTAACGCCATAAAAGACCTAAAACTTAACAAAAGACCAGGCCCAGACGGCTACTCGGCTTTATACTATAAAACATTCTCAGAAATACTCTCTCCCATTCTCACTGAAACTTTTAACAAACTTCTAGATGGACATTCTTTTCGGCAAGAAACACTAATGGCAATTGTTTGTATGATCCCAAAACCCCTTTCTGATGATACTTCCTGTGTGAATTATCGGCCTATCTCTCTGTTAAACCTCGATATTAAATTATTAGCAAAAATAATAGCAAAACGCCTCAACAGCATTATAGGAAAATTAATACATAGAGATCAAGTAGGCTTCATGCCAAATAGACAGGCAGGCGATAATATACGCAGGGCAGTGTTATTGGCACATATTGCTAAAAAACGGAAAATCCCTTTATGTTTTCTATCTCTCGATATTAAGAAGGCATTTGACACAGTATCCTGGCAATATATGCAATATTCATTACAAAAATGGGGTTTTGGACCCCACTTTTTAACATGGATCAAAGCATTATATAATAAACCCAAAGCCTATATAAAATATGCTGGATACAAATCTGAAGCCTTTAATATCGAAAGAGGTACCCGACAGGGTTGCCCATTATCTCCCTTATTATTTGCCCTTATACTCGAACCCATGGCCCAATACATCAGAACAAACCAAACTATAACTGGCATTGAAGTAGGAGGTATTACACACAAATTATGTATATTTGCAGACGATATATTACTTTTTCTATCATCACCACAGGTCTCTGGTCCTAACTTAATACCAGCTCTTGATGGATTTGCAGCCCTATCCGGCCTTATGATTAATCCTAAGAAATGCCTAGTGCTTAATATTTCACTCACAAACATGGAATTGATCCCGGCTAGAGCTGCACTCCCATTCACATGGGCAGAAAAATCAATCCCATATCTTGGAATTCATTTAACAGCATCTCATTCTGACTTATTCTCAACCAATTATCCTCCTGTATTAAGACAGATCACAAATCTAATAAAACAATGGTCGCAACTTCCTTTATCCTGGATAGGGAAGATTAATGCAATCAAAATGACTATTCTACCCAAATTGCTTTATCTATTCAGAGTCCTCCCTATTCCAATTCCTTCCTATTTTTTGAGAATAGTACAAAAAAGAGCAACTTCGTTTATATGGGGCTCTTCTAAACCACGTATACCTATACACACACTACATCTTCCCAAAAATAAAGGAGGCCTGGGATACCCTAATTTTACTAACTACTACAGAGCAGCACATTTGGCCAGTCTGTCCAAATACCATGCAAAACAGGAAATCCCATTATGGGTATTTATAGAGGCTTCAGAAAATGACCCTCTATTAATATCAAATTTATTATGGCTTGATCCTAAAGACCGCTTTAAAATTCATAATCCCATAACTAAACACTTCTTATCTCTCTGGGATAAACTAAAAACCAAATATCAGTTACAATCTCCACACAATCCTCTCCTTTCTTTTATCAGAAATCCGGCCTTTTATCCGGCATGGATCTACCCAAATTCTTTTAAAGCTTGGACAACATCAGGCATTCAGACACTAAATGACTTCATAGCATCTAAATCATTCCTTTCATTCCCATCGCTTAGAGAAAAATATGATCTACCAAACTCTGAGATATTTAGATATCTCCAAATCAAAAACTTCTATACACCATTCCTAAAGGGGGATACACCATTATCCCAATTATCCATTTTTGAATCAATCTGTACAAAAGATCCATTTGCTAAAGGTACAATTTCATCACTTTATAATCAATTATATGGAGTAGCAAATCTTAATAGACCCTCTTACGTTCAGAGGTGGGAGGAGGACCTGGGACGAACTTTAGAAGACACGGACTGGTCTAACATATGGCTCACATCTAAGTCATCTTCACCCAACATCTTAGCACTGGAGACAAATTATAAAGTCCTAACTCGCTGGTACCTTGTACCCGCTAGAGTGGCAAAATATTCACCTAATACCTCAGCTCTTTGTTTTCGAGGATGCCCAGAAATAGGCACATATTTACACATATGGTGGACGTGCCCAGTAATCCAAACCTTCTGGAAGGAAGTCTTCGTGATTGCATCTAAAATATTTAAAAAAATAATACAACCAGATCCATATTTAACTTTACTTAATCTAAAACCGGAATGGTTAACACTCTCTCAATTCAAACTTATGATCCAACTAATAACGGCTGCAAAACAAACAGTGGCCAAGGCATGGAAATCTCCTACATTGGTACTAGCAGAAACAATTCACAGAATGAATAATACAATGTTCCATGCTAAGATGGTAGCCATCGATCAAAATCAAATTCCAAAATTTGAAAAACTTTGGCATCCTTGGATAAAACAACAGTTCCTGTCAAACTTCAATGACTCTGTCCTGTTGCCATGGTAACAGATTAAATGACTTACAGAGACACCCATTCTAAGGCTTCAAAGAGAACTAAAAAGAATAATAAACTGACGAGCAGGACAACCTTGTGGACCATACCTCTACCTTTCAACCCTTTTTCTTCTTTCTCTTTCCTTTTCTCCACCTTACGATTAAAGCTCATTATCAGAATTTATTTGACCTATATACACTCTACTTGTAAACAATATGTATAGTAGGTATAAATCATTTAAATAACTACAAAAGTAACTAAGGAAATGAAATATATCTTTAATTTAGGTTTACGTGAACCCAATGTTTAATATTTGAAATTTCATGATATTTACCTATATAAACCCTACTGTAAAACAATGAGCTTACTTTATAGATCCTTGTAAACTTACTTTATGTATCTTTATAACATTGTATACTCAATAAACTTCTTTTGACAAGGAAATACAGAGAGATAGCATCTGTCACCTGAGCTAACGCTACTGCATCATCTAATAGGTTTTCGTTCAGGCGCCAAGTCCATTGGCGAGCCTCTGAAGACAAAGGTGCCAGGGAGATGGAAATGGGTGCATGATCGGAAATCGTCATAGATCCGATTGACGAGCCAGAGAGTGATTCCAAAAGGCGTTGATCTACCAGTAGAAGGTCTATCCGCGTGTACACTTTATGTGTAGCGGAATAGTAGCTGAAATCTTTTCCAGTAGGATGTGTCACTCTCCAGCAGTCGATCAGATGACTAGCGTGTAAGGTTTTACGGAAGCGCTTAAGAAACGCAAATGAGTGTGTAGAGTGGCCTGAAGAGGTATCTAACTGCGGGTCGGGGCACACATTGAAGTCCCCTCCCACAATGAGACGCCCCTCGCGAAATTCGGAGAGGGAATCCAGGACCCTCTCCAAAAAATCTAGCTGCCTAGAATTGGGAGCGTACAGCGCCACAATTGTAAATTTTTGATTGTATATAGTGCCTTTCAGAAAAACAAATCTGCCTTCAGGATCTGCGCGGTGGTCAGTGGTGATGAAGGGGCAATTTTTATGGATCGCCACCGCGACCCCACCTGATTTAGATTTGGGTGAATTGCTGAGGAACCATTGATTGTATAT
This sequence comes from Aquarana catesbeiana, assembly GCF_042186555.1. Lineage (NCBI taxonomy): Eukaryota > Metazoa > Chordata > Amphibia > Anura > Ranidae > Aquarana > Aquarana catesbeiana. The sequence goes on along the minus strand of NC_133326.1, from coordinate 627,501,765 downwards.
GTGTGTGGGGAGGCGAGGGACTGAGTCAGCTCTGAAATGAGTTTCCTGTAATAATAAGATATGTGCACCAGATCTCTTTGTCTCAAGCCACAACTTACTGCGTTTGGATGGAGAACTCAGGCCCCGTACGTTGTATGACACGATTTTCAGATCAGCCATTGCTGGTTATCCATAGGGTCCCCCAGAGGGCGCGAAGAGAGCGAGGAGAGAGCCACGGCATATGACCCAGCAAATCTAAAGTGCTGATAAGAAAAGCAAATGAGTATAACCCATGCAATAGATAGACAACCCTTCCATAGACATCATCATAAAACATTGAGGAGAAAAACCATAAAAAAAGAGGGGGGGAAAGCATTGGGAGAAAAATTAGGAACATCAAGAAAACAAAAAACGTAATACCCTGTGGGTATTCAGTAACCTCTAGGTGCAACGGTGCCGAGATCGCCCGCCGGCCTAGTGGCACCACAAAATGCGGGCGATCACTGCGTCGTGCATTTCCTTCTACAAGGAATGTAACTCTCATGAGTTTACCTATGGGGGGAAAGTGGAGAGTCACTAAACAGGAGCCCCAACTGAGGGGACCCGCTCCTCTATGTGAGCACCTCTGAAAGTCAGGTGCATGTGAGAATTATCTGCAACAGCAAAAATTGAACCAGCAGAATTTAGAACCAAAACACGGACATAACGCCAGTCCTGTGGGTGGAAAGTTGAAGCCTCCAAAGTCGTTTCTCCACCTCAACGTACAGCTGGGGAAGAAGGAGGGTCTTGCTCCGTTGCGGCAGTTTGTCTATTCCGGGGTTTGTTGCGTCGTCTGCGGCGGGCTTGCTGCCAAGGTTCCTGACGGGCTGGTAGTGGAACTTCAGAGGAAATGCACCAATCAGGTATGTCCACAGGGGGGAGACCAAGGCGTGAGAGGAAATGAGGAAGATCTGACTTGTTCCGCAAAGTGATTTGTTGGCCATCTTTTGTGACGGAAAGGCTGAAGGGGAATCCCCAGCGGTATACCAAGTGTGCTTCCTGCAGGACTGCCAGCAGAGGCTTCAAGGCCCTGCGCTGCATCAGCGTGCGTCTGGATAAGTCCGGAAATAAGGACACTTGTGCTCCATCAAAATCCACATGGCGCATACCTCTAACATGAAACATGATGCGCTCCTTCACAGTATACTTATGCAGTTTACAGATAATGTCTCGTGGTTTATCAGGGTCTTCTGAGGGAGGTCTAAGGGCCCTGTGCGCACGATCGATCTCTATATGGTCGGGAGCTTCTCTCCCCAGAATTTGGGTGAACAGCCCCTGAAGTGAGGGGATTATGTCCCTAGGGCCTGTGGCTTCTGGCAGACCTCTAATGCGAATATTGACCCTGCGACTTCTATTCTCCACATCATCAAGTTGATCGAGCAAAGAGTCAATCCGTTGATCCTGCATTTTACTGTGTGCTTGTAAAGCCTGTAGGGAAGGGTTAATGTCCTCCACTGTCGCCTCTAGGGCCTCCACCCTGCCTCCTATGTGGGCAGTGTCAGCTTGTAAATCCTCAATGTCCTTTCTAAAGGCCTTCTCCATGCGGGCCATGAATCCTTCAATGTCTGCCCAGGTAGGAAGGGCAAGGATATGGGACCTGAGGTCGCCGTCATCTTGGACTATGTGCGGGCCTCTGAGTCCTGGGGCTATGTGTTGGGAGAGTCCAGAGCTGGGGGAGGGAGAGGCGGCAGATCGGGCCGGGAAAGCGTGCAGAGGGGTATGGTCACGGCTCTTCCCCGCATCCCTCCTACCCGGGCTACTGAACGGGCTTCCTCTGGACTCTGGAGAGGATGGGAGAAGGGGGGATGTCGGTGGATGGCGCGGCGACATGGCTGGGGATGCCGCGTGTGCGGCCTGTGAAGACTCACCCGGCGCCATCTTGGATTCTGCTCCCGACCGTCTTCCCCCGTAAAAAAAGGCCTCAAGAGAGCTGGAACGGAGCCGTGGGGTTCTCCGGGGCTGCGGGGATGGCTTCCTCCGTGTCGGCATCTCACAGAGCCGGCGTCTGGGTCAATTTGTGCTGCTGCAAGGAGCGAAGTATGGAGCGGGTCAGACAGAGCTCAGCTCATACACGTCCGCTCTGTTCCATGTCTCGGCCACGCCCCCCCGACTGGTTATTTTATTAACATTAATCCACGCCGTCTGTCTGTGTATTGAGCGGTGATAATTTATCACTGCTTAATAAACTGACATCTCTGTATTTCTGGTACTGTAATCTCGTAAAGTCTCACGAGATTCCAGTATCAGGGGCCGTTCTCCATTGCTTTGAAGCGTTTGTAGATCTCTTCACTCCTCCAAAGGTGAAGCGATCTACACCGCTTCATAAACTGGCACACAGAGGAGAAAGATCTTCACTGTGAATGCCGGAGAATGAAGCGGTGAATAGATTTCACTGCTTCATAAACGGACACCTCAGCCTCTGTGAAGTTGCTACATTCAGAGATACCCTGACATTTACTAACACAGAGAGACACTTATGCCCTGTACACACGGTCGGACATTGATCGGACATTCCGACAACAAAATCCATGGATTTTTTCTGGCAGATGTTGGCTCAAACTTGTCTTGCATACACACGGTCACACAAAGTTGTAAGAAAATCCGATCGTTCTGAACGCGGTGATGTAAAACACGTACATCGGGACTATAAACGGGGCAGTAGCCAATAGCTTTCGTCTCTTAATTTATTCTGAGCATGCGTGGCACTTTGTGCGTCGGATTTGTGTTCACACGATCGGAATTTCCGACAACGGATTTTGTTGTTGGAAAATTTTATAGCAAGCTCTCAAACTTTGTGTGTCGGAAAATCCGATGGAAAATGTGTAATGGAGCCTACACACGGTCGGAATTTCCGACAACAAGGTCCTATCACACAAAATCCGATCGTGTGTACAGGGCATAACTGTTGTGACAACAAAATAAGATTCTCCAACAGCCGTGTATGTATTTTTCAATTAAAGGGGTTGTAAAGGCAATTAAAAAAAAACAAAAAAACACCAAACATGTTATATTTACCTCCACTGTGCAGCTCGTTTTGCACAGAGTTGCCCCAAACCTGGTCTTCTAGGGTCCCTCGGCGGCTGTCTCAGCTCCTCTCTGCAAGAACTAACCACCTTCATGCGAGCTCTCTCGCATGGTGGTTAGTTCTTGCGGGTGCGCTTCCATCATACAGCCGGCAACAATCGCCGCTCCCTGTTTCACTAGGCCCCACCCCCCCGGCTCGCCGCGTCATTGGATGTGATTGACAGCAGCGCGAGCCATTGGCTGCGCTGCTTTCAATCCATCCACTCTAGCTAATCGACGGCCAGGCTGAGCGGCGAAGAGGACATCGGGGGGTGAGCGCAGCAGGTGAACGGGCTCAGGTAAGTAAAACGGGGGAGCTGGGGGGGCCGGTATTGTCGGATGTTTTTTCACCTTAATGCATAGGATGCATTAAGGTGAAAAAATGCAAACCTTTACAACCCTTTTAAGGATTCACCTTTCATCTCTGCTTTCTCTGTGATTTCAAGATATAATCTATGTTTGGCAAAACTTGTCTGCAACACACTGGACCAATTTATTTGTGGTTCGATATAATTATTCATTCATTGTTTTGAAAGAATTTCTGCTGTTGCAAATACATGATTAGTAAAAACACACATGTATATATGGAGATACAATTTTGCTATATATGGAAAGCTACCTCCATTAGACTTAATATAATCAATGTTTGTTTCATAATTTCTTTATTCCTATTCTAATCTATGAACATTCCTGAATCAGCCTTGATAAGGGTAACCCTTTTGTGTTCCATACAATATTAACAAATCTGTATTTTGCTAATTTCTGTCACTGTGCACTTTACACAAGCTGGAATTCATAGAGGTTTTTTAGATATTTATCTACATCTAAGAATTTCCAGCATGTGGGTTGATAATCCGAATTATCTTTTTAACAATGTTTTTGTACATGTTATATGTTTTAGGTTTTCTAAAAAAATAAGATGTTCTATATAGGAAATTTGTTATTCATACAAATTTCAATAAAATTAATTGATTGAATCAAACTGCTTGGTGCCTTCTTTTTTGATAGTGTATCTTCACTATCTTATTTCTCCCCTTTCTAGTGTACAGCTTGTATACCAGTTTAAATTTGCTGTCCCTTCAAAATAACTCAACACACAGCCATTAAAGTGGAGTTCCACCCAAAAATGGAACTTCCGCTTTAAGGGAAGGTGACCCCCTGACATGCCACATTTGGCATGTCATTTTTTTTTTTTGGGGGGGGGGGGGGGGGGGCGCAAACTCTCTTTTTAGAGGGTTACAGCTCCCACTTCCTCCCGGGACTTCGCGGCGCTGGAAGTTAGTTCACCTCTCCCCCCTCCCTCTCGGCAATCCTCTGGGACACGTCACAGGTCCCAGATGATTGCTCGGCCAGGCACAGCGTGCCGCACGGGTTGAGCATGCACAGTGCGTGCCCAGCTGAGGTGCCGCAGAGAGGAGGGGGAGACGAGCGGAGCTTCATTCCCTCACATCACTAGACCCTGGGACAGATAAGTGTCCGATTATTAAAAGTCAGCAGCTGCAGTATTTGTAGCTGCTGACTTTTAATTTTTTTTTTTTTTTTTTTAAACGGAATGTCTAAACTGCTGGCAACAAAAGTGAGTACACTCCTATGTGAAAATGTCCAAATTGGGCCCAATTAGCCATTTTCCCTCCCTGGTGTCATGTGACTCGTTAGTGTTACAAGGTCTCAGGTGCAAATGGGGAGCAGGTGTGTTAAATTTGGTTTTATCGCTCTCACTCTCTCATATTGGTCACTGGAAGTTCAACATGGCACCTCATGGCAAAGAACTCTCTGAGGATCTGAAAAAAAGAATTGTTGCTCTATATAAGGATGGCCTAGGCCAGTGAAACCTTGGTACCCCAGATGTTTTGGAACTACATTACATGCACTCTGCGGTGTAGTTGAGCATCATGGGAAATGTAGTTCCAAAACATCTAGAGTGCCAAGGTTCGCCATCACTGGCCTAGGCTATAAGAAGATTGCCAAGACCCTGAAACTGAGCTGCAGCACGGTGGTCAAGACCATATAGCGGTTTAACAGGACAGGTTCCACTCAGAACAGGCCTCTCCGTGGTCAACCAAAGAAGTTGAGTGCATGTGCTCAGCATCATATCCAGAGGTTGTTTTGGGGAAATAGACGTATGAGTGCTGCCAGCATTGCTGCAGAGGTTGAAGGGGTGGGGGGTCAGCCTGTCAGTGCTCAGACCATACGCCGCACACTGCATCAAATTGGTCTGCATGGCTGTCATCCCAGAAGGAAGCCTCTTCTAAAGATGATGCACAAGAAAGCCCGCAAACAGTTTGCTGAAGACAAGAAGACTAAGGACATGGATAACTGGAACCATGCCCTGTGGTCTTAAGAGACCAAGGTAAACTTATTTGATTCAGATGGTGTCAAGCGTGTGTGGTGGCAACCAGGTGAGGAGTACAAAGACAAGTGTGCCTTGCCTACAGTCAAGCATGGTGGTAGGAGTGTAATGGTCTGGGGCTGCATGAGTGCTGCTGGCACTGGGGAGCAACTGTTCATTGTGGGAACCATGAATGCCAACATGCACTGTGACATACTGAAGCAGAGCATGATCTGCATCCTTCGGAGACTGGGTCGCAGGGCAGTATTCCAACATGATAACGACCCCAAACACACCTCCAACATGACTACTGCCTTGCTAAAGAAGCTGAGGGTAAGGGTGATGGACTGGCCAAGCATGTCTCCAGACTAGGGATGAGCCGAACACCCCCCGGTTTGGTTCGCACCAGAACCTGCGAACGGACCGAAAATTCGCACGAACGTTAGAACCCCATTGACGTCTATGGGACACGAATGTTCGAAATCAAAAGTGCTCATTTTAAATGCTAATTTGCATGGTATTGTCCTAAAAAGGGTTTGGGGACCCGGGTCCTGCCCCAGGGGACATGTATCAATGCAAAAAAAACTTTAAAAAACGGTTGTTTTTTCGGGAGCAGTGATTTTAATGATGCTTAAAGTTAAAAAAAAAAGTGAAATATTCCTTTAAATATCGTACCTGGGGGGTGTCTATAGTATGCCTGTAAAGTGGCGCGTGTTTCCCATGTTTAGAACAGTCCCTGCACAAAATGTCATTTTTAAAGGAAAAAATCTCATTTAAAACTGCTTGCGGGTTTAATGTAATGTCGGGTCCTGGCAATATGGATGAAAATCAGTGAGACAAACGGCATGGGTACCCCCCAGTCCATTACCAGGCCCTTTGGGTCTTGTATGGATATTAAGGGGAACCCCGCACCCAAATTAAAATAAGGAAAGGTGTGCGGCCACCAGGCCCTATATACTTTGAACAGCAGTATACAGGCGGTGCAAACAAGACAGGGACTGTAGGTTTGTTGTTAAGTAGAATCTGTTTGTAATTTTGAACGGGTACATTTTTAACGTGTTTAGCTCCAGCCAAAAAATCTTTTTTAAGCTTTTTGGAAAACATAGGGAAGGGTTATCACCCCTGTGACATTTGTTTTGCTGTCTGTCCTCCTCTTCAGAAGATTTCACCTCACTTTTTGTCCCAATGACAAATGTTTTTTGAAAATTTGGGGTTTTTTGTGGAACAAGGATTGGAAAGCATCAGTGGAAAGGAGAAATGTTTTTCCCATATTAACTCTTACAGGAGAGAAATTCCCTTCCTAGGGGTAGATTTCATCTCACTTCCTGTTGTCTCCTTCTGTTTGCAAGTAGGAGTCGTTTGTAAGTTAGATGTTTGAAAGTAGGGGCCTGCCCTATATACTCAGCAGAAATTTGGGCCTTAGGTGTTGTTGTGGCCACAACACTGTAAGCCCTCACAGGGCCCTGCTGTGAAATATTAGATCAAGAATTGTAATTACATGCCCCTGTTGACCAGGGGCAGAAAAATTGGGCCTTTGGTGCTGGTGCCACAACACTGTAAGTCCTCACTCGCTCTTGGTGGGCGCAGAAATGGGCCCTGCTGTGAAATATTAGATCAAGAATTGTAATTACATGCCCCTGTTGAACAAGGGCAGAAAAATTGGGCCTTTGGTGGTGGTGGTGGTGGTGCTGGTGCCACAACACTGTAAGTCCTCACAGACACTCTAGTTGGAACGCAGGAACGAGCCCTGCTGCAAAGTATTGCATCAAAAATTGTAATTACACGCCCCTGTTAAACAGGGGCTGAAAAATTGGGCCTTAGGCACTGGTGCTGGTGCCACAACACTGCAACCCCTCACAGATACTCTAGTTGGAACGCAGAAACGAGCCCTGCTGCAAAGTATTGCATCAAAAATTGTAATTACACGCCCCTGTTAAACAGGGGCTGAAAAATTGGGCCTTAGGCACTGGTGCTGGTGCCACAACACTGCAACCCCTCACAGATACTCTAGTTGGAACGCAGAAATGAGCCCTGCTGCAAAGTATTGCATCAAAAATTGTAATTACACGCCCCCGTTAAACAGGGGCTGAAAAATTGGGCCTTAGGCACTGGTGCTGGTGCCCAGAACCAAAAATGTTCTTACAAGCTATCAGCGTGATCATTGAGGAGGAAGAGGATAACTACTCAGGAATAGTCACTCAGCATAGCCACTCTTTGAAGGGATCTGAGATTTCAAAAAAAATTATTCGGTTACATCAGCATCAGGTGCTTGGTAGCTGGTGGTGATCCAAGACTGATTCAATTTTATGAAGGTCAGTCGATCGACCGAGTCGGTGGACAGACTCACCCTGTGATCGGTTACAAAGCCTCCTGCAGCACTGAATGTGCGTTCCGAAAGAACGCTGGATGCAGGACAGGCTAGTAGCTCAATTGCATACTGTGCAAGCTCTGGCCAGTGATCCATCCTCAAGACCCAGTAACCCAGAGGATTTTCGGTGGGAAAGGTGTCCAAGTCAGATCTTGCCCCTAGGTGTTCCTGCACCATGTAAAACAGACGCTGGCGATGGTTGCTGGAACCGATCATACCTTGGGGCTGCGGACCAAAAAATTGTCTGAACGCATCGGTCAGACGGCCACCTTCTCCACCGCTCCTTCTTTGACTGACCGAAGCCTCAGCAACACGTTGTCCAGAAACAGGAGTTTGTATCCTCCCAGTCTCTGGGAACGCATTGCACAGACCTTTCTGCAAGGCCTCCCGAAGATGTTTCATCCTCTGCTCCCTCTACGATGGCAAGATAAGGTCCACAACCTTACCCTTGTAACGTGGATCAAGGAGGGTTGCCAGCCAGTATTGGTCCTTCTCCTTGATACCACGAATACGAGGATCCTTACGCAGGCTTTGCAGGATCAGGGAGGCCATGCAGCGTAGGTTTGCTGAGGCATTCGGTCCGGAGTCCTCTGGGTCACTAAGGACGACATGGTCCGCAGCCACCTCCTCCCAGCCACGTACAAGTCCATGTGTTTCTTGGGACTGATCCCTTAAAGACTGCTGCTGATGCTGAGTGCCAGGCTCCGCCTCCATACTGACACAATCTTCCTCCTCGTCCTCTTCCTGTGTGATCGGCTGGCACGCAGGAACACTGTCTGGATAAAGGGGGCCTTGAGAGCTAAGGAAGTCCTCCTCTTCCTGCCTCTGTTCTGCTTCAAGTGCCCTGTCCATTATTCCACGCAGCGTGTGCTCCAACAGGTGGACAATTGGGACAGTGTCACTGATACATGCACTGTCACTGCTCACCATCCTCGTGACCTCCTCAAATGGTGACAGGACAGTGCATGCATCCCTGATCATGGCCCACTGGCGTGGGGAAAAAAAACAAGCTCCCCTGACCCTGTCCTGGTGCCATAGTCGCACAGGTACTCATTGATGGCCCTCTGCTGTGTGTGCAGCCGCTGCAGCATGGCCATCGTTGAGTTCCACCTGGTGGGCATGTCAAAGATTAGGCGGTTCTTGGGCAGGTTAAACTCCTTTTGGAGGTCCACCAGCCGAGCACTGGCATTATATGACTGGCGGAAATGCACACAGACTTTCCTGGCCTGCCTCAGGACATCCTGTAAGTCCGGGTACCTGCCCAAGAACCGCTGCACCACCAAGTTAAGGATGTGAGCCAAACAGGGCACATGGGTCATTTGTCCCTGTCGGAGGGCAGAGAGGAGGTTGGTGCCATTGTCGCAAACCACCATTCCTGCCTTAAGTTGGTGTGGTGTCAACCACCTCTGAACCTGCCCCTGCAGAGCTGACAGAACCTCTGCCCCAGTGTGGCTCCTGTCCCCCAAGCACACCAGCTCAAGCAGCGCATGGCATCTTTTGGCCTGCGTACTTGCGTAGCCCCTTGAAAGGCTACGGAGCACCGCTGGTTCTGAGGAAAAAGCACAGGAAGAGGCCATGGAGGAAGAAGAAGAGGAGGGGGTGGAGGAGAGAGGTGTGTCACAATCATTAGTAGTGGCATTTTGGAGGCGTGGTGGCGGAACAACCTCCAACACTACTGCACCTTGTCCTGCATCCTTCCCAGCTGCCAGCAGAGTCACCCAATGCGCCGTGAAACTTAGGTAACGTCCCTGTCCATGCCTGCTGGACCATGAGTCAGCGGTAATATGCACCTTACCGCTGACCGCCCTGTCCAGCGAGGCATGGACATTGCCTTCCACATACCGGTAGAGAGCCGGAATCGCCTTCCGTGAGAAAAAGTGGCGTTTGGGTACCTGCCACTGAGGAACCGCACATTCCACAAACTCACGGAAGGGGGCAGAGTCTACCAACTGAAAAGGCAGCAGTTGAAGTGCTAGCAATTTTGCCAAGCTAGCATTCAACCGCTGGGCATGTGGATGGCTGGGAGCAAACTTCTTTCGGCGGTGCAGCAGCTGGGGCAGGAAAATTTGTCTGGTACAATCTGACGTCGGTGTACCAAAAGCAGATTGCCCACAAGTACTTGGCTGTGACACACCTAATTCTACACCTTCATTCCTCTCAGTGCAGGTCTCAGAGAGGACTGAAGGTATAGTGGGGTTGGAGATCTCAGCTGATGAGGAGCAAGGAGAGGTCCTCTTTGTTCTTTGGTGTGGGTCTTTTAGATACGCTTGCCAATGAACTGCATGGCAGGTCAACATATGTCTGGTCAAGCATGTGGTACCCAAGCGGGAGATGTTTTGGCCACGCGAGATACGCTTGAGACATATGTTGCAAATAGCAGCGGTGCGATCTGATGCACTCGTCTCAAAAAAGGCCCACACCAAAGAACTTTTTGAATAACGCGCAAAGACTGCAGCGCCCTGCACATGTGGAGCTTTGGGGTGTGATGCAGTCAATGTGCTGCCCTTAGGCTGGCCCCTGGAGGGCATCCTGCCTCGTTGGTGATGTGCCGCCTCCTCCTCCTCTCTCCTATCAGGCACCCAGGTTGAGTCAGTGACCTCATCATCCCCTCCCTCCTCATCACTGGAGCAAACCTGGCAGTATGCTGCAGCAGGGGGAGCATGACTGCCAGATTGCTGTCCTTCTTGGGCACCCCCTCTGTCCATGCTCATGTTACTGCCTTCATCGAGCTCAGTATCATCATCAGAGCCTTCCAAACGCTGGGCATCCTCCTGGAGCATGTACCCAACACTGTGGTCAAACAGTTCGAGGGACTCCTCAGGAGGACATGGTGGGGCTAGGGAAGGAGTCACTGATGACATTGAGCCGAGGGAAGAGGCCGCTGCTTTGCCAGACAAAGTACCCTGAGCATGGGTGAGAGAGGATGAGGAGGATGAGGACGGCTTGGTCATCCACTCGACCAAGTCTTCCGCATGTTGCGGCTCAACACGGGCAGCTGCCGAAAAAAAGGCCAAGCGTGTCCCACGGCCACGTGCTGATGAGGATCCACCGTCTCCACGACCAGCACTAGACACAGAGCCTGCTTACCCTCTCTTATTGGCTTGTGACTGTCTGCCTCTCCTTCTTGGCCTTCCAGACATACTAATGGCCTGTAGCTGCACTAAGCTGGGATATATATATATATATATATATGTACTGATACTGCAGCTAGCAAAATCAACTGCCTGCCTGTAGTATGAGAACACCACCAACCTTCTACAGGTAGCTTTAGCTGAACACTGTGCAGACCTCGCAAAAAACTAACTTGTAGCTTTTTTAGCTGCCTGCGGTAGTGATAGGATCAGGAAAAAAAACAACACCAACCTTCTACAGGTAGCTTTAGCTGAACACTGTGCAGAGCTCGCAAAAAAATAACTTGCAGGTTTAGCTGAACACTGTGAGGAGGATGCACCACACTAACTTGTAGTCTTAGCTGAACACTGTGAGCAGGACGCACTGCACTAACTTGTAGCTTTAGATGAACACTGTGCAGAGGTCTCACTACACTAACTTGTAGTTTTAGCTGAATACTGTGAGCAGGATGCTCTACACTAACTTGTAGTTTTAGCTGAACACTGTGAGGAGGACGCACCACACTAACTTGTAGTTTTAGCTGAACACTGTAAGCAGGACGCACTGCACTAACTTGTAGCTTTAGATGAACACTGTGCAGAGCTCGCAAAAAAATAACTTGTAGGTTTAGCTGAACACTGAGGAGGACGCACCACACTAACTTGTAGTTTTAGCTGAACACTGTGAGAAGGACGCACTACACTAACTTGTAGTTTTAGCTGAACACTGTGCAGAGGTCTCACTACACTAACTTGTAGTTTTAGCTGAACACTGTGAGCAGGACGCTCTACACTAACTTGTAGTTTTAGCTGAACACTGTGCAGAGGTCTCACTACACTAACTTGTAGTTTTAGCTGAACACTGTGAGCAGGACGCACTGCACTAACTTGTAGCTTTAGATGAACACTGTGCAGAGGTCTCACTACACTAACTTGTAGTTTTAGCTGAACACTGTGAGCAGGACGCACTACACTAACTTGTAGTTTTAGCTGAACACTGTGAGGAGGACGCACCACACTAACTTGTAGTTTTAGCTGAACACTGTGAGCAGGACGCACTACACTAACTTGTAGTTTTAGCTGAACACTGTGCAGAGGTCTCACTACACTAACTTGTAGTTTTAGCTGAACACTGTGAGCAGGACGCACTACACTAACTTGTAGTTTTAGCTGAACACTGTTCAGAGGTCTCACTACACTAACTTGTAGTTTTAGCTGAACACTGTGAGCAGGACGCACTGCATTAACTTGTAGCTTTAGATGAACACTGTGCAGAGGTCTCACTACACTAACTTGTAGTTTTAGCTGAACACTGTGAGCAGGACGCACTACACTAACTTGTAGTTTTAGCTGAACACTGTGAGGAGGACGCACTACACTAACTTGTAGTTTTAGCTAAACACTGTGAGAAGGACGCACTGCACTAACTTGTAGCTTTAGATGAACACTGTGCAGAGCTCGCAAAAAAATAACTTGTAGGTTTAGCTGAACACTGTGAGGAGGACGCACCACACTAACTTGTAGTTTTAGCTGAACACTGTGAGCAGGACGCACTGCACTAACTTGTAGCTTTAGAGGAACACTGTGCAGAGCTCGTAAAAAAATAACTTGTAGGTTTAGCTGAACACTGTGAGGAGGACGCACCACACTAACTTGTAGGTTTAGCTGAACAATGTGAGGAGGACGCACCACACTAACTTGTAGTTTTAGCTGAACACTGTGAGCAGGACGCACTGCACTAACTGTAAATAGTCTAGCTGCCTGACTGTGGTACTAATAGGATCAAAAGAACACCAGCAATTTTCTTCAGGTAGCTGTAAATACTGTAACAAGACAAGCCTGCCTGTCAGTAAGAAGATAACAGGAACGGATCTAGCTAAACTGAATACAGTGTATATATATATATATATATATATATGCAACACCTGGAATGCATATATATACACAATACACTGTAAGTGCAGCTAACTCACTGATTGTCCTGCCTAATCTATCTAACTCAAATGAAATGACACTGTCTCTCTGTCTATCTATCACTCTTTCAACCCCGGAACACACACTACACAGGGCCGCCATGCAGGCGGCCTTATATAGTGTGGGGCGTGTTCTAAACCCCCTGAGCCATAATTGGCCAAAGCCACCCTGGCTTTGGCCAATTACAGCTCTCTCTACCGACGGCGCTGTGTTTGGCCAAGCATGCGGGTCATAGTGCATGCTTGGCCAATCATCAGCCAGCAATGCACTGCGATACCGCAGTGAATTATGGGCCGTGACACGCCACACGAATTTGGCGCGAATGGCCCATAACGTTCGGAATTCGGCGAACGACCGAACAGCCAATGTTCGAGCCAAACATGGGTTTGACTTGAACAAGAAGCTCATCCCTACTCCAGACCTAAACCCTATTGAGCACCTGTGATAATGGAGGGGTGGTGCCGGGTTGGTCTAGAGAGTAGCATTAACCCACATCCCTAATAGTTTGCACATAGGGAAATATTTTCCTCTTATGGGACTTTAAAGGGAAAAAGCTACTCTGTGGTGATCATGAATGTAAGGTTTATTAACAAAAGGGTGTAGATGTATACATATCTACAATGCAAATAGAAAATACAAAAGAAAATTTACAGGATGCGTGACACAGTGGGTATGAAATACAATACATAAGGTTTAACAATCATTGACTCTGTTGCATATGGAACACACATACGGGGAGTACCCAACACGTTTTGAGTGTTACTCTTCTTCAAGGGTGTATGATTGAGACCAGCACGACAAAAACATGTCATATGGTATTGCTTGAGAACATCCTATGTTACTGCATCCACTTTAAAATACTTAAAAACCTGTGGGAAACAGATTGCCACAGTTCTGTGCCAATGCCTGATCCAGAGCGAGTGGGCCACGAGTGCCAGGCACACAGACCCCCAGGCAGGGGCGGCTCCAGACATTTTTTTGGGGGATGCTGTAAGCATAAGTGGTGGTGCTAATGCAGCACGCGTCGCCCTCTTGTGGGCGTGGTCAAACGTGGGTGTGGCCAAAAAGTGTGTGTTTTCATTGTCTCTCCCATTGTATAGATAAAATAGGACCTTTGGTCACACATAATTGATTGTGGGAGTAAAACAAGCCCAAATGGAACCAGCGATGATAAACCCCAGCATGTATAAGGACCAGCAATGACAACCCCTAGTACATGTTAGGGCCAGCCAGAACACCCAGCACAGCACAACAGTGAGCAGCATACAGTGGAGGTCAGTGAGCAGTATACAGCATACAGTGCAGAACAGGAGTGACCCCTTAGAGTGCCCAGATTAGGAGTGAGCCCTTAGAGTGCAAAGAGAAAGAGAGTGACCCCATAGAGAGAGTTCCCCCTTTTAGAGGGCCCAGAGCAGGAGAGTGCCCCCTTTAGAGGGCCCACAGCACAACGGTGACCCCATACACAGTGTCCACAGCACAACGGTGACCCCATACACAGTGTCCACAGCACAAAGGTGACCCCATACACAGTGTCCACAGCAGGAGGATGACCCCATACACAGTGTCCACAGCAGGAGGGTGACCCCATACACAGTGTCCACAGCAGGAGGATGACCCCATACACAGTGTCCACAGCAGGAGGGTGACCCCATACACAGTGTCCACAGCAGGAGGATGACCCCATACACAGTGTCCACAGCAGGAGGGTGACCCCATACACAGTGTCCACAGCAGGAGGATGACCCCATACACAGTGTCCACAGCAGGAGGGTGACCCCATACACAGTGTCCACAGCAGGAGGGTGACTCCATACACAGTGTCCACAGCAGGAGGGTGACCCCATACACAGTGTCCACAGCACAAGGGTGACCCCATACACAGTGTCCACAGGAGGAGGGTGACCCCATACACAGTGTCCACAGCAGGAGGGTGACCCCATACACAGTACCCACAGCAGGAGGATGACCCCATACACAGTGTCCACAGCAGGAGGGTGACCCCATACACAGTGTCCACAGCACAAAGGTGACCCCATACACAGTGTCCACAGCACAAAGGTGACCCCATACACAGTGTCCACAGCAGGAGGGTGACCCCATACACAGTGTCCACAGCAGGAGGGTGACCCCATGCACAGTGTCCATAGCAGGAGGGTGACCCCATACACAGTGTCCACAGCAGGAGGGTGACCCCATACACAGTGTCCATAGCAGGAGGGTGACCCCATACACAGTGCCCACAGCACAACGGTGACCCCATACACAGTGCCCACAGCACGACGGTGACCCCTTACACAGTGCTCACAGCAGGAGGGTGACCCCTTACACAGTGCCCACAGCAGGAGGGTGACCCCATACACAGTGCCCACAGCACAGTGGTGACCCCGTACACAGTGTCCACAGCAGGAGGGTGACCCCATACACAGTGCCCACAGCAGGAGGGTGACCCCATACACAGTTCCCACAGCAGGAGGGTGACCCCATACACAGTTCCCACAGCAGGAGGGTGACCCCATACACAGTTCCCACAGCAGGAGGGTGACCCCATACACAGTGTCCACAGCACAACAGTGACCCCATACACAGTGCCCACAGCACGACGGTGACCCCTTACACAGTGCTCACAACAGGAGGGTGACCCCTTACACAGTGCCCACAGCAGGAGGGTGACCCCATACACAGTGCCCACAGCACAGTGGTGACCCCATACACAGTGTCCACAGCAGGAGGGTGACCCCATACACAGTTCCCAAAGCAGGAGGGTGACCCCATACACAGTGTCCACAGCACAACAGTGACCCCATAGTCCAATGGTGCACTGTTATGGGGACACCTGATCATCATTTGGGCACTGTAAGTAGCAGGCACAGGCACTCCTGATCTGCGCGGCATTCTAATGATTGTAGTACATGTCTCCAAGCCCAATGAGAGGGCTGATATCAGAGGATTTCCCTCAGTGTCCACTGCTCAGTCCAGATCAGGCCCCTCAATCAGTGTAATGCAGCATGCTGCTATAAATCAGAGGACTGGAAAGCCCCCCTCCCTTCCAGGCTCAGCAGCTACATTAAAAACAGAAGATGCCTGCAGCAGTGATCAGCCTCGCTCCTCCTAGGCCTTCCTCCTCTGAGCACACCATGTGACACACACACCCCTCTTGTCCTCTGACAATGGCAGGCTCAGTAAGCCCTGCAGACTGCAATGCACTGAGTGCAGCAGCTCCTTTCTACTCCCTCACTCCTCCCCCCACCATATAAGTAAACACAGCTTCTCTCCTCCTCTCTCTCCTTAGAATACCTGCTTCCTCCAGGTTTCCTGGAACACTGCACAGGGCTGGGCTCTCTCTGCTGCTTCCATCCAAACTCTTCTTTTGGCGGCAAATGCAGGAGACCATCACTGAGGCAGGCTCCTCACCACCCAGCCCCTGCCGGGTCTAACTGATCATTAGCGGCTTATTCGGCTGTATCCCTCCATTTTACAAAAGAGTCTCTAGCCTCTTGCACACAGGATTCACAGCAGGTACCAAATAATTTGTTTAAAATCCTGTGACTGTACTGTAATACCTCTGTGGAAAGTTTGGGGGTGCTATGAGGGTGCTTGAAGATTTTTTGGGGGAGCTTCAGCACACCCAAGCACCCACCTGGCGCTGCCACTGCCCCCAGGGGAGACTCCCAAAAAGAGGGCGTGGGGACAACTGAGGACACTGGAGGACAGGCTCTATGGCTCCCTGTCCACCGGCATCTGATCTTCCTCCAGGACTCCCACATGCTGTATACCCCTGGCTACACCGGACTCCTTTGAAGGATCCAGCATCGGGGCTTTCATAGCCCATTTGTGCTCACACCTTATGGTGCTTGGCAGCTCAGCGCACTTTCTCTTCCCCCAACCAACACATCTCCAACAGGCCACCCACACCAGGGCCTACCTATCCCTGTGTGGGCTCTGAATGTGCAGCGCCCACATTGCCTTGGCGGAAACGCCATTTCACAAGGCAGGACACCTCTCCTCCCTAACCAGGACACCCCAGCAGGGATTGACGCCCCAGGCCCCCCCTTTTTGGACATACTCCACACCTCAGGTGTCCCCATGCCCTCTGTTGGGGAGTCTCCCCTGGGGGGCCTGTGTGCCTGGCACTCGTGGCCCACCCGCTCTGGATCAGGCATTGGCACGGAACTGTGGCAATCCGTTTCCCACAGGTTTTTAAGTATTTTAAAGTGGATGCAGTAACATAGGATGTTCTCAAGCAATACCATATGACATGTTTTTGTCATGCTGGTCTCAATCATACACCCCTGACGAAGAGTAACACTCAAAACGTGTCGGGTACTCCCCGTATGTGTTTTCCATATGCAACAGAGTCAATGATTGTTAAACCTTATCTATTGTATTGCATATCCACTGTATCACACATCCTGTACTTTTTCTTTTGTATTTTCTATTTGCTTTGTAGATATGTATACATCTACATCCTTTTGTTAATAAACCTTACATTCATGATCACCACGGAGTATTGAGCATCTGTGGGGCATCCTCAAGTGGAAAGTGGAGGAGCGCAAGGTCTCTAACATCCACCAGCTCCGTGATGTCATCATGGAGGAGTGGAAGAGGACTCCAGGGGCAACCTGTGAAGCTCTGGTGAACTCCATGCCCAAGAGGTTTAAGGCAGTGCTGAAAAATAATGGTGGCCACACAAAATATTGATACTTTGGGTCCAATTTGGACATTTTCCCTTAGGGGTGTACTCACTTTTGTTGCCAGCGGTTTAGACATTAATGGCTGTGTGTTGAGTTATTTTGAGGGACAGCAAATTTACACTGTTATACAAGCTGTACACTCACTACTTTACATTGTAGCAAAGTGTAATTTCTTCAGTGTTGTCACATGAAAAGATATAATAAAATATTTACAAAAATGTGAGGGGTGTACTTCTTTTTGTGAGATACTGTAGGCAGTCTATTTTATTTTTTTGTATTAACTAATTTAAAGGGGTTGTAAACCCTCATGTTTTTTCATCCTATGCATTAAGGTGAAAAAACTTCTGTCACTGACCAGCCCCCCCCCCCCCCCTTTTAATCACCTGAGTCCTGTGATTCACACGCCGGAGATGCGCTCTTCCCCTCTGCCCATTGTCTCGGCTCTTGATTGCAGATTGATAGCAATGCAGCCACTGCTGTCAATCAAATTCAATGAAGAGGGCACCGGGGGGGGCCAAGTCCGGAATTCTGTGTCTATGGACGCAAATGCTGGATTCGGGAGCGTGCCCGCAGGGTAACCCCCCCGGGAGAGCGCTTCTCCTAGGGGGTTATACGATGTGGGGAGGAGCTATCAGCGCCACTGGGGGGACCCCAGAAGTCGAGAATCGGGTCCACTCTGTGCAAAACGAACCACACTGTGGAGGTAAGTATGACATGTTTGTTATTTAACCACTTAAGGACCGAACCTCTTTCTGAGATTTGTTGTTTACAAGTTAAAAACAGTTTTTTTGCTAGAAAATTAATTTTTCTAACACATGAGTTACAGAGGAGGTCACATATGCCTTCGCTTCTGCACGCGAGCTTGGCGGGGCGGGCACGGTTAAAACATTTTTTTTTCTTATTTTACCTTTTATTTTTTATTTTTTGCACTGTTCTTTTTAAAAAAAAAAAAATTGTGTCACTTTTATTCCTATTACAAGGAATGTAAACATCCCTTGTAATAGAAAAAAGCATGACAGGAGCTCTTAAATGTGAGATCTGGGGTCAAAAAGACCTCAGATCTCATATTTACACTAAAATGCAATAAAAAGAAAAAAGTAATTTGAAAAAAAAAAATTTAAAAAATGGCCCTTTAAGAGCTATGGGCAGAAGCGACGTTTTGACGTCGCTTCTGCCCTGCAATGATATGGAGACGGGTGGGGACCATCTTCCCCTCACTCGTGTCCACACCCAGCCAGCAGAAGACCTCGATCGCCTCCGCTAAAAGTGATCTTGCGGCAAATCAACGGCAGAGACTACTATTATAGGAAACCTGACCGCCGGCCGAAGAAGAGGATACCGGGGTTATGGCAGTTAGCTGCTGCCATAACAACGGTATTCCACTTCAAAATTAGGACATATATCAGCATGCGGCAGTCCAGAAGTGGTTAAAAAAAAAGACGAAGCCTTAAGCCTCGTTCACATAATCGGATTTTCCACAGACAAAACCTCGGATTTTTGTCCAAAGGGTGTTGGCCCCAAACTTGTCTTGCATACAAACAGCACACAATTGTCACCCAACAAACACGAACGTAGTGATGTATTACGTGGTTTTTCAGCTCTTTAGCTCTCCTTCTCCTAATTTTGTGTTAGTAGAAGTTTGGTGAGTGTTTATTCGCGCTTTTCAGTTCGTTTCTGAATGACCATTCCTCAACCAGCGGAATCAGAGGAGATAACGTGTTATTTATTATTGGCCTTGGATTTATTGCTTTGACCCAAGTCCAGTCCAGGAACAGGAGGAGGAGGAGGATTTCTTGGACCAAAATTTGGTTGCTTTATTAATCGTGACCAATTATGTCATATTCCTTTACTGCGGGAGCTCCAGGAGAAAAATCTGGATAATTTTCGGAATTATCTCCGCATGACGGACCCCCTGCTTTCACCAACTCTTGGCATTGTTGACCCCCTATATTAAGAAGCAGGACACCTGCATGAGGCTTTTATTTTATTATTTGGTTGAATAATTATTTGATTTGATATATTTTCTATATTTTAGAATGCATAGAATGCACTTTTTGGTTAAGATATATTGGCAGATAGCATGTCTAATTTTATTTGTTTTCTTTTTTTAATGCACAAAAAAATTGTGGAGAATAATACTTGGCTATGTGTTTTACTTCAAATGACAGTTTGGGAGTAGGCAGTTACATTTAAAAAAATACAATGTACAATTAACACCGGACACCAACATAGTTGTAGTTTGGTCTTAAAAACTACGGAATAATGGTGTTGTGGTAACTTGCCCCCAAAAATATAGCATAATAATATTATTCTTGATATCACTAGAAAAAAAAGCCTTTGAAAATTAGTTTGCAATAACTCCATCAGTATCACCAGCAAAGCAGCTTCATTATTATCCCATTAAAGAAGAAGAGAAATGTGCGCTGCATTTCGAGATGTAATAATTTGGCGCGTCACGAATGTTAATTCTCCATTACGAATGCTAGTTTACAAGACCGACCGCTTACGGCTCATCCTTGCTTCAGAGCATGCGTGTTTGGACTTTGGACTTTTGTCCGACGGACTTGTGTACACACGCTTGGAAAATCAGATAACAGACATTTGTCCGTGGAAAATTTTAAAGCCTGACCTCCAACATTTGTCCGTGAAAAATCCGACAACAATTGTCTGATGGAGCGTCCAAAGGTCGGGTCGGTCAGACAACAGCCTGTCATCACACATTTCCCGTCAGAAAATCTGATCGTGTGTACGAGGCTTTACAATCACTTTAACGGGCATAGATTTTGATTTACTAAAACTGCAAAGTGCAAAACCTGCTGCAGCTGTGCATTGTAGCCAATCAGCTACTTCAGCTTTTTGCACTCTCTAGGTTTAGTAAATCAACCCCGTAGTATACCGTATATACTCGAGTATAAGTCGAGTTTTTCAGCACTTTTTTTGTGCTGAAAGTGCCCCCCTCGACTTATACTCAAGTCAAGCACTTTTCTGCAGCAAAAAATTTCATTTTCCGAACCAACTTTGGGGCCCCGTATCTCAGGGCCACTTTGTGCTAGGAACGCCAAATTTGGTGTGCAGACCCAGTGGGGCACTAAGTGGCCCTGAGATACGGGGCCCCAAAATCGGTTCGGAAAATGTCAATCTCTGCTGCAGAAAAGTGCTTGACATTTTCTGAACCGATTTGTGGGGCCCTGTATCTCGGGGACACTTGGTGTTAGAAACCCCAACTTTGGATATTTTATGGTGCTAGTTCCACTGAGTTTGCACACCAAATTTGGAGTTCCTAGCACTAAGTGGCCCCGAGATACAGGGCCCCAAATTTGGTCAACTGTGCCCATCTGCAGCAATGTCATTTCGGGACCATTTGGGTTCAGAGACCCCAAATTTTGGCTGCAGTTAGGGGGCATCTAGGAACCCTTAACTACCAAGTTTGAAGTTCGGGGGACCTATGGCTGCAAATGGGCACAGTGAGGCATGCAAATGGGCAGAGTGAGGCTGCAAATGGGCATTGTTGACCCTCTTTTCCACTTACAGTAGCTGTGCATTTCTCACCCTCGTCTTATACTCGGGTCACTAAGTTTTTCCCATTTTTTTGTGGTAAATTAGGACCTCGACTTATACTCGGAACGACTTATACTCGAGTATATACAGTATACTGTCTTGAAAAATTAATGTGTTGCTTTTTTTTATGTTTTGTAATATTATCTATGATATGTATCAGATGTTTCTAATTTTTCTAATTGAATTAATGGTGTTATTAATTTAGTAAGACTGCTTCAGCAGTCCCACTATTGTTATTCGTTTTTCGTGGGAATGCTTCAGCAGTCCCACTATTGTTATTAGTTTTTTTATTTATTCTTAATTTTTTTATTTATTGTTAATTGTAATTTTATTCCGTACGTTTTTTTAGCTCTGCGTAACTTCTGCATACTTTCAGCTATTAAAACCATTCAACTTTTAAAATGTTCAGCTCTTTCAGATATGGGACTTCTTCAACTTTTTTTCTACTATTTATACTTTTTAAAATATTAAGCTTTTTCACACTTTTTTTAACATTGAAGTGAATGAGAGCATGATTCAAATCCTTGAAATCTTCTTCCGCTCCCAAAAGTTTCTTCTCCTTCATACTTTCACCTACAGACGCCAAACAAACTTTAAAATGTTCACAAAATATTCAGCTATCTGGCTATATCTTTTCAGTTTGATATCTTTTACAGTGTTTGTAAAAAAGCTGTTTAAGTTTAGTGATCATTTCGTGCAAGGCGGCCAGCTCCATTTTAAATTAGGGCAACCAGGCTTTTGTTGCCATGGTTACCAAAGCTTCTTATACACAGTGATGGGCGTTGGGGGAGGCGGCTGGAGCATCTCAGCTCTGATTACAGAGCCCGGGGGACAGCACAGACACACCATGTACTGATTTATAATAGAGGAATATGATGGGGCAGTTTTGATGTGGCAATTCTGATGGGGCAGTTTTGATGGTGGCAATATGCCATGGCCAACGTTGAGTTCCACCTGGTGGGCATGTCACAGATTAGGCAGTTATTGGGCAGATTAAATTCCTTTTGGAGGTCAGCCAGCCGAGCACTAGCATTATATGACCGGCGGAAATGCACATAGACTTTGCTGGCCTGCCTCAGGACATCCTGTAAGCCCGGGTACCTGCCCAAGAACCATTGCACCACCAAGTTAAGGGCATGAGCCAAACAGGGCACATGGGCAGTTGTCCCTGTCGGAGGGCGGAGAGGAGGTTGGTGCCATTGTCGCAAACCACC
Source organism: Aquarana catesbeiana (assembly GCF_042186555.1). Lineage (NCBI taxonomy): Eukaryota > Metazoa > Chordata > Amphibia > Anura > Ranidae > Aquarana > Aquarana catesbeiana. The sequence goes on along the minus strand of NC_133326.1, from coordinate 627,479,440 downwards.
ATTCCTGGCTTATGCTGGCGTGGCGTCAACCACCTCCGAGACTGCCCCTGCAGAGCTGACAGAATCTCCGCCCCAGTGTGGCTCCTGTCCCCCAAGCACACCAGCTCAAGCACTGCATGGCATCTTTTTGCCTGCGTGCTTGCGTAGCCCCTTGAGCGCCTACGGAGCACCGCTGGTTCCGAGGACAAATCAGCACAGGAAGAGGCCATGGAGGAAGAAGAAGAGGAGGGGGTGGAGGAGAGAGGTGTGGCAGAATCTAGTTCCACTAGTAGAATTTTGGAGGCATGGTGGCGGAACAACCTCCAACACTACTGCACCCTGTCCTGCATCCTTCCCAGCTGCCAGAAGAGTCACCCAGTGCGCGGTGAAAGATAGGTAACGTCCCTGTCCATGCCTGCTGGACCATGAGTCAGCGATAATATGCACCTTACCGCTGACTGCCCTGTCCAGCGAGGCATGGACATTGCCTTCCACATGCCGGTAGAGAGCCAGAATCGCTTTCCATGGAAAAAAAGTGGTGTTTGGGAACCTGCCACTGAGGTACCGCACATTCCACAAACTCACGGAAGGGGGCAGAGTCTACCAACTGAAAAGGCAGCATTCAACCGCTGGGCATGTGGATGGCTGGGAGCGAACTTCTTTCGCCGGTGGAGCAACTGGGGTAGGGAAATCTGCCTGCTAGATTCAGACGTTGGTGTACTGATAGCAGATTGCCCGCAAGTACTTGGCAGTGGCACACCTAATTCTACACCCTCATTCCTCTCAATGCAGGTTTCTGAGAGGACTGAAGGTATAGTGGGGTTGGAGATCCCAACTGAGGAGGAGGAGCAAGGAGTGGTCCGTCTTGTTCTTTGGTGTGGGTCTTTTAGGTAGTGTTGCCAACGGGCTACATTGGAGTTCGACATATGTCTGTTTAAGCATGTGATGCCCAAGCGCTTGCTGTCTAGTCTAGTGCTATTATGCGTTTATATGGGTTGATCCATGCCTTATCTTTGGTCTAATAAAGAATACAATTTTTTACATATGTATATGGTTTTGTCTGGCTCTACCCCACACACCTCATCTAAAGTCCCACCTTCCCCTCCTCTTTTTTGCAAAAGCAACCAGGGATGGAGGTGCAATATTCCCCGTTGCGTCTCATTTAAAGTCTGAAATATTCCCTTTTTTCTTTGATACTGATTAGGGATGGAGGTGTGTGTGGTTCAAGAGCCTTTACTTCCTTGTATCTGACCCATAGTGGTCAAGTTACCATATACCACATTGAACACAGCTGATTTTGATGGACACACTGCTGCTGTAATTGTCTCTACTTCCTTGAGTTGAATTGGTTCTGTGTGTTCTGCAGCCGACAGGTTGGCCGGTGTTTTGTTTGCACGGGAGCTGCGATGCACGCTGCATGCCTTCCCTCTCCCCTCCTTCCTACACATTATGGGGATGGGGGATTGGCCGGGTGATTTCACCATGCATCGGCGCCACACCTTCCACTCCACGCAGGCGACGCCCAGTGGGCATCCTTTCACGCAGGCATGTGCTATTTCAGCTTGGCTGACACATGGTGAGTAGGTCCAGCTGCTGCTGTGCTGTCTCTCCCTTATTGTCATGCCAGTGTGACGCTGGATGGGACCCTGGCTGCTGGGCTCACCCTGCAGTTCCCCTTCAGTGACCTTTTCTCAGCAGTCCCACACTGCACTCCATTTTTGGTTCATATCCCATTAGGACCTACATGGGTAAATACATAGCAAGCTCTTGATTTATTCTTAAATTTTTCTATAACAAGCATTGCTAATATTTCTTTACTCTAGTTTTCATTAATTTCTCCTGATTTCAGGAATCTCATCTCCTCTTCCCTATTCTTACTATATGGACACCCTATTTTTTTCATTCTGTTCACCTTGTTGATATGCTCCACAATATACTTCTATACTGTGGTGATGGGTCTACTCTATATGACATTTCTTTTTATTTATACCAATATGGTAACAAACCACTTACTTTATTGTATACAATACAGAAATCCTATCCACAGTCACATCAAGATTTTTCCATACACACTTTTTTTGGGGGACTGCATGTGTGCTCCTGATCCATGCTTGGGTTCTTTCCTCAGCTCCTGTGCTGGACATAATTATCTGGCTGACCTCCGGCAGGTGGTATCGCATGGCCTGGTATCAGCTTGCTTGTGAGTACTTTCAGTTATGGCCGTCTATTTGTTCATCATCATCTTTAATCCCTCTACCCCTCCAGTCTGTGGTTATATCAAACTATAATGGTGATTTTTTTTTATCCCCTTTTTAGTATATGGATGCACTTGTTCCTGATGAGTGGATAGAAGTCCACAAAACGTCGTCGAGCTTATTTTGATGCATCCATCTCATATTCATGATTCTAGATGGTTTTTATTGCTCTACCACCCTGATATGTTATGCCTACTCCATTTGGGGGACTGTGATGTATAATATTTACTTTCTGTGTCATGTTGGTGACTATCCTCAATATGTATGTTGATACTTTGTATTTTATATGCCAATGTGCTATTATGCGTTTATATCGGTTGATCCATGCCCTATCTTTGGTCTAATAAAGAATACAAATTTTTACATATGTATATGGTTTTGTCTGGCTCTACCCCACACACCTTATCTAAAGTTCCACCCTCCCCCCTCTTTTTTGCTTAAGCTGGTCCCTGGAGGGCATCCTGCCTCATTGGATATGTGCCTCCTCCTCCTCCTCTCTCCTATCAGGCACCCACATAGAGTCAGTGAGCTCATCATCCCCTCCCTCCTCACCCCTCGGCCACGTGCTGATGAGAATGCACTGTGTCCGCGACCAGCACTGTTGTCTGTAGACACAGAGCCTGCTTGCCCTCTTTTATTGGCCTGTGACTGTCTGCCTCTCCTTGTTGGCCTTCCAGACATACTGTCTTTGATGTATTGGAATAGGTACACAAGAAATGGCGTGCAGTGAGATGTAGCTGCACAAAGCTGGGATGTATATATATATATATATATATATACTGATTATACTGCAGCTAGATGAATCGCCTGCCTGCCTGTTGTATTATTAGGAAGAAAACAACAGGAATTGCCTGCAGTTATCTTTAGCTGCACACTGTGCACAGGATACAGTACACTGACTGAAAATACTGCAGCTGTCTGCCTGTGGTATTATTAGGAAGAGAACACCAGCAATTGTCTGCAGTTAGCTTTAGTTACACACTGTGCACAGGATACAGTACACTGACTGAAAATAGTGCAGCTGCCTGCCTGTGGTATTATTAGGAAGAGAACACCAGCAATTGTCTGCAGTTAGTTTTAGTTGCACACTGTGCACAGGATACAGTACACTGACTGAAAATACTGCAGCTGCCTGACTGAGGTATTATTAGGAAGAGAACACCAGCAATTGCCTGCAGTTAGCTTTAGTTGCACACTGTGCACAGGATACAGTACACTAACTGAAAATACTGCAGCTGCCTGCCTGTGGTATTATTAAGAAGAGAACAACAGCAAATGTCTGCAGTTAGCTTTAGTTGCACACTGTGCACAGGATACAGTACACTGACTGAAAATACTGCAGCTGTGCCTGCCTGTGGTATTATTAGGAAGAGAACACCAGCAATTGTCTGCAGTTAACTTTAGTTGCACACTGTGCACAGGATACGGTACACTGACTGAAAATACTGCAGCTGTGCCTGCCTGTGGTATTATTAGGAAGAGAACACCAGCAATTGTCTGCAGTTAGCTTTAGTTGCACACTGTGCACAGGATTAGGGATGAGCCGAACACCCCCCCTGTTCGGTTCGCACCAGAACATGCGAACAGGCAAAAAATTTGTTCAAACACGCGAACACCGTTAAAGTCTATGGGACACGAACATGAATAATCAAAAGTGCTAATTTTAAAGGCTTATATGCAAGTTTTTGTCATAAAAAATGTTTTGGGACCTGGGTCCTGCCCCAGAGGACATGGATCAATGCAAAAAAAAGTTTTAAAAACGGCCCTTTTTTCGGGAGCAGTGATTTTAATAATGCTTAAAGTGAAACATAAAAAGTGTAATATCCCTTTAAATTTCGTACCTGGGGGTGTCTATAGTATGCCTGTAAAGGGGCGCATGTTTCCCGTGTTTAGTGACAGCAAAATTACATTTCAAAGGAAAAAAGTCATTTAAAACTACTCGCGGCTATTAATGCATTGCCGGTCTGACAATACACATAGAAGTTCATTGATAAAAACGGCATGGGAATTCCCCACAGGGGAACCCCGAACCAAAATTTTTTAAAAAATGATGTGGGGGGTCCCCCTAAATTCCATACCAGGCCCTTCAGGTCTGGTATGGATATTAAGGGGAACCCCGGCCAAAATTAAAAAAAAAAAAAATGGCGTGGGGTCCCCCTCAAAATCTATACCAGACCCTTCAGGTCTGGTATGTATTTTAAGGGGAACCCCGCGCCAAAATTAGAAAAAAAAACGGCGTGGAATCCCCCTAAAAATCCATACCAGACCCTTATCCGAGCACGCACCTGGCAGGCCACAGGAAAAGAGGGGGGGACCAGAGAGCGGCCCCCCCATCCTGAACCGTACCAGGCCACATGCCCTCAACATTGAGAGGGTGCTTTGGGGTAGCCCCCCAATACACCTTGTCCCCATGTTGATGAGGACAAGGGCCTCATCCCCACAACCCTGGCCGGTGGTTGTGGGGGTCTGCGGGCGGGGGGCTTATCGGAATCTGGAAGCCCCCTTTAACAAGGGGACCCCCAGATCCCGGCCCTCCCCCCTGTGTGAAATGGTACCATTTCACAAAAAAACTGTCAAAGATGTTAAAAATGACAAGAGACAGTTTTTGACAATTCCTTTATTTAAATGCTTCTTCTTTCTTCTTTTTTCTATCTTCTATCTTCTACCTTCCTTCGGTTTCTTCCTCCATCTTCTTCTTCTTCTGGTTCTTCCTCCGGTGTTCTCGTCCGACATCTTCATCCGCGGCGTCTGCGTCTTCTTCCCTTCTTCTCCTCGGGCCGCTCCGCATCCACCCGGTGACCCCGCCCCCCTCTGACGTACGGTGACTTGACGGGACTTCCCTGTGTCGTGTTTTATATATATATACACAACACATGGGATGCATATATATACACAATACACTGACTGCAGCTAACTGACTCGTCTGCCTGCTCTATCTAACTCAACTAAAATGACACTGTCTCTCTCTCTCTCTATCTCTCAGCACGCTGGTAAGGAGTTCCATAGGTTTGGAGAGGCTCTGGAAAAGTCCTGAAGACGAGCATGGGAGGAGGTGATGAGTGAGCTAGAGAGCAGGAGGTTTTGAGAAGAACAAAGAGAACGATTAGGTTGATATTTCGAGATTAGGCCAGTGATGTAGCTGGGGGTAGAGTTGTGGATTGATTTGTAGGTAGTTATTAGTATTTTGAATTAAATTTGTTGAGTGAGCGGAAGCCAGTGGAGAGACTGACAGAGAGGAGTAGCAGAGACAGAGCGGTTGGTAAGGTGGATAAGTCTGGCAGCAGCATTCATGATGGACTGAAGCGGGGATAGGGTATGCAGAGGTAGGCCAATGAGAAGGGAGTTGCAGTAATCGAGGCAAGAGATAACCAGGGAGTGAATTAAGAGCTCTGTTGTGTCATTGGTTAGAAAGGGGATATTTTGGAGATGTTCCCGAGGTTGAGGCGGCAACATTTGGACAGTGATTGGACGTGCGGCTTAAAGGAGATTTCAGAGTCCAGGACTACTCCTAGGAACTTGGCATATGGGGATGGGCTGATAGTTGTGCCATCAATTTTGACAGAGAGATCGGGGGAAGTGGCATGTGGGGGGGGGGAATTATAAGTTTGGTTTTGGATAGATTACGTTTGATGAAGTGGTGCAACATCCAGACTGATATATCTGATAGTAAAATAGTGATACGTGAGGAGACTGAAGGAGTGAGTTGAGGGGTAGAGAAAGAGATTTGAGTGTCGTCAGTGTAGAGATGGTATTGGAAGCCGTGGGAGGCTGACCCAGGGAGGAGGTATAGATTGAAAATAGGAGAGGTCCAAGAACAGAGCCTTGGGGAACCCCAACAGAGGAAGGAAGAGGGGAGGAGGAAGTAGAATTGTAGGCAATGCTAAAGGTGCAGTTAAATAAGTAGGTAGAGAACCAGGGAGAGTACAGTCACAGAGACCAAAGGCAAGGAGTTTTTTGAGGGGGAGGGGGTGGTCAACCATATCAAAGGCAGCAGAGAGGTCCAGGAGTAGGAGTACAGAATAGTTTCCCTTAGTTTTAGCCATTAGTAGATCATTTGTTAGTTTTAGGAGAGCAGTTTTTGTGGAATGTTGAGGACGAAATCCAGACTGAAGGGGATCAAGAAGGCTATTATCATCAGCAAGGTGGACGCCCAGTCGGTTGTAGACTAGACGTTCAAGGAATTTGGATAAAAAAGGGAGCAAGGAGATGGGGCGTAGGTTGTTAGGATTGGATGGGTCCAGTGAGGGCTTTTAAGTATGGGGCCGACAAGTGCATGTTTTAAATGGTTGGGGAAGATGCCAGAAGAGAGGGAGAGATTGAAGATGTGGGTTAGAGAGTGTAGAATAGAGCTAGAGGGTGAATGTAGCATTTGCGAGGGAACAGGCTCCAGAGGGCAAGTGGTAAGATGGACGTTAGCAAGTAATTTAGCACCTTGTCTATAGTGGTGGGGTTGAAAGAGGGAAGTAATTAATTGTATCAATCTTCTGTTTTAAGTGATTGGTCATCTCCTGGGCAGTGAGTGAGTTAGTGGGTGGAGGCAGTGGAGGGTGAAGTAGAGAGTTGAAGGTAGAGAAGAGTTGATGGGGATGGGATGATAAGTTTTTAATGAAAGTTATGAAATAGGTCTGCTTGTCAGTGAGGAGGCTGGAATTGTATTTTTGGAGGGCAGATTTATACTGGCTGAAATCTTTCTGGGACTTCGTCTTACACCTCAGGCACTCAAGAGCATGGCTGTGTTTTTTCAGACTTCTAGTATCATTTGTTTGCCAGGGTTGAAGGGGACGGGGCCTGATTCTGTGTGTAGTGAGGGGGGCCAGTGTGTCCAGTGAGGCTAGAAGTGAAGTGTTGTAGACAGAAGTGGCTAGGTTGGTGCAGGACAGAGGTGCGATTTTGTCATAGAGGTGGTCAGTCATATAGAAGAGAAGGGTTGAAATGGCGAATGTTTCTACAGGTAACCGTTAGGTGTATGGAGGGTGAGGAGGCAGAGGTGAGGGAGAGAGTGAAGTTAATAAGGTAGTGATCAGAGAGAGGGTAAGGATAGTTGGAGAGGTTGCATGGAGTGCATAGGTGGAAAAAGACAAGGTCAAGGGTATTGCCTTCAGCATGTATCCATTGCTTCAGGTCAAAGGAGGAGGTTAGACTGAGAAGTTTGGAAGTTTCAGGAATGTTAGTGTTAGTAGGGATGTTGAAGTCCCCAAGAATGATTGTGGGGATTTCAGAGGAGAGAAACTAGGGTAGCCAGGCAGAGAAGGAAAGGATGATACTGGACCAGGGGGCCGGTAGATCACAGCTATCCTTAGAGAAACTGGGGAGAAGAGATGATTGCAGTGCGCCTCAAATGAGGAGAGTGACAGAGAGGGAGGTGGGTGAAGTACTTGAAAGGTGCTATGTGGGTCTAAAACGATTCCAACACCCCCTCCTTTGCGTCCACTGGGTCTGGGGGAGTGAGTCCAAAGAAGACCACCGTGGGATAGAGCAGCAGAAGATGCAGTGCTGGATTCGTGAAGCCAGGTTTCGGTAATGGCGAGTAGATTAAATGAGTTAGCGATAAAGAGATTGTGGAGGGAGGTGAGTTTGTTACAGACAGAGCGAGCATTCCAAAGGGTGCAAGAGAAAGGGAGTCTGGTCTTGGGAAGAGAAATGGGAACTAGATTGTGTGCATTGCGGCTGCAGCCAGAGGGTGTACGATAATGGGTGTGTTGGGTACAGTTAGATGAAGGAGGCCCAGGGTTTGGGGCTACATTACCAGAGGATAGGAGAAGCAGAAGGATGAGGGAGTTAATGTGTGATTTATATGAAAGGACATGCCCTGGTGGTTTGGAGTATTGGGCGTGTGGATATATAATTAGCCGGAGTTGGTGAGTGCAGTAATATGGAGAGGACAGAAGTGAGGGTGATTTATATAAGGTGTGGGGTGGAGAAGAGGTGTGCAGGAGAGTTGGTTTAAGGATAGAAGACACAGCTGTCAGAAGGAGTGGTAGACATTGCATTTTAGAAGGGGGAGGAAGAGCTGAAAGTGTAAACAAGGTCACCTGTATTGTATTTTTCAAGGTGTTTTCTTGTGTTCCTTCACTTTGTGCATTCTCTGAAGTGCAGAGTCAGAAGTGCTCCCACCTATAGAAATACCCCCACTTTGAGAAAGAACCCCAACTGCAAGCGTGCCACCCCTATGCAAACATGCCTTTCCAAAGAGATGCTTAGTTATATACTGCTAGGAATGGGGGGAAGGGTGCTTCAGTTGCTAATCAGGGAGTTAATAAAACAAGGCTGGCTATGCTGAGAAAAATTCTCACTTCAGAAACAGACTTATAGGTGCATAGCTAATAAAGATAAGGAGGCCATAATTTAAAGGAAAGGCATAGGGAGGAAACAAAAACAATAGCAATGTGGACAGTCTACAGATGGTTAGGCAGTAAGAGCATACCAGTGTTAAAAGGGACATAGTTAACAGTTTTCAGTAATGAGATTCTAACTGGAGTTGCAGCAGTAAGAGCATACCTGTGGGGGGACAAAGATGATATTTTTAGATGAGACATTCAGGATGATGAGTGCAGAGTCAGAAGTGCTCCCACTTATAGAAATACCCCCACTTTGAGAAAAAACCCCATCTGCAAGCGTGCCACCCCTTGGCAAACGTGCCTTTCCCAAGAGATGCTCAGTTATATACTGCTAGGAATGGGGGGAGGGTGCTTCAATTGCTAATCAGGGAGTTAATAAAACAAGGAAATATGTGTATGTACTCCGTGCCAAAAAAATATAAAATAAATATATAATAAATATAAATGTTAGAATAAGCTGCTCCCCTAATTTGATAGAAAATAATCAAAGAACAATTGAATAATGTGTAGAGTGCTCTATAAAGTGATTAATATTAACATAAACACATAGTGTCAACTAACATACAATAATCATACATGTAAATACCAATCGAGTGTAAAATGCCAACAATAAAAACAAAAAACTAATTCAATCGATCAGAGTGAATAGTGACAAACGTTGATATATAAAGTCCCAAGAGAAAGAACGCAGTTCTATCATAAACAAAAAATAAATCTTCTGTGTAGACAATCTTCTGGAGTAGTAGTGAGAGATCCTTCACCAAAGATAATATATACGGCACCCAACGTGTACTGGATATTAAATCTGCTTACCAGATGTAATTGACTTCTTTTGTTACAAAGAAAGTCAAAAAAACGCTTTTGCAGGATAGTGATACAAATGTGTATACCTCGCGCCAAAAAAATTAATGTGAAAAATTAATGTGAGAAATTAAATAAAAGCTGCTAACCCCCAAACTGGGTGAGAAATCCAGTGCAAATGAGAGAATGTGTATGGTGGGGGGCGCTAAGTCTATATTTACTGTTAGCTGTAATGTATAAAAATGTGAAACCCAACAGTAATTTTTTAGATACGCATCAATGTTCTATACAAAAAAGCTATATGTATATAATATTACCTGCAAATAAAACATATTAGAAAGGGATAACATCCATACCGTTTGAGCATGTATTGAAAAATAATGTCCTTTGTGAAAAAAACAAAATAGAAAAAATCCACATGCGATTTCAAAAGGTTAGAGAAATAGACCAAATAGGTGACTCTTCCGCTGATTAGATGAACAACCTTCACCAACAGTGTTATACACCCAAAGTGTTCTGTGTATGGATGTCCGCTTACCAGAAGTAGTTGACCTTTTTTTAAAATCCATACCAGACCGAAGGGCCTGGTATGCTCTGGGAGGGGGAACCCATGCCGGTTTTTTATTTAAAATTTGGCATGGAGTTCCCCCTCAGCACAAGTCGCATGCCAAAGTCGGATCATGCAAGACGGCGAACCGACTTTGATCCGACTTCAATCATAATCAATGGGCTGAAGTAGGATCAAAGTCGGACCAAAGTAGTACAGGAAGCATTTTCAAAGTCGGACTGACCAGTTAAGATGGCTCCCATAGGGAAACATTGATTTTCACACGTCATGCGACATAAGCTCCCAATGTCGGAGCGTTTGTTGTACCAGTGTAAACCCGGCCGGAAACATGTTACTTGTTACACCCATATTTAGAATGTAACATGTTCCAGGTGGAATGCTTACATACCTTTGAACAGTTGCCACCACAGAATGTGGTTGTGCAACATACCTAGGGGACGGTTCATCAGACTTAGGGTCTTTTTACACATGCGGACCATTCAGGTCCACCTGTCAGTTTTTCAGGCGGACCCGAACGGACGCTCCATGCATCTCTATGGAGCAACCGATGTCAGGGGTGACATGGCCACTGACATCCGATCCGCTAAATGCAGACGGATGGAAACTCTATTTTCCATCCGTCTGGCAGATCGGATCGGATGAAAATGGACAAGCGAATTCGTTTTAATCCGATCCCCCATAGAGTACAGCAGGACTCTGACAGGTCTGTCCCTGCACAGTGAGCAGAGAGGGACCTGTCGTCCACCGGCTCAGTGGGGATCAAAGGATCAATCCCTGCTGAGCAAGCGGAGTCCGTGAAAAGGGACATCAATGTGTGAAAGAGCCCTTAGACAAAATTGCTCGCCTGAGGAAGATTTTTTGTCCCAGTCTCAGATATTAGCTAAAAGCAGTGGCGGCTGTTGGTAAACATTTTTGGGGGGGCTGCAAACAGTACACCCATAGCCACCCCCTACCCGGTCAGTCGGGTAACCCATGGCCACCCCCCACCCCCGGTCCGTTTGGTTGGGTCATAAGCAGACCTGGAGCATTTACCCCATCTATGGCGGGTATCGCTTCACCCTGGCGATGGGTAGCAGCTTCTCCTTCCCCTGCTCTCCTCCTCGGCATCGCGGGCAGCTTCCCCTTCACTTGCTCTCCTCCTCGGCATCAAAGGTGGCTTCCTCTTCCCCTGTTTTCCTCCGCAGGCATCATGGCAGCTTTCATCTCCTCCCTCCTCCTCCCTCCTCCTCGGCGGCCAATCGGAACGATTCTCCTTTCGGCCAATCAGGAAACTGGTGTCAGATCCACTTCCTGATTGGCCGGGAGGAAAATCAGTGTGAAGATAGCAAATATTCATTCGCTATTGTCACACAACTGGGTGGGCTCAAAGAGAAGTGCTTTTGAAGCCTATTAGAGCCTCTGCCTCTAATCACGTGCTTAAAAAAAACACCCCCCATTGGAATTCATGCATCCAGCACCCTGCATGTAGATTAGGGGGCCGGACGTACAGATGGGGGGTGGTGCCCATGCGCCCCTAATGGACGAGCCACCACTGGCTAAAGGATTCCAACAGAAAGGGTATGTACAAACTAATATTGTGTCATGACTCTGCAGTAATACTTTCATACCCTGTCTGTCTCTTACTTGGTCTGTGTATCAGCCTTAGGGCCTGCACTCTCACATCTGCATGGTTAAAGTGGAAGTAAACCCTCCTATCGTTTCCTGCCAAGGAAGCTGCCATCTTGGCTTCTGTTTAATCTTCAACTGCCATGATGCTGCACATGTGATCAGTTATGCACCAGCCATTGGATGATTTGACAATTTGGTTGAGAGCACAACCAATGTGGTAGTTACATTTCTGGCACATGCCGGGAATTTAACTGTTTTTTGAAACCGTTAAATTGATGGTTTTACTTCCACTTAGTAATCTTCCCTCAGTGTGGCTCCACTCTAGCCTTATCAGAAACCACTATTTAACATGTGTTCTCCAAGCCTGCCTTGCTGAGCAATATTGTGTGTTTGGTTCCTGTCTCCTGCTTGCTGTGTGCCTACATCTGTCTCTGTTACCGATCTTGACTTGTTATTGACGATCCCTGCCTGCTTATTACCCTGACCTTTGGCGTGTTCTCTGTCTATCCTTGACTGCTAGTTGCCCTGACCTTTGGCTTATCTCCTGACTATCCCTTGCTGTCCTGGGCTTCTGCTTCCTCTCTATCCTTCTGTAGCCTACCGTGAGTGTGAGCTGGGAGACCCTGGGAGCCGCGACCTGGAGCCAGTTGCAGCGCAGTCCATCCTCACCACTAGAGGCTCTGATGAACACCTGCTGGCTCTTAGACTCTGTGCCCTGGGGAATCTTATGCTCTAGCTCCTAGTGGGATCCATGTTGGTTCTCCTGTCAACCTGCCTTCCTGAACCACCCAGCAGTGTTGCCACCACCCGTGTTTTTACGGGCAGCCTGTAAAAACCGGGCAATTTTTCGGTGCCCGTGAAAGCCCGTAAAGTGAAAAGAATGATAAATATTTCATTTGGGTACAGTGTAGATGTCATTCAAAGTGCAAGAGCACTGAAAGCCGAAAATTGGTCTGAAAAGGAAGGGGAAGAAAGTGCCCAGTATTGAGGTTGTTAATTATAATAGAAAATACGAAAAAAAATATTATCCGAATGTAATCAAATAGTTAAACTCGTAGGTTGAATTGTTTTTTGTTCTTTCGGATTTTTGTTTTTTCTGATTTTTGTTCTTACGGGTTTTCGTTCTTTGGGGTTTTTGTTCTTTCTGACAATTTATATGCATTTGTGAAAATAGTCTTTTGTTCATGCGGATGCCTCTGAATGAACGAATATCCGAATTTTGTCCGAAAACGAATTTATAACGAAACGAATTGCACATGTCTAAATATATCTCCCACCCTGCACGGCCAGGCACACAAATTTTCCACACGCTCTGAAGAGAGGAATCAGTCCTTGCAGCTTTATTTTTGTATTTTATTAGGGGTTTGAACATGGATGGGCATAGGGTTATTATGGGATGCCCACTTGATCAACATAGAATTCTTCCAAGACACAACTATATACATCCAGTATATATACACTTCTCCTGATCCAACACAGTCTCAGTTAGATCCAGAGCAAATGAGCTTTGCAGGCAGGGACCGTCTGCCCCTTTGGTAGTGAGTCTTTAGTGCTAGCTGTCCTATTCCTTGTGGCTACTGATCCTAGTACCACCTCTTCAGGGAATACCAGCCTGCCTGGCTGCAGCTACCCCTTTCACTAGCCCTCCTGGCTACTTCTCCACAGTTCTTTCAGACTGACTCTGCATCCATCCCAGACTGCTTGCACCCAGTCCCTTCAGGCATGCCTCTCAGTCTTTAAACTGTAATGCCACGTACACACGATCAGAATTTCCGTCGGGAAATGTTCGATGTGAGCTCATTGTCGGAAAGTCTGACCGTGTGTATGCTCCATCAAACATTTGCTGTTGGAATTTCCGCACACAAATGTTTGAGAGCAGGTTCTCAAATTTTCCGACAACTTCACTTTGTTGTCGGAAGTTCCGAGCGTGTGTGCACAAGTCCGACGCACAAAATTCCAGGCATGTTCGGAATCAAGTATGAGACCGAAGCGCTCAGTCTTGTAAAACTAGCGTTCGTAATGGAGATAGCACATTTGTCACGCTGCAAATTTTTAAATTTTTCAGTGCAGCGCATTCTCTTCTTCTTTATAATGCTAGAATAATGAAGTTGCTTTGCTGCTGATATTCACAAAGTTCTGACAAACTGATTTTTTATTATTTCTTGTGATCTCCTGAATAATATTTGTTTTTGTTTTTTATAGTGATCTCCTTTTTTTTTTCTGAAGATCTCCAGAATTTTTTTTTTTTATAGTGATCTCCATAATATTTTTTGTCATTTTGTGTGTCAAGTTACCACAACACCATTATTATTTTGTATTTTTTAACCTCAAAGAGGTTGGTTGGTGTTGGTCTCCTTGTTAATTTGACATTGTATTTTTTAAATGTACTTGCCTACTCACAAACAAACTGTCCTTTTTGAAGTAAAACACATAGCCAAGTATTTGTCAAAACAAAAATTTAAAATTTATTAGGGGTCCTAATAAAATAAAGAGGAAGGCAACGCTGGAGAAACATTTGGAATTGGGGAAGCCTTTGTATCCCAGGGCAGACATCAATTATTTGACAGGCAAAATTATTAACCTGAGGAGTCCATTTAATAGGGAGCACAATATGGTCCAGAACTCTGAGAGGTCGGGAGCAGCAGCAGATGACATATATGTCCCGAGGCTGTGGTCTTACAACAGCCTGCTTCCTTCCAGGCTGCTGTGGTGGGTTGGGTGGCTGTGTTGTTGGAGGTGTTGCTGGAGGTGGGGTATGGTCCAACTCACACACATGGCTTTTATTGGTGAGTTGGCCCCTCACCCCCTTGTTTAGGGCCTGAAGTATTACCTCCTCACAGATGAGACGTTGGCCCTCCTTCATTCCTTCCATTCTACTGGCCTTCATACAGCCAAAGGACTCGTGGACACTAGGGGTGGTTGTGAGGACCGCAGTAGCCTGCCGAATCAAAGTAGTTGCTGACTCCTCCATGTTCTTGCCTTCCTGTCCTTTTTTGTTGGAAGGCGGAGGGGAGGAACCTGGGATTTGGTCAGGCTGCTGGGCATGGCCACCTCCTGGCTGCCACTTTCCACGACCTCCTCCTGGCTGAGACTTCCTGTGTATGAAAATGATACATAGTTTTCGTTTTTTGGTCATCACACACAATTTTGAGATCATGACTGTTGCAAATTGAATGTTAACAAATAGAAAAGACTATTATTCTGACCCCAGCATTTTTCATTCTTGTCCCAAACATTTTTGGCTACTATTGTCTATTGATATGTAAACCACTTTGTTAAATCAGAAATTAGTGATCAATAATAACATCTAGTTAACATCATTAATTTTTTGACAAGAAATATGTTGAACAATGCTGTACCTGGCTCCAGCTGGGCCCCTCTACATCTTCCTGGATGGAAGGCCAGTTTGGACTTCTGAAGCCTCAGCTGATGTGGAAGGAAGTGTGGAAGGAAGTGTTGATAGTAATGGCCTTGGTTCACTCTGGTCTGACAAAAAATGCAGTCTGTCGTAGTACCAGAGCCTGGGGACATAAATGTCATCTGCTGCTGCTCCTGATCTCATGCAATCCTGGCCTTTTTTGCACTCCCTATTATATGTGCTCCTCAGGCCACCAATTTTGGCCTTCAAATAGGTGATGTCTGCCGTGGGAGTCACCGGCTTCACCAATTCCAACAGTTGCTCCAGCGCTGCCTTCCTCTTTAGTTTGTTGGAATAATATTGTTTTTTTACTTGCCACAGACAGGGCAGCTCTCTGTATTTATCAATAAAGTTTGTCAATAAATCTGTCAGGGACGTGCCAGTACTGATCAGGAGCACACACATGCGCATGTGCACGCGGGCACCTTCCCAAATTGTGCAGCAGTGTTTGCCCACCAGTATGCGCCAGCATTCTCCCCAGGCGGGTGCGTGTGCACGTGCGCGCACAGCGGGCGCGTGCGCGCAAGCGCTGTTTGCCACCAAGGAAGTTTTAAAAGTATCTCAGCTGCACTTGTGCGACGCTGTTTTGTCTGCAGCTCTGTACCAGTGTTACCTGAACCCGTTTGCTGATTGTTATACTGACCCGGCTCCGTCTGACTTCTCTACCATCTCCAATCCTTCCCGGCCTGCCTGACTCTGCATATCTCTATTGTGACCCGTTGCCAACTTCTGCTGCCTCACCAACTCTGCTATTGCCTGCTGCACTCATCTGCCTGATCACCAGCCAACCCGGACTGTCTGACCTTGCTGTTTGCCTGCTCTGTTCATCTGCCTTATTTCCTGACAATCCGGACTATCTGACTCTGCCTACTGCCTGCTGCTTTTCTTGCTGTGTTCCCGGCCTTCTCATCCAGCTCCAGTTGCCGCTGTTCCTGCATTTCCTGCCATCCAGCTCGCTGACCGATTCTGCCTGCTGTCATCTGCAGTCCAGCCATCCCTGGAGGATCTCCACTCCGTTCCTGTGCCAGCCACTGCAACTTCCATCAGGCACTCCTCCCCATTCCAGTGGCTCCTGAACCAGCGCTGTAAGAGGGGTCTTCTCCTACAACTCGAGCTCTACTACAAGGTACCTAACAAAATCTGGATCAGTAAATTTATCCATATTCTCTGCAAGACACAACACAAGACAAACCCTAATGTCAGGCTAAACTCTCCTAATCATTTCCCAATATAGGCCTCAATCTATAAGCAGTATAGGCCACTAACCACTGATGCCCCAAGTTAAAATTGTACCTTCGTTTGCACGATGGGCACTTAAGCTACTCCTCCGCTCACAGATCGCATGTACGACATACGCGTGTTATGCTTTATATACACTGCTCATGCATTAAAACTCCGCCCCTGACCTTCTTTCTAGTGTATTCGCCGCCGCTTTCCTTTCAGTGCAGTGGGAGAGCACATGGCGGAGAGACAGCAGGTGCATGCAGAGAGCAGCAACGACGAAAGCCCGGAGCAAAAAACGTCCCGATCCAGGAGGAGATATAAGGCCTCAAATATGTCCTTTGCAGAGATGGTGGAAATGGTGGACATCTTGAAGAGGGCCGACTATGATGGGAAGTACTGACCTTACCCAAACCCAAATGTGAGAAAGGCCAAGATCATGACTAAAGTTGTGAGAAGTCTGCACAGGAGTTTTGGGGTACAACGATCCAAGGAACAATTGAGGAAACACTGGTCAGACCTGAAATTGAGGGAGCACGATCAGTATAGAAGGATCAGGAAACTGCTTCTAAAAAGTAAGTATTTGACGTGTGTTCCTATTATTATTAGTACTTTAGTGCTTTTCTTTACTGTTGTACAGTTTAAAATGGCAAGTTTGAGGTTCATGGGCACAGTAATCGTTCGTAGTAAACATCGTTTGTTCGCTCACTAATATGAGGTTTTTGGCAGATGCAGGTTAACTACATTTGTTCATGCCTATTTGTATTAAAATAGGTTTAGTACATTGTTGTCTAGATGGGTTTGTAACTAGAATGAAATGCAAACTTGATTCAGTGTAAGGAGAGGACACTCAGCAGCTGTTTACACATCTGGACGCAGGAGCACTAGTGTGGAACACCAGAACAACTTTTTTAGGGTGTCCCACACAGGTGCTCCAGTGGATACTAGGGGTCTCTCCATGTGTGAAACTTTAACAAAAAAGGTAAGTATTCCAGCTTTAGAAAGTGAAAAAAACATGTTTTCAGCTTGGAACGCTGCCAAAACAGACAATTGTACGACATTTCCAAGCAATGTTTCATATTCCTATTTCTTGCCTTAAATATCTGTGTGCTAAGTATACCTTTTTTGTATTCACATAGGGGAGAAAAGAATCGGGAAATCTGAGGACACCAGGAACCCCACTACTCATGAAGAAGGGGAAGTCCCCACACGCCATGAAGAAAATGTGAAGGGAATGGTTCATGAAGTGGGCGAAATAGTGACCACAACAGGTCAGTGTCTGAGACCACAGCTCCGGGTAATAGATGTATGCCTGCATATTTATAATACATGGTGTGTTTTTTAATTTTTAGGTGATGTGGATGTTGTGGAAGAAGAAACTCATTTCAACAGTGCAAGTGCACAGATCCTCATCGGTGAGATCATAGTGTGCAATCGGGATTTAGAGATGGTCAAGCAAAATATCACTGATGTACAAAAAAAATGACCAACATCATTGATGTTTTAGGCAGAATCTAAAACCACCAAAAATTGAAAAGTTGCTCATTGTATTTTTTATTTTTGCTAAAGTTTTAAAGTAATTTGAAAGCCAAATTTTGAATATGCACACAGTGTGTCAACATGTGCTATCTGCCATCTCGGGATATCAATGTACGCGTTTTGTGGGTGCAACCCCTTCCTCGCAACTAAAGTAGATGAGAGGAAGAGGTTGCACCCCCGAAACACGTCCATTGATCCCCCATGATGGGAGCTAGCACATGTTGACATTAGGCATGGGATCAGGAGAGAAATCCAAATTTTCACTCCCAATTTGTGTGCATCTTCAAAATTTGGCTTTTACAGGGGTGACATCATCCCATCTGATGAAGGCAAAATCAACATAGTTTTGACATACTAATGTCTCATATTGCCTTCACTTTATCAAAGTTGAACTTTGTAAGTTCCTGAGTTGTGTATGTTATGGTTTTAAACATGCCTGTTTAGCCAAAAAAAAGGCTATATACTGTCACACATACATGTTATACACCAAAGATGTTGGTTTGTTAAAAAACCCTTTTATATTGCATATGTGAATGTGCTTGGAGTAAAATGTTTTATACTCAACAATGTGTGACTTCTTCTTTCAATGCTCAATACCAGTTTTTGGAGTAAGTTGGTGTAGTTACAGTGACAATGGGGATATTTACTAAAGGCAAATCCACTTTGCACTACAAGTGCACTTTCAGTGCAGTTTCAGTGCACTTTCAAGTGCACTTAAGTGCACTTGTAGTGCAAAGTGGATTTGCCTTTAGTAAATAACCCCCACAGTGCTCTAAAATTTGACCCAATCAGGCCATTTTAGTGATTCAAAGCAATTAATTTATGGAGCTGAAAAGGATCATTATTTTTAGCATTAATGCATTACATACATTAACAACAAAAACAATGTGTGTGTAGCAGACCCACAACATAACATAATAGTTAGCTGAAGAAGAGATTGTCACCTTATGTATCTATCAGGAACTATGAATCAGACCGAGACAGAAGTAAAGTTAAATCACACTTGTTTAATAATAATAATAAGGTAAACAGAGTAAGCTTAGTCAAAACAAGCCAGAGTTCAGTAAACGGATTGGGAAGTCAGCCAAGCAAATGTCAGAGAGCCAGAGATAAACGTAGTAGTAAAGCAAGCAGGATTAGGAGCCAGAAGGAATGTCAGCCAAGCAAGTCTTCAACAGGAATGCAGGAGAAGATCTCTGTGATGTTGACAAAGGCCAAGGCAGAAATCGAGTGAGCTGGGTGGCTTTAAGTAGGCAGGACTGACGAGCAGAATAAAAAACAGGAAAATTCTCACCGCACAGGTGTGGATCCACTCCAGGTGTAAACCCGATTGTCTCCCAGGATAAAGAGCCCCAGGTGCTGGCTAGTGCTGAGTCATGTTGAAGGTGGATGAGAAAATCCGGACAGCCGCACTCCAGGAAGATATAGTTCAAAAATTATTTATTATAGATTCATGAGCATATAGCTTACAAAACACTGTGGCAGAAAGTACAGACAATCAGCTAACGCGTTTCGCACTTATGCTAAGTGCTTACTCATAGCTAACAATAAGAGAAATGAGACCACATTTATATTTTCTGCTGGAAATCATGTGACTGTGTGGTAATGACGAAATCTGCTCCAGGTGCAATATGGCAGTGAGAAATGTGTGCACCTGTTTATAGACAACCAGTGCTATAAATGAGAAATTCCTGTGAGAATATATTAAATGTGTATAAGGAATGGGAAAAACGGAGCCTTGTGGGATTTGTACATATTAAAAAAGTTTAAAAACTAAAAACTAAATAGTGTAAGTAATTAAATAACATGTGAAAAATAGTGAATGTAAGTGAGTAATCATCAGTATGACCAATACTAGGAGGGAAGCATGTATATATATATATACCGTATTTATCGGCGTATAACACGCGCCGGCGTATAACACGCACCCCAAGTTTAGGAGAGAATTTTAAGGAAAAAAAATTTTTAG
This sequence comes from Aquarana catesbeiana, assembly GCF_042186555.1. Classification (NCBI taxonomy): domain Eukaryota; kingdom Metazoa; phylum Chordata; class Amphibia; order Anura; family Ranidae; genus Aquarana; species Aquarana catesbeiana. The sequence continues at coordinate 627,459,744 of NC_133326.1, read as the reverse complement.
GAGGGAAGTTTAAGGAAAAAAAAACTTACATTAAAATGCCCATCAATGCAGCCTTATCTGTCCATCTGCAGCCTTTTCAGTGTCAGTGCAGCCTTTCCCCAGTGCAGTCTTGTCAGTGCAGCTTTGTCAGTGCAGCCTTGTCAGTGCAGCCTTGTCAGTGCAGCTTTGCCCCAGTGCAGCCTTGTCAGTGCAGCTTTGCCCCAGTGCAGCCTTGTCAGTGCAGCTTTGCCCCAGTGCAGCCTTGTCAGTGAAGCTTTGCCTCAGTGCAGCCTTGCCCCAGTGCAGCTTCGTTAGTGCAGGTCTGCCCCAGTCCAGCCATGTCAGTGCAGCTTTGTGCACTCGGTGTAGATTCAAAAAATGGCGCCGAGACTGCAGGGAGCCGAGATACACATACTCGAGTGTTCTCGGCTTTTTCCGGCGCCGCCGTCACGCCCAGTCCCGCCCCTGGACCTGTGTTATGTCCATCATAGGGCGGGACTGGGCGTGACTGTGAGCGGCGCCGAAAAAAGCCGAGAACACTCGGGTATGTGTATCTCGGCTCTTGTCGGATCCGAGATACACATACCCGAGTGTTCTCGGCTTTTTTCGGCGCCGCTCACAGTCACACCCAGTCCCGCCCTATGATGGACATAACACAGGTCCAGGGGCGGGACTGGGCGTGACGGCGGCACCGGAAAAAGCCGAGAACACTCGAGTATGTGTATCTCGGCTCCCTGCAGTCTCGGCGCCATTTTTGAATCTACCCACGGCTGTGTATGTCGGCGGCGACCGCGGCAATTGCCACGATCGCTCCGATGACACAGAAATCGGCGGGGATCGGCCTATAACACGCACCCACGATTTTCCCCTGATTTTCAGGGGAAAAAAGTGCGTGTTATAGGCCGATAAATACGGTATATATATATATATATATATATATATATATATATATATATATATATATATATATATATATGTTTATGTACGTGCCACGTAAAAATTTGAAAGAAATATGTGTCACCGTAATTGGCATATTAAGAAAACCATTGTGACAATAATGATAATATATGAATAACGTGACATGAAGTTGCAGTGAAATGCATGAAGGGTGATGAGTGCGGTGTGCATTGACTGGGGGATGTGTATATAAAAGAGAAATATTATAGTAAAATATAAAAAAATATATAAATATATAAGAATAATGTGGAAGAACTTTTACTCTATAAACGAGACACGTGATTATATGAGATATATACAAATGTGTGTCTCCGTTATCCTTCTCAGTGAGACCATGTGTCTAGGTAAAAATACGAAAATTCACATATATACCCACATATGAATTAAAAAAATGTATGATTTTGGGTCTCCACAAGCTGTGTACACGTAGCCCCCTCTCCTAAAAGGAGAAAATAAATAAACAAGTACATGTACAGTATCAATGGAAAGAATCAAACAATTATACATAATAAGCGTAAAATAGAACATAAAAATCAGAATGTAAAAAACAAATGTTTAAAACATATCTTTTCGTGTGTATATGAAAAAGGAAATGGGGAGGAGTGAAAGACGAAAATGGGGAAAAAGGAAAAGAAAAAGAAAAAGAGACATCTCCATTGATTACATGTTTGTATATATACAGTCAGGTCCATAAATATTGGGACATCGACACAATTATAATCTTTTTGGCTCTATACACCACCACAATGGATTTGAAATGAAATGAACAAGATGTATTTTAACTGCAGACTTTCAGCTTTAATTTGAGGGTATTTACATCCAAATCAGGTGAACGGTGTAGGAATTACAACAGTTTGTATATGTGCCTCCCATTTTTTAGGGGCCAAAAGTAATGGGACAAGTGGCTGCTCAGCTGTTCCATGGCCAGGTGTGTGTTATTCCCTCATTATCCCATTTACAAGGAGCAGATAAAAGGTCCAGAGTTCATTTCAAGTGTGCTATTTGCATTTGGAATCTGTTGCTGTCAACTCTCAATATGAGATCCAAAGAGCTGTCACTATCAGTGAAGCAAGCCATCATTAGGCTGAAAAACCAAAACAAACCCATCAGAGAGATAGCAAAAACATTAGGTGTGGCCAAATCAACTGTTTGGAACATCCTTAAAAAGAAAGAACGCACAGGTGAGCTTAGCAACACCAAAAGACCCAGAAGACCACGGAAAACAACTGTGGTGGATGACCAAAGAATTCTTTCCCTGGTGAAGAAAACACCCTTCACAACAGTTGGCCAGATCAAGAACACTCTTCAGGAGGTAGGTGTATGTGTGTCAAAGTCAACAATCAAGAGAAGACTTCACCAGAGTGAATACAGAGGGTTCACCACAAGATGTAAACCATTGGTGAGCCTCAAAAACAGGAAGGCCAGATTAGAGTTTGCCAAACAACATCTAAAAAAGCCTTCACAGTTCTGGAACAACATCCTATGGACAGATGAGACCAAGATCAACTTGTACCAGAGTGATGGGAAGAGAAGAGTATGGAGAAGGAAAGGAAATGCTCATGATCCAAAGCATACCACCTCATCAGTGAAGCATGGTGGTGGTAGTGTCATGGCGTGGGCATGTATGACTGCCAGTGGAACTGGTTCTCTTGTATTTATTGATGATGTGACTGCTGACAAAAGCAGCAGGATGAATTCTGAAGTGTTTCAGGCAATATTATCTGCTCATATTCAGCAAAATGCTTCAGAACTCATTGGATGGCGCTTCACAGTGCAGATGGACAATGACCCGAAGCATACTGTGAAAGCAACCAAAGAGTTTTTTTAAGGGAACGAAGTGGAATGTTATGCAATGGCCAAGTCAATCAACTGACCTGAATCCGATTGAGCATGCATTTCAGTTGCTGAAGACAAAACTGAAGGGAAAATGCCCCAAGCACAAGCAGGAACTGAAGACAGTTGCAGTAGAGGCCTGGCAGAGCATCACCAGGGATGAAACCCAGCGTCTGGTGATGTCTATGTGTTCCAGACTTCAGGATGTAATTGACTGCAAAGGATTTGCAACCAAGTATTAAAAAGTGAAAGTTTGATGGATGATTGTTAATCTGTCCCATTACTTTTGGTCCCTTAAAAAGTGGGAGGCACATATATAAACTGTTGTAATTCCTACACCGTTCACCTGATTTGGATGTAAATACCCTCAAATTAAAGCTGAAAGTCTGCAGTTAAAGCACATCTTGTTTGTTTCATTTCAAATCCATTGTAGTGGTGTATAGAGCCAAAAAGATTAGAATTGTGTCGATGTCCCAATATTTATGGACCTGACTGTATGTGTTTATATAAATAGATGTGATCATTTTTGACAGGTGTCCACAGACAGCGTCAGACCCCATATGTATGTGCAACCCATATATTGTTAAAACTATGTCAAGAGTATCGCTGTGTCAATGGACACAGCGATCTGTCATGATGATAGACGGACTAAATCAAGATAATAGGAAGACTAAAAAAACAAAAAAATAGGGCAAGACAAAACTTTAGGAGTTGAATCTTTCTAAAAAGCTTGTATAATGAGAACAATTAGACATTTAAGGAAAGGGGAGAAAAGAGAAGGAGCAGTGGAGAGGAGCGTCAAAAGGGAATGATCAGAATATTTAACTATTAATCTGCTACGCCCATATATTGTAGAAGTCTCTTATCAGATTCTTAAATCCTGAAATGCTTAAAGCCCTTCGTAGCAATGTTAAACTACAACACCTGTCTTATCATATGGATGTAATAGTGTCAGCGTGTCAATATAGCCATATTAGCGAGTGAGCAAGTTGATGCTACACTCTGCAATAAATATGTGTAAAGCTAAGCAGAGCAGGGATCAAGCCGACACAGCGCTGTGTCCACAGACTCAGCAATATGTGTGAGTTTTATGATGTCCAATCTGAATCTTTGAGGTAGAGCTTCCAGATAAAGTAAAAGAACGAAAGGAACAAAAGGAAAGGAAGGAAGGAGATGGGACAAGAAACCTCTCACTAATCATAATAGTAAGAAACATCCCATTCAAAGTTCATTCCTAAGGGGATTCTAGTGTTCAAGGAAAAAATCCAAAAAACTTCTCGTTTGCAAAGTAAATGAAATTTATCCCCGCCTCTGACAGGTGTAGCAATCTTCTCAACTCCTTGAATGAAAAGACTGGATACATCTTTTTGGTGTACAGAGATCCAATGTTTGGCCACATTGGTTAACTTATCTTTTTCGATGTCATACAAATGATCATATAAACGATCCTTTAAACGTCGTGTTGTGCGGCCAACATATTGGATTTGACATTTGTCACACGTGATGACGTACACCAAGAATTGTGTATTACAGTTAATGAAGGAGGAAAGATTGAAAATTCTGCCAGTGGTACAAGAGGATATATTGTTTCCGGTTTTGATGTGACAACAATAGCTACAGCCTTTTCTCCCACATCTATAATTTCCTGTTAAATTCAACCAGTTAGTTTTGTGTTGTTTACTAGAAAATAGACTAGGTGAGAGAGAATTTCCCAGAGTGGGTGCTCTACGTGACACTATCTTAATGCCATTAGACAGGACTTTATTGTAAACTGGGTCATTAAATAGAATAGGAATGTACCTATAAATGATGTTCTTTATTTTTTTAAACTCAAAACTGAATGGCGTGGAAAAAACAGGAATACCTAAAGGATTTTTATGTATATGTCTATGCTTTTTGTGTGGGTTCTCTTTTAAAAGCTGATGTCTAGGTATCATGTTCACAGAAGTAAGTGCTTTTGTAATTACAGCGTCCGGATACCCCCGATCCTTAAAACGCTGTGCCATATTATTGGCTTTTATCTGGAAGTTTTCAGGTGTACTGCACAGACGTCTTAATCTCAGAAATTGACTGTATGGTATCCCTTTAATGGTATGTTTGGGATGTGCTGAGTCTGCTCTAAGTACAGTGTTCCCTGCTGTGGGTTTCCTAAAGAGATTAGTGTGAACCACCTCCCCTATTCCTGTTAGTCTAACATCTAGGAACACTATGTTTTTGGGATCTAAAGTGCCTGTGAACCTCAGATTGAGATCATTGTCAATAAAATAAACAAGCCAGTCATTAATGTCGGCATTTTCATCAGATGTGATGAATAGGAGATCGTCTATAAATCGACAAAAGAATACTGTGTCAGCACGGCGGGGGCTATTACATCCAAAGATGCGGGACCCCTCCCACCAACCCATGAAAAGGTTGGCTAGTGAGGGCGAAAATTTGGCCCCCATAGAGGCCCCGCATTTTTGGAGGTAATAGACCCCGTCAAACATGAAGTAATTGTGGGTCAGTAGATATTCAAGAGCTTGTAAAATGAAGTCTTAACGTATTAAAGAGAACTTTCCTGACCTCTTCAAAAACCAGGCAACTGCTTTTAGACCCAGATGATGTGGGATACTAGAATACAGGCTAGTTACATCGCATGTGATCCACCTGTAATTACTTTTCCACTTAAAGTCCTGAAGTTTACCCAGGAGTTGCTTGGTATCCCTTAGGTAACCTGGCAAATCCACAGTCAAAGGCTGCAACTGAGAGTCCACCCATTCACCCAATCGTTCATTTAATGAACCTATACCAGCAACTATCGGTCAGCCTGTTAGGGGATTGGTACCCCTATGGACCTTAGGTAGATGGTGAAAGATTGGTGTGATGGGGTGTGCAGGAATGAACAGCTCTTTGTCACTGAGGGAAAAAAGACCAACTTGTGATGCTCTATCTAAGAGAGCTGACAGCTTGGTCTTAAAAGCTGAAGTAGGTCACATACAAGTGTTTGATATGTGAGACGGTCAAACAGTTGTCGTAAGGCTTCTTGTTTGTAAATTTCTGCGTCTAAAACTACTATAGTGCCGCCCTTATCTGCATTCCTGATCATCTGTTGTTAATTTTTTTAGTGCTGACCATTCATCAGGGGTTAAATTATCTGGCAAAGGTTTCTTATGACAATTGCGAGCCAGGCGAGTCAATTCACCCTCCACCATTTTTTGGAACAGATCCAGATCCTTTCCCCTGGATGCCACTGGGTAAAAATCTGATTTAGATTTGGGTAACCATTTATTGGGTGTGTCAGGGGGATCCACGGGGAGAGGATCTGACTCTATAGCTAAATCAAACAAATCATTATGTGCACAGACTTCATTGAACATAATGGGTGAAGGGGGTGACTCACCTGTGTCACAAGCATCAGAGGGGGCCCCATCTACCTCCACAGACGAAAAGTAATGTTTTCTGAGAGTTAATGCACGAGAAAACTTGTTAACATCTAAGATGGTTCTAAACAAATCAAAATGTCTATGGGGCAAAAGTTCAAACCCTTTGTCAAAAGTCTTATTTCTTCTTCTTTAAGCGGTCTCTTGGAAATATTCATGACACTGCAACTCATTTCTTTGTTCTGCCTCGCAGACTGTAGTGGACATCGTTTGCATTGGTGTTTCTTGCCACCTCTCCTGGTTTTTTTGTGAATGGTTTCTTTTTCTTGGAATGTCTGGACCTGTGAGGGTTTCCAGTATGACTATTTCCACCTGCTTTGACTGGTTCCATGGATTCTACAGACCGTTCAAAGGAAGTGTCTGATGCAGTGTAAGCAGAGGTGTCATTAGCAGGTATGCTCCCCTGATCAGAGAAACTGACCTGCTTTTCTTCGTGATCGATTGAAGTTAAATTGCTGGGTAACTGTGGAGAGAGATGGGAGATGGAAATTAGCCGACGGCTGAGCGGCCAGCTCAGAGAAGGAAGGGCTGAGCCCAGCTCTTTCAGTACCCCCTCCTCAACGACCCCTCCCCCTCCTAGGACCACCGGGCTTGAGGGGAAAACGTCTATGGAGATCACGGAGGAGGACAGGGGCATGTACATCCGAGGATGAGACCCAAGAGCATTCTTCTGGACCGTACCCTTCCAATGCACCAGGTACAACAATTGATTGTACTTCATACTCCTCCTGGTTCTCAACCTGTATAGGGTGAGGACATGGCACTGAGGTGGTAAAGCGATTGCAGACCAAAGGTTTCAATAAGGAGACATGAAACACATTTGAGATGTGCATAATAGGAGGAAGGTCCAAGGCGTAAGCCAATGGGTTAATCCTGCGAAGGATACGGAAAGGCCCAATAAACCGAGGTGTGAACCTCAAAGAAGGAACACGAAGTTGGAGGTTGCTAGAAGACAGCCAGACTCTGTCCCAAACCTGCTAGGAAGGTGCAGGCAGGCGTCTGCAGTCAGCATGGAGTCTGTACCTATCGTTAGCATGTTGAAAAGCCTCCTGAACTTGTGCTCAAGTGAAGCGAAGACCACAGGGATGCTCCTCTAATGCAGGAATACTCTGCGGAAAAAACGAGTCAGGCAACATGGAAGGTTGGAAACCATAATTCTCCATAAACGGGGACAATCTCAAGGCACTGTTGTGAGCAAACTCTGCCCACGGTAATAGGTCTGACCAGTTGTTATGATGGTCAGAAATATAGCAACGTAAGAATTGCTCCAAGGACTGATTGGCTCATTCTGCGGCCCCATTAGACTGCGGGTGATATGCAGAGGAGAAAGCAAGCTGAATTCCAAACTGTGCACAAAAGGCTTGCCAGAACCGAGAGACAAACTGACTACCCCTGTCCGAGACAATCACCTTGGGTAGCCCATGTAAGCAAGAGATCTCCCGAGCAAAAATGGAAGCCAGTTCCTTAGAAGTGGGCAACTTCTTAAGTGGAATACAATGACACATCTTTGAGAACCGGTCAATCACCATAAGGATAACAGTGTTGCCTTGGGAGTTGGGTAACGCCACAGTGCAATCCATAGACAGGTGGGTCCAGGGCCTCTCTCCATTGGGTATGGGTTGTAGGAGGCCCACTGGAAGGTGTCGTGGAGTCTTACTCTGAGCACACACGGAACAGGCAGCTAAAAAGGCAGTTACATCAGCCCATAGACTAGGCCACCAGAATTGTTGGGAAATGGCCCAAAGGAGTTGATTCTTCCCAGGGTGGCCAGCTGCCTTGGGAGAATGGTAAGTCTGGAACACGGCAGTACTGAGACTCTCTGGGACAAAGCAGCGGTCACAAGGTTTCTCAGGAGGAGAATGGCATGGACCTGAGCAGCAAGAATTTTGTCACCCAAAGGAGAAGTAAGACTGGTGCGAACCGTAGCCAGAATACGATCAGGAGGAATCACAGGTACTGGAACCGACTCCAACTTGGAAGTGGAGGAAAACTGTCATGACAAGGCGTCAGCCCTTACATTCTTAATACGGGGTAAGAATGAGACAATGTAATTAAAACTCAACAAGAAAAGAGCCCGTGAGATTCTTACGGTCAGTAAGAATGAGAACCGTCACAGTGGTACCTTCAAGGAGATGTCTCCATTCTTTCAGGGCTAAAATGATCGCCAACAGCTCTCTGTCACCAATCTCGTAATTGCACTCAGCAGGTGACAATTTCTTGGAAAAGTAGCCACACGGATGCGTAGTGCTTCCAGAGTTAGGACGTTGAGACAGAAGGGCACCAACTCCAGTCTCAGAAGCATCAACTTCTAGGATAAAAGGCAACGTAGGATCAGGATGTGCCAACACAGGAGCAGAAACAAAGGCAGCCTTGAGACTCTCAAAGGCCTTAATGGACTCCGGAGACCAACTCTGTGAGTTACCATCCTTTCTGGTCATATCAGTCAGGGGCTTGACCAGTGACAAGAAGTTATGAATAAACTTCCTATAATAGTTGGTAAAGCCCAGGAAACGATGCAGAGGGCGTAAACCCACGGGTCGGGGCAACTGTAGGACTGCCGAAAGTTTCTCTTGGTCCATCGAAAAATCAGCAGAGGAAATGACATAGCCCAGGAATTTAACCTGTTCACGATGGAACTCGCACTTCTCCAGTTTACAATAGAGATTGTTTTCTCTTAGTTTCTGAAGCATACGACAGACATCTGTGTGATGGCTCTCCAGGGACTTGGAAAATATGAGGATATCATCGAGATAAACCACCACACATAACTGCAACAAATCTCTGAGGATATCGTTAATAAATTCCTGGAAAACTGCCGGGGCATTACAAAGGCCAAAAGGCATTAGGAGGTACTCATAATGGCCTGTTCTGGTATTAAACGCAGTTTTCCACTAGTCGCTTTTCTTAATCCGCATAAGATTGTATGCCCCTCTCAAACCAAGCTTCGTGAAAACCGTTGCTCCCTTGAGGTGGTCAAATAACTCTGTAATCAACGGTATCGGGTAGGCATTCTTAATTGTGAAATGATTGAGACCCCTATAATCAATACAAGGTCTCAGTTCATCACTCTTCTTCTTCACAAAGATGAAAGCTCGAGAAAGTGCGTCTGCAACATACTCCTCCATGGCCTTATCCTCCAAGACCAACAAAGGGTAAACCCGGCCACGAGGGGGTATGGCACCAGGTTGAAGGTCAATTGTGCAATCATAAGGCCGGTGTGGGGGCAAACTACTGGCTTGACCTTTGTCAAAGACATTACTAAAATCGCAGTACTCGTCCAGCAGGAAGGAGAATGAAGAGGTGCACAGGACCTTGGCTACCTTCTGGAAGCATGTCTCACTGCATTGTGGTGACCAGGAGAGAACCTCAGCACGGAGCCAATCAAAAGAGGGGTTGTGCCTCTGTAACCAAGGATAACCAATAACCAGTGGAAACCTAGGTGAGGAAATAACTTGGCATTGGATTATCTCATGGTGAAGAGCCCCTATGGCCATGGACAACGGAACTGTCTCATGAGTCACATGGGCAGGCTGTAGAGGTCTTCCGTCAAGACCCTTAATGGCAAGTGGATTGTTACGCAGCTGCAGCAGAATCGAGTGCTGCGATACAAAGGCAGAATCAATGAACAGGCCTGCAGCCCCAGAGTCGATTAGAGCCTGTATCTTGATGGACCACTCAGCCCAAGAAAGGGTGACCGAAACCAGGGGCTTATCCTTCTGGATAACAGGGGACAAAACAACGCCACCTAAGGTCCATCCATGACAGGACCTCAAGGTTCGGGCGTTCCCTGGACGGGAAGGACAAGACTTCAAAAAGTGACCTGACTGGCCACAATAAAGGCACAATCTCTCCCTCCTCCTAAAGGCTCTCTCATCCTCAGAAAGACGCGTGAAGCCCAAGTGCATGGGTTCACCTTCACTGACCGACTCGGTACCAGGAGGCATGGGAGGTGAGGGAGGCACAGGTGGGACTGCAAAGCTCGGAGGCAAATGTACAGGAGGCTTCTGCAAGCGCTCCTTAAAAAAGAGTATTTCTCTGAGTCTGGAGTCAATGAGGATCGCAAACGTGATCAACCTCTCCAGCTCAGTGGGTATATCTTGGGCTGCTATCTCATCCTTGATGGAATCCGAGAGACCATGAGAAAAAGCAGCCACGAGGGCCTCATTGTTCCAAGCAACCTCTGCTGCCAGAGTACGGAATTTAATGGTGTAGTCGGCAACAGTTCTCGTACTCTGTTTGATGGACATAAGGCACTTGGCAGCAGAGCGTGTAGGAACGTGAAATACCCTTTTAAAGGAGGCCACAAAGTCAGGATAACTCAAGACAACAGGTTTTTGTGTCTCCCATAGAGGGTTTGCCCAGGCCAAGGCTCTCTCAGAAAGCAAAGATATCACGAAACCTACTTAGGCTTCTGTCCGTGGGAAACGCCTGGGGAAAGTAAATCTCAACCTGGTTGAGAAACCCTCTGCATTGAACTGGATCGCCCCCAAATCGCTGGGGAAGCAGAGCGGAACCAGACATACCTCTTATAGAGGTAATACTCGAGGCGGGTGCCTGCAGCACAGAGACTGGCGCAGCAGCAGGGATGGCCTGCAACTCAGGTTGTACTGGAGCAGCCACAGTGGAAGTTTCCAGGTGAGCCGTGCGACTCAAGAGCGTTTGTAACGCTATGACAAACTGATCCATGCGGTGATCTTGCTCATCCAATCTGGAAAAAATATTACCAACAAGTGGATTGACTGTATCTTCTGAAATCATGGCCTTCGCCTACTATCAGGAACCATGAATCAGACCGAGACAGAAGTAAAGTTAAATCACACTTGTTTATTAATAATAATAATAATAATAAGGTAAGCATAATCAAAACAAGCCAGAGTTCAGTAACCGGATAGGGTAGTCAGCCAAGCAAATGTCAGAGAGCCAGAGATAAACGTAGTAGTACAGCAAGCAGGATCAGGAGCCAGAAGGAACGTCAGCCGAGCAAGTTTTCAACAGGAAAGCAGAAGAAAGTCTCTGTGAGGTTGACAAAGGCTAAGGCAGAGATCAAGTGAGCTGGACGGCTTTAAGTAGGTAGGACTGATGAGCAGAATCAACAACAGCTGGGTAACTGTGGAGAGAGATGGGAGCTGGCAATTAGCCGACAGCTGAGTGGCCAGCCCAGAGAAGGAAGGGCTGAGCCCAGCCCTGACAGTATCAAAAAAGTTACCTTTGCACTATTGAAGAAAATGGCCAAAAATAAAAGGCCATTGGAGAACCTAGGAGACAGCTAAAAGGAACACAAGCAGTAAATCAAATGAAATATGAGTTCAGTTTCTAAAAAAAAAAATTATTTTAAACATGTTTAGATATTCTCTGGCATATCAATGGCCCCCCTACCCGCAAAGTACTTTAGATACTTTTGGCGAACTTCGTGGGCGCTTTGGGGGGACAAGCTAGGACGGCCAGGTTCAAGAAGCGTCAGAGTTGTTGGATCTGGTAATAAGCCGGCCTCAGTCCCAACTGAGGCCACATAGTTTGCTGCATTTTTGCCCAAGAAGTTATGTAAAATGCAGCATGCAAGAATTATGTGATTGAGTTTATACTCCGCCATGTTGATAGCAGTGAGGAATAGGTGGAACCGGCTGGCCATTATTCCAAAGGCATGTTCAACCACTTTTCTGGCTCTGGCCAGCCGGTAATTAAAAATCCTCTGGTCCGGGGTGAGGGTCCTCATCGGGAATGGCCGCAGAAGATGGTCCCCTAGCGCAAAAGCTTCATCCGCAACGAAGACAAATGGGAGTCCCGCCACATTGTCTTTCGGAGGTGGCAAGCCCAAGCTGGCATTCTGGAGCTGTCTGTAAAACTCCGTCTGGGCGATGACTCCGCCATCTGACATTATTATTATTATTATACAGGATTTATATAGCGCTGACAGTTTACACAGCTCTTTACAACATTAGGGCAGGCAGTACAATTACAATACAATTCAGTACAGGGGGGAATCAGAGAGCCCTGCTCGTTAGAGCTTACAATCTAGGAGGGAGGGTCAAGTTATACAAAAGGGTAATAGCTGTGGGGGATGAGCTAATGGAGAAACTAGTGCAGTTGTTAGATGGAGGCAGGATATGCTTCTCTGAAGAGGAAGGTTTTCAAGGATCGCCTAAAAGTGGATAAATGTGGAGACAGTCTGACAGATTGGGGTAGCGAATTTAAAAGGATGGGATTAGGCTCGGGAGAAGTCCTGGAGGTGGATATAGGAGGGGGCGATAAGGGAGCTAGAGAGCAGGAGGTCTTGGGAGGAACGAAGAGGGTGATTAGGTTGGTATTTTAAGACTAGGCTAGTGATGTAGCTGTGGGCAGAGTTGTGGATGGCTTTGTAACTAATTTTTAGTATTTTGAATTTAATTCGTTGGGCGAGTGGCAGCCAATTGAGGGATTGGCAGAGAGGGATAGCAGACACTGAGCGGTTTGTAAGGTGGATGAGTCTGGCAGCAGCATTCGTGATGGACTGAAGGGGGGATTGTCTATTTAAAGGTAAGCCAATGAGGAGGGAGTTGCAGTAGTCAAGGCGAGAGATTACCAGGGAGTGAATCAGGAGCTTTGTGGTTTCATTGGTTAGAAAGGGACGTAGTTTAGAGATGTAGCGGAGGCTGAGGCGGAAAGCTTTGGAAAGTGATTGGATGTGGGGCCAAAAGGAGAGTTCAGAGTCCAGGATAACACCTAGCAGGCTGACATGTGGGGATGGGTGGATGGTTGTGCCATTGCTCTTGACAGAGAAGTCAGGGAAAGAGGCACGTGAGGGAGGAAATATTATAAGCTCGATTTTGGACAAGTTGAGTTTGAGGAAGTGGTGTGACATCCATACAAATATGTCTGTTAGTAAGTTAGTGATGTGTGAGGAGACTGATGGAGTGAGTTGAGGGGTGGAGAGATAGATTTGTGTCAGCGTAGAAATGATATTGAAAGCCGTGAGAGGCTATCAGCTGACCCAGGGAAGAGGTGTAGATTAAAAATAAAAGTGGTCCAAGAACCTTGGGGAATCCTGACAGAGAAGAAAAAGAGGAGCGGGGGAAGTAGAATTGTAAGTGACACTGAAGGTGCGTTGGGATAGGTAGGATGAGATCCACTGAAGAGCACGGAGACTGAGGGAGTAAAGTTTTTTGAGGAGGAGGGGGTGGTCAACCGTGTCAAAGGCAGCTGAAGGGTCCAGTAGTAGGAGTATAGAATAGTGTCCATTGATTTTTGCAGTTAGTAGGTCATTTGTAAGTTTTAAAAGAACAGTCTCTGTGGAGTGTTGAGGGCGAAATCCAGATTGAATGGGATCAAGAAGGTTATTCTTAATGATGTGGTCACTCAGTTGGTTGTTAACCCGGTGTTCAAGGAGTTTAGAGGAAAAGGGGAGCAAGGAGATAGGGTGTAGGTTGTTAAGATTGGTAGGGTCCAAGGATGACTTTTTAAGTATGGGGGTGACATCCGGTCATTTTTCCCCACGTCCACATACAGAAACTCGTAAGTCGCCGGCACCACCGCCAACAACACTATACTATTATACCCCTTATAATTATAATAGTATGACCCCGAGTTGCGGGGTTGGATGATGTGGACATGTTTCCCATCTATTGCCCCACAGCAGTTGGGGAAGTCCCACTGCTGGGCAAACTGGGAGGCCACAGTCTGCCATTCCTGTGGGTTTGAAGGAAACTGTGGAGTCAAACAAGAAAAAAAAATAGTACTTTTGCACATAACATTGCAAGCAGATTAGACACAGACATTCTTGGCCAACATAAGTATAACATTTATTGAAATGAGTATTTAAAGACAAAAGTATAAGGCCCACTTCTCAGATTCCTCATCCCCTCTGATGGCCCATTGCAAAAATTTTATGGGGGGGGGGATGTTTTGGACAGGCAACCCTCTCCACTTCATTGAGAGCTGAATGCATAAATAATGTGTGTTACTTTGGCCATCCCCTCCTTACTTACACTATTGGCAGCCCACTGGACAGATAAGAAGTGTCATAATCCAAAAATATGAATACACACTGTCCAAATTAAAGCACATTTTTACATTATGCAATTACTTATAAAGATAATAGAAGAACAAAACTTTTAACAGTACCATTTGAAAGTATTCAGGCAGGCCATTTCACTACATGCTTTGGTGAATTCATTCATAAACATGAACACAAAAGAGGTAGGTATAGTGTGTATGGGTTTGGCAATGTCAGCAAGTAGAGGATTGGTATTGGTTGACTTAGTGGTTGGGGGGGTCCCAAATGAGTTTGGGCCCCCCCCAAAAAAATCCCCTTGCACTCTGCCTGAATTTAAGGACAACAATAATATTTGTACACATTGTAGGGGGTGTTTAGGGTAAGCACTACAATGGAGTTGACAAAATACATTGTTAAGTGACTATGCTAGGTGTGTATGGGCCCAGGATAGCATGCTGGGGAGCTTAGTTAAGGCAAATATGCATGAAGAAGAAGAACAAGCTGAAAATCAGGCAGTGGTGGGTGGAATGTCCTAATAGATACGGCACCTCATCCCTAAACAGATATATATAGTAAGGCAGGGAGAAGGGGATTATAGCAGTGCCAAAAACAATTTAGAACACAATTAATAAAAAAATATAAATTCTTTATTGATATACAATTCTAAAAAATATATAATTGATACATATAAATTATGTGTTTGTAAAATCAGACAAAAAGCACTTTGTAATTTGTATATTGATCGACACCAGAGATGTTGACAGGTAATCGATGGTCAATTCATCCCTACTAGTTTCGCCAATACATTGGCTTCATCAGGGGAATAAATTAGTAGTAGAAAAGAAAATGACACTAAAAGAAAAAAGGAAAGAAAGTCAATCATATAGCACGAATATCATGATACATATTTAGTGAGCAATTAAACTACAGGGGAATCACAATTTAGTCTAACCTAGACTTCAAGTTTCCCAGACCCCATGTCATAGACATACTGTGTCAAACTCCCAGGGCAATGGAATAAGCACCACCAAGCAGCTGAGGACAGTAGTCATACTCAGCCCTGTAATTGGCTACAGGGGGCCCAGAAGGGTGCCTGTAAAAACTAAAAATGGGTACATTGGTAGAAGGCTATTTAAATTAATTCATTATTAATCACATAGGCTAATAAGCCTCAATTACATACCAAAGGTAGAAACGTAGAATACAAGCGAGGATGCGCTGGATGGATTAATGTATGGTACTGGGATGTGTTAGAATCAAAAGATATGTATTGATTCGTAGTAAACCATGGAAGCTGAAAAAGCAATATAATGCATAATAATAGCATTAGTATGAAGGGTGCTTTAAATGAAAAGCACCCTAAGGTGTAGCAGACAGAGTTTTAGGAAATGTGAAAAAAAAAAAAAATATATATATATATATATATATATATATATATATATATATATATATATATATATACCGTATTTATCGGCGTATAACACGCACAGGCGTATAACACGCACATTCATTTTCAGAGGGAAGTTTCAGGAAAAAAACTTAAATTTTAAATAAGGAACTTTGAAGCAAAATAAGGGTCAGTGCCCATCTGCAGCCTCACAATTGCCATCAATGCAGCCTCATCAGTCCATATCAATGCAGCAGCCTCACCATTGCCATCAGTGCAGCCTGATCGATGCCCATCTGCAGCCTAGAGGGGACAGGGAGGGGGGTGGGATGAGCGCCGACAGATTACATACAGTGAGAATCTCCTATGATAGACAGAACAGTGGTCCAATGGCAGCCCAGGAGATGGGACTTCCTATTACAGAGGCCACCAAGTAAACAGGAGATTTCTCACTGTATGTAATCTGACGCCGCTCGTCCCGCCCCCTTCCCTGTCCCCCCCACGCAGCTAAAATTGAAGTATTGGCGTATAACACGCACACGCTATTTGCACACAATTTTCATGGTGAAAAAGTGGGGCTATATGCCAATAAATACAGTATATATAGGCACTTACCATAAAATTGCAAACGCCAAAGAAAGCAATCAGGTGCACAATAATTCAGATCCCACAATGGAGAGAGCTGAATGGGGGGACCAAATAGGCTTCCAACAAGGAGTCCAGAAACCTTGGTTATCTGTGTATAATTTCAAGGCATATGCACAATCAGCATTTAAGCTGCCAAACAACATATCAATGGGTAAAAAGGGAGGAGAAAAAACTTCTTCCAAATGTACCAAAAAGTTTGTTTTACCTTGATCTAATACAGCCGAGTCACAGCGCACCACAATCGACAGGTGAATGGGAAAGGTTTAGCAGCCTTATAAGCCCCCCACCCGACCGACATAAGCAATTAGCCAATCGGGAGCGGACAGAGAGCAGCCCGAGCGCATGCGCAGTAACCGAAAGCTGATGCCTACAATACCCAGAATACCTGGCGCAGCACAGGTCACATGGTAAGACCCGTGATAGTGATCGTATAGGGCGCGACCAAGGGATTGGGCCTGACAGTGAATGGGGGGAGGAGTCAAAGCATTCCGCCCATCCAGAGAGGAAGGAAAAAGAGGCAGTGTGTAATAGCAAACGGATAACCTACGGAGGCACGGGCCGAAGGGGCGGGTTGATTAAATGATAATCAGCCCTTGGGTGTCCATGCAGCCAAAGGCCGTAGAGGGACAAGGTCCCCAGCTGACAAGGAACTGCAACCCCACATGGACTAGGGTCAACAGGGCAAACCAGAGATGGGGACAGGGAAGATGGAACCACAAGAGGAATAGGAAGGACAAACGATCTGGTGGTTAGGTGTTACTACAAGCACCAGAAGGTGATCCCCTGAGCACAGTGCTCGCAAGAAAAGACAGGGAATAAGAATAAAGAAATAGAAATGTTATAGTCTACAATTAGATACTTTGAGTCAAGATTATTCTAGATATATAAATAGAAAAACACATTTCAAAGAAATATATTCCATTTGACAGTATCATATACAAAAAACAGTTAGCAGAGCAAGATTGAAACAACCCGTAATATAACTCAGACACAAATTGGTCCCTAAGAATATAAGGGGAGGGAAAAGCAGTGAGCACTTAAAGGAGGCAGAGGATAGGGAGGAGATGGAGAAAAAGTAATGAGGACCTAATATCAAAAAACGGTCAAGCAGTAAAGAGGCCTAAGGTGGAAACACAAGTCGGACATGCGTCAATCAAGTTAGAACTAAATATCCAAATCAAAGAAAGGATTTGAAACTGATATATTCATTTAACCCAGGAAATTTTGTACCGTCCAACAAGTATGTCCATCTAGTCCCTAATTGGAGCAGAGTAGTGTCTATATTGCCACCTCGAGCGTATAAGGGTACATACTCAAGTGCAGCAAAACGAACAACGCCAGGATCATAGTTATGTTCTCTGGCGATGTGTCTATTTAAGGCAGTTGTGGTTATAATGTTTGTATAAAGGTACAATGTGATCTTTGATGCCTTTAAGGAAAGGGCGCTTGGTCTTACCAACGTAAAAACAACCGCATAAACAAAAAGCCAAATACACTACTCCAATTGTTTTGCTTGTAACTCTGTGTTTAATATGGTGAGTCTTGCCATTTGGAAGAATAACATCCTTCAAGTTAATAATAAAGGGACAGATGTCACATACACCACATGGAAAGGTGCCAACACTGGAGTAGTCCACCAGGCCTCGAACCATGTGGCGGCTGTGAACTAAACGGTCTCTCATAGACGGAGCACGCCTGTATGTAATTACTGGGTATGATTTTAGAAATTTTTTAACAGTGTTATCAGCCGTCAGAAGTGACCAATATTTTTGGAAGATACTTCTCATTTGACCGTGCTGTTTGGAAAACTGAGTAATGATCCTGACTGAATCATTCGATTTAACAGACCTAGTTGAGTGAATGAGATCGTGTCTATTCCATTTAGTGACTCTATTGAATGCCCTCTTCAGCAGGGAACGGCTGTGTCCCCGCTGGAGAAGTCTACCATATAAGTCGTCAGCTGCCTGATGAAAATCTGAATCCAAAGTACAGTTCCTCCTAAGTCTTAAAAATTGACTATAGGGGATACTATCAAGTAGTGGCTGGGGATGTGCACTGGTGGCATGTAAGATAGTGTTGCCTGCAGAGGATTTACGATACAAGGATGAGTGCAAAGTGCCATCCTCACCCACATGTATTTGCAAATCCAGAAAACTTATTTTGGATTGACTGCATTCCATTGTAAAACTCAAATTATAGGCATTAATAGCCAGTAAGTCCATCAGCCGAGAGAGTTCATCTCGACTACCAGACCATAAAATGAAAACATCATCAATATACCTGTACCAGGCTATAATGTGTTGAAGTAATCCTGATAGGGATTCTTGAGAAAAAGCTCTCTCTCCCACCCCCCCGGTACAGGTTGGCATAGGAGGGGGCATATTTGGTCCCCATAGCCACCCCCTGCACCTGGAGGAAGTGGGAGGAACCAAACATAAATACGTTTCTAGTCAAGATGAACTCTAGCAACCGAAGGACAAACTGGCTACAGCTGTCAAAAGAAGATCTGCGCTCTTGAAGATGAGTGCGGATGACTTCAATTCCCTTGATATGTGGGATTGAGTTGTATAGACTTTCAACGTCTAAAGCAACCAACCAAGTGTTAGGAGGCACCTGTTTTCCATCTATGTTACGAAGCAAGTCAATAGTGTCCTGAACATAAGAAAAAAGGGCAGTTACGTGAGGTGTTAAGTATTTATCCATGAGAGCACTGCCATTTTCTGTTAAGCTTTGGCAGCCAGAGACGAGTGGTCGTCCAGGTGGCTGTTGCAGTGACGTGCACTTTTGGTAAAGAGTAAAAGGTTGGAATTTTTGGATCTCTAACATACAAATAGCTCCATGTACTAGAGTCAATAGTACCCAATTGGTAGGCCTCAAAAATTAAATTATAGTATTCACTATTAAAATTCTGTATTAGGCAAAATCTGAAGGACAGGATCAGTTGAGGTTGGGGGTTGATTGAGATGGACGTGCGGTGAGGCCGCTCCTAACCACCCAGGCAATCAGCTGTTTTCATTCCCTGATTATGGGCTCCTCCCGAACCTCTCACCTAGCAGCATGCAGTTAATCACAGTGTGTCTGGAGGTGAGCTGATCTAGCTGCTGGGCTTGACA